>NC_058098.1:94587500-95837500 GCF_020171115.1 Neogale vison | reverse complement strand
GTGCTCCATGCAAGCCGTGCCCTCTATAATACCCACCACCTGGTACCCCAACCTAGCACCCTAAGTTTTAAGGCCTGCCTCTGAGAGATGAGCCCCCAAACATCTAGCTTTGAAAACCAACGGAGCTTGCGCAGATCAACGATCCGACACCGGGCTCTTAAAGGGCCTGTAGGCGGAGACTGACCACCTGCGCGCCCAGCGCAAAGCAGCGGTGCTGCCCAGACTGTAAGCCAAAGAGGCCCGTTTGCTCATATTTATATTATGTTATCTGGGTGGAGTGCTTGGGTGTGTTGGTGGGGAGTAAAGCGTGTTAGGACTCCAGAGAGATCTAAAGGGACTTGCGCGGCCAGTGAACTGGCAGTGATCCCCCAGGAGGGAATCGATGATCAATGCTCTCAACTGCCACAAGGAGGCAGACGCGTGTGAGGAGGGGTGGGGAAGGACTGGGATATATTGGGATTAAATTTCTGCTCTTCCTATGGAACAGCGGTGCTACTGGTGGTGCGGGGTTTCCAAAGAGAAACTGAGTTGCAGCTGGGTGAAGCTTTATCTGTTCCAAATGAATCCGAAGACTGGCACTCTTCCCTCAACGCTCTTGTTTTCTTACCAATGCTTCACCGTCATGCTGACTTCCCGAGGGACTCCTGGAAACATTCATGTTTATTCCATTATGAGATGGCCACATGGCTCCACTGTTTTCTGCATGAGGTCTGGGCGAAGAATTCTAGTTGTGGAAGGAAACAACACCGAGTTTTAAACTCGGTTTAAAACTATAAGCAGTAGGGGGGCAACAGGGCTTGGGGGCTGGCTGCAAGTAGAGCATCTAGAAGCCTTCAATGAAGGGATCACACATCCACGCACTCTTTCCGCTTCAGTACCGTCCGGAGAACGCCCCCAGCACACCCCAGAAGCCTTTCTCTTGCTTCTCTACAAGGATTTCCTGACCATGCTTCTAGACTAAATTCAAACCTTCTTGCCCTATGAAACCCTGCCCAGCAGCTCTAGGGGAAAAAAAAAAAAAGTTATTTTTCCTCTTTGCTTCTAGAGTATTCTTTAAATGTATGTTGTGTTTTTTTGGGCTTTATCGCTATGATTCGCTTCTATATTTGTCTTCCTCTGCAGAGCATGTATAAGAGAAATGCTTAGCGTTGTTTAGATTGGACTCAGATTCATGATGTTAATTAAACTGTGCACATTGACTCATGGGTAGGGTTTGAAAACAATAGATTGTAAGCAGTATATTTTAAAAATGGAGAAGAAAACAGAAACCATCAAAGTGATCCAGCCATTATAAGGATGAATAATGCCTCATGCAATTTGTTTCTATTATCTATTTGGATGTTCTGAGACGCAGTAAAATGTTCTTCTTATTGTGGATAATTTAAAAAAATCAAACATTGAAGGCTCAGGCATTTGGGGGTAGATTGAGGAAGAAATCAATGGCCAGAGAGTCTGAATCTTTCAAACTATGAGGGGATCTACACCATACAGAAAGCAGTGAATCAATTGATACAAGTTCATAGCTTCAATGGGCAAATAAAATAGCTATGGGTCACGTTACGGAGGTCAACGAGCTATGTCTGTGAAGACAGTCAATATTTTAGGTTTTGTGGGCTATGAGGTGTTCGTTGTAACTACTCCACTCGGCCATGTAGGACAAAAAAACCAGCCACAGATCCTATGTAAATGAGTGTGGCTGGATTCCAATAAAATTTAAATTTCATATATATTCAGGTGTCATGAAATCTTCTTCTTCTTCTGATTTCTTCAACCGTTAGAATGTAAAAGCCATTCTTAGCTAATGGTGTTTTAAAAATATATCTTATTAATAGAAAATTCGAGATCTTATAGGGTCTATACATCAGATGATGGCCATTAACAAGATAGTTTGTTACTCACAGTTCCCAAGAGGCAAGGGCCCACCATGCCATGGGCTGGAGAGACACACAGCGAAGATTTACCATCACTCTGGAGGACTGTGGGAAATTGTAGGCAAAAGCATTTACTGTGGTTTCTGTGGGAAAGAATGAGTGAGTCAGGGTAAGCAGGCTTAGGACTCGCTAGTGTGAATAATTTCAGCAGGCTCGGGGATATAGGGTCTGTCCTGGTTATCGAGTACTCGGTGCTGGGGTGATGGGATCAGGTGGACTGTGGCCAGGAGTGTGAAAGCCCAGTAAAGGCGGTGGTTGGGGCTGTAGGCTCTGGACTGGTTGGTTTACATTTAAAAAGTATGCTCATTTGTTTACTGTCTCTAAGAATTAATATATAATTCTCATATATTATAATTCTTATAATACTAACTCAGGGAAGGCCAGGCCGCCAAGGTCAGAACATCAGAATACAGAATACAGAATATTGCAAATAAAAGCAAGAAATATAAATACAGCAAATAAAAGACATGGTTAACACCTATGTTAAAAAACAGGGGTCAGGCCAGATTGGGCCCATGGGCTGTGGACTGCCATCCCTTGGACTAAGAGCCCAAAGATAATGTCGAATGTCAAACACGCAGGTGTTATGAAAAATAAATACTTCATGACAAATTAACAAATATAGTAAATCATAAAGCTTCTTGATTCTTGCTGGTGAACATGAGAGAAAGAAATGATAATTTATGGTAAGAATCACCTGCATCCATTCACACTGAAGGAAGACCTTCTCCTCGTTGGCCCATGTACTCTGTTCATTCTGCTCCTGTCGTTCCCAGAGCAGGAATACCCCCTGACCTGCTCTTTCTGTCTTGACTGAGGAGAGCCACCGCCAGAGAATGGAACTCAGAATTCTCAAAGCAGTTGTCAACACGGTCGTATCTGCACCAGCCCTCCAGTAAAATATTAGTGAGATCTCTGTCATCTCATCATTCTTCCCAGACTGAATTAAAGTTTTTGAAGTTCACGATCTAATTACACCATTGCGAATTCCTTGAGGGCAAGGACGCTGTGCTCCTTCCCATTACTATCTTGCTCACGTCCTTCCGCTGGCTGCTCAGCGTAGTTGGGAGAAAATCCCAAGACCAACGGGGGGCCAAGCCTGTCTCCCTATCCCCCATGGACTGGACGGGCGCCTGCCCCAGCCCTTGCTGCCAGAAACATCTCTTGGCAAGTGCGCCCTCGTCAGTAGCCCGGAAGGTGGGGGCCCAAATCCCAAAGGTGTCCTGCCTCTTCTGCGCTCTTCCTTTTGTGTATGGTCCCTCCTCCCCTTTCCCCCAGCTCATGCCCCATTCCAGAGGTCTCACCCTTCTCATCTCCATCGGGTGCCCTGGAGGGCGGAGGGCCTGGGACCCAGGAGCTACACCATAAACATTCACAGAGTGGATGCATGAAGGATGGAGCAAAAGCAAATCCATGGCAGCTTGAGGAAGAGGGAGAAGTTCTGAGCGCAGTGTTAGGGGTGACCACCGTGTTCCCCATATGGGCCCGGGGGGTTCCTTCCTAGTGGCTTTGTAAATCTTCGTTCACACTTGACAGCCTTGGGCAGCAGCTGCCTCTCAGCTAGAAGAGACTAGCATGCAGAGACTGCGAGGGAATTCTCAGCATGCCCAGGGAGAGAGGGAATTAGAGGGAACTTTAGGGCTTTTAAAGGATGATCATAAGCGTGCCTATGGGGGCAGCTGGGACCTCTCCGTGATGCTCCTGCAGGGGGCAGGGGGGAGACACACAGTGTAGTCTGGCTAGATTTTTACTACACACTGGGGACATTTTCTTCAACAATAACCTTTTTCCCCTATTTCCTTTGCTACTACAAGCTACACCAACGGATGGCTTTACTGGTATATGTAATTGTTCTATTACCTACTGGTGTTATGAATAAATGAGAGTATTTACACTGGTTGGTAGATCTAGAATTCCTCCCCCTCTCCTTTATTTTCAATGTGTTCTATAATATGTACATGTTCATTTCATAATGGAAGAAGAAACGAAGGCCCAGTCCACACCCAGCTTTTCTCTCCATCATGTGCTCTTTGGGTAGTGTGCCTGCTGTCACGTAAGGCATGTGGGTTCCAGAGCCACAGTGCTAGGGTTTATATGTCGTGCTGTGTGACTTTGAGCACCTCACTTAACTTCTCTGGGTCTCAGTTTCCTCCTATGGAAAATGGGGATAACAATAAAACTCATCTCCTATAATTGTTATGAAGAGTCAATGAGCAAACGTAGGTACAATATTCAGAATGGTGTCTGCAACACATTAAGGCCAAAGTCAATGTTAATTATCATAACTGTTTGTATATGACGTAAATACCTAAAAAGAAAAAATAGGGACGCCTGGGTGGCTCAGTTGGTTGGACGACTGCCTTCGGCTCAGGGCGTGATCCTGGAGTCCCGGGATCGAGTCCCACATCGGGCTCCCAGCTCCATGGGGAGTCTGCTTCGCTCTCTGACCTTCTCCTCGCTCATGCTCTCTCTCACTGTCTCTCTCTCTCAAATAAATAAATAAAAAATCTTTAAAAAAAAAAAAAAAGATTTAAAAAAAGAAAAAATAGTGAGCCTAACGAAATGGTTATAAATATCTGTTTAAAGGGACACCTGGGTGGCTCAGTTGGTTGCACGTGTGACTCTTGATTTTGGCTCAGGTCATGATCTCAACATTGTGGGGTCATCGAGCCCCGAGTTGGGCTCCATGATCAGTGTGGAGTCTGCTTGCTTGTCCCTCTTCCTCTGCCTTTTCCCCCCAGTCTCTCTCTCAAATGAATACACAAATAAAAATCTTAGAAAAGAAAGCCTGTTACAGTGTTATGTTGACTTACGGCACAGGTTAGAAGACTTTCCATTCAAAATCACAAAAATTAAATAGTTGTGTTGCTGTAAAATCCTAGGCTAGCTAGGGAACCCAGTTCTACAAATGGTGTTCTTCCAGGCTCTGGAAGGCCAAATTTGGCTCTGTTTAGACTGCCCTCTGGTGGAGACCTTGCAGGAGGGCTGGAAGCTAGAGGACCCTTACATTCTCACTTAACACAGGCACACCATTCCCCGCCACGGCTTGGACAAAATGACTTTTTAATGGAACTCTCTGTCTCATTCGCCAACAGCCTACAGCGTGGGCTGGAAGCGGCTATGTTGGGGCGTGGACTCTGGGTTCTGGTTGTCCAATACGCTCTCCTTGCACAGTCCCCTGATCTCTACCCTGCTCTTCGGTGCACAAAGCATTGGTTCAATCCTTACAGCAACTCTTGGGATGGGCACAGTGATCCTCATTTCAATGATGAGGACACAGAGATTTATAGAAAAGCCATGATGTGCCCAACATCACACATCAGTGCCATGGGTCCTCCGTTATTTAATCCACCAGGAGCTGAATAATCCCCTCACAAGGGCTCCGAGTATCCTATGAGAAAACCATAGTGGTATAGCAGTTGCTGGGGTATAGGGGGTGGCCCAGGGGACTGGGCCATGGACTGGGCCATAAATGCTCAAAAATGGCATTTATACAGAGTTAGGCAGGAAAAGTCCTCAGAAGTGGGGCAGTTGAGCTCAGTCTTAAAACAGGAGTGGCACCTTTCCAGGGGACAAAAGTTGGGGAATGTCGGCCTCCCAACCTTGTAAAATCTCCCCTGTAATACAATACCTTGTAATATACATACGACCCAGCATAAACTAACTCGAATCTATATTTAATCTTTTTTGCTTCAATTGTGAAGTTTAAATTTTTAAAATTATCACTTTTCCACAAGCAGTTTGACTTCATTATTACAATTCTGAATGTTACAGAAACAAAAAAATAACAAATACTTAGTTTTTCAGATTTCAGATCCTTTTTTCTTTCTTTCTTTCTTTCTTTTTTTTTTTTTTCATAAAGAACCATGTATGCAGCAACCTGACAAGATGTCAGGAACACTCTCCTGGTCAACAAACATGGGCGTTCAACACAGTCTGAATGTTTGCAGAGTGTTAAGCCCTGTGGTTGCCCCACCAGGTACTTGGCCAATACCCTGCTGGTGGACATCAGGGCCATTTACCCAACAACTCTGAAAATAAGCAGAGTTGAGCTGGAGAATGGGACCGAGCTACAAGCAGCTGGGGACAAACCAGGTAATAATTACTCAGCGACCCACCCTTGCCTTTCTTGTAAGTTATTTGCCTTAGACGGAGCTGCAATTTTGAAAGCTAATCTGGGTATTTTGCAAGAAAAGCAAATAAGCAGAAGTACCCTTTGGAGCCTTAAAAGTCGAAGTGGGTTGTGCGCAGTGAAATCTCAGAGCCAGGCTGAAGTGGCTTCTGGGAACAGATGGACGTGGGAAAGTCACAGACTTTTCATCTTCCTGAGGATGCATTGGTTATGGGTGTAGCTCCTGAAATGCAGTACAAACCTGTTAAAAAAAAAAAAAAAGAAAAGCATAGAAGATTCCCTTGTCACCTTATCTTGTTTTGAAAATGAAATTCATGTCCACAGAAGTGAGGTGTGCTTCTCTCCTAATGAAACCTTACAAGATTTTCTGAGTTCCAACAGGCATGAATATTTTAAATACTCCCAAGGGTGTGACCTTGAAATCGACATACCTTGGCTACTTCTTCCCTCTCTTCCCCTTTTCTTCCCCCTCTCCTAGTTGTTCGAATACCAGCTTTGTGCCGGGTGTGGCGCAGGCACTGGGGATACATACAGGCAGTGGCCAGAGCTGACCTCTTAGGACCTTATTCACAGTCCCTGGGGCAGTTGACAAATCCACACATGCACATGCAAAGGCAACGTGTGTGGGTCCAGGGAAGGATGGATGTGTGAGTCCATGAAGGTTAAACAGGTCCCCAGAGCAGCTGACATTTGAGCTGCATCTTGCTAGGAAACAAAGGGGAAATGCTGGAGCAAAGGCACCAAGGGTGAAATCATTAGTCCTCCTTGTGCAGAGAGAAGTACAAGGCTTCAGGAGTGCTGGGAGCCCACTAGAGGCCGGAGAGGGATCAGGGCTTTCTACAGCGTGGAGGCGGACAGGGTTTCTGCCACACACAGTGAGGGGACATCAAAGTCACCTAAAGTCTTAGTGAAGAAATTAGGGTAGGTGACTGAGCACGATCTTTCTTGGTTCCTTGCCTTCAAGCAGCCTCCACGCTGAAATTGCCTTCCCAATCCCCTCTTCCTTTTATCTGGCTAACTCTGATCATCCTACACGTTTTAGCTCAAATGTCCCAAAGACGTCCCTTCTAGTTCTGACACTGCTACTCAGTCTCCACATCGTGACCTGTCACGATGTGCCTCTGTCACCTGTAAAATGAGGAGCAGAACACGGTCCCACGTCTAGCAAGGGCAGGATGTAAGGAGGGAAGAGAGAGGGACTGCAGATGAGGGTCACTGCTGATTAATCTGTCTCTGGAAGCGGGAGAGGAGCAGGGAGGTGACTGTGGAGCCAGGTCAGGATCCTGAGAAGACTGCATCCTGGACGGGGGATGGGACACTCACGGGCAGAGGAGGGGTGGGAACGGTTGGGGAGAGGTGCTGGTACCATGCAGATGGTCGGGGATGGCAGTGGGCAGGGATTGCTGAGAACAGCTGCCACAGGGAGAAGCAGGAAAGTTCAGGCCCAGAACTGCCACTTCCGCATCCCCTCCTGAAAAGCATTACCAGGCTCAGGACAGTGCCCAGAGGGTGGTGTCCTCCAGGAGCTCGGCAGAGCTTCACAGGGCAGGCCATCACCTTGGAGTCCTCAGTGAGGAGAGGAGGGGAGAGAGAGAGTGAGGGAGCCTCAAGGACCTCTGAACTCAAGGGCACCCAGGCTGTGGAGATGCCCACGCACTGGACGACTTCCTGTTCCTGTTCAGTGTCCCAAGGGAGGCACCAGACTCCCTCTAACAGGACGGGGGGCAGGGGGCTCTCGAGGATATGGGCTCTAGCTCCCCAGCAGGGCGCGGTGCAGAGAGAGGGCACGGTAAAGATTTCTTGCATATCTTGCAACCTCTGTGTTGCACAAACCCAAGTGGACCATCATCAAAACACATTTTTTATTTTTGTTCTACCATCCTTTTAAAATGTGCCTGGGACCCTTGGCTTTTTTGTTCTCATTTAGGCAGTAACTGTGTTGCAGTCACTTGGGTTGTGAACATTCTTACTCAAACAGTTAAAAAGGTTAATTTGTGTAATAATAATAAAAAAATCAGACTGGAACTCAGCATTCAGTCTTGTGCCCTTCTCCTAGTTGTAGCAGAAAGTTGGTGAAAACCTGCTGTGTCAGCCTCTCACTTTCTCAGCTCCTGACCCCACAACTTACAAGTGAAGGGTGGCACCTGGTTGGGGGCAAGATTATTAGGGGTCAAGACAGGGTCTCCTGTCGTGGGACTGTGGCTGAGGGAGCCTTGTCAGGGGCCAGATATCCGAAGCTAAGGCTTTCACTCATCCTGCCTTCACTGGACTCTGCAGAGACCCTCCCCCGCACCACCCCGGGGACTCCCTATCACCACAGCCCCTGTGACGTGGGCAGTGTGTTCTCTTTGGATGTCATTCCCCGGAGCCCCTGGTTCACTGGTGGCCCACTGTGCACAGAATCTCACTGTTAGGGTCTCCTCCTCCTCTGAGGCTCTGCTTTCCCACAGAGTTTAACACCCCTCTGGCCAGGCTCTTTGGGTCCTCGGAAACACTTGCAGGTCCTCACAGATGAGTCCTAAGAAAGCAGCCCTGTCCTGTGTAGCCTCTCCTGTCCTGTCCTGTCCTGTCCTGCTGCCCAGGCTGCCTCAGCTCTCAGAGCACTTCCTGTACCCCCAATCTATGGGAACACAGTGGGGATGGCCTGTTGCAGCCATGGAAGGTCCCTGGTCAGGCTTGAGTGGAGGAAGCCGCCCCCTCCAACACTCCTTTGAAAGGAAATGGGCACTTGGCCACAGTACCCTGCAAAGAAATCTTTTCACAGCTACCCATCCCCTCCCCCTCCTGGGGCACAGACCCTTCTGTATTCTGAATGCGGGGACAGGGCTCAGGGATCAGAGAACCTGCTGGAGGAGATTTCCTCTGTGAATTCTAGATAGGGGAGAGCTGGCTCACACCCAACTCTGTGGGGCCCGGTGAGACAAGGACAAAAAAAGTCCCATCGGCCTGGTCGGTTACCTTGCAGCTGAAAGCACTGGCAGCTGGAATGTCAAGTTCAGACACCCTGAGTTCACCGCTCTTTTGCTCTGGCCCTCCACCCTCACTCAGTGTCTGTCCTGAGAGTCAGAAACGCGCAGCCATGGGGAAACCCGACAGCCCTAACGTCTACGCAGTCTTGATTCCCTTCAATTAGGATCACCTTTAAGTCATCAATTTTTAGGTGAGGGTATTGGCCAGGGCTAAAGCCAGCCGAGAATGGCAGTGGATAAGATTGCACCACAAACTTGCTGTGTAATGTGGGCCTATCTCTCTCGTATTTCCACCAAATGGCAAGCAACCTGCACCTACTTAACAGAAAATCAGCACCTCCTTGAGGTTCCCGGTCTCACCCGTTCCAGATGGTCAGAGAAGGTCGGTCTGGGTGGGCGCGGGACCGCCCTAGGATCCGCCGCGGCCGCCGCTGTCGTTGCCCGGCGCTGCCACACGGTGGCGCCATCGAGGGACTCTCAGTCTCCACAAAGCGGCTTTTGTCCGCGTCCCGGTGCCGCCGCTCAGGTTCTCCCTGGGAGGATGACCCCATTCCCTTAGCCGTAACCTCAGCCAGGGGTGACCCCCGCTTGCGCTCACGAGGTTGCAGCTCAGCTGAGCTCTGCCTCCAGTGTTTTTTCACAGCCGCCGTCCAGGTGCCAGCTGGTCCCAGGAGCCCCAGGGCCGCACAGCCTCCCGGGAATCCTAGCGGGCCTTTGTTTTCCACTCCCCGCACAAAGCGAGCTGTTATCACCTCCCCGTCTGGACAGGGGGCTACTGGCATCCTTCTAGACTTCGGAGAAAAGTGCCCTCGGTGACTGGTTAGGGGAGTTCAGGATGCCCCAGCTCTCCCCGCCCCTCCCCTCCACCTGTGCTTAACAGCCCGTGAAGGCCGAGTGGGTTTTCTGTCTCCGTCTATAGGCCAAAAAGAGAAGTTGGCACTTTCCGCAGGAAAGCAAGGGACTACAAGTGTAATCTTTTAATCTTTCGCCGGCAGCCCTCTTGTAAGTCACTCTGCCTCAAAGTAAAACTGTGTCTAACATGCTTTAAGATCTAGAACAATCTGCAGCCCTGACCTTCAGAGCAAACCTCTGGGAGCTCATTTGAAATTGGTGCAGCGGTCCAACCTCTTGCCCTTAAGGAAGTGACTTGAAATTCCAAGGGCTTGCTCATGCAGGGCAATTCATGTTTAAAGCTTCCAAGAGCAAAGGGTAGACTCTGTGGAGATGCAGAGTGGGGAACCCGGTGTTACAGAGATGGAAGTCCTTGAGTGCTGATGTCCCATCAGTACTAAGCCACCTCTTAACTTTCCTGAGGAGGAGCCTGCACTGAGGGGAGTAGGATGGGATGATACATCCCACAATCCAGGATAACAGCGGCTGCCATCTTTGAATATGGGCATAACTCAGAGCTCCTGTGGTGGCGGAAGGGGGGGGGGAGGTACTCTGCATATGTTATTTCTATCCGCATGACCAGTTTATTTGGTTAGTATTTATTGCTCACCCCCCTAAACAGATGAAGAAAGTATGGCTCAGAGAAGTTAAGTAACCAATCCAGTGTCACACAGCTAGTAATTGGTGGAATTGGGATTCAAACTCAGATCTTAGGACTCTACAGTTTATTTTCTCGTCCTAGCACGCTATGCTGCCTCTCCAGAATGGTGTCTACCTTGAAGAGGATGGCAAGGAGAAGATAGCTGGGAATGGATCTTGCCCTGTTTCAGGTTCCTTGTGAAATTCCAAGGTGAGACAAATAATGGCTTGGCCTATGAGTCAGCCATGAAAATCATTCTGACTTACAGTCCCTGGCAGAAAGAGTGGGAGGGAACAAAGGGCACAGAATGAACGTGGCCACTGCTTTTTCTTGGTAGCACGTGGGCTTCTCATTAATGTGCATCCCCTTCGCATATCAGTCTTTGCTCCCGCGGCTCCTTTGCTTGGAGCTACTTGTGCCCTCTACCCTGCTTCCTTGGGGGAAAGTCTGTCTCCTCTGCTAAAGAAGGCTTTCTTTCCCTGGGGTTCCCCTAACATCCAGGTGGAGTTAGGCACTCCCTCATCTGTGTTCCCGTTGTTCTCGCCCAGGACCCAGGGCCGAGGACATTATTCAGGACTGCTATGGTGGGAGGAGAATTCTCTTTTACTCAAGACAAAAGCAAAGAGGGGGAATGCGCCCCAAACATTGAAGAATAAGGAGTCCATGGTCAAGGTGGAGGGGAACTGGGCCAGGAACCAGCACCTAGAGAGGGTGGGGGGAGCGAGCCCAAGTCCGGTCCCAAGGTGCACGTGGCACGGTGCCCGCACTCAGATGGCCCGTCCTCCGTCAGCTTGACGAACGTAGGGAAGGCTGAAGTGATGAGCAGCGTTACTAAGCCAAACCTGAGGCTGTGTTGGTCATGGCCAGTGACCGCAGTCTGGCAGTCTGGACCGAACTCGTCATGCTCCTGGAACTTACCCCGGTGTTTCCCAACTGGCTTCTCCACTGGTGTGACCAAAGACCTGGACTGCTTGACTTGGTAAACCTCACCGACCATCCCAGCCAGCTGCATTCCGAGCCCTGCTTTCCTCTGTAGGCGCCTGTTTCCAGTCCTCCATGGAGGGCTCAACCCCCTCACTGGGGGGCCAGCCCCTACTCCTGGCTGTGAATCTGTGTCCCACACCCCCTTGTTTTTCCAATTGGGTGTTGGGAATTTCCTCCGTTAAGCCTCCAGGTCTTCCTTCCTTCTGGATTTAATGAGCTCATTTATTTTTCTTTTTCACTTAGCAGGTTTTAGGGCTGGTTAATGAGTGTTGGGGTTCTCTTTAAGAGCCAAGTTGGGCCAAGCTCAGGGCACTTTTCTTGCCGTTTCCAGTCCTCAAGTCCCCAGTGTCTCTTGTAGTTTCTCCCTGGCTCTGGCAGTCACTCTCCACAGTGCAGTTCCCATCTGTGGAAATTTCTGGAATACAGTGACACATCAGCCTCAGAGTTTTGTTTCTTCACATACCTTAGCTAGGGCAGTTGTTTCAAGATGATCCTGTGCTTTCTAAAAAGAAGAAGCTGTTGAAGCGCCAGGGAAAGAGATCCATTTTTAAATGCAGAGTTTCCTCGTTAGGTTTTGTCTGAAGCTTTTGGTAGATTTTGGGGTGGGGGGGTGGCAGCTGTGAATTCCAGGGAGACTTGCCAGAGGCTATTTAAACCTCCTTTCTGTGAAGTGTTGTAAAGAGCTGCCAGGAGGGAGCACTAATAGAAGGGAACTTGGAAGCCTTGCTGTGGTGATTGGCACTTGGGAGACTTTCAGCCCAGAGAGAATGAGAAAGAATGCAGGGTCCGTGTGGCAAGAACAGGGATCCGCAGGGACTCAATGGCTTACTCGGTTCCCAGAAGCAACTTGAGGTCATGACTTCACAGCTGCTTTGGTGAATCATGTACCACAGGAAGTTTAGCCCAAGGGATCCCCTTGCCTGTTTTGTCCACTCATTTGTCCATCCATCTGTCCATCTGTCCATCCATCCGTCCATCTGTCCATCCATCCATCCATCCATCCATGCAATAAACAGAGATGAAGTATTTGCTGTGAGGCAGGGACTGGGTTAGGCCCTGCTGTGGCAGGAGGAATAATTGGACACAGTCCTATCCCACAGGTCATCTCCACACATGTTAGAGAGTGAGGATCCTGTGCAGGAGAGTCAGAGAGACAGTGGGAAGGTTCTAGAGGGTAAGTCCCGGAAACCCCCACATGCTGGGCTTAAGCAGTTTGCAGAGCTCTTGTTAACTCCTAGTTTCCAGCTCCCGAAACTTGGCACCACGCTGCCCCCCCAAGGAAGTCACAGCCCTCATCCTGCCTCTGAGAAGGGTCTAAGCTGAGGGTGGCCATGGGTGGTCTGAGGGGCTTCCCTCCCAGCTGAGAGCAAGGCTCTGGAGCCAGTGACACTGTGGCACAAAACACATTTTTTGAAGCTTGTTGGGATCGACCCCAGCAAAGATGGAGAGAGGAGACGCAGGCTGCTGTCAGCTCTGTCTCCTGGGGGTATTAGTTTCCTAGGGCGGCTGTAACAAAGTCCCACAGAATAGGTAGCCTGAGGAACAGGAGTTTATTTTCTCACAGTTCTGGAAGCTAGAAATCCAAGATAGAGGTGTCGGTAGGGGGATTTCTTCTGAGGGCTGTGAGGGAGATGCCGGTCCCAGCTTCTCTCCTTGCTTCCGGTGCTTGCTGGCAGTCTCTGGCATGCCTTGGCTTTGAGCAAGACCACCCCAATCTCTGCCTTCATCCTCATAAGGTGTTCTCCCCGTGCTGTGCCTCTGAGCCTCAAATTTCCCCTTTTATAAGGATACCGGTCCTGTTGGATGAGGGCCCACTCTAATGACTTAACTAATTACATTTTCAATCACCCTATTTCCAAATCAGGTTACATTCCAAGGCCCTAGGGGTTGGACTTTAAGGTAGAAACTTTTGGGGAACATAGTTCCAACCATAACACATGTTCCTGACTTTATTGCCCTCCTGCTACCATCAGCAGTGCCTATGAGGGGTGGCCCAGCGTGACTGTACCTCAGGAAGGGTCAGGAGTGGTGCCCCAGGGAGAAATCAAAGGGACGTCTGGAAGCAGGGAAACATCTGCTGGAAGGAGAGCGTTTGTGCTGAAAGCAGCATGGCCTGTGGAAACCCCCTGGGCGGCTGCGGGAGGGGCAGCTAGCCCTGCAGGGATTTTGTCCTCTGGCCTGGAACTGGGTAGGAATCTGAATGGAAGGAAAGCCCCCAGCAGGCAGCCCTTGGGCCTGGGACAGAGTTGCAAAGGGGAGCAGGGACAGGCTGCTCCTAGGATCTGGGTGAAGTGATTCCTGGAACCCGAGGACAAGGGAAGAAAAGCAAGCAAGGTCCACAGTTCTGAGGTACTTTCAGGTAGTCTGGTGGCAAGAACTGGCCTGGAGGGCTCATCTCAAGGGTGTCTGCTGTGACTGAGGCTATGTGAGTGACTGCGTGTTCCTTCGAGCAACCAGCCAGGGTTTGCTGGGACTCTGTCAACCACAGCCTCTTTGAAACACAGAGGAATTTAATTAAAAAGGGTAATTATGACCTGTTATTGTAATAGAGCACTTGGGGACGTCGACAAGTAATTTTGAAAAAGAAAAATTGGAAACATTTACCTCAACCAAATAATAAAATTTGAGATAAAGTCATTGTCATTGAAAACATATATTTTGGCACATGAATAAATAGCTCAGGGAATGGGCTAGATGTCAGGCACAGACATAGGATGTGGACATATGGAAAATTTGATAAAGGAGACATTTCAGTTTAGTGGGAAAAAAATGATGGATTCAAGAAATGGTGTTGACCTAATTGGGTCTCCATCTGGAGAAAAAACCAAGGTAGACACCACCTCCTATCTCTTGCTCCTATATACGGTAATAAATCTCAGATGGGTTTGGTTTAAAGATCTAACTGTAAGTGAACAAAGAAACATGTAACATATTTGAGGAAAATCTAGTGGAAAACTCACTTTCCAAATTTCCAAACTAGTATAACTTTGGAGTGGAGGGGACATTTTTAATAATTGTGGAAATCCACAAAACTGAAAGGGGAAAAGGAGGGTGCGTGTCTATATGGTTTTTTTTTTTCAAATTTTAAGAAAAAAAACCATAAGAAAGGTCAAATGGCAAACTGTAGGTTCAGCTAAATGTGGGTAGAATATATGAAAAGATGTTATACTTATTTTACCCAAGGCTCATATAAACTGGTAATAAAATGGCAAAAGACAATTAATACTTAAGGGAAAAACATGAACAGGCAATTCACAGAAGAGAAAATAAAGATTTAAGTGGAGCCAAAAAGGATTGGTCAGAGAAAGTCAAAGGTGATGATTTATTGGTCAGATTGGCAAAAATTAAAAATACCGATAACATCTTGTGCCTGAGAGCAGGTAGGAGGATGAACACTTTTACACCTTGCTGGTCATATGAACAGCTGAAACCTCCAGGAAAAAGAATCTGGCAATGCTTATCAAACTTCAAAATGCTACCATTGATTGAGCAACCCCATTTTGGGCAGTTACTGCAGTAGATATAAAGACAGTGGTACCCAAGAGCAGACGGACATGGAGGTTTACGGACCGCTGTCTGGTGCGGCAAAATATCAGGAGAGGCATAGTCATCCACCAGCAATAAAGTAACGGAATAAACATGGCACCCGCGTGCTGCGGGCCCGTATGTCGTGCCAAAAAGAGATCTGTCAACATATTCATCTGGGGAGATGCTAATACATTGAGAGCAAAAGCAAGTTGTGAAAAGTATGTATAGTATGATCGCTTTTTGTAAAAAATTGACTAAAAGCACATTAAACCTAGCACCCATGCCCGTGTGTCCTGTGTATTTATTTCAGTGTCGAGAAGCATGTTCCCTGCATGTGTTACCTCCAGGCAGAGGCATGAGACAGAGTGGTTTTTAATTTCTTGTTTCTGTATCTTTGGCTGTTATGCTAATTATAAGAATCATGTTTTTGCTTTTTTAATTAAAAGCAATTGGATAAAGGCAATTTTTTAAAAGAATTTATTTATTTATTTGACAGAGAGAGATCACAAGTAGGCAGAGAGGCAGGCAGAGAGAGAAGAAGAAGCAGGCTCCCCACTGAGCAGAGAGCCTGATGCGCTGGGACTCGATTCCAGGACTCTGGGATCATGACCTGAGACGGAGGCAGTGGCTTAATTCACTGAACCACCGAGGCGCCCCCGATAAAGGCAATTTTAAAGGGGAGGGGGGAGAGGGCAAAGTGTTTAAAACACGTCTGTGACTCACGGGCCCTCAAGGTGAGTCAGCTCTCTTTAATGGACTTACGAGGCCCCTGGGATCTGGTGTCCATAGGCAGCCCCATCCTCTTTTCCCTCTGTTGTGCCTTTCCCCCTCTGTTTTCCGGCTGTGCAGACCCAGAAACATTCTTTTTTTTTTTTTTTAAAGATTTTATTTATTTATTTGACAGAGAGAGAGAGATCACAAGTAAGCAGAGCAGCAGTTGGAAACAGAGGGGAAGCAAGCTCCCTGCTGAGCAGAGAGCCCGATGCGGGGCTCAATCCCAGGACCCTGAGATCATGACCTGAGCCAAAGGCAGAGGCTTTAACCCACTGAGCCACCCAGGTGTCCCCCCAGAAACATTCTTGACAGTACTCTGCTCTCACCACACACCTTGGGCCTCCTTCCATGGGCTCAGCAAAATACCCACCTACCGATTCCTATAGCTCCTTGTACCCCTGTCCCTGGTGGTGTTTGTGGGCTTTCCCCTTAGTCACCTGTGAACTTAGTTTTATCCCCAGTGGACGGTAATTCCTCAGTGGGCAGGAGTAGCATTGGCCATGGTATCCCCAGGACCTTGTCTAGCTCATTGGAGGTACTAAATACAAGAGGAAAGCAGGATGGAACAAATGAATGGACACCAGGCCTTACAGACACAAAGGACAAAACATAGTCTGTGCCCTCAAGATTGCTCGGTGCCGAGACAGGCATGCAAACAGCCCAGTTATAATAGAAGAAGATAATTATCATCATAGGACCGAGGGAACATAAGCTACCCAAAATTGCCCCAGGGGAAGTCTGAAAGGTTGCACAAGTGAGAAAACATTTAATCAAAGATTTGAAGAACGAACATTTACCAGGAAATAAGGGGATGGGGTGAGGTTTCTGGCACAAGGACAAGCCCCTGCAAGGGCACGGAGGCATCAAAGAACATGAGAGCCTGAACACCTCAGCAAGCATGAAGTTCAAGGTTGGGGAAAGGAATAAACGAAAGAAGATACATGGAGGCAGTTCTCCTGGAACAGATCATTCCCAAAGGTCCCTGCGGGCCAAGCCTGGGAGTCAAGGGTTCAGAGGGGGCAGTGCGGAGCAAGACTGAAGCAGGGGTATGACATGAGGGGGCTTAGATCACACCAGCAGGATGTGGAGCGGGGACACAGGTGATGTCAGATGAAGGGCCACTGGCCCAGGGTGCACAGCAGGAGGGCAGTCACCACAGTCTTCCCCTGGGGAAGGCTCCCGCTGAGCCAGCACGGGGACTGGTGCAGTAAAAGGGGGTCGAGCTGACATGACGGGGTGCTTGATGGGCTGGCGTGAGGATGGGGAGGGCGGGAGTCAAATCTCTGATTTGACAGCTTGTTTTCTTTATTAGGACTCAGATGACCCAGAAGAGAAGCAAGCCTGAGAAAGGCAGAAAGCAGAGAACTGGGTGTGGGCCACGTTGAGAAGATTCCTTTCCTAGGGCTGCTGAGTGCTCTGAACTGTGTGGCTTCAAACAACAAACATGGAATTCTCTCAGGGCTCTAGGTGGTGGAAGCCCAGCCTTGAGGCATCGGCAGGGCTCCCTCTGAGACTCTGGGGGGCGTCCTTCCCTCCCTCTCCTCAGCTTCTGGCTGTGGCCCGTGATCCTTGGTATCCTTGGCTTGCGGTGGTGTGTCTCGGGTCTCTGCATCTGTCCTCACTTGGTCTTCTCTCCCTGTGTATCTTCCTGGGGCATTTTCCTCTTCTTTTGAGGACACCAGTCATAATGGATTAGGGCCCACTGCCATGACCTCACCTTAACCTGATTATATCAGCAAAGACCGATTTTCCTAGAAGGTCACATCCACAGGTACTGGGGTTTGGACTTCAACACAGTCTTCTGCGGTGGTGGTGTGGAGAGACGCGATTCAACACACAGCACCGAGTTTGAAGGGCCATGGGACCTTGGGTGGAGATGTCCAGGAGGCCTCTGGAAACATGGGAGTAGGGGTTCCAGGGAGATGCCTGGGCTGCATCTTTATTTAGGATCTGCCGGCAAAGAGACAACAGCATGAGGTCATCACAACGAGCAGCTGAGGGGCCTGAATAGAGAAACCTCGAGGAAGCCCAAGGTCAAGGAGGTGTGCAGGACAGAGGCTCCCACAGGCAGGAGTGTGTTGTGTGTGTGCATGTGTGCACGTGTGCGTGTGAGGGACTCTGTGGGTGTGACCAACCCCGAGCTGGCCTGGGTCCTTCCTTTTCATGCCTGAATCTCTGCGCCACATCTGACACAGCTTTTTTCCCTTACTCAGGAAGCACTGGAGCCCTCCAGCCATCCCCCGTAGGAGTCCGTGGGGACGTTCCGAGATGCTGCTGGGGCAGCCGCCTCTCTAAGCTCAGCACACAGTGCAGCATTGATAAAGCAAACAAGGCTGGCTTGTTTGTGTTTTGTGTTTCTCCAGAAGTGAGCTGGCAGTTTTGTAATAACACTGAGGAATAACACTTTACTGCATCACCAAAATATTCCCATATGGCCATAAAAGTGTTGTCCAGAGCCTATGCAGTCTTGCCCCTCCCTTCGCGCACACCCACTCAGCCGGTCGGAGAGGCTGCAAAGCCGCCTCTGGGGTGTCAGAGAAAGCTGCAGATTCTCGACTGTGAGAGTGAAAGTCAGAGCAAGACCGGAGCGACTGCGCCCAGGGTCCGGAAGGCGTCCTCGCTTGTCCCTGCATTGGATATGCCTATGGTAGACACCCAACAAACATCTCCAGGCTTGGGCAGCCTAGGACGTGAGGTGTGTGTGTCCACACGGTCATCAGTAAATGAGCAGGAGTGAGACGCTTGTGTGTCCCCTTATCTTTTTCCCATGGGACTCGGGCCATCAGTGGCCAGGCCTACTGCAGATGAGTGGTCCTGGGCTAACACTGCTCATTCCAGCAAGACCCATGTCCTCTGGTTCTGCAAAATGCATGACAAATGATGGCCACAGTGACAATTTGCATTATGACTTCATAAAAACAATGGCTAATATTTACCAAGTGCCCGCGGTGGATGGGGTTCTGCGCTAAGGGTTTAATATGCATTATTTCAAGTAACACTTTTTTTTTTAAGATTTTATTTATTTATTTGACAGACAGAGATCACAAGTAGGCAGAGAGGCAGGCAGAGAGAGAAGTGGAGGCAGGCTCCCCGCTGAGCAGAGAGCCCGATGCAGGGCTTGATCCCAGGACCCTGGGATCATGACCTGAGCTGAAGGCAGAGGCTTAACCCACTGAGCCACCCAGGCCCCTCAAGTAACTCTTGCAATAACTCTGTGAGACAGGTGCTATCTATGTCATTGCACTTTAAAACAAATATAGAATTTAAAATGATGACGTCATGTTCCCCAAGTCCTCACAGCTAGAATGCGGCTTTGGGGGTGTTGGAACCCAGACCGCCTGGGACTAGAGCCCACCTACTGGTTGTGCGTGTGAGGTTTGCCTACCTCCCGTTGAGATTCCTTGTTCAGTTCCTGCATGTTTAACTTAGGGATTATTGCCCAAGAGATGGGGCAAGATCGGTGTGCACAGTCAGGATGTCCTCAGGGCAGCTGCTGTCAGGTTTCAGGAATTAGGACACACGTTTGGCTGTGGGAAGGAAAGCAGCAGTGAGTTTAGTGGGAAATGCAGAGGAGTTTGAGTGCCCGGGGTCATGGGTGCCCTGAGTGCCCGGGGTCATGGGTGCCCTGGGAGCCCAGCCTGTCTGTCAGGCTCTGTTCAGCTGTCCCCGCGCGCCAGTTTTCAAAGGGCATGGACTTGAAGCCTGGGCTTCTTTGTCTGTCAGTAAATTATGCATCAGGTCCAGTGACTCATAGCCTTTGGGGATTAGCAAGGCCCTCAAAAATAATCCAGTTTGACTCTCTGATTTCACAGGTGAGAAGCCTGAGCCCAAAAGGCAGTGCAAGGACAATGTCAGAATAAAGATGGCTGAGAATCCTTTGTCACTTCTCCCACTGAGAGGAGGACTGTATCCCTCCCCTCGAATCTGGGCAGGCTCTGTGACCGCTTAGCTTATAGAAAGTTGCCCAGGTGACACCGTACCAGTTTCTGGACTCTGGCCTTAAAAGACTGGAAGGTTCTACTTCCTGCTCTGTGAACATGGACTCTGGGGACCCAGATGCCATGCCATGAGGAAGCCCAAGTAGCACCTTACAGACACACATGGAGAAGAGCTGGGGTCCCCAGTCAACAGCCCCTGCTGACACTCAACATTCTGGGGCCAACTTGAGGTCCAGCCAAGCACTCCTTCCTGGAAGCACATGGAACCAAAACAGCCATCTCTGCAGAGCCCTGCCCAGATGTAGATTTTGAGCAGACGAAATGCTTGTTGCAATTTTAAGTCACTAAGTTTGGGACTGGTTTGCTATGCAGCAACAGAAAATCAGAACGAGGAGCAAGTAGTGGGTGTTATTCTGACCCTCCGCTGGTACACCTTCCACTCTATTGCTCTGCTGCTCACGGCTCGCTTCGGGTCGCCCTGGTCACTCACCAGCCTGAATGGTCTGTGAGGTTGGGAAGGCTGGTGCGTTACCTTGCATGAGGACTGATGGATTTGAATGCCTTCAACAAAAGTTACCAAATCTAATGATCCTGAGAATCCTGGAGCCTGGGGGTTCTATATAAAGATTCCAGGATCTATTGAATTAGAATCTTTGGGTGTGAGACCCAGACATTGCCATTTTTATTTGTTTGTTACCCAGGTGATTCTGAAGATCAGCCAGCTTTGGGGGTCACTGATCATGAATTGTTTGCAATTAGGAGAAATGTCCCAGCATCACCTATGTGCACAGATTATCCTAGACTAGATATTAGTGAAATGTTTCCATTTTTTGTTAAAATTCCTGGGTGCGATGAGTTATTTCTATTCTCCAGTTAAATGAACACGGGGATTCCAAATTCTTAAAATACTTACCCTTCATTTAACTTGGTGTTGGCCTGGATGTCTCTGATTCCACTGGACCGGGCTAATGTGTGCAAATATAAGGAAGGAATCCATTAATTATTAATGTTGTTCACTAAATATTTATGACTTTCTGCTCTTATAATAGAGTAAGATTGCATTTCCTGGATCCCTGTGATGGAGTGGGACCATGTAAATAACTCTGGTTAATGAGCAGAAGTGATATATGTCACTTCTGGGCCAGAGCATCATATTACAAGTGCAAAACCCTCCAGAATTCTCTTGCTTAACCTGTACTGTGAATGACAATGTCCTGGTGATTATTATAGCAGCATCGTCCCCTGAGTGACAATGAATGTTTGGGGCCTCCTTGCTGACCTACAATGCACATTTGATATCAGCAAGAAAAAACTGTTATTGTTTGAAGCCCCTGAAATTTTGGGGAAGACTAGTGTAAGATCATCTAGCTAGCCAAATGATAGAGCCAGAGATGGTAGGCTTATCATTCTGAAGCCTCTTCTCTCTGTGTCTCCTGGGAAGATTCATGCCCCATAGCCAATTTGAATTTTCTCGTTTTTCTTCGTTAAAGACTTATAATCCCAAAGATCTATTCCCATTCTTGTGTAAATGAACACTTTGCCCACCAGTAAACTTGTCAGAGACCTGTCAGTATTCAGAACAGCGAGTAAGTGTTGAGAACATGATGTTATCAGTTGAAAGGTAATGGATTTTGTTTGCGTATCACATGGGACTCTGATAAGGATGACTCCTGGGGCATAAACCAATTTAATGAAAAATCTAATTAAATGTATAAAATACACTATATAATAGTATCTTTTCAAAGGGCTGTCTTACAAAAATAAAAAATTTAAAAAACAAAGGGCAGGGCACCTGGGTGGCTCAGCCGGTTGGGGTCGACTCTTGATTTTAGCTCAGGTCGCGGTCTCAGGGTGGTGAGACCAAGCCCTGTGTGGGGCTCCGTGCTGGGCGTGGAGCCGGCTTGGGATTCGACCTTCCTCCTCCTCCGCCCCTCCCCCTGCCTCCTTCTCCAAAAAAATAAAAATAAAAAAGTAAATAAAAGGGTGTCTTACCAGGCACGTTTCTTGACTTTTCTGAAAAGCCACTGGTGTGAGATATTTTTTTGTGAGTGAGTTGAGTGTGGGTCTCCTACACTCAGCAAAGTTGTGCTCGAGGATAAGACTTGATTTTCAGAGATGATTTTTCTCTTACTTTGTAGTAGAGAAGCTGAAAACCCCAGTATTCCAAGAGAGGCAGTGCTGTGTTGTCTCCTGAGCCTCCACACAGTCTCTCATGCAGCTGGGCGGCCACCGATCCATATTCCTTCCCTTAGGAGGACAGGAACCTGGGAGGAGCTTTCTTCTGTTTTATTGGCAGAGTCTCCAATGCTTCCTGGTATCCTGGGTAGTGAATTTATTTTACCGTTTAACAAATAATGAGGTATCTTCTTATTTGACCTATGTTTGAATTTGGTTTCTGAATTTAGAAGCTTTAATGTTTTATTCAAGTCATATGCATATATATTGTTAATAGGTACTTCAATCATTGCAAATAATGCCGAAATCCCTCCTTGCTAACTCCCGTTCCCATTCTGTTTTCCAGGGTGGGTTGCTGCTATCAAAATGTGATATGTGTATCCCTTCAAGTTTTTATACACGTGTTTACATCCATATATGTTTCTGTAACATTATATAGTATTTGAGGATTTTATTTTTTACATACATGGAATCTACCCACTGTCTGCAAATTCCTTTCTTCACTTAATAACATATTTAGAAAGTTTTCCATGTCAGTGAAAAATAGAGAAATCTCATTGTTTTCTATGATAGGGATGTGCCATAGTATATTTAATAATTTCTCTATTTAAAGACATTAAGGTCATTTCTAAGATTTTGTATCCAAATGGCGTGGCCACAAGCATCTTTATGTGATTTGTATATATATGTGACTGTTTCTTTAGAGTTTATACAGAAAAATGGAACGGTTTTGTCAAAAATTCTGGAACTTTCGATTTCTTTTTTGCCTGTTTAGTTAGTTAGTTTCAGAGGTAGAGTTTAGTGATTCATCCTTGTGTATAATACCCAGCGCTCATTCCATCAGTTGCCCTCCTTAATGCCCATCACCCAGTTACCCCATCCCCTCACCCTCTTCCCTTTCAGCAACCTGCAGTTTGTTTCCTATAGTTGAGTCTCCTATGGTTTGTCTACCTCTCTGTTTTCAACTTCTTCTTCCCTTCCCTTCCCCTATGATCCTCTGTTTTGTTTCTTAAATTCTACATATGCATGAAATCATGATAATTGTCTTTCTCTGACTGACTTATTTTGCTTAGCATAATACCCTCTAGTTCCATCTACATCATTGCAAATGGCAAGAATTTCATTCTTTTTGATGACTGCATAATATTCCTCCTTTCTCTTTTTCTCTCTCTCTCTCTATATATATATCAATATCACATCTTCTTTATCCACTCAACTGTCAATGGACATCTGGACATCTGGGGTCTTTCCATAATTTGGCTACTATGGACATCGCTGTTATAAACATTGGGGGTACTGGTGCCCCTTCAAATCATTGTGTTTGTATCCTTTGGATAAATACCTAGAAGTACAATTCCTGGGGTATTGTACCCCACACAAAATCATAGGGTAGCTCTAATTTAAACTTTTTGAGGAATCTCCATACCGTTTTCCAGAGTGACTGCACCAGCTTGCATTCCCACCAACAGTGCAAGAGGGTTCCCCTTTCCCCTCATCCTCACCAATATCTTGGAACTTTCATTTTAATAGATACTCTTTCATTTCCCTCCAAGTGACTAGATCGTTACAGAAAAATGGCCATATCCCACTAATTTTGCCATCACTTATATTAAGGCACTTTTTTTCAAAGATGAAAATGGTATTTTATTTGCATTTATAATTAACAGTGAAATTAAACTTGTTTTGTATTTTTATTTCTATGAATCACCTCTTTAGAATCTTTTCTCATTTTCCTATTGGACTGCTTATCTTTTTCTTATTGATTTACTGATGTTCCTTATATTTTCTGCCTACTCTTCCTTTATCTGTCATATTCATTGCAATGATTTTGACTATTTCTTTCAACTTTGTTTGGGGGTGTTTTTTCCGGCTGCCTCATTGCCTCTGTTATCCATTAGTCAAGTTCTTGTATTTCTTGTGTCTGGTAGCTCTTTTTGGAGGCACAGATGTTTTGTGACTGTGAACAATTCTGTGTGTATGTTCTTGTCTGTTAATTCCGATGCATGTATTACCTGCTCACTGGCCTGCATAGGACAGGGTGAGAAGTAGGAGA
Organism: Neogale vison; assembly: GCF_020171115.1. Taxonomy (NCBI): domain Eukaryota; kingdom Metazoa; phylum Chordata; class Mammalia; order Carnivora; family Mustelidae; genus Neogale; species Neogale vison. The sequence continues at coordinate 95,813,485 of NC_058098.1, read as the reverse complement.
GAGCGGCATCGCTGGCTGCGTGCTGTGTTTACACCCAGTGGGCCTAAGGCATGCCTAGGTAGGAGCAAATTGCTGCTCTTTGGAGGAAGTGCTCCTCATACTGGCTGGGGGTTGTGAGTTGCCCGAGGCGAGAGTCTGCTTCTCTGCCGGTACACATGCTCGTGGCTCCTGGATAAGCACAGATAGCTCCGTTGTTTGCTGTCTGATCCCAAGGATCTATCCAAGTGGGAGGCATGGGCGGGAGCAAGGGAAGATAGAACAGAGGAGGAAGGGTTCCACATGCTTGTGGCTCTTAGTGTGAAAGCTTATATAAGAACCCTTTTAGTTGGGGCACCTGGATGGCTCAGTCAGTTAAGTGGCTGCCTTCAGCTCAGTTCATGATCCCAGGATCCTGGGTCCGAGCCCCACATTGCGCTCTCTGCTCAGCAGGGAGCCTACTTCTCCCTCTCCCTCTGCTTGCTGCTCCCCCTGCTTGTGTTCTCTCTCTGTCAAAAAAATAAATAAAATCTTAAAAAAAAAAAAAAAAGGCCCTGTTAGTGATTACAGGACCCTCCTACTCTACCCTCTTGGTAGGCTGTGCCCTATTTTTGCTTCGCCTTTTGTAGGTGCCCTCTCCTGTGTGCACGTTGATTGTTGTGCTTTTCTTCAGTCCAATCCTATCTGTGTTCCCTGTTTTAGCGACTTTTTCCTGGTTTCTGGTCTGCTAACGGTACATCTTACTTTCCAGCTTGGACAAGACTTTCTGAGAATTCGGGGTGAAAGGTTGCCATGTGAAATCTGTGAGCTGTCTTGAATTAGACGATCAGAAGTCATCCTACCTGATTTACATGGCACTCTTCCAGCACATTCTTCTGAAACAGTAAATGCTTCTCTTGAGCAAGAGAGAACAGGGTAAGATGGGAGGGTTTGTCTCGTTAATGTAAATATTCTCATCTAGCAGTAGTTACCCCAGACTATTTACATAAACAAAACAGGGCAGATAGAAGGAAGGAACCCAGACAGTGTAAGAGGAAAAAAAAAAAAACATCTATCTTCGGATTTCTCTCTGACAGTATTGTCTACTGGAATTTACCCGAAGGCCCTATCCTGACATACGAGTTGCATGTGTCCATTGTTTTTGGATGTAATTTACATATTCGTATCCTAGTTAGTTTTCAAGTTGCAACACGTCTACAGCCCTCACTAATAAGTCCCCTGGGAACAAAAGTGTCCTCCAACAAACCTGGCTGAGTGAAGTGGAAACAAACAGACTGTAAATCTCACAGAACAGCCTTGGCTTTGTGGCTTGTGGCTGGGGGCAATATTTTTGTAAGTTGCTCATGCCTGTGACAAATACGTGCCCTTGCAACTTATCCTTGACTGGGCCTTGCCTCCGGAGAACAGGGGAAATCCTGCCCACGGACGGTGGGCCTCTGCGAGCAGCCCTTCATTTCTTCTTTCCCTCTTCTTCCTTTTCCAGAGCCCGGGTCCTGTGTTCCCTCCTCCCGTCTATGAGTGAGGGACAAAATGAGAAAGGACCAACTTTGTGATCTCAGTGAGTTTCGATGTGCTATCTGATCCTGGGGTAACACTGGGTTTTGCCCCTCCCTACCTATATACACAATCCCTTGGAAAAATTTCGTTCCCGTGTCACAGATGGGCCACCACAAGGAAAAGTAGACCTGGCATCTGCATATATGTTAACAGAGAAGGTAGGTGACTGCAAGATCGTTTCCATTAATCTCTCTGGAAGTTTTCTCCTGTTGAATGTTGTTATCTGTGTTCTTACATGATGAGATGGAGAAAGTGAACGGGCTGACTTTTCTTCAGGACTGTAGTTTGAGACATATTTCAATAAGTTGAAGCAGAGCATAAAAGTTTATTTTATTTAAAGTAGTCAGAAGGGGTTAACTGATTTGTTCTCCTATCACCAATTTGAGGAAATTGAATATATCCCAAGATACCCCATTTATCAGGCTCTCAGTGGCTCAGAGAATTTTACATCCTTGGTGACATGACAAGACATGAACACACTAACCTTGAAACTGCAGGGGTAAAAAGCCAAGAGGACACCTAATTTGTTGAAGGAAGTAAAGATATTCAATTTCAAATTGTACCTATTTTCCTTTATCAAACTGTGCTGAATTCAGAGGGGAGATAGATTTGAGGAAATTGCAGATATTTGATGGAAATGAATTCACAGTATTAAAAGAAAGTGTCAGATTTCTAGAATGCATCTGAATCATCGTTTATGTTTCTGTAGCTGTACTTGGGATGGAAACTTCAGGATATTCAGAATGAGGGCGCCTGGGTGGCTCAGTCGTTAAGTGTCTGCTTTTGGCTCAGGTCCTGATCCCAGGATCCCGGGATTGAGCCTGACACTGGGCTCCCTGCTCAGCGGGAAGCCTGCTTCTCTCTCTCCCACTCCCCCTGCTTGTGTTCTCTCTCTCGCTGTCTCTCTGTCAAATAAATAAATCTTAAAAAAAAAAAAAAAAGATATTCAGAATGGCTGAACACTAGCGCCCAGCAGTCTGACTGTTTGGGTTAAAAGTGTATTGTATCCACCAGGAAGAAGTCCTAATCCTGAAGTTTGGAGATAGGCATATACATACTAAACTATAAATATAGTCCATAGGTTTGATAACTCCTAGCCTGTTGATACCAGTTCTATAATTAACAGGGATGGAATTGAACTTACACTCTTAACAGGCCTTTAAATGTTTTATGGAAACAGAATTTATTAAAATATGTTTTAAGGGGCACCTGGGTAGCTCAGTCAGTTGTGCGACTGACCCTTGGTTCCAGCACAGGTCCTGGGCTCTGCCCTGCGTTGGGCTCCAAGCTCAGTGGGGAGTCTGCTTGTCCCTTCCCCTCTGCCCTCCCCCACTCATGCACGTTCTCTCTCTCAAATAAACCTTTAAAAACTAAAATTAAACAAAATAAAAAGTGTGTTTATTTGTTTTGGTATTAGAGCTAAAAAGCCCGTATTCCTGGCTAACAAATGGAAGATCAGTAAAATTTACCTGCCGCTCACAACCGTCTATGGCCCAGCTAGTAAATAAAGTGCCCAGCTAGACGAGGTCTCTCTGGAGGGATTCTGACTCATGACGGCTCTCCACCACAGTTTCAGGACTTCTCGGTGCCCGAGGATGATTGTGCAAGATGGGTGCAGGTGCTGGTATCGTTTGGCCAGGCTTTTCCCCCATATGAATGGGATGATGCTCTTTTTCATTTCTGTGCCTGAGGTTCTGTTTCCATCTGCCTTCCGTAAGGAGCCCTCAGCTGGGGAACGACCGGCCCATCCAAGCAAAGGCTGTCCACGATCCAGTGCGATCCCTCTGTGCTTGGTGCTTTGCCTGGGGCATTTCAGCCCCCTGATTGGGATTTTTTGTAGGTCTTTTTGGGACGGTTGCATGACGCATTGTTGGTAATGAAACTTACATCTTCGTTCTGGATGAACGCCATCCTTAAATATACGCTTTTCAGGTTGGATTATCGCCATACTTATTTTACAAACATTTGTCTGCCCTAAAATGTAATTTTAGGTTTTTGTCCAAGATGTGTGACAGATTCTAATCCCCCCACGCTCCCGGCTTTGTTTTCCATCTTTACATAAGGGACACTCCTATCCAGTTGAGGTATCTTTGACATCCTTTTCTATCTTGCTGGTCCTCTTTCCTCTAAGCCATTGTGACTGCAGACTTTTTTTTTCCTCCCAGCTCTAATGGATTAAGTCATAGTTCAGGTTCTAAAAAAAGTCCTTATGAGTTGTTTTATGCTGTGCAATCTTTAGACGTTAATTCACAGCCCTTCAACATTCTCTTGTCAGGCAAAGCCTAAGGGAGAGGGGAGAGGTTGACTTCTAAACTGTTTACGTAATGAAACTAGCTTAAATCTTTTTATGGAATTTTTCTTTTTTATTATGGAAGTCATACAATACCTATTTGAGGAAAAACAAGAACTAGAGCGAAAGAAAAAGAACCCACTATCCAGAGAAAATGAGTATTCATTCTGAGTGTCTTTTTTTCCTCTGCTCTTAAATTGCCCAGCCGTTAGGGCTATTACTCAGATTGGTGTCCAGCTTCTACATTTTGTATTACATCATAAATATTTCCTTATGGTAATACTAACTTCATAAACATGTGTAATGGCTTCAACACATGGAATCACAGAGACGGATCATCATTCAACAGTCCCATATTTTTGTTTCCAAATTTTAACGTATATGCATAATGATATAACGGGCATCTTTGTGCATATGGCTATTAAAGGTTATGTTCCCAGGCTGGTAGTTTGCTGCCTAGAACTAGACTCAAAACTCCAGAAAAAGTCTCCCCAGCATGAAATTCTAATATTTAAAAGAGAAAAAGAGGGAAATCTGAATTAACCTCTTATAGACCCAGGGTATATTGAACGAAAGAAACTGATCTAGGTGCCACACTCAGACTAAAGTATAGACTTTTTCCAGATGTCTTTTTTTCTGGTGCAATCCAGGATATAGCTTTTAAGATTCAACTTTTAAAACATGGTCATAGTAGTTTATTCAGAAAAAGAGCTGCGTTGTGTATTTTCTGGGTCATTGCATAGCTAATAATGTCTCCCTGACTCTGACTCATAGACGGCAGCCTTGTGGGTAGGATTCTTGAGTCACAATCCCCCCCTTCCCATTTTTCTCCTTTACTATTATTTTTTAAAGATTTTATTTATTCATTTATTTAAGAGACAGAGAGCAGGAGCAGGGGAAGAGGGACAAGCAGACTTGGTGTTGAGCATGGTGCCCAACGCAGGGCTTGATCTCACGACCCTGAAATCATGACCTGAGGCAAAACCAAGAGATGGACCGACAACCGACTGAGCCACCCAGGTGCTCCTGTTTTCCTCCTTTAAATATCTGAATGTAATTATCGTGTTCATTTTACGTTCCTTTTTCTTCAGTCTGGTCATTCTGGGTCCTTTGAGTTTTTCTCCTGTGATCTGGTTCCTCACATGATCTTGCTCCTTGTGATCTTTGGTAAGGCGTCACGACTCTGCTTGCTTGCAGCTTGTCCGAATGTCACTGGTGGCTTGCTGTCTAGCACTGGATCAAAACTCAAGAAGTCTCACAGACACACGATACAGTGGAGTTGCCGTCTTCAGCACTTGGCTTTGGGACACACAGCCCATGGCCATGATCCCTCCTTTGGCAGCTAGATCGCTTTGTTGCCTCAGACTGAATGTCTGTTCACATAAAGTGTTAATACCAAATAAAAAGTTGGTAATAACATGAGGAAATGCTTAAGATATCTACTGAGTTTGAATATTGCCTGTTCAAATAAAATAAATGCATGGGTTATTGATCTATCTTAACCCATGCATTCTCAATGGGAGTGATTAGTGGAAAAATCTCTACATGACAGTGGTTTATGGTTCTCCAAAGCTCAGCCTCACCTAACAAAATCGTATTCCTTAGTATTTAATTTCTTTTAGGGAGAGATTAAATCAAATTAAAATGTTTTCCTTAGGGGAGGTGATAATGAAAGCTGTACAGTTGTTATCTTCAACAAAATACAGATGGCCCCAATCTGGTAAATTAATTTCAAATCTAGGAAGGCCTAAATGTTTAAATATCTTTACTATGAATTGACCCAAACCATCAAAAAACAGTAAGTTATTAAATGAGGCAGCATCTTGGTCATGAATAAAATTGGTGGCTTAGTATGGTTACTATCAGACCAAAGATTCCTTCTTATAGGTAACATGATATCATTTTGAATACAAACATATAGTATAATGAAAGACTCTGCTATAATAGAATGAAGACAGATTGGGGCTAGTGGTACTTCCTTGTTTTATTTAACCCAAGTTAAACAGTAAAAGAAATCAGTCTGGAACAACTGCTAACATATCTTTCCCCGTCCTGCGTGATGTTTGCATTCTCTCTCAATGGCTCTAAATCACCACCACCACCACCAACATTGTCATCACGAATTTTTGTTGAGCAACTGGCAGGTGTAGGTGCCATGCTTACTGTCTTGCATTCATCACCACTTATGATCTTCACAAAAAATCCCGTGGAATAAGTATTAATGTCCTCAGTTTACAGAAAAGGAAACTGAGGTTCAGGGAAGATAAGCAGATTTTCAACTTTGTATTTCTCTTAAAAGGTGAAGCTGGCCTTCAGGGCCTGCCTGATTCCCAAACTCACGTGAGCATTGCCTTTCATTCACATCTTATTTTTATTTCATAGTCACGAATAGGCTCTAGACTCCATCTAATTGGTATCATTCCTGGGATCCACCTTTCCCTCTGTTTAAAACTTTGGATGTTTTTTGGTTCATCTCCACTTTGATTTCTTGGGAACTATAACCACTTCCTTGATCACGGTCTGCATGTTCCTTTGGTAAACTGGCACGGTAGAGATGTGGGCCTAGAGAATTAACTTCATGGGGACCAGCTTACCATTGCTGGCACAATTAGGATTAGAGTTTAGTATAGAATGAGTTTGGGGACCATCCAGATTAGGTAATGAAATCCCATGGGGCTGAGCTTTTGCTAAAGAAAAAAAGTACCCCTTACCAATCCTGGTTCTGAGGGAATTCTGCCGGGAGAATGCATATTCTAAGTTTCAGAGTTAGTAAGGCTGCAAATTTTATCAATCACTTGGCTCTCTCCTATCTGAAGCTCTGGTCTGGTTTTCCTAAGTTTTGCCCAGGGATTGTCATGGCCGTGGTCAGCATGGGAGGTAGAAAGATTCTGGGGACAAGAAGACCCCTTTAAGGCAGCTGATGTTGACAGGTTGGTGGCATTTGGCATGGCTCTGACCACCTCTGGGTCACCAACTCCATTATGGTGGTCTTCTCTTACAGACTCTGGGGCTTCTAGGTTAGCCCAGCTTCAGTGCTATTCTGTTTGACTCTCAGTGCAAATTCAACATAGGAACACAGGAAAATGTTAAAACATTTTGATGGATTCACATGTTCTGATAGAAGGGCAATAGGTCTTTGATCTCTTAATTGTGGAAAAAATACAAAAGAACCACAGAGGATGAACATTAATGTGCTGAACTCCAAAAACAAATAAATGGAGAGCTTTTGTCCTATTTGCTTTAGTTTCTTTTTCTTTGGAAAGAAATAAAATGTTGCAGGATGCCTGGGTGGCTCAGTGGGTTATGCCTCTGCCTTCGGCTCCAGTCATGATCTCAGGGTTCTGGGATCGAGTCCTGCATGGGGCTCTCTGCTCAGCGGGGAGCCTGCTTCCCATCTCTCTCTGCCTGTCTCTCTGTCTATTTGTGATCTCTCTCTGTGTCAAATAAATAAATAAAATCGTAAAAAAAAAAAGAAATAAAATGTTGCCATAAAGTTGAACTGTCTTTTGCTTTCATCTCCAGCTCCATTCACCTCCTTTCCTCCCCAGAAGAAAGGACTACCACGAATCTGTCATGTGTAAATGTACATACATATATATATCCACAAACAATATATAATTATTTTTCATAAAGTGTGCAGAAATGGTCTCATATGACACACAGTGTTATGCAACTTTGCCCACTGACATTGTTGTTGAAATTTGTTTTTGCTGATATATGAAATATAATAATTCAGTCACTAATTTTCTTATTTTTTTCTTCCTGTATTTATCTATTTTCCTTCTGATGAGCATTTAGGATGTTTTCGATATTTTATGATTGCAAACAGAGCTCTTTTCTAGAACACAGGGGCAGGACCATACCCGAGGCATTAACCTACGGTTAGTATGACTGGGTTGTCAACTTCTGGGTTCCAGTTTTTTTGGAACAATTCTCCAAAGTGGTCGAATCAAATTGTACTTGCATTTGCAGTTTTGACAATTCCTGTTTTTCTTCATCCTAGCCGACAGGAATATGTCAGACTTTCAGCTTTTGTGCTGTTAAGAAGTGTTAAATGGAAGCTCAGTGCTATTTTGTTTCATTTTCCCTGTACTAGTATTTCATATGCTAATCATCCATTCATCTTATTCCGTGAATACAAGGAAGGAACGCTGGTCCCTCTCAAAAAGTGGATTATACTAAAGTTTTAGTTTTGATTTAATCAAACGAATCGTGATTTTATGATTTTTGCTTTTTGTATTCTGTATAGGAGGTCCTTCCCTTTCCAAGGTCATATAGATACTATGATTTTTCAGTCAATCTGAAATTTATTTTTTGAATGGCATTAAATGGAAATTCAATGGTACTGTTTTAGCTACGAAAATTTCCATGTGGAAATTAAGTTGTCGCAGTTCGATTTATTAAATAAGTCTTTTCCCTCCATGATTTTTAATGTCTCATCTACTTTATAGCAAGGAATTTATATTTCTACTTTATACTGGGTCTATTTCTGGACTCTTTATTCTATTCCGTTGATCTGTTTGTCCATCTCTGGGCTGTTATTCTGGCTGTCTTACTTTATGGTATACATATATAGCTTATAAAGTAAGATCTTTGTTCCAGAATTATTTGGGCTACAGCTTGGTTTTTTGTTTTTCCATATGCAGTTTAGAAATGGACAAATTGCAATGAAAATCCCTTGTGAGGTTTTGATTAGAAATGCATAGAATTGGGGCACCTGGGTGGCTCAGTAGGTTAAGCCGCTGCCTTTGGCTTGGGTCATGATCTCAGGGTCCTGGGATCGAGCCCCGCATCAGGCTCTCTGCTCAGCGGGGAGCCTGCTTCCTCCTCTCTCTCTGCCTGCCTCTCTGCCTACTTGTGATCTCTGTCAAATAAAATGAATAAAATCTTTAAAAAAAAAAAAGAAATGCATAGAATTTATAGGTTAAGTTGATAAGAATATTGTTCCAGATATCTTCAACTTCTTCCGTCAAACTCACCCTTTTATTTTTATTTTTTTAAAGATTTTATTTATTTATTTGACAGACAGAGATCACAAGTAGGCAGAGAGGCAGGCAGAGAGAGAGGGGGAAGCAGGATCCCCGCTGCGCAGAGAGCCCGATGCGGGGCTCAATCCCAGGACCCCAGGACCATGGCCCAAGCCAAAAGCAGAGGCTTCAACCCACTGAGCCACCCAGGTGCCCCAAACTCACCCTTTTAAAATAAGTAAAACATTACAATAAATTTGAATTCCTTTCTCTTTTACTATTGTATGCTGGAAGGCTGACTTTTACTCAACTACCTTCCAAGGTATATATTTTATATATATACCTTAAAATAATACATGCTAGCTCTATATATGTTATTAAACAAATGAATACAATATCTAAAGAGTCAAGGAATTTGATAATACCCATAAAGAAGAACAAGGGATTGTGAAATAAAAACATTTTAGATGTGAATCCTGAACATAAGAAAATCTTGACATAAAATAAAAAAAAAATCAGAAATCCTGGAAATGTCAGGAAATTCTCTGAAATTTAAAATACAAATCAATACATAGAATAAGCTCTAGACTAGGAACTCTTTCGAGATAATTGGTGAATTGGGATATAGTATGGTAGAAATCACATGGAAAGCTATAGAGTTAAAGAGTTAAAAAATATGAATGTGATGACATGGAAGGCAGGCAAAAAGGTTCCAATACAAATGAAATAGAATATAAAGATGTACAAAATAAAGAAAATGGCATACAGCAGAAAATCAGTATTAGAAGCAACAGAATGTTAGAATTATAGAAAAATATGAGTATTAAGACTGTAAGAGCAGACAAGATTCTGAGCAGGATGAAATAAACTCACAACTAGATATATTAATGGAAACCCTAGAACATGAAGGATATAAAGAAAAACCGTTACCAATTAATAGAAAAGAAAAAACTAGATAGACTGACAAAAGACATTTCATTAGCAGTTGTAGATGCCAGAAGAGAATAACATCTTTAAAGTTATGAAGGAATATTTCTGCCAACCTAGAGTTCTGTACCCAATCAAGTTATTGTACAAGAGTAGAGAAAATAAAGATATTTTCAGAAAACTAAAAAGCACTTACCATTCATAGACCCTTGGAGAAAGTTACTAAAGGATGTACTTCAGCAAAAAGACTAGCAAATTCATACTGAAGACATGGGATGTAAAAAATGAGGCAAAGCTAGTAAAATTAATTGGTAAATCCAATGAAATAATTTGTGGGAATTAAGAAGATGGAACTAATATAAGAAAGCTGTGGATTTCAGTGAGGAGATAATACAAGGAAGGCCTTTCTCTTCTTCAAAATGTGGATGGGTGACAATCACTTGGAACAAGGCCATAGATATTTCACTTTAATAAGCCACAATCCTAAGTGTGGTCTCAGCTTCCGGTAGCCTTCTTCCTTGTTTTAGGTCAGATTGTGATGTCAATAGTCTAGATGGCTTGAACAATAGACATCTACTTCTCAGAGTTCTAGAGTCCAACATCTAGGTGCCGGCAGATTGGGCTCCTGGTGAAGGTTGGCTTTCCGGCTTCAGATGGCTGCCTTGTCATTGTTTGCTCACATGACCTCTTTGTGTGCTCCTGGAGAGACTGAACACGGTTTTCTTCTTCGTCTTGTAAGGGCACAACCCCATTATGGGTACTCTGCCCACCTGGCTTCAGCTAAACCTAATCAACTCTCAAAGATTCGATGCCTAATCCTATCACATGGGGATTAGGGTTTTAACACATGAATTTTGACAGGATACAAACATTCAATCCATAACACCCATGAAGGGGTAGAATTCTAACCCTCTCTGTCCATTTCTGAATCCAGAGGTTTAGGGCTTCACCCCTGTTGATTGCTTTCTCATTCATAGAAGTGTTTACCTTGTTGGAGAGCATACCTTGTCCTACTTAAAAAAAAATTTTTTTTAAAGATTTTATTTATTTATTAGAGAGAGAACACGAGAGGAGAGAGGTCAGTGGGAGAAAGAGACTCCCTGCCAAGCAGGGAGCCCAACGTGGGACTTGCTCCCAGGAGTCCAGGATCATGACCCGAGCCAAAGGCAGTCACTTAACCAACGGAGCCACCCAAGTGCCCCTACCACCAAATTTTAAACTGTTTTTACTGTCTTTGGAGCAGGAGGGAGAATCTCAAGCCAAAATGCATATAATTATTATGCAAATTTCATTGACTGAAGCCCCCAAAGTTTTGGCAGGACTATCTGTGGGTAGCTCAGCATCACTGTCACCAGCTTTTCCCCATGGATTGCCAGCACCAGGAAGGAGAGGCCAGAAATGACATTTCTTAGAGTTTCCTTCTGTGTTCCCAGGGTAATGTCAGTCAATAAAAGCCATTTGCATGAGATTGGAAGGCAGAGGAGTGGGAGAAGCCACACCCACTGGAAACCCACCTGAGGTTCTCAGCAGCTCAGGGCTATTCACCTGTGAATGAACCTCTTGGAGCCAGTAGTTTGCTAGAATGGCCAACAGTAGCCTCTAGACAATCTCTTGCTTCAGAGTTGCTGGCCAAGATGGATGGTAGGAATTTCTCAAAGTTTTCTCATATTTGAAGCAGCTACCAAGCAAGCTCTTCAGATCCTCTCATGATGGTGATGCAGGCTGAAATCATCACAAATAGCCTCCTTGACCTTTGCTCTCTTGTCCTGCAAACATATGCGAAAGCCTCAAATGTCCTTGTTTAAAGTCTTTCATACTTAGATTAGGTCAAGGAATGTGGTAGCCAGCCCCAGAGACAGCCCCAGTGATTGCTTTCTCCCACTCTTCATGACTTGGTGCAGTCCTTGCCAGCCTGAGTCAGGGATGGGCCTGTGCAAGCCTTAGAGTAGGTGGGAGGGATGGTGTGTGACTTCTGAGACTAGGTCACAAAAGGCAGTGTGGCTTCTGCCTTGACTTACTGGAAGACTTGCTCTGGGGAAAGCTAGTTTCCAAGTCCAAAGGACACTCAAAGAGCCCTCTGGAACTGAGACACCCCATCAACAACCAGCAGCAATCTGCCAGACATGGGAGGAAGTTGCCTTGCCGGGGATCCCCCAGTTCCGGGCAAGTCTTCAGATGACTGAAACCCCAGTCAACCTCCTGAGAGGCTCTAAGCTGGTATTTCCCAGTTGAGCCACTTCCAAATTCCTGGCCCTTAGAAACTGTGACAAATAATAAACGGTTATTGTTATTATAAGCCTCTAAGATTTTTTTGTGGGGAGGAGTGTGGTTATGCAGATGGAGATAACTAATACAAGCGGCTTCTATTTTCCTGACCAACCCCTTTTTTAAATTTTTTTTTCATTCTTATGTTTTATATAAGACATATATAAATTTTTTTTCATTCTTATGCTTCCTAAATCATCGTAAGTGCCTATGCAGTCACTGAATAATGGAGTTAGACTCATGGCCATTTTTTTGCCTGGATCTTGATGAGCCCAGGCAGCTTGTATGTTTGTGTGCATGCTTTTTAAGTAGGCTCCGTGCCCAGGGTGGGGCTTGAACACATGACCCTGAGCTCAAGAGCTACACGCTCTACAAACTGAGCCAGTCAGGTACCCCAGCTTACGTTTTTCAAACTGGTTGCCAGTTTCCAGCTGCAAGGGTTGTTTGTGTCTCCCCAGATCATCAGCGTGCCTATTGCCTTTTCTTCCTGCAGCAAGAAGACAGCAAGTTTGAGGGTGGTCAGACGTGACTGGTTGAATCCCATCGTTGTTATTCTATGGCTGTATAATCTTGAGCAAATTTCTAAAGCTTTCTAAATTTTCATTTGTTTGACTTTTTTTTTTTTTAAAGATTTTATTTATTTATTTGACAGAGAGAGATTACAAGTAGGCAGAGAGGCAGGCAGAGAGAGAGAGAGGAGGAAGCAGGCTCCCTGCAGAGCAGAGAGCCCGATGCGGGACTCGATCCCAGGACCCTGAGATCATGACCTGAGCCGAAGGCAGCGGCTTAACCCACTGAGCCACCCAGGCGCCCTGTTTGACTTTTAAATAAGAATAATAGTTCCTACCACATAAATTTAACAACTGGTTACATTTTAAGAATATATTAAGAACTTATAACATTTATTTTTGGCACATAGTGATCATTTACTAATAGTTTTGATGATGATGATGGTGGTGATGATGGTGATGAAGGATACATTTTGGTGTTTGGCAGTCAAGGCCTCCCATAAGTACTTTCCTGTTTCCATGCTCTCTCGCTCTCTCTCTCTTTTTTTTTTTTAAGATTTTATTTATTTATTTGACAGACAGAGATCACAAGTAGGCAGAGAGGCAGGGGTCGGGTACGGGTGGGGGGGTGGAAGCAGGTTCCCTGCTGAGCAGAGAGCCCGATGCGGGACTCAATCCCAGGACCCCAAGATCACGACCTGAGCTGAAGACAGAGGCTTTAACCCACTGAGCCACCCAGGCGCCTCTCCATGATCTCTTCTTATATAAAACATCAGTTCCAAATTTGTATCTAACAGCAAGGACCATTTTAGTGTCTCTTATTGTTCTCTGGGTTGACTGGGATTCCTTGAGTGGATCTTCTGCTCCATGTGGTATCAACCATAGGCATCTGGAGGCTTGACTGGGTTGGAATATGCGAGATGGCTTGTTCACATGGCTAGTCTTCATACTGTCTGTTGGCTGGGAGCGCAGCTGGGGCTTTGATCAAAGAGCCTACACATGGCTTCTACAGATGGCTTGCACTTCTCACAGCATGGTGTCTGGGTTCTAAGAGACAGTGTCTCAAGGACAAAAGTTCCAAGAAGCAGGAAGCAAAAGCTACTGATTCTCTTAAAGGCTAAGGTCCAAACTGGCACCCCATATTTCTGTTATATTCTATTTGTTAATCAGTCATGGAACCAGCCCACATTTAAGAATAGGAGAAGTAAAGTCTATCTTTTCATAGGAATAGTGACAAAGAACTTGGCATCATCGTATTCCCCAATTTCCTGTCCAAATATCTCCCCAAATTCCCCTAAGGAGATCCTAAGGAGCCTAAGTCTACTCTCATTGCCAAAATATATCTGGTTGCTCTTTGTCTCTCTGTTCAGAGCAAGCCCATTCCTCCCCATAAAGCTTTCCCTCAGATACCTCTACCCTCTGGGGGACCCTTGGAACAGACTGTCAGGATCAGCCATTGACTAGGGCCTCCTGCACAGTTTTGTGACAACACATGTACCCATTACTTGACACCTCCAGACTTGAATGCTAACGTTGTTTGTGGCTTCCCAGTGAGTGGGTGTTTCCACTTCTTGGCTTTCCGTGTCCACCTGGTACAGGTCTTACCATTCATCAGTGCTTAGGCAATAGTGTCTTATGTGAATGAGATACTGTGTGGAGACAGTGGTGGAAGGGAAATGACATTTATTGACTACTTGGGGTCGAGCATGCAAAGTGTACATGCTATCACTTTATCGGTGCTCCCTGCCTACCCTATAAGATGGGCATTATCATTCCCTTCCGACAGATGAGGAAACCGAGTACCAGCCTCACTCACACGGAGTCGGCAGGTGAACCAGAACTGAACACAGGTCTGTTTGACACCAGGGCCCGTCTTCCTCTTTCATGGGTGTTGGCCTGCCTACAGCTCCCTTGGAGTGAAGCTATCGGGGAAAACTCTATAAGTGTGGACTATGGTTTTTAGAGCATTTGAACCATAAACTCCCCGTGGCAAGGGCATGTTCTCATTAGCCTCTCTGCGTGCAGGCATTTACCCCCGCCAGGGGCCAAAGCTAAACATTAACTCACGCCAGCTCTGCGTTTTCTCTCCGTTCCCAAACCCTCACGGCTCCCAGTGGCTTTGGTCCTAGACCCTCTCAATTATTATTCCCTTTGAAACAGCTTCCGGGCATCATGATGACATGTTTGGAAACACCGTGGCATATTTGCAGTGATTTAGCCTCGTTGAAAACTCCCAGGACCTCGGCTTCCACAGGCCTGCGGGCCCCAGCGGTTCCTGGGGGCCCCTGCCCGTGCCTCCGTTTGAGGAAATCTCCAGAGAGTGCGTGTGGCTCCTTGTCCACAGCCTCGGAGGGAAGAAAAAATGCTGGCCACGCATTTCCAGAGGGCTTCAGGGGATCAAAGAGAGAAAAGCAAACACTGAGGGAAAATGTGCTATTTATTCTTGGAACAAAGTAACATTGGCAGCTTTCTCCTCGCCAGTAATGCTTGTTTTCCTGAAAGGATTACACACGCGTTTGCTTCCTCCCGTAGGATTTAACCACCACTCTGCTCCTGACCTGCAACTTCTGTCTCCCACCCCCTCCCAGCCGAGCTTTCAGTTTTCTCCCAGGCTGGGCAAAAATTAAAGAGATTAAAATCATCCATGAGAGAAAGTGGGTTAGTGCAGGGGCTGTAAATGCCCGTGTCAGCAGTCCAAGGCAGCGGCTCCAATAAACGTGGCCATGTGAGCGGTGTCCTGGGCCGCAGATGGGAGGACCTCAGAGATTCTAGGCCTCCTTCTCTGGGGAAGGAAAAGGAGACCTCGTCTGAATGAGGAGGGCTCCCCGGTGGAAGTGTCTTTCTTTGGGAGAGCAAGTTCATTCTTGCTGTTTTTCATGGACATTTCTACTTTTAATTAAGTGATGAAACAAATTCATTGAAGGTTGTGTGGCAGAATCATTTATTGAGATGTTCTTTTATGTCTGGTTCTTTTTGCGGTACTCTTCTCTCCTCTGCCTCAGGAAGGTGGGAAGACCCTGGTGTGCCCTTGTTTTGGGTGGCCTTTGTCTTTGAAAACAGACTTTCTGATAGGAGAAGACATCCTTACTGCCTATGTTCATTGAGGGGCATTGCAGTGTTATTCTGTGCTGGGGGTGGGGGTGAGAAGTTGCGGGGTGGGAGGAGAGGGGGTGTGGTGGGGAGAGGGGTGGCTGTGATTATCTGAGGGGTTTTATCCTGACTGGAAGCTAAGGGAGTCCCTGAGCAGGAAACTAAGGACGGGATCACTGGAGTGTTCATGACATCTGAACACCTGGACCCTGCTTTCCCACGGCACCGACAATGGGTACTGCTTGGGACAGGAGGGATGAGGGGGGCTGTAGAAATAACTAGACGTTCAGGGCTGTGGCCTTGGGAACCTCTGTGGGGAAAAAGTTCCAAGGCCCAGGCCTCAGCAGACAGAACCTGTCTTCAGGTTCCATGCAGGCTTGGACAATAAACCTAGATGTGGTGACGAGTATGGACCGTGTCTGGAAGACCCTCTTTGCATCTGCTTTAATGGTCTATGTCACCAGGAACCTCCTTCTGGTGCTGGGAAGCTGGCATGCCTCAGTAATAACTGAGGTTGCATTTCTCCATGGGGAGAGTAGGAAGCTCAGGGCAAATCAAATTCAAGGGGAAGAAATAAAACAAGCGTGGGCTGTCTCTTGCACCCTTATCATGCAGTAGCCCCTGCTAGGTGCTGGGCATGGTGCCCAACTCTGGAGCCAGAGGGACAAGCACATACCGTGCTGATGGGACCGGGATCCCGGTGAGGCAATGGCGCACGTGGGAGACATGTCCCCGAGGCTGCAGATTCTCAGGAGGGAAGCTGCCTTTATTGGGGGGCAGGGAAGCCTTCGCAGAATGGCTCACCTTTGTTCTGAGTCTTAAAAGATGAGTTGGAATTCCTCAGGGGAAGATGGGGGTGGAGTCGAGAACGTTTTGTACAAAGGTACAGGAGCGTGAAACAGCAATGACATGTTTGGGAGTCTGTGAAGAGGCTGATCCGGTGAAAGCGTGACAGGTTGTTACCGGATGAGTGGGCGAAGCAGGCAGAGGCTGCCCCAGAGGGCTTTGCATCCCAGCCCAAGGAATGTAGACTTCATCCTGGAAGAGGTGGGAGACCCGGAAGGATTTCAGTGATGAGGATAAGATGTGTTCCTTGAGGAAGCGGAACCAGCTAAGGAAGATCACAAAGGAGGAAGGATCACGAAGGTAGGAGGGGGTGTAGGAGAGGGACAAGTGTGGAAGTCGGGGAGGGGGGAAGAGAGTGCAGAGGGAAGGGGCCAAGAGTGGGCAACCCTGCAGAGAGGTTAGCAACACCAGCTTGGGGGCAGTCCCTGGAGTAGGACATTTAGGGTCTGTTGGTGATGTGTGTGGTGAGGACAGTTTCAATGGAGGGCTGCGGACAGACCAGATGGCAGTGAGTGGAGGATTGAATGGAGGCTAAGGAAGTAATGATAGTAAACACACCCATTTGTTTGAGACATTTGGTTATGAAAAGAAATATATGGAAAGGTATCAATACAAGGGGATATAATGTAGAAGGTTCATTTAATAGTAATTTACTAATGTGCTTTAAATGATAGAGCAGGTTCAGGCACATTCAGGGTTGAAGGGAAGGAGGCAGTGGGAAGATCAAAGACAAGGGAAGAGGAAGTAGCGTGAGGAAGAAAGTTCTGGCAAGCAGGGGCTTGAAGCACAGCAAAGACCCGTGACCTGACCGAACTTCCCATGTGCCCCGGGGGGTTCAAGCTCTGTTTCCTTGCCCATCTTATCACAGGTAAACCCTATGCTTCTGAAAAGTGCAGTAAACCACTAAAAATAAAGCAAATGGATTGTATGTTAAATACATTAATCAAACTCACTAATTTAAAGAATGCCAGGTGTGGACATTTAAGTGAAGCAAATGAATCAAGCCTTTCATTTATTACCTTTTCTTCTGTTAGGACCATAGTCTTACACTCCTCATTCACACCCAAAGTAGATCCCAAACTCTATCTGCTGTGCCCAGATACAGAGGACTGATGGGTCACTGGTGGCAAGTATCAGTTTAATAATGGAAATCACTCCAACTTAAGCACGGGGTAATGAACAGACTGCCATCCATTTGGTCTGATTGCATCTAACACACCTGTGCATAAGGACACAGTGTTCCAGAACTTGTTACCATGAAATTTATGGACCAGAGAAGGGATTAAATGGATGTGCTGCGGGGTGTGTAGAAGTTCGGGACCCCTTGACCATCCACCTGGCTAGTGCAATCTCTTCAGGGAAATGAAGAGCTGGTACGTCTTGTCGTCTGTCCTGTGTTTGCCCATTTATCTTTCAGACCATCTCACTCTAATTTGTCTCTGAATTTCCAAAGCTCACACCTTTTGATCACAGGAAGCAAGTCTTGGAGGAATTTTGGAACTGCTGCAGGCAGTCTTGTAAGGGGACTCTGTGTCCAGTTCAGTGATGCCGGTAGGTTGAGCTGCTTTAATTTAAAAATTTTAAGCAATTACTTATTTATTTGAGAGAAAGAGAGCAAGAGTGAGCACACAAATGAGCAGGGGAGGGAGAGGGAGAGAGAAACTCAAGCCGAATCCAAGCTGGCTGTAGAGCATGATGCTGGGTTCGATCCCACGACCCTGAGACCATGACCTGAGAGGAAATCAAGAGTCCAACACATAACTGACTGAGCCACCCAGGTGCCCCTTTAATCTAAACTTTATACTTTGTTCGGAACTCTACTGTTTCTTATTCCTCTAAAAATGTGACTTTTTATTTGCCACAACTGAAGTATAATTTTTTAATAGGTCAGGAGTCTAAAATTATAGTAAGATGTCTCTGTCTCATAATGAGTCCATGGTATTTTCAATAGAAAAGTAGAAAGATATTTATTTTCTAGATAACGTTTTAGGGTCAAATATAATGTGGCCAAAAGATCTAACTTGCCTTGTCTTGGAGATTAACTATTAGCAATTTCATTTAGGCATGCTTCATAGTTCCATCTTTTCACATTTTTATAATCGAAACCTCTTACTTTTACAGTGGCTTCTTATTGGTTAGAGAGAGAGAGAGAGAGAGAGTTGGTACAGATGATTTATTAAAGTTCTGTTCATGTTTATTTGACCCTGTTGGCTGAGATGAAGAATGGAAAGGACGTGTCAGCCTGTGCATGAGAATCTCCCTATGGAAAACAGAGGGAGGAAAAAGATGCAAAATTTATACTAGCTAGGTTTATGGTGTAACTGGTGGATATGTTTTGATTCAAGATCCATCATTTATCAGAGGTAAGATTGTATTGGGCAGCAGCCACTGGCTAGAGAAATATTTTGATTTCTACTCCAGGACTCTGAATAAGATATAGTGGTTGAGCCAAGAGTATTTAGACTTCAAATCTTCTGACTGGGGCCCAGGAAGAAATAATTCAATGGGAGATAAGCTTCCACTTTGAAACAGAATAGAGACCAAGCTTCACTGATGCTCGCTTCTCATCCTCTCATCCCTTCTGAGCACAAAGCACTTGAAGCAAGGTAATCAGCATGCTGTGGGCAGGAGTGAGGGGGACCCATCTGTACGGTTTATATTCCCTGGGTTTTTTTCGTTCTATTAAAATTTCTTTGAAACCATGACTGGTGGGCCCAGCATATCCTCATATGCCTGTGTACAGGTCAAACTTCACTTGGGGAAAAGAAAGAGGAAGGCCAGTTATGTGGATTTTTTTTTTTAAGATTTTATTTATTTATTTGACAGAGAGAGATCACAAGTAGGCAGAGGGGCAGGCAGAGAGGAGGAAGCAGGCTCCCCGCTGAGAAAGGAGCCCAATGTGGGGCTCGATCCCAGGGCCCTGAGATCATGACCTGAGCTGAAGGCAGAGGCTTTAACCCACTGAGCCACCCAGGCACCCGCGACTGTGGATATTATAATTTGGTTGTCTGCATCTGGAAACTAGAATTTCAGAGGGAACATAACCGTCAACATTGACTGATTTGGTGATTAAAGGCATCCATCAGACCTTGTACAAAGTTGGTGAAAGGTTGGCCTGGACGTGTTTGGTGTTGCATTCTCCAACATTCAGTGTCTGGGAGGTGTTAGTAGCTAATACTATCAAAGGAGTGGTTTCATCTTGACAGGCTGTTATGGAATGGAATGAATGAATTGAAATGCCATCTGGTAAAATGAGTATCCATGGACCTGCACAGATATCCCATTACTTTGTCAGGGAATGTAATGGCAAAAGTGAGACAGTAGGTTAAAAAAAAAAAAAAAAAAGAAGAAGAAGAAGAAGAAAAAAGAAAGAAGAAATCATCCTGCTTCTCTAAACTATTATTTTAAACAAGTACACATTTTACTTTTTGTGCTCACTTTTGTAAGACGAGTAAACGTGAAATGACCATAGGGAAGAGCATTTAAAAAAAAAAGAATCTCGGCCTCCCGATTTTCCCAGAGTGACATCATTAATGGTGACACATTGGTGTCTCTGTCTGCACATCCATTAGCCTCTCATTGGGCCATGAGGCAATTTCCTTTGTCTTTCATTGTTAGGTTTACACGACTGCCTTGCTCTGACGCTCCTGGAGAACATTTACTACTTCTGGAATTCATAAGTGCTGGGCTTCTGAAGGCTTCTTGTAAATAGCAGTACCACAGGAAAAGGGGCAAGGATTCTGGTTTCAATCATTTGTACTTTCTTGGGACAGAACCAGATTTCCTACCCTTGACCATGTGAGGATGACCTCACTCACTCAAGGCTGAGATAAATCTAGGGATTTTTGTCAGTTTGGAATTGTCCTAACATGTTTCAGACAAGGGAGTGATTTCAATATTTTCCTTTTCCTGATGACTTTTGGAAACCATCCACTACTCGACTGAGCTACTTACTGTTCTGCAAACTTCTCATCTGTGAGGACCTAGATTTTGTCTCTGCATTTCCTACAAAAGTGGTTCTTAAAACTGACTGCATATTTTAGTTACCTGTAGAAGTTAAAGAAAAAATAAAGAAGCCCACCTCTCGAGATTCTGATTCAGTTGGTCTGGTCTGAAGTCCAGCTTGTTATTTTAAAACACTCGCCAAATGAGGTCTGAGTGTCAAGTGTACGTTGCCCACAGTGTCTGGGCAATTTCCTGTGAAGGGCCAGTGGTCTCCAGGAACTTGAGTTAACTGAGCTCATGGATAGGTACATGGGCAACATGGGGACACCGGTTTGGGGTGAGGACTTATCTGGACATACCTCATTGCAGCTTGTTTTCAGGTAGAACCATAGGAGCCTGAAGGTCTCACCAGGTCAGCTGGTAGCTCAGCTTTATTCGGTGTCTTCCTTTAGGTGTGGGCCTCAGTTTCCTTATCAATAAAATGAGGATAATCAAAGTCTGAGGTTGTATTTTTGTTTGAGGTAACACCAGTGGTAAAAATTTGTCACAGTGAACTTTATGTAAAATGGTCATATTGCTGTTCTAGAAACATGGATGGGAGTCTGGGAAGGGGCAGCAGCAGGAATGTGTCTGGGGATCTGGCCAAACAGAAACGAATGAATGGGGCTCAGCAAGGACCAAGATATAGGGATCCTTCTACCTAAACCTGGCATCACGATGTTGTCAAAGGAATGCCACAGCCCCCCTCACTGATGGATGAAATGACCACATCTCCTCTGGGCTAACAGAAGGGACCTGGTCCTGAGTGGGGTGAGCTGTAGCCCACGGCATCAGGGTGTGGGGTGGTGGAGCCCCGCTCTGAGCCCTGGGTCTTGGGGGCCCCGTGAACTCTCCAGGGAGGACCAGGCCTGCTGGCAGCCACACCAGTGAGCCTGCTCACACTGGAGCCCGGCTCACAGCCCAGGGCTGGACCATGCCGTGGTTCCTTTGGGTTCTGGTTTTCCCGGGATGGACCTTTTTCTTTTCCTAACTCCCCACTACTGGCTGGAACTAGAGCTGACACTGTATGTGTGCACGACACCCTCCTGTCTCAGCCTCTGCCCAGCGAGTCCTCTGGGTCTCAGCCCTGTCTTGTGCTCTCATCCGCCTCCACCCTTCAGGCCAGTCCAGGAGGCCTTCAGGGACCCAGGACAGCAGCTCTGCAAGGCGGCCACTGAGCATCTGCCCTGGCCTAGCACGGGGGCTTCAGGCCCTTTCCTTATGTCTGACCTAAAGGCTAAAATGCTGCCTCATGCTATTCTCTTCCTCTTCCTCCTACTCTTCCTCTTCTTCTCTCTCTCTCTCTTTAAAGATTTATTTATTTGGGAGAGAGGGAGAAAGCAGAGGGGAGAGGCAGAGGGAGTTGAAGCAGGTTGCCGAGCAATGCGGATCTCGATCCCAGGGCACTGGGATCATGGCCTGAGCTGAAGGCCGATGTTTTACCCACCGAGCCCCCCACGCGCCCAGGTGTCATGCTATTCTTTCCTTATGTCCTCCTAGAGATGGAAAATAGAGCTCCTCCTTTATGATAGTCGTGCTGTTACTGAAGCTCTGAACTTCTCATCTTGGGACAGAAGTCCCACTTACTTTCAATTTCTCTTAGTCTACAGGTTATGTCCCCGCACCTGCCCTCAGGCTGTGGGGTGTCAAGCCACACACAGGACCTTAGTAAAAAGGCAATCACGGACAACTATTTTATAGGTGGGAAAATGAGGCATAGAGGGGTTTGATGATGTGTCACTGTACAAATGAATGGGACTTGAAGGACTCTCTTTTCCCTGGAAGGGGCAGAGTGAGGGGAGGGCAGGGGTGGTGGGGGATGGGGACAGCAGTAGCAGCGGCAGTCGGGGAGCTGCGGGGACCAAAAGAACTTCCCTTTATGATGCCTCAGTATTCTCGTTTATAAAATAAGAAAACAGGAGCATTTCATCTGTCAAGACGCTGTGAGGATGAAAGGAAATACAGGTGAAGAGGCCGGGCGCAGGGTCTGGCTGCTGAGACACTAGTCCACGGAAAATGCACGCACATGCAAAGGCGCGCTTCTGGCCATGAAGCCAGCAGCTTCCAGAAATCTCTGGCCTAGCCCGCGGGCTGCCTGGGGTAGCTTCTGGGTGCAACTACTTCTGTAGGCCCCTGGGCCAGTCATTCCAAAGCCATTCCTTCAAAGTCGCCCTCTACGTAAGGACGTATGTTCTGGAAAATCACCCATGGAAGACCCTCAAGAGGGCTCTGGAACCTCTTCTGTTGAGCTGCACAACCAGAAGTGGAGGGTGTCTCGGACAGCAGCTCTCGTCCCTCTATGTCTGTGGTGCCTACGACCAGCTGGGGTGCAGGGGCTCCCCAGTACTTTCCTCATTATCATGAAATGAGGTGATCCCCAAGCAGGGTATTTAGCCCAAGGCCTGGTATGCACGAAGTAGTCAGCAAATGTTAGCCGTGGTTTTAAATCCAAAGCTAGGTTCATGGGTCTGAGTATTTCCAAATGTCCTTCCTCCAGTTTAGGGGGACAAATGAATAGGTCCTGGATTAGGGCCAGATACGGTAAGTCTATACCATCTCTTGGCATCAGTGCAGTTATTTATTTATTCGTATATTTGGCACATATTACCAATTACGTGTGTGGCCCTGCACTCAGCACACAGTCCTCAGATCCCTCGTGTTCATGCATGGCTGTGCACGGGGCCGGTGTATATAAGACAAAAACCACGAAAACCCACTTGCCAACATCGCCTTCCATTTGCCTGCTGATAAAGCTGGAGAGTTAGGAGAAGCTCTGATTGTGGCACGGCGCAAGCAGGGGATGGGGCGGGGTGGAATCTGGAGTTAGTCAAGTGTTTCTTTTACAGATAGGGAGACTGAGGCCTGAGAGGGGAGTACGTGCCCAAGTACAGAGAGTAATTTAGGGACTATCTGAGGCTAGAATCTGCTTTCCTGATTAAGTTTAGGGAACAAGGGAACAAGGGCCCTTTCCAGCACACCAGTCGCCTCTGCGTGAGAGTGAGATAACTAGTCTTATATTTTCTTTTCTTTTTTTTTTAAAAGATTTTATTTTATTTATTTGACAGACAGAGATCAAAGTAAGCAGAGAGAGAGAGGAGAGAAAGGAGGAAGCAGGCTCCCCGAGGATCAGAGAGCCCGATGCGGGGCTCGATCCCAGGACCCTGGAATCATGACCCGAGCCAAAGGCAGAGGCTATAACCCACTGAGCCACCCAGGCGCCCCTTATATTTTCATTTATACATGGGTGTTCTTTTCCTTTCTGAAGAGGTATTTCAAGGTTAAATGAAGTAGCTCTCAAAGGAGTCTAGAACAGTGATTCTCGACTCTGACTGTATTAGATCATCTGGAAAGCATTCCAGAAATACTGATGTTGGAGCCGCACCCCGAACCAGTTAAATAAGCACTTGTGGGGGTGCGACAGGGGTCTCATACTGGTTTTTAAAGCTTTGCAGTCTAATATACAGTCATTCCAGTATACGGCCACTGGTATAGAGAGAGGTGCTTCCAAAATTCTGGTGCATATTTGAATCTCTGGAGATCTTGTGAAAATGCAGATTCTGATTCAGTAGGTCAAATGAGGCTGGAAAGTTCTGATTTCTAAGCTCCCAATCGGTGTTAATACTGCCAATCTCAGGGTCACCCTTGGGTAGTAGCTCCAGAGAGCATCCTGGATTCTGTTCATCCCGGATTCTGATCATTGTTTACTCCAGCCTGAGGTCTGGAAGTTACCTCTTCCCTTCATCTTCTCCTCATTTGCCCCTGGCAGCTCTTGTCACCAGGTCCTGTCAGTTCCACCCCAGTGCTCCCTGCAGCTCTTACCCATTCTTGATGGACGGATTCAACATTCTCTTTCCTGTTTCCCCACCACCGCTCCCCACTCTGGCCACATTCTCTGCCATACGGCCTCCTCATAGGGCTTTCTCATTCTTTCTTTCCTCTGCCCATGTTGTTTTTATTCCACAGAACGCTCTTTCTGTCCCTGACCTCTCAAGAGACCACAGCATCCCTGGACCTCCTCTGTGCTTCTACTCGTCACCAGCGACAACTGTCTAGGAACAACCTGCCCTTCTGGTTCAATTCTGCGTTTCCAGCGCCCAGCTCAATGTCGATCAGGCTCTCAGTAAATACTTGCTGAATTTAACAAACAAAACCTCAACTTTGAATGAGCAAGGCCAAACAAAGACCTCCGCAGCTTTCCTGATCAAAATGAACATTCCTTTCAGATTATGCATCAGGTTTAAATACCCCACTGGAAAACAAGACAAACAAACAAAAAAAAAGTCGATCAAAATTAACAAAGTAAGTACTTATATCCTGTCTGGGGTGGGTGGTTTAATAGGGGCTCAAAGCAGGCGACGGGACAGGAATGAGAGGATGGATGCTGGCAAGAGCTCGGAGATCTGCTTTCAAATCTGGACTCGTCCCAGCAGGGGGAAAGGCTAGAGCGCCGGGACAGGGTGGAGACGGCCGGCCGACCCGGGACCTTCCGGGGCCCTGGAGAGGGTCTGAAGCGCGCGGAGGCAGGCATGAATTGAGGAGCATAAACTAACTTGGCGTGGAGGGAGGCGCCGCACGCCGCCACCGTTCAGGTTTCGCGTCTTTCCAGCGCCCACATGGGCGGCGGGCTTGGGGAAGGGGGCGGGGGAGAGGGAGGGCAGGTCCGGAGCCGAGGGGGTGGAGGAGGGGGGAGACCGAAGGAAATGAGACAACCTTTTCCTCCCACTGACTCGCGCTGCTCCAGCGTCTGCGGGGCTCGGTGCGACCGCCCGTGAGCGCCGAGGCCAGCACCCCGCGCCCCGCGCCAGCCCCGGCGGCTCCTCCACTGGGATTTCTCTCCGAGGCGTCACTGCCGTCCCAAGTCCGGGGCGCCTCTTTGCTGCTTCCTCCCCTCGGCGATCGGCTCCGGGTCCCCCGGCTTGGCCCCGCGCGCCCCGAGCGCAGCCCCCGGAAGTGCGCGCCGGCGGCCCCGGCGAAGGTAAGCGGCGCCCGAGAGCGCGCCCAGGGCGCAGGGGACGCCAGGCATCCCCAGCCGGCCTGGGTTTCCCCGGAGCGCCCCCTCTTCGGAAACACCCAGAGCACTTCTGACCTGAAGCCGCTGCTTTGTTCCTGAAACCCCTGCCCAGGTGTTGCAGGCTCGGTCCCCCAGGGAACTCTGCTTCCCAGCGCTTTCTTTTTTTGCCTCCTCTTCCTACTGTTTTCCTGTTGCTTCTACACGCCCCACCCCCGCCCCGTTTCTTTTTCTCGATCCGCAAACTCTCAGCTCTCTGCCGTTGCAGCTTCGCTTCGGAAAGCGGGTCCTGCGCAAATCTCGGCGCTTCTCTCCTCCCCCGCCACGGGAGCCTCGGCTAAGCGGGTCGGCCGGTGGCAGTAACTGCCTTTGAGCCCAGGCCTGCCGGGTGCGGACCTGCCCGAAATTTCTGTGGCGCGCGTTTAAACTCACGGATCTCGCTCCTTTTGGAGGCACCCAGCTCGCCGTGCGCTTTTGGCGACCCCCAGGACCCCGAAATCAGAGCGCACTGGGGAGTGGAAAGACTGTTGGCGCCCCCTAAAGCCTAAGTGGGACGCTCTGCTGTTGGAGAGGGAGGCAATCAGCTCCATGCCGCTCTCCCCCAGTTCCCCAGGATTAGAAGGAGTTGGAGTACTCGATCCCAGGCGCGAGGGAGGCGGGAAGGTAATGATGATGCCTCTCTGAGGGAGAGGAGGGCCAACCACGTCGTGCAAGCTTGCCATCTTGCTCTTATTATACCACCTGAGTTCTCACATCTAGCCTCTGAATAGGGACTCCCCCTGTTCTACAGGCGGGCAAAATGAGACGCAGAGAGGGTAAGTAATGTGTTCAGGGCCACACAGTTGGGAAGGGGCCCAGCCAGGATCTGGGTACCAGCTGGTTTATACCACACATCCCATGTCTAGCCGTATAGAGGGTTTTCTCTATCCAGAGTGAGCAGGAACCGGCCATCTCCCGCTGGCTCATACCACGGAGAAGCTTTATCTTTTTTGAGCAAATGCATCTCGACCCGATGCGCACCCAGATGATTTATTTAGTACCTACTGTCTTCACAGTTCAGCGGCAAGCACCGAGTTTTCACCTTTGAACCTCGCTCTTTTATCCTCTCCTCATCAGCCAGTCTCTCAAAAAATACGCAGTTCTGCTCCAGAATTATTTCCAGACAGGCAGTTCAGCTCAGCGGCTAAAGCCCAGGCCCTGGAGCTGGACCACCAGCCTGGGAGTCTGGCTGAGGCCCTCCTGTACCTTTCTTTCTACAGCCGGAGTTCCTCATCTGTAAAGTGGGGATGGGAGGATTTAAAGCGGTTGTTCTCCACCAGGGTTTCCATTTTTGCCTCCCAAGTGACATCTGGCAATGTCTGGAAGCATTTTTGGCTGTCGGCATGTAAGTGGGGGAGAATGCTGTTCATCTGGTGGGCAGAGGCCAAGGATGCTGCTGAGTAGCCTGTAAGGCACAGGACAGCCCCCCACAGCAAGAATTCTCCAGCCCCCCACACGTCGGTAGTGCTGAGGTGGAGAAACCCTGGCGTCATGTCTTGGTTCGTGAGGGGTGCTCTTGTGCCCAGCTCTCAGCCTCTTTTCTGCTCCAGTTAGGTTGATTATACCAGCCCCGTCCCCAAATCTCCTCTCAGTCCACTGCCAGAATTCTGTTGCTCAAACCACAGCTGGCCCTGTGACTACTTTGTCTTAATACTGTTGTTGGCCCCCCGGGGCTAACAGAAGGGGTGGGAAGCTGTGCATGTTTTGCAAGCACCAAAGGCAGCTCTTGTAAACACCCGGGCTTGAGAATCGCTGTCTTGCAGGGTAACATCTGACCTGCGGCATTGGCTCCCACGGCTGTTCATGGTAAGGCCTCACCTTACCTTCCCAGCCTTACCTTAGTTCACATCTGGAGGTACCAAGCATACCACCCAACTTAGGATTCTGGTATTCTGGGTCCTGTCTTTCTGGAATTCCCTTCCTCCTCCTTGGCACATTCCTCGTCGTTCTTTGAGGCTAGAGCTCCCGTCTCCTCGCTCCCTGCCGCCCCAGCGCAGGCCCTCCTCTGCCTTTATCTTTCAATATTTCTTCCCTGTAGGGGTGACTGTATAGGGATCCCTTGCTCATCCCCACACTGGTCTCTGGGTGCCTCGAACCTAGCACAGGGCCGGACTTGCGGTGGTGGTGAATGAAGCTTGTGGGCTGCCAGCGTTCAAATCCCAGCTCTGCCCCTTATTAATTCTGTGACCTTGAGCACGCTGATTCAGTCTCTCAAAGCCTTCTTTGGTAAAATAGGAAGAAATCATCTGTCACCCCTGCAGACTGGTGTGACGAACTAATGAGATAATACTGACGGCCGCTCCATCCATGCCAGGACAGGGTTCGAGTTTAGCATTTTATGTTGTTACTCAATTCAGTCCTCCCAGTGAGCCTTTAAAGTTTGAACTGGTATTGTCCTATTTTCCCGACAAAGAAACAGAGGCAGAGAGAGGCTCAGCAGTTGGCACAAAGTCACACAGCTAATGGGTGGTAGGGCCAGGACTCACACAGACGTGAGGACTGTGGCACACGACACGCTTTACGTTCTGTAGGTAGAGGCCTTAGCTTGGTCCTCCCCCTAGAGTAAGTGCTCAGTAAAGATGGGCTGAGGTTTGTGGTGTGTGTTCATTAAGAGCCGAAGTCCGTCGGATTTCCCACCCTTACCATACCTGTGATCTACGACTGTGCCATGATTTTCACGGATTCTGTTCTTTTCCTCTCCTCCTTGCCTGGAGCCCAGCCTCAGAGAGACAGCACGTTGAGGTCAGTCCTCTGTCACAGTGCCGGGTCATCACCAATAAACTTGATGCTAAATGCAGCCGTAAGTGAGCCGTAGGTTAGGGTCAGCAGAGCACGAAGTCTTGGGGGAGGAGGGTGTGGAGTTCACCTGCCAGGGGGAGAGAGAGATTTAGACTTGGGGTCAGGAACTGACTCCAGCTTTGCCCTTCCCAAGACCGGACCCCTAGCGGTGTGCAGCGAGCACGTAAGTACGGTGAAATCCATCAACGAATGTGTGATGGGGGTGGTCAGTGGTGCCCTCCGGGTTCCCCACCTTATCCTGATCAGATGCAGAGTGCGCTTTCTCTTCAAGTTTTATAAGGACCGTTTATATAATAAAGGCAAAACTTGCTAAGAGAATTTAATGCCCCATACGGGGTTTTGGGGAACCGGGTTTGGAACTGGTCACTGACCTATTTGCGCTGTGTGTGGTCCTGGATACCAGGTTTACAGGTGGTCGCTCCACTGACTTGGAATCTTGTATTGCCGTGAACGCAGCACTGCCTTTGAAAGCTGAGCCCCTTCCTCACTGTTCCCTTAGACACTTGCTCTGTGGGCCAGACGGCCTTGCACAGATACCCGCATGTTTGTGTGTTCTGGCTTCTTCCACAGCTGACCCATATAGCTACGGCCCCCCGGAGTTTGCTTGTTTTGGCAGGTTGTCCCCCAGACTTCAGTGGGATGAGGTTACCTGGTATGCGCAAGGCCTTGCGTTTTGTTAGGGGTCACAGAAATACTCTGATAAAGTTGCTTTTGAGGATAGAGTAGGGTGAGAATCTTCCTACCCATCAACCCGTTAGAGACCCCTCAGATTGCCTCCCCCCTTTCAGACACCACACTCTTACTACCTCCTGGCATTAGCACCTCTCGGGCCAGCAGCTGGCTGATCTGAGAAACAGATTCCCCTGGGTGCTGAGGACTGCAGTAAGGTCAGACTCAACATCTTTGGGGCATCCCCTGCATTTTCACTGAGGCCCAGAACATCGCATCTTGGCTGCCGTCTTGAGTAGCCCTTCGTCACTGACCAGCAGGCAGATTCATGAAGCTCCTTCCTGCTTGGGTCTGGTTCTAGGGAAAGCTACCTCCCCCTGTTTTGGTCTTGGGCTGTGTTCCCCGTGAAATCTACTTCCACTGTTGGCCTCTAGGTGAAAATCTGTTTGGTGCTGTAAGGGGCATTTGGTTTAGACACAATTGGATGGGATCATAAGTGTCAGGGTGGGTTTGGACTACACGTGGGGTGAGTGGCTGGTGCTGGCTGCCAGAGACACAAACATGAAGAGGACGTGGTCCTTATCATCATGGTCATAGTCCGCGATGTGTGAGGGACACACGAACAGATCATCAGTGTGTGACAAGTGGAGAAGAGATAAGAGCTGACAATTGGGGGCCAAATGGCAACAACCACTATGGAATGAGGTGAGATTTCTGACAGAAGAGGGTATTGGAGTTGGGTCTTAATGGAGAAGTAGGAGCTTGTTGGGTTTGGGGGGACTAGTGAGCATGGGTGTGACAGACAGGAAACTGCATGTATGTGGGACAAAGCCAAGGAAGGTACTGACAGAGGCCAAGGTATGTGAAGAGATGGGAGCTGGTGATGGGGCCTTGGTCAGGGGGTAACTAACTTTTCAGCCGGGCAGGAGTCTGTTCCTCTTTGTTGGGAGACAGTGGAGGGGGACTTTTAAGCTCAGGTGTACTGAGCTCTTTGAATGATGGCTCTCCCTCCTGTCTCTACTGGCCTGTTTCCTTCAGGGCAATGGGACCAGAGCCCAGGGGCCATGGGAGGGACACTGTCTCCAGTAAGCAAAGAAACCTCAGTCACAAACAAAGCTGCATTGGTGGTTGTGGGTTGTTTTGTTTTCTTTTCAAAGCTCTGGCTGATGAACTGTGTGGATGGCCCCTCCTGAGTCTGGGTTTTGAATGTTACCTTGACAGCATCCAAAAGGCTGAAACAATGCTGAACTTAGTGGGGGAGGGAGGAGGAAAGGAGAGAGAAGGGTGATGGGGGTTGTCTCTCAGCTCTGTTTTACATAAAATCCAGCATGTGACCTCCTAGATCAGACTCCAGGGCTGCCAAGTTCCCTGGGTGGGAGCTGTCTACACAGTTGCAGTGCTCTTGGACCCCAGAGTCTTTTGCAAGAGGCTCACCACAGGTGATGGGTACATATGCTTGCTGATGGGACCCTGGATATAAGTGTTTCTGTAGGTCATCCCAAGACTTCCCTCATTTACTCGCCACTCAGTGACCCCCCGCCCCCCGGCATGTAGGAGGTGCTCAGTAAAAGAGAAATGAGTGGATGAATGCCCTAGCATGTAAGACTCATCCTGACCTGCAAGACACCCTTTCCTGAATGGAGAGACAGACAAGTAACCCAGCCAACACAGCCCAGTGTGCTAGTGCCGTGACAGAGAAGGCACCGGGGTGCAGAAACAGGCTCCATCGTAGGGTCAAGGAGCAGAGCCCAAGGGGCGGTGGTCGCTTGTGAGGAGCAGCGTCACCCCAGGGCAAGTGGCTGGTAGATGATGGCAATAGTAACCACTGGGGCAGGTGTCAGTCCCCTTGATAAGGACTTGACTTGCTTTCCTGGTATTGCCCCTCACGACCACCTTCTGACATGGATGTTGGAGGAGGAATCGGGATCCCACCCACAGATGACAGGCAAACCTGGGATCCCATCAGGCCCCCAGACTCCAAGCCCTTCACCACTGCCCCAGACAGTTTGGAGACGGTCATGTGATCCTTGAAGATGCTGTTAGGAAATCTAGTTTGCAAGAAGGCAAGACCAGGTGTGTGGGTTGTGCGGGGTGGGTTGGGGGTGGGAATGACCATGTCCTCCTTGTTTATCCCCTTTCCTCTCCCCTGCCTGGTGTCTGAGGCCTTACCTTGCTGGGAGACTGAAGCAGTTGTAAGCTCTCTGCTCTGGGGATCAAAACGGCGGTCACCCTCGTCTGATCATCCAGGCAGCTTGCACTTTGTCCTCTAAGGTGAAAGCAGGCGGAAATGCTGCTCAGCAGAAGAGTAACCGTAAACTTGTATGGGAAAGAAGGCTTTTTACAAAACACCTGTTGTAACGTAAGCCTCTTCCCCTTTGCCCTGTGCCCTTCTGCCCGTGTCATTCTGACCGTCAGTAGCCGCAGGGAACAGATGTCGGGGGATCTTGTTTCTGCGCAGGGACCCCAGATCAAAAGGGTCTGCCTAAAGCTGTCTTCCTCTGGCACTTCCACAAACACAGCTGACGGGTCCTTTTACTCGCTCACCTTGTCAAGACAGGCCACAGCAGCCCATGGGAAGGGGTAGGAGGGGGTCTCTTACTGGAAGACACATACATCATTTTCCGGAAGCTCCTGTCCTTTGTGCACTTGGGAGAGCGCGCTCTGACGGCAGCTCCTCTCCTTGCTCTAGTGAGATGTGCTGGTGAACCTGTGGGTGGACAGAATGAGCACTGGAAGGGGAGTCAGTACTGACACTATTCTACTACGTGGACCCGGTCCCTTCCTCTCTCCGTGGGTCAGTTACATGGGGCAGGGATGGTCAGCCTGGAAGTTCTCCAGCATTAGACCCTGCTGTGTGTCAAAACAGGGGGCACTGTGAGGGTGTTGCAGAGGTACCGAAAACAGTGACTTGGACATTTAGAGTCTGGAAAAGATGCCTGTGAAAGTGAAGGTTGTCCCTGGGGGTGTAGGCTTGCCTGGTCACAGAGACAGCTTTGTGGCTTTGCTGTGTCTGCTCAGCTGAAGCTGTCAGTGTTTGCTGACACCCTTTGCACCAGTGTGAGGTCCTGGGGACACGGAGAAGAACAAGATACTCTTTTTGCTCAAGAGCCTCAGCAGTCCAGCATGGACACAGGACACTCAGAGATAGGAATACAGTATTTTGCTATCCATCTCTCTCATTAAAGCAAGTTCTCTGAATGCAGGACTTATGTCTTGTTGATTCCCAAATCCTTGGAGGCTGCCTTGAGCTCTCACATATAGTAGGTGCCCGGCCAATGACTGTTGTGCCTCTAAAATTCTGTGCTAGACTCACTCACTGAGTGAGATAGCCATCAAGAGGAGGGGCACCTACACCGGGCTTGGATAGCAGCTGAGTCCAAGAGGACATGCGTCCAGGAGGCTGAGACAGAGGGATCCAGGTTGATGAGAAAAGAAGGACATCACAGTCAGAGAGGCCAGGAAGAAGTACCGCTCTGCCAGGTGAGCAGGCAGGGTGTGCTCCAAGAAAGCAAGGGAGTGAGTATGGATGGAGAGAAAGGAGGCAGATCTATAAACGGGCAAAGGGACCACATCAGGAAGAGTCTTGCTGAAGAATTGAGATTTTATTCTGTATGCACTGGGGAGCTACTATAGAATTTCACACAGAGGAGAGAAGTCAGAGTTTCATTGTAAAAATAGACCCTTCTGGCATAGAGTAGACATCGGAGAGGAATAAGATAGAGGGCAGGAAGACCAGTTAGGACACCATTCAGTTTTCAAGAGTGGGGAAAAGCCCGGTGTATGGAGTCAGACGAACCTCCGTCTGCGTCCCTGCCCCACAACGTCTTTGCTTCTTTGTGTAACAGACTATCTATTAAACCTCTCTGTGCCTCCGTCTTCTCATCTGAAGACAGGGACTCCCAAGTTCTCCCTCATGGTTGGGTGGTGGTCAGGATTATGTAGATGAAGTAGGTGAAGTGTCTATCTCCGTGACTGAGCCATAATCAGTATGTGATAATAGCGGTGAAAGTTATTTTTAATACTATTGTTACTTATTGTCATCCAGGTGAGAAATAATGAGGCTCTAGAGACATTGGCCATAAGGGTGGGGAATTGGGCACAGGCTCAAGAAATACTTTGGCAATGAAGTTGACAGAGTTTGGTGACTGATTGCGCGGGGGAGTAAGGGAAGGGCGGGAGTCTAGGATGACTCTGGGGTTTTGGCCTGGACAACCAAGAGGAAAGATAGTGGTGCT
The DNA here is from genome assembly GCF_020171115.1 of Neogale vison. Classification (NCBI taxonomy): domain Eukaryota; kingdom Metazoa; phylum Chordata; class Mammalia; order Carnivora; family Mustelidae; genus Neogale; species Neogale vison. The sequence goes on along the minus strand of NC_058098.1, from coordinate 95,780,324 downwards.
ATTCATTAGGAGACTTCATGGTGAGGAGGCGAGGGGCGGGGGGAAAGAGAGGAGGGGGTGGAGCAGAGGGAGGTGGGCTGTGGACAGGGAGAGCAGCATTTGCAGGAAAGATGATGAGCTCAGTTTCAGACAAACCGAACTTGAAGCATTTTAGGGATGGCCAGGGAGACATGTCTAGTAGGCACATGGTTTGTAGATTTGATGGTCAGGAGAGAAGTCTTTTTTTTTTCTTAAGAGTTTATTTATTTATTTGACAGATAGATCACAAGTAGGCAGAGAGGCAGGCAGAGAGAGGAAGGGAAGGAAGCAGACTCCCCGCTGAGCAGAGAGCCCCATACGGGGCTTGATCCCAGGACCCTGGGATCATGACCCGAGCCCAAGGCAGAGGCTTTAACCCACTGAGCCACCCAGGTGCCCCCAGGAGAGAAGTCTTAAAGAAGGTTCAAGGGCAAACTTTTAACAAGAGGTGATGAAGTCATGGTATGGCTCAGTTGCCCAAGGAGAGAGAGAGAGCATGGGAAGAGGAATTATGATGGCTAATGCTTATTGAGTCTCTACTGTGCGTTCTAAGTACTTCACGTGCCTTAATCCTCTCAACAGCCATTGCCAGGGAAGGCCATTATTGTACCTGCTTTATAAATGAATAAGTGGAGGCACAGGGACAGTACGTCACTTGCCCGAGGTCATACAGCTGTAAGTAATAGACCTGGGATATTAGCCCAGGCAGTCAGATCCGGGCCTGTGCTATCTGTCTGTACCAGACTGCCTCCGAGAGTGGGTGGCCTCTGAGGGAGGGGAAAGGGAGGACCCAGTGCAGGCGACAGGGAGGGGCTGGGCAGAGAGGCAGGAGGTGATGGGAGACTGCCATGTGGAAGAGGAGAGTCCGGGAGGGAGGAATCTATAACATCAAGTGATGCGGAAGTCCACTAAGAAAAGAAGTGGAACAGCCATGGATCTGGGAATTAGGGAGCTATTGGTGAGGGTGAGGGGAGTTTGAAAGATGAGGAGGCTTACGGAACAAATGTGAGATGAGGAGGTAGTGATACCAAGTACAGGCAATTCTTTCCAGAAGCTTGGCTTTGGAAGTACCAGGAGAGAGGGAGTGTTTTAGAGATGGAAAGACCTGTTACTGTATACAGGGGGAGGGACAGAGCCAGAGTGGGCCCCACAGAGTGGCTGTGAATGCACTGTACACACCGGCAGAAGTATCTCTGTGTCATTTTTCTTTTTCACACAGATTTTTAATACTTCTCCCCATGTTCTGGAAAGCTTTCATGTGAATGGCTGGAAATCACTCATGAAACTCCTGATACGTGTTTCAGATCTTTAGCTTTTGGTAGGGGCAGTAGAGAAAATGTTTTTCACAGGGCCCAGCGTGAGTCATCACGTGTGGTCAGATCCAGATCATATCAGATGCATGTGTAATACATCATCTACTGAATTGGTCTTTGAAATAGTCTGTGAGAGAGCACAGTGCGCTGGGGCCCCACGTCACGTGTCTCTCGTCCATTTCGAAGCCAGTGCCCTTCCCCATTCCCACACTGCGCTGGAAAAGGAGATCAGGGCTGGAGGTGAATCTGCAGAAGGAGACAAAGAGTTGCTTGGGTCTTATAGAAATTGGAAGACATTATCAGGTGATTTGTTGGGGTGACAACCCTACACTTAGAATGACTGTAGGTGATTTGGCTACTGCTGCTAAAGTTCTTAGTAATGAACAAGACTGACATTTCCTTATAAATGCTTTTTACCAGGCTCAGAGGACACAGGTCCAACAGGCCCTGAGAAGATACATTTATCTAGAGCCAAAGACAATCTCTGTGTTTTAATACATAGGATTCTTTTGTTGTTCAAACCAGAGGTAGATGCCACAGAGGGTTAAAAGCTTGACTTAAACAAGAAATTCAGCTCTGCCTTTGTTCACAGTGCTGACATCCCAAAGGCTCAAGGCTAGAATTAGGGTTCAGCTGCCAACTTCATAAATTTGCCTTGGTTGAAATGGCGTCTTTGCTCTTCTTGGATACATCTCAAAGAAATGCACTTACCTTCACAGAAGGCCTTTATGGATGGGGCTTTCAGAGAGACGCTGTCCAGAATGAGAAAGGCCACACAGGAAATGGCCTTGGGATATTTTTTTTTCCCCACACGCAGCAGCAACTCAGCTGAATAACTTGCTTGAACTTGAGCTTTGAATGTCAAGAAAAGTGAATAGTGTGTCTTTCAAGAGTCACATTTCAACTTTGACGGTTCCCTTGGTTCTAGAGGATGCGGTATGGGTATTCAGGGAAGGATCATTCCAGCCTAACCCCCTCCCCATCCTGTCCCACCTGGGTCTCTCACACAGTGGCTGGGTATGAGTGTGAGGGACACATAGGTCACTCTCCCTGGAGACAGAGCGAAAGAGCTCTCGGAGTCTTGCTGATCTTTCCTCAATAGACAAGGAGTAGAGGATGTTCTTCAGGAAGGAATGACAGGATTCCAAATAGTTCAGTGCAAACGTGGACCAGTCTATATCCTATGTATGGCTTTCTTCCAGTTGTGCAGAATCTGAATTTACGGATATGGGAAAGGGCCATGTACACATCGCATGCTGATTCCAAGAATGAGGGTTTGCATAGGATCCAAATATCCACACAGCTACCAGTGCTGCTGTCGCCCATCCACCCTTCTCGGCCATGGGAGACCTGAAGGGTCTGAGAGGCAGGATCCTGCATGTTCAGAAAGGAACAGTTTTGATGTCTTCGGTTCTTTCATTTGCATTGATTTATTAGCAAAATCTTTTTTTTTTTTTTAATTTGTCCAGTCAATTTGCTTATTCAGCAAACTCAACAACCACTGTGTGACTGGCTGCAGGCCACACAACGGTAATGTGGTGTTGAATCCACCAAGTCCTAGTTGCTGCCTTCTTAGAGCTCACAGTTGTTAGGGCACAGACATTAAAGCGATAAAGACACAAAGAAATGCATGATTACAAACTTTGGTAAATGCGGTGCTGGGAGAGAACAGAGTGCTCCAGGAGGGGGAGAGAGAGAGAAGACAGTTTAGCATGGGGGTGACCAGTGAGGAAGACCCATAGTGTATACAACACGCCATTTATCGGTGGGATATCATTTCCAAGGAAGGAGTGCCTTTGGATAGGGCTGAGGGGGCAAAGCTAGAAGGCTTCATAAAGGAAGGAATATCGAGGAGTAGTTAGAAGTTTTCTACATGGAAAGGGAATAGAGTTGCTCTGGGGAAGGGACCTGGCGTGTTTGGAGGGTGCTCATTCAGTGAGGATGGAGATTAGGTTGCAGGGGGGAATAACGAGAGGTGAGCTGGGAGAATAGGGAAGGGTCAGCTCACACCACATAGACTTTGTCTTGGACGCAATTGACTGGAGAGAGTGGTGAGTTACCCAGGGGAGTGTTCTAGAACAAGTTACCAAGGGTCTAGCAAAACTTTTCTGTAGAAGACCAGAGAATAAATATTTTAAACTTTGCAGGTCATACAGTCTGTGCTACAGCTACTCAGCTCTGCCAACAGAGTGGTCAAAACAGCCATAGACAGACATAAACGAGCGAGTGTCACTCTGTTCCAGTAATACTTGAAACACGTAAACAGGCAGCGGGCTGGATTTGCCTGCAAGCTGTAGTTTACCAGTCCCTGCTCTGGAATGCCATTCTGGTGGCCTGCTGGAGGTTGGACTGGAAGAGGGGGAGAGAATGGAGGTAGGGAGGCTGTTTAGGAGCCATTGCTTTAATTCGGGGTAACCTAGATGAGAGATCCTGGGGACAAATGGCTTGTGACATGCTTCGAGGTAAAAGTGACAGAACTGCATGGCCCATTTGATGGGAACATGTCTCATTGTTTCTTTAATGTTCAGTGGACTAATTCTTCCAGTGAAGAAAAAAAAAAAAAATCTCAGACGTTCTATGTGCGTGACTCAGAACCAGGCATATGTCCTGGGAGGTCACCTGCTGGTCACAAGACACCGTGCTGGGGGCATGACATAGATGACCTCATTGTTAAGCATAATTCTTTAGAATATTAAGTTGTATTTCCTGTTTTCCAAACTGAAGCTTAGAAATCTGAAGTCGTTTGCCCAGAGTCACAGAGCTGCCACATAGTGGAGCAGAGATTGAACCCAGGTCTCCTGTCAGATGTGCCTGTGCCCTTCCAAATGTAGTCTTCTGCCCTCCTTGCGGGGTGTGGCACAAAGCTCTACTCCGAGTCTCCCAGCTCCCTCCTCTCCCTCTTTCTGACCCTGTGAAGACCTATTCCGCCCTTTACGGTTTTCCATTAGCCTCTGGCGCAGCAAGGACTGGATGTATGTTTAAGCTGCAGAAACCTGGGGGTGAGCTTCTGTGTTCGACAAAGGCCGTGCAGCTGGGTGGCTCAGTGGGTTAAGCCGCTGCCTTCGGCTCAGGTCGTGATCTCAGGGTCCTGGGATCGAGTCCCGCATCGGGCTCTCTGCTCAGCGGGGAGCCTGCTTCCCTCTCTCTCTACCTGCCTCTCCATCTGCTTGTGATTTCTCTCTCTCAGATAAATAAATAAAATTTAAAAAAAAAAAAAAAAAAGCAAAACTCAAACCCAGACCTACAGGTCTAGCCGGATGATCTGTGCGTGTTACCGTGTGGAGAAGTCGGTGTGGCCTTAGGTTATGGATGAGGAAATCCCTGAAAGTAAGTGCCTAGATTAAAATACTGTCTGGTTCACTGGCTGATGTAGATACCAGGAGACGTTTGTCCCATTGAGGTAATAGTATCAGATAAGGGAAAACTACAGGTTTAAACCCAAGAGGTCAAGGTTAGCCTCTGAAAGACAAACCTGATAAGGTGGGGTCAAGGAAATCAATTCAGTTACCAGCTCCATCAGGTTGTCTAGAAACCCCACTGATCATTAGTTTAGTATCTGTCCAGATTTGGCTAGACACCGTTTCTGCCTTGACTATTTTATTTTATTTTATTTTTTTAAAGATTTTATTTGTTTATTTATTTGTCAGAGAGAGCGAGCACACACAAGCAGGCAGAGTGGCAGGCAGAGGCAGAGAGAGAAGCAAGCTCCATGCCAAGTAAGGAGCAGAATGTGGGACTCGATCCCAGGACCTTGGGATTATGACCTGAGCCAAAGGCAGTGGTCTAACCAACTGAGCCACCCAGGCGTCCCATTGCCTTGACTATTTTAAACAGGACGTTGGAGACAGAGATCCACGAGCAACTGAATTATGTCGTGGATACAGCAGTCCTTTTAGTGAGACCTAGTGACCAGAATTGGGTCACATGGTAAGTGGAATGGCAAGAGACCACCCAGGTTGACGTGGGTCAGTGATATGACCCAGGGCTTGGGCCCCAGTGGATGGACACAAACAAAAGTGGAGCTCCTGTAGCAAGGAGGAGAGGCAGATGCCTTCTGGGGATTAACACAGGTGTCTGCCCCAAGTGTTGATCTGTTTTGACCACCAGCCTGTATTACATTACTAGGGCTGCCATGTCCAAGCACTACAAAGTGAATGGCTTAGAACAACAGAAACATATTGTCTCACAGTTCTAGAGGCCAGACAGGTATCAGCAGTGCCATGCTCCTTCTGAAACCACAGGGGAAGCATTTGTTCCGGGTGTCTCCCTGGCTTCTTGTAGCCAGGTAACTTCCCGTAGCATTTATGTCTTCTACCTGTGTCTTCACATCATCTTCCCTCTGTGTGTGTCCCCTTTTTATGAGGACACCAGTCATACTGGATGAGGGCCCACCCTAATGGCCTCATCTTAACTTAGTTAAACCTTGCAAAGACCCTATTTCCAAATAAGGTCCTATTCTGGGGTACCGAGTTTAAGACTTCACCATGCCATTTATTTATTTATTTTCTGATGGACACAATTCAACCCCCAACACAGCTCAGGAGTTCAGAACGGCTTCCCGAGGCCAAGGTGACTGATCCCACTCCAAGGTATCTTCCCCTATGGTCATCTTTCTGTCTGCTTCCTCTGTGTGCTACTGGGGACAAAGGGATTTCGTCTCTAGTGTCTCCTCATTTATCATATTTCAGATGGTTTCCCATTCTGACGTCTCAGCCTTTGCCTTGGCAGTGTTCTTGAGACCATAGTCAACTGCATTTGTCCTCTTAGGCTCTGCTTTCCCTACTTTGCCCTTTGCTCATTCGTTTACTGGTTCATATGATGCACATGTTGAGTTCCTGTCGCACTCTACTGTTGTCGTTCCAGGCACGACACTAGGTTCCGAGGATGTAAAGATGAAAAAGGTGACAAAGACCAGGTTCTGCTCTCAGGGAGTTCTTGTGGGAGGCCACACAAGCAAATGGGGTGAAATGATTGCGAAGGGCAGTGTGCGTGCAGATTCTGAATACTGTGCGGTCCCCGGCATAGCATCTCCTTTGGCTCCCTAGTGCCTACAGGAAAGAGTCCAAGCTCCCTCGCAGAGCACGCCAGGCCCCTTCAGTAGCATCATCTCTTGCTGTTCCTTTCCTTTCACTTTGTGCTTCATTCCTTTTGATCCGCCTCTGTTCCCCAGCTACACAGATTTCCGTCTCAAATCCCGTCTTTCTACATGAATGCCATCTCTGTTGGAATGTGCTCCCCCTTCCCCATCCTCACTATTTTCCGCTTGATTAACTCCTGTTTCTTCTTTGAGGCTCACGTTTGGGGCTGCCTCTTCACTGTGCCTCCCCCATCCTCTCTCTGCCCCCTCTGCTCTCCTTTGGGAACAATACTCCCCTGTCCCAGAGAGACACTGATGGAGGCTTATTTATCGGTGTAACCCCAGCCTCTAGTAGCTTGCTTGTGTTACTAGATGCTCAATCAATGAATGAGTGAGTGAATGAACCAGTGAATGATTCCTAGTCTGTGTCTTGCTTCTGCTCACTTCCAGCTGCCCTTTTTCTCTGGACTCCTTCCCCCCCAAGTCATGTGTCTGACCACCTCGTCCACCACAAGTCCAGGGCTCCTGAGCTCTTTCCCTTATGCCTATACTTCAGCTCTGCTGGCCCTGTTGGTCAGTGGCCACAGGTGGATACTCATTCACTATCTCATCTCTGGTCTGCCCTGCTTCCCACAAAGAAAGTCCTGTTTCTTTGGGAAGATGGGTCTTCGAGAACAAGCAAAACTGACTCCATGACCTTTTCTGGGTCTCTATTTCCAAAACGCCTCCCTTTCCCAGTATTAGGAGTGAGGGACACGCCATTTCTGCCTCACTGATTAATTCAATAATCATCTTTTTGAGCCCCAAATTTGTACCTGGGTTCTCTGCAGAAACACACCAACTCGCTAGGTTCTGCCTTCTAATGAAGATCTGTTTCTTTAACCCCTTCCTGCTGAATATATTGGGTTTCTTGTAAATATGGACTGACATAGTGACTTAAAAAAATTTTTTAGGGGCACCTGGGTGGCTCAGTTGGTTAAGCGATTGCCTTTGGCTCAGGTCATGATCCCAGGGTCCTGGGATGAGCCCTGCATCGGGTTCCTTGCTCAGCGGGGAGCCTGCTTCTCCCTCTCCCTCTGCCTGCCTCTCTACCTGCTTGTGCTCTCTCACTCTGTCAAAAAAATAAATAAAATCTTTAAAAAAAACTTTAAAAAATGTTTTAGCATTAAAACTCTTTAAATGAGTTTAAATGGCTTATCCATGAGTGAAACAGAAAAAAAAACAATATTTTGTTGTATATGTTATTTTATGTGATAATTCTAGCTTACGATATAAAGTTAATTAATGAAAGCAATGAGACTGTTGTGATGGATGAACATGAAAATTTGAAATGGAAGGTTTGGGATGACGGTTGCGGCCTCAAAGTATCCTCGCCATTAATACATCATTGTGTTTTGTATTAGCTGTAAGGCCTTGAGAAAATTGTGACTGCCAGCATTGGAAGTAATAACACTTTTAAATAGGATACTTTGCAGATTCAGGTTATTCTGATTAAGGTGACCCAGAACCTTGAAAGAGGAATATAGGAAAAATTTGTTTTAACATTGACTCAAACACTATGTGACAACTGTTTGCATTCCTTAATTATAAAGGAGCTAATTGAAAGGAATAAACAGGTTCTTCAACCAATTTATATCTTTGTTTGACAGAAAATACTTCCCCAAACATATTGTATCATTATGAAATATTATGTTATTAAAATTATTTTCAACAGCTTCAGTGCCGGTTTCTCTCTAGTATCATTTAAAGCCTTTAACACAGCCAAAAGAAAAAGAAAGAAAGAAAGAAAGAAAGAAAGAAAGAAAGAAAGAAAGAAATGCATTTGCCATGTTGAGCCCAAATTTCAATTATCACTTTCACTTTGTCACCTATAGGAGGAATGAATGGTAACAGCATGTCCCTGCATTACTGAGTTGGGATTTTTATTTCACTTTATTTTTATTTTTAAGATTTTGTTTATTTGAGATAGAGCAAGAAAGAAAGAGAGCACAAGCAGGGGGAATAGCAGGCTGAAGGAGAAGCAGGCTCCCCACTAAGCAAGGAGCCTGATGTGGGACTCCATCCCAGGACCCTGGAATCATGACCTGAGGCGAAGGCAGATGCTTAACCGACTGAGTCATCCAGGCATCTCTGAGCTGGAGCTTTAAAGGCCTGCCAAGCCCTCTAAGAATAAAACAAGCATCAGTGCTACCCACAGTCCTCGGTGCAGCGTGTTGTGCGATCACTCGTTACTGCACGGTGCACTATTATATCTTTATTAGAGCGTGCACTCTCTGCATACCCATGAGGCTTGCCTGACCTTTAATTGTGCACAGCCCACATGAGCCAGGGTGGTGGGAGTGTCCTTGCACACATGATTTTAAAGCATGAGGAGACTTGCTTGGGTCTGATGGTTAAAAGACATTTTTGGAACTGCGACTTTCCTGATGAACTAACTACATGTGTTCAGACATAGGCACGGTTTGGGCAGGAGAACCTTGTTTCTGAAGAGGGCATATCACCCTGCAGCTCCTGGGGTCTGTGATCTCTCACATTTGACCTATCACACACTTGACTGTATTTGCTTATGGTTTAAAAAACAGTTTAAAAAATGTAGCTGGACTCAGACATGTGTAGACCCTTTGGAACTCCTCGGTTGAGCCCTAGCATCTTGGAGTGAGCTCAGAGACCGCTGGGGTGTCAGGGAGGCTGTGGGGCTGGGGCAGGCCTCCCTGTTGCAGTCAGAGAGATGTCTGCCCAGCTCAGGAATTTTCACCTTCCAGATGCTCAGCGTTTGTCTGTGTGGACTTGAATTGTCACAGAGCAGGTCGTGTGTAGCTGTGGGACCAGCTCCCCCTGGCAAAGAGCCATCAGGAGTGTCTCAGGTGGAAGCTGCCCGCGTCCCGAAGGATCGATGCGGTTCCTGCCGAGGAAGGCTGGCGTTGCCCCACCTCGGATTTCTCTTTCCCGCAGCTCCCTGAGGGACGGCACTGGACTTCCAGACTCCCTGCCATCAGGGTGTTTGCTCCGCCCTTCTGACTGATGCTCTGGTTTTAATAATTGTAGTGGACCGAGAACTCAGCTTGGGGCCAGGAGGCCCGCAGAGACCAGATGACTAGGAATGCTTCTTGTTCCCACTTGCATGCTCCTTGGTGGGGCATGATTTCTGTGAGTCCCCACATTTCTGGATGCCTCAGAGAGACTAGACTTGGGGGACCCTCCTGGTGGTGGACCAAAGTCTCTGCTTGAGGAATACTGGTTAGGAATACAATGGCAAGTGGATTGCCTTCTTTCATGGACTTCCTTAAAGGAGCCACAAATCTCCAGCCTGTCTGGTCCTACTCCCCATTCTGAAGAGAGAGCCACGCAGGATTTGGTCAGAATTACTCAAGCACATGCTGGTGTGGCTGACCCACAGGGTTGGAATTCTTTTCCTGCCCAGTGCGGTACGCAGTGTTATTCTTATGACTTCCTGACAGTCCCCGTGACTGTTTCTTCTCTTTCCAGCAGACACTGGCAGGCTCCTTTCCTCCAGAGTTGTCAGTGAGCCTTCTCCTCTCCATTTGGTCTACTCAGTCAGGGCACACATCAGCTGAGGACTCCCACACACCAGCGGTTAGCGCTCCAGGATTACTGCACGCCTCCAGCCTTCCTTTCCAATGGGATTCCGCCAGACACCTTTGCATTTCATACCTTCTGGCCAAACTCAGTGTTCCTGGGTCTTCCTGTGCCTCCTCCATGAAGGAGAATATGATGTAAGGCCCTTCTTTTCAAAGAGCTTGTAGCCTAGTGCAAAATATTAAAAGCTCACACTTCAGCTATATGCAGAAGATTGGCATGCAGGGTTACAGGAGTCCCAAAGAGGTAGCTATTACATATGCAGGGGTGGGTCAGAGAAAGTCCTCACGGGAGGTGATGTGATGTCGATCTTCAAGGATGGGTAGGACTCAGAAATGTAGTAAGTGGAGAAGTACATTCAGCACAGTGAAACCCAGAGGTAGATCCCATGGGGAAATATATGAGGAAGGGAGTGACTCTCATTTGCTTGGACATTGGGCCGTGTTGGAAGGAATGTGACTGTGTAGGTGGTAATTTTAGCACAGAGGAGCGGCATTGCTAGAACATGGCTTCCAGGTGCTCAACCTGGCACCAGTGTATGATGTTGGGGTGGAGGAAAGGGAGGTTTTTCTGAGTCAGGCAAGTGGCAGATGGCATGGAGAGTCAGAAGGGATAGGAGGTAGAATTTCCAGGACAAGGGAGAGGAAGGGCCCACAATAATTCCCAAGTCTGATGTGGAGTGACCGGGAGGCCCAGGGGATTATGCACACTGTAGAGACAAGAGGAAATGTGTGGGCGGGGAGATGGATTTAGGACGTGCTGGGCTGGAGAGATATTTGGCAAATCCAAGTGGAGACTCCCATTTCCCCTCGTCCAGCCTCAGCTCTGGACTCCCCTTGGAAGTCAGGCTCCTGTCCCCTCTCCTCCTGCTGAGGATGACCAGCCCCACTTTGACACCAAATACTGACCCCCTGATGGACTGACCTCAGGCTGATGAGAACCTTGGTGTCCATCCCTAGCCCCTCAAAGGACCAGCCTTTGCTCATTTCCTTCTCAAATGCCTATCCCCTTTCTTATGTTCTTACTAACTAATGTTCTTATTAACAGGAACCTCTGCCTCTTTACCCCCCCCTCCCCCGGCTGGTGCCAGAGCTCTGGTGTCTGTGGACAGAACCCAGAGGCTGAAAGGCAGTCTCTAAAGATAACTTCCTGGGTTTTCTCTTTGTCCCACCAGCCTAGGGGACACCTTGTGGCTTCCACTGTTTTGGAATGGTTGGTGACCATTTTTAAGGCCCCTATGACTGCCTCTCCTCTGCTGTCTGCAAGGCCCAGTCCTCAGGGCGTGTATGGTCCTTAGAGCTGGTCCTGGCCCTCTCTCCACTCCTAGGTGCTACTTCAAGTCCAACAGCACACCTCAGCCAGTGACTTCCAGGAAACGGGATGTGTCCAGCAGGTACACAGCACACTCGGCGCCTGGCACCCACCCGCGACCTTTGATGAAAGCATCTTTCATACTGTGCCCTGGGGTCTGAAAATTCCTTCTGGATTCTCACCCCTCCCTCTGTTCTACCCTGGTTATCCTTCCACAGCCAGACACCTGGCCTTCATGCTACGGGGAGGTCTCCGCCCTGTGGGTGCTGATGCTTCCTGTCTTGGTGGGTTTTGCTGCTGGCTGCATCCGGGTTCTGGCAGAGCCATCATCTGGTTTCTTGGGAGCCTCCCCTGTGTGTATGGTTTGGGGCCTGCAGAAATAAACTGAAACTGGGGAGGGATCTGGGAGCGTCCAGGGCCTCTGTGACTGATTTAGTCAAACATCTTCAGTCACTTTCTTCTCATTCTGAAGACTTCACATAATTAAAACCATTCCTGGCCAACACTAAATAAATTTTGCACATGCTGCTTGAATTACTGTGCAGTCTTACCCCAGTGTGGCTTTCTCAGAGATTAATATTTCACTGAAACTATTCCTCTGGGTAGGCTGAAGCCAGCAGCTGTGGAAATTCAACATTTGCTTTATACAATGAAACTTTAGGACAGGGCTGCTTTTCACATTTCTCAGATATGTAGCTCATTTGGAGGGGGGAAAAAAAAAAGCATTCTTGGTAGAGTGCATGTGGCGTGAGTCAGATAGCCCGCCTTGTGTTGCTATGTATTTGGATATAAAGTGAAGAGAAAATGTGACTTTAAATGTTTATCATACAACATTGGTGCATACAAGTTAGTTATACCATTTACTGAGCACCTACTGTGTGCCAGGCATCAACATGCTCTGTATTCTCATACACACCTCAGAAGTGGACCAGACCTGGGCCTATTTGCCTTCCGATCCCTGTTCTGCCCTGAATAGCGGGGTCTGACCGGGAGGCTGCCTTTCTCAGAGTCCAGGATGCTCTGGTGTCCTGCTGGGTTTGGCCTATGGAGGCACCAGTGGGAGGTTAGAGGGTAGAAGAATGGAGGAAGCCAGAGTATTTCCTCACTCTCTGTCTTCCTCAAGGTTCTCTTCTAATATTTCTAGAATATTTCTCATATTTCTCTTTCTAATATTTTCTAATATTTCTTCCACATTTCTATGGTTCCAGATTCTTCCTGGTGACCCTGGCTCCTGGGTAACATGCCTCCTCCCTTTGTCCCTTCAACCGTCTGCTGCCCATTGTTGCTGATCTCTTGATTGCTTCAGGGTCCCATCCTTATGCCAACTAATTTCATCTTTTTAAAATGATGTCCATCTGAGAAGTTCTTTAACTCTTGACTTTGTCCTCTATCATGTCAGGCTTCATCCCTCAGCTTCTCCATCACCTTCCACCTGTTTGTTTGTTTAAACATTCACCCATCGAAGGAAATTTGGGTTGTTTCCAATTTGGGGCTATTACAAATAAAGCTGCTATAAATATCTATATGGGTTTTGTGGGAACCTAAGACTTCATGTCTCTAAGATAAGTGCCCAGGAGCAATGCAGTTGCTGGGTTGTATGATAATTGCATGTCTAGTTTTTGAAGAAATCGCTAAATTGTTTTTTCCATAGTGGCTGTTCCATTTTACATTCCCATGAGCAATGTATGAGTGATCCATTTTTCCACACCCTTGTCAACATTTGGTGCTGTCACTATTTTTGAAGTTTCTTTACATATTCTAGATACTATTCCTTTTGGTAGATAAATGATTTGCAAATGATTTCCCCCACCTCCAGTTTTTTTTTTTTTTTTAAGATTTTATTTATTTATTTGAGATGGAGAGAGAGAGAAGGGGGAGGGTCCGAGGGAAAAACAGACTTCCTGCCAAGCAGGGAGCCTGATGCGGGACTTGATCCTGGGACTCCAGGATCATGACCTGAGCTGAAGGCAGTCGCTTAACCAATTGAGCCACCCAGTTCCCCCCACCACCCCCACTTCTATAGTTTGTTTTTTTCATCCCCTTAACACAGAAGAAAATTTTTTTTATCTTAATTATATCCAAATTATCAATTTTCCTTGTTTTGGAATGTGATTTTGGTGTCAAGGCTAAAAATTCTTTGCCTAGTCCTAGATCCCAAAGATTTTTTTAATAAGAAGTCTGAGGTCTCAGAGAGGTTCCTTTGATTCCACGGGTGAGAGAAGTAGAAGATAGAAGGTTCGTTGGAGAGTGGGATTTCTGAGTGTGAGTCAGTCCCCACAGTCTCTCAACACTGGCTCTGTGATTTTAACTGTGGGAGGCCCTGGGAACAGAGAGCAGAAGGAAGACATGGTCCCTGCCCTTAAGGAGCTCACACCCCCTATTCGATGTCAGAGGTCCAGGATGTGTCCCTGGAAATGGTTTGCTACGTTGGAGGGGAAGTTTGAGGCAGCAAAGGAAGCAAAGTGGCTGGCAGGCTAGTATGTTGGATGTGTCACTCACCGGTGTTTATCAGTCCTGTGGAGAAAAGCAGGTTTCTTTCTACCACGTGTATCCTCTTCCCATCCTGGTCTGGAAGCTCTTTTTCCATTCAAGCCTTTGCCTCTCAGACGCCATGTGGCCACACTGGGGACAGTTCTTGAGTGGTTTTCGCTAGTGTAGCGGGGAGGGTGAGTGGGTCTCAAAGACCTGTTTCCACGCTTTGGTGCTTGAGTCTCGAAAGAACTATCAATCCTGTGCTTTAAGTTTCCTTTTCGTTCTTGCCCTTGATTTCGTCACCAGGAAAATGGAGATAGCAAGGTGCCACAATTCCTTTGTGAGGCTGAGGCAGCTGGGATACGTATCTGTAAGACACGGAGAAACAAGCAGAAGTCAGATGCTGCAGGAGTCAGCAGGAAGTGTGTGCAAATGACCGCATGTGTATACGGGGAGCAGGGGGACTGCTCAGCGCCCCAGGAGCTCCGGGATGGATTTCATTCCTTCTCTACAGCTTTCGGTGAAGCTGGCAACATCAAGAAGTTGTGCAGATCTAGTCGTTCAGAGGCCCCTGCTGGCCTCCCCAGCTGGGTTGAACATAGCTTGAGGCCTTGCGACTCTGGCTGTGGGGTTCCACGCATCAGCACTTCTGGGTTTTTTGTGCCTACACAGAGCTGTGTGAGACTTCATTTCATGGCCATCTAGGCACTGCTCTCTGGGAGCCAAATTCCCTCCCTTCCTGTTCCAAAGAGACTGGCCTGAAAACTTCACGGATGAGGGGCCACGTGGACTCATCCCACTGTAGCTGTGGCTGTGGGCTTTGGCTGCGGGAGGGAAGAGGAAGCCTGCACCGCTGGTCTTTTACCCCTTGCTTCCCTTTCTGCTATGAACTTGGGAGATTGGTGTCTCTGGCTGTCTGGCTCAAACTCTGTATGAAACTCTGGCAGCGGGCTTTACCCTCTCAGGAGATGCTACTGCATCTTTTCAGAGGTCCAGGTAAACTTTGCCTGGGCTTCTCTGCTGGGTTCATGACGATGCTAGGTCTAAGGCATGACGTGATCTTCTGAGCACATGGTGGCTTTCTGATTTTTTTTTTTTTTTTTTTTTGGTGCCATTTCTCTTTTCTTTCAGAGCCTGAGAAGCCAATTGGGGTCAACCAAGTTTCAGAACCTCTACTGCTTGGCACCAGAATCACCAGGGATGAACTGTATTTGCCAGATGATCCTCTGTTCCTGACAGCACATCCCTCCCCAGGTAGCTAAGGGGATAATGAGTTTTTACCCCCCTCTGCACGCTGCGTAATGAGATAGTCACTTGCACAGCGGCTTATGCACCAGGGCCTACTCACTGCTGCTACAGAAGTATAAGATGAAATCTGTCAGCCTTGGGCACATTTCATTTTATACACTCAGTGATTACATGCAAGATAAATGAGTGGACTCAGAGTTCCAGAGAATATGATTTTGCAGCACTGGGAGTGAGGTTACCTCTAAAATGGAAGCCAGTGAAAATAATGTCCAATGCATATAATTAGCCATTCCGTCTAAGAGTTGGTGCTCATAGGCTGTCATCTTCATCAAGAGACCAGCGTGTGTTTAGGGACACAAAATTATGGGATGTAAGTGATGGACAGAAGCTGTGTTTTTTCAATTGTGTTGCAGTTTGTCAGTAATTAGTTGAAGGAGCTTTGAGGCAGGAAAGAGAGAAGGCCATCGGAGAGTAAGATTTGTAAGAATTGGTGGGTTCTGTCCAAAGAGAATGTGCTGTGATGTTGGTTGACTGGACCTGGCATGTCCTCTAAGCACGACTTCCCCTAAGTAGTGTGGGGTTAATCCAATGGGTTATCACCAGGAGAAAGCCCTAGCTTTGAAAATACGCAGCTCCATAGTTGTAATTTTGTCCTTGCCAAGATAATCCCCGGGATCCGGTTGTCTACAAGAGGACCTGCTTTAGCTCTGGTGCTAGCTGACTCCCCAGTTATGAATTAATAAACTGCTACTGGTAAATGTATTCCCTTGAAGGCTTCGTTACTGTGAGCTGTTCTGGTCACTGGGAATATTGAGTTACTGGCCTAGAGCTTGGACTCGTGTCCTGATCAAGGCCTGCCAGCCCTCTCTCTGACACTGTCCAAACAGTACTGGTGATGCATATGCGCTTCACAAACACTGAGAATCACTTAGACCGGTAAATGAAGTAATGATGTTTGTTTTAGAATCGGGTTTCTCCACCTTGATACATTCACATTTTGGACCAGATAGTTCTTTGTTGTGAGGGACTAGGCTGTATGCTGTAGGATGTTTAGCCTATCCTTCCTTCCTGCCCACTAGATGCCAGTATTAACACCCACTGCAGTTGTGACAACCAAAAATGTTACTGCACATAGCCAATGTCCCCTGTTGGGGGGCTAACTGCCCGAAGTTGAGAATCAGTGATTCTAGGAGCTAGCCAGCAGTAAGGGACTTCGCTGAAGAACAGACCACAAAATTGTACTTGGGGGTGGATGAGTGCTTCATGCCCCTCACCTTCATATTGGTAGGTCAATTGGTGATTGATCTCCAGAGAAACAGAAGCAGTAGGGAATATATATCCTACCACTAGGAGATACATAAGAAGTCCCAGGGTCTGCCATCTGCAAGCTGGAGACCCAGAAGAGCCTGTGGTATCATTCAGTTCAAGTCTGAAGGCCTGGGAATGAGGGGAGCCGAAGGTGACAGTCTAAACTGAGGCTGGAGAAGAAGAGATGAGCAGCATCAACTTAAGCAGTAAGATAGGAAAAAGGAGGCAGATTCCTCCTCCTTCCAGCTTTCTTTCCATTGGGCCCTGAGCAGCCTAGATAATGCCCACCCACATTGGGGAGGGTGGTCTACTTTTGTCAGTCCACAATTTCAAATGCTAACCTCATCTGGAAACACCCTCACAGACATACCCGGAAATAATGTTTAATCTGGGCACCCCATGGCCTGTCAGATGGACTCATAAAATTCATCACCACAGTAAGAGATGCAAAAAGGTTTTAATGATAGGGCAGAACACCAGGGGGAGGTGTCCAGAGTTACTTGGACTTCTCATCTCTATTAAGGGAGAGAAGGTTTGGATTTAGAATTTGGCTCTGGTGTTGATCACTTTTCTAACTTCTGAAGACCATGCTGTCCTGAGCAGAATCTCTTCTGCCGAGCCCTGCCCTCTGTCTTGGTCTCCTCACTAAGGTGTCCTGTAACCACCTGGAGAACTGCCTGCGCAGCAGGGCCGGTGAGGACTCGCCCTTGTACTCTAGGTCAGCTTTATAAAGGAGGCACTAAGTGCTCAGGCTGAAGGGGATCACAGAGGTCAGGTAGAGCACTTTGCAAACTCTACTGCGCATTTTATAAAATGGGAATTTGATTCTAAAAATCTCATGTGGTGTCCAAGATTATGCAGGTCCAACAAGCTCCCGAGTGATGTCAATGATGCTGGTCCTTGAACCATACTTTAAGTAGTAAGACTTTAGACCAGAGGTCTGAAAACAATGGCCCATGGACCAAACTGGATCCACTACCTATTTTTACAAATAAAGTTCTGTTGGAACATTTGTTCGTGTACATTTTGGCTGTGGTGGCTTTTGTACTGCAATGGCCAAGCTGAGGAGTTGAGACAGAGACTCCATTGCCCATGAAGCCTGAAATAGGTACTCCCTGGCCCTTATAGTAGAGATGCTCTGACCTCTGCTCTAGGCTGACTTGTGCCACGTGGACCGACTCTGGAGAATCTTCCTGGTCACTCCCTTGGATGGGTCATCCAGAGGTTACCTTTCCTTACCCTTGGCCTGTCTTCTTCATCCCTCTTCTTCTTACCTCTAGCTCCTGCAGCCCTCTCCGTTAGTGCCTGGGGCATGACTCAGAAGAATTTCTGTGCCACAGTGAACTTTCCATCTTGTATGTGATCTTCTCATTGTCCTGACAAAGTGTTCTGCCTGGCACCCCACTCAGAGCCAGTCAGCCCTGGTATTCTTTGGTCGTCTAGGTGAATCACACTCAGACCTGTTTAGAAACACCCTCAGAGACTTATACATATAAAACTCATGCCTGAATGCTCTATTTGTTTCTCAGCCAACCAGCATTTCATCAGGCACCATGCTAGATTTTCAAGTGACAAGGATACATCAGATGCCTCTTCAGTCTAGGGGAAAACCTGTAAACTGATCATTCAATTACAATATCGTGGGTGCTGTATTAGAAGAGTATTTGGATACTTTGATTGCCAAAGAAAAAGGTCTGAGTGATGTAGAGCTTCACTGCAGTGGACCTTTCTTTTTTTCCCTCTCAGTCATGAATTTTTATCAAATTTTAGACAAACACATTTTTTTTAAATTTTTAAAATTATTATTATTTTTTTATTTGACAGACGGAGATCACAAGCAGAGAGAGAGGCAGGCAGAGAGAGAGAGGGAAGCAGGCTCCCGGCTGAGCAGAGAGCCTGATGCGGGGCTCGATCCCAGGACCCTGGAATCATGACCTGAGCCGAAGGCAGAGGCCCTAACCCACTGAGCCACCCAGGTGCCCCGACAAACACATTTTTGCATCTGGTGGTGTGATATGTTTTTCCTCTTAATCCCTAAATGTGGTAGATTACAATTATTTACTCTCCAATTTTAAAAGTGAAATAACTTTCTTAACTTACAATTAAACTACATTTATATGTAGATATACATTGGAATTTTATTTGCTTCAATTTTAATATCAGTATAAAATAATTCTACCACCATTTCTGTTAACTTAAAACCAAAATTGGTTTGCAGGATTCCCTAAATGGAGCAACACTTTCAAAACTCACTGTTGTACCACATGAACAGCTTATTTTTATTATTATTTTAAAATTGTGCTGAAATACACACAACACAAATTTACTAGCTTAACCGTTTTAAACTTACAGTTCAGTGGCATTAAGTGAATTTACACTGTTGTGCAACCATCCATTTCCAGAATACTTTTCATCTTGCAAAACTGGAACTTTGTCCTCTGTACCCACTAAACAATAACTTCTATTACCTCCTTTCCCCAGCCGCTGACAACCACCATTCTGCTCTCTGTCTCTCTCTGAATATGACTACTGTAGGTATTTCACATACGTGGAATCACACAGTGTTTCCGTTCATTACAGTTCTTTTGTGACTGGCTTATTTCACTTAGCTTAATGTCCTCGAGGTTCATCTATGTTGTAGCATGTGTCACAAATTCCTTTCTTTGAAGGCTGTGAATAATACTCCATTGTGTGTGTGTGTGTGTGTGTACATATATATGTATACACACACCACATTTTGTTTATCCATTCATCTGTGGATGGAATGTCAGTTGCTTCTACCATTAGGCTGCTGTGACTAATACTTCATTAATAATTGGTGTGCAAATATCTTTTTGAGTCCCTGCTTTCTGTTCTTTTGAACATGTACCGAGATATAGAATTGCTTGATCTTATGGTAATTTTAGGTTTCATTTTTTGAGGAACTGTCACCCTGTTTTCCATCATGCCTTGAGCATTTTACTCTCCCATCAAAAATATGAGAGTTCCAATTCCTCTCAATCTTCTCCAACACTTGTTATTTCCTTTTCCTTTCTTTCTCTCCTTCCTTCCTTCTCTCCTTTTTTTTTTTTTTTTTTTTTTTTTTTGGTACTACTAGCTATCCTAATGGGTGTGAGGAGGTATCTTGTTGTGGTTTTGATTTGTAGTTCCTTAGTAAGCTTATTGATCATTCGTGTATCTTTTTTGGAGAAATGTCTTTTCAGGTCCGTTGCTTATTTTTTTAATCAGGTTGTTTTTTGTTGTTGAGATTCTAGGAGCTCTTTATATAATCTGGATATTAACCTCCAATCAGATATATGATGTTCAAATATTTTCTTGCATTTTGTGGGTTGCCTTTTCACCTTGTTAATTGTGTCCTTTGACGCATAGAAGTTTTAAGTTTTGATGTAGTCCAGTTTATTTTAACATTTGTTGCCTGTGCTTTTGGTGTCATATCTAAGGAATCATTCTCAAATCCAATGTCATAAAGCTTTTCCCATGTGTTTTCTTCTAAGAGTTTTATAATTTTAGCTCTTGCATTTAGAACTTTGATCCATTTCTAGTTAAGATTTTTTTAAAGATTTTACTTATTTGACAGAGAGAGAGATCACAAGTAGGCAGAGAGGCAGGCGGAAAGAGAGGGTGAGGCGAGCTCCCCGCTGAGCAGAGAGCCTGATGCAGGCCTCCATCCCAGGAACCTGACACCATGACCTGAGCTGAAGGCAAACGCTTAACCCACTGAGCCACCCAGGCGCTCCTCCAGTTAAATTTTAATATGATACAAGGTAAGGGTTCAACTTCATTCTTTTGCATGTGGAAGCTCAGTTTTCTCAACACCATTTGTTGAAGGGACTGGTCTTTCCTCACTGAATGGTCGTGGCTCCCTTGTTGAAAATCATTTGACAAGGGGTAAGGGCTTATTTCTGAGCTCTCTGGTCTATTCCATTGGTCCACATGCCCGTCTTTATGCCAGTACCACACCGTTTTGCTTATCGGAGCTTTGTAATAAATTTTGAAATCAAAGTGTGAGACTTCCAACTTAGTTCTTTTTCAAGATTCTCCTGAGTATTTGAGATTCCTTGAGATTCCATATGAACTTTAGTATGGATTTTTCTATTCCTGAAAAAAAAAAGAAGTCATGGGGATTTGAGATTGCTATAGGACTTTTGAATTTCTTTAAAGGAAATGTTGCCAAACCGATAAGGGGAGGAGGGGGCATTTCAAGCAAAAGGAAAAGCGTGATCAAATGCATGAAGAGATAAAAGAACTTGGTGTCTTTGGGGAACTAAAAGTAAGCTGGTAATGTTGGAGCACTAGGTATGCCTACATTTCTGTGCATATGTGTATGGGTGTAGACTCGATTAGGAGATGAATTAGGAGCTAAGGTAGGGGTCAGATATTATGGCGGTGGCTGTGTTTTGTGCTAAAAAGTATAATGGGGATTAGTTGAACGGTTGGGCTGTGGAGTAAAGTAATTAGATTTGTACTTTATGGAGATGACCCTGTTGGTGAGAGTGTGTGCTAGATGGAGCAGGAAGAAGGCGTTAACAGAAGGATTTGGTGTGCATTGTTGCAAACCTCCCAGAAATGGAATGGTGAGACTTATGCTATAGAAGTAGTGGGGAATGATAGAAGGGAATGGATCCAAAGTAGCTTTGCACCACCACATCCTCAGACATTTTCCAGTGACTTCACTCTCTTCCTTGGTCCCAAAGTCCTCACATCTGCAGAATAGTGTCTGAACTCAGAGTGGCGGTTCCAACTCTTCCCCTGCATCACAGAGTTGTGACCTTTTAAGAACTCATATGCTTGTTGAAGAAGGCCTGGGGCTCTGGCCCAGAGAAGCAGAGTCCCTCAGCAGCAGCGGCCCCTTTTCAGAGCCCCTGAAGCTCCAGCTCTTCATCCTGCTACTCTTTTTTTTTTTTAAGATTCTATTTATTTATTTGACAGACAGAGACCAGAAGTGGGCAGAGAGGCAGGCAGGGAGAGAGAGAGGGGGAAGCAGGTTCCCCGCGAGCAGGGAGCCCAATGCAGGGCTCATTTCCCAGGACCCTGAGACCATGACCTGAGCCGAAAGCAGAGGCTTCAACCCACTGAGCCACCCAGGCACCCCCATCCTGCTACTCTGGGGCCTCTAGCCGCTCCAAGGACCTTGCTGTCATTCCTCTCTTACCTGTGGGTAGGGCTTTCTTTCCTTGCTGTGGTTTTCCCTGAGCCCATTGGAATCCACCAGAATGTGAGTTGTCTTCTCTGTTGTGACCCAGTCCCTTCACTTGCGGAATTGCAGTTCCCCTGGCCCTCTTGGGTGGTCCACGTTATTGAGACCGTGTCCCACCTGAGAACCTGTGTCTTCTCCAAGGACTGGAGCCTTCTGCTTCTTTAGCTTTCCACATCCTGACATCCATCCACTCGCTGTGACTCAGTTCCCCGTCCTCGGCTTAGAGCTGAGGAGTTCTTGAGGTCTTTGCTTCTTCCCGCCTCCATCTCAGAGAGAGCCTCACTGGGTGAACTGGGTAATGACAGTGCTGGGTCTGAGCGGCCGCAGCAGCAGCTGGGAGAGGAGGTGCTCCGTCAAGCACAGGCTGAGCCGCTTAACATGGAGCAACCAAGTCCCTCTTCTGAACCCTGGTGGGACGGTTCTGCTGAGGTTCTGCAGGCTGTGTGTGTGTGTGTGTGTGTGTGTGTGTGATTGGCCCATCATGGTCACAAGTGGAGTCATGGAACTGGGGGCAGAGAGTGGGCTCAAGCTCCCAAGTTCCTGTGGGCATTTAAGAACCGGAACCACTTTGGTAGTTCTGGAACAGCCAGCTCTGACCCACTGCCAAAGACACCCATTTGGTGATCTGTGGGATGAGGCAAAGTGATCAAAGTACACCAGTGCTGTCCGTGCTGGAGAAAGCAGAGCCAGGAAAGGAGTGCGCTGCCACTTGGGGTTACAGTGAGTGATTGAAGTGAATGATGGGCTGTGCCTAAGAGGCGAGCCAGACAGAATGCAGTAAGAAGTTCCAGGGAAGGTGAGGGGAAAGTGTTAAAGGGGAACTGGGGAGGAGATGGGGAAGAGAAAAGGGAAAGTCGGGGAAGAACATAAATGGAAGGAATTGCTCCTTCCTTGAAAGTCAAGACCCGGGGTAGAACAAAAGGGACAAGCGCCCGGATCCCTGGCTGGAAAGACTGGCTGGTATTTAGGAGACTGGTTCTTTGTTCTCGAGTCCAGCGTACCTGGAACACGGCCTCAGGAAAGCAGAATGTGTTCTCATCACTCACTTTGTGTTCCCAAACAGAAGAGAAGAGAGGGAGGCGCCGCCTTGATCGGGCTCAAGCATTTCCAGGAGGCTTCCTCTGGATGCCACGTCGAGGCCGCCCTTCTGCCGCCGTAGCACAGAGCTGCTGATTACCGAGTGCGTGGACATGGCTTTGCTCAGCAACATCCTAGCGGCCTATTCCTTTGTCTCAGGTAGTTGTCCAGTCTTGGCTGGGCCAGGGCTGAGGGCCGAGGCTATCTCCTGGGTGGCCATCAGTGGCCTTGTTCTCAGGAGAGAAATGCTACGTGGTTGTAGCAGAGGGATTCTGCTGTGCCCAATTTTGAGATGAAAGATCTTCTGGTCTGAAAGTTAAGCTTGGCATTCTCTAATTTGGCAGTGGGTGGTGGTGTGGGGTGTGGGAGGACTCTAAAAACTTGATCTTGCTAAAGATGTTTGGTTTCCTTTGGGCTCACGTGAGTGAACGAGGTAGCCTGGGGCTGGCTATTGTGTGTTTGTCATGTATTTGACTCCCTGTGAGAGAAACTCTTGGAGTAAGTAGCCTCCCCCTGCTCCTTTCCGTGAAGTGGTTCTCAGTCCCACCCAGTGCGCACACGCGTGCGTGCTCCCCTGCATGTGCGTGTGCCGGTGTGTGGGCTGTGTTTGTGGGGCTGTATTAGATGTGTATGAGATGTGTGATAACCTCCTGGGAGACATGGAGACACAAAAACATGTGAGTCTGAGAGAGCCTATTTGTCCCTTCCTTAATGCAAAGTTATATATGCTCTTAGGAAGATGGCTGATTGTCTCCTCAAGATCCTTTTTTGAGAACAGATGCTGTTTATATAAGAGGAGCCATTTAAAAATACCTGAAAATATCCGTCAATCAAGCTGAAATTAAAAAAAAAAATACATGGAAATGCTCAATGGTTTCAATGACCAAACTGATTTTCTGCTGCTTGAATGAGTTTTTTTTAAACATTCTTCAAGTTTTATCATTTATTTAAATGATATTCCTCAAACAAAGATTGAGTTTTTGAATACATAGAAAATCAGAGTATAGTGCAAATATACATTCAGATGACAGATTGACATATATTTTTTAAAATGGGTTTAGTTTTTGGGTCCCCACAATATAAATCCATCTCCTGCAACCTTGATGTCAGGAGCTGGTTTATGACAAAACTGGGTGGAAATGTGGTGCTTATGTGGAAAATCCACATATAATTCTATGATGTCTTTTTGAGCCTACTACTTTTTTTTTAAATAATTTTTTTATTAACATATAATGTAATATTAGTCCTAGGGGTACTTTTACAATTTTTTTTTAATAGTTTGCTTTCACTGTGTTTTGTTTTGCCTATTGTCTCTGGATGTTGTATAAAAAGGAAGAGGCTGAGTTTCTGATTAGAATTCCTCTAATCACAGGACTGATTCTCCTCTCTGCCTCTCTAGCCAGGGTTGGTACATCGTGACCTCAGAGTTCAGATATAAAACCTGACATTTCTATTTACAGTGGCAAATCTGAGCCAGGGCTGAGGATAAAGGAAGCTAATGGCTTCTTTTTGAGAGAGGATCTTAGATGACATGCAACCTGATTTTAGAAAGTTCTTCTCAGGGGTGGCAAGATGCAGCATGTCATCTGCACAGAACGCAAGGCCCAGGGTTCACCCTTCCTAGGTCATCAAAGGCCTGGCCATCAGTCAACTCCTCACCTCCCTAGGAAGTCTGGTCTCCGGGGCCTCCTTCCCTGGGCAACCACACATCAGAGGAATCTCAGCTTTGCCCCTTCTTCAAGGCTGTACTGGTATCATGTTTCACAAACAATTGAATGATGATCCTCTCAACTCTTTAGTGAATACATCTCCAAAATGAAGTGGTGGCAGGGAGGACCTGGAGGTTCCAAAGCCTCCAAGGACACTTGCAAACCAGCTATTGCAAGAACATATCTGGGTGAGAGCATACAGGCTCCTGGACTTTGGAGTTCTGCTTGGCACAGGAAGTACCTGGCAGTTTTCCATTTCAGCCGGCATGACCCTGAGTAGTGACCATTGAATGTGGTAATTCATTGAATGGTCTGGTGTTTACTGTGTGTCTTGTGATCTTGCTAGGGCTGAAAGAGGGCATGGCCCCGTTTCTCTGCCCCCTCCTCCAACCTTTCTCCTTTCCACCTCATATTCTAGAATTAAATAGTGGTTGGGACACAGGGAGATAATGCTCCTTTTAAATAAATATGGGATGAAATAAAAAGAGAATTCAAGGAAATGGAAATGGAAAATAAAAAGAGTTAGATCTAGTAAATAGACTTGCTGACTGAAAATGAATTCTGAGTGTGATGGGTAACAATCCCTAGCTGTAAAGAAAATGAGTTAAGAGAATTTAAAATATGAAGGTGAATATAACAGATAGAAAAATAATTGTTTTAAAAGAAGAAGATAGAACAAATGGATTGAAGGCAATAATAAAAAATATGTTCGAAAAAATTGTAAAAAATGTCCTGATCTTGTGGCTCTCTCATGTTCTCACTCAGCTGAATCTGGTCTTCAACTACGCAGGGGCCCCTGATTCCTCCTAATTTCTTCCAGAGCATCAGTTGCCTCTTATTTTGTCCACGTGGTCCATCATTTCAGCAGCATACTTTTAATAAATGCATATTAATACTTTATTATAGAAAATTTAAAACATAAACAAAAGTAGGTAGAAAGCATAATGAACCCCATGGGACTCATCGACCTATCAATAGCCTTTCTCTTCCCTACTTGTTTTATTTTAAAGCAAATATCAGAAATTATATCGTCTTTTTTGTTTGTGTGTTGTTGTTGTTGTTTTTTAAGACTTATTTATTTATTTTAGTGGGGAGGGGCCGCGGGAGGGAGAGGGAGGATCTCAAGCAGTCTTCTGGAGTCAGCAGGGTGTTTGCTAATGCACACAACTCCCTTCTTTGTCCAGTTCCTGATTAAAACAACAGGCAAAACACAACTCTAAGTACATCCCACTTTCTCCCCTTTTGCCCTCTGAGCTGAAGTAACCAAATGCTGCTACAGCTTTGCAGATTGAAGCCATTAGAAATTCATGGCATCAAACCTCAGCTCAGCCTTTTAAGTAGTACTTCAGTCTCTGATTGCCTTTGGAAACATCTCGTTCCCACTCTTCACAACAGCCATTTCAAACCTTGACAATTCTAATAATTTTACATACCTGTTTATCCAAATGTACCCTAAAATTAAATGGCGAATGCAAACTAAGAGAAAAATGCAGCATTAATGAAGAAGGGTTAACATTTATAACATATAAAAAGCTTTTACCAATCAATAAAAGATCAGTGTCCCAAAAAATAGTAGAAAAGGCACGAGAATCAGCAGTTTGCCAAGTAGAAATTACAAATTGCTGATAAAACATACACCGCCCGAGTTCTAGCAATTAAACAAACGCCAAATAAAAGCAACAGCGAGGTTAACATTTTTATTTTATAAATTTTTTAAAGACTTGAGTGCTTATGTATTTAATTCCAGTTTTACAGAAAGTGTGGGGAAATGAGTACTTGCACACAGTATTATGGGACTGCAAATTGCTACAGCCTCTCTAGAGAGTGATTTGCGAACATCTATCAAAAACCTTAAAAACATGTATACCATTTAGCTGAAGTTCCACATTTAGGAATTTATCCTAAGGAAATAACTGGGAATATGGACAGAAATTTTACGATGAGGACAATTGATCTCAGAACTGTTTATAGAATAAAAAAATCAAAAATAGGTGAATATTAACTGAAGTAGAAAAATAGGTGAATATTAATTGAAGTAGAAAGATGTTTATGGTGTGTTTTTAAGTGAGTAAAACCATATAGCCTGTGCAGTATAGGGCTATTTATGTTTGTATATTCACATGTATATGTAAGTACATTTTATTGCAAATTATATCTGGATGCTGGGATTTTATAAATGTGTCTGTGTATTTTTAAATTTCTTTTGCTTAGTTGTATGTTTAAATATTCTATACTTCATTGATACCACTTTTGTAATAAATAATGTTATTTTACTGAAATTTAAAATTTAGAATTAGGGCGCCTGGATAGTTCAGTCGGTTAAGTGTCTGCCTTCAGCTCAGGCCATGATCCTGGAGTCCTGGATCAAGCCCTGCATTGGGATCCCTGCTCAGCGGGAAGTCTGCTTCTCCCTCTCTTCTACCCCTCCCCCTGCTTATTATCTCAAATAAATAAGATCTTTAAAAAAATAAAATTTAGAATTATATCCTACATATATTTTACAAATTATCACTCCCTTGTTCTTTCCTGACTTCTAGACCTGTGTATCTAAATGCCCTGAATGTTACCACTTGTGTGTGCCATAAGCATTTCAGATTCAACCTGGCTGCAATGGAATATGTCCTTCTCTGTCAGTTGCTCTTTCTCTTACGTACCATGTAGGGCATCACCCATGCCAGAAGTATGATGTATCGTACTCACTGTGTATATCTAGTTGCTTAGGGTCAGTCCATTTTGCCTCTCAGTGTCTCTCAATGTGACCCCTCCATTTTATTCCCACCATCATTGAATTAATTGATCTGATCCAAGCCCCATTCTGCTTTTGCTATTCTTGCATAATGGCATTTTCCATGATCTATCTGCCTCCCATCTTGCTTCATAGCAAAGATTGTGTTTTGTGGCAAAATGATCTTTCCAAACTGTAGGTCTGATGATTTTATTCTTTTTTATTTTTTAGAATACTTTAGTGGATCCTAATTATCTCTGGGATGAAATCCAGATACTTTTGTATGGTTTAATAGTTAGGATTGCTTTCAGCTGCAAATAACAGAAAATCTCAACTTGGAGGCCTAAACACATAGAGTTATCTTACCTTCATAACAAGAAGTCTGGAGGTACGTGGTGCGTTGGTTTAAAGATATAGGGACCACCATCTCTGTGATTCTCATGTCCTTTCTGTTATGTTTATCATCTCATGGCTGCGAAGGGCTGCTGTTGCTCTTGCTCTCATTCAAGATGGTTGAAAAAAGGAAGGACAATCCAGTAGATCTCATATTTCATTGACCAAAACTGTGTTACGTGACCATCTAGCTGGAAAAAAAAAAAAATGACAAAGCTTGTTCATCCTTTAGACCAGTGCTTTGTAACTGGGGATGATTTTGCCCTATGGCGGATTGCAGGAAGTATCTGGAAAAACCTTCGGTTGTCACAACTGGGGGGGGGGTGGGGTGCTGCTATTGGCATCTAGTGGTGGAGATACATCCTATAATGCACAAGACAACTCCCTACAACAAAGAATTAACTGGTCCAAGAGGTCAATAGTGCTGAGGTTGGAAAACATGCTGTAGAGGCAAGTAAGGGAGAAGAGAAGGGGATTATGTGAATTATCCAGTCTACAGTTCCTTATGGGGCTTCTCAGGGCTTTTAGTGTCTGAACTTGACTTCTTGCTGCTCTTATTTAGTTGTAGGGCTCCCTGATCAAGACCTCACTCCAATTATTTTAAACCACTTGCTGCATCTTTTCTCATCTCTGCTTTTTGCAGCCATTTCCTTTTCCAAGTATTCTTCCCTTCAGTCCTGGAGTGTTTGTTGCCCTCATAGTCTTCAGGGTCTGCCATCCTCTCTCCTCACTCCCCCACCCTGGCTTAGGTGCCACCCATGTACTCCTCACACACGTTTTGTTTCCCCGTATCTCAGTACTGGGATTGGAGGGGTTAACATTTCTTGTCTCATCTCTGTGCAAGCAACCCCTTGGGATCATAATATAATAATTTATGATGAGGATAATAATATCATTTATAGTAATAACCTCATAAATAACTTCTAATAGGGTTGTTAGAAAGATTAAATGGAATGATTGCTCTTTTATTTAATGTTTTGAATTGATAATACATTCTCCTGGTCACTCTTCCATTTCCTTTCATTTCTTCCTTAAAAGTCACCTTCTTGGTTAGATTCCCTTTGGTCACTCCACCTGCCTGCTCTCCTCCAGCACACATCTCACACTTTGTATCCTCCTTCCTATTTTTACTGTTTTCTTCTCCTTATCACCTTATTGCCATCTAACTTATACCCTGTTTTATTTGTTTATCTTATTTATTTACTGTCTCTTCTAGTAGAATATAAGCTTCCAGGAACACTTAGATTTTTCTTTCTTTCCTCAGCCTCTAGAATAGTGTCTGGCACCTATTAGGTGCTCAACTAATCAGTGAATTAACATGGCTCAATGATCAAACAATATAAAGGGATATATAGCAAGAAGTCATAGAGCTGCCCCCTCCATCCAGTCCCCACATTTGAGCCATTATCAAGCCTTTCTGCATCCTTCCAGAGTTCTTTGTGCACAGGTAAGAAAGATGAACATCTAATCTCATCCTCACCCCCTTTTAATCACAGCTAGCATTTTGTACTTTGTACTCTTTTGTACTTTGCTTTCTTCACTGAAAAACATTATCATAAAGATGTGTTATAGATGGTATTCAGTGTATAGAGGGCTTCCTCCTTTTAGATGACTATATACTATTCCTTTGTACAGATGAACCATAATTTTAACCAGTCCTCTGTTGGCCAGAGGTAGTGGTTCAAATCTTTTCCATCAGGGCAACAGAGTTGCAATAAATCCTGTGGGCACACATACATGTTCACGTGCATTTGCAGAGTAAGTTCCCAAAAGTGAAACTGTTGGATCAAAGAGTGTATAAATTATGAGTTACAGTCAATATCACCAAAGTGTCACTTAAGGAGTTTTACCCATTTACTCTTTTTAAGATGCGTCAGAAGGTCCTGCAAACTATTTTCAAACTGTTGAATTTTTGACAATCTGATAAATGGAAATTAACATCTAAATGTCATTTAATTTCTGTTCCTTTAGGTCACAGGTCAGCACATGTTTTCTGTAAAGGGTCAGATAATAAATATTTTTGGCTTTGTGAGCCATACAGTCTCTGTTCTATTGAACTCCTGTGCTATTAGCATGAAAGAAGACACAGACAGAATGTATATGAATGGGCACAGCTGTGTGCCAACAACAAAACACATAGTGGTCAGGTTTGGCCCCTGAGCCACAGTGTGCCAAGTCCTACTTTGGGTGAGCAGCTTTTCATACATTGAAGGGCTATTTGTATTTCTTTTTCTGTGAACTGTCCATATCTTTTGCCCATTTTCTTTATTGGTTGTTGGTCTTTTTTTCTTAATGCTCTTTCTAGGTGTTCTTTATATACTAGCCCTTTGTCTCTGTGGCCTATTTAAAATATTTTTCATGATTTTGGCAAATGCCAAGAACTTTAACTTTGTTTACAGTGATTTTTTCCAGTGCAGATATGCTGGGGGATCGCTTATTTTTTTTTCATTTAACCAATATTCCTTTTTTAAAAAATTTAAATTCAATTAGCCAACATAGAGTACATCATTAATTTCAGATGTAGTGTTCAATAATTCATAAGTTGCATATAACACCCAGTGCTAATCACATCATGCACTCTCCTTAATGCCCATTGCCCAATATTCTTTGAATGTGTAACAGTAAGTATAGCGGTGTGAACTATGTAGTAGTCAGCTAGAATATGAATCACTTTTCCTATGAGATTGGCTTGAGAGAGGTGGTCTCTTAGCAGTGAGGGAGCCTAACCCAGCATAACTCTATTGATAGTCACAAATTTGGGGTTTGGAGAAAGTACCGTAGTTTCTGTTTCATGTTATTCCCCTTTATACTGGTAATCCTTTGAGAGTGAGAACTTTTGTGTTTTTAGCCTGAAAGGCACTGTCGACTAACAGTAAATTTCTGTGGAATAAAGAAACCATTTATTGACCTATCATATTAGAATAAATTTTAGCAGTTGAACTATATTCTCCTGGAGAGGGTTTGATAAAGTAGTACTTCCACACGCAGCCGATGGCAAGAAAGTATAATGTATGACTTTTGAAAAGCCACTGGCAATATGTTTCAAGAGGTTTAAAAATATGTTTGCCCTCTAACACAAAGATTCCTTTTTTGAGAATGCACTACAAGGCAACACATGAAACAAGCAGAAAAGGAAGTAGCATTATACACAAGGGTACTCTGACTCTGCACTTGTCCAAACCCATACAATGTGCAACACCTAGAGTGAACCCTAATGTAAACTATGGATGCTGTGTGATTATGATATGTCAGTATGATGTGTAGTTTCCTGAGTTATAACAAATGTGTTGCTCTGGTGGGGGATGTTACTAAGGGGAGAGGCTATGGGTATGTGGGGGTGAGGGTTATAGGGAATCTCTGTACTTCCCTCTTAATATTGTTGTGAGCATAAGACTGCTTTTAAACATAGTCTTTTTTTTTTTAAGATTTTATTTATTTATTATTATTTATTTGTTTGTTTGTTTATTTGAGAGAGAGATCACAAGTCGGCAGAGGAGCAGGTAGAGGGAGAGGGGGAAGCAGACTCCCTGCTGAGCAGAGAGCCTAATGCTGGGCTCAATCCCAGGACCCTGAGACTATGATCTGAGCTGAAGGCAGAGGCCTAACACATTGGGCCACCCAAGCGCCCCATGTTTTTAAACATAGTCTTACAAACAAACAAAAAAGGTATGCAGATGAAAACATAAAATGCAACCAAGTAAATATAAATAAATATGTACATATTTACAGGATAGGAAGAAAGAATAGAGGAAAATTCACTTCACTACATTACACAGTGTGTAGTTATATTCAGGTTGTGGGCTTAAGGTGATTTTATAAATTTTTTTCATCCCTTACTCTTTTAATATTGTATCATTACACACACACATACATTTATATGTATACACACATATATACACATATATACATCTATATACATATTTATCCATATATGATAAGTTTATTAACTGGACTTTTAGAAATTGTATGTTCATGATTTAATTCAGTAAATATTTGTGAGATACAAACAATGAGCAAGGCAATGTGCTGGATGTTCTGGAACTCCAAAGTGAATCAGGTGGATTCTGCCCTCAAATTTCTCACTGTTGCATGGGAAAGATAGTCATTACATAACTAATTATCATGCAACTACATAAAGTGCTGCCTAGATCAGAGGGGCTAATTAATCATATTCTTCCTCCCTTCCAGACTCAAGGAACCAGAAAAGCATCAGAATAGGGTATCAAGTGCAGCATTGGTTACACCAGGGCAGAGAATGGTCAGGGCCTTCTACAAGCTTCTAAGCTCCCCTTAGTCCTAGGGTCATAGGACCATAGGACTTTCCTGCTGTAGATGAAGGAAGGTGAGCAGGGTGGTTTAGGATGATGGGTAAGGTAAATGAAGCCCTCTTTTGGGGGTGCTTATGGCCTGGACAGGTGGTAAGAGAAGATGAAAGAGGCGGAAGTCAAAGAGTATCCTCCAGAGCCAGCCTAGTGGGGGTGCGATGCTCCCATACCCCCTCTTCCTGAGGAAGAACAAGCCAGGGTTGGGAGAAGGAGGGCAGCTTTCTCCAGCATTTCCTAGAGGACAGAAGTGTTAGTGGGGGGTTTTGCTTCTTTATGGGGAGGGGTAGAATTGCATAAAGAGGAATTCTAACAATGCTTTAAGAGTTCAGAGAAGAGATTATGCTGAATGCTTCCTGATTCTACAAAAGCCCCAGTACTCTCTTTAAAACCCATTTGCAAAACATTTTTTCTTTCCAATCAAGAGATTGCAAGTTTGGGGCACCTGGGTGGCTCAGTTGGTTAAGTGTCTGCCTTTAGCTCAGGTCATGATCCCAGGGTCCTGGGATGGAGTCCCAAGTCAGGTTCCCTGCTCAGTTCCCCACTGAGCAGGAAACCTGACTTCTCCCTCTCCTTCTACCTCTGCCTTGCCACCTGCTCTTGCTCTCTCTTAAAATAAAAGAAAAACAAATAAATAAATACAATCTTAAAAAAAGGGGGGGGATTGCAAGCTTTGAGGTCAAGAGTCTAGGCAGGGAACCAGTTACATAAGCACAGAGACCAGCTGATCAGGCCTAGACGGATACTGCTGGGCATTGTCTGACCTCCAAGGGTGCAAAAGAAATTAGCTCAGGACCTCCACATAGAGCCTCTTCCTGCCCATGAAAACAATGACCCTGCAGGAAGCTAGATACAGCAATACATTTATTTTTATTTACTGAGGGAAAACAACTGACAATAGCCCTCCCCACTCTACTTCCTGGGCAATTAACAGCTGTCTGGATCTGGCCAAGACCAGGGTGGATCATTGGCCAAAAGGAAGTGACCTGGAGCAGAGACTAGAAAAAACAACCATGATAGAGCTACAGTTTCGATTTTTGCAGAGGCATGATGAAGAAAAACAAAATAAATTATATCAGCTGTGAAAATCAGCCCTGAGTCATCTCCTCAGGAACCAGTGAGGCCCAGTCAACTCCCCTGCCCACTCTCGTTGCTTTTACTGGGCTTTTTTCTGGGGATCCTTGTCTGAAAGCTGTAGGTAAAAGAGTATGTTTTCTGGTTAGAGTAGCAGGATGGGATGCACTAGTTAAGCTCGAGGGAGAATAGTGATTCCCGGGATAAAGTTGAGTAACCATCTTCAAAGTTAACCTGTGTAATAGGGGGGTGGTGGGGGCAGGGTGCAGAAAACATGGAGACACACTCACAGGGAAGAAAGGGTGGGATGAGAAGAGAAGGAAGTGAGGATGAGGAAAATAGATTAGATGGATGGAGGGATGGATGGAAGGGAGGCAGAGAACGTGGAAGGAAGGAAGAAAGGGAGAAAGGGAGGAAGGAAGAAAAAAATAGAGTTATCTTTTATTGAATGCCTATCTCTGCCAAGATCTTGGATAATCTCTTTATGCTGGTCATCTGTAATACCTTTAACCTTTACCACAATTGAGCAGGGTAGGTAAGTAGTGTTTAAAAGATGATGAGATGAGGCTTCAAATTCATGCTGGTCTGCCCAGTGGTTTTCCATCCTGGTGAAAGCATGGATTGGGTTATCCTTTGGGGAAAGCCTTCTCAGATCCACATATCTGAACTTTAGCTTTTCCACTCACCTTTGTGTTTCTGGAGATCCCTCTTCAGGTTTCTATAAAAACTCTTCCTTTTAGTATGGGAATGGGTGGGTCTTCTCCCCTGCTGTGCTGTTAAGCTCCTCAAGGCAAGAGCTCCCTCAATCCTCTTCCTTTGCTGGATATCAACTAGACAGAATTCAGTTTTATTCTCTTTCACTGCTTGCTTGCTTATTTATTTATTTATTTATATCAAGCACTCAATTAATTTTTATTGAGATATAATTGGCATATAACATTGTGTAGATTTAAGGTGACAAGGTGTTGACTTGAAACATTTATATATTGCAGTATGATTACCATCGTAATATTAACTACTTTCACATCACCTAATTATCTTTCTTTTCATGGTGAGAACAATTAAGATCTTATGTCTTAGCAACTTGAAAGTCTATAATACAATATTGTTTTCTATATTCAGTAGGCTGTGCATTAAGCCTCCAGGACTTATTTATCTACTGGTTACAAATTTGTAGCCTTAAACAACACATACCCAATTCTCTCTCTCTCTAGCCTTTATTAATCATAACTATACCCTGTTTTTAGGAGAAGGTCTTTTTATTTTATTTTATTTTATTTTTATTTATTTATTTATTTATTTTTAGGAGAAGGTCTTTTTAGATCCCATGTGTTAGTGATATCATACAGTATTTGTCTTACTTTGACTTAATCTCAATTAGCATAATGTACTTAAGGTCATAACACATTTTCTTTATGCATTCATCTGTTAATGTACACTTAGGTTGTTTCCATGTCTTGGTTATTGTAAATAATGCTGCTGTGAATACAGGAGTGCAGCTATCTCTTAAAGATAGTGATTTCATCTCCCTTATGTTTCCTTGATGATCTTAATAGATGAAAGAAAAGCATTTTACAAAAAAGAACATCCTTTCATGATTAAATTCCTCATCAAATTGGGTATAAAAGGAGCATATACCTCAAAATAATAAAGACTATATATGACAAACCATAGCTAACATTATGCTCATTAGTAGAACATTGAAAGCTTCTCAACTGCATACAAAAGCTCCACACTTTTATTCCCCTCTTTAGTTCTGATGACACCATTTACCCCTTTTTATACATTGTGTTCATTAACAGATTGTAACAGTTACTGTTACTTTTAGTACTATTTTCCTTTAACCTTTATACTATAGTTTAGTGGTTAACATACCATTCTATTACACATTTAGAGTTTTCTAAATCTGACTGCATACTTAACTACAGTATACACTTTACAGTTGTACACTTTCAGATGTTTTCATGGCACTAATTAGCATCTTTCACTTCAGCTTGATGAACTCTTTTCAGCATTTCTTGTAAGGCAGGATACCTTCAGCTTTTGTTTCATGGAGAAAGTCTTTATTTCTCCTTTGTATCTGAAGAATAACTGCCATATAGAGTGTTCGTGGCTGGTAATTTTTTCTTTTCACTTTTTTTTTTCCACATTTTCACTATGTCATTCCACTCTCTCCTGGCCTGTAGGGTTTCTGCTGAGAAATCCGCTGATAGCCTAATGGGGGCTCCTTTATAAGTTATATACATTTTTTTTTCTCTAGATACATTTAGGACTCTTTTTCTTTGATTGTTGACAGTTTCATTATAATGTGGCTTTGAGGTTTTTTTGCATTACGCACTGGGTTATTTGAAAAGCACTCTCTTCTAGGTCACTTATTTTGTCTTCCATTTGTCCTACTGTGCTGCAGATTCTCTCTCTTGCATTTTTCATTTCAGTCATTGAATTCTTCAGCTCTAGAATTCTGTCTGGTTCTTTTTTATGGTTTCTATCTTGTTTAATATCTCATTTTGTTCATGTATTTTTTTCCGATTTCATTGAATTGTCTCCTATGTTTCTCTGTAGCTCATTGTTTCTTCAAAACAGTTACTTTGAATTCTTTATCTGCTAGATCATAAGATTTCATGTCTTCAAAATTTTTATTCAAGGATTTTCTTTTGATGATCATACTTTTTCTTTTTTTTTCCTAATCAGAATTTTTAAATTAACATATAATGTATTATTTGCCTCAATGTATTATTATATTAACATATAATGTATTATATTAACATATAATGTATTATTGTACAGGTCTGTGAATCATCAGGCTTACACACTTCACAGCACTCACCATAGCACATACCCTCCCCAATGTCATAACCCAGACACCCTCTTCATACCCACCTCCCCCTGGCAACCCTCAGTTTGTTTTGTGAGATTAAGAGTCTCTTATAGTTTGTCTCCCTCCCAATCCCATCTTGCTTCATTTTTTCCTTCCCTACCTCTGCAAGCCCCCATTTTGCCTCTCAAATTCCTCATATCAGGGAGATCATATTATAGTTGTCTTTCTCTGATTGACTTATTTCTCTCAGCGTAATACCCTCTAGTTCCATCCCCATCATTGCAAATGGCAGGATTTCATTTCTTTTGATGGCTGCATAGTATTCCATTGTATACATATACCACATCTTCTTTATCCATTCATCTGTTGATGGACATCTAGGTTCTTTCCATAGTTTGGCTATTGTGGGCATTGTTGCTATGAACAGTTGGGTGTGTGTATCCCTTCGGATCACTACATTTGTATCTTTAGGGTAAATACCCATTGGTGTGATTGCTGGGTTGTAGGGCAGCTCTATTTTCAACTTTTTGAGGAACCTCCATGCTGTTTTCCAGAGTGGCTGCACCAGCTTGCATTCCTACCAACAGTGTAGGAGGGTTCCCCTTTCTCTGCATCCTCACCAGCATCTGTTGTTTCCCGACTTGTTAATTTTATCCATTCTGACTAGCGTGAGGTGGTATCTCATTGTGGTGTTGATTTGTATTTCCCTGATGCCAAGTGATGTGGAGCACTTTTTCATGTGTCTGTTGGCCATCTGGATGTCTTCTTTGCAGAAATGTCTGTTGATGGATGACACATTTTCTTAATTCTTCATGTTCCTTGTAATTTTGTGTGGCTGCTTTGCTTTTGAAGTAAAAGATACCTCCCTAACTCCTCCCTAGTTGCTTTCGGATGGGGTATATTGTTTGTTGGTCCTATTGTATATGGGGTTCTCTCAGACCTTGTTTTTATACACCTGCTCCACATTTCTTGCTCCCTCTTGTGGCAGAATTCTTAAGCTTTTATGTCTTCTCTGGATCTTACAGCTCACCTGGCTGGCTCCTGGAAACCTCTCTTTTTTTTTTCCAGAAGGTGGTGCTACAGTTCAAGTTTGTAGTTTCTCTCCTGCCCACAGAGCCAGGTCTGTTTTTCTGATAGCATTCCAGTTTACCGGATTTTTGAGGCCAATCTTGGAGCTGGAGTAAGGGAAGTGAAGGAAGGTATGGGTCTAGCACTTGGGGTATTAAGGATGTCTGCCTGGTAGGAAGATCCTTGGCTGAGGTTCTCCCAGAGGTTTGTGGGACTTTCTCCAGACATCCTGAGCTCAGTCAGCACAAACCATGTCCCTTTATAATCCTTTGATATTCCTACTTATCACTTTCCAATTTCTTCCCTCCCCTCAGTCACGGAGGCCCCGCTTTAGCACTCTGTGTGTTGCTGGAGGGAAATGGGTTTCCCATGCAGCATCCAGCAGAGCTAGGGTAGCCAGGCACTCACATACTGCTCTCCTTTCCCCCCACGGAGTGGTGTCATGGGATAGTTCAGTTCTGTGCTATGTCAATTTGGCGGGGAGGGACACTGCTGGAAAAGCTCCTTCAAACTTGTTTTGTTTGTTTGTTTCCTTCAGTGATGTGCTGGAATCTGTTTCATCCATGGGTATTTGCCCAGGTCAACACTTATCAAGATTTTCCCCAAACACAGCTGGGAAGGATCAGGGTTGTGGTTGCTAATTTCACAGTCCTAACTGAAGTCTGTTTGCGGTCTGTCTATTACTGGATGACCTGGTAGGCAGTTGGATGAGACTCCTCCTGAGCTTCTTGGCTTGTGCTTTTGGATCAGAAGACTCCCACAGAGACACTTTTTTTTTGGTAGATGGATGCTTAATTAGCTGTTAAAAAAAGGGACACCAAAAGTTGGGATATCTTACACCACCATGATATTGATGTCACCCCACTTTCACCACATTTACATTGTTTATTGACTACTCATATCTGCTATTAGTGTCTTCTATTTTCTTCTCGCCTCTCCTCTCTGTACCTATAATTTATGTCTGTTGTATTCATATCACTGTCATTTTGGAAGGAGTTTCAGAGGGAAGGAGGTATCATAAACACATGCATTCAATATGCTGTGTTTAGACTGATAGAACCTTTTTGGGGTACAATTTAGAAGGCATAAAACTTCAAAATGCCTATGCTCTTTGATGCAGTTGCCATATTTCTAGATAACTAATCTAGAGAAATAATTCTACATGTATATAAAGATACAAGGATTGTACAAGGATACAATCATCTTGACGTTAGCATTGCTCATATTGAAAAATTATAAACCATTTATGTGATAGTAATAAGGAGATAGTTAAATAAACTTTGATATGTCTGTACTACAGAAGACTATGCAACAGTCAAAAAGAGTACTGTTGGCATATCTGGAAATCTCTCTAAGAAATGTTCTATTTTATGAATATTTTAAAAAGGTTATTATATATAATCCCACTTACATTCTTTAAAACCCCACAAAACAATATATGTTTTGAGTCATACTAACCAGTGAATAGAGATTATGGAAAACTAATTTGCTGAAAAACCAATTTGAGTCCTGTCAGATTGACCATGCCCTGGGCCTGGGACCCACGGCCAGGCGTGCCCCTATGTTCTTATACTTACCAACAAAGGGAAGGCTATTCACCCAAAGGCTCTCATCCTGTGGAGCACATCAGAGAGGGATCCTCACTGGGCCCACGAAGCATACTGCACATGAACAGAATGATTATTTTCTTTTCTTACCAAAGAAAACCGCAGATTTCTCCCTCACAAAGTCACCAGATGAGGCCATCACAAAATACCAACACTGGTTTTCCAACTGTGATCGTATAAGTTATCAATTGCTGCGCAGCAGATTACCTCAAAACTTACTGACTCAAAACAACACACATTTCTTATCTTGTTTGTGTGGGTCAGGCCAGGCCTGCACTAGGAGGGCATGCTTCCCTGCCAAACTCCTGCACATGGCTGTTGGCATGGTCCGTTTCTTTGCAGGCAGTTAGCCAGAGGCTACACTTTGTTCCTTGCCATGTGGGCCCCTCTGTAGAACAGCTCAGAACATGGCAGCTGGCCTCGTCAGAGCAAGGGAGTGAGAAAAGCCAGAGAGAACACATAAGCAAGTTGAAAGTCGGTCTTATGTAACCTAATCTTAGACTCATCCATCAATTTTGTCATGTTCTGTTTTTTAGAAATAGATCATGAGGTCCAGCCCACTAGGTCCAGCCCTCAAAGGAAGGGCTTGGGTAAGAGTTGGAATACTAAGAAGTGGGGGGCATCTCAGGAGCTAACTACATGTGTTGACTTGGGCCTGTGATGGTATAGTTACAATAAAGGAGGCATTGATCCTTGATTTTACCCATAAATTTGTTGCTCCCCCCCAAATGCTGCTTACATCTGTGATTAAAAGATTCTTCAGGGGTTGCAGGAGCAAATTCAGAAGCCAAGGATCTTTCCCTATAGGCAAAAATAGGTTTTAAACACATACACACCTCCTAAGCAAATGACATCTAAGGACAGTTGCTTGCTTATACTACATCCTAAATAATACTTTTCTTTCTTTTATCTTTTCATTCTGAAATTATTTCAAATTTAAAGTTGCAAGAATATAGGAAAATGATTCCATATGCCCTATACCATTTGTTGATAATTATGTTTTGAATCCATTATACAGTTTGTCCCATGGGAAGGCAGTATTTGTAACCATCCGAGCTTTAAGGTGTGATGAGAGCTGTGCACGGCGGCCGGGAGCCCTGGGTGCTCTCCGCATCTAGAGTCGTCATCTCTCAAATGCCTCTTCTTCCTCCTTCTGCAGAAAATCCCGAGCGAGCAGCTCTGTACTTTGTCTCGGGCGTGTGCATCGGGCTGGTGCTCACCCTGGCTGCCTTGGTGATGAGGATCTCTTGCCACACGGACTGCCGGCAGCGTCCCCGGAAGAAGTTCCTGCAGGACCGAGAGAGCAGCAGCGACAGCAGCGACAGCGAGGATGGCAGCTCGGACACGGCGTCTGACATCTCGGTCAGAAGACACCGCCGCTTTGAAAGGACTTTGAACAAGAACGTGTTCACCTCGGCGGAGGAGCTGGAGCGCGCGCAGCGGCTGGAGGAGCGGGAGCGCATCATCCGGGAGATCTGGATGAATGGCCAGCCCGAGGTTCCGGGGACCAGGAGCTTGAACCGCTACTATTAGTGGTGGGAGCCGAAGCCCGCGCGGGGCAGGAAGCCGCCGGCGAGGGCCAGAGTCCGCAGGGAGGGTGGGCACAGAGCCGAACGCAGTTCTGCTGAAGTGCTGGGGGCAGAGATAAGCAGGACATGCCCGTTTTCTAGCCAGGAGACCTCAGCTTTCCTTTTCGACTAAATTAACGGAGAAGTAGAAAAACCAAGCCTGTTTATCAACCTTTCCAGGTCGTGGAATGGTGCTGAAAAACCCTCTCCAGAAATGTGGATGGAGATAAGAGAAACAGGACTGTGGTTTCTCTTGATTTCTGAGGATCTCAGAAGTTTCTGCAGACTTCAGTGCTATGTGTTATTCCTTTATAAAAGGAAGATTATCATGGCATGAAGGCTAGGAAAAGCAGGGTGAACTTAACCCAGTAAATGCAATTTTTAAAATGACCCCATGCTATGGAGGTGGTACTCATCCAGATAGCATGATTTATGATTATTATTTAAGGCTGATTTTTAAATCTTGTGTTGCAGTGGCAACCTTGTCCATTTTAACTGGCACCTCAGGGATTAAAATCCTATTTTTTAGTATAGTTCCCACCTCATTCATGAAAATGGGTAGAATTAATGTATTATGGAAGATGTGTCAGTGTGCTAGAAAATATCAATAACCTCAAAGGATGAAGGGTTTTATTTTAAATAGTTTATAAAATATATATTAACGTGCATATTTGAAGATGCTGCATAAGAAGAGCTGTGTTTTCCCTCATTTGGAGAGAAGAAATTTTGTTATGACTCTAGATGATGATGATTTTAAACATTTTGTTAAGAAAAAAAAACAAGTTTGGATTTCCAAGAAAAGAATGAGAGTGGGAGATGAGGAATAAAGCCAAAATTAGGATGAGATTAAAAAAATAAATAAATGTTACATAAAGTCTTTTTTTGTTTGTTTGTTTCATGTCCATCTCTGTTTTATACTTACTTTAAGTGGCAGCCCTTTTTCATAGGTGGCTATGGTCTTTTGCCAGGCCCTTTCAACAACTCGAGAACTGGGAGAAATGGAAAAACTGGAGAATAAAGAAATGGCCCCTGTGTGACTAACTAGGGACCTGTCAATTGCTGTGTGTTGTGTGTTACAGTTACAATGTGGCTGAGTGGTTGGTTGCTAAGCATGGGATAGATGTGCCCAAGGCTAGAAATAAGATGGTAGCCTCTTTGTGACTTACTTCACTAAGCATAATCTCCTTCAGAGGAAGTCAATTAGCATATGGTTTCACTTATTTCTGGAACAGAAGGAATAGCGTGGAGCACATTAGGAGAATGGAAAAGTGAAGGAGGAGAAATCGGAGTGGGAGAAAAACCGTAAGAGACTATGGACTCCGGGAGACTAATAGAGGGTTTTAGAAGGGAGGGGAGGAGGAATGGGTTAGCCTGGTGATGGGTATTAAGGAGAGTATAGATTGCATGGAGCACTGGGTATCATATGCAAACAATGAATCATAGAACACTACATCAAAAACTAATGATGTACTGTATGGTGACTAACATAACACAATTAAAAATAAATAAATGTGACAAACTTAAATAAATGATGATCACCTCTTATGGAGAAGGGAGATCAGTAGGGAAAAAAGAGAGTGAGGCTGAACCACTTAGAAATGGGTTACAGAGAAGGAAGCAGTATCCTCTGGCCTTCTATCTCTGTCAGCTCCCTTCTCTTGAGATGCAGCGGGTTCCTTACTCAGCCTGTCTGGATGCTCCTGAGCCTTCTTACTGGGAGTATTTCCATTGGTGTCCATCGGTGTCATCATGGGACCTGAAATGTTGGTCAGGAGACTTTCTCTGATGGGGTCTCTATTGCTTTAGCAACTCACTGTCTACCCTAAGGGCTTGGAAGGCTGTCTTAAGAAATGAACAATCACAAATCTGTGTGCCCAGGGGGCAATACATTTGGCTTGAAACCTTGGTGGATGGTCTGATTATATCAATTTGGGTTGCTTCATTGGGTAGTAACAACAGCCAAAAATCTTGTTAAATCTGTATCTTTGAATTTGGGTTCCCACCCTTGTGATTTCCATCCTAGGCAATAATTGCCTGGGCTTCAGATTAACATCATCTTGGTCTCTGTCTCTTAGAAAAGTGAAAGAATGAGGTGTTGCCTTGATCCCCAGGATTCATCCAAAGCTGGTAACAGGGAAGGATATGATGCTTGTTAGGATGGAGGTGTTTGGGAAGGTTCTGGGTCATCTGGCTTTCTCACCCCAATAGCCTGATGCCTTTACCAAGTCTATGAAGTTCCTATTTTTAGGGTGGTGGGGATTTCCCTAAGTCACAAAATACTAGATAACAGTTTGACCTACTGCTTCACTTCCATATAGCAAGGATTTCAGCTTTTCAGCCAAAGATAGGGAGACTTCTACTGTTGCCTTCCTTATCTTGACCCAAGCAGTTCTACATTTAGGTCTGTCCCTCCTGGTTCCAGTTTCTGCCTTGGGTCACTTTCATTTGCAACAGAATAATATCCAACTTAAGAGCATTTATTTCATATAACTGGGGAAAGTAGGGTTGGCTCAGGCGTCATGGATGACGGGGTCCAGATGCTGAAATGCTACCAAAAGTTCTTTCTTTCTCAGCTCTCGTTTCTGCTTCTCTCTGTTGCTGGTCTCATTTTTTTCTGTTTCAGGTGATGCTATGTCCTGTGTGTACCACTACAGTGTATTGGATTCATTGCTACTCACTGAGCTTCCATACAGCTCACAGGTTGTGGGGGGCAGGGGGAGGGCAGTTTCACTGTTTACTTAGCTCAGAGGACAGCATACAAAGGATGCTTCTCTCCAGCTTCCCTGGTCTTCCATGGTTCCTCAGAGAAGCACTGGCTGACAGTCAAACATCTGAGAAGTTGTTAGAAGTACAGTTACCCTAGGAAGCTCCCACCAACTTCCTTTTAGGGCCTCTTCCTGCACTGTGAGGCACAGGTGGTCACCA
Organism: Neogale vison; assembly: GCF_020171115.1. NCBI lineage: Eukaryota > Metazoa > Chordata > Mammalia > Carnivora > Mustelidae > Neogale > Neogale vison. Next base: position 95,737,497 of record NC_058098.1, on the reverse strand, counting down.
TCCACTCATGACCTATCTGAACCCTCTCAGCTGAACCTTCAATACTGGCAGGAAGTGCACTTTAGGCACTTTTGGACTTAACATCATTCCAAAATAAGGACACAAAAGGAAAGAAACACCTTGCTTCAAGGTTGAAAATTAAAATCACGGGAAGGAAATCTAACAACAGGAACAAAAAAATGGGGCACCTGGGTGGCTCAGTGGGTTAAGCCACTGCCTTCAGCTCGGGTCATGATCCCAGAGACCTGGAATCGAGTCCCACATCGGGCTTCCAGCTCTGCAGGGAGTGCTTCTTGCTCTGACCTTCTCCCCTCTCATGCTCTCTCTCTCAAAGAAAGAAATAAAATCTAAAAAATCAAATCATATCAAATCAAGTCAAATCACAGGAAAGGAATCCTTGGCCTGGCTTGTATAGTGTGCCCTTCTAGGATTTTCACCATTTCAGATATTACATTTAAGTCCTTTTAGAAAGGATTGTTTACCTACTTGAGAGAGGAAGAGAGAGAGGAGTGGAGGGAGAGGGAGAAAGAATCCCAAGCAGACTTTGTGATAAGCACAGAACCAATGCAAGGCCAATCCCGTGACCCTGAGATCACTAGCAGAGCTGAAACCAAGAGGTGGATGCTCAACCAATCATGCCACTCAGGCACCTCGACATTTAAGTCATTAACCCATTTTGAGTTAATTTTTGTGAGTGGTGTATGATGGGGTTCAATTTCATTTTTTTGCATGTAAATTCCCAATTTCTCAGCACTATTTATTGAAGAAACAATCCTTTTCCTATTGAGTATTCTTGGCTCCCTTGTCAAATATTACTTACCTATATATGTGTGGGCTTATTTCTAGACTCTCTGTTCTGTTCTATTGGTCTTTGTGTCTGTTTTTTGTGCAATACCAGACTATCTTGATTACTACTAGATTACTAGATTTGCTATATAATTTTTTTCTTTTTTATTAACATATAATATATTATTAGCTCCAGGGGTACAGGTCTGTGAATTGCCAGGTTTACACACTTCACAGCACTCACCATAGCACATACCTTCCCCAATGTCCATAACCCAACCACCCTCTCCCTAGTCCCCTCCACCTGGCCACCCTCAGTTTGTTTTGTGAGATTGAGAGTCTCTTTTGGTTTGTCTCCTTCCCCATCCCATCTTGTTTCATTTATTCCTTTCCTACTCCCCAAACCTCCCATGTTGCCTCCGAACTTCCTCATATCAGAGAGATCATATGATAATTGTCTTTAGATTACTAGATTTGTAATATAATTTGAAACCAGGACTTGTGATGCTTTCAGCTTTCTACTTCTTGCTCAAGCCTAATTTGACTATTTGGGGTCTTTTGTGGCTCCATATGAATTTTGAGACTATTTTTTTTACTATTTCTATAAAAAAATGCCTTTGGAATTTTGATAGGGATTGCACTAAATCTACAGATGGCTTTGGGTAGTACAGACATTTTAATAATATTTATTTTTCCAATCCATGGGATATCTTTCCATTTACTTGTGTCTTTTTCAATATCATTCATTGAAGTCTTATAGTTTTCTAGGAATAGATCTTTCACCAACCTGGTTAAGTTTATTCCTAAGTTTTTAATGTATTCAATGCTATTGTAAATGGGATTGTTTCCTTTATTTCTTTTTCAGATGGTTCACTATTAATGTAGAGAAATAGAACAGATTTTTGTATTTTGAATCCTGCAACTTTGTTGAATCTGTTTATTACTTTTAAGAGCTTTTTGGTGGAGTCTTCTAGATGTTCAATATATAAGATCATGCAAACTACCAACAAAAACAATTATACTTCTTCCTTTCTTATTTGGATGCCTTTTATTTCTTTTTCTTTCCTAATTTTTCTGGCCAGGACTTCTAGTACTATGTTGACTAGGAGTGGTGAGAATTGGCACCCTTGTCTTGTTCCCGATCTCAGAGGAAGAGTTTTTGACCTTTCACTGTTGAGTATATTATTAGCTGTGGGCTTGTCATAGGTGGCCTTTATTAAGTATTTATTGAGAATTGTTACCATAAAAGGATACTTTTAAGGTCTTATGCTTTAATTAGACCTACTTTATATTCATTGAGTATTTTCATCCATTTCCCTTTGTAATAATTCATGTTAGAGTCAAAGTTAACTTGTTCCTGCCTTTCCTTTCTTGATGCTAAATATTTTCACCTTTATTTATATTTCTTATGGTACCTTTTCCCTTTTGTCCTAATATTTTATTTACATGTATACATTCTAATATTCACTGTGTTGAAGTAAAATGGCAGCACTTCCTGCCTGTTGCCATGGCTTTCACAGTTCCAACATCATTCTTTATCAGAGCTCTTCTGATAAAAACAGCTAGACTTACTCTTCTAATCAGCTTTGGGCAGAGCAAAATGAGGCCCATTTATTATGTCTTTTCTCATCTTCTCAACCTCTACTGCAATAGCACACACTGACACATGGGCTCCTCTTAAAAATTGTGGTTGAAAAAAAATTGTGGTCAGAAAGGGGTGTCAATCTTCTAATTGACTGCCATCCCAAATCAGTTTTTATAGATCAGGGTATATTCTTTCTTTGCCCTAAAGATTGGATTTAATATTTAACAAATTTAGTACTGGTAAGTATTAGGCTTCAGTGTAAGAGTCTCCCTAGGTCTTGCTTGGGAATCTGCATCATGACCTAACGTTAGCCTCATTGTAGATTTGAAAATTCATGAGTTTTTCTTTAAGTTTTAAATATATGAATTGCTCTTTCACCATAAGATAAGAATATCTTCTTTACATTTTCCAGCTGGAATCAAACCTTCCCTTGTGTCCCCTGTGTTGCTTGCCCACTCACACTTTATGTGATTTTTCTGCACCTGCCAATGTGCCCTAGACTTTAAGCCTCTGGACGCTGTACGATAACCTTCCTCACCTCTGTACTCCCAATGTGCATGCAGGCCTTGATCACAGTAGCTTCTCATTAGATAGTTTTGAATACTAGAATAACACAAAGCCTCAGAGCATGGGAAATAGGGCTGATTGAAGCATCCTGTTCTACAGAGCTTCAAAGACTTTTTTTTTTTTAAGATTTTATTTATTTATTTGACAGAGATCACAAATAGGCAGGGAAGCAGGCAGAGAGAGAGGAGGAAGCAGGCTCCCGGCTGAGCAGAGAGCCCGATGTGGGGCTCCATCCCAGGACCCCGGGATCATGACCTGAGCCGAAAGGCAGAGACTTTAACCCACTGAGCCACCCAGGCGCCCCCAGAGCTTCAAAGTCTTAACTGGTTGCAACAAAGATGATTTCTCCTAAGTTTATGAAGGTTTGCTTTATCTGCCTTCTTTATTCCTTCCTCTACAGCTGAACATTTTCATGTCTCTTTCCAATTTAGAATCTCTCCTTTCTTCTTCTACATTAACTTAGATGTGACCAGGTGGGAGGGCTCTCAGGGCACTTTCCACGTTTAATCCAGCACTGAGAGTCATACACAATTTTTACAGATTCATAAGGAAGGGGTATTCCTTCTTGAAATTGCAATAGCTATTCTTAACCTCACTGATGGCCAATTTTCCTGTCCCTTAGGCTTGAGCCAAATAAAGGGAAACTTTTATATTAGGTCTAAGCACTGGGAGTGTGCTTCTTGTGCCTCCAAAGTCATTTGATCATCTATCCTTTAATTATTCCTACTTTCAAGATCATCTTGGCCTTGCTTGATCTGAGACACTTAACCCTCAGATGCATTTTAAAATCTCCTTTCCATAGGAAAAACCACTGTTCAGTCCCTGAGAGAGGGAATTGTCATATGAAAGTCTCTTTCTCTAGCTCTCTCTTCCTTTTTGTTTTCTTCCTTTTAGCAGTAGGCAGAGATCAGGGCCTAAGAGTGGCATCAATGAAATAAAAAACGGCCTTCCCTTCTGACTCCCTTCTGAAGAACACAAGGAACTTTTGAGACTCTGGGCTCAAGACCAGGCCCCATATTTGGGAATCTATTCAGATTCAGAATTTTGTAACCAGCTCCACATAGTCAGAAAGACCAGGTGATGGGGGTGCCTGGGTGGCTCAGTGGGTTAAGGCCTCTGCTTTCGGCTCAGGTCATGATCCCGGGGTCCTGGGATAGAGCCCCGCATCGTGCTCTCTGCTCAGCAGGGAGCCTACTTCCTCCTCTCTCTCTCTGCCTGCCTCTCTGCCTACTTGTGATCTCTGTCTGTCAAATAAATAAATAAAATCTTAAAAAAAAAAAAAAAAAAGACCAGGTGGTGAACCAAAACCGCTCCTTTGTACTGCCCCAAATTTGTGTTTTCGTCCATAGTCTCTGGTCTTTTCACGGAGAATAATTGATTCCTTAGACTGTGTTATAACACCAAGGCTCATATATGTCCTTAGAATGGAAAAACTGTTATCACTCAGGATGATATGTGGATAAATACATATCTTGAATGGAAAGAATGCATTTCTGCACCAGGAACTTTTGATAGGAAGGAGAGATATATAAACAGAAAGATGTTTTCTCTTTAGGATATTAACTGTTATTTTGCAGAATTAGACTTATCCAGGACTCAAGTGGCTCTTCCTGCCTTTTTAAATACTTCTCCAGGTGGGCAATTCATCAGTGGTATTGAAGAGTGACCAGGATATCTGTAAGTGACAGAGGCAAGATAAAGTAGAATTGATTTAATTGAATGGCATGGGCCTCTAAGGAAGTATTTCCTGAGAGCTTATAAAGCAGAATTTTGCAAATTTCAGCTCATGGCGAAGTCCAGCATACCACCTGTTTTTGTACCACTTGCAAGTTAAGAATGGTTTTTACATGTTATAATAGTTACATTTTAAATGGTTAGTTACATAAGTACTACATAATAGCCTCAATGTTGCCTTGACCCACAGAGTCTAAAATATTTACCATTTGGCTTTTTATGGAAAAAGTTTTCGGACACTGTTGTAGAAGAATGGTCTGGAAATATTGATAAGGAATAGGATAAATGCAGAATTCTATCCTCATCTGGACTGTGGCAGGCTGAATAATGACTCCTAAAACATATCCATGTCCAACTCCTTGGAATCCATGAGTATGTTACCTTACATGATGAAAGGGACTTTACAAATGCGATTAAATTAAGGAGATAACCGAGATAGGAGATTACTCTGCATTATCTGTGTAAGCTTGATGTCACAGAGTCCTTGTAAGAGGGGGACAAGCAGGGTTTGAGTCAAAGAGATATGATGACAGAAGCAGAGTTTTCAGTGATGTGACCATGAACCAATAAACATCAGCAGCCTCTAGACGCTGGGAAAAGAACAGATTCTCCACGGGAATCTCCAGATAGAATCAGCCCTGCCAATACCTTGATTTTAGCCCTAAGACCCATTTTGGACTTCTGAACTTCAGAACATATGATAATAAATGTGTGTTGTTTTAAGCTACTACATTTGTGGTGGTTTGTTACAGCACCAATAGGAACAATAGGAAACAATATTTTTATCAACCCTGTGCTCCTTGGGCTGTAGAAGAATCATAGGCTTCACCGTAGAGTCTCAGAAAACAATAGGAAATTCCGATAGACATGCTGGGTAAGAGGGAGAGGTGGAAGTTGAGGAAGTTTAGGGTGTAGAATGTGTAGCTGATTGCAGACTGATGGTTTTGGAGAACTTTTGGCAAAGGCGCTCAAGGAAGAGCTCAATTGTAATCAGTTAGGGAAGGAAGAGCTGCCTAAAGGAATGTGACTAAAGTCAGGGGAGGTAAATGATTGGCAGACTGAGAGGTGAGACTTAGCTGCATTAGCTAGCCTCAGGTTTCAAATAGCCTCCAACCAGGTATCTGAAGGCTAATGACGTCTCCATTGGCAGAAGGAGATAAAGGATGGTGGCTCTTAAAATGATGAGGATGTGTTTTTATGTCAGCCACAGAAATCTGTGACTTCTTTTCCAATCAGAGTATTTCTCTCCACCTGCCTCTTACGTTCAGATCAATCCTCCTCCCTCCAAGAATCCATCTGTTCATTATGTTTTCTGTAATTTGCACACAGTGGTATCCTTGGCAACCAGTCATTTGTCGCAGATACAGCCCTTAGAGTTCAAAATTAGGTCCTTATTTCAAATACTATTCACTAAACAAAATACTATTCACTAAACACACCAATATCTGTTAAGATAACTGTTCTCAAATTATGTTCTGCAGTTCACTAATTATCAGTCCTTGGACCTCGGGGTCCGTATAACTCACTTTGGAAGGCACCTTCTTTAAATCAATAAAACTGGATGCAAAGCACAGATTAAAACTGAAATTTGGAGTGAGCTCCTGCTTGTATTCCAGGCCTTCTAAGAGCCACTAGTACATAGAATTCCTGAAGCTTTCTCAGAAATTTGGGTCCACACTGAAATTGACCCTAGTATTAAAATTTTTTTGTGAACCATATGAAAACAAAAGCATGAAAATTCACAGCTACTTTTGGAGGGTCTCCCCAAATATCTAAGAGTTTTAAAACTTTTCTAAACCAACTTGCATGTGAGTGCAGTGACCCACAATGTCTCCTTTCCCAAGATGCCTGGAGCCCACAACCACCAGTTCCTCCTAGGTGAAGGGGACCATTGGCAAGATTTCTCTAGGGACCAGGAAGGCAGCACGTGTTGCTAAAGGTGCCCCTTGACATGCAGGATGCCCAGCTTTGCCCTTCTGCCTAACCTAAAAGTGTGGAAAATTTTAAGAATGCTGATGTTCCCTGGCTGGAGTTGAAACAGAGCCCCAAAGATCAACCTTGACATATAGCAAATAAAGAGGCAGGCAGTTTGTTCATTGAGTTTAACAGCTCTAACACAACTCAGTGCTTAAACTGTATCTGGCAAGTAATTTCTTGTTTAATTATTCTCTCCTCCTAGATTTCTGGGTTTTATGAGGTCAGTTAAATCTGTCTTTTCAGTATTCCTAGCACAATGCTATGCCTTAGTCTGTGGTCAGTAAGTATGCATTGAATGAATGACTCAATGTTAAGTTTTTAGCATCCAAAAGCTCTTTTGTAATTCAGAGGCAATTTTGGTGTTACTGCTGTTGCTATACCAGAAGGCAATACTAATTGTGTTGATTGTTTCTGCCAGGCTCTTTGAACTGCCAATAGGGGAAAATTTGTTCTTTGGCAAGAATGAACAAATAAATAAAATAACCTCTGATTATATCTGAAGATTTTATTAATATGAGGAAAACCTATGAAAGAGGAGAATGTTCATAAAGCAATTTTATTTATTTATTTATTTATTTATTACCACTGAGATTCCTTGGCATAGATTCTGGACTTTCCACTGGTATCATTTCAGCCAAGTGTTTACTGGTACTTACTATGTTCAAGATACCAAGAGAACTGTGTCCTCTACCTAGTCTGCAGAGGAGGTGAGAAAGTATATAATGGCTGCCTTGCAAAGAATATATGATAGAAATAAGTTTGAAAGACAAAGTGCTAGAACATTCTAGCAGCTGGGGAAAATAGCCCTGGAGCTGCCCCTGTTTCTCTGAAGCATTCGGTCTGAGGGAGAATGAAGACTCAATGACACAAGGAGAACTGAATACACATTTAAAGTAGATACTTTGTTGGACATATTCATTAGCCATTTTTCCTTCAAGCAGAGCACCTAGCTTTTGGGAAACAACATATACACATAGTGTTTGCCTTCTTCCGTAGGAAGGGCAGCCTTATCTTTACATCCCAGTTAGCAGTAATGCTTACCCCCACACCTTGTTGGTGTCTCATGCACCAGAGTTCTGCGTTATTTCTTATTTAACAAAGACTTTTGTGGCTACATGAGGTGTTCTCATATATGAGAGAATCTTATAGGTCAGAAATCAATCATTCAAGATTAGCAGAAACTGCCCATCTAATCCAGGCTTCTGTCTATTCAAAATCATTTAAAATGACTACATAACAATTCCTTTCTGAACACCCACAGAGGTCCTGGAGTTGGGCCTGAAAAATGGTGAGGACGCTGACAAAAGAGAGGGAGGACAACAACCTGTTTATAGGCAATAGCCAGGGAGAACTTGAGGCAGAATGAGGGACAGTGAGAGGCTGCAGTTAGCTAGAGGCACCACACATACTTAGGGAAGTGGTGGGGATTCAGTCCTAAAAGGTAGGTTAGATCTAGTTTCTGGAGGGTTGGGCTTTGAGAGCTGGCTAATAAGACTGGCCATTTGTCTTTGGGCAATGGAAGGCAAGGAAAGATTTATGAACCAGAGGTTATATGATCAGCACATGCTTCAAAAAATTGAATTTGTATTGGAGAAGGCAGAGTCTTGTGGAAAGGAGTTTAGGTAGAAGGCTAATAATTTGGTTACAGAATCAAGAAGATCTGACAACTGACTGATTGTTAATGGGGGACAAGGAAGAAAAAGATGAAGTCCAAGGGGGTCTGAAGCTGAAATCTGAATGACATAAACTTGCAATATCAATAAAATAGTAAGATTAATAGCACTTAAGGAATACAGTTTAGTTTAAGTAATGTTTTTACATAATTATATCTTTAAAAAGAAAAAGTGAGTCAGTGGAAAAACTTGTTTTTGAGGGGAGTAGATTATAGTTGACATCTGTTGCTTTTGCCTATCCAGCATACTTTCTTCTTTTTCTCGCTTTTTCTATAAAAGACTACAGTTCATGTGATTGAATCCAATCCATTGCTTGCAAGGACTTAGATCAATAGTGAACATAACTGTATATTTCAGTCATGTGAGTGCTTACAGGATGGTCAGTGTCCCAAGTTAGCCCAGTGAAATTCAATTGTAGGACTTTCAATGGAATTATTGGGAAAGAGAAGTTCTTTCTTTCTCTAGGTTTACTAAAGCAGTGAAAGTAAGTCTGGTACTTATGGTAACTAAAATGAACATATTCTAATAGAGAGTCCCTGACTTAGAAAGAAGGGAGTGAACACAGACATAAACAAGAAAGAGACAAGCACAGAGAGACAGAGACAGAGAGAGGGAAGGGAAGGGAAGGGAAGGGAAGGGAGTGGAAGGAAAGGGAAGGGAAAGAAAAGAAATGACAAGAGGATGAAATTCAATTCTTGACAACAGTGAGTTCCTGGATCTAGCTCAGGACTCTCATGGCTACGTAGGGAAATACATTCCTCTTTCCCCCATTTCAGCTCCTTTAAGTTGGATTTCTGTCCTTTGCAGCACCCAAGACCCTGGTGAATGCAGCAATGATGTGTTTGACTTCAGACATATAGAATCTGTTTCCAGAATGGTGTCTTAGTGAACTGTAACTCCGAAGAGAAGCTGTAACCAGGGATACATATTTGAAACTTACCTGCGTGAAAGCAATGTTAAATCTCTGGGAGGGACTGAGAAAGAATGTAGAGAAAGATGGGAGGGAACAGAGGGCAGAACAATGCTTAGTCACGGGAACTGAGAGACACAATTGGAGAGAAAAAAAAGAAATGGTCCTCAGGGTTAAGAAGAGATTAAAGAGAATGAAGATTGTCACTGGGCTGGCAACTAGCAGTCATTGGCTCTCATTAGGTAGTGATCTATAAGGTCATGGGTGTTAAAAATTACAAGAGGAGATGAGAGGATTTATAGGTTATAAGAGGATAAGATTTGGATTTCCCCCTATAGAGGCCTTGACTTTATCCTCCATTGGTGTCTGTAGAAGATTTCAGTAAGACGTTACGTGTCTTACCCACCTTTAACACTCTGTGCCGGACGGACACCCAGTAGGTGCTCAATAAGTGAACGAATAAAAACAAAATTGGCCAATGTATGTAAGGAGTGTTTTTATTTAGGAAATGGATTTCTGTCAGGGAAAACACGTTATTTACAATGTACTTCAAGTTTGAAGTCTGAGAATGTGCCTCTAGAACAACAGCATCCGCAATTTAAGGCTGGAACATAGGATCAACCAGCCTAAGTAGCTGCAGAGCCCTATGACTGTAAATGGGTCACAAAATACCACAGTCCTGAGTTATAAACTCAAACATACAAAGTAAGCATTGCAAAAGGATAGAAACATCTTCTATGTATGACAAGAAAGTGGAGGAAGGTAATTGATCTTACATCATTAGGCTCACAAAGATGGGCAAAACCTGTCCCCAGATTCATTCTCTATTTTACATTTTTCCTACTTGCTCTAGAAAAGGAAGAGATTTTGGAACAGGATGGAAAACAGGCCTAATCATGTATGTTAACACCAACCAAAAAGCACTAATAGTTTGGATTGCTAAGAGGACTGTATGGCTCCAGGGAAAGAGTTGATGGCTCTGATTGATTATTGATGTCTGCATGGGCAAGGGAATCGGGGGTGGGGGTGGGGGGGACGGATTCTCTATTTTATTCAGATCTCTGCTCAGATGATACCTCAGAGGGATCTTCCTTGATTATTCTATCTAAAAGTATCTTCTTATTTTTCTTTGTAACACTTAGCACAATCCAATATCATATCATTTTGACCTATTGTATTGTCTATTTTCTCCTCACTGAATTACAAGGTCCACAAGGATCTCTCTGCTGTATTCCCAGCTCCCAAAACAGTCTCCTCAACAAGTATTTACTGAGTGAATGAACGGTTTTCATGCTCCGTGTTAGTCAAACTGGACTAAGATAAAGTTCATTTTGGGGACTGGAGAACTGAGAGAGACTATCACATACAGACAGTTGTAACGCTTTCAAATTTTTTACAGTCTCCCGGTGAAAGGAAAGGAGAGTAGAATCCTTATAACCCATGTGTACAAGCACAGACATCCACCGAAAGTTGAGTTTTCAGAAAAGATAAATAAGCGTAACCTTCCTTTCCTCCCCTTCTCAGAGCTGTATCTGGAACACAAGGCTGGGACCACCCACAGCGCTGGGGATTTGCGCTGACATATGCATGTGTTCTAGGGGGGCTCTTCCACTTTAATGGAAGAGCTGCTTGAAAGAAACAGTCACAACCTTGAGCGAGAGTTAGAGCAATGAATCATAACATTGTAGTGACACTAATTTAAGATTCAAAGGGTTTGGGAAACACAACTGTCAAACAGTGGGATGAGCGTGCTGGGCTGAAAGCCTTGGTTGCGAATGAGTGAGCAGGCATTTACCAAACAGCAGGATGGAAATACACAAAGGGAGACCTTGCTTAAGTTATTTCATTGCTTGGGATTTGGGGCCAGAGCTTTAGAATCCCTGAACCAAGTCCCACTTAGGTCCCCCAAGTGAATGCTCAATTGCCCTGGGGGAATCCGTTGTGGAAAGGAAAGTGGGTCTGATCCCTCTCCAGGGGGAAGGGGTGTTGGTGTGGTGAGGATCCTGGAGGCAGAGTGAGGCATCGGAGCCAGGGAAGAGCAATGAACGCTAACCTTAGAGGTCAGGGCAGAGGTGGAAGCCAGAAGCAAGACCAGCAAGTGGAAATCAAGGCGAATATGAAGGGAATGAGAGGTTCCAGGGGCATGTGGGGGCCTGCAGTGACTAGTAACTAAGGATTATTATGAAGACTAGGGAAAGGTCGGAGAAGAGGCAATGAATGTAATCGGAGTGAATGTTAAGGGATTGCTGTGTGGGAGAAAATGGACACATGTGCTTGATTTATTCATAATTTATGCCTGCATAAAACTTCCAAAAATTTTAAGACAGCCTTCAAGAATAGAAACAATTGCAGTGCAGCTGTTAAAATAGAACAGAGAAATATTTTTTGGAAAGGAGAAGTAACAGGAAACAAATTTACTAAATGCCGAGGACAAATCTGGTTGTTTTAATTGAACTTTGACTTTAGCTCTGAATTTCCTACTCACCAAGGAAAAGAAGAGAAAAGTTTTTATAACTGGCAGTCAAAGACGAGAAAGCAGGATTAAATTCCAGTTTTCTTTTTTATTCACAATGAAGACAACAGAACCCGCCTGTAGGAAGAGATGGCGTACCAAATAAAAGGCAGAGGGAAAAACTGAGGACGAGGTGGACGGGACCACACCATGTCTGCCGCTTGCAGCTTGAGTCCCTTTTCCCTCTCATGCTGGCTCCATACCCCCACTGACCTCTGGCCTTAAGCTTCTCACCCACCGTCTGTCTGCTTTCCACCTGCCTAGCTGCTTGTGGCACCAGGGAATGAATGTAAGCCTCTCACCCCGTCTTTGCCATGCTCTGAACGAGCCCACCCCCTCTTTCACTTTCTGGCATTTACTATGACCCCAATACTATTACTCACCCAAAGTTGAGGCTTCAGACGCCACAGAGACTGGGACAGTCTCCCACCTCCTGCTGCCATTGAAACAGACTTCTGTCCTCACCAATGCATTCCCTGGACCAGGTAGAGCCCTTCCATACCCTACTGGATCCTTCTTTTATTCCCACAGGGGGCACCCCTCCTGCCTGCCTCCCACCATCCCTGTCCTCTGAGTCCCTTCAGGTCTTCTGGGCTGCGTGAGGTCTCAGGCATCTGTGCTGGGGAGGGGGAGGGAGCCATCTGTGCCTGAAGGATAAAGAAGGGGTGTTGACCTTGCCCTCCTTTCTGTGGCTTCCTGAGTCATATCCACAAAGTCTGGTATTATTCTCACCACCCCTGATCATAACACTTCTTACTCCTTGTAATCGCTTGTTTAGTCCCCAATCCGTTTGTTGCTTGACACAAAGTGAATGTTCAAAAAACATTTTATTTATTCAACAAATATTTATTAAGCAACTACTATGCAAGGGGCACTCTTCTAAGAATCTGGGATACGCCAGTCAACAGAGAGACAAATTCCCTCTCCTTGTAGATCTTACATTCTCATAGGTTTTGGTAAATGAATGACTTATGTTATGGAGGAAATAAGGAGCCGTCATTTAAAGAGCCAGGAAAGGGGTCAGGACATTCCGATAGTGGCTCTCAAACTGGAATGTGCCTGAGAGTGTGCTGATAAACAGGGAGATTCCCAGCCCAGCTCTAGGGAGTGCGAGGCTGGTGTGGGGCAGGGGCTGTCTCCTGTGGGTGGTCCTCAGACCACACTTGGAGCCATCTTGCGCGGCCTTCTGGTGGCGGAAACTTGAGAGCAGAATATTGATGAATGGGGTCAGGTTCCACGGTGGTCCGGTCAAAAGTGACATTCTCAACAGAGCACCAAGTTGTGGAACGGTTTAAAAAAAAAATAACAAAAGCAGATGAGGCTGTCTTTTATCACAGGTGAAAGACTGGCTGACTTCTGCCCTAGATGAGCACAGCATGGCCGTCCTGCTCTGAGGCACTAATTAAAGCCCGGCCTGCACCGCCCCTTTCGCAGGCCCGAAGAACCCAGTATCAGAGAAGGCTCTGGGAGGACATGGAAAGAGGCCTGGGCCGTGTTTTACCGAGAGGCCTACAAGCTTCTGGCTCAGATTGTCAGCTTTTTACTCCTATGCGTGGCAGTGAGTAGAGGGCAAATCTGTTTCCTTGCTGTTCACATTCTTTGGGATCGAGGCATGTGGGTAGGCAGCCCAAAGGCACCATTCTCCCCTGGGCTTTCTCTGCCTCCCACAATTGCCCTGTCTCACCCTCATCCTTCCTGCAGTTCTTGGGAAGAAGGCACGTTGGCAGTGAGGGACAGAAGTGTCCCCTCAGGTCCCGACCAGTCCCCACCTCAGCTTTTGCAGGCCTGATGCCAGCACCTGGAACTTCAGTCTAAGCTGGTCAGGACGAAACCGTGCTCCAGAGTCCCAGGGCATCGGTAGGGCACCAGATACTCTCAAGCTTGTGAGGCAAGCCCTTGGGTGGGCTGCCCTCTCCTGGCCTCTGGATCCCGCACACTCCTTGCTTTCTTTACTCTCACTTCCAAACCTTTCTAAGCTGCCCTGTGGATACCTCATTATAAGGTTAAAAAGAAAGAAAGAAAGATTATCCTATATTATCCATTTCTTTCCTGAGGGTTTCCTTCACATCTTGTTTTAATGGAAACCTGACATCTATCTATGTATCGAGGCTGCAGGCCTCTGGGATGGAGGCTGGTGTTCCCCCAAGTTCCATGAAGTGCTGGGCAGGAAAGAAGAAGTCGTATCACCTTCCAGGTAGATGCTGTCTGCTGTGTACCAGTCTGAAGAAACCCAACTGTCTAGCTTACTGTTCTAACATATGGGCCCCGATGAAAATGAAAATCATCCAAGTGTGCAGAATGGTGCTTGGGCTAAGTGTTGTTCCCTAGTGCTGGCCTGAGATTGCCACTAGCTGTCTCTCTCTCTCTCTCAGTTCTCCAAGTTCAACATTTCAGACATTTACCAGCCTGGGCAACCTGCCTCCCTTCACTCCCAGCAGTTGAGTTTGTGCTGCATGGGAGGTAGGGCCCTGGAATCTAGCAGGAGCCCGCCGAGATCAGAAGTAGGAGATGCCTGGCTCTGAACCTGGGCCCTTCTGCTTCTTGGCTATTTAGCACCAAACCAAACCAAACCAAACAAACAAACAAAAGTTCTTCTCTGTGCTTCAGCTTCCTTTGTAAAATGAGGGTGATATCATTTACTTTGTAGGGTTATTATGAGAGTCAAGTAAGTTAATGCATAGGAAAATAAAAAGAGCCGAGAATATGATACAAACTCAAGAAATATTGTTGATCATCTCCTTTAGTATTTGCAGGACTCCTTCCACTAAGAGTGTAGGAGTGCAGGCTTCCAGACACAGAACCTTGAAGGTGGAGGGCAGAGATGGGCCATGTTCGCAGAACAAGAGGAAGCTTTATGGATGCCTGCACTTATCATAAGGGCAAGCAATGTGATGTCTCAAGCCCAGATCAAAGGACATTTGCACAGAAGCTTGTGTAACTTATAATCTCCCTCCCCCTTGCCCAATCCCCTCCCAGTTTAATCTTTGCCTATCACTAATAACTTGTATCCCTTTACTTTTTTTAAAGTCTCCTTTTATTGTTTTTAATTTTAATTCCAGTCTGGTTAACAACTCATATTCCTTAATAAGGGGAAGAGCATTTTCAGGAAAAGCTGGAGTTGTGTCTATAAATGCAGTCTTTGTCCTGATTCAGAATTGCTTGCCCTCAGGGGTGTAATTCTGGTATTCTGCGGCATAGAGAACCTGCTCAGGAGCCCTGGGAAATCCATGTGGTGGATTCTAATGCCTCACTACCAAGGAGATTCCTTTCCCAGTGCCTAGCTAATAGCAGTATTAGAAAAATCTATCTACGTCGCAAGAGCAGCACATGGCGCATGGCAAACCAGCCATCAGGAAGGAAGGTTCTGTTCTAAGTGGCAGAGGGATGCAGTCCTCTGCCGGCGTTAGCTGTCAGGGGCAGAAGCTTCGGGTCTCGATGCAAATACCTAATCTAGCTCACCTTCACCCCATGTACATTTGCATTTTCTATAAATCTACCTAACATTCACGGTTTGTTTTCGTAATAAAAGATTTAGGCTTCCTCTTCTGCATGTCCAAATGGCCTTTGCAACAAAGTGCAATGAATTCCAAACACTCCGACTGGGCTTCAGGGAAGCCCACAGTGAACCACAGTTAGGCACAGATCGTGGATGTGATGATGGCGGGGGCCTCTACCACACACGCAAGCTGATGTTCCCACTGGCGGACTCACACAGACCACCAGAAACAAAACACACCCGACTCTCCCAAGATGGGAAACAGCCCAAAATATCAGATCTGCGAAGGGGGTCCCTAATCTCTTCATAAAAAGCAATTAGAAAAAAAAGAAGAAGGAAAAAATATTATTTGAAGAGTCCCTCCTTACCACTTTTCTTTTCACATAATCTCAGATAATTTGCCACTCTCTGTCTCTTGGCTCAGGCAGTGTAGACCCACTTTCTTTTCTCCATCTCCTTAGTCCAGCTTTACTCCCTCTTCCAACATCTTGTTCACATCTAGGCTACAGTTAACAGCATCAGAAGGTTCCAGGGCATAAAGTGGGACTGTCTGAGACAAACCCTGACATGGGTCAAGACTTATTTTTCACTAATCTCCATCCTCTGGAGTTCTGAATCCCATTAGTGAGAAAGATCTGAAAGGTCTGTCTCGGGTACAGCAGGACAGATACTAAGAACCCACGGTCATGTGGCAGTTTTAGTTTCACTAAGGTGACTTTCATCAGGGTTTGCCCTGGATTACCTTGGACTTAATACTGAAATCCCTCAATCTCAGGCATATCAGGACAGTTAGTCACCCCACAATACTTGGGAACTTTATAAAAAAAACAAAAACAAAAACACAACACTGATGTTGAAGGCCCCTCTGCAGACAACATCTTTTAATTAGGCTGGGGTGGGGCTGAGCATCACTGATGTTCAAGTGTTTCATAAGGTGATTCTGATGCTCAGTAAAGGTGAGCATCATACTTAGAGGTATGAAAACCATACCTCTAAGAGATTATCAGTCAGTCTGGATCAGGCCAGTGAAAAAAGGCTTCTCTTAGGACATGATGTATCTTCTAATAGGCTTCTAGCCTGACACAATTTCTCAGAGGCCTTTGAGAAATAAGTCACTCATGGTTTAGCATCCTTCCAATCCTCAAACAATAAAAAGGTGCCAAACAGGGAAATGAGACTATCCAACAAAGTCAAATATCTAAAATCATCATAGGAATACACCTGACATTGCTCTTCAATTCCCCAGACGGTTAGATAAGAACAGATTCTAAGAGTCCAGGTATCTTACACCATATCATTTAGTTCCTCAAGAATCCAATGCCAATGAATTAAAAATTTAAACTGAAAAGGCCACCACTCAGGCTCAGCTGATGCCCCAGTGGTCTGCACCTTCCATTGCTGACTGTAACACATCCAACTAATGACCACATTCTTCTTATTTTCAGATAGCCTTCAATATATGCAAAAGGGAATCTGGAAACCCTTGGCAAAATCCGAGGATGCTTTTCAAAGAGAAAAATCAAACTAAATTAAAAAAAAAATGAAACCAAACCAAACCAAAAAATTAAAAGCAAAAAAATATTAAAAATTATTTAGTACTTCTTAATAAGTTTTGCTGCAGTGTGGTGAATTTTCTCTCTGTAATTTTTGGCTTACCCTCTTAGAAACTCAGTTAAGAACTGACATGAGGCCTTGGGAAAGGAGTCCATTTTGGCCCGCCTCATACAGACAGCAGGATATCTCTACCCAATGACCAAGGCTGGAATTTGACATGAGGGTTTGGACTCCAGTAATGAGGAGGATTCCTTGACCTGGCATTGTCCCCAAGGTACTCCTGCATGCCTCCTCATCAAGGCTAGGAGAGAACACGGTCACCATGTTTCTGACCCTGGGTCCCAGCCCTTTTAAATTCTGAATGGTAGAGACCCATCCTCAAGAAGGCACCGATTGAGAGCTGTATATAACGAGATGGGAAAATCATTACATTGAGGCAAGAGATGAGGATGGGTTATGACAGATACCTGCAGATTTAAATTGATAAAAGACTAGTTATCAGTAATAAGTTGCTATCTGAAGTAGCACAACTGTTATAACTCTGGTATCCATGACAAAATTCTATGGATCTATGTACCAGAATTACCTGAAGAGTGGAGAAAATATGGATTCTGTGGCCATAACTATATAGATCTCAAATCGGTAATGTGGTGTTGGAACCAAGGTATCTTTGTTTTTCAAAACTATTCAGATAATTTTGCTCATGCCTGGTCTGTGAGCTAACTCTACAGGCCTTTTTACTCTATCAGCTATGTCTCTGAGAAGATTAGAAGGCTGAAGACCAATGTTCTAATCTGACATGATTCTAAAGAAAAAGGAGAAAACCTTGGGGTCTTCAGTTTTCAGGTAAAAGATCCATTGAAGACTGGCTACTACTATTGTTCTTTTGAATTTCTCTTCTGTCCAGCTCTTCATTCATCTAATGAGCTCCTCTGGCCTTACCAGGGAAGTCCCATATCTGGTACCCATCTGCCAGGCACAGCAGCTGAAGGTGCATTATTATTAGGTGACCATATCAGTGATCTTTTGAAAGTGAAATGGGGAACTATTAATAATCACTCTAGACAATGGGCATAAAGTGGGACTGTCTGAGACAAACCCTGACATGGGTCAAGACTTATTTTTCACTAAGCTCCTACCATTGATCCTTGAATCTGCTGATTCACGACAAAAACCATCTGGAACTTCTTTTTCCTCCAACCGCTACAAAACTTTGGACCTTCTGGCGTTTGATTGAAGGTTTGCAGCCTTACATCAAACCCTAGTCTTCTTTTAAATCCTTTTCATTACAACATATTGCTCTTATACACAAAAGTACGTAGAATTACATGATAAATAGCACCCAACCTTATCAGACGTCCAACAGAAAGAGGTAGGACTCCTCGTATTCCCTTTCCCTTGCCATCCCTCCTTCCTTCACCAGGAAAACAACCATCTTGAATTGGCATTCCTGAATTTATTATTCATCTGTATGTTTTTTCACTTTACCACATACGATGACCCCACAAATAATGTCTGGCATTTTTCTGCCTATTTTATTTATTTTTTGAGAGAGAGAGAGAGAGAGAGAGAGGGCACTCGTGCAAGTAGGGGATGGGGAGAAGCAGAGGGAGAAGAAGAGAGAGAATCTCGAGCAGACCGCATGCGCAGTACAGAGCCTGACGTGGGGCTCATTCTTAGGACCCTGAGATCATAATCTGAGCCCGAATCAAGAGTTTGGGCTGACTGAGCCAGCCGGACATCACTGTTCTATTTTAAAACTGTTATTCCACAAGTTGCCTGTTCTCATTAACCTTACGTTTTAGAGACATCTCACTCTACTTCATTCACTTTAAACACCGTGTAAAAAGTCCATTCTATTAGACCATGATTTAGGTATCCATTCTTCTATTCATGTACATTTATGTACATGCAAATTTTTGGCTGTTACAAACAATACTGTTATAAAAATTCTCCTATATATTTTCTTTTGGAACATGTATGAGAGTTTTTCTGAAGTGTATTCCTAGAGGTTGAATTTGGGGTCATAGTTTTGTGCCTCTTCAACTTTAGCAGATATTGCTAAATTTTTTTCTAATGTGATTGTACCAGCTTAGACTCTCTGAATCTGCCCAGAAAAGCTCCCCTTTTACCCCAACCTTGCCAATATCACATGATATTATCAACTGTATTAAATTAATCACTTTGGCATTTGAAATTGTACTTGGTTATTTTAAATTGCATGTCCCTGATCATTAGTGATGCTGAATTCTTTTCACATATCTCTTAGCCATTTAGGGTTTCTCTTCTGTGAAACACTCACTCATATTCCTTGCCCTTTCCCCTCACTGGGTTATTTTACTTTTGCTGAGTTGTGGTAGTTCTTTATAAATTCTGGATATAATCCTTCGTTGGTTAGATGTTTTGTAAATCTCCTTGTCTGTGGCTTGAATTTTAATTTTGTTGGTGTCTCCTGTTGCATGTAAATTTTTATTTTACTGGAGTCAGTTTTATCAGTCTTTCCCCTTATGATTTGTGCTTTATTCGTGTCTTATTTAAGATTCCTTTCCTACTTGGAGAACAAAAAGATATTCTCTTACGTTTTCCTCCCAAAGTTGAAAAATTTTGTTCTTCATGCTTTCCTGATGTTAGAATTGATTTTTATTGTTGAGATGAGTTAGAGATCTAACTTCATTTTTCCCCCCAGGGACAACCAATTGTCCTGGTATCACTTATTAACTAGTTCATTTTTTCTCCCCCTGCTCTGCAAAGCCATCTATGTTACTTTTCAGGAATGTCTTTTCCTCTTATTTTATCCCATTGATCGTTTTGTCTAACCCTACACAGTCTTAATTGACATAGCTTTATGATCAATTTTGAGGTCTGGTAGATAAATATCTTCAGGTTTTTCCTCTTCAGAATTGTTTCTACCTTTCTTGTTAGAGACTCAAATATTTGCTGTCTGGCCTTTTGCAGAAATAATTTGTCAATCCTTAGATTAGGGCGATCAGCAAGGCTGTTACTGGGCCAGGGAGCAGAGGCCCCGAGTGTGGGCAGTGAGTTCTGTCCCATGACTCTCTGCCAATTTATTCTCCAGGGCTCCACTGCAGCTGGTGGGGCTTTGAAGACCTGGGCTCAGAGCCCCTTTAAGACCTGTGAAAGTTTTAGCCCCTCCTTCTCTCCTGCATCAAACTTTACTAAAATGTACTTCAGTTGACTCTTGAACAATGCAGGGGATACAGGTGCCGACTCTCCACACAGTAGAAAATCCATATACAAATTTTGACTCCACGAAAACTTAACTGCAGATTAGCCTACTGCTGACCAGAAGCCTTACTGATAACGTAGTCAAGTAACATATTTTGTATGTTATCTAGATTATATGCTGTATTCTTCCAATAAAGTAAGCTAGAGGAAAGAAAATGTTAAGAAAATCATAGAGAAAAGAAAATACATTTACGGTACTGCACTACAAAAAACCCAAGTATAAATGGATCTATGCCATTCAGATCTGTGTTGTTCAAGAGTCACCTGTACATCCCTCAATAACAGTGCTTTATGTACAATTATAGAGTTGGAAAGCAATTTTCTAGTTGATAGGATGATACAGTTTGTAGATATTAAAATTAAAGATGCATTCTTTAGAGAGGTGTCCTGGCTTAGAGACCCAGAATCAAGGGCTCAGGAACAGATGCTTGGGTTCAAATCCTGGTCCTACCACTCACTAGCAGAGTGACCACTATGTGTCTCAGTCTCCTCAGCTGTAGCGTGGAATGGAAATAGTATCACAGGGGTCCTGGGCAACACATTCGTTAACGTGAGAGAAGTACTCAGAACAGAATCTGGGGCATAGCAAGTACTAGATAGGTGTTTGTTGATATTGCTGTTTTATTTTGTAGTTTTCTTTTCATACTTCATAGGCTGTATCATTTTAAGTTGATTCACAAGCACTTTTAAGAGGAATAAGCAGTTGGATATCCATCAGGCCTCAGACACTATCCCTTCAGCTCTTAATGATTTAGACAAGCCACGCCCATCTTTAGGGAAGAACCAGTCGCTGCTATTTCTGGGTGTGCCTTTTCCTTGGGCTTAGCTTTTGTCTGGCCTACCTTTATTTGCCATTAGAGAAGCAAGGCCTAGAAGGCGAAACTTAGGGTTAAGCCCTTTGGGGGAAAGGACCAGGAAAACCACAAAGCCTGTTTTGGTTCTAAACCTCAGTCTGGGACTTCATGAAGTTAGCTTAACTCATCAGGAGACAGTGTTAAAGGGGTCAGCTGATGAGGGTAGAGGAGAACCTGCCTTTGCCGGACCTCTCCTTTGTATTGGATGTGGTGTGCTGTAGGTTGCGTGGGTTCAAAATCCTGGGTGTTAGCCAAGACATCATTACTTAAAACTGTTTATTCACAAGATATTCTATATTAAAATAATACGATTGGCCCCACCAATCCTGAATGTAAGAAATCCTCTACAACTAACTAGCCTGAACTTCTTAGGGTAGATTCCCTGAGTCCTTTGCTAACCATTCAACTCTTAGACGGGGCTATGTGTTAACATCTTTCTACAATCCAGACAGCCTGGACTGAAGAGAACTTTGTAAGAATCTCCAGGAGATTAATTGCTCGGTTGCTCTGGTTCCCTTTTTCTGTCTGTTATATGTCGGCAGACTTCAAACCACCCATAACCCTGGTTGGCATGATTTTATATCAAACCATTTTATAAGTTCTTATTCTCATCCCCTCCCCCCGCCCCGCCCCGTAAATCTGAGCATTACTATGTAATGAATATTGTCTTCGTAAGCTGGTGAGAGACCTCCCTCTACTGGGCGGATGTACAACTGCTGCCCAGACTTAGGATGAGAAATACTAATCTTCACATTATATACTGAAAAAGAAAATAATTTTTATCTTTGTTTTAAAAAAAAAAAGTTTAATAACGCAGTTGATCTTGACCTAGTTTGACCTAAGATGAATTGTCACCAAGTCTCTGCCCCTTCTGCTTTCCTCTGCCCTTTGCGCAAAGCAGCTGAATGTGTGTTGCTGGGACCTGTCATGGTAATGACTGAAACACCACCAGGCTGTTTGTCGGCTTTTTCACAGCAGTCATGTGAAAAACTGATGTAAAGCCAGCAGGCAAAACCAAAGTACTTTTAACTTGGTCCTGTATTGGAGAAGTTTATTTTAAAGCCAATTCTATGGTAGACTCGGGCTATACACAGATTTGTATCTGTGTATACACAGGTTTGACACAGATAGGCACTAAGTTCCGAGGCTTCTTAATGCAGGGTAGTGTTTCTTTTTTTTTTAAAAGAGTTTATTTATTTATTTATTTGACAGAGAGAGATCACAAGTAGGCAGAGAGGCAGGTAGAGAGAGAAGGAGGAGGAAGCAGGCTCCCCGCTGAGCAGAGAGCCCGAGGCGGGACTCGATCCCAGGACCCCGAGACCATGACCCGAGCCGAAGGCAGCGGCTTAACCCACTGAGCCACCCAGGCGCCCCCAGGGTAGTGTTTCTAATGCCCTGTCTGGGGAGACATTCTGCAGCCTTTCTGCAACTGGTTCTCAGAGCTTCTTCCCCCAACCCTGCTCTCACAAATCCTTTGTTCATTCTTTTTTTCCTTTCTTTAAGGTTTTATTTATTTATTATTTATTTAGAGCAAATGAGTTCAGGGGGAGGGGCAGAAGGGCTGGGAACAGAATCCTAAGCAAACCCTCTGCCATTTGTGGAGCTTGATGCAGGGCTCAATCCCACAACCCTGGGATCATGATCTGAGCCAAAACCAAGAGTCAGATGCTCAACTGACTGAGCCACCCAGGCCCCGCTTGTTCATTCATTTTTCTTTCTAAGATTTTATTTATTTATTTGACAGATAGAGATCACAAGTAGGCAGAGAGGTAGGCAGAGAGAGAGAGGGAGAAGCAGGCTCCCAACTGAGCAGCAAGCACAATGTGGGACTTGATCCCAGAACTCTGGGATCATGACCCGAGGGGAAGGCAGAGGCTTTAACTCACTGAGCCACCCAGGTGGCGGCAGGTGGGGCAGCATGTTCATGGGTTGAGAGACAGGAGAAGCAGGGTCTATTGTGGCTGTTTTCTATGAACTCAGAGAAACTAGAACACTGGGATGCAGATGTGTTGTTCCTGGAGCGGTGAGCTGGGGAGAGGTTGAATAGGTCTGTGATGTCGACTTTAGATTTTATCCTGAGACAAAGGATCATAATCTTAAAAACCTTCAGGGGATAGGTAGATCTGAAAGTCACTGAAACAGCTGAGTGGGAACTGGAGAGAAACTGATGCATTCAGAGAAGACAACTACAATTTTTCCAGCCAATGGTTGCCATGTGCAAGTGATCCCCACCCCCTCACCCCCCCGCCCCGCCAAGTTAATCTGTACTTGAAAAGTTTGGCAGTTGGCGCCTGGGTAGCTCAGTTGGTTGGGCAACTGCCTTCAGCTCAGGTCATGATCCCCAAATCCCGGGATCATGAAAAATAGAAAAGTTTGGCAATTAATTTTTAAAAACCCTTAATTTAGGCTGTCTTGTTAAACCAGTTAGTAAGATCATGGAACAGAGAAGTGATGATAGTCTGGACAAGATTAGGTCAGCGAGAACAAACCCATCTCTGTGGTTTTGTACGTGGAGTCGTCATTATCCAGCTAGTTCTCTTTACAGCAAATTCTCAGAATGATGCGGGTTGAGTTCCTACCCTGACAAAAAGCTATTCAGCTTTCCACAGTATGCCTTGTCTAACTCATAGAAGTAAGTTTACTGTTTATGACAGACCCATTTAATAGATGACTGGATCAATGACTGTGCACACAGTAGGTGCTTAGTTCACATTAAATAAATAAATGTATGCAAGAATGTTTCCGTTCCTCTCACAGAAAATACAGTTCCCTGGATTAGAAGAAATCCTATGCCCTCCATAGGCCAATTGATGGCATAGGCCAATTGACGTCTTTATTATAGGGTTATAAAATAAAAACTTGTCATTTCCAGCTCATGGCTGACTTGGTTATATACCAAAAGAGGGTGCTGAAGCCCCTTATTTTTATGGGAGAAAAATGGTAACTGATGAGGGTAAATTTCAGGATATGTAGCTTTTGTAGTCTGTTGGGAATAGATTTTCAGTACTAGAGTACTAAGTACTAGAGTCATAAGTATTAGCAGCACTAAAGAAAGTAAAGCTTCCAAGGAAAGTGAGGGAGATTGTCCTCCAAAAATGGAGGTTCCACTGTTAGGCCAGGCCACTTTTCTTCAATCACTCATTCAACATCCTTTATGGAGAACGTACTCTTTAACGGTTGCTGGGAGCAGAGTGTGAAAAAGACATCACTCTGGCTCTCATAAGCAGATAATCACAACACAGAGTGACAAGTGCGTGGGAAGGAAGGTGCAGGGTGTTTGAGGAACTCTTAGGAACACGGGATGGGGGTCCTGAGGGTGTGTTGTGGACGTGATGCCTGTGTGGATAATTAGTAGATGACTGAAAATAATCCAGGAGAAGATACTTCTTTGGGGGCTGGGGTGGGATGGGCAGGGGAGAGTTCCAAGAAGAGTTTACTCAAATCCCAGGAGGAGAAAGCAAGCTTAGTATGTCCCTAGAAAGGAAAGAAGTTTATTCTAGTTGGAGTTTAAAGTAGAAAGCGAAGTGGTAATATCTCATTCTGGAGCCATAATTAGAGGAGAGACCCCACAGGGCCTTGTAACCATGGTAAGGAGTTTGGACTTTCACATAAGAACAAAGGGAAACCATAGAAATTTAATCAAGAAACTCATCAAGGGATTCACATGATCACACTTAGATTTTAGAAAGGTTACTTGGAGGGAAGGGGAAGTATTGAACTGGAGCAGACGTGAAGCAGAGGGATCAATTAGGAGCCTGTTGCTGTAATCCAGGAGAGAGCTGACAGTGGCCTGGAGTGGGAGAAGGGCAGTGCGGCTAGAGAAAAATGACGTAGATGTGAGGGGTTCTTTTTTTTTTTTAAAGATTTTATTTATTTATTTGACAGAGAGAAATCACAAGTAGGCAGAGAGGCAGGCAAAGAGAGAGAGGAGGAAGCAGGCTCCCCTGCCAAGCACAGAGCCCGATGCGGGACTCGATCCCAGGACCCTGAGATCATGACCTGAGCCGAAGGTAGAGGCTTAACCCACTGAGCCACCCAGGCACCTGATGAGGGGTTCTTAAGAGTCTTCTGTCTCTCATACATGCACACGTCTCTGAAGAATTGATTAATGATGGTGGGCTAAGAAGAAATTGGGGTTGAAGTCTGCTGTGTTGGGCCCACTGAGATAAGAGAATGAGAGGGGATAGGCTGAAGGTGGTTAGCAGGGGGTGAATATGGTTTGGGATATCGAGTTTAGTTTTTGTACACCCTGATGGAAATATCCACTAAAAACTCTCTTAAATAGGTCTTAAAGTAGGAGATTTGGGAGACGTCAACATTTTGATGCCAACAGAAGCTTTATAAGGGGATGATTTCACTGGTTGTCATGGGGACCAGCTTGTGGACAGGTAGTCAAAATTTTGGTTAAGGTAAAGGACTAAAAGGTCACACTTGTGAGTAAAATGCTCAAACATTTTAGGTTAACTTAAAATGTAAAAATATTCACATGGCAATATTCAATATAAAATTATGGCTTTTAGGGGCTCCTGGCTCAGTCTGTGGAGCATGTGACTCTTGATCTCATGGTGGTGAGTTCAAGCCCCACATTGGGTGTGGAGCTCATTTAAAAAAAATAATAAATAAATGATGACTTTAAAAAAAACTTGGGTCCAGTGATTAGAATTCTACCTGGTCTTTTTGCTTAGATCACACTTCGAATGCACCACCTGGGATTTCCAGTTTCAGTTTCTACAGAGGGGAATGAAAACCAAGAGATGCTTGCAAAAAACCTTTGTATGCATTGTCTCTAGATGTCCACTTTTCCTTATGGTTATTTATGGTTGTCTCAGTCAACCTGGTTGATTTTTTTAAAGCCATTTTTCTTATTGAATCTTTCTAAAGCATTCAGCTTTTTCTTTTTGCAATGACATTTTATCAGATTATGGAATATTTCATTACAGTGGATATAAAATAACAAGTAGAGTTAGGTGAGGAACAAAGATGCATGGTAAGTTCACAACTCAATGGGTGGCGGGCATTTTACAAAGTAATGGGACAGTCTGAGCATGGGTCAGATTATTTTACAAAGAGAATGGGGAATATTGGTCTAGCTATTGATTCGTTGAGATTGTTTAAGAGAGCTTCTACTGTAATATAAATCTTATGAATATAA
The DNA here is from genome assembly GCF_020171115.1 of Neogale vison. NCBI lineage: Eukaryota > Metazoa > Chordata > Mammalia > Carnivora > Mustelidae > Neogale > Neogale vison. Next base: position 95,711,451 of record NC_058098.1, on the reverse strand, counting down.
ATACTCCCACAATGACAGACCTCCCTACTGATTTATTTGTTTTGTCTCCATAGAGGAAACAGCTTCCCTTTTGAATTCAGTATTTCTCATCCCCACTTGACCTTACCCAAACTTGTTCCTCTTCCTGTCTTCCCTCTTGCTCCTTGACACATCATACCCCATCCACCTGTGATCCCAAATCATAAAGGGGAGCAGCATCCTGGTCTCTTCTTTAAACCACAGACCCCATTGGTCACCACATATTCAATTCTCTCTTCCAAATATGTCTTTCCAACGTGGCCCTTCCTCATTCTTTCACCTGGTTTACAGCCTCAGGCTCCTAGTAGACCTTCCTCCTGTTAGATTCAGCCCATCTTTCATCAGTCATCAACATTGGCGCCAGTGGGATATTTCTAAAACTGCAAAAGTGTGTATATCATCTCTGTGTGCAAAACTCCACTTGGCTGCGCATTCCCAGCAGGACAAAATTCCAGCTCCTGCTGGGACTCCTGCCTCTCCTGCACCCCTGTATGTCCCAGATTCCATGAGTTTCCCAACACCACTGAGGTGTGTGTCCCCTAGGTCTAGAGAGCCCTTCCCCACTTGGAAGCATGCCAAACTCCTACTCACCCTTTAAAACCCATTTCTCCTTTGTATTACTATAGTCCTGAATAAGGGATAGTTCACCGCATCTGGCTCCAGTGGAATTAGAGCCAGGATAGAATAGATCTCCATTAGGAATAACATAAGCTAGTTGGGTACCCCAGATCACTGTCACTTCTGGGTATCAGAAAAGAAAAACAGTTGGTCTGTATGAACACTGGGCTTCCCTCACCCCACCATCTCCCTGGAAGGAAACTTCATCAGCAGGCTAGTAACATGGGACTTTTTATGGCATGCTTGGTGGAAACTACCCCCTATAAGGTCAGCTAACTGTGTATAACAGTAAACGTCACTTAAAAATGTCTCAGATTTAATGAGCACTCACAGGATTATGTGGTAACCTTAGGGAGAGAGGCTTTTGGGCAAGGGTTAGGGCTTCATGAGTCAGCAATTTGGAATGTGGGTTTTATGATTCATATAGTAAAACCTATTCTCTGAGGTGACATTCTCTGTAAGGCAGGCATCCGTTTACTGTGACATTTGTAGAGACAGACGCTAACCTCCAGCTCCAGAACAACGAATGCGACATGGAACCAGTGAGCCTGACTAAATGAGTTAGGATTCCAGGTTACTAATGGAACAGCCTAGCTCAACGAGCTGAAGTACAAAAGAATTTATGATAAGAATGTAAGTGTGTCTCATGGAAGCCAAGAAAAAGAATAAGCCAGAAGAACTGGACCCAAAAGGACTCTGGTTTCTTTCTTCTACCTTTTTGCCTCTGAGCTGTTTTAATGTTTTCTACTTTCTACCTCTGGTGAATCAGCCATCTCTCCTGGCGAACGAGAAAGTTTGTCTTTTTCGTGGTTAAATTTTTTATTTTAGGGGCGCCTGGGTGGCTCAGTGGGTTAAGCCTCTGCCTTCAGCTCAGGTCATGATCTCAGGGTCCTGGGATCGAGTCCCGCATCAGGTTCTCTGCTCAGCGGGGAGCCTGCTTCCCCCTCTTTCTCTCTGCCTAGTTATGATCTCTGTCTGTCAAATAAATAAAAATAATAAAATCTTTAAAAACAATTTTATTTTAAAAAGTACCATACAGACTGACTTTTTTCTTTTTGAATTTGGCAAGTTTCAGTACACGTATAAATTTGTGTAAGCACGAGCACAATCAGAACACAAGCGTCTTCCTAGCCCTCGCAACTGCCTCCTGCTCTTGCTTTGTAGCTGTGCCCTACCTCCACCCGCAAGAACCCCCGGCAACCTCCATCACTGTAGTTTGTCTTTTTGAGAACATTGTATAAATAGACTCCTACAGTACGCAACTTTCTGGGCCTGGCTTCCCTCCATCAGCATGACGTCTTTGAGATGAACTTGAGTGAATATGCTCATCAGTAGTTTCTTCCTTTTTATAGCTGTACAGCGTTCCATCACATGGATGTACCAGGACTTGTTTATCCATCCATCTACTGAAGAGCAAGATAAAAGTCTCAACACTTACCTCTTTAGCTGCCTGGAAAAGATTAGCTGATGTTCGTGGTTTCAAGTCCAGAAACCCCTGTGAGGCACTCGGAAGCCTGGCACCGGTTAGATTGCCATTTCTGGAGACGGGTAAGATGTTAGGTTCGGCCAGCTGCTGGGGTCTGTGCTCAGCCTCCCTGGGGCATCATCATCTCTGGCCAGGAGCAGGACAGCCACCACGGAAGCCCTGGGAATGGAGGGAGAAGAGTGAGTGGTAGAGAAATAAGACATTCCTAACTTGTTCTCCCACAAACTTGTTCTTCGCCTCGTCCCTGATACATCGGTCTAAAAGGTATGGTTCCCCAGCTTTAATTGATAAGTTTTCAGAGTGAGTCGCAAACTCCATGTGGTGGGAACGACTATGGCCCTTCATCGTCTGGGTGGTGACAGACCGGTAGGGATTCCCCACGGGGTGCATGGCTCAGCCCATTCACCTTCTCTGCACCGGCCTCCTCTCTCAGCACCGTGACTTGCTGGATGTCCTTAGCAATGGTAAGGATTCAAACGGAAGATGAAAGGAAAAGAGTTTAAGCCCAACCTGAGGCAGACGTTTTGCTTGCGAGTCAGGTTCTCATCTCTCATTTGTCTTTGCTGTCTTTGAAAGATAAAAGGTTTCTTGTTCTTTCCCATTTACGGCATCTTTCTAACCAGTGTTGAACGGCCTTCAAAATAACATTTATTCTAGCCGGTGCACAATATGGCTGTTGTGATCGGCTATGGGCTGAAGCCCGCTGCCACTCAGCCTTGTCTGTCACCTCATATCACATGCATCCAACAGCGCTGCCTCCGCTTAAATCCCTAAAGCCAAGGAAATGAAAAGAAAAAGCCAAATAGTAGTGGCTCTCACTCTCGGAGGTGCCTTGGCCTTTGTTCCTGAGGAGGGGGAGAGATAAGGAAGAGGGACCTCAGGCGGAAATGCTCAGGACCTCCTACCCCTTCAATCAGAGCAACGCTCCTGTGATCTCTGTTATATACGAGGCCTCTGTGTAGATTTTCTGAGAAGAAAGGATTCTAATGCTGGAAAAAAAAATGTGACAACCACTCCCCAGACAAACACAGAGACCCCGAGAGTCCTACCACGTGTGCGTGCCAGCATCTTATTCCGGTTTCATCTGTTTTGCTTTTCTCTTGAGGACTTTTCTTATTTGGAAGTTAATTCTCCAGGAGCTACCTAGTACATAATCTAGTTATTGCTTTTTAGTGGATTCAGGAAGATTTCTTTTCTTTCTTTTTTTAGTTTTTTTACAAGTTATTGGTATAATCAATGTTTTCTGTAGAAAATGATAAAATTTATAAAAAGAAAAAAAGAGGTGACTAACAATTATCCTTCAGTTCCACCACCTGGAGACAGCTGCTTTTACCGTCCATTCCAACAACAAATCCTATCATTGTGCCTTTAATGCATTTGGAAAATCTTTCCCTTTATGCCATTTCTACTGTCACCATTCGAGTTCAGTTCTTTAACCAGTCTCTTAATCTCTGAAGAACAGGAACCCAATTTATCGCTTTTTTGGTTAAAGCCTTTCAGCGGCCTCCATGGACAAGTGAAACACTCTTCTTATGAGCTGCTTGCTCAGTTCCTGAGGGAACTGCACCACGTTTTGCTCTGAGGGCCTCATGTCAGTCCCCAAGGACTCCTCCTGCCAAGTACGTCTGAGTAAGTACTTCAAGTGTCTAGCACTGTGGGCACACACCGTTGGGCTTCAGTGCTGAACCAGATGATTTCCTCTCTCGTTACTTCATTGAGAATGTGACAGAGGAGAGATTAGGTGCATGGAATCATGTTGCCATCTTGTCTCCTTAAGAAAAAACTCCTTCTCACTCAACAGTCAGCTGTGCCTTTTTATGTACTGCCAAGTGCATCCCTAAGACATGGTAATGAAGGTCAGAATAAACAGATTTGGCCGTGGATCACCAGAGAGAGCTGCATTCAACATTGACAAAGCAACATGGTCACTCTCTTTGGCCTCAACCACATGATCTGTAGCTCTTGTATGCATGCAAATTCAATACCATTGTCTAAGCGGGGACTGGGAAGCTGGTGATCAATGGGAAGTATGCCTCCACCTTACACTATCAAATGGAGATGATGCTGGTGCTAAATAGTTTTAGGGGTCCACTAGTGTCTTTACTACCTTATAGAAAGCTGGGGCTCACCTCAGGGATAGACTCCAAAGGGCTATCATCTCTGCCCCTTCTGCTGATGCTGCCATGCTTGGGCTGGCAATGAACCATGAGAGGTATGACCCCTCCCTCAAGGTTGTCAGCAATGCCTCCTGTATCAACTCTTGGCCTCCCTGGCCAGGTGATCATGACAACGTCGGCATTACGGAAGGATGGTAACCATATTCATGCTATTACTGCCATATAGAAAGCTTTAGCTACCTCCTTTGGAAAATTGGCATGATGGCTGGGATACTGCCTGGGACACCATCTTTACATCCATGGGCCCTGCCAAGGCTGTGGGAAGGACCTCACTATGTTGAACAGGAAACACTGGCGTGATCTTTCCACTTCCTACCCCTTGACTGTCATGGATCTGACCTGACCTCTGCAGAAAGCTGCAAAATATGACAACATTAAGAAAGTGCTAAAGCAAGCGTCAGAGGGGTGTTCCAGGTGACAATGAAGTTTTATAGCGATGCTTACTCTTCCACCTCTGGTGTTGGGTCTGTAATTGCCCTCACAACTGCCTTATAAGCTTATTTTCTAATATAATGGTGAATTTGGTTATAGCATCTCTGTGATAGACTCACAGCCCAGATGACCTCTATATAATAAGCACCCTGGACCATCAGCCACAGCAGCAGCATAAGAGTGGACTTTAGTGAAGGGTTTTACTGGCTGCTATGGACTGAACTATGTCCCTCCCACCCCCAGATTCATACACTGAAGTTTTAACCCCAACGTGGTGGTATTTGGAGATGGGGCCTTTGGAGGTGGTTAGGGTCAGATGAGGTCATAAGGGTGGGGATCCCATGATGGGATCAGTGTCCTTATAAGAAGACACAAAGGAGAAGGCCACTGTTTATAAGCCAGGAAGAGAACTCTCACTAGAAACCAACCAAGATGACACCTTGATCTTGGGCTTCCAGCCTCCAGAACGATAAAAAAAATAAATAAATAAATTTCTATTGTTTAAGCCATCTAGTCTACGGTATTTTGTTTTGGTAGCCCAAAGTGACAAAGACACTGGCCCAGCTCTATTCCTTAATCATTGAGAATCTCTCCTCCTTGAAATATTTCCATCCCAAGTCTCCTGAAGAAGAGGAAGGGCTTATAGAGACCTCACTTGTCCGGATCATCAGTCACATTAATCAAGTCTATACACTGTCTCCTCACAAAGAAAAAAAAAAGTTCAACGAAGCAAGCTAAGACAAAACAAAACAAAGGCAAGAAAGAAACAAAACAAAGTACCCCCGAAAAGTTCTAATCAGAAAACAGAATACAAATAAGAAAAAAAAAAAAAAAGAAAGAATTGTAGATGGTTAGGAGCATAAATACCCTGGCTGAAGTCTCTTACTTGGGAGCAAATGAGATTTTCTGGGAAGTTAGTGCTATGACTTGGGACCCTCAATGGAAGACTTCTGTGATAATTAATTAAAGAACCAAAAGTCATACCTGAAGCTTCTTCTTTTTCTGACAACGTATACTGGCAACTCCTGCTCCTCTAAGTTCATGGTTCTAAACTGCCTCACAAGGAACAGATGAACACTTCAGCAAGTAACTTGTCTTGGGACCAACCTTCCCTCACATGTCACACATCACTCTGCTTTAATATGAATTTTTAACCACCTTAACGTTTGTGTAGCATGATTTTCACATGCATTACATAATTTCAATTCCTAAATTCTAGTGCAAAGTAGCCACATCTCAGGAATCTCCAGTCTTGAGTCTCTAATCTCAATATTTTTAATAATTTGAATTTAAATGCTGAAGTGGGTCATCTTTGAGCATCCTATGTTCTCTTCCTGTGTTAAAAGACTCCATTCTCCCCTCTACTGACCTGAGGTGTTTATTTGACAAAATGCTCAGTATGAGCACAGTGGGTTGATAAATATTTGTTGTGTGAATAAGTGAATGAATAAACACATGAATATTTCTATATTTATTTTATTTTATTTTTACAGAGAGCAAGAGAGCAGGCACACATCCATGTGCAGGGGCATGGTAGAGGCAGAGGGAGAGAGAGAGGAGAGAGAGAGAGCGCGCATCTCTTAAGCAGACTCCATGCCCAATTTGGAGGCCGAGACAAAGCTTGGTCTCAGGATCCTGAGATCATGACCTAAGCCGAAGTCAAGAGTCAGACACCTAACTGACTGAGCCACCTGGGTGCCCCCAGATAATTCCACCTTTAAAGTAATAGCTTAATGCATTTTCCTTTCTATCTGTGACTTCTCAGTTAATTCTCCCTTAGTTTCATCCTCTTTGTCTATATCTCAACCATACCCCACTTGTCTGTGTTGAAATGACAGCAAGCAATGAATTGCCCACTGATGCTAGTATTTTCCCTCTTTAGCATTCGCACTCAAGCTTTTCCCTCTGTCTGGAATGCCTTTCTCTCCCAAATCTTTGTCTGCCAATGAACTCCACTTATCCATCACTGCCCAGTCTAAATACTGTGTCTAACCTATGGATTTCTCACTCACCCTCCCATTCAGTATTAATTGCTTGCCTCCACTGCACTTTATAGATGCTTCTACTGTAGAATGTACAACCCTGAATTATTACTTCTTTTATGGATGTTTATCTTTTTCCTAGACCAATGAATTCCAACTCAGACGACATGACAAAATCTCCTGGAGAACTTTTATTGAATCAGAATCTCTGGGATGGAGCCTGGAGACTTTTATTTTTATTTAATAAGGACCTTTAAGACATCTTTGCTTAGGCTATATGGTCTTAAATAAAGGAATGTATTTCACTCAGCTTTATATCCTAAGCTTAGCATAGTGTTGGTCTACAGGAGTCATTCAATACATGTTTATTGACCCAAAATGAGTTGATTGTAATTTTCTGCCTGCAGCTCTCACATTCCTGAATTTAACAGAAGGGGAAAGATGTAAAGGGGGAAAAATTGCTAATAGTGAAATTTCCAGCACCTGTTCAGAAGATAATTTGAGAGCAAAGCAGTCTTCTTAATGATTGTCTATAAGACTCATAAATAAGGTCCTTAAATAAATGAGGGAGTCTCTTCCCACCGCCTAAACTTAGCAGAAGCTCACCCTGACTTTGGTTACAGATTGTATGAACTAGCTAGGGGAATCATCTCCATTGTGATGTGCACATCAGCTTCCTCTCTCTCTTTTTCTCTCTTTCTTTCTTTTTTTTTTTTTTTTTGTTACCATATAGATCTCCCCAAGTGTTAAATTGATCACCAGAGGGCAAGATGGCTTATTGTTGCTGATTAGGTTATAAAAAGCAGTAAGACATCAGAAAGTGAGTTCTGTCTTGCCATACTTCAAAGAATTTAAACTAAGAGCTTTCAATAGTTCTTTGCTGCCTTCTTTGTTCAAGAGCAGCTATGTTTCAAGACCAATAGAAGAGAATTTATTGCTCTAATAAAATGAAAGAGTAAAAAACAGCTGGAGAGTATTGGCAATTCTTAAGATCCACTTATCAGAATAGCTTAAAAGCACTTCGAGAATATTAGTATTAGGACCTCAAATAACCATCAAACTTCATATCTACTCAGATTATTTAATTGCTTCTTTGGACAAAATATTGAATTTTTGCTTCATCACACATTGTAAATATTATGAAGTTCCTTAAAGGAAGAGTATACATCTCATTTCCATTTCTATTTATCTTACAGCTTTGCCCAATGCAGCTGACCAACAGATGGTGAACTTGCTAAATAATATCCTTTGCTTTTATTTTTCATCTTATTGTTTTAATTTTAAAGGTAATACAAACTTCTAAAAAAAATCCTCAATTGTGTAGAAATATATCAAGTAAAAATTTTAAGTCCATAAACAAAGAGAGAAGTCTGGAGCAACCCCTGGGGTGTCATTTAAAAAAGGATTTTGTAGTCATGAGACTTTTGCCATGATTAGCATGCCGTTCCCAGCTATGTTATATATTAGCTACCAGTCCAAAACAAATAAAATGAACAAACAATCCCCCCAACCCCCTTTAGCTTAGATCCCCCTTTTTCTGCCATAGATCCTTCCCTTCAGAAGTTGGTCCTTCTCTACTATTGTTCGACATCTGACTTTTGGGAAAGGTTCAAGTCTCACCTTCAACACTGACTGGTCAATTTGAACATTACGTGATTGGAGGAATGTAAATAGGAAATCCAGGAACGGGGAGCTGAAGTCAGTGTGAGGCTGGGGTAGGCAACTCCTACCTGTACAGATTATACCCTCACTCTGATTCTCCCCTTTCTGCAGAATTTGTGCTCTGCCCTTTCCAAAACCGACTGCCATCATTTGTACCTTGTATGTTTGATGCTTTCTCCATCTATATGCCGTAATACATTCTGCAGAGCCATTCATTTTTCTGTTGTTGTTGTGTGTTTGTTTCATTCCATTTTGAGCCATCTCCTTAAAACAGAGCTATGATTCTGGAGCCAGCTGGACCTAGAGTCTCTATTCTAACTTTGATTTGGGTCATGTTACCTAACTTTTCTGGGTCTTACCGATTATATAATGATGGTAATACCTACCTCGTGAAGTTGTCATGATGGTTATTAAATGAGATAAGGTGCTTGTAAACGGCTCTGTTTAGCATAGAACCTGTGCTCGTAAATCATAGCAACAACGACTCGTGGTCTCGGCATTGCCTGCCACGCCTGGTACCAGTCCACTGAGCTGTGTGACCGGCAAGTCTATGTACACGCTGGGCACATCGTGACATGCATTGAATGCAGGCTGGCAGCTTGAGTTGCTGGCCAGGTTGACGTGCATCCCTGCTCCAGAGACTTCCTTGTCAGGCTATGTTTGGAGATATAGCTGTTTTCTGACTTCAGCCCCTCTTTGAGAGTCAGGCAGAACATTTCGGCTTCTCAAGCTTTTTGGCTTGTGTTTTCCATATTAAACTGATCCCTTCAGAACAGAAGGTAATGGTGGAGTGGTGCTGTCATTTAATACAAAGTTGATTATGCTACCACCGGTTTCCGACATGGGTGGGCTCGCCTCCCAATCAGAAGCTATTGTCCCCCACAAGCCCCGATTGAATGTGCACCTGCACACTTCTCATGGGCTGCGTCTCGAGCCTGAGAGACTTCAAAGCTGTGGGTGAGGGCACGGTCGGGGAGCCTAATGCCAGTCAGCTTGGAGGCATTCACTACTATGTACTGAAGCATCTCTCTGCGTCAAAGGAAGGTGCCACTCAAAAAACCGCTCCTTGTTGTGATCCAGGGCACCATGAATAGTTGGTGATTGCATTCTCCTGGAGATTCTCGCTGGGTGGTTTCAGTCAGACACAGAAGGTGAGAAACACACAAGAAGAGGAAGGCCCAGGAGTTCAGTTCTACAGTGATGCAGAACTTAGGCATGCCCATTGTAGGGGGACCTTCTGCATCTACTTCTAATGGCTAAAGATAAAGTGACTTTTTAACCTGGTGAAATCCATACCATGATGAAATTGTACTCTGCACCTTTGGGTTCTTCCTTCACACCTTTTTTTGAGGGGAAGAGTGGGAGTTGCTGAAAATACATCTGGCATATTTAGTTTCATTGCCCAAGTTATGGCTCTTGGAACAATACTGAGACTGAGATAGATGAGTAGCAAGGGGCTGAGTAGTAAGAAAGGAGAGCTCAGGGAAGGAGTGCATTGGTCAGTGGCTCTCAGATGTGAGTGGTCAAAAGAATAATTAAGAAAGCATATTACAGGGGTGCCTGGGTGGCTCAGTGGGTTAATCCTCTGCCTTCGGCTCAGGTCATGATCTCAGGGTCCTGGGATCGAGCCCCACATCGGGCTCCCTGCTCAACAGGGAGCCTCTTTCCTCCTCTCTCTGTCTGCCTCTCTGCCTGCCTGTGATCTCTCTCTCTCTGTCAAATAAATAAATAAAATCTTAAAAAAAAGAAAGAAAGAAAGAAAGCATATTACAAAGGTACACTCATCCATCTCACCCAGACCTGTTATCAAAATTGTTTGGGGCAGGGGAATGATCCCTGAAAATCTGAGTTTTAAATATAAATAACAACACTGAGGATAATAGAACCATTCAATTCTTACATAGTCTTTACTGTGTGGCAAGCATTGTCCAAAGTGTTCATATTCATAAACTCACTTACCATTCACAATGATCTTGTGAATAGGGTACATTGTTCTCATTCCCAGTAGCATATGAGGAAACAGAAGGCAAGTCACCAGTTTAAGGTCACATAGCTAATAAATGGACCCAGCTGGGCAAGGTGAGGACTCAGGTGAGTTCTGGGTACAACACTGAAGCACTGTCGGGCTCATGCAAGTGCCTCTCAGGAAGCACTGGGCTCCTTTGAATTTTGTGCCCTGGGAAACTCACTGGCTTCACTGGAGTTTTTGCATTAGAGCTGGGATTGAACTCAAGGAGTCTCTCTTTCGAGCACAGACTCCAAACGCCACAGGGAAGGATCTAGCAACGGAAATGTCTCCCCCTTGACCTCCACGTGACAGCCAAGGATCTCCCTTCAGGAGAAGGGAAACTGGTGGACAGTTTCCAAAGCTGCATTTCAGTATCTATTATTGCTTTCGTGACAAGGCTATATTTTCCCACGGCTGCAGGCTAATTTTTCCTGGACCATTCCTGCCCAAGAATAGAAATGAAGCTCTTTCTGTTTTCTGCTCCCTCTTTCTTCCTCCACATTGGTTCCAGCAATAAGTAAATTAAATCATTCCTGCATGGCTAATTTTATCTTGGTGTCTACTTGGAGAATCTGGACTGACATACATCTCTGTCTCTTCTCCAACAATGGGTTTGAAATGTTTTTGACTGAGACCCACAGTAAGGAAAAAAATGTTTCATCTTGTCAGAGTGTGTGTGTGTGTGTGTGTGTGTCCATATACAACATGTATATATGGAAAAAAGTTTCAAAATCAATACTTAACTTTCCTACATGCAATGTGAGATTCTATTCTGTATCATTTTTTTTAAAAAAGAGAATTCTGGTTACAACACACACAATTGCATTCAAGACCAAACACATACCAGAAATACCATTTATGTTCACCCACTGGTAGCATTTGCTGTGATCACATGGTAATAGCAGGAGCATTTGATTGCCCCTTAATTAGCCAATGCAGGAGGCTTCTTGCCTTGTATTGACCTTCCCAGTGATCTGTTTCTTATGTTTTCCTGTGAAATGTAGTCTTGCTTTTTAAAATATATACTATGACCTCAGGAAATGGATACTAAATCAAAAGATTTATATATTTGTTCCAATGTCAGGAGCACCAGAAAGTCAGGATGCTCTTTCCAAAATACCTTAGATTTGATCAATTTAAGGTCATGATCCACAAAATGTGTGTATGTGTGTGTATTTGCTTATTTAATAAAAACACATTTCTTATGTCCCCACAAATACCAGTTTCTTAATTGTTCATTTGATACTTGCTAGGGATGATTATTGGCAATCTGAGACAGGTTCCTGAGATTAAGAAATATTTACTAGACAGTGAATTAAAATTAAGAAATTCTATCCATTTAATTTTTGTTGAATTGGTCACAAGCTGATTTTTTAAAAATTCTAGCTCAAGAAATGTCTTCCAGAGCATGCTTTGAGAGGCACAGATTCGTATATTGTACACTGTGTTCCTAGCCCATGTGGTCCACCTGCACATTCTGCTCATACATTTTAAAGACAACTCAGTGCTATTTGGTTTAATTCTATTTTGAGATATCCACCCTAGAGAAATAACCAGAGTTACAGAAAATGATTTATGTATAAGGGTGGTCATTATGGCATTATTTATAATAGTGTAAAATAGGGACCAACATTAATTTCCAACAGAGATGGTTCAATAAACCACGATATATCCGTAAGAATATGTGAGAAAGCACCACTGGCTGGTATTTTGGTGATGCTCGTAGCTGAGTAACTGGCACTCTCTAGAGCAGAAGTCTCCAGTTTGTCAAGTTCTCCACTCTTCCCTACTGGGTAAGACCCACTTCACTACTTCCTGCCTGACATTGGTAGGCATTGAGGTTTTGATCCTTGGCTGACATGACACTGTCCAAATTCTTTTGTATGATATGGTAAACTGAACAATGGCCCCCCAAAAGATGTTCATGTTCTAATCTCTGGGATATTCACTTTGTTTGTTTGTTTTGAAAAGGAGAGAGAGTGAGAGCTGAAATCAAGAGTCCAGTGCTCAAGTGACTGAGCTGCCCAGGAGCTCCATTCTCTGGGATGTTTGAATATGTTAATTTACATGGCAAGAGAGACTTTGGAGATGTAATTAAGGGGTGGGCTCTGTGTAATCACAGGAGTCCTTGTAAAATAGGCAGAAGGATCAGAGTCAGAGAGGAGATGTAGACAGAAGCAGAGACTGAAGTGATGCACTTTGTAGATTGAGGGAGAGGCCATGGATCAAGGATTAAATGGCCGCTAAAAGCTGGAAAAAGCAAGGAAACAGATTCTCCTCTAGAATCTCCAGGAGGAACACAGCTCTGCTGACACATTGATTTTAGCTTGTAAGACCCATTTCAGACTTCCAACTTCCAGAAGGGTAACATAACAAATGTGTGATATTTCAAGCCACTAAGTTTGTGCTAATTTGTTAGAGCAGCAATAGGAAATTAATGCACATAGCATTCAAGTTTGTTCAGTGCCTGATTTCAACCCTATCCTTAATTCTCATTTCCTTCTTCTCTACTTTATTCTCTATACAGCAGAGAATCTCTCCATACCAAACTACCCCAGGACACCACGTTTTCACTCCTCCATATCTTTGTGTCCTTCTTTGTATTTAAAATCCCTTTCTCTCCTTTCTGTAAAGCTTCTAGAAGAGGCAAGGGAGAAGCCTTCCTTAATATTACTAATTAGTAAAGGCATTTCTACCATCTATAGTATAAACAAGCTGGGGTTGATGGAAGACCCCAAGGACCATTCATTAAGTTTCTTACTAGAGAAAGTAGAGCTTTTAGGCCCAATTATATACCTTAATTTGGAAGGATGAGAGCTGGAGGTGCAAGCATATTGTGGAGCAGAATGGGAGTTCTTGGCTTGGAAGTACTTGTGGCATTGTAGAAGAACCACCCCGGGAAGCCCATAGGGTGCAAGGTTTCAAGACAAGCATGAGCATGGCAAATGGAAAGATGGCCCGTGGTGGGGCTTCCCAGAGACATAGTTTCCTTGTGCCTTTCTGTGCCTCCTAAGTTTTCGTATGTAGCATATCATGCATTTGTCGCTGAAACACAAAGTTAACATAAAAGAGAGTTGGGGTTGTAATCAGCCTGTTTCTGCTTTACCTACAGAACTGCCAGGATCAACAGGACATGCCTATCTGCAATGGAACGGACAGAATTGCCCCCACCTTATGGCACTCATGCCTACATATACCCAAGAAGACAGGGAGCACCTTCCTCCACCTGCCTGTGTGAATGGGCTCTTCTAGGGCTCTGAGCACCACTCAGGCAGAGTCTTGGCTGGCCTCACTGCCAAGTATGTTGAGCTCATTTGTTTTCCAAGATCAACAATGCCACCAGTATGACCTGTTAATGTTGCCGAGACCCCTGTAACAATTCGTCAGTCTTTAGGTATGGTAGAGACTACACACGCCTAGGGAGGACGCAAATCAAGCTTTGCAATCAGTTCCCAGTGTTCTGCCAGAATGGCCTCTATTGCTGCAGGGAGACATTTTCGTTTTCCGATCAGATGCTCGTTCACGACCCCAGACAGCTTCGTCTTTCGATGCCATCTGAAGCTGTCTACCCATTCTATCTCCAACAATTCCTGTAACCCTTGAGTATGGCCCATCCCAGCACAACAGAGCTCTCCTGCAAGCCTCAGGTCTTCTGCGGCACCTCTTCCCACAGCAGTGCCCTGGGGAGGCAGGTGGCTGTCAGAGTTCTCCTGCTGTCACCACTCCTCCGCTCAGGATGTGTGCCTGGGGTAGCCTAACAGCCACAACTGGAGAGATTGTAAGATGCCAGCTCCTAGCTTTACTAGTCCACCTACTGAGTCTCTGAGGGACTAGGGGATGGTCTTATAACATTACCCTGTTTGGTGTTTCAACAGCCTTTCAATCGGCTGCGATGGACCTATGTTTCAGGATTTCTTCACCATAATTAGTCCTCGACATACATTTAGGCTGTGGTTTGGAGGGAATTATGGACTCGAAATGGAAAGATTCTGTTTAAGGATAGGTGGAGATGTGGGGGCGGAGGGGAATTCATCATTATAGGTGCCTCAAAAATCATCCCTTGCTTTGCAGAGGTAAAGCAGCATGGGTTTTCTGACACCCACATAGAGCCTTCTAATCGAGACACAGACAGTGGAGGAAGGAGGTCACATTTTCCTCCATTTATTTATTTATTATATTGCCAACTGGTTTGCTCTATTTCTGATCACAAAGCTTGTGTGGGCTGCCCCATCCAATTCTAGTCCTCTAAGACATTTGTGACAGATTGATTTTCAATTGTAGTTGATGAAATTTTGCCCCCCACCGCCCCCCACCCCCTGCCCGGTGTCCTCACAGGCCTTTAAGTGGAAAGCTGAAACAGGACTGCATTTGGGCCGTATCACACTAAATGAAACTCGTAGATGTCATTTTCAAAAGGCTGTTTTGTTCCCTTTGATTTTCCTCCCATCATTTGTCTATTTAGATAAGCCCACTTTATGGATTGTAGAGAAAAGCCAAGTGGAAGTGGTTATTATGATAGAGAATGAGGAGCTTCATTCAGTACTTATCTTTTTTTTTTTTAAGAAAAAAAAAGTAATTTGAATGGGAAGCCCAGAAGCATTTAGCTTTTACATTTATGTGCTTGCTGGATTTTGGTGCCAATTTTTCTTTCCTTTGGATGAGAGAGAGGTAATTTGTAGTCCATTGTGCATTTATAATGCAGTGCCTGATGTCTCATTAGCAAACAAAACAATAAATTGCATCGCATATCAGTTAATGACATATCCTTCCCATGGTATATGACAATTTTTGAATACTGAGAACTTGTTTTAAAATTTGAAGTGTTTTCTTTTGAAATCTATCTTCCAGTCTATTTCTTTATTCCCCTTCATCCTGATCTCTGAAATAAAAATCTGCACTTGCTGCCACATTCCCACACCCTAGTCACTCCTCTCACTGGATTCTGGACCACCATTACCCCAAGCTAGCTCATCTCAGAGGTCACTACTGAATTCCTAATGGCCAAGTTCCAAAATTTTCAGCCCTTTGCTCACCTGATTGTAACATCTGATTTCACATCCAATTTTATAGGGAAAATATATGTAAACCAGTTTGAACTTGCTCAACTTCCTATTCTAAAATTAAGCCCTTCTTTCTCAAAGTTCCATTCTTGATACTGTTGCCTTCTCTAGAATGTTATTCAAACAACAGCTCCTCTCTCGTATATCAGTGTTCCTCCATCTACTGGCTCTTTCTAAATCAACCTATGAACACAGTCAAGTGCATCTCATCATACACACACACACACACACACACTTCATCCTTGATTCTGTATACTCCTTCAATTATTAGACCATGTGACTTCTTTTTTAATATATCATTTATATAATTATCTTTCTTTTTTTTATTGTATTATGTTCTTGAAAGACCAATTGGTTGACATAAACAGTTTCCACTTGCAATCTCCAAATATCCACCTATTATTTTCTCTTGAAAGTTTCAAATGATTATTTTTCCATCTAATATGATTATTATCTTCTTTCTCTCATCTGATTCTTGGAGCTTTTTTTAAATTCAATTTTGCTAATGTTTTATTTGACATTTTGCATGTCACAACAATTTACCCTTATGTTGAAAGAGCTTATGTTTTCTATGTTTTATAGTCTTAGCTTCTACACTCAGGTATTTGGTTTTCAATTTATTCTTAAGTCGAAGTTGGAAATTTATATTTTCCTAGATAGTGATTCTGAAAGTATTGTTCCCAGACCAGCAGCATCAGCACCTCCAGGAAATTTTTAGAATGTAATGTGTCAGACCTCAACCCCAGACCACTGAATGAGAAACTCTGGAAGGTAGGCCCAATAATTTGTGTTTAACAATAATCACCTTCAAGTTTAAGAATCATTATTCTAGAAGTGCATCCTTTTCATACATACTTTTAAGTTAATTGGTATAAGGCATTACTTGTTCTTTTTTTGCTAATAATCTCTGACTATGAAATTACCTCTCTCTCATTATTAATATTATTAGTTTCCTTCTCTCTTCCTTGATGTTGATCATATTTGCCAAAAGTTTGAATATATTATTGTTTTAAAGAACCACACTTTGTTTTACGATAATCTTTTCTATTTTTAAATTTTGATTTAATTAATATTTGCTTTTATTTTCACTGGTCCCTTTGCTCTGTTTTATTCTGTGGTTCTTTAACTTCTTGAGTTGAATGACTCATTTGTTCATTTTTAGTCTTTTGTATTCTCTGATACAGTGCACTATATCCTGTGTGTACACTTTGGCCTTAATCCTGTAAATCTGACTTGTAATGTTCTCATATATTTGTTTCTCATTTCTGAATAGTTTCTCATAGTATATATAGTTTCTCATAGTAAATCTCATTTCAATTTTGATTTACTTTGTTATATAGGGGCTTCTTTGAAATGTTTTAAAATTTTTGAAGAAAGTTTTGTTTTTATGAAACACTATATAATACACTATATATATTGTTTAAATGTACATTTATTTTGTTGTTAATTGTTCTAATATGGTTAGAGTATTTGGGATTCTCTTTTGGGATTTACTGAAATTTCCTTGTACTTAACAATTGATCATTTTTGTGACTATTTAGTGTGTTTGTACAGAATGTGGAATGTGTATTCTCTGTTAAGTTGAAAGAGCTTTCTCTCTCTCTGTGTGTATATATGTATAAATATATACATATATATGTATGTTTGTGTATATAGATACATATATGTACATATATGTGTATATACATACTTACCTATTTATCTGTTAGATTTAGTCTTTTTTATTAATTATTTATTTTATTTTATTTTTTAAAGATTTTATTTATTTATTTGACAGATAGAGATCACATGTAGGCAGAGAGGCAGGCAGAGAGAGAGGAGGAAGCAGGCTCCCCGCTGAGCAGAGAGCCTGATGCGGGGCTTGATCCCAGGACCCTGGGATCATGACCCGAGCCAAAAGCAGAGGCTTTAACCCACTGAGCCACCCAGGCACCCTTATTTATTTATTCTTAATTAAGTTATATTAGTCACCATACAGTACATCATTAGTTTTTGATGTAGTGTTCCATGATTCATTGTTTGGGTATAGTGTTCCATGCAATCCATGCCCTCCTTAATACCCATTACCAAGCTCACCCATCCCCCCACTCCCCTCCCTTCTAAAACCCTCAGGTTTGTTTCCTGGAGTCCATAGTCTGTCATGATTCATCTCCCACTCTGATTTCTCCCCCTTCATTTTTCCCTTCTCTTAATGTCCTCCACATTATTCCTTATGTTCCACAAATAAGTGAAACCATGCGATAATTAACTTTTCTCTGACTTATTTCACTTAGCATAATCTCCTTCAGTCCTATCCAAGTTGATGCCAAAGTTGGGTATTCATCCTTTCTGATGGCTGAGTAATATTCCATTATGTATATGGACCACATTTTCTTTATCCATTTGTCTGTTGAAGGCATCTTGGCTCTTTCCACATTTTGGCTATTGTGGATATTGCTGCCATGAATATTGGGGTGCATATGGCCCTTCTTTTCACTACATCTGTATTTTAAACAGACTAGTTTTAAGTTTGGTTTTAGATTTGAAGAAAAATTCAGAGGATAGTACAGAAAATTCTCATATACTCTGTACCCAGCTTCTCCTATTATTAACATCTAATATCCTTATGATATGTTTGTTATTAGTGAACCAATGTTGATACATTATTAATTAAAATCCCGTTTCATACTATTAATATCAATAGAAAGTCTCCTATATAATTTTTCAAAAACAGACTATATTTCCAAAATCTAGCAAATTTATAGTATCAACGAAGATTCTGTTCAGCTGAGTGTATATGGTGGCTTAAACAAATTAGCAGCAATAGTTAATAGTGCCGTTATATACTTGAAAGTTGTTAGAAGCGTAGATCTTAAATATTTTCATCACAAAAATATGTGTTAAGTATGCAATGCAATGGAAGAGTTAACTAACTTTATTGTGGTTCTTATTTTGCAATACATACATGTATTAAATCATTACTTTGTAACTTTAAAGTTACACAATGTTATATGTCAATTATATCTATTAAATAAAAGAGGAAAAAGATAAACATGGCTCATAAATCCCTAAAAGCTAGGGGGAAAAAAAGAGGGTGGAGGCATAGGGGACCCTATTTTAACTGGTCCCCTGCATTGAGCTGGATATCCACCAGACCATTCTAAATACCCATGAAATCAGTCTGAGATGTAAGAAGATATATCTGGATCTCTATAAACAGAATATCTCTGATGGTTGGTCTTAAGGTGTGAAGCAGAGAGCCATGGTTCTGTGAGCACATAAAGGAGAGGGAGCCTCTGTGATCTTGTGCCAGGAAGGCAAAAGCCTTCCGAGCTGGGGACCAGGCACAGACTTGCAGAACAGTAGTGGCAGGGAAAGGACTTTAGGGCAGCCTCCCAGACTGAAACCTGCAGCTATAGGGGCACACATGAGAAGCAGAATTGGCTTGCAGTTTTAGAAGCACAAAGGACAGAAATGTGCGCACCCTGGGAACAAGGGTTGGGCGTGCTCTACTAGGTATTCACCCAAAGGATAATATCCAAAAATACTAATTGGAAGGGATACATGCACCCCAATGTTTATAACAGCATTATCTACAATAGCCAAATTATGGAAATAGCCCAGTGTCCATCAACTGATGAATGGACAAAGAAGAGGTAGTATATATAGATAATGGAATAGTACTTAGCCATAAAAAGAAGGAAATCTTGCCATTTAAATGACATGGTTGGAGCTAGAGAGTATAATATTGAGTGAAATAAGTCAGTCAGAGACAAACACCATATGATTTCCTCATGTGTGGAATTTAAGAAAAAACAAATAAAGGAAAGAAAAAGAGAGAGAAAGAGAGAGAAACCAATAAACTGATGGTTGCCAGAGGGGAAATGGGTAGGGGATGGGGGAAACCGGTGAGGAGGGTCAAGAGTACACATCAGATGAGCACTGAGTATTGTACAGAATTTTGAATTACTATATTGTACACCTGAAACTAATATAATACTGTGTATTAACTATACCAGAAATAAATGACTTAAAGAAATTAAAAAACAAATGAATACACATCCATATAATTTAACATTAATTTCTGACAGAACTCTTTTTAGAAATAAGATAATACGTGTTTATTTTTTGTTTTTAAGGTGAGAAACATGCACATACTATTGTGAAATAGTGGCAGATTCCCATTAAAGACATGCATAGAAGGAGGATAGCTGCTGTGACCAGTATCATTTAACACTTTTCTGGAAGTTTCGGTGAAAAGAATAGGCCATGGAAAATAATTAAATTGGGGGACCAACTGGAAATGACACAACAACATTATAATTCCCATGTGATATTGCCTAGACAACCAAAGGAAATGAATGAAAGTTTACTTAGATCAGTTAAAAACAGAATATACAATGTTCAAGATTTTGTACATATTCAACAGTGCAGAACACAGTATTGTAAAAAGAGCCTCTGATGATAGCAACTAGAATGTAGGATTAAACTTAATAAGAATTATTCAGGATCTACTAAAATAAAGGAAAAAAAAGAAAAAATAATTCGGAAGAAAGATACGTTTCTGAATAAATAGTCAATATCACAAATGCCTCCAAAATAAATTGATACATTTGGTGAAATTAGTAACATAGGAGATAGTACATGACACTGGCCTTCTAAGGCTCATGTTTTCTTTAGAAAAAGAGCTAATAAAATTTTAATACTGATTTTGGTGTAGGAAATCCACAATATGAGATATTGAAATAGATAAATTTCTAATAACTAAGAGTGAAGACTTTGGCTTGCTGCTATGGTGGGGGACTTTGCTAAAGACCAATTCTCTCACCAAGAAAACAAGAAAAGCTAGATAAAATACAAAAAATACCCATTGGGAGGTAGAGGTGAACTGCCGAGGCAGAGAAGATAAATAGAATGACATTTTAAGTATTGGAGAAAATAACTAGAATTCTATATTGTTAGAAAATAATTAACAGTGTTGAGTACAAGAACTGAAATAAGCAGATATTTCCATATAGTTGACTAGAAACCTGAGGTCTGTTAATCTACTTGAAGCTTCCCTGATAAGAATTATGATCCCTAGGGCCTCAGGATTAAACCTTTCCCAAAATTCATCCTCAGGGTGGGGTAAAGAAGGAGATGGGAAAGAAAAACTTGAGTATCTCCCTTGCATTTTCTCTAGAGAGGCCAACATTTCTCCTGTTTTTGTTCCTTCCTTCCTTATTCCCAGATACTTGACACTGAAGACTGTAGTCCCTGGGTTATGGCCATGTCCCTCTGTGGGGACATCCTCAGAGAATCAGGAAAACCCTGCTGGCTCATGTATCTACTTCTTGGGTTCTTGTCTCTGCTTTATATTCTCCTGGGGTGAATAACATAAGTACTTCAGTAGCTCAAAGTCTTTGGACTCATTCTCTACATTTTAATTAACTAATTAATTAATTAAAATTCAGTTAGCCAGCATATAGTACATCATTAGTTTTAGATGGAGAGTTCAATCATTCATCAGTTGCATATTTCACCTAGTAAAACAGGTCAGTAGAGGACATGACCTACCTTTACCTGACTTCTGACACTAGGTAAGAATTCATTCAGTATTCTTCTTTCTGTGTTGAAAGAAGGGCAGTGAGTTTTACCAGCCAAGGTTACAGACGGGCTGATACATATGTACCAAATGATACTATGGCCCTAATTACACAGCGTCAGGACTATGAAATACCCCACTTCGGTGGCACCTCTCAAAAATGGCCTGCAAATCTTCCCTCAGGTCCCTTTATTGTTCCTCCTCCTAAGGGTGATTCAAGAACAAGGCTGTTCCTTCCTCTCACTCCACCTCAGTGGAAGACGTTCCCCCAAAGAGAATCAGTTAAAAAGTACTGCATATTTCAAAGCTCTCTTTTAATTAGAGTTCTTCAAAAAAGTTAATGTCTGGGAATAAACACTTGGGCTTGAAATGATAGTGTTCCTCCTGGCTGCATAAACATACATATTTAGCCTTTGGATTGGAGATCCCAACTCTAAGAATCTACCCCAAATATATAATTGTAAAAATACAAAAACATACGAGCACAAGACTATTCTTTTATAGCATTTCTTTAATGGCAAAAGACGGGAAATAACACAAATGTCCATCAGTAAGTGACTGGTTGACTCTTGAGAGGGAGTTAATATGGGGAAATTGTTACAAAGGTATCAGAAGAGCTAAAGGACACATGGGATCATGGGAAACATACAGATAAGCAACAGCAGGCACTACTACCATGTTCAGGGCTAAAGGGACAAAAAGAAAATATGGCTTTATCAGCTAGAGCTTCCCAGTGGGGCTAACACCTTATAGGTGATACAGGCAGATACAGCCTGAAGCAGAGGAAATGAGAACCTTCTCCTCTCCCGCCCGCCTATCTCCAACAGTTGCCAATCCCTGGCTGAACCGGACTGAAGCCAGTTAGCAAGAAAGCCTGGGTGTGCAGGGGTCAGTCAGAGAAAGGCAGGAGGGCAGAGAATGCAACTCAGACACTTAAACAAAGTTTCTATTGGCTGCTCTCCCCTCTTAGACCCACCCCTGAATATGGGTTACACTTTCCTTTTCTTTGTATATTTCATCATTTTTTATTGAAAAGTAGACAGTTTATAAAACATTGTATCATAATACTGTAAGACATTTTATAATATATTGTAGCAGTTCTGGGTCATGATTTTTTTCTCCTGGTAATTTGTTTTTGTTGCTTTGTTTAGTAACTTGCCTGGGCTAGGTTTATGAAATTAATCTCCCCGATGACTGCGTATGTCTTCTTCTCTTAAAAATTATTATAGTTGCTTTTATTTTTTTTTAAAGATTTTATTTATTTATTTGACAGAGAGAAACCACAAGTAGACAGAGAGGCAGGCAGAGAGAGAGAGAGGAGGAAGCAGGCTCCCCGGTGAGCAGAGAGCCCGATGCGGGACTCGATCCCAGGACTTTGAGATCATGACCCGAGCCGAAGGCAGCGGCTTAACCCACTGAGCCACCCAGGCGCCCCAATAGTTGCTTTTATTTTTAAGCCTGACTTGCGAATGGTCACCCCTCTTTCTGTGTAGCTTAATGGTCAACAGTGATTAGACAGGACAGTGATTGGAGGCTGCACTCCAACCTCTTGAGCCAGGAAAGTTTCTGTTCTCTGCTGATGGATCTCCATATGGGGAGGGCACCACATTCAACGTTCAAGCTGTTTTAAATTCTTCTCCTGGCTTCTTTTTCTCCTGGCCTCTTCTGCATCTCTTCTGTGCAGGTGTGGTCTCAGTGCTGGTCAGGAGTATGTGGAGGGCTTGGGCCCTCTCTGGTCCGAATGTGAATGCACATGGTCTCAGCTAATATTACGCTTGTCCCAAACACAACCTCAGGCTAGCAGAGGCACTGGCCTCGCCACTGGTCCGCTGCTGAGATTGTCATTTCCTCAGACAATTTTGCCGGGGCGTGGCCCATCTCTCCAAAACAAGTGTGCCAGTGAGTAAGCCAGAGCAGCAGAACCACTGGCTGTCACAACTTGTCATAGCATCCATGTCAACCACGCTGGGTGGAGGATGGGAGCTGTGCCAGTATTGAACACCACGGGCTCCCACTAGACTTAAAAACTCTGCAGGTTTTCAAACATAAATGCTTCTTAAAAAGGTACACCTTTCGTAGATGTCCAGAGCATGAGAATAGTCATTTTTGCCGTTTTTGGTTCTGCTTTATAGTTGCTTTTTGAGGAAAAGATTTGCTAACCTCCTAACCTAGTTATACTCTGAAGTTCTGCTTCATTCATCCAGTGAATATGTATGTAACATTTTCTTGTGAAAGGAATTTTTCTCGGCACTGAGGATATCTCCATAAATAATACACATCTAGTTCCTGTTCTTATGGAGCTTATATTTTAGCAGGGGAGATAACAAATGACTATATAATGTATTATTTAGTTACAAATGTAGTGAATGCTACAAAGGAAAAGCACTTACACCTTTTTTTTTTTTGGATCATGTCTCATCGAATTAGTCATAACTTCTATAAAAGCCTTCTTAGTAATGGTGATGATGTGTATCATTTTCTCGGTTCTGATTTCAATAGATATGCCTTTAACATGTAACCACTAAGATTTTTTAGTTTTTAGTCTATTTTTTAGTTAAAAAATAGATTTTTTTGAGAAATCATGTTGAAGAATTACATATTTATTTCTAGTTTTCTAACATGTTTTCCCCTTTAAAATATACACCAAAAGTTATCATACGCTTTTTTAGCATCTCTTGAAATTTTCATACACATTTCCATGTTAGATCTATTTGCATCATACTTTATGTTTCAAGATATCCTAATAGTAAAATACCTTGCATAACCAAGATAAAATATATGAGATGGAGGCTGGTAATCATTTAAACTTACCTGGACTTAAATTGCTGCTACTTTATTTAGTGCTTTATTGAAAGTGAGATTGGGTTATTATTTTGGTTCCACCATTTTTCAGTTTTTGATTATTTTATATTTTTCTATGTTTTTCAGTTGTTAATATAAGATGTTTCTTGAAAGTGTGGAACGATTTAAACCAGAGGGAGAAAGACAAGCAGGGAGTTTTCACAGTGAAGGCAGGAATAGGACCTATGCCCTGGACTCAGAAAACCAAAGCATTTTATTAATATATCTTGAAAGGGCATTTTTTCTTTAAAAACAAATAAATAGTTTCTATCTTCCACCCCACCCCCCCAAAAAGAGAGGACTTTTAAAGATTACCTAGTTGAGATTTTCAAGTCCTCTAGCCCTTAAAAAACCCTGTGTTCTTAGAAGTCAATCTGGCTGGCTTTTGCTCAGTGACTTTGAATACAGAGTTCTAAGTCATAATAATGATAACTCCTTAGGAAGGGAGAAGTAGAGAAGTCCTACTGGGGAGAAAGTTGGGATTCCCACAGCACCAATAAATATCTTTTTTGCAGCATTAACCACACTGAATTAAAATTATTTACATGTAGATAATTCCCACTAGCCCACAAAACCCTTAAGAGAAACAATGATTTTTTTTTTTTAACCAAGTCTCTGTCTGCACATCCTGGTGTATCTCCCGGTACATGTAATTCTTTATAAAATTTTATTATACGATGACATGAATGGGGCTGTGGAGGGCACATCTCAATCTAAAAGCCAATTCTCACTCTTCCAATGTCCCAATAGAAGACTTCAATAAAAGATTTTATAGGGGCATGGAGATGGTTTAAAGGGAAGGGTAAAAGGAGAAGGACATGCAAATTCAAGGACTTTCACCAATGATGAACAGCTATTAAAAGGTAACCAATGATTCTGCTAAGATTTCTTACCAAGAAAAAAAGGCAGTCTGTCTTCATGCTGTAGACGTCCTTTAGCTCACAGAAATCTGGACAAACTATGTGTTCTCACGTGGGTCCACATCTGGCTCGGTGAGCTCAGTCAGGTGAGCCGGATCTCTGGATTTTCTGGATTTCCGTCTTCCTAGCAGCAACATATGAGGGTGAGTAGGTCTTTTCGAGAGCCTTTTTTATACCATACATCTTTTGATTGCAAGATGAATGAAAAACAAGCAGGTGGTTTTCTGAAAGAATTTTTTTAAATTAAAAATCAGATCAGGGCGCCTGGGTGGCTCAGTGGGTTAAGCTGCTGCCTTCGGCTCAGGTCATGATCTCAGGGTCCTGGGATTGAGTCCCGCATCGGGCTCTCTGCTCAGCAGGGAGCCTGCTTCCTCCTCTCTCTCTGCCTGCCTCTCTGCCTACTTGTCATCTCTCTCTGTCAAATAAATAAATAAAATCTTTAAAAAAAAAATCAGATCACACATTTTTATAGTAATAAAAGTGAGTTGGAAATAAAAGCCACTGACCAGCTTCCTGCTCGTCCCCATGAGCCGGAAATTTTTACTAAAGGCAACAGAAACTCAATTCAGTCCCCAAATGTCAAGACTTTATATCTGTCAGGAGGAAAAACTATTGTTTCCTCTTTGTGCTGTCAGACAGTTATCAAGTCAAATAAGTTAAATAGGTTTGTCTTCCCAATATTTGAGGCATGGATCTCGCTTTCTTATTTCTGCTCTGGCAGGGTTTGATCTGGTGTTTACCAGAGTGGGGAAGAGAAAGGGAGAGAGAACGAGTTTGAGAAAGAGAGAGAACAAACAAGTAAATTGCAGCCACTTTTCTTCTACAGCCACAGGCTGTGATGTCAAGAAGTAAATGATGGAAAATGTCAACTCTGCTATCTGTAACCTCGTGCTTGCAGTTTCCCTGAGGCCCCCATGCTCTCTCACAGCTTCTTAAGCAAGAAGTAGACCAACAAAAAAATGTAAGAGCGTTTTGCACTGGTTATACCATGCACCCTTACACAGTAGTCTTGAACAGAAGACTTGACAGAAAATTCTGATACTTTGGTTTTTTTTTTGTTTGTTTGTTTGTTTTTGTTTTTGTTTTTGTTTTTTGCCAAAGAACAGTGTCTCCTGAGCACCTGGGTGGCTCAGATGGTTAAGCATCAGCCTTGGGCTTGAGTCGTGATCCTGGAGTCCTAAGATTGAATCCCACATGGGGCTCCCTGCTCAGTGGGGAGCCTGCTTCTCCCTCTGCCTTTCTCTCTTTCTCTTTCTGTCTCTCACGAATAAATAAATAAAATCTTAAAAAAAAAAAAAAAAGAACAGTGTCTCCTTCAAAAATGCTGACCTTTGGAATCGTGTTTATTCTTCTTAGTAAATCTCTGTTGGAAGAAGGAAATTGGTGCCTTTGTTTACATACCTTCCCACCCAATAGTACTTGATAAGGGACAGTATGCCCCATAAACTGTTAGAGGGTGCCATGGTGAGCAGGGAGGAGGGGAGAGGAAGAGGAGTCCGGGAAGAGAGGTGAAGTAGAGAGACCAGAACAGCCAGGAAGCACCCAAGAGCACTGGGTGGTAGGAGGACCTCCAGGAAGGGCAAGGGGAGGTGAGGGTCCTCATGAAAAATCCTGCTTACTGTACGGGCTTGGGGATTTGTACAAACTGTGTGTTCTCATGGGGATCCAGAGCTGACTGCCCTGCGCATTTCATCGTGCAAATCGTGGGACATTGACTAATGCCGGCAAAGTTCTTTAATTTCTTCCAAGGAATGGTGTATACAGGAATTTTTTTTATTACACAGATCAATCATTAGAAACAGCTTAGATGATATTATTCATGCAGTTAACCTGAAATAAGTATGGTAATAGTTGTAGGAAACAAGCAAGAATTACCCTCATAAACTTGGAGATTAAATTAAATCTTTTTGTTAAACTCATTTGTTGAAAAAATTATCGGTTCTCCCTGTAATAATGTGATTCTGTGAATTGAATTTTATGTTATTTAGGGACTTCAGAGTAAAATTATTCCAAGGCTTATTTCTCTTGGATGAGGGGCTGTAGAACCTCATTTAGGATGTAGAATGTTATAATTGCATAAATTACTCAGGGCTTATGATATGAAATTTTAAAGACAAACAAATAGATCTTCTGCTTTTAAAAATTCAGCGAGAATGTGGCTCCCTGACGAGATCACTTTCTTTTCACCCTCAAATCAGCTTTATTTCTTGGCTCTTCCTCCCTGTGCTACAAGTATTTCTAAGGGAGACTGTGTCATGGGCTTTCGGATTCTGCCAAGAGAAAGTGCTCCATTGCTCACAGATACATTGATATTGTAAAGATAGTTCTTATAATGGAACATAGCTAAGGGAGGAGGACAATGCTGAGTTCTTACTAACAGCATCTCTATGAATCTTGACTCTGAACCTGGATTGATTTTCTTTTTTTTTTTTAAGATTTTATTTATTTATTTGACAGAGAGAAATCACAAGTAGATGGAGAGGCAGGCAGAGAGAGAGAGAGGGAAGCAGGCTCCCTGCCGAGCAGAGAGCCCGATGTGGGACTTGATCCCAGGACCCTGAGATCATGACCTGAGCCGAAGGCAGCGGCTTAACCCACTGAGCCACCCAGGCGCCCCTGGATTGATTTTCTAAACAGATAGAATAAGCAGTTAGTGGAGCGCCTGGGTGGCTCAGTGGCTTAAAGCCTCAGTCTTCCGTTCAGGTCATGATCCCAGGGTCCTGATATCGAGCCCCACATCGGGCTCTCTGCTCAGCAGGGAGCCTGCTTCCTCCTCTTTCTCTGCCTGCCTCTCTATCTACTTGTGATCGCTATCTGCCAAATAAATAAATAAAATCTTAAAAAAAAAACCCTTAAAAAAAAAAGGAATAAGCAGTCAAATTAATGTCTGAAACTCTTTAAAAAAAAAAAATCTCTCATAAGTAGAAATTGTCTTAATCTAGATGTCCCCAATCTGTCAAGTCTAAGACAAAATCTTGTATGTCGATAGTTTATTTGGGGAAGCTTCTATCCCAAGCATAGAGGATAGAAGTAAAGGATAAGGAAGAAAGGAAAAATAATCCAACATAATCAAAAGAAAGGAAAAATAATCCAACATAATAAAAAAAAAATCCAAAAATAATCAAACTTTCACCACTACAGGCAGCTAGGGCTCTATCCACTTGGAAGATCTGAAGAAACATTTATAATTCACCTCAGAAAGAGGGGAATATTTATCAAACAACTTATATTGCCATTGGTCAATGCCCAGTGAGGTAATAACTCGTGCTCATTTCTAGGCTTGTCCATAGAAAGGGATCCCCGAGTAAGTGTCCACAAGCATCGAGAAAGTGGTGTTGAAATTTTCACTTTGTTCATGCAATGATCTCCTGACTTGAGTGAGCATTTTTATGACCGCTATTTTGAGCTCTCTATTAGGTAAATCGCTCATTTCCATTTCATTAAGGTCTGCTTCCAGAGTTTTACCTTGTTCTTTTGTTCAGAACACATTCCTGTGCTTTGTCCTTGGCTCTCTGTGGTTTCTGTGCATTAGATAGAAGAGCCCCTTTCCCACTCTTGACAGTGTGATCTCACTTGGGATGTGAACTTTGTTGATCAGGCTGGCTTGAGCTCCTAGTTGTCTCTCAAACCTCTTTGTTTGTCCAAGTCTCTTTGTTTGCTCTCCGTGGCTCCCAGTAATGTGCCAAGACCCATCAGTGTCCCAAAGTGGAAGACTGCAGGCAGTACTTATGAGATTAGAAGCTGGAGTCTCGGGAGGCCACTGGGTTAGTATGTAGTTAACCTCCTAGGGAGAAACTGGGAGGTGGGCATCTTCTCTTGCTACCTCTGTGCTGGGGCCAGGTATGTAGCTGCAATGGGGTACTCCTGCACCTGCTAAGAACTGCTTCTTTGTTTGCTACAGTACTGTGGTGTTTAAGAATGCAAGCCTTTTGGCTCTTACAGGCAGGTGACCTGCAGGCCCATCCCTTAGTTGGCAACTGCAAAAGCTGGGGTACCAGATATGTGTACAACCACCTCCCAGGGAGATACTGGACTTGATTTTATTATTGGAAGACATTGGAGGGAGAAGGCAGGAGAGGTGTTTACCAGCTTCTTTAGTCTCTGGAGAAGATTGCAGCCAGCACCCAGATGCATGCTGAATTAGAAGTCTGGCCCTCAGGCAGCAGCTTTTTTTTTTTTTTTTTTTTTTTAGTTGAGATATAATTGACATACAACATTGTATTAGTTTCAGGCATACAACATAATGATTTAATATTGTTTATATTGCCAAATGATCACCACAATAAGTTTAGCTAACATCTATCACCACACATAGTTACAACTTTTTTTCTTGGATGAGAATTTTAAGATATACTCTCTTTAGCAACTTTCAAATATACAGTACAGTATTACTAACTATAGTCATCATGTTGTATGTTATAAGTACAATCTGGTCTCTGTATCTATGAGTTTGGTTTTTTTCTCTCCTTCTTCTTTTTTTTTTTTTTTTTTAGATTCCACATACAAGTGAAACAAACAAGTGTGTCTTTGACTTAATTCACTAAGCATAATGCCATCAAGTTCCATCAAGGTTGTTGCAAATGGCAAGATTTTCTTCTTTTTTATGACTGTAATGATATATAGATTATATTACATATAGATGTAGGTAGATTATATATATATCTATCTCAAATTTTCTTTATTCATTCATCCATAGATGGACACTTAGGTTGCTTCCATGTCTTGGCTATTGTAAATAAAGAGCAGCTTTTAAAGTCTGCAGTTAAATCTCTTTCAGGGAAAGACTGGGAGATGGACGATTTTGCCTGTTCCCTTCGTGCTGACCCTTGTAGGCACCGTCGCGATGTTTGTGCACCCATTAAGAATTGCTGTTTTAGGGCGCCTGGGTGGCTCAGTGGGTTAAGCCGCTGCCTTCCGCTCAGGTCATGATCTCAGGGTCCTGGGATCAAGTCCCTCATCGGGCTCTCTGCTCAGCAGGGAGCCTGCTTCCTCCTCTCTCTCTCTTTGCCTGCCTCTCTGCCTACTTTTGATCTCTGTCAAATAAATTAAAAAAAAAAAAAAAACCTTACAAAAAAAAAGAATTGCTTTTTTGTTTACTACAGTCCTGTGGGTCTTGTGGACACAAGCTCCATTGGCTAGGTGTTTTGGGATCCCATTCCTCCAGTGAAAGTCTTAAAAGTTGGGGCACTTGGTATGGGGTCTAAACCTTTTGCCTCTGAGGGAACAGCTAGGAGTTGGGGGTTATCTCCTGATTGTGTGGCATGTTGCTGGGGCGGGGCTGATGGCAAGTATGTGTCTCAGCCTTTTTTACACATTTCAGTGTGGGCATTTTCTTATTCGTCTGATGTGTAGGAGTCACTCGGCTATTTTCTACATCTCTTTCAGAAGAAATTTCTCCTTGTGTGGCTGTACATTTGGTGCACTGCCAGAGGAGGAGAATTCAGGAGGTTTCTGTGTACCTTCTTGGTCAACTCTGCCTACTTTGCTCTTAAAATTGAAAGGATAGCCAGTGATTGTCAAATTTTTGAGAAAATCCTTAAATGATCCTGTAAGGACCTATTTAGAAACTGTCCCTGCTCCCCTTCCCCCAGGGGATTTACTGGAGACAAGTCCCGGAAACCAGCTTCAGGTAACAAAGCCCAGAAACAAAGGTGGGTCAGGCCAGGTGGAGACATCCGATCAGTGGGGGGGTTGCATACTGTCTCCCTGGTTACCAAGGAGTATGGGCCCCGCCCTGTAGGAGCCTTTTGGGCGCCCAAATCAGGGTGTAATAGGCTGGTTCAAATGTCTACCACAGGGTAAATTGTAACTCAGTTGGTCACCTAGCATCACTGTGGAGTTTCCTGTGTGTGTTACAATCTCATTGGCCACCTGTGCGTGGCCAGGCCTGACTGCATGGCCTTTGCCCTTAAAAGCTAGCCTGTGAAACAGAGAAGGGTCACCCTCTCTTGTAAGAGGTGCGGCCCCGAATGTTCATTAGATTCTTAATGCTTGGCGCGAAATAAAGCTTTGCTTGACCTTCGCTTTGTATCAGTCTCGCTCCTTGAATCACGGACCCATTATTGGTGCATAACAGATCCATATTTTCTTTTTATTTAAAAATGCTATGATGAAAGCAACATTTTTGGCTATAAGTCATCTCTTGTCCTATAAAGTCTGCCTCAAAACAGGCCCCTTTGAGTGAGTTTATTGTTGCTCTGGTAGAAGGCCCTGGACTTTAGCACCTTACAAATACTTGTATTCCTACTACAAGCCAGTCCTCCTCTCCCTGTCTTCCTCAAATCTTCCAAGTGACAGGTTTTTTCATTTTGACGTTCACAGAGCCTTGGAACATCTTCTTGGTTTATGACATACCCAAGTCTTGCTGTATGTTGCTTGACTTCAGCTTAGTTGTTTCATTGGGTATTTTATTAGGTTGATATTTTTTATTTCTCTCACATTGTATTCCATTGTGTCATCTTATATGTGCCATCTTACTGTGCCAATTCTTGTTGAATTGAAACTGCTTTTATCAGATGAAAATAATAAGTGTTTTCAAGTTTAAAATATGTCAAATCTCTAACCCATTTTTACAGTTGGCTGTATTTTGTTCATTTTATTTGATAGGTACTATAGTCAGCCATGATGTCTTATCAACTACCACCTTCTATTAAGGTCAGGAACACTTGAAAATTTCATGTCACTAGTTTACTTTTGGATACAATATAGTAACTGAGAGAGGGGGATTCTTTGATAAATAAAATGTTTATATAATTTTTTAAAACTCAGTGAAACATATAAATCTGTACCTATTCTAGGCTTTAAGAAAAAAGGAAACCTACGAACTTCTTTTTTTTTTGAAACCTACAAACTTCTAAATAGTCTTATTTATTTTCTATTATGAATGGGTAGAATGTTCATCTAAACAGAGCTCTTTTTCATGTACATTTAAATGTAGTTTAAAGTTTCAGCTTTCTTGCTAATTTAATTTAAAGAGATGCAGTGGGGGTGGGTGCAGGGCACCACCCCAGGAGGGATTTTCTTGTGCCCAGATATAAGGAAGAAGCCTCATAACACCAAAAGCATGTTTCCATCAGAGTAATGAACCAAATAACTACTCTTGTGTGAGTCTCAAAAATATAAATCTTTCTTTATGATGAAAGGGCAGGTAGTAGTGAATTGTTGGTACAGAAAAGAGATGAAGAAAAAGACAGCAGCTTAAATGTTATGCACATTTATGCAAATCTAACTTCTAAAACGAAAGCGTTTTCACTTTGAAAGTGACTGAAATGAATGGGTGAGAGGCAGGGAGGCTGCTTAACTCTTTGCCTGTAGAAGCCTTTCGAAAGACCGCCTATGGCAGAAAGGGCTGAACCATCCTTTACAAATGCCACGCTATTGTGAGTTCAGGCTGGCATACCAGATAGTCAGAGTAAAAGGCAGACGAGTTCTGTGAAGAACCCAAGTGAAATAAAATGCCAGGCTCAGAAGAGAAATCTCACGTGGGTGGGAGTGGGTGAAAAATACTCAGGGAATACAACTGGAATGGGCTGTAGGAACCTTTAGCAACCTTGACAACACTCAGAACTCTCTTATAATGTAGAATGCCTTTAGGATCCTAGATGAATTTGAAATGACAAAGCTCAATTATAGCAACTTAGTAAATCTATTGCGATGGCAAGGCCAAGAGACTCCAGAGGAACAGGTAATGAAAGATCTTAAGTTCATCTCGATGTATTTCATTTTGACCTGGGTTTACATAGACACAAAATCTCAAAGACACACTTGAGCTTTTCCGGAGCCAAGATGATCATCTTCCGCAGATCCCAAAGTATTTAACTTTTCCGTAAAACAAAATGTGATACGAGTTTTTTAAGAGCAAAAATCAAAACAAAACCCAAAAACACAAGTAAGAGAGATGTGGTAATTAACAAGGGCGTTCTAAAACAATTACCTAGAAAAATTATAAAATACAAAAGGAAAATCTACACGCAGGTAAGCATTCCAATTATTTTGCCTGAAGATGGTGTTAAAATCCTTGAATAGTTTCAATGGAGGATGGGTAGGTGGGATTTTAATATATTTCTGTTCAATTATATATAGTTTACTACATTTTATTCTAATAATAACCCTCTACAATTACACCATATGTTAACTGTAACATCTGGAAAACTCAAAGCAGAGCAGATAGTCAACAAAAAGTAACTTGAATCAAGACAAAGAAAGATTTTAAGAAAGAAAAAAGATAGGTAGTTTGCTAGGTAGATCTTGTAAGATATACATACTCGAGAGAAAGAGTCATGACCCAAATGAGAAGACCCGAAGAGCATGTCTTAGCCTAGTAAAAACAGAAAGAGCCTATATTTCAGATGAAAGACAGAAACAGACATAGAGACAGAGAGAAGAAAGATTCCTGACAGATGGAAGCTCTTTACCTGTCTTGTACAGTAAAACTGTGCTCTGAAACGTGACAATCAGTAGCTTCTTACAAACTCATACTTGAGGCCTTAATGATACTCCTATGTAAAGCTTAAAAGGTCACACAGCCTCTCCCTGGTCAGAAATTTCTTTCATCTATTCTAAAGCAATTTCCCCTGCCTGCAGAGACACTGCTTAGTCAGTGATGGACAATCCTTTTGCATAGATCTTTTTTTTTATTATTTTAATTTTTAATTAATTATTTTTAAAAATTTAAATTCAATTATCCAACACATAGTACATCATTAGTTGCAGATATAGAGTTCAATAATTCATCAGTTGCCTATAACACCCAGTGCTCGAAGATCTTAATAATAAAAGGTAACAGAGCCTCACCTACTGATGGATATCATCCTTTCTTAGGCTCTAAAAAGTGTTCAGCTTTTGCTTTGTATGAAAATATGGAAATGTGGCTATCCTTACAATAATAAGTGTTTACCTTACTAATATTTAACTCAGCCCTGATATACTCAGTCCATACCTTTCTGTGTACTTAATAACATTTTGTTTCAATACCAAATCAGTGTATTCTTTTTGAAAAAATTCAACATGTGAGTTAAATTCAATGCATAGGGGCCTAACAATGTACATAATTCTACTGAAGTGAAGACACAGTGAACAACTATGTTCAAGTTCATGCATATACACGCAATGAAAACCATGTCACAATACCAATAGCAATTGCATGGTTCTACTTACTATAAAATTTAGTCTAATTTCATATATATTATTATGTGAATAAAAACTTTAGAATCAGGACGCCTGGGTGGCTCAGTTGGTTAAGCAGCTGCCTTCGGCTCAGGTCATGATCCCAGTGTCCTGGGATCGAGTCCCACATCAGGCTCCTTGCTCGGCAGGGAGCCTTCTTCTCCTTCTGCCTCTGCCTGCCTCTCTGTCTGCCTGTGCTCCCTCTCTCTCCCTCTCTCTGACAAATAAATAAAATCTTAAAAAAAAACACAAAAAACTTTAGAATCATTGAGGTATGGCAATATGATATATAAGATACAGTTCCACATTTCATTTCATTATAACTTTTCGTGTCCTTAGATAGCTGTAAGGAATTTGGGAAATTTATTTCACTAGGCCAAAAGTTCTATTTGCTCAGAAGCTTGCTTAGCACAATGTGCAAAGTTACTGCAGTTTGAATGAAAAACCAGTAGAAGGCAGAATTCTCTACAGTTAAGGTCACAGTCAGCAGCATAAATAGAAAGAGCATATGCTAATTTAAGCCAAGGGTTGTGAGGTCTATTTAGGGGAACTTCCATAGATCTGTTTTATACCACAAAATGGCAGAGAATACCTGGCTGGATGTGGAGACATAAAGATATACCATATGTGCAAGAAGTGAACTGTTAGTCATACAGCATGAATGTGTCCATCCAAAATGGAAGTGTCATGCTTTGCAGCTGCTAATTTCTATGGAATGAGGAAAACAAAACATAACCATACAATACCAACACTATTAATTAAACCAAAACAATGTCTTAGTTATCTCTCACATAAACCTTTTAATAATTGTTTAATGAAAATTATCACCTCTTGTAAAGATGAGTAATAATAACATTGAACCAGTATCAGAGCTATACAAAAATATTATAAAATAGTAGGAGAGGAATGAAAGAATGATAAAGAACACACATGAGAAAAGTATCCCCATATTGATTATCCCATGATGATGAAATAATCAAAGTAAAAATATTAAGAAAATATTATCTTTCTAAAACAAGAGCTAAAAGAAGAAATAAAAGAGCTCGAGAAAGAAATAAGGAGACAAACAAACAAGTCTAAAAATAAGGGCAGAGCTCAGATGGAAAAGTAGAAGAGAAAAAAGTCAAAGTGAAAGCTAAATGGGAAGCAGCACAAAAAATAAAGCTGAAAGCAATGTTATAGGTTGAATTGTGTCTCCCCAAAATTCATATGTTGAATTCCTAAACCCCTATACCTCAGGACAAAACTTAATTTGGCAGTGTGTTTTTGCCATCCAATAAAACTAAATATTAATAACAAAGCAAGAAACAAAAGAGAACAACAATATGCAATTTGGAAACTGGAAAAACAAACTAAACTCTTAAGTCAAACAGTAAATCAAAAGTAGGAATGAAGAATAAATGTGAATTAACAACGATAAAATACTACATATCAAAACCCGACTATAGCTAAGGCTGTTCTCGGAGCAAATTTTATAGACTTAAATCTCATATTATTAATCAAGAGAGTATAAAAATAAATGGGAAGGCATCCAAATGAAGAAATTAGAAAAATAAAGCTAAAACAATTAATGGCGATAGTGCAGAATTACAGATTCAATGAATTTAATAAGAGAAGGAGGAAGCAGGTACATTCAAAATAAAATTTAAAGGAAGAATAACAGCTGTAGAGAAAACACAAGACTACAAATGCAACATTTTTCAAATAAGCCTAAACTTGTAGGTATTTCTGAGGAAAAAAAAAAACATAAATGATAAACATTGACTCCAAAGAAGTTATAAAATTAAACAGATCAGTTAATATGGAAGACCGAGAGAGAGATGCAAATATTTTCTTTTTTATTATAAATTAGATACTAAAATGTGATTAAAAAATACCACAAAAAGATAAGTACATATCTCAATAAAGAGTTTAAATGTAAAAAAAAAAAAATTGGAAAATAGAATCCAGCAGCACATTTAAAACATAAACTGTGGCTCAATGGGACTCATACAAAGAGTCAAGGGGTAGTTCATTTTGGGAAAATAAATGAATACTTTGAATTAATTGATAAGAGGATAAAAGTCAAATAATTAGCTTTACAGCTGTTTGTCTTGAGCTGCTGTAATAAAATACCATAAGCTGAGTGGCTTAAACAACAGAGCTTTATTTTCTCATAGTTCTGGAAGCTAGAAGTCCAAAATCAATGTGCCGTGGATTCTCTTCTTAGATGGTAGACAGCTACCTTCTCCCTGTGTCCTCACATGGCAGGGGGGCCTCAGAGGGAAGAGAGAGCAAGCTCTCTGGTGTCTTTTCATAGAAGGGCACTAATTCCACCCTCATGACCTCATCTAAACTTAATTATCTCCTAGAGACCCAAATACCATTACATTATGGATTAACATATTTCAACATATGAAATTTGGGGGAGACATAATTCAGTCTATAGCAATGTTGAAATGTATTTTGTGAAATTCAACATATGCTCTTCAATAAATAGAAATAAGTAATTGTTTCCTTAAGATAATCAAGTGTATTTATCTCAACACGTCAGCATTATGTGTAATGGAGAAACAATGAAAGGCTTCCTACTGTAGATAATAATAGAAAAACCTTTTTTAAGATTTAATTAATTAATGTATTTATTTATAGTGAGAGTGGGGGAAGGGGTAGAGGGAGAGAGAGAATCTCAAGCACACTCCCCACTCAGCATGGAGCCCAATGCTTGGGCTCAATCCTACAACCCCAGGATCATGACCTGAACTGAAACCAGAGTCAGACAGTTAAACAACTGAGCCACCCAAGTGCCCCTCCTTCGGCTTCTTTTTAATAAATCATAGATTATTTCTAATTTCATGATTTTTCTCTATTATTTCCTGTAATTCTGGAGATAAGTACGAATAAGTATAAAAGCTAGCAAGGAAGAGATAAAATAATCATTATTTATAGCTAATTACAGATCATCTGAAAAACAATGTAGATGTTAACGTGGTGGGGCACAAACCTAATATCCCATAGTCAATAGCCTTTCCATGGTCAAATAACAACTAGCTGAAAAACACAGTGGCTCTTTTTCACTTTCCGTCTAACTGGAATACCCAACAGAGATACCTTAAAACCATGTATTGAAAAAGGCAGAACTCTGTCACCGTAGGTCCTTAAGCACATAGAGTCCCCTCTCCTTATCCCCACTGACCTGAAATATCCTCATTAATCAGAAAAAGAAGAAATAACTTTCTACAGTATTTGAGTGGAAAACAACCAGCTGTAACAGAATTATTTACAATTGAGCCAAAGGACTTAATTTTCTTCCTTTCCTGATTAGAATGAGGATACAATGCCTGCAAATGCAGCAGGCATATTATGACCACAAGGACAAACCCCCTTGATAAGGAGGGTAGAGGAATGGTGTGTTAGCCTGGAATTGCCTTCCCCTAGATTTCTTGTTGCTTCAGATCAATAAACTTCTATCTGTTTAAGCCATTGTAGTAGATTTTACTATTATTTGCAGTCAAATACAATAACCTAAATAATTTTCCAATCCATTGGGCTGAACATTTCAGCTTTCTTATTGAACTCATGCCTCTCTGACCATTTCTTCCATGACTTTTCCGGGAGCTCCAATATGCCTACCTTTTAAAAGTGGATGTCATAAAGTTTTGTTCTCAGTCCACAAGTCTTTTTCCACCTAATATGGTTGCAATGCACGATCTCCATGGTCGTATCCGGTGGCCCTACTCCCTACCCACTTCTCTTTGTGATTTAATCTACCATTGTAGATTGAATTACCTTGTATCAATTCATTATTTGTAGGTCAACAGATCAAGTCCAGTCATTTATCCTGCATTCATATGCAGATAATTATTGGACATTTACCCTGGATACATTGCCTCAATCACAACATGACTCAAAAGACTTTATCATCTTATCTCCTAAATGGAGCCCTCCACTGATATATCCTATTTCAGTTGATATTGCCAATAGACAATTGGGGAAACTTGCCATTCTCCCTTATTTCTCCATATCCTTGACTACCTTACCTTAAAATACCTAGACTTGGTGATTTTATCCTTTAAATATCCCTTAAAGTTGTCTCTTCAGTCTTATCCAGATGAACTGCTCCTTTGAGGACTTCCTCATATCTTATGTAGACTACTGAAAGAACTGGCTAACAGAGATAGCTGATTCCAATTATATCCCAGTCAAACCCATTCTCTGCACAGCTGCCAGTGTGATCTATTTAAGATGCAAATAAGACCATGTCATCCCCCTGCTGAAAACCATTTCATGGCATTCAATCAGCTATGGAATAAAGTCCAAGCTTCTTAATATAACATGGAAGATCCTAAATTATCTGTTTTTTTTTTTTTTCTGATCCGTCCAGCTTAATCTTTGCTCTCTATTTTGAAATTCATGTTCTATCCACACTCAAATGCTTGTAGTTCTTTTAACCCAGTACCCCTTTCTGCCCGTTATCTCCTATATTCTGTGGGTGTGAATTTAGTCTTTTTTGGACACTGTGTAGGTTGTGTCATACCTTCTCTATTGGCCAGTCTTTTAGGTTCAATCGATAAAAATCAAATGTGGGTTATTTAAGAAGAAATTTGTTTAAGGAAAGTCTGGTAGCCTACAGAATCTCTGAAATCTCTGAAAATCAGATTCAGGGCTATACAGTCAGGAAAAATAGCTTAAAAAATCACAAAACTGGCCCAGTGAGGAAAATACCACTGTTGTGTTGCCTTGGTTTGCTAGAGTTGCCAAAACAAAATGCGGGACTCAGCAGCTGAAACAATAGACATTTATCCCCACAGTTCCAGAGGCTGGGAAGTCCAAGATCAAGGTGCCACTGATTTGTTTCCTGGTGAGGACTCTCTTTCTACTTGCAGACCTTCTCACTGTCTCCATAGTGGAGAGAGAATGCAAGCTCTCTGGTGTCTTTCTTTTAAGGGCCCATCATGAAAGCCCTATCCCCGTGGCTTCCTCTAAACCTAATTATTTCCCAGTGGATCCATCTCTAAATATCATCACTTCTGGGGTTAGGGCTTCAACATGTGAATTTTGTGGAGACACAGTTCAGCTGACAGCATGTAGTAAGGGGACAGATGCTCTGCCAAATCCACTGCTGCTGGACCCAGGATTCATCACTATCTCTCTGTTCCTCCTAGCAAGGGGACTTGATGTTTCTGCCCTCACTATTGCCACTGCCCCAGAGAAAATCCTTGTGGCACTCTTTTCTTCTCCTCATTACTTCCATATCCCAAACCTGAGCAGAGAGTAACCAAATGGAGGAGCCTAAGTTGTATGTCCTGTCCTAGCT
Source organism: Neogale vison (assembly GCF_020171115.1). Classification (NCBI taxonomy): domain Eukaryota; kingdom Metazoa; phylum Chordata; class Mammalia; order Carnivora; family Mustelidae; genus Neogale; species Neogale vison. Next base: position 95,672,223 of record NC_058098.1, on the reverse strand, counting down.
GCAAAGTAGGCTGGGAAAATAGCATATAACTTTAGGATGTCCATATTTATAAACCAGGAGAATTCCCCAAACATAAGAAAGGGGTCCAAATGCTGAGTGGTCAAAAAGATTTTTCAAATGTTCACTACATTTCATTAGACTTTTCAACAACAGCCTACATCTTTCTTCCCATTCTTAACACTTAAAAAATGATCCCATTTAGCAAAATGCAACAATACCTCATTACATTAAAAAATAATCTTGCTATTATTTCCCCCAGTGTGATTAACCCAGATACTGCATTCAGTTTTAAGTCTTGGACCTCTGGTTGTGTTTATTTCTCCTTTAGGTTTGTCATAATCCTTGTTTTAATAATTCATAGATTATGAATCAGAGTGTTAACTACTACTAACATTCTTCTATAAAATATAAAATTATGAGGCAAAAAGAAAGAAAAAAATATTTTATTTTCTAGTTTTAAAATCAAACGCTATATCCAAAATATATAAAGAACTTATACAACTCAACATACAAAAAAAACAAATAATCTAGTTAAAATAAAGTTACATATAATTTATATATCTCAAAATGCACATTTTATTTACTTACTATTTATTTATCCCACATTTTGAGTGAACCATTCAATGAGGATTGACTAATATAAACATCAGTTAGGAGAACATAGAACATATTCATTATCCCAGAAATTTTCCTTGGTTTACTTCCTTCATAATCAATCCCATGCCCACCCTCAGACAACCACTGATTGGTTTCTGATTAGTTCTGCCTCTGCTAAATCTTCATATAAATGTTATCATGTAGTGTGTATTCGTTTACGCTTGACTTCTTTGGATCACAACTTTTTAAAAAATTATTTTTATTAACATATAATGTATTATTTGCCCCAGGGGTACATGTCTGTGAATCATCAGGTTTACACATTTCAGAGCACTCACCATAGCCCATACTCTCCCCAATGTCCATAACCCAACCACCAACCACTACATTTTTGAGATTCATTTATGTTTTATGTTTCACTAGTTTGTATCTATTACTGATTAGGAATATGCTATAACTAGTTTATCCACTCACCTGTCAATGGACATTTAGGTTTTTGGCTATTATAAATAAAGCTTCTTGGGTAGTCATCTACAATTATTTACATGGACATATTCTTTCACTTATATTTGGGTAATTACCTAGGAGAGGAATTGCTAGGTCATAAGAAACTGCCAGACTATTTTCCAAGATTGTTGTATGATACAACATTCCCATCAACAATGTATGAGAGTTACAGTTGTTCCAAATCCCCATCAACACTTTGTAGTGGTGATTTTTTTTTTTGAATGCTAATCATTATAGTGGGTATGAAGTAGTACCTCATTGTGGTTTTAATTTACACTGCATGACTAAAGATGTAGACTGTTTTTTCATCTGCTTATTGATCATTTTAAAAAAGTCTCTTTTTGTCAAGTCTCTTTTTTTCAAGCCTTTTGACCATTTAAAATTTAATTATTTTTTAGAGATTTTCCAAGAATTCTATGTTCTTCCATATTCTTCTCAGCCCTTTCAGTAATAGTTAAGATTACTTATGCCTTTCTTTTATCTTTCTGTGTAATGCTATCTCAGAACAGCCTGAAGTAATATTATTGGCTTACCAGATTGGGTTTCCTTCCTTAGCTGCTAAGACCCCTAGAGCCTGGAATCATAGGGAGAGTGAAAAGAAAAGCTCGGTAAGTGTCCCCTTCAGTTATAAAGGTGAAAGGTACTGCTTCCCTCCCACTTCCTCTTCTTTGACTCTGGAGCCATGTTTTCTGACTCATGGCAGAAAAATACCATATATAACAGTATGCCAACCTCACTGAATATGCTCTCCCACCAACACACTGAGCCTTTAATAGACCATTCTACCATTCATTGAGACCAGCTGTTTGGGAGTTAAAGGGTGAATGGTAAAACCATTGAATGCTGTGGGTATCAATCCACTGACTTCCTTCTGGCTGGAGGACGTCAACAAGATATGACTACTGGTTGATCCATAAGCTAGCTCCAGGCACTTGGAGGCTCCTTACTCACTTCTCTGTCTTTGAAATATGAATTACGCCTGCTATTCTCATAGATGGAGCCATTTCAAGGACATAGCCTTGAGAAAGTAAGGAGTTGTTAAGACTACCTGGACTGTGTACATGACTGACTCTAGTTAAGACCTTTATGTACACTTTCAGGATTCTGGTGTATTGTGTGGTGATTTACTCATCCTGTGTCCACCAAAGACAAGCCCCCAAAGTAAATTTCCTTGCTTACTAAAACTGCTACCTACCAATCTGGAGTGGTCTGCCTCTTTCTTTGGTGTCCCCTTGCCCTATGTATACTACAACCAGTTTCAAATTTTACCCCAGGGGACTTCGAAGGTTGCAAACCAATACTTCCTGATTGAAAAGTGAGTTATCTTATTAGAAGTAATGTTGTATGGAATCTCACAATGGTGACTAAGGTAATCAGTATAGTTATACAGATGGTAGAGCTGGCATACAAGAGTGGCAGGCAGGAAAAAAATATCAAGGATAAGTGTTTACTCCAGTGAGGAAAAAATATTTTCCACCCCATGATGGGAAGAGTCCAATGTAATCAACATACCACCAGCTAGCTGGCTGATCCCTCAGTCTATGGCAGCCTATCAAAGTCTAATGGTTTGTCATTGCTGCTGGCATAATGAGGACTCAGCTGTGGTGATAGCCAGGTCAGCCTTGATGAGAAAAAATCTTGTGACTGAGCCCATGCTTAGCCTCTGTCCCTGCCAGGATGGATGTTTTGTTATTGAGTGTACTGGATAAGCACTGAGAGACCTAGGAAAAGAGGCTGACTGAATCCTCAAAACAGTGATTTCCCCCACATGATTACTGCTAATCTCTAGCACAGTGGGACCTTCTGTTGTACCTTCACATGGGATCCAATGAGGGCCAGTTTTGAGAGTTTCATTCATATAACTCATCCCCAGATCTCTCTCTTTTCCACTGATCTTTTCCCTTCACTGTCTCTGAAAATCTAGCCAAGTCATAAGTTACTTTCCATGAATCACTACCGGTGCATACTTCAGGCCATCTTTCTTTTCTTTTTTTTTTTTTTTTTTGCACGGATTTAATTCTACCTCCTGGAAAGATTACTCTAAGCCAATATTCTTATAAATTTGTATCACCACAGCACTGTCATTCAGAGCATTGTAAGCCAGCCTTAAGGTGTTTTCTTCTCTCTTGAGTGATCATAAGAAATTCTCTGGAACACCCTTGGTTTAGGTTGAGCAAGTGATAGCAGTGAGGTTGTAAGCCACCTGTTTATGTAACTTACTTGAGCCTTCAGGATTTGCTTGAATCTGTTTCTTTATATAACATCTCTCCTTGTTCATGGAGTTTTGTTGGACATGAACAATTTTTTGACTTGATGAATTGTATAAAACACTGTAAATTATGGGCATCTCAGATTGCATGATCACCAAATATTTTGTGTTTCAGCTTTTAGTCTATCAGGGCTCAGTAGAAAGCCAACAGTTAATTCTCAAAAGGAATTTGGTTACTTGCCTAAGAAGGATCTGATAATCCATCAGGACACTTGACTTTCATTCTTCTATTTTGGCTTGCCACGGGCTCCATTTAACATACTGATATTCCACAGATTATCTGCTGGGTCCTTCACACAAAGTATCCATCTGAACCAGAGACCCACTTCTGCCTTTGAGTCTTGGTAAATAGATTAAAACAATACACCAAACTACACTTTCAACTTCAAAACCCAGATACCCAGTACCAATATTCCTTATATTTGGGATTTGAAGAGGGTGAGGATAAAGAGCACAGCAAGCTGTCTTTCAGTTTGGAAAGGATATCCTATAATGTTCCACACGACTGATTCCTACAAACCTCACTGTAGTGGCTTAAGTCTATTTTTATGGAAAATATCTTCTGTCTTCTGGCACACAGGTATCTTATAACATTACCTAAAATGCCATTATATCTTGCTATATTTCCTACAAACTTGACACCATCAATGGAGGGACCAGCTGATGTTCTGTGATGATGTTGAGATAACAAGGTACCTGGGAATAAATAGTAGCATAGATCTGAAGAATTTGTGTAGCTCTCAAGCTAGACAGTGAGTGTACTTCTGTCTCTTCCAAGTTATAGCTATGTGCTTCTGCTATAGGCTGCTAGACAATACCTCTAGAGTTTTTGATTTAGGAGGTCCAGATTAAATAGGGATATGATAGGAATCAGCACCCTTAAATCTTTCAGACCATTGACAATATCACTAACTCCTTCGTTCTCCCAGGGGTATCCTTTACTTTTGTTTTATAATTTTGGCATGCATCAGAATACCAATAAGGCACGTCTGCCAACTACTGAGTAAACATACAGGTCTGAGAATTAGTGAGGAACTATGTTTCACTATTATCATGGCTCAAGTCAGACCACTGTTGGCGGATATAGAAGGTTTATTATTACTATTATTATAATGAAGATTAATCAGTACCTCACTCCATTTTCCATGTAGGTTAGTGGTAAGATCTCATGATTAATTAAGCATTACCAGAGATTTGTGTGGATTGTGTTATTTGGTTATCAACCCAGGACTGGGATCTATTATGATAACCAGTTCCGTCTTGTCTTGGTTGGGTAAGTACAGCTAGTTGGCCTGTTTCTACTCTAGGATCCCATCATCCTCACTGAAATTATGAAGTCTGTTTCAATGATGGTATCTCCTACCCACGTACTTGTTCAACAGGAAACAGCCACTGAAGTTTTCCTTTTTTAAAATTTTGCTTTTTTTTTTTATACTGATGATCCCTTTATCAGTGTATTTGTGAAGTGAATTTGTGAAGTGAGTATATTCTGGGACCACTCGAAAGTGGGGTGGGGTTGTGCTGGTAAGGAAATGTGTCTCACTTAACCTACATTCCTATCTTTATTAGGTTTCTTTCTGTACATTTCAATTTGACTGCTTTTAGAATCAGGTGGAGAGTTCTTGAAAATCCTGTTGCTCAGTCTGAACTTTTCCAAGACTCTGTACCAGGACCCAGGCATACATATTTTTCAAAATTCAATGGCTAATCCCACATTGCAATTACAAAATGAATTTATATGATCCCAACTTACTAAATGTAAGCCATTATTGAGTCTAACTTTTAGCACTCAAGTGAGCAAATAATTTAAAGCAGTTCCACTTGCTCAAGCTAGCATGTTAAATCCAGATTATGTGATAAGCGCACCCGTACTGATAAAATTAACCCAATCTGAAATTCAATGTCTTTCTCACCAGTCCTAATACCCTTAAAATTCATTCCTATATATATTCCCTTATGTTTTTCTTTGAGTAAAATTCGAATTGAAGTATAACATACATAGACAGTAGAATGAAAAATTTGTAAGTGGATAGCTCCATGAATTTTACAAAGTGAACATACACTTGTGATGAGTACATTAACTGGAATATTAATACCACATCAGAAACTCCTACATGGCCCCTCATACTCATTATACCTTCTGCAAAATTAACTATTTTTAAACTTTCACCACTATAGAGTATTTTCCCTGTTTTTAAACTTTAAATAAAAGGAATTATATAGTGTATAATCGTTAATACTGCTTTCTTTTGCTTAAGAGTGTGTCTGTCAGATTTCATCCTTATTATATATAGCAATTGTTGTTTTTCATTGTTGTGTAGCATTTCATTTAGGAAATTTACGTATTTTATTTACCAATTTCATTTTTTATGTTATTTGGGCTATTTCTAGCTTTCAGATACTCAAATGTTGCTATTGTGAATGCTCTTGACTGTGTTTTTTGTTACACATATGTATGTATGCACATCTGTTTAATTCAGTCTTTTTATTAATTTTAGTTATTGCAATGGATGCATCAGGGCATCTCATTGTGGCTTTAATTTGTACTTATCTGGTGATGTTAAGCACCTTTCATTTTCTTATTGGATCTTTGGATGCTCTTTTTCTATTGAATTGCCTGTCTTTTTTCTTTTTTATAGTTAGGAGACTGGCTCCCCTTAAGGAAGGACCTGCACACACAACTGAAACTTTATACTATTAATCTTTCTCTCAGCCTTCCCCAAAGGGACTATGACATTTACCAGGGTAACTGAACATTGGGGGAAAGGAAATAACTAGAATTTTCAAAGACTATTGTACACTGGCTCTGAAATCACACTAATTCTATGAGACCTGAAACATGACTGTGGTCCTGAAGTCAGAGTAGGGCCTTATGGAGGTCAGGTGAAATCAATGGGTTTCTGGCTCAGGTCTGTTTCACGGTAGATCCAGTGGGTCCTGTGAGCCCATCCTGTGATATTTCCCTAGTTCTAGAATTAGGATAGACATACTAAACAGCTGCCATACATAATTAGGATAGACATACTAAACAGCTGACAGAATTCCCACATTGGTTCCCTGACCTATGGGGTAAGAGCTAATATGGTAGGAAAGCTCAAATGGAAACCATTTGAACTGCCTCTCCCTGGTAAAATAGTAAATCAAAGCAACACTCTATCCCTGGAAGAACTGCAGAGATTACTGCCACCATTAAGGACCCGGAAGACACAGGGGTGCTGATTACCACAACATCCACGTTCTACTCTTGTATTTGGCCTGTGCAGAAGACAGACAGACCATGGAGAATGACAGTGGATTACCATAAGCTAAACCAGGTGGGACTCCAATTGCAGCTATAGATCTGGCAAATGCCCTTGTCTCCCCACCTGTCCATAAGCCCCATCAGAATTAGTTTGCTTTTAGCTGCCAAGGCCAGCAATATACCTTTACTGTCCCACCTCAGGGATGTATCAACTCTTTAGCCCTATGTCATAATTTAGTTCAGAGGGATCTTGATCGCCTTTCCCTTCCACAAGATACCACACTAATTCATTATATTGATACTATTATGAGGATTGGATCTAATGTGCAAAAAGTAGCAATTAATTTAGACTTATTGGTAAGACATTTGTGTGACAGAGAGTGGAAAATAAATCCAACTGAAATTTAGGGACCTTCTATCACAGTAAAATCTCTAGGGGTCAGTGGTATGGAGCATGGTGAGATGCCCTTTTGAAGGGGAAAGATAAGTTGTTGTTGCACTTGGCCTCCCCTACAACCAAGAAAGAAACATAGTGCCTAGTTTGTCTCTTTGGATTTTGGAAACAACACATTCCTCATTTGGGTGTGTTATTATGACCCATTTACCGAGTGACCCCAAAAGCTTCAAGTTTTGAGTGAGGCTCAGAACAAAAGAAGACTCTGCAATAGGTCCCGACTGCTGTGCAAGCTGCTCTGCCATTTGGGTCAGATGATCCTGCAGACCCAATGGTGCTTACAGTGTCATTGGCATATAGGGATGTTGTTTGGAGACTGTGGAAGGTCCCTAGACGTGGCCCATTGGGATTTTGGAGCAAAGCCCTGCCATCAGCCATAGATAACTACTCTTCTTTTGAGAAAGAGCTTCTGGCCTGCTACTAGGTCTTAGTAGAGACTGAACACTTGACCATGGGCTACCAAGTTGCCATGTGATCTGAGCTGCCCTGGGTATCATATGAGCCATCAAGCCATTTAGCTGGATGTGAACAGCTGTACTCCCTCATCAAACAGAAATGGTAAATATGTGATCAGGCTTGAGCAGTTGCTGAAGGCACTAGTAAATTACATGAAGTGGCCCAAGTACCAATGGTCCCCATTCCTGCTATACTGTTTTCTCTCTTCTAGCCTGCACCAATGTGTCATGGTGAGTTCCCTATTATCAGTTGACAGAGGAAGAGAAGACTCAGCATTGGCTTACAGAAGGTTCTGCACTATATGCAGGTACCACCTGCAGTATATGCACCTGCAGTATAGCCCTTCTCTGGGACATTCCTGAAGGACAGTAGTGAAGGGAAATCCTTCCAGTGGGCAGGACTTCAGGCAATGCACCTGGTTGTGTCCTTTTTCAGAAGGAAAAATGACTAGATGTGCAATTATGTGCAATTATATACTGATGCATGGATTTTGGCCAGTAGTTTGACTGGATGGTCAAGGACTTGGAAGGAACATCACTGGAAAACTGGTGACAAGGAAATTTGAAGAAATATGTGGATAGACCTCATTTAGTGGGTAAAAACATAAAAGATATTTGTGTCCTGTGTGAATGCTTACTGCAGGGTGATCACAGCAGAGGAGGACTTTAATAATGAAGTGGTTAAAATGACCCATTGGGTGCGTACCCGTCAGCCTCTTTCTCCAGTCACCCTTGTCATTGCCCTATGGGTTCATGAACAAAGTGACCTGGTGGCAGTACAGGAGGGTGTGCACAGGTTCAGAAATATGTATTTCTACTCACCAAGGCTGGTCAGGCTATGGTCACCTACAGTGACCAATCTAAACAGCAGCAGAGCCCAACACTGAATCCTGGATATGGCACCATTTCCCATAGTGATCAGCCAGCTACCTACTTGCATCTGGATTATATTAGAGTGCTCTCAACATGAAATAACTGTTTTTTCCTTATTAGAATAGACATTTAGCTCTGGATATATATAGATTTGCTTTCCCTTCACCAAATTCTTCTGCCAAAATGACCACCATGGACTTATAGAATGCCTTACTCACCACCATGGTATTCCACACAGCATTGCTTTGGGTCAAGGAACTCACTTCACAGCAAAGAAGTGTGGCAGCAGGACCATGTTCTCTACTATCCTGAAGCAACTGGCCGGATAGAATGTCCTTTTAAGACTCAGTTATAGCACCAGTTAAGTGCAAGCCTGGGCAAGATTCTCCAGAAGGCTACATATGCTCTGAATCAGTGTTCAATATATGGTGCTGTTTCTCCAACAGCCAGGATTTATGAGTTCAGGAGTCTAGAAGTTGAAAGGAGAGAGGCACCACTTATTATCCTTAGTGACCCACTAGCAATTTTTTTTTTTTTTTTTGCATCTTATTCCCAGGACATTATGCACTTCTGGCCTAGAGGTCTTAGTTCCAGAAGAAGGGATATTTCCACGAGGTAACACAACCATAAGTCTATTGGACTAGAAGTTAAGATGGCCACATAGTAAATTTGGACTCCTCATGCCTCTGAATAAACAGGCAAATAAGGGAATTACAGTGTTGGCTAGATGACTGATTCTGACTACCAAGGGGGAAATTGGACTACTACTACAAAATGGAGGTAAGGAGGGATATATCTGAAATACAGAAGATTCCTTAGGGTGTCTTTTAGTATTACCATGACCAGTGATTAAAGTCAATAGAGAACTATAATTCAATCTATGGAGGATTAGTAATAGCCCAAACTCTCAGGAAAGAAGGTTCAGATCAACCCACAAGGTAAAGAACCACAACCAGCTGAGATGCTTGCTGAAAGCAAAGGGAATACAGAATGGGTAGTAGAAGGTAGTTATAAATACCACCTACAACCTAGCATCAGCATCAGTTTTAAAATGTGACGAGATTCTTACATAATCAAAGAGGCACCTTTTTCTGATGGAAGCACAATCTCACAGACAATAATGAAAATGAGCAAATGACGCAAATAATTTATTTACCAAAAATTTATATTTTTCTAAGATTATTCATGTAAAAGGAGAAGTCAAGGTGAACTAAAAGGCAAAAATAATGAATAAATCTGTTCTCCAAGCAGTTTTAAGGTGAAGAAAAAGGCAATGGTTTGGCTTAAGCTATTACACAAAATCATATAGACAAAATCAAATTTGTTGGCTTCCCGATGGAAGAAAGGAAGATTCCTTTTTTTCCCTTTTGTTTTTAAGGGCGGGAGGGGGGAGATGAGTTGGCATATGAACACTTCTGCTACTTGAAACAAGTCACAGATTAGGTGGTTGGGAGGACTCCTTTTCCCCATGAAAGAAGCTAAGAAGAGCCGTGTCTCTCCTTTCCTTTCTCCCTGGTTGTGGGGATGGTCTAGGTTGTGCCAAGTGGCTGCCCCCATCTGGGACCTGACCCCTGAGCTGGTGACCCAAAGTGCTTGAAAACACTGGAGATTTTTCATACTGGTGGCAGCAGAGTGGAGTGGTTTCCCATGCAGACTACTTCTGGGACCTGACCTTAGCTGTGCTGTCAGCCGCCTGACCCCTCCACTCCCACACATTTGTCATGTCTGGAACTTCAGGCTTCCTGTCAATTTTTGAGGTCCAAGAAATTCTTCCAATAAATTTTTTTGTGTGTTTAAAAAACGAAAAGTCAAACACTATTGATTGTCTCATACAGCTGGACAGTATTTATCTAGAATAAGAGATAAATAGATTTGTTCTTACTTGATTTTAAATGCCAAATTTCCACAGTGATTAGAAGAGTTGAACAGAGGAGCAAAGCAGGATTCTAAAAAAATTCTAATTCTCTTAATAAATAAGGACATATTTTCAGCCACTTTGTTGCATGCCCAGCAGTTCATAAGAAGCTATGTATTTGGGGAGATGTAGTAGAAAAGTCAGGGTTAGTGGAAGCTTTTTCTGACTAAACATATCCCTTCACAATCTGCCATGGCACCTGGAATTCCAGCAGTAGTCAAATTCTTTTGAATTTAATTATGGCCATGCATAGGAATTCCACGTTTGCTTATTTATTTTTTATTTTTAAAGATTTTATGTATTTATTTGACAGAGAGAGAGTGAGCATTCACAAGCAGGGAGAGTGGGAGAGGGAGAAGTAGACTCCTTGCTAAGCAGGGAACACAATGTGGGGCTCAATCCCAGCACCCTGGGATCATGACCTGACCCAAAGCCAGACGCTTAATTGACTGAGACGCTTAATTGACCACCCAGGTGTCCCAGAATTCTATGTTTAAAAGCAGGCGTCTTTGGGAAGCGTAGCTCATGAAGCTGCTATTATTGGTATAAATTAGGTTTAAAAATAAGATCAGTTTGGATTGGGTCTCACTTGTTGGTGGGAAAGCCTATTTTTAAAAGGCCATGAGCTAGAAAGTCAGCCAAAAGTGGCCAGATGAAAGAAAAAGGAAGAACGAAAAAGCCCTGCTTTTCATGGGGGATATACAAACACTGGGCAGTCATTTGCAAGATCATCCAGTATTCAGTGTAAGGGTCAGGGGCTCAAATGTTTGTCTTCTTGGATTAGAACTGCATGGCTAAACAAGATGCTGGGCCAACAGGTAGAAGTTTCTGGGTGGGGGGTGGGGTGGGGAGTGAAGGAACTTGGGGAGAGAGTTCCCAATCTCTTCCTGAGAAAGAGGAAATCTTCATCTCTCTGAAGCCTCAGCAGCACCAATTGGTGTAGGGAGATGAAGAGAACTCAGTGGTGTGCAGAAGCCCAGCAGGGACGTGCATGGGGAGCTGAATGAGCTGATCTCTCCCATCAGGAGTCTTGGCTGAGCAAGGCAGGACCCTGGGAGACTGCGTGGTTCAGCTTTGAGAAATGCCTGGTGACTGTGATGCAATACTTTGTTATCCATGGATAAAGGAACCTGTGGCATTTTAACACCACTGTCAACAATGAGGGCTGCTGCCATTTGTTCAGATTTTATAAGGTGCCAGGCTCAGGTTGCAAATTCTGTTTACTTTATCACTTTCATAATCTCACAACTTTGAAATGGGTACAGTTAGTATAGCACCGCTATTTTATGGATGAGTAGAGGGAGGACCAGAGGGATGGAGGAACTTACTTCTGTGATACAATTAGCAAATGGGGGGGCAGTATTGAACATAGTCCATATTCAAAGCTCATGTTCTCAGGTTTCAGCTGAAGCTCTTTCCTAAACTCAAAGACAAATGCCATCCAGGATAAGAGAGTTCTTGGATAGGAACTCTGTCATCCTGGACAAGAGGCTCCTGGAAATGGTATGACAACAAAACTTCATCAAATGGGAGCCCTCAAGGCATGATATATATCTTGCATATCCATCTACCTAAGAAAGGCACCACGCCAGCCGGCCAGCCAAAGTCACCCCAGAGAAGAGTGACACTGTACACATAAAATTACCAGTTAAGCCAGGGTCAGTCCTGCTCCCATCTCAGGTGAACATTCCAGAATTTAAAAGCCTGCCTCATTAGCATCCTGCCTGATCCTTGATGGGACAAATGCCATTAACAAACAAGGATCACAGGGGAAGGGAGAGAAAATGGAATGGGAAGTCCTCAGAGAGAGAGGAAAACCACGAGATACTCTCTTTTTTTTTTAAAGGTTTTATTTATCTATTTGACAGAGAGAGACCACAAGTAGACAGAGAGGCAGGCAGAGAGAGAGAGGGAAGCAGGCTCCCTGCTGAGCAGAGAGCCTGACGCGGGACTTGATCCCAGGACCCTGAGATCATGACCTGAGCCGAAGGCGGCGGCTTAACCCACTGAGCCACCCAGGCTCCCCAACCATGAAATACTCTTGACTGTAGGAAACAAACTGAGAGTTGCTGGAGGACAGTGGATTGGGTGATGGTCATCAAGGAGGGCATGTGACGTGATGAGGGTGTGATAAGCAATTGATGAATTATTGAACACTACATCTGAAACTAATGATGTATCTGTGTTGGCTAATTGAATTTAAATAAAGAAATAAAGACCAGAGAGAGAGAAAAAACACTAAATGTTGCTTTCAAGAAAACTAACAAACAAAAAAACCAAACATCAGTCTGACTTGCTTTGTTTTGTCTGTCTTTGTTGTAGCTGTTGCATTGGGATGATCCCCTGTGGCCTGTCCCATGGGTTTTATTAAATCAGCTTCAGCCAACTCAACCTTCTGCCTCAGTGAAGGTTCTTTCCATTCTGTGCAGAATCAGTCCATGAGCCCATAGCAAGCCCACTACAAGCCATCAGTGGTTGGTTTGAGGATAGGCCATTTAAATTTTTTCCTAATTAGATACGGGGAAAATTTTAAAAACTTTTTAAAAATGTTGCTTAAAACAGTACCCTGTGGGCTTTGTGTTTATAGTTATTATTTTATTTTATTCCTCCTTATGGGTACTTTCATGCTTTTATAGTCCTAATTGTGAGAAATGTGGTTTCCAGGAGTCACCAATGGAAAGAGCTCTGTGATGACAAGTCTACATATGTCTGCCGCACTTTTGATAAGATGCATTTAAAATGAAATGTCACTCTTCAGAATGGTTTCATGCCTGTGAAAATGAGCTAGCTTTTCAAGTCTGCACTGAGAGAGAGAGGGAGAGGGAGCAAGATGGAGAGACTGAGAATGTGTGTTTATAGATCTCTTCCTTGCCCTTTCCTCTCAAACTGACTATTATACACATTCTCTCCAAACCCACAAGGGTTGTGGGAGGTCAGGCAAGCATTAGAGTTCTGTTGCAGTGGACTGGAGTCCTTGGCCTGGGTCCCAGTAGGGAACTGGGAACCGGTTCAGACATAGGTGGTCTACAGCTGGGTTCAGATGGGGCAAGCAGAGCTGACAAAGTGCACAGAGAGATCCTGCGAAGTCCAGCAGCAATACCACTTAGACCTGTGCAGCAAACTTTGATATGGCCCCACTGTAAGAGCTGCTTCATCTCTAATGGTCTTAAGGTTACTGCTGATTTGATTTGAGCCAGTGCCTCCTGCTAACATACATGGGTCCCCATTGGCCTCAGACTTAGGGACTATTGCATCAGAGTGTTCCAAATACTCATGAATTTCCATTAACAAAAGTAGCATCCTCTTTCAAAACCCAAGAGTCAAGGCCTGGAGACTCAATATTCCCAATGGACACAGACTTTCTATCTATCAACCTAAATTTCAGGTCAGGAAAATAGAGGTTTGACCGTTCTTTCAGCAGAAGCAATGGAAAGGATAAAAGATGACTGAGATAAAAGATTAGAAAGACAGAGTCTAGTTGGTGCCCTCATAACTGCCTCTGAGTATTAAAGATGTTATGTAGATTCTGAGTTTTTGACCAACATCATTAGTGAGGCAACATTCTCCATCTTTCAATTTATTTCTTTAGGTTCCAGGAAAAATAACCCATTTTTTTCTTTAATCTTTCTCTCTCCCTATATCTCAAAAGATTCAGAACAATTCTTTTAAGTGGGATAAGGGGTTCTGAGATACCTCACTGCACCCCTGGAAGTAGCATGACACAGTGGTTAAAAGGCATGTTTGGATTTAAATCCTAGCCCCCAAATCCACTGCTGTGTGACTTCAGGCAAATTGCTTAATCTCTCTGGACCCCAGCATCCTCTTGAATAAAATGGAGGTATGAGTTAATGCCTTCAAGGAGTTGTTGGGATGATTTAATGAGATCACATATACAAATAATTAGTGTAGTGCCCATCAAAGAGAAGATACTCAATAGGTGTGGGATGTCTTTTTTCCTTCATTTGTGCAGCTGGATCAATAACACTCTTTGCAGGGTGCTCAGTGCATTCCTCCATTCCTGCCCATGGTTGGCACAGTAGGCCCTCACCTTTTATAGACTTGTGCCTACTTCATCTTCTCCCTGCATCTGTTTGAAACATGGCTCTACCTGTGGCAGAGTCCTGGCCCAGTTTTCACATGAGAAATAAATGGAAAGTTTAGGATCCACCATAAGTCTACCTGTCAACCTGGATTTCATTCATTCATTCGATCATTCATTCAATAAATAAATGCACAAATATCTATGGAGGTCATGAGCATGGCTGTGAGGACACCATTCCCTACATGCATAGAGCTTACAGTGGAGCAGAAGATGTAAGCAAGTAAGCAGACATTTACAATACCATGTAGAAATGCTACAGTGGGGAAAACCTACAGAACTATGGGAGCAGATAGAGGGGAAGCTACCTGGAGCCAGAGGGTCAAGGGCTATCTGGGGAAACAGGTGGGAGGAGGAGAGGACCAGGTAGCGGGAACTCCATGTGCAGAGGCGAATTGCTGAGAGGGATTCACTGTGTGCAAGGAAGGGGAAGGACCCCACAGTAGGGGAGACTTGAGCATCAGCAGAGGTGAGGTGGTGAGGTCAGTGTCCACGTGCAAAAAAGAGGGCCCAGAAGGCCATGAAGAAAATAGTAAGATGTGAGTTCCAGGGAGATTCTTATCTGTATGCAAGACTGCCACTTGTTTATCACTCCCTTACTCTCTCCTCCCTTCTTTCTCCTTTGACCCTCCACCAGCATACAGAAAGAAACACTCTGACCACAAAGCTGTATGTCCATCTATGATGGCTTTTAGAAGATGTCTCCTAGTTCTAGTCTCCTAGAACAAGGCATAAGATTGTGTAAGGCCCCGTGCGCAGACTCTAGAGCTTACCAGTCTATCCTTTTTGATTGACTTGAGTCTTTGGGGGAAAAGAAAATACCTTAAAAAAATTTTTAACTCCTACACATGCAATCCCTTCTCAATTGCCTTGGAATGATTGCACATTTAAGACTGAACCTGCTCGGGGCGCCTGGGTGGCTCAGTGGGTTAAAGCCTCTGCCTTCCACTCAGGTCATGATCCCAGGGTCCTGGGATTGAGCCCCATATCGGGCTCTCTGCTCTGCGGGAAGCCGGCCTCCTCCCCACTCTCTCTCTCTCTGCCTGCCTCTCTGCCTACTTGTGATCTCTGTCGGTCAAATTAAAAAAAAGAAAAAAAAAAGACTGAACCTGCTCAACCTTGTGAATATGTCAGAATGTTGGTTCTGCTGAACTGTCATTGACAAAATATTGCATGGAATGCCTGCCCTTCCAAGTGCTCAGTGCATTCCCACCCTCCTGCATTCCTGCCAGTGGTGGCCCAGGCTAATATGAGAGGCCCCATTTGTTTTAGAAAAGTACATCGTGGTGAAATTGTTTTGTGCTAGCCATATTTTGTTTTTCTTATTCTTCTTATTACCTGTTATTTGAGATTAACAGAGCATGGAAACTGGTCCACCTACAACATCAGCTAATTCAATTTAAGACTACTGTTCATTTATCTATAGTTGCCTTTATGATGAGTAAATGATGAGAAGTGTTGTTTGCACTTTCCCTCTGAGTGATGTATATTACCTCATTTGTTCAACATGAATTCATCCACCACAAATTCATCTACCACAGAGAGTTTAATCTGAGCAAAATGCTCTGTCAAGCATAGGAATAAGTCTTCCATGGAATTTTACTTCAAGGAGTTTACAGTCTGGTGGGAAAGATGGACATATGCATAACTAACTATTCTCCACATCATCCTGAGGTCACACCAACATGCCTATGGTTTTGTTCCCTGAATCCCACCTCTGGGACACTCAGGACAGCCTCTACAGCCTTTCCAACTCCTGGGACCACTCCAACATTTATGCATCCATGGGCAAGAGTATAAATGGAGGCACACCTACCACATATATACATATTTAAAAGTTACAGATCAAGCCAACAAACTGTTACATGGAATATATTCTGCCTTCCTCCCTTTGAAAAATGTATCTTCATAATGACCTGAAGGCCAAGCTCGAATTTAGAATTTTCAGATTCCTTGGATTTCCAAACTGGACCCTAGTGGTGTAAAGGAGCCAATCTCTATCCCTGGGCCCTAGACCTTAGCCTGCCCCACTTCTTCCTCCACTCCTACAAGGGTTTCAGGTACATGTGTATAGATAGCTTAGTCCACAGGTCCAAGCTCCTGCCACACTTCCCAGAGTGACTCCTGGCTACTCCCAGGACCACGGGTGCACACACTGTCAGTATAGTCTACCTTCAAGAGACTGGACTTGGGGAAGAGATCAGCACAGGCAGCAGAGAGGAGTTGGGGTGTTTAGGCAGGAGACTCAAAGTACTGGCTATTTATAACTTGATCTAGATAGTTGGTGGGGGTGGGGCAGTGTGGAGCTGGGGAAGGGCCATAGCAGAACCCTGCAAGCATGGGGACCAGGCAAGTGGTCCTCCTGCCCCACCTAAGAACAGTATTGACAACTCCCATCATTGCTGGTGTAGTGAACTTGTACTTACTCCTCAAGATCTAGTGCAAGTATCTCCTGACAGAATTCCTTTCTTTGTGTCATTACTGTTCCTTGCATCCACCTCTGACCTGTGGACTCTGTAGGAGTAGGATCTAGTTTTTAATCACATTTGTGTTCTTAGCACCTACAAAGGGTTTGGCATTGGAAGAGCTCAGTGAGTATGTGTTGGATAAATGTAATCCCAAATTATATGGGATTCCACCTGAATCCTATGTGGGTCTACCTGGTAAGATGGAATTGCAGTGAAAGACGTCTAAGCACCAAGAGGCCAGCAAGGTCTTCAAAAAGTAGTGTTATTGGAGCTGAGCTTTGGGAAATAACTAGGATTCTGGAGGAAAAAATCAGGAAGGGGGGCTCTAGGTAGAAGGAAGCACATTTTCTACATACACCACTCAAAATAAATTCTAAAGCTCAAGCATTTCACTGAAATATCTTCCTAATATACATGAAAAAATAAAATAATAACTTATTGCTTTGCTTAAGACCTTGATTCTATTTAAGTATGTCTTCAGAATCCATGCACTGGAAAAGTAGTTCTGGCCCTTTTAAGAGCAAGGGTGTTCTGCCAGACCCGATATGGGGGGCAGCAGTTGGAAGCTTGTTAAATTGTTAGAAAGGAGATTAATGTTATGTAAATGTAAGTAATTAATCAGCAAGCACCTCTCTAGCCAAATACCTGATGTGAAGAGTCCTCCTTTGAGAGGGGAAAATTGCTCTCCTCTGATTAAAAATGGACCATCAAACAGCATTTAGATCCATCTTTTGCTTCTAACTTTCCCCAAGGTGTCTGGAGTTGAATGTAAACCTCCCCCCACCACCACTACCACCATAAGGAGAAAAAGAGAATCTGTGTAACTTGAGCTGAGATCTAGCTGAAGCACCCCAACTAAAGAAGAGTAGAGAATTTAGGACCAGGGAACTATTCAGGGAGCTCAGAGCTGTGGATTGACACCAGGCAAACATGTCTAAACTGAAAAAAATGGGACACTCAAAAGTATAAAAGAAATTATTTAGGAAGATACCTTACTATTTGCCTACCCTGGTATTCATGCTCTTGTTTTCTGAAACAAGCTCTTCTGCCCATTGGGCATGAACCCCATTAATGGTGAAGGATGGCTGTCTTGTCTTCTCCCCGACACCAGGGTGTGAACATGGCCCAGGCCTGGAATCTCTGAATAAATATCCTCCTGGCCTCTGGAACTGAGTCCAAAATAGGCTGATCTGAGCCCCTCTGGTGGCATTACTTGGGAGATAATTCTTGATTTTTTCCCCGAGATTGCTAGCTGGTAAGTCATGTATGTTCACAGCTGCCATTGGCATCGTTCCCCGCATGTGGAGAGAGCCTTAGAAAGAACAAAGCCAACACACACACAAGCAAGCAGATTCAAAGGATGGAACAAGACTGACAGGGCCCTGATAACATCACTGTGATCCGGGTATGTTTGCCTGTGACCCCTGATAACATCACTGTGATCCGGGTATGTTTGCCTGTGACCCATTCAATCCAGAGATCCTATCCCAAAACTTTCTCTGTTTTCTCAAACCCATTTAGGTCAAGTTTCTATTACTTGTACCAGCATCTGCTCTGACTAATATAAGATAAGTTTCCAAAGGCTACTCAGATTCCTGAAGTTGAGGACTATATGGTCTATTGGATGATTTTTGTGCTTAATTAAAATCTATTTAAACTTATGAGCTTGTAACTGTGCAAGTCTTAAGGAATAAAAAAGATGAACAAAGCTTAGTTTTCTGATTTCATAGTGTAGGGGACAAAAATGTTTCCTCAACCCTATTAGGTCCCTGGCTGGGTCTAAAAACTAAACGGACAGAGACAGATGAACAGGAGAAAAGCATATAATTTTTAAAATAGAAGTTGTACATGACACAGGAGCCTTCATAAGGAAATGAAGACCCAAAGATGTGATGAAACCTGAATATTTCTGTGCTGGGTTTGATGAAGAGTGAACAGACATGGAGAAATAGGATAGGTCAAAGAGTGTGAGCTACGTAGGCTAGGGCAAACCTGCTTGGATTCTTCTTGTGGCTATTGGTCTTCAGAGATAAGGATGCTTCTTTCTTCCTGGTAGAGGCAGGGCACATTTCACATGAGGGTTTTATGATTTACTTCAGGGAAGATGTGGTAAGGGGAAAGTCAGAGTGATCTTCCTCCTTCTTTTGTTTTCTCAGACTCCTTCTGCTTAAGAAATTCAATATGCCGAGGTGCCCTATTGTGGGGTAGCATGACCTGAACCCCATCAGTAGCGTATACAATTAGCTAGAAGTCAGTACAAGAGGATAAGTCTCTTAAAAATAAAACTTAGGTTGGATGTATTCTATTAATTAATATCTGTAGCCTAATTTTAATCTGATAAGCTTTTTAACATTTGAAATTATTATGATCACTGTTATTATTCAAAGCCAGAAGACATACAGGCTCTATATGAAGAGCTTTTGCTTGCTCAAATGTGTCTGCTTCTTTTGAGAAATGAAAAACGACTGGATATATATTGTTAGTAATCAAGATATAATAATATCCACAATTAGACTTTTTATAAAGTATATATAAAATAGAAAATAGTATATATAAAAATGAACATAAGAGTTTAAGCTAAACTCTTAACTGGCCTAATATGTTTCACCCAGGAGTTGCATGGTTTGAAAAAATGACATGTAGAAAATTCTTTATTCTAAAAATAAATATGGAGTATAAAATCTTTATAAGCAATTAATTAGCTTATTCTCATCTTCATTTAAAAAAATGAGTAAGTAGGGGCACCTGGGTGGCTCAGTGGGTTAAGCCTATACCTTCGGCTCAGGTCATGATCTCAGGGTCCTGGTATCAAGCCCGGCACCAGGTTCTCTGCTGGGTGGGGAGCCTGCTTCCTCCTCTCTGCCTACCTCTCTGCCTACTTGTGATCTCTTTCTCTGTCAAATAAATAAATAAAATCTTTAAAAAAATGAATAAGTATCTGTACGTAGGAAATAATTTTTTTTCATCAAAGTTTAATTGGACACAGTTCCACATGATCCCTTCCACATGAGCCAATAACCATGCAAGCTTCCAACACTCATGCTTGTTCATTACTAAGCATTAAAAAATGGTGAGCCAACGAAGAAGAGGAGGTGGCAGTTTTTAGAATTAAATGCTTATGAGCATTGATTTAATTCATCAAAGACTTAAAATTTAATAGGTCTAAAAATGAAAAGACTATGTGTAAGACATTTTAGAAACTGCGAGAGGAAAATGCTAACGAAACGGTAAGGAAGAGAGGAAATAGATTAGAATAAAATGACAGTCCAAGCTAGTTCAGTCTGACTGAAGCCTAGGAAGAACAACTGGAACTGAGAAGACTCACCAGGTGTGGGGGGTCTAATAGAAAAGGAAACCAGACATATCTGGTTAATCAACCAGCTGTAATCAACACAGAAGAGCGAACAGAAAAGATTGCTTGAAGAGCAAGCCCTGAGGTGAACTTTGAGAATGTTCTCCTAATATGTGAACTTCACTTGTCAAAATCAGAGACGATATGTTTTTCTTATTCAAAAGAAGTCAGTTTTCTAACTGCTTCACTTTTCCAATCACCATCAAGTCACAGAGGCAGACTTTTGAAGAAATTTGCTGAAACTTTTAATTAGCTGTCCACTCTGTTCCACTTTTTCAGGTATTCTTACTGGCTTCCTTAGGAGTTGTAACTGAGAAAAACAGGAGGTTCCTTGTATGTAGTGTGTAAAATATATATTTATAATTACATATATAAGAATATTTTATTTATATATAAGAATAATTTATTTATATATAATAATTTATTTATATATAAGAATAATTTATTGAAGTATTATCAATAGCTAATAAGTTCAGTCAGAATGGATTATGTTTCATCAGGGAGAGCTAATGCAAGCATATCTGTTTGAAGAGGTGTCAAATTATTAGCCCACCTGGGACTCTCTATGCATTGTCTTACTGTGATCTAGGCTAATATGAGATAATAGAAAATATAAATACTGGTTTCTGCCCTCAGTTCCTGGCACAAAGTTCCAAAAGCCCTGGTAACTTCCTAAGTGATAAGAGCACTGGGAGTGTCTTTTGTTCTGTTAGTCAGTCTTTGACTTCGGGCACTGACACAGGGCTCCTGAAACCCTTGTAAATTCCTAAGTGATAGGATCACTATAAGCATCTTTTATTCTAATGAGGTGACTCTGGGTGGGCTCCTGGATGGCTCCTGGATGGAACTGATCACCAGAAAAACAAAGCCAGGGTTAGAAGTTTGGAATTTTCAGCTGTAAGCTTATCCCACCATCTTCCTTCTGGGGAGGCTGGAAATAGAGTTAATAATCGATCAGGTCTACATGGGGAAGCCTCCATAACGTCCCAATAGCATGGGGTTTGGAGAGCTTCCAGGTGGGAACACATCCCCGTACAGGAGGGTGACACACCCCCAATTGCCTGAGGATGGAGCTCCTGCACTTGAGGCCATCCCTGATCTTGTTCTATCTTGTTCTTCTTCTCCATCTGGCTGTTGATCTGGATCCTCTTTCAGATCCTTTAAATGGTAAATATAGTGGTAAATATAATGGTAAATAAACTGGTAAATATACATGTTTCCTTGAGTTCTGTAAGCTGCTCTAGCAAATTTATCAGACCCAAGGAGAGGGTCATTGGAATCCCTGATTTGTAGTCAAACTGGACACAAGTTGTGGGTAACACTGTGGCGGGGCACCTATTACTTGTAACTGGCATCTGAACTGGTGCACTCTTGTGGGCCTGAGTCCATAACCCATGTGATCTGATGCTATCTCCAGGTAGATGGTGTCATCTATTGAGTCATGTATTGAGTTAAAGCGTAGAACTCCCAGCTGGTATTGGAGAATTGCTTGATGAGGGAAATCCTCCCCACATCTGGTGGCAGAAGTACAGGGGTGTGTGGTACTGTGTGAGTGAAGGAGATGCATTAGAGGAGGACTGAGATTTCCCATTTTGGCTAACTTTTGTCCCAATTCTTCCTTCCTTTTATTCATCTCCTTCTGTCCCAATTCTACTCAGTTTAAAAACCTTAGATCCCATTCTTGGAGTGCCTTCTCACTTCTGGGTCATGGTTTAGTTCCCCACACCTCTAGCAAGCAGTTGGACTCATTAACCCAATGGCCTACTTGCTGCTTCCTGAAGCACTCTGTGGCAGGTAGATGGGAGGGAGAAACAAGAGGGGAAGAAAAAGAAACTTTGAACACAAGTCTCTTGTGTCTCTGAGGAGGTCTATGATGCAAGAGACTGGGGTATTTGGGAGATGAGGGTAAGGGTTTCATTAATGATTTATTATTATGATGCTTTCTTTATTTAATTAAGCTTTTTCTGCCCGCATTATGTTGTATCAGTTGCCTATAAGGATGAGATGGGAGCAGAGACTTACTGCAAAGGTCCATCAAAGAGAGTTTCTGGTGTGTCTGGGCTTGGGCAGCAGTTAAGTACAAACCTCTAAAATGTTAAGACCCTGATATATCTCTGGCCAAAGATTACAGACTGCAACTGCCCCTCGGAACAATGTGTTACTTAAACTATTCTGGAGGATTTCACTAGTTACCAAGCACATTTAGATATGGCCTTAAGAAAAACATATACTGGCAACAGGTCTTTGGGGAGAAGGACGATATACCACCATGAAGCTGGGCAGCTGGGGATGCCCTGCTCGCTCAGGGCAGAACAAGATACCTCCTGCTTCCCTTTTCCGTTATCGCTCCTTTCTCTTCCCAGAAGCTCCCGTTGTTAGTTAGATGAGTCCTTTGAATGTGCTTGGTTAACTGTAAACTTTATCCTCCTTCTTGTTTGTCCACAAGACATGTGACTAATGTTTGACCTTCATCGGTTCCGAGGTTGGCTATTGTTTCTATCTAATAGAAGTGAGACTGTGGAGTTGTTCCACAGTCTTTTCGACTATTGTCCCCTGTTCCAATCTCCTGCAGCTGACTTGTTTGTGCCTACTTCTTCTCCGATTCGCCGAATGGAAGTGGCAACAGACTTTCTGTCTGCCATCTTCAGACGCAGTCATAGACTATCGCGTGCATTTTTGTTATACTGCAAGCATGTTTCTAAGCATGTCTGTGCACCTTTTGAATTTTTGAGACCCCATTTTTAAAAAGTGCTGATTCATTGTGGAACTTTATTTTTAAATTTTGATTACTCTTTCATATAGGAAATAACATTCAAGATAAAGCTGTTGTCTTCCTTTTCCTGTAACTTCCAGCTGCTTGGTATTTGTGCTATTTTTTATGGAGGTTTGCAAGCATTTTCAGTAGACTAATTTTTCAACCTTAAGAAGAGCTACCAATAGTAATAAAGCTTAATACTTAGACTTTCCTCAGGAATTTAAAAATGGATTCCAAATTTGTGCTTTGGTTCTTTGCTCTCAGTTGTCCAGATGGGACCAATTATTCCCTCTAGCCATGGAGAGAAGCAAATTTTCTTTTACTCCCCAAACACTTCTCACTTAAGTTAGGTTTGAAATTGCCGATTCTGCCAGCTGCTCTAACTTCCAGGCCACTTTTCCACTGACACAGGAAAATATAGGAAGTAGAAATCACATAAAAAGCAACCTAACTCCATGTGTCCATTTATTCAGTATAAAGGATTAGCTCAAGACAAAATGATTATTTGTGTTTGTATTTGTGGTCCTTTCCAATCACTTGCCTCTTTCCTAGAAATCTACTACCTGGTGATGTCCTCAGGCCACTTCTGTTCAGGCTAAGGATCCTGCCCAAATCTGCTTCTTCAGCCAGCTCTCCATGTGTTGATCCCAGTTCTCCTATTCTTTGTGGGGAGAAAAATATTCCTAAAAGAAAGTTATCTGATATAGTGATTGTTTTTAAAAACTGATGCCTGAAGTCTCCCAGCAGATTTCAATTTTAACAAAAGTATGCTTACCCCAGAGGAGTTTAAGGCCATTTGAGGAAATACTCTTTTCAGGGAGTGGGGGGACCCTTTATGATACCTTCCAATAATTTCCACACAATTACAAGTGCATTCTACCTAACCAATTCCTTGGTCAGTGCCCTTTCATCTAGAGTAGATATAAACCCTCCCTGTACATCCCAGGCTTCCTACTCTAACCCTCTCTACCTGCAACCCATGGGACCACTCCTCCAGTCCAGAGGTGGCCCTGTTTCATGCTCACCAACTCATACACTCATTCCCACTTCCTGAGCACCCACCTCGTGTTGGGACCATGTAAGACACTAGGAATGGAATATCATAAGAATAGTTCCTGTTCCCAAGGAGCTCACCATCTTGTGAATGAAGCAAGTGTGCAGATGAAGAAACATTGTCATGTACTTGGACAGGACTTCATTCTGCTAAGAGAGGTCAGAGAAATGTTCCCTGAGGAACCTTCACTGCCTGCTTCCTCATTGTTGGTTTATGTCAGTGTTGTCTTCCCAAGTATATTATAGGCTGTCCTTTTGTCCCTCATAGTCCCTAGCACAACACTTTGTATGCGTTAGGCACCCAGT
The DNA here is from genome assembly GCF_020171115.1 of Neogale vison. Taxonomy (NCBI): domain Eukaryota; kingdom Metazoa; phylum Chordata; class Mammalia; order Carnivora; family Mustelidae; genus Neogale; species Neogale vison. The sequence goes on along the minus strand of NC_058098.1, from coordinate 95,647,879 downwards.
AAGTTTTTGTCAACTTACTGAATAACCATAAATAAATATAACTTTGCCCAACTTTCATTAACCATCTCATGAAGATCAGGTACCACAATGGGGGCATCATTCAGTGGGCAGTCTAGCTATTACTTTCAGCCCAGCCTTTACTTGTTTAATGCCTTGATATTGTCAACTCTGCAAACTGTCCCCCATATGCCAGCCATGCTACCTACCATATGCATCCACAGACAATGTACATACATTGTTCTGACATGCTGGAATTTTGAACAATCTGAATATGAGGAAATTGCATCTCAATACTAAACAGAAAAGGCTCTCATCAGCTCATCTGCCCCCCTGCAATTCCCCCAGGGGGTGGCTCTCCAGCATTTGTCATAAACAGAATGGAGGTCATTAAAGCCTAGCAAAACCCAACAACATATCTAATTAGAGAACTGAAATCATAGAGCCAAGCAGAAATGACAGGGCATGCTGAGTTTAGTTACTTCTGAACATACTTTATTGCTTTGCCTGGGTAAATCATTCCCCATACTTAAAAAGAAGTGAAGATTTATAGCATCATTTCCAAAGGGGCAGTCAGTAGGGCAGCATCCTCAGGCAGAAATAAAGAGTTTTTAAAATTTTCTAAATGGACTTTTTCACACAATTGAATGGAAAGTATAACTCTTAGCAGCAGGCAAAACAAACCTTGAGGTCATCTGGAAAGCGTATTTGATGACTTACATTTATCTCCTAAATATGTCCCTCTCAAGTTCTTACTAGCCATGAGAGAGTTGCCAATATTTCTTTTAATTGCAGGCGGAAACTAGATAATTTGGTCAACAAAATAGAAAATGAACAAAATCATGGTTGTGGTTTGTTTATACTTTGCTTCTGGGAAAAAACTTACATAATATATGTGTGTACACATATGCATATATATTATGTATTTTTTTCTAAGCCTTTTTTAAAAAGTTCAGAAATAATATGCATATATATATAAACATAATGTTTTGTTCTATGCCTCTTTTTATTTTAAAGATTTTTATTTATTTATTTTAGAGATAGTGTGTGCATGTGAGTGGAAGGAGGAGCAGAGAAAGAGGGAGAGAGAGAATCTCAAGCAGACTCTCTACTGAGTGCAGAGCCCAATATGGGGTTCTATCTCAGGACCCATGAGATCATGACCTGAGCCAAAATCACAGGTCTGTCACTTAACTGACTGAGCCACCCAGATGCCCCATTCTATGCCTTTTAAAAGTAGTAGGAATACAATGTATATACATTTCTATATGTGTGTATACATGTATATATTTTGTATCTACATTTTGTGCTATCCTTTTAAAAAGTAATCCATAATATGAAAATCTTATAACAATGCTTATGTTTCTGTTGTGCAATATAAAATATGAAGGTTTAAGCATATTTTCAAGACTTACTGATTGGCATTTTTTATTAATAAGAACATGTCACTTAAAGCAATCATACTGATATAAATATAAAAATAAAAAATATATAAAATATGTAAAAATATAAATATAAAAATAAAAAATACTGATATAAATATAAAAATTAAAAATAAATATAAAAATATAAAAATGTCTAATAAGTTTTTTGTATCATAATAGGATTGGATGATCTTTCCTATAGTGTGTCGTATAGGTTATTGGTAATTTTTTAAAGAATATATTTTTTAAAGATTTTATTAACTCACTTGACAGAGAGAGCGATCACAAGTAGGCAGAGAGGCAGGTAGAAAGAGAGGGGGGAAGCAGACTCCCTGCTGAGCAGAAAGCCCGATGCAGGGCTTGATCCCAGGACCCTGAGATCATGACCTGAGCTGAAGGCAGAGGCTTAACCCACTGAGCCACCCAGGCGTCCCTTAAAGAATATTTTTAAATACATGAATAAAAATAATTATTTTCAAAAAGATTTTTATTACTTTGTAAAGCAAATCATTGTATTAGTCTTCTTTTTAAAATGTTATTGGATAGTCTTGCCCTTTTATTCCTCCAGAAAAATCTAAGTATGTATGTCCAATTCCTGAAATTTCCCTTTAGAATTTTGACTGAAAAATATTAGAGGGATGTTAATTTGGGAGGCATTGTCAACCTTATAAAATTAAATCTTTTTTATCTACTTCTCTGCTGCACTGTTAATTCCAAGTCCTTTTGCACTTTTATTTCTAGTTTTATTCATATAGGGTCTGCACAACCCTATGTTTATTTCTCAGCATTGTGACTATATTTGAATTACTCTTTTATCTTAATAAACAATCTACTGTATTGTTTATTGGTATTATACTGTTAACATTGCTTAGGAAAAACATTAATCATGGTGAATGAATCTTGCTGCCCCTCACACTTCATCACTGTATAAGATAACAAGTAAGAAGCAGTTTGAGAACAAATTAGGGACTGCAGTTTGGAGAGTTTTCCCTATATGTTCTGATAAAGAGTATTTATTTTAAACCACCATTTGATTGTTTCCGTGTGTGTGTGTGTGTGTGCACTTTGCTCCTCTTTCCCTGTCACTTTATTATCCATATATTTTTCTCCTCCTTGACATTCACATATGCCTCCCATGCCTCTCTTTGGGCAGAAAGTACTGCCCATCTCTTCAAGAGGCCTCCTGGGAAACCCAAACAAAAGTTTATGCCTCTCAGCCTGTTCAAACCAGGCCTCCCAAACATAGCTTACCAATTTGTGGAAATCCATCCATCCATCCATCCATCCATCCATTTTCATGAGATATAATCATAAGATACTACATTTATATGGTTTATTTAATATATATTCATAAGCCAGATTTGTTCCTGATTTTCTTTTTCACAGCCTATCGATTTTGTTCTTGGATAATACTTGTTTCTTAATACCAACTGCACATATTGCTATCATTTTCTGAACTGTAAAATAATTCCCATAGTGTGGCCAATATTAAGTCTTTGGGAGTTTGAAATGATGCTTATGAAATGTGCTTTGACACCTGTTCCAAGTCTTCTCTTTCCATTAATTCAATTTATTGAATGTCTATTCTTTGCCAAAAACTGTATTAGGTATATTTGGGTTTCTACTTACTCTTGATTCAACTTGGAGTAATTATTCATCCATTTCATTGAGCTATTTAAATTAGTTGAATGGCATCATGCACTTTTATCATTTTTTAAATTTTCTTTAATTTCAATTTTATAATTATGTTTTCTTTCTTTTCATTTTGATTAAACTTGTCACATTTGTGTCCTCAATTGTTTATATTTAAAGAATCCATTCTGAATATCTCAATTCTGCTTTTCCCCTTACTTTTAGCTTCTGATCTCATTATTTAAATTTTTATAACTTTAGACTTTTCTTTTTAAAACTTATTAATCCATATTAGTTCTTATCTTTAATAATGGAAGTACAGTGATGAGTTTATCTTTGATAATGGCTCTGGATGCCTCCCCATACATTTTTATATGTATTATTTTCTGTTTTCTGTATATATACTATTTTGTATATACTATGTTCATTTTTTAAAAAGATTTTATTTATTTATTTGACAGACAGAGATAACAAGTAGTCAGGGAGGGAAGCAGGGGCGGGGGGAAGCAGGTTCTCTGCTGAGCAGAGAGCCCGATGTGGGCTCAATCCAAAGACCCTGGGATCATGACCTGAGCCGAAGGTAGAGGCTTAACCCACTGAGCCACCCAGGTGCCCCTACATATTCATTTTTTTAAATGAAGATGAGAATAAACTAATTTATTGCTTATAAAGATTTTATACTCCACATTTATTTTTAGAATAAAGAATTTTCTACATGCCATTTTTTCAAATCATGCAATTCCTAGGTGAAACATATTAGGCCAGTTAAGAGTTTAGTTTAAAAAGAAGAATTTAGCTAATACAACCTATCACCTTTGTCAGGTAATTAGCCATTTGTTATGCATCACTTAGTTTCAGAATGGTAGCTCACCTGACTTCTAGCTTTGCTGGTCTCAGAGTTCACGGTCCAGCCTTGGGTTGCTACATGCAATGTACATACCTGTGTTATAGAAATAGATAAGGAAAAAAAAAAAGAGAGAGAGAGAGAGAGAGAAGATGCTGATGAGGAACGCTTTTCCAAGGCTTTCCATAAAGGTTGATGAAGAGAAATTCCAATTTATATTTCACTACTTGGGAATCTTAATTAATTAATACCATTATTCAGGTTTGCATCAGTGATTTTTTAAAAAAGATATTATCTGTCAAAGTGCTGCTTAAGTGAAACAACCACTTTGGCCAAAATATCAATTTTAATCAAGTGTTTTACCAAAAAATATTAGTCTCATTAAGCCTTCCAAGTCTTACAGTCCCTTTTGCTTGACTCTAATTCTGAAATAGTAGAAATCTTCATCTATATTTTTCCATTTTGTTTTATTTTATTTCTTTTCAGTGTTCCAGCATTCACTGTTTATGCACCACACCCAGTGCTCCGTGTAATACGTGCCCTCCATCATACCCACCACCAGGCTCACCCAACCCCCACCCTTCTCCCCTCCAAAACCCTCAATTTGTTTCTCAGAGTCCACAGTCGCTCATGGTTTGTCTCCCCCTCCAATTTCCCCCATAAGGAATAACATGGAGGACATTGGGAGATAGAGAGGAGAAGGAGTTGAGGGAATCTTCAGCAATTTTAACGTCCTTTGTAGAAAAATTTTGTTAAAATATTTAAGAATTTCAGAATTTCTTCCTTTCTGATTTCCCAACAACTTCCCAATCCTGACCCAAATGTGAGTCCAGGGATTCCAAATAAAGCTTTTTTCCTTTACCCAACAAAGAATTAGAAACTGCTGATTCTGCATCTATTTTAAATTAAAATTAAGATACAAACAATTTGGCTACCTCAGTGAGTGCTAAAGAGACTAGTCATTTTCCAATCCCATACTTTCTGCTATAAACGTTGCATAACTACTGGGATTTCTTAATTAAAGAGGACAAAAGGGAAAGAAAAGAGAGACTGTGCTCATCATTGAAAAGTAGACTATGAATGGATCTTGTTGCCATCTTTGTTTTCTGGTGACATATTGAGCAAGATTGAAGTCCACTATGAAAATGATCAACTAGGGGCACCTGGGTGGCTCAGTGGGTTAAAGCCTCTGCCTTTGGCTCAGGTCATGATCCCAGGGTCCTGGGATCGAGCCCTGCATGGGGCTTTCTGCTCAGAAGGGAGCCTGCTTCCACCTCTCTCCCTGTCTGCCTCTTTGCCTACTTGTGATCTCTCTCTGTCAAATAAATAAATAAAATCTTAAAAAAATTTTTTAAAAAGAAAATGATCAACTATGGATGGAGGTGGGGTTGGGTGTGGTTGATGTGGTCCTGTTCTTGGTGTGTATTTGTTTGGGGGAACATACTGATGCTCCCAGCAAGAACTGGATCCTGTGCTAACATTTTGTTTACAAGTAATGCTATAATGTCAAGGTTGCAAACTTGGCTTGGATCTGTGTCCAGCCCAACAGACTTATTTGTTTGATCTTCACAGTCTTAAAAAAAAAAAAAAAAAATGGAGCCAACTTTTGGTTGGTGATCAGGTTGGTTGATCAGGTGATGTCACATAAACACTCTCAGTTCTGGCTTTCTTGAAAAATCAGAATAAGATAAAATCAGGTGATACAACACGCGTTTCCCACAAGCTCCAATTTCCTAGAACTGATTAGCAGCTGTCCACCACCTTTCTCCCACCCCCCGTCTATCCATCATTTACAGCTCTCTCCTTGACACTGAGTTTCATTTGCCATTTAGCATCATGCTGGAGTTGTTTTTCTTAGTAATAGCGAAATATCATATCTTGAAATTTAAAAAAATGAAAGGCAAGCTGAGAATGTTCTTCTCCCAAGATAAAATGACAGACCACGTTTATTTATGTAAGTGAAAAAATCCGTATGTTTAATAAGCAAACAAGTTGGGTCTGTGTCACAAGAACACAACTTAAGGCATCCAGCCATCCTACTACTTTATGTTACCCTCACCGCCCATGTAGGTGTTGAAATTTGCGGTCTCAAATTATTACATTCTCTCTATCAGTGATTCTCAACAAAACAGTATAGAGGAATATCAGAATCATCAAATGGTTTTTTCAAAGTACACTTCCTTCCACATGGACATTTTTGGGATACATGACCCTCTGGAGTCTTTATCTGATTGTGGAAGCTGTCTAGGAGATTCCGATATAATTAACTGCTGGAGAATTCTATACCCACTATATATTCTATAGTGAGACCTATTGAAAGGCATCCTGATGTCGTTTTTCCAATTGCTCTCCCCTGTCCCATCCCAAAATAAAATGGCCAACAGCCCAAGAACTCAGGCATCAGGCCCACCACCCATAATGGAGCTACAGTTAGGTGTATAGATGGTGAGAAGCTGCCAACAAGCCCCTTCTGACTGTGAAGTTCTTGTTTAAGATGGTGTTTGGGGGTCAGAGTTGGGATAAAATCTACCTGACACCTTTGAAAATGTGTTAGGACAGTTGGCTGGAAATCAGGATGTCTCCAGACGGGTGGTTCACAATTTTGAGAAGCTGGGGCACTTATTAAAATATCAATATCCAGGGGCGCCTGAGTGGCTCAGTGGGTTAGGCTTCTGCCTTCAGCTCAGGTCATGATCTCAGCGTCCTGGGATCGAGCCCCGCATGGGGCTCTCTGCTCAGCAGGGAGCCTCCTTCCCCCTCTCTCTGTGCCTCTCTGCCTACTTGTGGTCTCTGTCTGTCAGATAAATGAATAAAATCTTAAAATAAATAAATAAATAAAATAAAATACCAGTGTCCAGGCCATGCCATTGCTCTATTTAGTAATTCTGCTGTAGGTATTGAAAGACTCAAACCAACAAACTGACCATGGCCTGTGTGTGTGTGTGTGTGTGTGTGTATAAATAGAACTCTGACCACAGCCACTGCAGAAACAGTCCATGGAGCCAAACCACAGCCTCCATAGCAATCAGCCCCAAACACTCATGATCTGATTAATTAACTGCCAGCTTCCCTAATTTTTGTCCCTGCTCCCAATTTAGCACTAACCAGAGAAATCTAAATGTGTTCTCCTAACCAACCACATATGACGCCCCACTTCAAGTTAGTTTCTCCTACTTTCCCATGCCAACCACTTCCAATCAAGGCATACCGTAATCCTTCTCTTTTTCACTGTCACCTTTTACACTGCCCTGCCCCACTCTGAGTTTCTGCCAAATGCCAGTGATTGTGGCTGACTCACTTGTAATAGCAAGTTCTGAATAAATAGGTTTTGCTTGTTCTCATTTGGGTGGTCTTTGTTTTCACAAATAACTTTATCTCACAAAAAACTTTGTTTTCACAGGTTCCAGGAAACAATATTTTCAGCAGGCTCTCCAGATAATTCTGCAGCATACTAACATTTAAGAGCCATTGCTAGGGTGCCTGGGTGGCTCAGTGGGTTAAGCCGCTGCCTTCGGCTCAGGTCATGATCTCAGGGTCCTGGGATCAAGTCCCGCATCAGGCTCTCTGCTCAGCAGGGAGCCTGCTTCCTCCTCTCTCTCTGCCTGCCTCTCTGCCTACTTGTGATCTCTCTCTGTCAAATAAATAAATAAAATCTTTAAAAAAAAAAAAAAGAGCCATTGCTAGAAACCACTCGTATGTTCCCCAAATTTTGCAAGAATCACTTGTGTGCGTATGTGTATAGGACGAGGACACAGATTCTATGCACCACCCCAAGCCCCAACTGAAACAGAGTGTCTGGGAAATGGGTTTGGATTTTTTTTTTAAATAAACCTCTTCCTCCAGGTGATGCTTATTGTCCATCAAAGGCATTTGGAAGCCACTGGACTATGTTACTATTCACAGGCTTGTGCCAGGTTGGCAGAATACAAAGTGCCTAGAAAGCTTATTATAAATCAAGATTTCCAGGCTCCTGCCCTGGAGATTCTGATGTGGTTAGTCAGGCTCTCCCAGTGATTCTGATGGGTAGCATGTTTTGGGAAGCAGTGCTCTACCTATGTGATTCTCAAACAGCCACGTGCATACAAAGTCCCCGGAGATCTTCTGAAAGTGCTAGTTCTGAGTCAGTGGCCTGGAGCAGGGCTGAGATTCTGCATATCTAACAAGCTCCCATATGATGTTTCTGTGGCTGGTCTGCTAACGGCGCTTGGAGCAGTCAGTGTTGGCTACACACTAAAACCAACTAGGAAAACAGCCTCAGGGGTGAGACTCGGACACCAGGAGATCACATCACACAGCCAAGTTCAGTCTTCATCTGCCTACTGCTTAGCCCCATGATGGGAGCAGTGTTTTTACAGGAATGGTACACAAGCCTGCTCAGGGATTGGTCCTGACATGTCACTTACTCCTCAACATGGCTTTGTGGCTTTTGCTCTTTCCCGTGGGCCTGAGAATGCCTGGAGGCACACCGAATGCACTGAAGACAGCATGTTCCGTGGAATTCCTGTTGAACCACCTGTTGCCAGCTTTCAGGGGCTTCCTGCTGAAGGAGAGATGTAATGATAACCCAGAATCCCCTGTGCCCAACAGCTGGGAAAGAATGTGGAGAGAAAATAGTCTTCAATGACTGAGAGAATTTCCATAAGGTAAATTTGTTTTTAACTCAGGGGTGAGTGTGATCGGATTCTACCAGCTAAGGGGGGAAAAAAAGAAAAAGACACCCAAACCCCCTTGGTGGCCAGATTTACTTATTTTTCGTCTTTCTTTGCTAGGGTTTCATGACTGATTATAAGGGTAAGGGAGATGATAGTGTCACTGATGAGAAGGCAGATTTGGATGGGTTATAATTACAATTTACCCTTCACCAGATGGCTTCATCCTGTTGCCAGGCATTTGATGAGCTATTTTGTGAGGACTGTGTGAGGATAGGTTAAAGCCTGAAAGCCTGTGGATTTGAATGGACCGATGCGAAGGTGCTTTACAGATCCTCAGATGATTGACTCGCTTTTGCTTAGTGGATAAATAACCCTGTGCAAAATAAAATCTAAGAGAGCTATTCCAGAAGAAAACTACCTCATACTCAAGAACTATGTGGGCTTCAGGCAAGCAAGGATGATAGCAGAATTGAGCAAATTTGTAATAACAGACCTAGAACCATTTTTATCATGAGGTCATGGACACAAGTTTTTAAAAATCATCTATCCAAAATGCATCATAATAAATCAGTCATAAAATTCTCCTGGCTGATAAACATTTCATTCTGCCTATGCTCTGTAATTATCCATAGCAAAACATCCTCTATATTATGAATGGCTGTTGTTTTCAACCATGTCTTAATATATGAACAAAAGGTATTTCTAAGAAATATTCAGACATCTAAAGCCTGGGTCATGTTAACAGCAGAGGCTCTATGGTGAGACAGAGCCTCCTTGTAATTACCATGATACATGGCCTTAATGCCCGGACAGAGGTTTTCAGGTTAGCAGGGGGAGGCAGCAGAATGTCCACAGGAAAAAAAAATTCTTCATCATCTACAGACGAATGCACATCTGGTTTCAGAGGAACAAGATAGCTCTCAATAATTCTGATAGGCAGTGGTGGGCCTAATGGACATGCATCACAAACACATATACACACACATACATACACACATGTATCTTTGTAAAATTATAATGTCATATAATATTATATAATATATATAATTTATACATTTGTAACATATATATAATATACCATGCACCTTTACTTTAACAAAAATTTGATGTGAGTTCAAAAGTTTTTGAACAGAGGTCTAAAAATAAAATGGATAACCGAGCAGCTAAACTTTATTTTTTTTTAAAGATTTTATTTATTTATTCAACAGAGAGAGATCACAAGTAAGCAGAGAGGTAGGCAGCTGAGCAGACAGCCCAATACGGGGCTCGATCCCAGGACCTAAGCTGAAGGCAGAGGCTTTAACCCACTGAGCCACCCAGGCGCCCCTCAAGTGGTTAAACTTTAAATAAATGTTTAGCAGATGGTGATAGAGACAGCCTAGACTAACCAAAGAAAGCGAATGTTAAATGAAAGTCTTGCATTATCACATAATGTCTTGTCTCACCTTATATTATAATACCCTAGGAGATATAGAACAAGGGAAAAACCTAGCAAAGACACTGAATGAAGAGATAAGAAAACCAGTCTGGGGAATTTCCAATAACTACTTTATCAGTGGGTATTAGATTAAGAAACACAATACTGGACTGCACACACCTTGCCCTACCTCATTCCCACCATCTGCCTCTATGGGCAGATACCTCAGGAACCCAACACCGACCTCATGATGTAAAATTCTTTTTGAGTGGTTAGGCCTGCCTCTCCCCTGTACCCACCACACAGCAGCATGTCTCTTTCCATTCATACCCAACTTTGAGAAAAGGCACAGCTGTGAGGGAGAACTGGCTGGGCCACACTGTGTTCAGGGATATGTGGGCACCCTTGAAAAAGCCTGGGAACTGTGAAGGCTCGGGTTCCACATATATAAACACGAGAGCTGCAGATTAGAGTTGACTCCCTTTTACCCTCAGAGAACAGATGAGAAGGCTCATCTCAATCCAGCAACTTCTTCAGATTTCTGGCCATGCCAAAGAACTTGGGGCAGAAGCAGTCAGAAATGCCTTTAAGCTCAAGTTGGAAGAGGGGAACTGGCTATGTACTCCCTAAGTGATACCTCTTAAAATTCTGTGCATAGATATCAGGCCTGGATAGCTCTTCTCTAAAGTATCAGTTAAAATCATAACAATAAATAATAAAAATAATAATATAATAAAATTCACAAAGGCCCTAAGGAAAAATTCAAGTAAAAGAAATTACTTGAAGACTCAGAAAGAGTATATATTTGCAAATTAGTTGCTATAGGAAACAGAATTAAAAAAATAAAAGACACCTGTTAGAGTGTTCATTGATAAACCAAAAGCTCTCAGGGGTCAGAACACTGTGCTCCCTCTCTTAACATCACATCGATTTAACACTCTGGGTACCCAGAGGCCCCTGCTGAGCTCCCGTGAGTGGACCTGTCTACTCCAGAGACTGGCAGACAGAAGGCAGCAGCCAGCAGAAAAATCAGATGCAGCTGTGCGAAGCCAGAACAGTAAAAGCAGAGGGAGAGAGCCCGAGATGTTAATCCAGGAAGCAATTTCTTTTCTTATCTCCTCTCACTTGTCATACTTTTTGTCACATTTCTATTGACCTTGGACCACATAGGATATTAAGCTTCCTGAATTTATTTTTTAATGGTTTCGTATCTAGAGATTCCTTATTCTATTACATTGGTATGTAGTGTAGCATTTCCTCAATCCTTTTCTCGGGCATAGATTTTATAATAAATTAAATGTGTTAGGAAATTAATAAAGTAGCAACTCATTTCTGACATTGAGGGTGAAACAATAGTATTACTGTTTCTTTATGATTTAAGCATTGCACTACTTTTTAAAATAAGGATTCCCTTATAAGTCTCACAACAACCCACAAGTAGGTTGAAAATTCCTGCTTTGTGGCTTGGGCAACTGGCTCTCAGGAGGCTTATGTAACTTGCTCAAAGTCACATGGAGAAGTCAGGATTTGAACTCTCGTCTACTTTACTCCAAAGCCCTTTCTGCCATAACCATGCTCTCTTGAAACAACACACTGCCAGGAGCTGATGGTTTTTCTCTACAGCTTCCCTATCTTCTGGTTAAATTGGTCTGTTAGGCAGAATTACAGTTCTCAGTTATTTCCCCTAATGACTCTCTTCTCTAACTCCCCTGGGTCAGTTTGCTGTGCCTATTTGAGCCTGGACTCTGAAATTTACTTTTCCCTTGGCACACATTCTCTCTCATTCTTTCTTTTGAGCAAGTAACAATTGGCTGACAATTGTCAGCCAATTATTAGCTAATTACTGCCTAGCAATTCACTAGGTAAGGATAGGAAGAAACTTAGGTAATATTAAGGAGAGAATAATTTGCCACTACTTTTCAGTCTGTGTCACAAAAGAAACTTAAAAAAAAAAGAAAAGAAAAGAAAAAAGAAAGAAAAAGAAATCATTACCCAAACCAGTAATACCCACCTTGATAAGTCACTTCCTTCACTAGATGTGATTTCAAATGATTTTCTAAGAAAATCAAATCTACTTTCAAAGGGCAAAAATTTGGCATAATTCAGATATTCAAAAGAATGAGCTGTGGTTTCTGAAGGCAATTCAGAGTTAGTTCAAAAATAAAGTTTGAGATGGTTGAAAGAAATATAAAGTTTTTCAGAGTGAACACTCCGAAAGTGAACATTCTTTTGCATACAGATTTTCTATATGTTACTAAAAACTGAGAGTCATTTTCTTCCCAATGAATACTGTTTTATGCCTAAGTTGGACAGAGTTGACTTATGTTACTTACCTCACAAATACTAATTAATACAAAATTTCAAACCTAAAGTGAGGTGTTCAAATAATAGAACTTGAAATATGATCTTAAATATAAACCTTGGTTTACTCAAGGTATGGAAGGAAGCCTGCACGGTGGTTCATTCCATCCTGGCTCAGACCCATTTAAAGCATTACAGGAGGGGTGCCTGGGTGGCTCTGTGTGTTAAATCCTCTGCCTTCAGCTCAGGTCATGATCCTAAGGTCATGATCCCAGAGTTCTGGGATCGAGCCCCGCATCAGGCTCTTTGCTCGGCAGGGAGCCTGCTTGCCTGTCTCTCTGCCCACTTGAGATCTCTGTCTGCCAAATAAGTAAATAATTTTTTTTTTTAAAAAAAGCATTATAGGAAAAAAAAGGTTAAACTGTTAACTGTTTATTGGGATTGAGATTATATGCCTCAAATGGATCTTCAGGGAACTTAGAAAATGTCATATTATTCAAGGATATTGGTTATTTCTTGAGGCTTTCGGCAAGGGTGATGCTCAAAATATGGCTAACAACTGGTACATCCCCGGGTCCCCCCAATAAGAATGGATGCCAGGTGTGGAGCTGGGCTCTGAGACTCTGCTGGGCCCCATGCTGAACCTTTAGTTAGTTGTTGGTTGTGATGTCCTCTATGATGCCCTTGGGAGGAGCCAGAGCACCAGGGAAGGGAGGAGGGTAGTGAAGGGACTGGAAAGAGGTATGAGGTGGTCGCTCTTACAGTTTGGTCTTACAGTGAACTGGTTAAATATCACTCTGGCTTTCAGGAAGATCCTCCAAAAATGAGCTCTTGTCCAAGTTGACTCATGTGATAGAAGCAGAAAGAGAGTCGAGTCCAGGACCGTAATCCAGGACCCGTAATGCAGGACCTCTGTGGGTGAGTTGAATTCTCAGTGTGAGTAAAAGCAGGATGATGACGGAAACAGAGTGAGCATGAAGGAGAGCCTAGGATTGTCCTCACAAATGGGTAGAATCTGCTCCCTGGCCCTTTTCCCACCACATAGGGCTCCTCTGTGCCTTTCCTGTTTGCTACCTCTTATAAGACTGGAATCTGGCTGCTCTGCAGAAAAGAGGGAGCTTAACTCCAGTGCCTTAAGCGTGTCCTGCTGTGCATGTTGTGCCTATCAGAGGTAATAATTTTCCCACCGTTAAACACTCACCAGTGGCTTACAGGCTGGGATGGGGAAGAGATGGTTCTGCCTCCCTGCCTGGTCTATTGCTTTAGGCTGTGCCATGCCAGTGCAGGATGAAGTCTGGTCAGGTGGGCAGAGCCCCCAGGCCTCTTGCAAAGAGATGGAAATGCAAGGGAATGGGGTATGACCCAGAGTTAAGGATCATGATTTTTAAATTTGTTGCTTTGGCTATAAATTTCCCCAGATTGAATAGACTGGCAACTTACTAGGGTTTGAAGGAAGTTAAACTAACAAAGAAAATCCAGCTTAGCAAAAAACCTATGATACTGAACTTCTAAAACAATTCCCAGGCTCCAAAATCACCAGGAAGGGGGAAAGAGGAGTCATCCTTGCATGTTTCTTAGCCATGGTCTTAGAGGTCAAACAGATACAGGGAATCTCACCAGGAGGAGACTTAGGAAGCCATATTGGCCAACCAGGCGCAGAAGCAGAGGACATGCTAGAGACCAGGATGGTGAGTATCCTGCATTTTCAGCTTCTCCCTTTATAGATGGGAGTTCCTATTGTGGTTTTCCTCTACTACCGATTATTCAGCATGTTGGGGGTGCTTAAATTTATCAATTAGCTATAAAGTGACGGACTAAAAGAAGCCATAACCAGATTATACCTATCATCCAGGGGTAGAGGCTAGATTGGATATGACTTGGGGTGATCTTTCTTTCAGAGGATGGAGGTGATTTCACATGGGATGGTTGTCTTACACTAGGAATTCTGGAATTGTAACTATCAGAATAGAGGTTAGTGTAATCCCCGGGCAGCCACAGGGTAGAATGTAATAGACCGTGGTAGTTATATTTATCAGCCCAGGAAACTTTCCCTCCCCCTTTTTTTGTATTAAGAGCTTCTGCTCTGCTAGCTAACAAAGTGACCAGTGATGGTCCCCAGTCCAGTGTGGCTGTGCTATCCTGTCATACCACTCCTGCTCCAGGCCTGGCCAATCATAAGCTCCCTTGCCCTGTGAAGTGATTTGTTCTAGTGTGGTCACATGACCCAAGCAAACACAGAGAGAAATACGATTTCCCTGCTAATGGTGGTTTGCTGACCGTGGTCCCCACTACATGGAGAAGAGATAAAAACTGGATAATGACAATATTAGTGGTACTGAGTACCCAGTTTCAGGTCCTTAGTCCTTGGTTCTTAGTTTTCATAACTTTTCCAAATGTTTTGTGAGCTATCTCTGTATCTTCATATATATATATATATATATGAATATATATATATTCTATGTATTTGAATATCCATAATTATACAACTATTATACATATAATTCTCTATATAACAATATAATATAGATGAGGTTAGTTTCCTTCACTTTGCAACCAAATGGTACCATGTAATATAAACTTGAATTCTGTAACTAGCAATAAAATGATCAAAATGACCCCCCAAATGTGCAACCCTCCTGTAACATGTATTATTTAAACAAACCTGCCATTATGTTTAGAAAAGTTATACACAAAATGTCATGAGAGAGTGAAAGCTGCTATAATGCATGTGACATTTCTACATGTCAAAAGCAGAAAATATTTTCAAATTGATTTAGCAATTTTTTCCAACCACTTTCACACCTCAGTTAATTTTCACGAAAAAAGGAACATAATACAAGTCAGCTAGTGGTAATAATAGCAATTATTTATTAAGCACTTACTAAATGGTAGCTGTTACTAGACACTGCGCTGTAAGCATTGGTGTCCTGGTTTACAAATGAGGAACTGAGGTTCAGAGAGTTTCAGTAATGTTACCAGCTCACAGTCAGTGGGTGGCAGGGCGAGGTCTGAAGTCCACATTGGATGCTTCTAAAATCCGTGTGCTTTACCCCACACCGCATGGCATTTCCTCTCTACATACTGGGATCCCATCTTTCCAATAAGAAGCAAGAGTGGCAACTTGGCTTAGACAACCGTGACCTTAGAAATGGAGAGGTGTGGAAAGAGAAGGCGGCTGAGACAGAATGCAGGACAGTAGAAAGTATCGCATGTTGTCAGGTAAAGTTCGTTGATCCCTATAGTAGTGCAGCTTTTCAGTTCACAAAGCTTTTCTGTGCTGCTTCAGTACAAAGGTTTCGGAGAGAACAGGTTGTGAACAGCAAAGAGAGCTTTCTCTAGAAATCGGGAAAAAGGAAAACTAAAGAGTGGTGAGGGCCAGGAAGGGGGCCGTGCATCATCACAAGTGTGCCCTGTCTATGAGCAGCTGCTTCCTGGGGCAGGAGTGGCAGGACAGGACACACAGCTACCCTGGGCCAGGACGATCAAGGACAGATGCCTCCCGTCGTTAGCGGGAGCACTGCACTGATTGGTGCTACCAAATGCTCACAGGGCCTGGAGGACCACCCGTGAGGCCTGCTGGCTGCTACTGATTATCTGCTGAGTGGTTTTCCCTGCTGCAGAGCAAAGGAAGGCTGCAGGGAGGCTGAGAGAGGAAGGCAGCTTTCCCTTTCCATTCACGGCAGGCACAGCAGTTTAACCAGAAATGCAAATGCTTTAGACTAAGGGGAGCTGCAAATTCTTTGCTAATTTCCTTACTTGCACTGCTCTATTCTGAAAAGTAACATATACTTTTATTTACGTATTTACCAGCCTGATCATACCCCAAAGACTGGAGAAATCAAGGCCCCCAAAATAAAAAGGCTTCCTCCTTTCTTCTGGATTATATCCAGAGTGTTATTAGGAAACTTGGCATCTCTGCCAAATCTTGCTTTTAGAAACAAGATGCACTTCAGCTAATTAGTTTTATCTAATGAAAAATGTCTGCTTGAACTGGACTCATTTCCCCCAGGGGTTCTGGTCTTTCTAGGAAATAAAGGAAAACCTGACATTTTTTTTTTTCCTTTCACAGGCTGGAGACATATTTATTTTGCAGTTGACACAAAAGGATCCTTTGTGATATCCTTGCCTGAGGGCACATATCCAGCTCTAACCGTGTGATTAGCCATACCCTTTGGAAAATTAAAAGCACATAGCTAGGAAGGGAATAAAAACACTGATTCAATAAGTTGAGCTCAGGAAACATGACTGAGTCAGAAATAAGAAGGAATGTGCAATGTCAGGCTTTGGACAAGCTTAGGTGAGAAACTGGTAAGCCAGAGGGAACTCACACTCTGTCAGATCCAGCCAACTATCTCATGTCCCTTTTGTAGCCTCTGAGGTCAGCACTGAGCCCCAAGAAATGAGTGGCTTTGATGAGTAGTGGTGAATCAGTTCAGTTAAAGAATCCAGTGGCCTAGACTTCTCGTTCAAAATGGCAGTCAACAGCAGTTTATGACTCTTTCAAACTTTGCATTAAAAGACCCAAGAAAGAAACTTAAGAGAAATACACAACACCAGAAAATTCAAAGCAATAAGCAAATTAGTACCAGAGTCTTAGAGGAATTTTTACAAATAACAAGGCAAATTACAATAAGTTAGTTTTGAAAACAAAGCAGAAACAAGGACTTCATTTCAACATACAGACACATCCTGAATATAGGTAAGCAGATGCTCTGTACCACACCCGCTCTCTATCTCTTGTCTCAGAACAAGAGTCTGTAACCCATGGATGTAAATTTTGAGGTAGCTTGAGCACTCTTGTCCTTTCCACCCTTCAGCCTCCCATCATGATACTCAACTTTCCATAATCAGCAACTTGTTGTCTCCCCAGTCTCTAAACATCGAAGTGCCCCAGGCTTCAGTGCTCTGTTTCCTACTTACCCTTACTCCCTAGGTGATCTCATTCAGACCCATGGCTTAAATGCCATTTATACAACAGTGATTCTCAAATTTTTACCTCTCTTCTTTATAATCATACCTCTTATGCCCACCTACTTTCTTGACCTCTTCACTTTGATATCTAATAGACATCTCAAAATATGTCCCAAACTGAACTTCTTTTTCCAGTTTTATTAGGGGCACAGGACTCTGATGCAGTTGAAAATCCATACATGACTTTTGACTCCTCCAAAACTTAATTACTAATGGCTTACTGTTGACTGGAAGTCTCAACAATAACATAAACAATTAACACATAATTTGTATATTATATGTATTATATACTGTATTCTTATAAGAAAGTAAGCTAGAGAGAAAAAATGCTATTGAGAAAAATCATAAGGAAGAGAAAATAGACTTATAGTACTGTACCATACTTAAATCCACATATAAGTGGACCTGCACTGTTCAAACCCATGTTGATCAAGTGTCAACCATAGATACAAAGAGAGAGGGAGAAGGGGGGGGGGAAGAAAAATTTTTTTTTCTTTGTGAGGAGAGCTCTTAGGATTTACTCTCTTAACTTTTATATGCACATTCAGCAGCCTTGACAATAGTCACCATGTTGTAAATTACAACCCTAGTAATTATTTCTCTTAGAATTGTAAGTTTTTGCCTTTGACCATCTTCCTCCTCCTGAACTCCTGATATCCTTGCCCCAAGTCTCCCACTCCTTGAGTTTTCCCTACCTCAGTAAATAAATGGAACTCCATTTTAAGAATTTCTCAGGACACAATCTTGGAGTTATCCTTAACTCAGCTCTGTGTCTCATGCAGATACCCAGTGCAATGGTAAATCCAGTTGGCTCTTCCTTCATGACATACCCAGAATAAGACCATTTCTTGCTACCTGTGTGTGGTGGCTCAAGCTGCCATTATTTTTTAGATTATCGCAGTAATCTCCTGACAGGTCTCCTTGCTTCCACCCCTGCCTTCTTCTCAATCAATTTTCCACATAACAGCTAGAGGGATTAATTTTAAAACAAAGTCTGATGAAATCATTCCTCTGCCCCAAACCCACCAGCGGCTTCTCATCTCACGGAGAGTAAAATCCAGAGTCCTTGCCAGGCCCCCTGCAGCCCAGACTCTGGTCACATGTATGAATTCCTTCCTGCAGCCTCATTGGTTTCCTTCCCAAGCTCACGCAGCCAACCAGACTCCTATCTAAGGAATTTACACTTGTTGTTCCACCTGTTTGGGAAGTTCTTCTATTATATCCCTCCTGGGTGACTTTTCCTTCCTTTAGATAGCTTCAGGTTCAGTTCTTGTGGAAAGGTTTTCTCAAACCCTTTGTGTGAAGTAGCAGCCTCTCCAGGTCATCTTGTGCTCTCTCCTTTCTCTGCCTTATTTGCCCGCATACCACCTAACCCCAAGATGTTTTGCTTTACTTGGATATTGTCTCTCGCTGAGGGACTTCACAAGAGCAGGGACTTTGTTGTGTCACTCCTACATTTTCAGCACTATACTCACAGAAAGCTTCCAGGATATATTTGTTGAATGAATGAGGATCTAAACCAGTTCTGTGCTCCGGCCCTCATCCTACAATGAGGAAGGCAGGCTCCTGGGTCAATTTGGGATATCCGGAGCAGCTGGCCCCATATCTGACCCTCTCCAACTCCCTTCCTTTATTCAAATACACCCTACCCGCCAGTTCTCAGTGTTTCTCACTAAAGAGAACCCTACTATGCAATCTGAGAGTTTATCCCTCCTTTTTATTTTTGTCCTTCTCCTTGGGAAAAGGTTGGGAGTGGCGAGGCTGAGATATCTCTAGACACAGGGATGAGGAGGGAAACTCTGCTTTACAAGCCATCATCTCTCCTTGCTGACCCATGCTCATTTCTACACATTCCGACCTTGGCCTCAGGCCACAGGTACAGTGATGCTGCACCTTCCTCAGCCTGAGCACAGATCCCTTTGGAATGCAGCTGTCTCGGAATTTCCGCAGACTCTTTGGGGACTCAAGAACACTAGGCTGGAAAAAGATGTATCCTGATTTTATGGGGCCTGCACTTTATGTAATTTTGGAGGGGTGGCTTGTAAGAAAAAAACATACAAAATTGAAAACAAGTGACTTTATACTTAGAATGGATAATCACAATTTGCACATTTAGAAAGCCGATGTACCATAGCCATCAAAATGTAGAAAAATATTTTTAATTAGTTACTGTCAGCTCGGTAATAACTTTATTTTTTGGCATATTCTTCAATTGCCTCTTACATGACAACAATTTTAGAATATTGTTTCTTTGAGTATAATAGTAGGATAATTCAGCCTTTCCATTAGTGTGGTAGATAAAACATGTGGCTTCACACATAGACACACTCTCTGTTGGTAGTATCATTACAAGCTCGTGCCTTAGCAACAAAGAAATTCTTTTTAAAAAAGTATTTTATTTATTTGTTTGAGAGAGAGACAGAGAGCACACGCATGAACGGGGGGAGGGGGCAGACAGAGAGAGAGAAGCAGGCACCCCACTGAGCAGGGAGCCTGACAGGGGACTCAATCCCAGGACCCCGGCATCATGACCTGAGCCAAAGGCAGATGCTTAGCTAACTAAGCCACACATGCGCCCCACCAACAGAGAAATTCTGATAAACTATATTTTGTATGATTCCCATTTAAAGACAAACAAACAAGCTGAGTTCGTTTCCAACAGTCGGGATTTTCCATGTTGACAAAATGACAATGAGAACTAAATCCTCAGTTTACAATTTTATAGATCTGTTGGTTGGTAGAATTTCCCACAGATGAGTTTCTGGTGCCATACATTTCGGATGTGGTTTCCTTTCCACTACCTGCATTTTTCCAATAGTTCTGGGCACCAGAGGGCTTATTCATCCTACAATAAATAGAGATTCTGCATCTTCCTATCATGATGCCAGATGAGATGGTATAGTTTGAAGGAATAGGTGTATTCCTGGAAATTATTCCTATTCAAGAATGAGTATATAAGAAGGTGCCTGCAAACCACAAAAGTATATCCTGACATAAGCATCTGGAATGTACCCTTAATACACTTTTCTTTTACACAGATCTTGGTCTGTGGTCATCCCGTACGAGGGAATAATGATGGAGGGGCAGGTGGAGAAGAAAGAGACAGTGGTCTTAACTGATTGCAGCTAAGATATCCTACTTGTGAACATATTGCTGAGCTTGTCCCAGGCTTTGTGAATGGGAGGGCCCTGAACCTGAGCTTCCTTTGCTTTATGGTAAATCCCCTCTGCTGGGAAATTCTGATTGTGTGAGGCTGTCCATAGGCAGACACATCTATCCCAACCCTTCCCTGAAATACTGTCTTTCAGCCATTTAGGAGGCATATGGGATGAAGTTTGCATCTCCTTGGCTAGACTTACAAGTGTTCCCAAGGGAGCATATTCTGCTCTCATACTGGTCCTAACTGTACATCTTAGTTTCCCATCACATGTGTAGTATCTGAAACTTGAGACAAGGTCCCGAGCCCATTCTTAGGGATCCTGACAACATCCAGGTTCTCATCAAATCCCCTCTAGCTTTCCCTTCCTGCTGACTGGTTGAACTCTCGCTTCATTTAGAGAAGAAAAATCTTATTACATCTTACATTTTTTTTCAAATTCTGTATTTTATAGTATAAAGTCTATACCTTTGGTTCTCCAGGCATATTCCTTTTGAACCAAGCCTTTTTTTTTTTTTAATTCAAAATAAATACTATTTTTCTCTCGGGTACCCAGTCCTTATAAATCAATAATTCATTGGCTTTTAAGACTATGCTCTTAACCAAGATTTGCAAGTCTGTTTAAGACACTGAAAGTCAAGGGGCACCTGGGTGGCTCAGTGGGTTAAAGCCTCTGCCTTCGGGTCGGGTCATGATCTCGGGGTTCTGGGATCGAGCCCCGCGTCGGGCTCTCTCTGCTCAGCGGGGAGCCTGCTTCCTCCTCTCTCTACCTGCCTCTCTGCCTACTTGTGGTCTCTGTCTGTCAAATAAATGAATAAAATCTTAAAAAAAAAAAGACACCGAAAGTCAAAAAAGTGATCTTCTTTGTGTATATGTTTGCTTCCTCTGAGTGTTGTCTGAGAAAAAGGCTCCCTTTGAAGCCTGAAGCAGGTATGATGGAGTATGGAACAGGGAAAGGTAACCTATTAATATCTCAACATGTTTCTGTTCTAGGAACTATTGGTTTGGGCATCTAAGCATCAGAAAAATTATCCAGAAAAACTGGTTAAACAAAAGGGCTGTGATATCAGTGAGGGTCCCACTGTGCATACATAGAAAAGAATGTACTAGAAGAACTAAGGTGCTTCTAAGTTTTTGGAAAAGTTAAAACAGCAGGCTCTAGGGTAGGTCTTTAGGAATGACTTTCTGAGCAGTATTGATCAAAAGAACTGCTACTCATGCTATAATTAGATAGTTGGTTGTTCATGAAGCCACTTTACCCCAATGCTAGCTCCAGGATCACATAGCATTCTGTTTTCTACCTGGGGATCCAAAGACTGCCAGTAGGTTTGTATGCTGTTTGTATCTAGAGCCACACCAGCAGTATGAATGCTTCATATGCTGCCACCTTCCTCCCCAAATAGCTCGGCTCCAAATTCAGGTCTCACATGAGTACACCTGACCATCCTAGCTCATGGAAATTTGGGAGATAGTTTTAGCTTCTCAGCCTCTGTGACAGAGGAAGGCCTAGCAGGAGGAAACTGGATGAGTTGCGAGTGCCCCAATCTGCTCTCCATCCATTGGAGCTTGCTTGTACAATAACCCCACCTCTGGGTACCCAAGACCAGCCGCTTAGGACTAGGAGCTCCTTAGGACGAGCTCCCAGGACTGGCTCTCAGATCAGCTCCTGTTCCAGCAAGATGCTGGCCACACATGAAAGAAACATCCACCACAGCACAGTGTCTGTGCATTTAGATCCTGAGCTACCTGACTCAACCATGAAATCCTACAGAAGACACTTCTTAAAGACACAACAGGAGAGATTGGTGGTTCACGCCGAGACTCACTTTTCTCAATAAATATGCATCTTGGCCACAAAATATTGTGTGGGGTCATGATCCCATTAATTTCTGTAAACAAAATTTAAATTCGATGTATTATAACATACTAAATGATGTCAGACCAATATTAAATAACCCTGTGGAAGCAATCTTTCTTCAATCATGGAGAAACTGAAAGCTGCATTATATTCATGACTGAGCATAAATAACACGTTAGACTTCATTGTTCAGTAAAAACTGAAGCATAAATGAGCTCTTCCCTAATTTTAGTTTCACTTGTCATGCCATTTTAATTCCTCTTAATTTACTCATTCATAGAGTCAGTACAGAAAGGTATGAAAAACATTAATCTTCATCTCCTTAAAATTTTAGCAAAGGTCTCTTTGCATTCACATCTCTAGGTGGTATTTTCCTTCCTTCTACTGTGACATAAATTAAACTCAGTATGTTGGTTAGACATGTGGTGGATGAAATAGACAAAGGTCATTCCAATGCATGTGGTTACCTGGGATCCTCCAACAGTGTCAAGTGGAACATGATCTTATTTCTGCCACTCTTCACCATCTGGCTCCGGTACTCTGGGAGAGGGCCACACTTACATGAACACATTCCACAACCCCCTTCTGACCTCCACATTGACCACACAGGGAACGCTTGCAGCTGTGCCTAGCTATTGCATGCTGCTGCCTCCTGCTTCTGCCTAGATCAATCTACCACCAGCTCCCTTACTCTTGGAGTGTCCTTGCACAGGGTGCACCTGAGAAACTGTAGCAGTGTTCCTTAGAACGAGAGCACTTTACTTGGTATAGATCAGGACTCTTGCCCACTTCTGTCCCCTCCGGCAGAGTGTCCAAATCTTCACTGTGTCTTTCTCTCTTTTTTGTCCATGTCCACATGTCCCTTGTGTGTTCACAAGGACATGGAGCCAAGGTGTTAAAGGGCAAGGAAATGCTAAACAAGATCTGTCTCCCATACCAGGAGTAAAGACTTGGCAATCAAACATTCATCCACTTATTTACTTAGGAGTCTGTGCTCTTCTGAACCCTCACCTGCCTTCTAATATGCACACACACACACACACACCACACACACACACAGCCTGTGCAATGGCTGGAAATTCACAGAAGGATACATATAAGCTCTGGGAGCAAATAGTTTTGTGATCTTGTATACCACCAACCCCAGGGCAGAAGTGTTGTGTGACAGTGGGAGGTGCTGCCTCTGCCATTGGGGCACAGATAGCTTCAAATCCGCTATTTTAAAACAGTCTATTCCCTGCTTCCAGTGAACCCATGCTGATATTTATGAATGGCCCACCATTGCTCTCTTGCTACCTTACTTTTGTATAGTTTTGTTTTGAAGTTGTGTTTTTGTTTCACATGAAAGATAATTCTTAAAAACACACAAAAAGAAATATGTCCACATTTCTCATCTCTATCTCTGGAGCCCAAGATGTCATAGCCCTTACAAGGCTTATCTCTTTAGGCCAGCAGAGTAACAAATGTCTTTTAACAAATATATTATGGGATATTCCAGACACATAGAGAGGTATAAAGAATGATATAACAAACAGATAAGTACCTGCCATCTATCTGACTTCAGAGTAAAATATTATCAACACATTTGCAGACCCCTGTATCCTTCCTGATTCAATTTTCCTCTCTCCCAAAGGTAACTACTATTCTGATTTTAGCGATGCACATTTCTTAACTTTCCTTATACTCCTTGAGCTACTTACTTCCAGATAAACTCAGTTAAAGCTGGGATTGTTCCCTGGGCCTCCTTTCTGCTGTGGTACCTGGTTTTAATGTAGATCTGTATAATGTCAGGGAATGAGGTGTATGACTGATTTACAATGAAACACCTCGCTTCAAGGTGCCTTACCTGATGCTCACACCTGGCCACCTCCATGATGGACCTCCTTGAGATGTCCATATCCTCTACCAGCCCCAGGCAGGTTTTGGTGTGCCCTCTGCTGGCCATGAGTCTCTGCAGGCCCCGGGGCTTCCCACCATTCCTCACTGAAAACAAGAACTTCTCTTGGGGATGAACAAGACTCTGCTGGGAGGCTGCTACTCCAATTCAACCTGAGTTTCGCAAGCTGTGCTTTGCAATTTCATATGGATACAAATATGCCAAAGATACTGATTTATTTAACTTAACCCCCATTCTTGGACATGTATATACTTCAGTGGCCATCTCTGTACATACAACTTGGTCCACAGTATAAATTCCTACTTATAAAACTTCAAGATTAAAGAAGATACATATTCCAAGGATGCCTGGGTGGCTCAGCCAGTTGAGCCACTGCCTCCGGCTCAGGTCATGATATCTGGGTCCTGGAATCGAGACCTGACTGGGCTTCTTGCTTGGCAGGGAACCTGCTTCTCTCTCCATCTCTGCCTGCACTCTGCCTGCTTGTGTGCTCTCTCTCTCTCTGACAAATAAATAAATAAATTTATTTTAAAGAAGATACACATTCCAAAGAATTTTGGTATGTATTATCAAAATGCTTCTTGGAAAAATTGTATTTATACCTATAATCAATGTTTAAGGGCATCCCTTTTTTTTTTTTTTTTTTTTTTTTAGATTATACACTTTGCTATGCATCTATTAACTTCAACTTATTGGTCACATTATTAAAATTCCCTAACACTAAGTTTTGTCTATTTGGTTTACTAGATTAATTGGTGGTATGTTAAAATATCTCACTATTGTCTTTCACCTTATGTTTATCTTACTAACCGTGTATGCTATTTGCATGGAAAGTATAAGGATTATCACAACTTCATTTGGCCTATATGCGTTATTCATTTTAAATGTCTTTAAATTATGTATTTCATTAAATGTGTTTGGACTTGAATTCTTGTCGTATATATGTAATATGTATACACACACATAAATTCAGTAAATGTTGTTGAGGAAATGAATAAACAGTGACTAGCTGAACCCCTGGCATCAGACACATTGAAATAAACCCTGCCTGTCTTTCAGGAAGCTCTTTCTATCATGAGACTGGGTTGTTTCCTTTCATAATTGGCTCTTTGAAAGAAATCACCCTCGTTTCATATGTGATTTCTAATCTTCAAATGCGTGATTCCTCTTCCCTCATATTCTTTTATTCTAGTCATTGGGCCCTTTTACCCGATCAGAGGGCGAGACAAGGCTGATCTCCCCCTGCTTTCCTAGCTTGAAATCTGAGCACTTGGTGGCCCTGGGACGGTGGGCCTTACAATTTACTACGCCTAAGAATAGCCCGAGGAGCTTGTTAGAGCTCAGAATCGTGGGCCTCTCAGCTGTAGAATCTGTAGGGTAGGTTGACAGTTGGGCTCTGAAATCTGTATTTTAAAAGACCTCCAGGTGATTTTGATACCTGTGGTCTTCAGAAGACACATCCTGAAGCACTGTCTGTAGGCCCCAGTGTCTCCCACTATTTGGGGATTTGGAAGCTGTCCGGCTTGGTAGTGCAGGGTAACTTTCCCTGCACTGGTATTTCAGAAAGCTTATATTTATGAATTTATAGGGGCAATCTTAATCTGTAAAAAAAAAATAATAATAATTTCTAAAGTGTTAATTAGGAGTACCTAGCTAATTCTGAGATGCTAATTAGGAGTCCTGTGTCAGACACCAATAGCCATAGGGGTCTGCTCTTCCCCAGTAGCCGGCTCTGGCCCAGGATGTTTCCCTTCAGTGTGTCTGCATGGAATATGGGTTTCAAAGGCCACAAGAACCCCAGGGAATTTGACTCTGTTACAGAAATTTCTAAAAATTCAAAATACTGAAAACCAACTCCAAAGTTGGGGCTTTCTAGTTGCTCCAAGCCATGTGCACCTAAGAGAGGGGTGGTCATTTGGACATTCAAACCTGGTTGGGGGAGTGGGGAAATGGGGGGGGGCAAAGAAAGACATCAGGGAAGTCTCCCCATTGCCTGTGTCTGGGTGGAGGGTGGGGTTACCTGCACATCTGGAGAAGAAAGAAAGAGATCTGTAATTACAGAGCAGTTAAGGCTGAATGGTGAATGCTGTGGAAGTTCTCTGATGCCCTCCAGACATCCTCCGTACCACATGGTGAAAAGTTTAATTACTGTCACAGAGACATATGTCTTACTTTTACAGAGATCATACATCATACCTCCTCACAAACATGAGTTTTGAAAGATCACAGTGTTTACACGTTTTTGGAATTAGTTGTCCACGTTGAAAGGTTGAGATTTCACAAAAAAAATTTTTTTCACAGGTTTCTGGCTTTCTCTGAAAAACAAGATGATCTGACCACATGGAGTCCTAATCTTCCCCTGGCAACCTCAAAGGGGCTAAGGAAGCTAAGGGAAGCAAGAGAGTCTTGCCAGGGTGCCAAGGTCCCCACCACTCCATCTGGATTCCCAGAACCACTGCTTTACCAACAAGTCTCCCACGGCTTTTGGCCTTATACATGCTACTTAAAAGCTGCCTCTTGCTTATGTTGATTTCTTCCTCACAAGTCATCTGAGGGGATATGATTTTGCACTCTCTTATGATGAGGTTCCTGTCTTCTAGCCACCATCCCTGTGGAAAAGGCCAGGGGACTAAGGGTATTCCCAGGTCAGCCCTTGCCATCTGTGCCCTCCCTCATTGTTCCAGTAATGATTTACAGCGAGACCTCGAGCAAGGGTGACCAACTCATCCTGGTTAGCATAAGACATTCCCCATTTTTGCATTGAAAGTCCTATTTCCTGAGAAACTCCTCAGTCCCGGACAAACTGGAATAGGTGGCCAACTTATCTCCAGCAGACCAAAGGGACTTTGGAATTTGGGTCTGTGGGCACCAACGCACACCCTTGGGATCCTCTTGCACTAACTTTGGAAATCTCAAAGAGCTGTCAGAGAAGAAGTAAGAAGTCTATCATAAGAACTCATGTATGCTGGCAAGAGAGGAGCAGTTTAGGATGTACTGTGTCTTTCTCTAGAAGGAAAATTAGACAAATCAGACCACTTCCTAGCCCTTTTCCATATATTTAATGCAGCTGGACAAGGCATTAATGGCTGGGATGACCAAACATTTAACTTGGCCTGGGAATGTCTGTGCCTGCCTCCTGCCTAGCTGGACAATTGCTTATTACCCAGCCTCCTGGACCCAAGGGAGGTAGCTTCTCTGTGATTATAGAGTGGTAAATAGAGATTTTAAAATAGTTTGAATTTTCTGGGATCAAGACTTTCTTTTTCACACTAATGACATCACACTTAGACATCTGCCTTTCAAAGAGTTTCGAAGTCTATAGTTTATGAAAGTGGAGAACAGCCTGTCCCAGCTTATATGATCCAGACATGGAGCTAGGCATAATACAAACCCAGCCCGTGCCCATCTATGGCTTTTATTTTGTTCATGTTCTTATATTTTTTGTCAGTCAATAAAATTAATATTCTTTTCATGGAAAGTATGAAAGATCCAGACAAGTATAATGAGAAAAATAATCCATTATTCCCCATGTAGATAAACTCATTTTTACTGATTTTATAGACATAAAATTTATATTGTTCTTCTTTCACTTAATGGCACTTGATAAGCAAGGATGACATTAAAAAGTATTTAACTACTGAAAGGACATAGGCACAGACCCAGTGCAGGTGATGCCAATGCTTAGCTGGCTGTGGGCTGGAAGTTGTGTCCTGAAACTCCCTGCTCTGCCATGCCTTTGCCCTTAGTTGATTCACTGTAGGGAGGTCTGGGGGATTTGGGGAGGTTCCAGAATAGGCAGGAGAATAAAGGTGCACTTGGGCTCTGGAGAGCAACTATTAACAAATATGTATTTCTTGTGTGCACAGGCTATTTATTGCCCATGACCAATACCTTTAAAAATCTTTATCAGCATCAAATATACATAGAAATATATTACCACAGATATAGATGTGTGTGCATGTAATCCATGTAGATATTTTTAAATTAAAAATTAAATGCTACTAAAGGACTTCTAGAAGCTATCACTCAACTGTTTGTTTTTTATCTTCCAGGTATTTCTCTCTCTATATATTTCAATTTCTTTCATGAGTGTTCTGTAGTTCCTCAAGTACAGATCCTTTACCTCTTTGGTTAGGTTTATTCCCAGGTATCTTATGGTTCTTGGTGCTATAGTAAATGGAATCGATTCTCTAATTTCCCTTTCTGTATTTTAATTGTTAGTGTATAAGAAAGCCACTGATTTCTGTACATTGACTTTGTATCCTGCCATGCTACTGAATTGCTGTATGAGTTCTAGTAGTTTGGGGGTGGAGTCTTTTGGGTTTTCCATATAAAAACTCATGTCATCTGCGAAGAGAGAGAGTTTGACTTCTTCATTGCCAATTTGGATACCTTTTATTTCTCTTTGTTGTCTGATTGCTGTTGCTAGGACTTCTAATACTATGTTGAACAAGAGTGGTGAGAGTGGGCATCCTTGTCGTGTTCCTGATCTCAACGGGAAGGCTGAGAGCTTTTTCCCATTGAGGATGATATTTGCTGTGGGTCTTTCATAGATAGATTTTATGAAGTTCAGGAATGTTCCCTCTATCCCTATACTTTGAAGCATTTTAATCAGGAACAGATGCTGCATTTTGTCAAATGCTTTTTCTGCATCAATTGAGAGGACCATATGGTTCTTCTCTCTTCTCTTATTGATTTATTCTGTCACATTGATTGATTTGTGAATGCTGAACTATCCTTGTAACCCAGGGATGAATCCCACCTGATCATGGTGGATAATCTTTTTTTTTTTTTTTTTTTTTTTTTTGGTGGATAATCTTTTTAATGTGCTGTTGGATCCTGTTTGCTAGGATCTTGTCGAGAATCTTAGCATCCATATTCATCAGTGATATTGGCCTGAAATTCTCCTTTTTGGTGGGGTCTTTGCCTGGTTTGGGGATCAGGGTAATGCTGGCTTCATAAAAAGAGTCTGGAAGTTTTCCTTCTGCTTCAATTTTTGGAAACAGCTTCAGGAGAATAGGTGTTATTTCTTCTTTGAAGGTTTGGTAGAATTCCCCAGGGAATCCGTCAGGTCCTGGGCTCTTGTTTTTTGGGAGGTTTTTGATCACTGCTTCAATCTCGTTAGTAGATATCGGGCTATTCAGGTTGTCAATTTCTTCCTGGTTCAATTTTGGGAGTTTATAGTTTTCCAGGAATGTATCCATTTCATCTAGGTTGCTTAACTTATTGGCATATAACTGTTGATAATAACTTCTGATGATTGTTTCTACTTCCTTGGTGTTAGTTGTGATCTCTCCCTTTTCATTCATAATTTTATTAATTTGAGCTTTCTCTCTTTTCTTTTGGATTAGTGTCACCAATGGTTTATCGATCTTATTGATTCTTTCAAAAAACCAGTTTCTAGTTTCATTGATACGTTCTACTGTATCTCTAGTTTCTACCTCATTGATCTCTGCTCCAATCTTGATTATTTCCCTTCTTATGTGTGGAGTTGGTTTGATTTGTTATTGATTCTCTAGTTCTTTAAGGTGTAGAGAGAGCTGGTGTATTCTGGATTTTTCAATTTTTTGGAGGGAGGCTTGGATGGCTATGTATTTCCTTTTAGGACCGCCTTTGCTGTATCCGATAGGTTTTGGACCGAAGTGTCTTCATTCTCATTGGTTTCCGTGAGTTGTTTAAGTTCTTCTTTGATCTCCTGGTTGATCCAAGCATTCTTAAGCAAGGTGGTCTTTTCTATATATATATTTCAAACACCCCACACATCTATATATATAGATGTGTGTGTGTGTGTGTGTGTAATTACTTAATGACTTTATCGTTGCGCGTGTGTGTGTGTGTAGAAATTACTTAATGACTTTATTGTTGCAGGTGAAGTTATTTGCTATCCTTTGGTTATTTTTACATTTCTTTTTATTCTCACTCTTCTATCCTGTCCTCTCAATACAGCTATATGACAGTTCTGGGGTCAACCTATATTCTGTGGCTTTATCATATCAACTATGTATATATTGTTCACTGTTGAGCCAAATGAAATGCTGTGATTTCACTTCTTTGCCTAGAGCCTGGCAGGAAGAGTTTGAACCCCACTCTGACACCATAGACAAATCACTGCTCTATTTCCCCCTCAGTTTACAATGGAAATATTAATGGTACCAACTTGCTACGGTGCTTGTAAAAATTAAAGGAGTTAACATGTGTAAAAAGGCTCAGAATATTAAGTGACATATCAGGAGTACTCAATAAAGTTCAGCTATAATTATTGCTCAACTTTTTCTTTAAGTCAGAGTTAATATTGTCTCATTAAAAATTTTGCTTAATTTTCTTTGACTCTCAGTTTTTTCAAACATTCAGTAGTTCTATAAATCACTTTTTAATAAATTTTCACACATTCTACCCCAACAGGTAGCCTCTCTGGGCTGGGCGATTTATGAGGAGTGGTGGAGATTATGGTAAACTGAAGGAGATACCATCAACTGCTCCTCTGTCCACCTGCTTTTGTTAAGACGGACTTCTTTTTAGACTTCCTGCACAGCTGTCTCCAGAGCTTCCTTGAGCTTTTCCATCTTGGGTTTCTCTTGCTTCCTTCTTCTTTGAGACGCTTGCTTAGTGAGCCATATTCTTTCCTCTTTCTCACTGTAACTTCTCACTTTGGTAGAAAACATCCTCCTTCAGTTTCTTAAGACTTGAGCAAGGCTATATGCAGGCATATTTTTTGAGATTTTTTTTTTTAAGATTTTTATTTATTTATTTGACAGAGCTCACAAGCAGGCAGAGAGAGAAGAAAAGGAAGCAGGCTCTCTCTGCTGAGCATAGAGCCAGATGCAGGGCTCGATCCCAGGACCCTGGGATCATGACCTGAGCTGAAGGCCGAGGCTTTAACCCACTGAGCCATCCAGGTGCCCCATTTTTTTAGATTTTTTGATTGCCAAAACATGCCCTTAGTTTATTCCTCTACTTGATTGATAGTTTGCTTGATATGGAACTCTAAGTTGAAAATAATTTTCTTTAGATTTTTTTTCTTCAATTTATTTATTTTCAGAAAAACAGTATTCATTATTTTTTTCACCACACCTAGTGATCCATGCAATCCATGCCCTCTATAATACCCACCACCTGGTACCCCAACCTCTCACCCCCCCGCCACTTCAAACCCCTCAGATTGTTTTTCAGAGTCCATAGTCTCTCATGGTTCACCTCCCCTTCCAATTTACCCAAATTCCCTTCTCCTCTCTAATGCCCCTTGTCCTCCATGCTATTGGTTATGCTCCACAAATAAGTGAAACCATATGATAATTGACTCTCTCTGCTTGACTTATTTCACTCAGCATAATCTCTTCCAGTCCCGTCCATGTTGCTACAAAAGTTGGGTATTCATCCTTTCTGATGGAGGCATAATACTCCATAGTGTATATGGACCACATCTTCCTTATCCATTCATCCGTTGAAGGGCATCTTGGTTCTTTCCATAGTTTGGCGACCGTGGCCATTGCTGCTATAAACATTGGGGTACAGATGGCCCTTCTTTTCACGACATCTGTGTCTTTGGGGTAAATACCCAGGAGTGCAATTGCAGGGTCATAGGGAAGCTCTATTTTTAATTTCTTGAGGAATCTCCACACTGTTCTCCAAAGAGGCTGCACCAACTTGCATTCCCACCAACAGTGTAAGAGGGGTCCCCTTTCTCCACATCCTCTCCAACACATGTTGTTTCCTGTTTTGTTAATTTTGGCGCTTCTAACTGGTGTAAGGCGATATCTCAATGTGGTTTGAATTTGAATCTCCCTGAGGGCTAATGATGATGAACATTTTTTCATGTGTCTGATAGCCATTTGTATGTCTTGATTGGAGAAGTGTCTGTTCATATCTTCTGCCCATTTTTTGATGTGTTTGCCTGTTTCGTGTGTGTTGAGTTTGAGGAGTTCATTATAGATCCTGGATATCAACCTTTTGTCTGTACTGTCATTTGCAAATATCTTCTCCCATTCCGTGGGTTGCCTCTTTGTTTTTTTGACTGTTTCCTTTGTGGTGCAGAAGCTTTTGATTTTGATGAAGTCCCAAAAGTTTATTTTCACTTTTGTTTCCTTTGCCTTTGGAAATGTAGATTTTTAAAGGCATTTTGTTTTCTAGCTTCCACTGCTGCTGTTGAGAGTCTGCTGCCATTCCCATTTCAGTCCTTTGTCTGAGACCTGAGTCCCTGTCTGGAAGCATTATAACTTACTTTTGATCTCAGAGTGTTCTAGAATTTCATGAAATATTGATGTGTTTTTCTCCATGTTCATCGTTCTGGACACTTGTTGGACTGTGCACTCTAGAAACAAATGTCTTTCTGTTCTGGAAATGTCCCTGAATTTCTTTTTTCTCCTGATCATTTCCTTTTCCACTAATTTACTTACTTATTCTCCCTTTTGGAAACACCTATTAGTTGGAAGTTGGCCTTCCCAAACAGACTCTCTGATCTTATCTTTCTCATTTTTGTCTTTTCTTCTGCTTTCCAAGAAATAGCCTCATTTTGTCTTCTGAAGCTTTTATTGAATTTTTTTTCTATAGCTATCAGAGTTTTAGTTTCCAGGACGATAGCACCACTCATTAGCAGCATGATATTTCACCTTATGAACAGAACATAATTTACTTAAATGTTCTCATATTGGACACTTAGGTTGTTTACAATTTTTTTTATTGATAATGATGTAATAAATATACCTGTACCCCCATCTATAACCACATCTCTAATGGAGTCAATATAATTTTCCAAGAGTGGACTTACTATGACAAATAATATGAATATTTTAAAGTTCCTAATACATAGGATATTACCAAATTGCTTTCCAGCTGATAGCAGTATTATCATTTAATATTTGCTAGTATGACAGATAAAATTTAAACACTGATGTTTTATTTCAATTCATTTTATTGATGGTGAAATTAAACTGTTTCTTGGGTTTTTTGTGTGTTTTTGTCCTTTTGCTTATTGCATTTTTAGATTTTTTCAATGGATTTTTTTAGCTGTCAAATGTTAAGCATATTAATATTTTGTTGGAGATATTTTTTAGGTAATGCATTTAATTTTTTTATCAACATTTTTCTCAGCTATATAAAAATAGTAGATAAAACCAAAGAACAAAGACAATGAGGAAAGATTGGTTACCATAAGAATGTACTAAATATTAAAAAGGAATATTCTTAATGTCTTGAAAGCATGTTCAAAGAAATGAGGGAAAATTTGCAACACTAATGGAAAATCAAGTAGACTGTAAGAAATCCCAACTTACAGCAAAGACAAGTAGTTAATAAGCATCTCAAATACATTTTCAACCTCATTAGTCATCTAAGAAGAGCAAATTAAAACACAATAGTAATTTTTGCATGAAATTAGGAAAGATTTAAAAAACAACAGTATTGGCTAAAAGTGAGCTGAGATTGGTATTCTTATGCTAATGGGCATGTAAATAAGTTTAACCTTCCTGAAATTAATTTGGTAATATGCACCAAAAATCTTAAAAATTCCCAAAGCTTCTTGCATGTAATTACACTGTCAGAACTCTATCCTGAGTAAATAGTCAGATGCAAGCACACACAGCACAAAGATACTCACCACAGAATCATTTATGACCAAAAAGAAAAAGAGAAAAAGGAAATACCCTAAGCTTCCAGTATCAGAGGAATGGTTCAAAAAGTCATGGCACATCCATATAATAAGATATTGTCTCACTAGTAAAAAGGCATATAAACCTATATTACAATTAAGATCTTAACCCTTTAATATGTAAATAGGATTAGTGCTCCCTGTGTGTGTGTGTGTGTGTGTGTGTGTGTAAGGACATAAAGAGATACCTAATACCTAGAGAAAGAGGATATAACAAGTTATTAGATTAAGGGCAATTTCTCCTTTTTTTTTTCACCCTATCTTTCCCATTTTCTGGAATGTGCACATAAAATGCCTTTAAAGAAGAACTGAATGCATAACTTTCTATTCGTCTTAATGATTCTAGCAACAAGAGAACTTGCTAATGTCAGGACAATTTGTCCTTCTCAAAAAACTGTTAATTTTTTTTTTAAGGTTCCCTTATGCTCCTAATCATTATAACTTCTGCTCCTGTGGGTCATTCAGAATGTGTTTTATATCTCTTCTAGATGACAGTTGTCAGCTATTACTCCTTTCTGGAGTTACAGCCTCTTAGGATTTAGGATTTATTTCCTACTATACCTCCAGAGCCTATGACAGTGCCTGATACATACTAATTATAGGGTAAGTCTGTGTTGAATAAATAAAACATAACCCAGGTCTTCCATTTCTTAAATGTGCTTTTTTTAGTCTCTCTCATGGTTAAACTCTTTTCATTCTGTTTTTCAATATCCATTAAGTTGTAGCTTCTAAGAGACCAAATGTGGTCTGACTAATATCTCTTTCTGGATAATAGATCATGAATACCCTCAGAATCGCATTAATTTCTTTGGCAGTCACATCACACTGAGGGCTAGTAATTGATTTTACTGCATGCTAAAACCTCAATGTCTTTTTATAAATGTGTCTGCCCATTCCTTACTCTCCACACAGTCTTTGTTCACTTGTTCTTTTTGGACCCATGTGTAAGACGTTACATGAACCTTCATTATATGGACCTTGTTAGATATAGATGCAAATGGTTTTGGATCCTGATTCTGTCTTTTATGTATTCAGGTCTCTGCAGCTTTATGTTGTACACAAGTTCAATCAGCAAACCCTGTATTTCTTTATCTTAGCTATGGGCAGATTATTATGGTTATTAAGAAACAGCACTCCAAGCTGAAGTTGAGCCATTTGACATTAGGGCCAAATTTTCTCAATAAATTACAAATCCTTTTACTATCTATCCCATACTTTTCCATTTAACCCATAGTTATCACAGGAGATCATGTTATATGTCTTGCTAAGGCTTAAATATACAATTGCTGTATAGCTATGGAGGATGTAATCTAATTTATCCCCGTAGTCAGTCTCCCCCTCTCCATGAATAACATATAACAGGAAAATCACACTCTAATTCCATACTGAAAAAGAGGACTATTTTCCTAATTGCTCCACAATCTGCCTAGTGGCCATGGTCTTCAGGCCGGTCTTCAAAGGAGGTGGCATTCTGCATTATTATCTCCTCTTGGCATTGTTTGGCTAATTATCTCTCAAAAAGCTAGGGTTTTCTAGAAGGCTTTCCACAAGCTTGATTCCTTTTTCTTCTTCACATCCAAAATCTACTACAGAAGTAAGCCTCATCAAGATAGTTTTCAAAATACATCACGAATATGACTCTTTATTACTCCTGCTCTGCTATGACTTTGGTCCAAACCATCTCTTCTCCCATCTGTCATGTTCTTGTAATCCCTGATAATAGGTACTTACATTTTGGGGAAAAACACCCACTGTAACTTTCAAACTTGGATTCTACCTGGAATTTTAAAATTATTAAACATAAATTATATTTATCGTATTAAACATAAAACTTTATAAAATGAAGCCAGCCTGTTCCCATTGGAGGAAGCACTGATCATAGCTTGATCTACCATCTATAAAATTCTGTTAGCAGCTTGAGTCCCACTCAAATAAATCATGGCACCTTGAAGCCAAACCCATTAGGGCTGTGAATAGACATACTGGACTGTTCTGAGATGTACCTGGCATCTGCCCTCCTTTATCATTTTTAGTCCAGGTTAGCCCTAGGCAAATGTTCAGTGGCCCAGCTATGCATGGGAGATTACTGGTTGGTTTGGAGCTATATGTCACCTCCTAACCATTTGTTCTGTTTGGGGGGCCATCTTTTCCAACCCCACGTCAACCACATTGTTATCTGATATATATTTTAAGCACCAGATGTCCTGTCTGGGGTATTTTTCTTATCTGGCATACTCTGATGCCTGGCTAAAATTCTTGTCAACAATTGCAGTGTGATTGTGTGTATTGTGGGGAGCAGGGGTTCCTCACACTAATAAGAAATTCTCTGACACCAGCCACATGTTCTACAATTCAACTCAGTTTGGATAATGTCTCCCTGGAGACAGCACCAGGTGTTCAGTCCTACATGACGGGCCTCTTTCTTCAGGTGCCAATGGCAAGTCCAGATTATTACCTATGCTTCTTACCTATCGGCTGTAGATCAGAGGTCCCAACAACCACCTCTTTGGTTTCAATGAATTTGCTAGTAACAAAACTCAAAGTAACATTTTACTTACTAGATCACCAGTTTATTTTAAATGGGTATAATTGAGGAAGACCCAGATGGAAGAGATGTATAGGACAAGGTGTGTGGGAAGGGGCATGGAGCTTCTGGGCCCTCCCCAAGCTCACCATTCTCCCTGAATCTCCACATGTTTACCAACCTAGAAGTTCTCTGAACCCTGTCATTCTGGAGTTTTTGTGGAAGCTTCACTGCGTTCACAGAACTGATGGACTCATTGGCCTTTGGTGATCCATTCAAACTCCCACAGGCTGAGGGGTGGGACTGAAAGTCCTAACCCTCCAATCACTGAGTTGTTTCCCTTGGCAACCAGCCCCTTTACAAGGGTAACCTAGGGGCCTGCCAGAAGGCACTTGATTAAGATAACAAAAGATACTTTTACCACACCTTCAGAACAAATTCCAAAGACTATGGCCTACAAGGTTTTCCAGTGTACATTTTCAGCCTCCCTCCTATGGAACTTTTTGCTGAACTTCAAACATGTCAGGTTGTTCTCTGCCTTTGTTTTTATCCACATACCTCATGATAGTGACTAAGGCTAGTCACAAATATTCTGACTCCCACTCTCCGGGAATATGGAAAAATGACTTTCCTGCCCACTTGTAAGCATGGACACATGACTTGTATTATCTGGTGAAAGTTGAGTGGAGGTGCCACATCACTTTCAAAGCCAGTTTGTTTTGGTGGGTTTACTTTTCTCGCCAGCAGCTCAACAAGCAACTTTGGAGCCTGATTCCTGGACGACTACCATGAGCAGGGTGCTTACCTACACATAATCAGCACACAGTATGAACAAGAAATAGACTTTGCCATTCTAAGCTATTAATGTCTGTTGGTTGTTTATTACAGAAACAGCTCCTGTGTCCCGTTATTCCTGCTATGTTTAGGCAAGTTCTATTTTCTCCAGCATTCATTGAGCAGGTAGTGACCCCTCTATGAAACCTTTTCTGACTTCACTTTGTAAGCAGGCACTTTCTTTTCTGAACACCTATAGCTGTTTGTCTTTCCAAGATCAATTAATATACCTAGATAGTTGATGGTTTAGGTCCATTTGAGTGTTCCAAAAGAAAGTAAAAATAGCTGTTGCTTTTTTTCTATTTACTCTAGAGTCAGAAAATGCTTTCTACCTTTGTTTTTAACCTCACAGAACAGAATGAAGTGGCAGCTTCTTAGGCAATTTCTCTTCACTGTATAGGAAAACAAAGTTTGCTGAGATGCTGAGGGTTGTCTGAAGTCCTGTTTTCAACTCAAAAAACTAGCTTACTGCTTTCTGTCACAATACTAGGTTGCCTGAATGTCTTCCCAAACATGTCATAAGAGAAGGCAACACAGCAATAAGGAGTAACAACATTAGGAGAAAGAAAACTTCGCCCCCGTCATCATCGGAGACACCCCCTGGCACCCAGCAGGGTCTAGGGCAGGGAATCAGAACCACCATGGATAAAACTACTATGAAAAAGAGGTGGGTTCTGGTGCGGATTACTGCATCCGACTCCCCTCAGTGGGAGACGTACTTTCTCAATACATCAAAATACATCTCCTCACCAGTATGAATTGGTGAATGGAAACAAGTATTGTCAAGAAAGAAGAAATAGAGATAGAAAAAGAGGCAGTTTCATGACCAAGTTAGTGGTCAAGCAATAGTATCATTATTCATTTATAGATATGGTATGAGTTTTAGGGGCATTTAGAGGTTTTCCCTGTCCATGTTGCTTTTGTAGTGCCCAAAGAGTTATTTTCTTTGAATTATAAAGCCTTTCTGAATTTTAGGGTCCTCTATTATCATGGAACTTCTCTGGGAGGAGGTAAAATTTCCTCCACCAACTACATGACAGTACTGAAAACAAGCAGAAATCAAGTCTCCGTGGGAAGGGACAAGGTTTGCCATCTGTTGGGAGGGTAAGAACACGACCCATGTTTTACTTTAAAATTTAGCTTCTAGAATATTTAGATTCAACATTCAGCCTCCAGAACTAGGATCAAAGTGTGTTATTGAGCCAGATTCAGGCAGATTGAAGGGAAGAGCAAACCTAGGAAGAAAGAAGCAACAATTAGATATGTAAAATAGTTGATCGGAAATTAATTAGCCACTAACTCAAATTAAGGTGCATTAATTTCTTCAGAGGCTGGCAAGATGTTTTATCTAGGTGGGGTGAGCTAAATGAAGCTGTTCTGTAATTCATCACTGAAGATACTGCCTATGACTTCATTTCTCATGTGGGCTTAGCTGTAAGTAAGCAGATTATGCTACTTTCTACCCGGAGGGTTGAGGTGTGCTTGTTTTATTTCTATTTAAATGCAGAGCTGAATCCAAGTCTTGTGGTGATATGATTGTCAGGGTCCTCAGTGGGAGATTTAATTCCTCAATACACTGGAATACATCCAAATTGTCCTAGTGGTGTTGAGCATAGATGGATGTGAATGGCAGGACTAATTAAGGAACTCATCTATCAACTAATAAATTAATAAGCACTAATTGAATAGCTATAGTACTTTGTGTTAGCATTATGGGGAATATAAGCGTGCATAAGAACTGGACCATGTTCTTAAATTATGTAGGAAATACTGAACTGAGATTTTCAGTCCTATTGACCCCACCTCACTACCAGTATTTACCACCATCTATAGCTTAATTCCAGGTCCATGATGGGCATAGTAGGCACTCTTTCCTGAGAGTGCTTTGGGAATTATTTGTTACAGCCAGACTACCATAAGTGATAGCTGCATGAGATTATATTGGCATTACACAACCTTCCCTTTTACCATTGCTTGTGGACAATTCATCCAATTGGCCTTCTGCCCTAGTTCCTAGGTTTTTGTTTTGTTTGTTTGTTCCTATTTATATTATTAATGGATCCCAGCCCTGAACCCCCCTGACTGAGTGCAGTCAGTGAGAGACCTGATGCCCTTAGCCCCTTTCCCCCTTGACACTGTCAACATTTAAAACAGCATAATTCTTTTTTTGTGGGTGGATCCCTGTGCATTGCAGGATGCTTTAGCAGCATCCCGGCCTCTATTCACCAGACCCCATTAGAATCCACCCACTCCCCTCCCAGTGATAACAACCAAAATCGTCTCCTCCAGCATTACCAGATGTCCCTGGAGGACAAAAATCACCCTTAGTTGAGAACCTCTGCTCTAGAACCTCCCTTATTTCTCTCCATTAACTCAGAAAGACTTCCTTGAGATTTAAGTCCATGACAGTAATCATTAACTTCTGACCCTTTACTTTTCTTTCTCCCATCAGTAAAATAGGGATGTAATATTTCTATCTGAGTGTCTGAAAATGCAATCCTTGAGTCGAGAACCCCTGGTGATAGGTGCTGGCTAGAATCAGACTCAGATTGGTAACATCTATTAGAGTTAATTATTTGAATAGCCAGTGGGTCATGCCTGTTCCATTGGTTGGCCATTCCATCCTAACTTTTCTACACCCACCCCATAGGACAGACTTGTGTGCCCCCTCCTGACAACTGAGAACTCTCAGTAAGCCTTGAGATAGGGGTATGCCGTTAATGACAGAAATAAAATCACAGGAAGGTTTCTAACATTATATGTCAATATATAATAAATTCAGACTGAAAGATGACTGCCATTAACTGGGATAATTGTGGAGCATTTGAAACTTGAACTGGGATTTAAAGAAAGGGGTCATTTGAAGAAGTAAAAGTGGGAGAGAGAGAGGGAACTGTTAATTCCAAATGTTTAATGTGGGAAAAATAATACAAGCAGTGCAGAAAGTTGGAGGAAAAAACATGGTACACTCTGGAGGGCCAATTTTTAAAAAATATCTTTTTAAAAAATTTTTATTTTTTATTAACATATAATGTATTATTCGCCCCAGGGGTACAGGTCTGTGAATCACCAGGTTTACACACTTTATTCACCATAGCACATACTTTCTGGAGGGCTAATGTTACAAGGACATGACCCAAACAGGAAGAAACCATGAAGACACACAGGTATGAAAATACACGAAGCATTTTCTAACAGCAGTTTGAAGATCTGCCTATATGGAGTGACTGTTAAGTAAAAAAATTTAAATGTCTCTTAGAAGATGTGTCTCCTTTGCCAGAGAGAACCTGGGAAAAGTGTATACTTGATCAGGCACATTTCTGGTTTGACAAAAATACATTGGCAAAATTAATCTAGGTTCACAGAGAGAAATGAACAGACAAGAATACCTATGAAGTTTTTGACAAAAAGATGAATGAGGGGCATGTCTCCAATGTCAGGAGTGAATGTCTGGAATCTGAGAGCCACATAATAGTTTTGTGACCTACAGCAAATTCCTCAAATAAGAAAAACAGTCATCCTTTGCATATTGCCGTGAGGGTTAGGGACTGCATGGTGGAACCTCACCAAACAGGAACTATTTTTTTCATATACCAAATATTTTAAAATTTGCTTACAGTTACAATGTATATCACAGTCTACTCTTGGCACATGGATATAGAGATAGATAATAGGACATAAATGAAAACCCACAAATAAACAATAATATTTTTATATATAACTGAATGGGACTAAGTGGGTGTAAACATAATGGTCATGTGTGTTTTTCTTGTTGCCTGTGGAAAACTGGCTCTCTCTGATCTTCCTTCTATTATGCTGGATGGAATCTCAGGCAAATTGCAGAACTTTTCTATGTATTCAGAGGTCCAAAACTTTAATATCAAATACTGAAACTTTAATTTTTTATCCAATCTAAAACTTCCCTTCTTTCTAAGCAGTCTGAATCAGTTTCTGACATTGGCCATAGGGACAGAGACTGTGGAGTCTCCTTCATTATTATGCTCTATCTTGGTTTTCTGTCCATCTTCCCCATGGACTCTGGATTTGGTTCCTCCACAGTTACAAATCCCCCAATTAGACCGCTCCTACTGCAGTTCCCTGTTATGCACAACACCTCCTCCATAGGCCACTTGTGACTCCCCCATGAACTGCTGGCTTCCAGGAAAACTCAGAGTCCCCATCTGTACCCCAGAAAACACACACCCTTATCCAGCGGGGGTCAGGAGGGTTCTCTCCCTTCTCTGTGCTGTCAGAGCACTTGGACAACTTCTTATCTTTGACTTTGTGCAGAGCTCTCATCTTCCTTTGTGGGTAGCGGATAGCCTAGTACACTGACTCCCTCTCCACCTCTTGGTGAATTCTTGGTTTGCCCGAGATAGCCTGGAGGTGACAGGTGCCAATGATGGCAAAATTAGTTTTGTGTCTTCCTAGTGCAAGTCCTGTAGAGATATTTGAGCAACTGGCTTTCTAATGAGGGGGTAAATAATATCTATTTTCCCCAGTCTTATGATGTAAGTTAAAACTCTAAAATAAGGAAAAGTCTCATTTTAACATGCTATTACATGTAGAGTTAATGACAGTTGAGACAAAAATGAAAACATAATGATGTGGTGACATTTATCGATAGATTATTTCTTGCCAGTCACTGTACAAAGAATAAGACAGTATTAACTCACTAAATCTCCACAAGAGCTCTGTGAGAAAGAACAGTTATGAGGAAACTCTGACTCAGAGAGGTTATATAATTTGGTTTGGTTAAGATCACACAGCTGGTAGTTAGGAAAAGAAACAAAAATGTACAAAATGGGGCAACTGATTATTTCTAGGAAAAAAGGAATTTCAGGTCCTTCAGAGTAAACTTCAGATTTTTAAAGTATTCCTATGTCAATGAATAAAAAAAAAAAGGCAAAAATGAAATAGAAATGAATTTTATTACATCTCTAAATGGAGAGGATTATTAACATAATATCTGATATAGAAAAAAGAACAAAAGAAAATACAACAAGTTTAAAATTTCTATATGTCATTATACATAAAATTAAAAGACAAACCAAAACTAGGGGCGCCTGGGTAGCTCAGTGGGTTAAGCCGCTGCCTTCAGCTCAGGTCATGATCTCAGGGTCCTGGGATCGAGTCCCGCATCGGGCTCTCTGCTCAGCAGGG
Organism: Neogale vison; assembly: GCF_020171115.1. Lineage (NCBI taxonomy): Eukaryota > Metazoa > Chordata > Mammalia > Carnivora > Mustelidae > Neogale > Neogale vison. Next base: position 95,605,565 of record NC_058098.1, on the reverse strand, counting down.
AGCCTGCTTCCTTCTCTCTCTGCCTGCCTCTCTGCCTACTTGTGATCTCTCTCTGTCAAATAAATAAATAAAATCGTTAAAAAAAAAAAAAAAAAGACAAACCAAAACTAAACAAAACATTTTCAAAATACATACCAGAGGGGTGCCTGGGTGGCTCAATCAGTTAAGTACCCTCAGGGTCATGAGATTGAGCCGCAAGTTGGGCTTTAAGCTGGGCATGAAGTCTGCTTAGAATTCTCTTCTCCCTCCTTCTGCCCCTCCCCCACCTCTCTCTCTCTAAACAAAACAAACTCTCTCCTTCTCTAAACAAAACAAAACAAAACAAACAACAAAATATTTAATAGAGACACATCAGGTTAAATACAGTGGCTTGACCACATGCATTTATCCTTCCTCCTCTTGGAAACCCACTTTTGAGCAGCACTTTAGAAACACATGCATGTTTTATAAAGCCACGAAGACAAAGCAAACAGGAGAGGAAACAATGTAATTTCAACATAATTTTAAAAGAAAGTAGATAGATGTACAATAGTGTGAGTATATTTCATGTCAAAGACATGCACACTTAAAAACAGGTAAAATTGTAAATTTTGTGTTATGTATATTTTGCCATAATAAAAAAATAGTAAAAGTTAAATAATTTTAAAAAAACCCACAAGGCAATACTGAGGTCTAATTTTCACCCAAAAGATACACAAAGAGTAAAAAAGACTCCAGCAATTCCACTTTTGGACATACACCTCAAAGAATTGAAAGCAGAGACTCAAACAGATATTTGCACACCATTTTCATTGCAGCACTGTTCACAAATACCAGAAGGTGGAAACAACCCAAATGTCCATGAAGAGATGAATGGATAAACAATGTGTGGGATACACATACAATGAAATCCTATTCTGCCTTTAAAAGGAAGGAAACTCTGACACATGCTATCACATGGACAAAACTTAAAGACAGCTAAGTGAAATAAGTCAGTCACACAGGGACAAATACTGCATGATTCCACTTATATACGGGACCTGCAACAGTCAAAATTACAGACAGAAAATGAAAAGGTGGCTGCCAGGCGAGGGTGTACCAGAACAAGGGGAGTTATTGTTTAAAGGGGACAAGAGTTTCAGATGGGAATGATGTGAAAAAGTTCTGGTTATGGCCCACAGGTGTTGGTGATTGTTGCACAACAATGTAAATATACTTAATGCCACCCAACGGTACACTTAAAAATGATTAAAGTGGTAAACAATATGGTATATATATACACTACAATTTCAAAAATTAGTAAGAAAAAGTAGTTGGAAGAGTGGCCAGAAAATGTGAATGCCGGGGGAAGGAGAGCCCAGAGCAGCAGGCTGCTTATCTCACAGGGCTCTGAAGGGCCCGGACACAACAATCCGAAGTGAAGCTTGGGGCTGAAAACAGAAGGAATGGATTCAAGTCAAGGTCATAGCACCCTAGACCACTAGTGGCCCATGCATTGGATTTTGCAGATGGCTTTTCCTAATAGAGTGACATTCCTCTCTGCCTGAGACTGAGGGCATGGGACTGCAGCATTAAACTAGAGAGACCTGGGACTTCTCAGCATTAAGCCAGGGACAACCGGCCATATGAAATTTAATGTGCTCCCCTGTTCTGTATATTTCCTTTAAAATGAGAGTTGGATTTACAGTTGATCAGATTCAGGTCTGTTTTTATGCCAAGACGATTTCATAGGAGGTATTAGGTTCTTTCATCAGGAGAAATAATGTGTTTGTGTTTTTTTGAATGATGTGAGCAGTCACTGACATTCAATTCCTAAATTCATTAATTTTATAATAGTGCTATGTTGTAATTCTATTATTCTGTATTTATTAAGTAAAATACTTCTATAAAGAGAAACTTCCCCCATCAATTGGTTGATGCTGTTTTATTTATCACTTTTCGAAATAATAAGTCGATTCCCCACTATTCTCTAATGTTGACCAATGAGATTTCTTTTATATGCTTATGAGCATGTGATTTTAAAAGTATTTAATGTGTTTTAATCCATTGCAGTTATTTTCCATTTGAGGCTCAATTTGTCCTATCTTTAGCTATAAGGACCTTTTAAAGTGGACTCTTGAGTCCTTTTGACATGATACCATTAGTCATTCATAATTTTCCTTGCTGTCTGTTTAACAATTTGTTCCAGCCAGGACTGAGCCATTTCTCTAAGTAACCCTGGGAATGGGAAATGATATTACAAGACTATAATGTGACTGCTAGGGATACTTATTGCTACTGGGTTGGTCATTATTTCTGGATCTTTACAGTAGACAGGGCTATGCTTAAAAAAATAATAATACATGATGAATTTAAAATGAAATTTTCAGTTCAAACTCAGACAGAGCTTTTACTAAATATTTTCTTTCTTGTGCTTTATCCCATGCTGATAATCCTGATTTCAATAGTACTAAGGATGATAGAATTTCACATAATTAATCATTTGCTTTATATTTATTCTTTTTAAAACAAAAATATCAATTTCTACAAACAATATGATAACTGAAAACAGTTCAAACATATTTCATATTATGTTTTTGTCTTCAGACTATAACCCATTAGAGTTGTATAGTCAAATTATTGTATTTAAAAGTCATTTGGAATAGTTCTCTCCTAATTAGGTTTTTCAATACTTATTCTTAAATAAGAAGGGATAACATAAGATCATCAGTTATTTAAAAAAATTTAAAAAGCTTTCAAAATGGGGGCAGCTGGGTGAATCAGTCAGTTAAGCATCCAACTCTTGCTCTGGTCTTGATCTCAGGGTTGTGAGTTCAAGCCCCATGCTGGACTCCACACCAGGCATGGAGCCTTCTTGAAAACAACAACAACAAAAAAACCCCAAACTTTTCAAAATGAAAAAAAAAAAAAAAAAACCACAAAAACCCACAGACAGCCATATTTGTGAAAAGCAATAAAAGAGTTTAAAGATAAAATTGAGAAAGTGTCTCAGAACAGCAACAAAAAAAACCCCAAAAGATATAAGAGAGGAGTGAAAAGAAAGGAAAGAAGGTCAATTCAGGAGACTCAATTAGTAGGAATTCTGGAGATCAGAGAAGATTATTAGAGAACTTTCCAGAACCAAAGGGCATCTCTCTAGGTTGAGAGGTCTCATTAAAATGCCCAGAAGAAAGAATGAAAAAAGAAATCCTACATCAAGATACATCATGATAAAATTTTATTACTTCTGAGATAAAGAGAAGACTCTAGAAACTTGAAGAGAAGACAAACAGGTCCATAAAAATATGTAATCACAATATATCAGACTATTTAATGATTACTGTAGAAGCTAGAAGACTATAGAATAATGCCTTCTAAATCCTGAGGAAAAATTAGTTCCAACAATTATTCTATATATTTAAAATTATAAATAAGTGTAAGAGTAGAATAAGGATGTTATTAGACATAACTCAAATATTTATCCTTATCTACTCCTTCTTAGAAAACTATTGAAAAATGTGTTTTAGAAAAATGAAGGAATAAACTAAGAATAAGTAAAACAGGAAATTCAACACAGGGAAGAGAAAGAGGAAAATCCTAGATCCACCAAACTAGATTAGAGAAGTAGGATGAAGGATTTAGGAAGGGAGATACCCAGGGAAAAACACATTTAACTGTTAGATTATCAGATGTATTTGAGCATTTAGATAATAATATTGATAGACATTTGTCATATTTGTTAAGCAGGCTTACTGGATAATTTCGAAAACAGAGGATATGAAAAATAGTTATATATGCAAATTTAAAATGAGAAAAGTATTAACTCCAGAAAAAAATTTAAATGTTGTATTCCAAAGGAAACATAATCATGGCATACTATTTGGTTCAATAGCAAATATTTGTATATAATAATGTAAGCACTGACTTTCTTTTTGAAACTTTAAAGACTATTTTTAAGAGAAATTTTAGGTTTATAACAAAATTAAGAAGATATAAAGTTTTCCTGTAAATCCCCTGTCAATACACATGCATAGCCCTCCCCATTATCAATATCACTCACCAGAATAAGTTTTTTATGAGACTGACGTGCTTCCTACTGTGCTAAGAGGGCGGCTTAGAATGATAAGTTTTTTAACAAGGATTAACTTACATTGACATATCATTATCACACAAAATCTAAAGTTTAACTTAAGATTCACTCTGTGTTGTACATTCTGAGTTTTGACAAAAGTATAATGACATACCCATCATTATAATATATGAAGTATTTTCATTGTCCTAAAAATTCTCTGTTCAATGCTTATTCATTTTCCCCCTTCACAACCCCATTCTTTATAACTACTGACCTTTTATTCTCCATAGTTTTGCCTTCTCACAATGTGTTATAGTTGGAATCATACAGTATATAGCCTTTCCATATTGGCTTTTTTTACTTAATCATATGTACTTAAGCTCTGTGTTTTTATACCTCATTTCTTTTTTTAGCGTTGAGTAATATTCCACTGTCTGGAAGTACCACCATTTATTTATCCATTTACATACTGAAGGACATCTTGGTTGCGTTTCAAGTTTGGGCAGTTATGAGTGAAAATGCTATCAACAACCGTGTTCGGGTTTTTGTGTGGATAACTCTTTTGGGGTAAATACCAAAGAGAACAACAGTTGGATCATGGAATGAGAGCATGTTCAGTTTTATAACACACCACCGAACTGTGCCTGAACCATTTTGCATTCCCACCAGCACTGAAAGAGACTTCCCATTGCTCCACATTCACACCATTTTTGGAGTTGCCATTGTTCCAGATTTGGGCCATTCTAAGTGGTGTGGCATGTATCTTGTTGCTTTAATTTAATAAACATTTTACTTTGGAATAATTTTAGATTTACAGAAAAGTTGCAAAGTTGAAAAGTACAGAGATCTTATGTACCTTTTACCCTACCTCCTTCAGGTTAACACTTGATATAACCATGGGACTTCATCACTATGTTAAAGTACACACCTCATTTGCATTTTGCTAGTTTGTCCACTGATGTCTTTTTTTTTTTTTCCCCTGCTCTGGGATCTGACACAGGATTCCACATTGCACTCAGAAATACTGATTTTTGATTTAAATAATTTCTGATTTAAGTAAAAATTGCACTTTAATTACATTAAGGGGATGGAAGAGGAAGGAGTGGGAGATTTTTATGTAAGGAGAGTAAAACCTTTGTTTTCCATATCAAATCCTGTCTAAAACTCAGACATCAAAAAATGGCCAGATAAGAATAATATTTTTAAAAACAGAAGTAAGTACAGAAGAAACACCTAAAAAAATTTGAAAGTGGTTGCCTCTAACACCTGAAACTAGAGCCTGAGGAGGAACTGGGGAAAGGGACCACTGTTCTTTTGTGATAAAGCTTTTAGTACCCAGATGTTTCTAGCTATATGCAGGTGTTATTTTATAAATATGAATTCAAATACATAACAGGCAAAAAGGTCTAATATTCTTAAAACCAGCTAATTAGAAAATATTTAATTTCAGTAGATTAAAGATTATGAACCAACCACTTTCTCAAGAAAATAAGAATACCTATTAAATGTCTGAAAATAAATTAAACCATAATAATCCAATAAAGGCAAACTTAGAAAGAGTAGGATAAAATTTTGCCAATCAAGTTATGAAAGAATGGTAAAATAATAATATCCAACATTAATTTTACACGATGAGATAGGCACTCACACTGTTAGAAATGGGGGAAGTGTGCCATGGGACTACTTTTTTATAAGGTACTGTATAAATGTGTATCAAGAACCTGAAAAATGTTTGTGCTCTTTGACCCAGTTAAAATTATTTTTTGGATATTACCTCTGGGAAGGTATCTTAAGGAAATAACCCATAATACAGATGGACTCTGAAAAACAATCTGAGGGGTTTGAAGGGGCGGGGGGTGGGAGGTTGGGGTATCAGGTGGTGGGTATTATAGAGGGCACGGATTGCATGGAGCACTGGGTGTGGTGAAAAAATAATGAATACAGTTAAGCTGAAAATAAAAAATAAATTAAAAAAAACTTCTCCATTAAAAAAAGCAATATTTAGGAAATACCTGTACCAACATTAGAAAATGCTAATATAATAATGTTAAAATTTAAAAAAAAATGTTTGTGTCTATAGCATGATTTCAACTGTATAAAAGAAACATTGTGGGTGAAACTTAAAGGAAATTCACCAATATTGAAGTTAATGGCTATTATCAAAAATGAGGCAGGATTATCAGTGGCTTGGATTTTATTCTTTATATATACTGAACTTTCTACATTATTTTATAGTAAGAATGCATTTGCTACCTGGAAGAGTCTTAAGTATTATTTATAGATTGTGGGGTGCTTGCAGGTGATACATGGCAGGAATAGTCAGGCTGCAAACATTGATTTTGATTCCACATCTCCTATGGTGCTCCTGTCCCCAACTTGTTCCCTTTCTAGCACTCTGTCTCTAGTCTGTGGGGCCTGATTTCAGATTGTTTCTCTTATTTTTTCATTCATCAAATAGTTATTGAATTTCTACTTGTTCCAATCCCTATACAGTGTTATATACTAGTCACGTTGATCTAGAGTAGAAGAAAGTATGGTTTACTCAATCAAAGAGCTTTGAACCTCATAGGGAAACACAGATATATAAATAATTATAGTACAAGGTAGCAAGTACTATTAAGCTGAACCGTGTGAAACTGCTCCTTTTGTGGGTCAGAAACAGTCAACTAGTGGCAATTTCATAAGCTATAAATGAGGTAGGATGAAAGACTTCGGATATAATATACTTTCCAGTGGTATTATTTTTGTAAGAGGAAGCTTCTTTTGATGGATTTTCAAGCACTGGAATAGTTGCTAGGTGACATGAAATGATAAGATGCTAGTAAGAACAGCCTGATTCTCTGGGTTGTTATTTGCGAGGGACAAATCACTGAGTTACATTACTGGAAATTATAGTGAGCTTTCTTGCAGCCAGAGATGTAAGCTGAATGAGAGCCATCTGCAGAGAGATGGTAATGGAAACTATGAGAGTGGGTGGGCTTGGGAAGGGAGATGCCAAACAAGAGAAGCAAGTGTACTGTGTTGTGGCGGGGGGGGGGGCGGGGAGGGCTGGGTAGAGGAGTGGCAGAAAGAGTGACAGCACAGGACCTGCAGAATCAAAAGTGAAAAGAGTCTCAAGGATGCAGCTTGCAATGGTGTTAGAGTAGGTAGAAATGCTGACAATTGACAAAGGCTATTGGATCTGTCCATAGGAGGGTGTCGAAGAACCAGAGAAGAGCTCAGGCTAAGGGTGGAAGGAGGAGTAAAGCAGCGTGCACAATGGTTAACAGCCATGGGCCCTGGAATTAGAGTGCAATATTTATTTCCTGGTTCTACTGCTAACTAGCTAGGTGTGGTACTTACATCTCTGTTTCTGTATCCTAATTTATAAAATGAGTAGAAAGACAATAGCCATCGCTGTGACATCTTGCTCTCATGGACCCAATTCTTCCCCCTCCTGGTATCCAAACCACCCTTTACCAGGTAACCTTGTAGTACCTTCCCACTATGCTTCCGGGCTCAGCCTTTTTTGCTTTCTTTGGCCAACAGAATGAGGTAGAAGTGATAATGGGCCAGTTTTGACCTCAAGAGGACTTGCATGTTTCTTTCTGCTTGTTTTCTTGCCCCTCTGTCAACACCTGGAGAATATACTCAGAAAAGTCTGCTGGAAGAAGAAAGGTGAGTTGGCGAGAAGCTGAATCTCCCTGGTAGTCCCAGCTGAGGCCAGCCTTGACCAGCTTGCATGTGAGTGAACCAGTCACCATCAGCAGAGCCATATGGTCACCACCATACACATCCCCTGCCACCCAGCTGACCCCAGACAAGTGGGCAATATATACTTACTGTTGAATGCACTGACATTTGGTTGTTGCTTGTTGGGTTGCATTACTGTGAAAAAAAGTAACTGATATGCTTACCTGATGGGGTTGTTGCAAGATTAAATGAGATAATACATATAGACCACTTTGAAATGGAGCACTGTGGCATCTCATGTCAATGTCTTGCTTTACAGTTGTAAGAGATTTTCTAGCTGTAATGTGAGGTGTAAAAAGATGCTCTGTCACACCAAAGGCCAAGAAGCATTTAAAATCCAGCCCCACTTCTATACCTGCCTTTTCCTCCATGATTAATTGAAACAAAGTACAATGAGGCTATTAACTGTTCCTTGAGCAATGAATGTTAAATGCAAGCAACAAATTACAGTTCAGGAGTTTCTATGTCAACAGAGTCAGGCTAATTATCCAGCAAACTTCCCTCCCGTTCAAGTGTCCTTACAAGGATGAGGGTCCTACTGGCAAGGTTCCTGGAAGTTGCAGCTCATTGCAGTTGTCCCAGTTTCGGGAGTGGAGAGTCTCTCACCCTGTTTCCCTGGGCTTGAATCCCAGGTCTGCCACGTGTTAGCTTTGTGACTTTGGGCAAGTTGCTTACCCCACTATGTGTGTTTTCTCATCAATAAAATGAGAATGTTCATGATGTTCTGTCAAGATTCAATTCCATAATTTGCATAAAGTGGTTAATACAGTACCACTCATATAGTCAGAACTCATTTATTTAGTAAACAAATACTTATTGAGCCTCCTGTGTACCAGGCACTATTCTAGATATTCAACAAAACACAGCAAGAAGGACACGAATCTTATATACTAATGAGAGAAACAGACAATTAACTATGAAGAGACCGAGGGGGTAAGTGTTAGAGTGTGTTAAGACAATGACAGCTGGTACGGAACAAAAAGGAAAAGTAAAGCAGGGTGAGGTAATGAGAGGACTGAGCGGGAAGTAGGGAAAGTTGCAGTACTGAGGCACTACTGAGTAGGAATCAAGAAGCCTCACCAAGATGGAATTGGAACAAAGACCCAAAGGAAGTTAAACAGTGAACTGAATGGAAAGCCAGGGAGAGAGAGCACTCCAACCTCAAGCCAAGGCCTAATGGCAAGGAGCTAGCATGATCAGAAAGAGCCAGGGGAGAGGGGCAGGAGATGAGGACAAACCAATAAGAGGCTCTGATCACTTGGAGCCATGAAGGTCAGTCTCAGTGTTGACCTTCTCTGAGCTACATCCTACAGGATTCTGAGAGAAGGAGTGGCATGATCTGACTTGTATTTTAAAGGACTCAACTCTGGTCTTTGCTAAGAATAGGTTGTAAGAGAGAAAAGTGAAGTCAGGGAGACCTGTTGCTTCTGCTGTATCTCAAGTGAGAGGTGGTGGAGGCTCAGGCTAGGGCTTGGGGTGCAGAGTGGGGGAGGGAAGACAAGAGGGGGCTAGCCAGGGAGGTGGTAGGAAGTGATTGGATTTGGGATATAACTGAAAGGCAAAGCTCACTGCCTTCCCGAAGAAATTAGATATGGAGTATGAGAGAAACAGTCAAGGCATCCAATATGAGCATCTGGAAAGATGTCACCTATTAGAATGTAGAAGGCTGTTGGGGGGTGGGGGGGAAGAGGCCAGCTCAGTTCAGTCTTGTTGCTCAAGAAACCTTTACTATTTTTGTTAGTGTCACATGCTGCCTTGTACTGTTACAAATGCATGTGCCTGTTTTATCTCTTTCCCCAGATGGCAAACTGCTTTATGCTAGGGACCATATCATGTTCCTGTTTGAAACTGACCACAGTGCTTGGCTAAATGCCAAGTCTGCAGCACACACTAGCTATACTTCTGGTACTTGCCAAGTAAGCAAACCGTCTATTTTTTAAAGTTCTATCAGAGAAAGAAAGAAAGAGAGAGAGAGAGAAAGGAAGGAAGGAAGGAAGGAAGGAAGGAAGATTGGTAGGTATGTAGGTGGAGAATGACCTAAATGTGTAAAGGACATTCCTTCCCACATACATAAATACCGCCCCTGGTTTACCTAAGGTACTGGGAAGCCACGTCCCTGAATTGCAGTACACTGGCACCCTTTAAATATTTCTACTAACAGTATTTTAAAATGTTGCCTTTGGCTGATTTAAGAAACAACCTTTTATTATTTTATTTTATTTTGTTTTAATCCCAGTTAGTTAACATACAGTATAATACTAGTTTCAGGTTTACAATATAATGATTCAACATTTCCATACAAAATGCAGTGCTCATCATGACAAGTACACTCCCTAATCCCCATCATCTATTAACCCATCCCCCCTGTTTACCCCCGCACCCCACCCTCCCACCCCCCACCCCCTGGCTCTGGTAGCCATCAGTTTGTTCTCAATAGTTATGAGTTTTTTACTTGGCTTGTATTCCTCTCTCTCTGTCTTTTTTATCATTGTTTGTTTGTTTTGTTTCTTAATTCCACATATGAGTGAAATCATATAGAATTTGTCTTTCTGACTGACTTAATTCACTTTGCTTTATACTCTCTGGCTCCACCCATTCATTGCAAATGGCAAGATTTCATTCCTTTTTATGGCTGAGTAATATTCAATGGTATATATAGAATATATATATAGAATATATATTCTATATATATTCATCTATCAATGGACTCATGGGCTGCTTCCATAATTTTGCTATTGTAAATAATTCTTCTATAAACATAGAGCTGCATGTATCCATTTGAATTAATGTTCTTGTATTTGTTTGGTAAATGGTATCATAATTACTGGACTGTAGTGTAGTTCTACTTTTAACTTTTTTGAGGAAGCTCCATACTGTTTTCCACAGTGGCTGCACCAGTTTGCATTCCCACCAACAGTATAAGAGGGTTCCTTTTTCTCCAAATCCTCACCAACACTTGTTTCCTGTATACTTGATTTTAGCCATCCTGACAGGTGTGAAGTGACATCTCATTGTAGTTTTGATTTGTATTTCCCTGATGATGGGTGATGCTGAGCATCTTTTCATGTGTCTGTTGACCATCTGCATGTCCTCTATGGAGAAATGTCTGTTCATGTCTTCTGTCCATTTTTTAATTTGGATTATTTATTTTGGGGTTGTTGGTTTATATAAGTTCTTTATATATTTTGGATACTAACAATTTATTAGATATATCATTTGCAAATATCTTCTCCCATTCAGTAGGTTGTCTTGTAGTTTTGTTGTTGTTTCTTTTGCAGTGCAGAAGCTTTTTATTTTGATGTAGTCCCAGTAATTTAATTTTGCTTTTATTTCCCTTGTCTCAGGAGACATATCTAGGAAAATGTTGCTACAGTTGATGTCAGAGACATTACTGCCTATACTCTTTTCTAGAATTTTTATAGTTTCAGGTCTCACATTTAGGTCTTTAATCCACTTTGAATTTATTTTTGTGTATGATGTAAAAAAGTGGTCCAGCTCCATTCTTTTGCATGTAGCTGGCCAGTTTTCCCACCATTTGTTAAAGAGACTGTCCTTTTCCCATTTGACTTTTTTTTCCTGCTGTGTAGATTAATTGACCATTTAATTATAGGTTTATTTCTGGGTTTCCATTCTGTTCTATTGATCTATGTGTCTATTTTTGTGCCTATTCCATACTGTTTTGATTACTACAGCTTTGTAATATAACTTGAAGTCTGTAGTTGTGGTACCTCCATCTTTACTTTTCTTTTTCAATACTGTTATGGCAATTTGGAGTCTTTTCTGGTTCCACATAAATTTTAGGATTTTTGCTCTAGTTCTATGAAAAATGCTGTTGGTACTTTGATAGGAATTGCATTAAATCCACAGATTTCTTTGGGTAGTACAGACATTTTAACAATATTTATTCTTCCCATAGGTGAGCATAAATGTCTTTCCATTTCTTTGTGTTATCTTCAATTACTTTCATAAGTGTTTTATAGTTTTCAGAGTACATGTCTTTCACTTCTTTGGTTAGGTTTATTCCTAGGCATCCTGGTTACTTTTGGTGGAATTGTAAATTGGAGTGCTTTCTTAATTTCTCTTTCTGTTGCTTCATTATTAGTGTATGAAATGCAACATATTTCTACACATTGCTTTTATATCCTGTGACATTACTGAATTCATTTATTAGTACTAGTAGTTTTTGTTGGCATCTTTAGGGTTTTCTATATACAGTATTATGTCATCTGCAAATAGTGAAAGTCTTACTTCTTCCTAATTTGGATGCCTTTTACTTCTTCTTCTTGTCTGATTGCTGTGACTAGGACTTCTAGTACTATGTTGAATAAAAGTGGTGAGAGTGGACATCCTTGTCTTCTCCTTCTCCTTAGGAAGAAAGTACTCAGTTTTTCCCATTGAGTTTGGTGTTTGTTGTGGGTTTTTCATATATGACCTTTATGATGTTGAGGTGTGTTACCACTAAACCTACTTTGTTCAGAGTTTTTATCATGGATGGATGTTGTCAAATGCACTTTCTTTTTTTTTTTTAAGATTTTATTTATTTATTTGACAGAGAGAGATCACAAGTAGGCAGAGAGGCAGTCAGAGAGAGAGGGGGAAGCAGGTTCCCCACTGAGCAGAGAGCCGGATGCGGGACTCAATCCCAGGACCCTGATATCATGACCTGAGCTGAAGGTAGAGCCTTAACCCACTGAGCTGCCCAGGCACCCCTGTCAAATGCATTTTCTACATCTATTGAAATGACCATACGGATTTTATCCTTTCTCTTATTGATTTTATGTATCATGTTGATTGATTTGTGAATATTGAACCACCCTTGCATACTGGGAATAAATCTCTCTTGATCATGGTAAATGATTTCCTAATGTATTGTTAGATTTGGTTTGTTAATATTTTGTTGAGAATTTTTGCATCTATGTTCATCAAAGATATTGGCCTACAGTCCTCTTTTTTTGTGGTGTCTTTATCTGTTTTGTTTTGTTTTTTAATCAGGGTAATGCTGGCCACATAGAATGAATTTGGAAGTTTTCCTTCCTCTTCTAATTTTTTTTAATAGTTTAGAAGAATAGGTATTAACTCTTTTTTAAAAATTTTTTATTTATTTTTAAATTTCTTTTCAGTGTTCCAGAATTCATTGTTTATGCACAACACCCAGTGCTCCATCCAATATGTACCCTCCATAAATTACCCACCACCAGGCTCACCTAACCTCCCACCCCCCACCCCTCCAAAATCCTCATATTGTTTTTCAGAGTCCACAGTCTCTCAACTCCCTTCTCCTTTCCATCTCCCCATGTCCTCCGTGTTATTTCTTATGCTCCACAACTCTTTTTTAATTGATTGGTAGAATTTCCCTGTGAAGCCACCTGGTCCTGGAATTTTGTTTGTTTCTGGCTACTGGTTTAATCTCCTTGCTGATAATCAGTCTATTCAAATTTCTTATTTCTTCTTGCTTCAGTTTTGAAGGTTATATGTTTCTAGGAATTTATTCATTTCTTTTAGGTTGTCCAATTTGTTGGCATATAGTTTTTCATAATATTCTCTTACAATTGTATTTCTGTGGTGTTGGTTATAAGAAACAGCCCTTTAAAACTCAGTGCTGTGTTTCTCCTATAGTTGAAGCTAAAGATATAGTTCAGTACATTATAGTCTTTCTCTTTAGGACAAATTCCTCTCTTGAGTCCACTTTTAATTTCCCTAATATAATCTAATTTCTGTCCCCTATCAAAATAAAACTCAAGATTATTTTCTATAGCATACGTTAGCAAATGTTTTCTTTAAATTCCAGAGAGTTAGTATTTTATTTTATTTTGAAAGTAAGTATTTTAGGTTTTGCAGGCCAATGGGCTCTTTAACTGTACCATTGCTATGCAAAAACAGCCAGAGACACATAAGTGAATAGGCTTGGCTGTATTCCAATAAAACTTTATTTACAAAGACAGATGACAGGCCAGATTTAGACCACAGTTTGTTGAATCCTGGTCTATATTATTATCTCCATTTAATTTGCTGTTCTGCCTTTAAACTATTGACCTCCCCACTCTCCTGAAACTGCTCTTATCAAGATTACCAATGACCCACACGTTACTAATTCCAATAGTTAATTCTCAATCCCTATTCTAATCTTTCTAGTAGTAGTATTTGACAAAGTTAATTGCTGTCCCTTCCTTGAAACTGTTATTTCCTGTGGCCTTCAAAGCCCCTTGTCCAGCTTGGTGTCCTACATCACTGCCTACTCCTTCTTTGTCTTTTTTATTGGATCCTCATCTTCTCCCTGATTCTTAATATTGGATGGCTCAAGGACTCAGGTTCACTTTTCTTTTATATTTTACCTCATTTCCTATTGATCTCACTGAGTTTCATGGTTTTAAATATAATTTATATGTCGGTGATTCTTATATTTTTATTTCTAGCCCAAATCTCTCAATTCCAGAATCACCTTTCCAATGGCTTATCAAGCACCTCCAGCTGGAATCTAGCAAATACTGCAAACTCAAATTGTCCAGAATTGAATTTCTGCTCTTTGTCTATAAAACCTGACCCCCTGGCCCTTTCAGGTTTCCTCAACTCAGTTACTGGTTATCCTTTCAATTATCCCCAAACCTTGAAGTCTTCCTTGCCCCATCTTTCTCATACCCTACACATCCAGTCCATCAACAAATCCTATTGACTTTAATCTCAAAAATTTTATTGGCAAAACAAGTTCTCATCACACCTGTTACCTCACTGGCCCAAGCCTTCATCTCTACCCTGGCTGACTGATGTGGCCTTCTTCCTAATGTCCCTGATTCCCCATTTCTCCCTATATCAATTCACAATACAGCAATTAGAGATATCCCTTAAAAATAGAAGCCAGGGGGCGCCTGGGTGGCTCAGAGGGTTAAGCTGCTGCCTTCGGCTCAGGTCATGATCTCACGGTCCTGGGATCGAGTCCCGCATCGGGCTCTCTGCTCAGCAGGGAGCCTGCCTCCTTCTCTCTCTGCCTGCCTCTCCGTCTACTTGTGATTTCTCTCTGTCAAATAAATAAATAAAATCTTTAAAAAAAAAAAAAATAGAAGCCAGGTCACATCAGTTCTCTGTCAAACCCCCATTTAATTCACAGTAAATGTCAGAGTCTGTACAATGCCTGACAAAGACTTGCCTTATCTCATGTCCTCTCTAATTTCATATCTTACTCTTCTTCCTTTGACTTACTCTGCTCTAAGTGCCTCAGACTCACCAAGGCCCTTTGAGAGATCACTGAGAGAAGGCCCTTGTCCCTGTTGTTTCCTCCACCTAAAACAAAACGCTCTCTTTCAAGACTTTCTTCAAGTATCATCTTCTCATTGAGTTCTACCCTTACCATCACGTCTAAAATTGTAGCCTCCTCATTCCTCAGAAGCTCCCATCTTCCTCCTGCTTTCTTCTTTCAATGACATCCATATCCTTCTAATGGGTATCTCTTTGGCCTGTCAAGTCCATAAAGACAGGTTCAATTTGTGTTATCCACTGCTGTATCTCCAGCACCTACAACAATGTCTGCTCAGAGTAAGCACTTGGTAATTATTTACTGAGCAAATGGATGGTCTTAGCACTAGAGATACTGTGCTCCTAGAAACGGTTTATTTTATGGACAATGTAAATTTTGTAACTAATCACATTTTCCTCTTCACTTTGACTGCTAAGCAACTTTGAGTCAAATATATAACACTTATAGAGGGCCTCAAATGTACTTTATAGCCTGTGGTAAGGAACTTCAGTTCTGGAATTCAGGGTTCCTAGCTTTGAATCCCAGTCCCACCACTAAATATATGTGTAACTTTGGACAGATTATTTAACATTTTTTGATTCAATTTCCTTTTATGAAATGGGCATGAAAATAATAATTTCCATCAAACAGTCGTTTTGAGGATAAAATGAGATAGTAAATGTAAAGTGCTTAGAACAGGGTTCAGTATACTGAAAAAGCCAAATAATGGTTTGCTGATATTATTAAGATGACCAACTATTTTGGTTTGCCTAGGACTCGGGTTTCCCTGAAGATAGGCTTTTCAATGCTACAACCAGGCACACTATCTTACTTTTCACACTGATATTTACCTTCATCTCTTTTTATTTATTTTATCTTGCTGTATAGATTTTTGAAAGTTGCCTTACATTCTTGATGAAAGAAAACTCACTATGAATAAATCATACATAAATTTATATACAATGCTATGTACATTATGTACTCCTAACAAATACCAATAAACCATATGCTTTAGAAAGGAAAAATAAATGACTAAAGGAAGCTATAGCCATTTCTTCTCTAACAGGGTTTAAATTCACTCTTCTCAGTACTATATGCAAAGCAGAGGCAGAAAAAGATAAGGCAGAGATGACAAAGCCTGAAAGACTCCATCATGAGCAAGTTTAGTATCATATAGCAGCCATAAGATTATGTAAATGAAAAGACTAACACTGTTAAGTGCCACACAAATGTTGTTTGATGTTATTTCAACAATCTGGTCTTATGATACCCTAAGGCTTCTTGAATAACAGAGGAGTGCTAATAAAATGATGCTACACATTTAGAAATACAATCTAAAGTGTATGTCTGTAATCCTCTGCATATCTGCCATGGAATTAGCTTCTCCTCTGATTATCTTTGTGCATTTTTGTCCTCCTATCATTTTTTGAATATGTGAAATTTGAAACAGGTATCAACATATTTCCTAAAACATAGTTATTAGGATCTCTGGAATGGCAATGTGAGTTGTTCTGCAGACTCTCTTCTCAGAAAAACAACTGTAACTGGTGAAAACTAATAAAAAAATCTTTTTCAAGTCTCTGGAAATTTTTCTAAGGACATATGACAAATGGAGAAACATTCATTCAAGAAAACCTGGCATCTTGATAAGAAGAGTGAGAGCCTATGGCATTGAGCCATGACCTGCTCCCTCTTCTGTACCCCAGGTTGGCATGATGGAAGCTCTAATATGAGTAGGTAAAGCCAGGAGCACAGGGCTGCTTCTTCCCTAGCTCCCAGTCCATGACCATATCATCCCAGGAGAAACAGGCCACCAAAAATCTCTACCCCCAACTCCAGGCTTCCTGTTGTAGAAGAACAATGAGAACAACCAGCTCAATTCTAGAGCAGCTATAAATTTAACTAGAAAACCAATGAAAGAGATAGCTAGGAAGAGCCCTGCTGGAGTTGAAACAAGCCTCCAAGACTGTCTCCAAAACTGCCCTTTCAGAGGAGCCTGGATTGAACTAGATTTGACTGTGAAGCTACAAGTTGCTTCAAAGTCTGATCTATAACATTGCTAAAAACAACAGAGCAATCAGCTGGCAATCAGTGGGAGTTAACAGCTGGGAGTGATACCAACAGAAGCAGATACCTTAACAGAGAGATCAGGGAAGTAAACTGTCAAAAAGAACCACATTAAAACCAACGTCATCCTGGGATGACAAGACTACACCCCTTGAGGAGCAACATCAGAGGCTGCACACAGAGGGAAATAGGTTGAAATAGCCCAGGTAAATCATTAAACAAATAAACAAACAAGAAAAAAACACCACCAAGCCCCTGTGTTGGGGGGAGTTAGGGAGATGGTAAATTAGTACTCAGAATTGCTACAATATATCATCTAAATGTCCACCTTTCAACAAAAAAATTATGACAAGTGAGAAGAAACAAGAAAGTGTGACCTATACACAGGTAAAGGCAGGCAACAGAAACAACTTTTGAGAGGGCCCAGATGTTGGACTTATCAGAAAAAGACTTCAAAGCAGGTATTATAGGTATGTTCAAAGAACTAAAGGAAATCATGCTTAAAGAATCAGGAGAAGGGTGATGACAATGTTTCATGAAATAGATAATGTCAATAAAAGGACAGAAAATATAAAACAAAAACAATGGAGATTTTAGAATTGAAAATTACAATAACAAATATGAAAAATTCACTAGATGGCTTAACAGTAGATTTGGATTGGCAGAAAAAAGAATCAGGAAAGTTGGACATAGAAGAATAGAGATTGTGCAATTAGAACTGAATAGAGAAATGATGGAGATAAATAAGCAGAGTCTCAGAGAAATATGAAACATCATTAAGCACAAAAACATATTCATAATAGAAGAAAGAAGAGGAAAAAATGAGCAGAAAAAATATTCAAGGCAAAAATGGCTGAAAACTTCCCAAATTGAAAAAAAGAAACCCACATTAATCTACCTATGCAAAAAACTCAACACACTCCATAGCATAAATATGGGAGATCTAGACTCAGACACATCAGAGTAAAAAAGTCAAAGACAAAAAGAAAATCTTGAAAGCAGCAAAAGAAAAATAATTTATCACATACAAGGACACTACTATATCATCCAGCAATCACCCTTCTGGGTATATACACAAGGGAGATAAAGTCACTGTCTCAAAGAGATCTCTGTACTCCCATGTTCATAGCAGTATTATTCACAGTTTTCAAGGCATGAAGGAAAACCCAAGTGTCCACAGATGGTTGAGTGGATAAAGAAAACATTATATGTATAAATATATTATATTATATTATATTATATTATATATAGATATATATTCCATGTTGTACCTACCTACACACATACACACACACACACACAAAAGTGACAGTATCAGCCATAAAAAAAAAATGAAGGACACCCTGCCATTTGCAACAATATGGATGAAACTCGAGGACATTTTGTTAGGTGAAATAAGTCAGTTAGAGAAAGACAAAACTATAATCTCACTTATATGTGGAATCTAAAAACATAAAACTCATAGAAACAGTAGAATTGTGATTGTCAGAGGGTGAGAGGTGGGGGAAATGGGGAGATGCTGGTCAAAGGTACAAACTTTTGATTACAGTATGAATAAATCCTAGGGATCTAATGTACAGCATGGTGACTCTAAAATACTGTATTATATATTTGAAAGTTGCTATGTTATGTTCTTAACATAACAATATGAAAAAAATCCAAAATAGTAATTATGTGAGGTAATGAATGTGTTAGCTAACTTCGCTGTGGTAAGTATTTCACATTATATTCATGTATTAAAATCATCACATTGTATAACTTGAACTTACACAATGTTATATGTCAATTATTTTTAATTACACTGAAAAAGTATATGGAAACAACCCAAATATTCCATCAAAGGAAGGACAGATAAACAAAATGTGGTATATTCACACAATGTGATATTTTTCAGCTAAAAAAAGAATGAAGTACTAATACATGCTATAACATGGATGAACCTTGAAAACTTTATGTTAAGGAAGCCAGTCGCAAAGTTCCCATATTCAGATTCCATTTATATGAAATACATAGAAAAAAGAAGGCAAATTAGTGGTTTCCAGGGACTAGAGAAAAGGAATAATGAATTAACTACTAATGGGTAAGGGTTTCCTTTGAGGCTGATGAAAATATACTAAAATTGATTGTAGTGATGGTTGCTCAAGTCTATAAATATATTAAAGCCTTTGAATTGTATATTTTCAGTGGGTGAATTTTGTTATGTGAATTACATACTAGTAAAGCTCTTTAAAAAGCTATTTCACTAAATGTCAAAAAGTTACTAACTAAATGTAAAGCTAACGACATACTGTAAGTTAGTTCATTGAACTTAAATTTAAAAAATGAAAAAAGTTATTGGAAAATTGTTTTAATTGGCAAAGAACATATAGCAAAGTGTCATTCATTCAACAAACATGTATTAAGCCTCTCCTACATAGCAAACACTAAAGCACAGTTGATATAGTAGTGAACAAAACAAACTTGGATCTCTGCCCACCTAGAGTTGACATTCTAATAGAGGACATAGACAGCACGCAGACATGGAAAATGCATTTTTTTAAACACGGCTGCAGATTTTTCAGTGACTAACATCCCTGCCCTCATGGATTTTGTCATCATGTATTTTCATGTTTGTATCTCTGATGCCTAGAAGTCCTTACAAAAATGAGTTTACAGATACTAAATATTCCCATTCTACCCAAATTGTTCATTTTGGAAGTCCTTATTCATTTCACGTGCCTGGTAACTAAAGAGAGAGAGTATTCCTGGTAAAGCAGGAGACTCCCCTGTTTCATCTGTCGAGGGTGTCAGGACTCAGAGCCAACATTTTCAAGGTGGGTATCCTTAACCAAGTGATCAGTACCTTGGACTTCCCTGAAATTTGCCACATCTCTGTGGGCAGAAGGGAAGCCATTACTACAATTTCTTTCTGGATTACCATAATTTACCTAATGCTGAAACCTTGACATAATTTTGTGGCTTCTATTATTTCATCAATGAATATACCCTAATGTACCTAACTAATTTCCTATGGTGGAACATATCATTCTCCCCCACAAGATATTGGCCTATGTTAAATAATGTGAGGACACCTCTCAGCATAAGGTTTTTCATTTCACTTTTGCCTACCAGTGAGGGACCCTTTTAGGTTGCTTTCCCAGAGCTGAGGAATGATTTGCCCAAAGGTCTTCAGTCTATATTCCTGTAAATCAAAGTTAGTGGAAACTTTGAAACTATATATTTTTTCTGCATTTAAGACTCCCTATGTCAGACAGAGTTCTGGCAGAAAAAAGGGGCAAACTCAAATTGGGTAAACTGAGGAGTGTTAAAAAGAGACTATTTAAACATTTAAGGAAATCTGTCCAAAGGATAGGACAGTAACCTGGGATAGTAATAAAGAGGAGCTCTTACCAGCCCTCCACATGAAGAGGCAAGAAGAAGAAGAAGCAGTTATTAGAGTCCTTTCACTCAACAAATATTTATTGAATACAACATACTATGTTCCATGGGGTGTGAAGATACAACAAATGAGATGTTTAGGAAGATGAGGATTACGTTGCTCTTAACATATGCATATGTAACACATGTGCCATGTATATGATCGATATAGTGCTAAAGACATACACATTATCTCTTTTACCCCTCCAAAATGCCCTTGAGGAAGGTAATACTAATATCATTCCCAATTTACAGATAAGTAAATCAAGGCTTGGAGTGGTTAATATAACTTGTATGTGTTTATAGAGCTTGTGTTTGGCAGAGCTAAAATATAAGTGTAGGTGTGCCTGGCTCTAAAACTTTTAGCCCTTGTGTATATTTGTTCTTCCACATGAACCACTGTGAAGAAAGCAAGAGTATGGGGCACCTGGGTGGCTCAGTTGGTTAAGCATCTGACTTCAGCTTAGGTCATGATCTCAGGATCATGGCTCAGGACAGAGCCCCAAGTTGGGCTCCCTGCTCAGCAGGGAGTCTGCTTCTCCCACTCCCTCTGATACTTTCCTTCCTTGGGCTCTCTCTCTGTCAAATAAATAAATAAAATCGGAAAGAAAGAAAGAAAGAATGAACGGAAGGAAAAAAGAAAGAAAAAGAGAGGGGAAAGAAAGAGAAAGAACAGAAAGCAAGCAAGCAAGCAAACAGGCAAGATCGTGGTGATCCCTACCATTGAGAACTAAATGTGGCGTTCGAAAGGGAAGGCCTGTTTAAAATCTTTATAGTGTAATCGGATTAGCTATACCTTATTTATCAGGTGTGGAATTGGTTTTTAATCCTTTGCTGATAAGCACACAAGTACTCTACCTGTAGCTGACTTTTCTTGATCTTCTCAGTTGTTTATTTACTTAAAAAAAAAAAAAAAACCAAAACTGATCTGTCCCAGCAAATGCAGCCATCCTGCATGCTCTTAAATTTTGGAAATACACAGGTTAAAGGGTCAACTAAGTCCATGTATAATTCAGCTATCATTATATTCCAGCGTCCCTGAAAATAAGCCCAGCCATTAATTAGCAATCCCAGAGGCACCAGAGATCCCATGCAAACCATACTTCCGTAATTCTAAAATACTAAAGTAAGGGGTATAAATTAGATTCAGCCCATTAAACCATGGGTATTCACCTTAATCCCAAATATTACAAACAGAACATTGTCTCAAGACAGTAATTCTCTGTGATCCCTGCAATTGTTAAATAACTGTTACTGAAAACATTCACATAATTCCTCTTTCAAGTCAGCTAGGATGATTTAAGTGGCAAGATGGTATCTGGGAAATAGGAAATTTTCAAAAGTGTGCTGCTTTTTTCACAGGGTTTTACAGTTTTGAGAATAATATGCAAGTTAATTTATAAATTATAGAATTTTATTATGTTTTAACTATATTTGGGAGAGGAAAAAAGAACAAAATAAGTTACTCAAGGTTACATAGCTTGATATTGGAAGAGTTGGTGTAGAGCCCACTGCCTTTGATCCTTGGAACAATCATCTTTCCAGGCTATTACAAACCTAAAAAGCAGACTGGGCCCATTTGCATTTCATTTGTGGCTAATGAATCTGTTAATACAAAGACTTTAAAGCTACATCAACTCATCAGCTGCTGATTTCCTCCTCTTAGGATAGATATATACAATAAGGGCCAAGAAGACCAAGCAATGATGGGTTGATGAATTTGCTAGTAGTTATCTAACTCTATTAGCCAAACACATTTTATCAATCTTTTGAATTCTGAAATTAATTTAATTACTTTATGTTATATTGACAATATTGCTAGATATAGAATTCTAGGTTGGAGGGGAATATATTTGTTAATATTACTTTAATACTCTGAACTTTAATTTAACATTTATAAATAATGTTTATTGTGATTATTTTATATAATAAATTTTATTTTCATAATTGAAGAGAAGCATGTTCATTGTAGAAAATTTGAACACTATAGAAATGTGTCAAGAAAAAATTAAAATTACCCAATATCAACCATTTAGATAGCCACTGTTAATTTTTATAATATCTCCCCTATCTTTTTCCCTATGTATCAATATTCTTCACATCACTTGTTGAAAAATCCATTTATTCTTTTATCATTAGTTTGCGATTTTCCCTTCATCATAAAGTATTTTGTGTTCTGGTGTCTATTTTTGTGTCTGTCTATTATCATTAATTGAATAATTATTGTAGTAGTTTCACCCTAATCATTACAGTTTAATAACATGTTTTACTACTTGGTGTCACCAACCACCCTTCCACACACTCCCATTCTTTTTCATTGCTGTATTTTTCCTCTGAAGATTTCTCACTTAGTATTTTTATACTAAGGTTAACAATAGAACTATTTTGACAAGTGTCAAAAAAACCCATCTCTCATTGTAAATATGATTATCATTACTATAATTTCAGAATAAAATTACATTGTTACAGTTTTCCATTTAATAACACTGTAATAATCAGTAAAATTATAAAGTTTTTTTAGTAGTTTCAGCAATTTTTGTGAAAGTTATTCCTAATTAATGTCTCTGTGTGTATGTTCACTGCCATTGCTATGAAGAGTGGCATCTTTTTCCATTATATATTTAAATTACTGCTGATTTATAGGAAAGCAATTGATTTTTTAAAGTATTTATCTTATATCTGGTTATCTTACTCAACTCATATTAATTCTAGCCATGCTTCTATTTTTTGTTTTCATAATTTATAGTGAACTTGTTTTGTCAATTTTTTTTTCATATTTTGTCTTTCCTTTTCCAATGTTCAGCTTAAGGTCCATCACAGCTTATTGACAAGTGTTTTGTAGAACAACATTTAGTAAGAATAGAATTGGCTCCATTCTTATTTTTTTCTTGCTTTTAATAGAAATTTTTCAATTGGAAGTTCCTTTTCACACTTAATTGTTTAATACTTTTGGGGATTTGTCTTGTAATATAAGGTAAATGTATAAATTGACTTTCTTCTAATAGTTAATCTATTATTCTAGAGCCATTTATTAAATTATCTTTCTTTTCTTCACTGATTTGTGATTCAACCTGTGTCATTATCTCGTCTCATAGACTATAAAAATGATGAAGTAACTCTTATCTTTATTGAATCCTCCTCAATTACCTTTTACCTAGTGTTAGAAAACTTTCTTTCATAATAAACTGAAAAAAAGAAGGACAAAAACCAAAGTTAGAAGAAAAAAGGGAATAATATATATTAGGGCAGAAATAAATGAAATAGAGAATATAAAAACAATGGGAAAATCAGTAAGATGAAAAGTCGATTTTTTGAAAAGATAAACAAAATCAAAAAATCCTCAGCTAGACTAAGGGAAAAAGAGGAAATAGTTAAATAACAAAAAGTAGAAATGAAGGAGGAAACATTATAATTAATGCCATAGAAATGAAAAGGATCACAGCAGTCAACTATCAGCAATTATGTGTCAATAAATTTGACAGCCTAGGAAAAAAATTAATTTCTAGAAACATACAACCTATCAAGAATGAATTGTTAAGAAATAGAAAAGTTTGAACACACTTATACTTTTTCTTAGAGATAATGAGTATTAATTCCTCCTCAAATATTTGATAGTATTTGATATTTGATAGTATTCTCCAGCGAAGACATCATCTCAAACTTCCAAAAAATTGTAGAGGAGATGTCAATTCCATACTCAGTAGATGAGGCCAGTATTGCCCTGATACTAAAATCAGATAGATACTACCAAAACAAACAAGCAAATCTGTAGGCCAATATCTCTGATGAATATTGATAAAAATATCTTCAACAAAATATTTGCAACTGAATTCAACAACATATTAAAAGAATTGTACATCATGACCAAGTGGTTTTTATTCCTGAAGTACAAGGAAGATTCAACATACAAAAATCCATCAGTGTAATATACCAAATTAACAGAATGAAGAAAAAACTACATGATCATCTCAATTGATACAGAAAAAGCATTTAGCAAAATTCAACATTCTTTAGTAATAAAAGCACTCAACAAAGAGTTCCCTGGGTAGCTCAGTTGGTTAAATGTCTGCCTTCAGCTCAGGTCATGATCCCAGGGTCCTTAGGATTGGGCTGCATCAGGATCTCTGCTGAGCAGGGAGCCTGCTTTTCCCACTCCCACTCCCCCTGCTTGCGCTAGCTCTCTCCCTGTCAAAACAAAAAACAAAAAACAAAAAAAATGAACAATCAAACAAACAAAAAACCTCAAAAAACTAAGAATACAAGGTAATTACTGCATCATAGTGAAGTCATATTTGAAAAGTCCACAACTAACACCATACTTAATGGTGAAAAATTGAAAGCTTTTTCTTTAAGATCACAAAAAAGGCATGGATACCCATTCTTACTACTTCCATTCAACATCCTATTGGAAGACCTAACCAAAGCAATCAGCCAAGAAAAAGAAAAAAAAAAGGAATCAAAATAGGAAAGGAAGAAGTAATACTGTCTCTGTTCACAGGAGACATGATCTTGTATGTATGTAGAAAATCCTAAATATTCCACAAAAGAAACCAGTTAGGCTGACAAAAAAAAAAATCAACAAAGTTGTAGGATACAAAATCAACACACAAAAATCCGTTGCATTTCTACAAACTAACAATGAATAATCTGAAAAAAATTAAGAAACATTTTAAAAATTAAGAAAAAAAAATTTATAGCATTAGAAAGAATAAAATATTCAGGAGAAATCAAGGAGGCAAAAATATGTGCTCTGAAACTATAAAATATTGCTGAAAGAAATTAAAGAAGACACAAATAAATGGAAAGACACCCTATATTCATAGATTGTATGACTTAATATTGTTAAAGTATCCATATTACCCAAACTGATCTATAGATTTAATGTAATTCCTGCCAAAATCCCAATGATACTTTGTATGGAAACAAAAAAAAATTATGAAATTCACATGGAATCTCAGAGGACCCTAAACAGTCAAAACAATCTTAAGAAAGAAAAAGCTGGAGGCCTCATATTTCTCAATTTCAAAACATAAGAGACTCTTAATCTCATGAAAGAAACTGAGGGTTGCTGGGGCGTGAGGGGGTAGGGATAGGGTGGTTGGGTTATGGACATTGGAGAGGGTATGTACTATGGTGAGTGCTGGGAAATGTGTAAGCCTGATGATTCACAGACCTGTACCCCTGGGGCAAATAATACATTATATATTAATAAAAAATCACAAAAATAGTAATCAAGAAAATATGGTACTGGCATAAAGACAGACATAAAGACCAACATAACAGAGTAGAGAACCTGAAAATAAACCCTCACATATATAGTCAACTGATTTTTGGCAGAGCTGCTAGGGCTACCCAATGGGGAAAAGAGAGTCTTTCCAACAAATTAGTTTGGGAAAACTGGATATCCAAATGCAAAATAATAAAGTTGGACCCTTACTTTATACCAAATATAAAAATTAAAACAAAATAGATTAAAGATCCAAATATAGGACCAAAAACTATAATACTCTTAAAAGGAAACACAAGGGGAGCTTCATGACATTGGATTTGACAATGATTTCTTGGATATGACATCAAAAGCACAAACAAAAAATAAAAGCACAAATAGACAAATGAGACCATATCAAACTTAAAAACTTCTGTGCAACAAAGGATACAATAAGCAGAGTAAAAAGGCAACCTATGTAATGGAAGAAAATATTTGCAAACCATATACCTGATAAGAGGTTAACATCCAGAATATAAAGAACTTCTACAATTAAAAAAAATTCCTTTGAAAAAACAGGCAAAGGACTCGGACATTTCCCCAAAGATACACAAATGACCAACAACCATATATAAAGATTCTCAATATCACTAATTGTTAGAGAAATGCAAAGCAAAACCACAATGAGATATCACCTCACACCCATGAGGATAACCACTATTAAAAAATTCTAAAATCACAAGTGTAGATGAGGATGCGGAGAAATTGAAACCCTGGTGCATGATCAGTGGGAATGTAAAATGATGCAGCTGCTATAGAAAGCAATAAGGACATTCCTCAAAAATCTAAAAATAGAATTAATGTATAATTCAACAATCCCATTTCTCAATATTTAGCAAAAGGAGTTGAAACAGAATCACAAAGGTATATCTCCACAACAATGTTTACTGCAGCATTATTCACAATAGCTAAGAAGTGGAAGCAACCTAAATGTCACTAAGAGGTGAATGGATAAAGAAAATGTGGTATATGTATGATGGAACAAGATTCAGACTTAGCAAAGAAGGAAAGCTTATCACATTCTATAACATAGATGAACCTTGAGAATATTAAATGAAAAAAGCCAGTCACAAAAAGACAAAGACTGCATGACTCTACTTACATGAAATATCTAAAATAGTCAAACTCCTAGAAACAGAAAGTAGAATGGTAGTTGCCAGGGACTTGGGAGAGGGGAAAATGGGAGTTGTTTAATGGATATAGAGTTTCAGTTTAGAAAGATGAAAAGGTTCCAGAGATCTGTTGCACAACAATGTGCATATAATTAACACTACTATACTACACAGTTCAAGAAGGCTAAGATTTTGAACTTTATGTTAATGTGTTTTTGACTATAATAAAATGATGTTATCTATCTATCTATATCTCTCTCTATATATATATAAATATATAAAAGAGGCTATATCTAGCTAGCTATGTATTTACATCATATCTATCTAGCTATAATAAGCTAACATAAAGGAATAAGGAAAACACGAAAGTGCTAGCAGAATATAGGTAAGTGACATGAACTAGCATTTTAACTCCCCAAGTGGTCGAAACACATATGGGAAATAATTTGTCTTACTTATAATCAATAAATACAAATTAAAACTATTTTAAAAGTTAGAAATCCTGGAGTAATCTTTGACTTTGCCTTCTACTTTTACCATTCTCTCCCACGGTTAATTACTGTAGACATATACATATATAACATTTAATATATAATGCATATCATACATATATAGTACATGATTATATATACAAAGTGAGTATATATAAATTATTATAATTTTTTATTATATTGTTATGGTATAATTCCTCTCAGCAATAAAAAGCAAAGGCTGTAAGGATCACTGGGTCAAAGAACATCACTTTCACTTTGGTTTATTTCAGTGTGATGAAGAAATGATGCTTTGTCACAGTCATTTACCACTGAGCTTCAATTCTCCAGGAAATTTGTGCCTGCACCCCATCTTTATCCCTTATCCCTCCCTCATCCCAACCACAGCATCTTTTAAATATATCTAAGAATCCTCATGTTTGTTCACTGGAGGAAATATTTTATCAGCAATAAACAATCTTATCACTTTTGTTCTGCTTAGTAATTCAGGATAACATAGCTTCGACCTGGGATCACTGTAGAGTGAAAAGCTGGTTGTTTCCAAAAGGTTTAACTTTATGAGGCTTATTACTAGTTGTAAATATCAATATAGTGTGTCCTTGGTGAACACGGCCAGGGCGGGGAATGCTTTCATGACAAAAATTCCACTGAAAGCAAATTCAAAAATATTCTCAGAAAGGGATTCCAGTGGTAAGGCTGTGACTTAAGCATTAATCAGTTTGTGGGCATGTGTGTGACAAAGTCAGTTCTCCACTGTGCTCTCTTACATTGCCTCAGACTCTTCCTTCAAAGCAGTTATCAAGATTCACAATTATGAATCTATTTATGGGATCATTTGTTTAATGCTTGTCTTGTCCACTAGCTTCCTTGAAGGCAGGCATCATGCTTGTTTTGCTCAGCACCATGTTTTCATTTCCTAAGAGACTGCCGGGAATAGAGCAAATTCTCAGTAAGTGTTTGTTGAACAAATAAAAATAAAAATTCTGTAAACAGGGGGATTTGAAAATAATCTCCTTTCCTTCCCAATTTCTAATTCTAAGCTATTTGCTTCTCTTAAGTCAAAGGACTTCTCAGGCCTATGGGCCCTAAGTATAATGATTTAGGTTTTTGTGGAGTCTCAGCAAAGAGAACTGCCCTGAGTCTTCTCCTCATGCAAAGGACATGTATCAGGAGAAGCCATCACAGTCTAGAGATGAGAATTAGGAAGCGGGGAATCTTGGGAAGAACTTGATGCTCAGAAATCTCGAGTAAGGAGAGATATTTGACATCATCCTTACACGAGTATACAGGTCACTTGACTCAGAAAACGTGAAGGCGTATCTGAAGGGACTGAATTTTCTTGCCTGAGAAACTTCAAGAGTACACAGACCCAGGGTTGAGGGGAGTTTCCTCAGCAGAAGTCTGACAGTTGGTCTGCTTCTACAGACTAGGCTTCCTACTAGCTGCAGGATTCTTGCTGAGTCCAAGTGAGTCAACAGAAAATAATGACCCACTTAATGGGATAGAGGAGTCAAAGAGAGGAAAACAGAAGGGGGGAAAAAAAAGATATGCCCAGTGAAATGTTCAAGTTCAACTTCAAAAAGTTCAACTTCAAAAAACTTCAAAAAAGCAGTCACACTATAGAGCAGGGTTTGACAAAGTTTTTCCATAAAGGATCTGGTAGCAAATATTTTAGCCTTTGAGGGTCATACATTCTCTGTTGCAACTACTCAAATTGTAGTGCCAAAGGAGGTAAATAACATATGAAGAAAATAGAGCCATGTTTCAACAAATTTTATTTACAAAATATGTGGTGGACCAGATTTGGCCAACTGGCAATATTTCACTGATGCCTGCTCTAGAATAAGACCATAAATCACTATCCATCCTTCTCCCTTTCCCCTCCTTCCTTCTCTCCCCGCATCTACCTTATCTCATCTTATCATCTTATCTCACTGGAGGATGGACATATGTAGTACTATTGCTAACTAAGGACTCTTAAATCAATAGGGAAATCTACTAAAATCAATACTAAATGATATCAGCAAAAGTTTAATGATAGGGTTTGAGGTAGAGGGAGACTAGGTGTAGTGAAAGCAGAAGTAGCAGGGTAAGAAACAATATTATTTAAAATAATGTTGTTTGAGTTTTATGGACGATAGTGAACATCTTGATAGGAGAAATAGGCACCCAGGTGGAGGGAACACAGCAGGTCTGATGCTATTCTTTGAAAGGCATGCTTACAAAAGGTGGCCCTGGCGGGCATCTGGTATCATAGATTTTGGAAGGTTTCCCACTCTTAACTAATATGAGCATCTCACTCTTCATAAACTGTACAATCTGGGTTAAGCTGGGTCATCTGCTTTTTCTTCTAGAAGTCTGAAATTTTGGTATGTGCTAGGCAGAGGGTACTTACATTATCAGCTCCCAATAAAAACACCTGGATGCTGAGTCTTTGAGCCTCTTTGATAGATATTTTATATGTGTTGTCACAACCTGTTGTTGGGGAATTAAACCCATCCTGCATGAATGCACTGGGAGAGAGTTCTGGAAATTGATATGAGGATTCTCCGTATCTCCACCACATACACCTTATCCGTTTTCTGAGTTTGGTTTGTATCCTTTTGCTACACTAATAGTCATAAGCGTTACTGAATGCTGACCTTATGTGACCATAAACAGATCACTGAAACTGAGGGTGGTCTTAGGGTGGTCTTAGGGACCTCCAACTCAGTTGTTATCTCTTTTTTCACTCTTCTAGACTGTATGAAAATATGGGAAATGTTGAATTTTACATTTTGAGACCAACATAATTTTAAAGATAAACTTAATTGTAAAACAGTAACAAAAAGGAAAAAGAGACCAATATAAGTAAGTGAAATAAAAACAGTTCATTTCAAAGATGATGAAGTTGGTCTTAAACAGGATAGTTCACTTCTTTCTCATAAGAAAAATCAGAACCAAGGAATTATAAACAGAGAACTTTGTATTTTTATATTATAGAATAATATACAAGCAGTATATATATGTTCATGAGGCAAAATTTATATACATAAATTATATCTATAATATATATTATATATTTTATATATATTTATATAATATATAATAAAATATATTAGATTAAATATATAATATTAAATATTAGACTATATATAATATTAAATATTATATATAACATATATTTTATATGTATTACATATTATATATAATAATATATATTTCATCTCATGAACATATGTATATGTTCATGAGACAAAAATTTAAAAGTACAGGAAAGGATAAGGAAATATAAAAATGATCACCTATGATTTGCCACCCAGAGGCAAGCAATGCTATTACTTAAACAGAATTTCTTCCTGGTTATTCCTCTTTATTTACTAAATAATTAAAAGTATACAGTCCCTAACACTTTTCAGTCTGATTTTTTAGCTCAATAGTTTACTACAGACATTTTCTCATATTGTTAAAAAAGTTTCCATAACATGATCTCATTGGCTTAACAGTGTGCCCCTTTATCAGTGTGGTCACAGGATGTGGATGTGACAGCTGACTCTGCGGGTGCCTCCGGAAGTAAGAAGTGTGAACCAGTGGGAAGAACACTGTTTCCAACAAGATGAGATTGAGGGACATGAGAAGACATTGACCTTGTTGTTTGAACATTAACAGGGTTTCAGCAGCAAATCTTAGAGTCCCCCTTCCTTGTACTACCAGGGGATGTTCTCTATGTGGATCTGGCAATTCTTTTCAAAAGCATGACCAAGTCTATAGGCTATTGCTACCCTCTAAGGAAAGGCTTGATTCCTCCCATCTCTCTGATGGTCATCACTTACTTTGACTGCAAACAGAGAGCCCTGAGAAATACCTGTACACTTGGCAGGTATTTCTTAAAAGAACCAGAAGCATGTCAAAGAGACTGCTGTATTTATATGTATGTGTATACAGTGGAATAACCTCAGATACCATCAAAACAACATTAACCAGATTCCACTTAGAATCTCGAGATCTGATAATTCCTTCAAATCACCCTCCTACAGTGCTGGTTATTCTCTTTTTGCAAATTAGTTCTCTACTCTTATCTGCCCTGTTCTGATTCCAAGGGAAGCTGAACCCCATGGATTGCATCAACTGGTCTCCTTTGCCAACTGGCTTCCAGCTGGGTTTGGCCAGTGGAGACTCTAGAAAAAGACCATAAGGAAGAAGAGGAGAGAGAGAGATCAGTGTTTCCTTCCCACTAGCTCCTCATTTTAAGCTGCATTTCTGGCGAGAGCAGCACTCTTCCACAGCTATAGTTCCTATTAGACACTCCCCCCCACCTTTAGGGTACCAACTCTTACCACCCTCCACACATTCCTTCAAGCCCAGGGATGCAATGACGTATCTATTGCTGGTTTCTGGGTGTCTCGACATTCTTTGTTGGTCCCCATAACCTTGCCCATACTTCAGTGAGTAATCTTTTCACCTGTCCATTGAATGATATAAAGGAGAATGGAAGGACATTCTTTATTTGAGGTATCCTTAAATCTAGTTTAAAATTCTATTGCTAAGGAATAAAGGACAGAATTTATACAGGGCTAATTCTAGCAGTTACTGCCACACATTATACCTTAGATATTGTTGTCCATCAAACCTATCTGCTATGATATAATTTTTGGCCCATGTCTTCTAACAACCACCTCTTACATATCCCTTTCACTCACTGAGTCCAACTGAATTCATTTGTGGACAAAAATAGACCCCTTCGCCACTGACCGCCCTCTCCCGCCCACCATTATTTTGAGTTTCTAGACAAATTCTGCAGACAGCTGAGACTGCATGTTGCAGTTCTCTCTTGTTGTTAATTTCTCGGCCACACTTGCCTAGACTCCAGTTCTGGATGACATAGTTTTCTGCCTTTTCTTTTCCTGCATGTGCTGGCTAATCTCCCACAACCACTGGTCTCATGATACATTTAAGGTTGCCAACACTTGCTGGGCTTTGGTGACACCTCAGACTCACGACGTCCCTCCCCTGCTCCCTCTCCTGGTCTCCCTAATAAGCATTTCACTTTGCTCAAGTTCCTGGAAGAAGGGCTTTCCTCCTACATGGGAAGCTGGTGGTATTAGTTTCCTGCTGTTGCTGTAACAAACTGCTGCAGATGTAGTAACCTCACATAAACCAGCATAAGTGCACTCTCTCACAGTTTTGGAGGTCAGAAGTCTCAAATCAATGTGCCAGCAGGGCTGTGCTCCTTTTGGGGACTTCAGGAAAGAACCTGTTTCCTTGCCTTTCAAAGCTACTGGAGGCCACCCACCCCTTTTCTCACATCACTACCCCTCTGATTCTGTGGTCACATCTCCTACTCTGACTTTGCTCCCTCAGCCTTCCTCTTATTCATGGACACGGGTGATTACATTGGACCCACCTGAATAATCCAGTGTAACTCGCCATATGAAGATCTTTAACTTAATCACATTTGCAAAATATTTTTGGCATATAAAGTAACATATTCACATGTTCCAGGGATTTGGACAGGACACCTTTGGGGGCCAAGATTCAGCCTGCCACACTGACCTTTCCTCCTGCTTCCAAGGCAGAATGCAGGCACAAGGCAGGAGTTTCCTCAACATCCATCCCTAGTCCTCTGGAGACACGTTTATTTATACTCACTCATCCTGACCTCTCTTCCCAGTTTCAGTGGAGAAGATGTTCTTCCCATCAAAGGCTAACCTCCCCCCGCTCCAGTCTTCTCCTGTAACCTGGACTTCTTTACTCTATTAATATTTTTTCCCTTAAATTCTTCTTTGTCTGGTGTTAAGCTTGCTACCTCAACTTTCTTTTGGTTTATTTTTGCTAGTATAGCTCATTACTTTAATATTGTGCTTTTTATGTTATTACACTATAGTGGTTAATTCTGTAGATACCTGGATGTTTAAAAATGCAGTAGGTTCTGCTATGATATGATATATACATTCTTCAAAATCACCACATTGTGAACAGTAAAAATCTGTGATAGCAGTAAAAAATCTTAGGGCTTTTGAGAAAATTGGATTTAGAAGCACAATACTCAAAAACTTCATGAGTGGCATATTTTTTAAAGATAGGAAAATCAGGGGCACTTGGGTGGCACCCTCAGTTAAGCGACGAATTGGTTTCGACTCAGGTGGTGATCTCAGGGTCATGGTCTCAGGGTAGTGAGATGGAATCTTGAGTTGGGCTCCATACTCGGAGCAGATTCTGCTTAAAACTCTCTTGCCCTCTCCCTCTGCCTCTCCCCAACCCCATTCTCTGTCTTTCTCTCTAAAATAAATGAACAAATCTCTCTCCTTTTTTTTTCTTTTTAAGATTTTATTTATTTATTTGACAGAGATCACAAGTAGGCAAAGAGGCAGGCAGAGAGACGAGGGGGGATGCCGAGGGAGGGGAGGAAGCTCCCTGCTGAGCAGACAGCCCAATGTGAGGCTCGATCCCAGAACCCCGGGACCATGACCTGAGCCGAAGGCAGAAGCTTTAACTCACTGAGCCACCCAGGAGCCCACAAATCTCTTTTTTAAAAAGATGTATTTATTTATTTATTTGACACAAAGAGAGAGAGAGAGAGAGATCATAAGTAGGCAGAGAGAGAGGAGGAAGCAAGCTCTCCGCTGAGCAGAGAGCAAGATGTGGGGCTTGATCCCATGACCCCAGGATCATGACCTGAGCTGAAGGCAGAGGCTCAACCCACTGAGCTACCCAGGTGCCCCTGAATAAATCTTTTTTTTTTTTTTTTAAGGTAGAAAAACATAGTACCACAGTTTTATGCATTTTATACAGTTAAGAAATATAGAAATACTGTAATAGATTTGATATTTTACCTGGAAAACTTCTGAAGTTTGCTTGTGGAAGTAGCTGTCTGGAAGGTTCCTGACACCCTGGAAGGAGGGCCATCTAGAAGCAGATGTGGATGGGTGTGGCTCACGGCACCTGGGGTAAACCAAGATGCTGACCGATGTTTTTAACACTTGCATCCTGTACTTCTACACAGCTTGATCCTGTTTTCATGATCCATCCAGTGTTGCTTGCAGACAAAAATCACACAAAAGTAAATGTAAAATTTCTGTTATGTTCCAAATGCCCCCAATACATCAATCATGTTGGAATAAATTCCCATTTCTAAAACAAGCACTATAGCAAAGTTAACTGCAGTTTCTAAATACCTCTGTATTTTAACATGCATGTTTAAATTTACATTTATTATAATTACTGGTATATTTAAACTTACTGTGACCACTTTGTGTTATGCTGTATTTTTTCCCTCTCTCCCTGTCATCTGTTGAACTTATTGAATTCCTTTTTCTGTTTACTTTTTTTTTCTTTTCTGTTATGGAAATTATTTTTGTTTATATTCTTTTTGTTGCCATCCTTAAACTTTATGTTAATCTCTTCAAAAAAATTTATTTGAGTATATTTGATACACAATGTTACATTAGTTTCTAGTTTGAGGTATACAATATAGTGATTCAACTTCTTTCTATATTATGCTATGGCCACAACAAGTATGGCTAACATCTATCACCATACAACACTGTTACAACATCATTGACTATATTCCCAATATATGTGCCTTCTATTCCCATGATTTACTCATTCCATAACTGGAAGCCTGTATCACCCAATCCCCTTCACCCATTTTGCCCGTCATCCATCTCACTCCCCTCTGATAACCATCAGTTTTTTTCTCTGTATTTAGAGTTCTGACTCTGCTTTTGTTTACTTATTTGTTTTGGTTTTTATATTTATCACATATGAATGAAATCATGCGGTATTTGTCTTTCTCAGTCTGATTTACTTCAGTTAGCATAATATTCTGTAGTTCCATTCGCGTTGTCACAAATGGCAGGATCTCATCTTTTTGTGGCTGTGTAATACGCCATTGTGTGTGTTGATCTATCAATGGACACTTAGGTTGCTTCCACGCCATCCTTAAAGTTTAAAGTGTATTATTAGTCAAATATAGTCAATTAGTCCAAAATTAGTCAATAAACCTACCTACCACTCTCCTGCATAATCACCTTACAACATTTCAACAACCTATAAGAAAATTTTTCCCACAGTCCACATTATTGTTGAAAATAGAATTTCACCTTGTTTTTAAACACAATTTAAAAAAAATTTTCTAGTGAATCATTATTAGATTTACCACCACATTTTATAAGTGTCTTTTTTCAACTATTACTCTTCTCTCTACTTTACCTGAGTTCAATTTACTTTTTACCAAGGTGAAATTACTTGAGGATATGCCTGTGGGCAATAAAGTTCATTATGAAAATATTCTTATTCAACCCTTCCTCTTGAGTGATCATTTAATCTGATATAGATTTCTGGGTTTTCTCCCCCGCCCCCAGCACTGGGAAGAAGTCTTTTCCTGGTCTCTGGCATCTTTTGTTGATCAGAAATCTGCTGTCAGTCTGTCATTTATTTATAAAAATAAGCTGTGTTTTCTCTTTGGTAGCTTTTAAGGTTTTCTTAATATCCATTATGTCTGCAATTTTATTGCAAGTTGTCTAAGTATAGATTTCTCAGACTTATCCTGCTGAGGATGTGGCATATCATTTTTCTCTAAAGACTTGCACAATTTTTTAATACTGGAAAATTGTTCACTACTATTCCTTTCAGAATTCTTTTTCCCTTATCCTCTTTAGCCCCTCTTTGAATTCCCTTTAGATGTATATTGAAACTTCTCATTAAGCTCTAAATATCTTATTTCTTTTCCATATTTTCCATTTCTTTATCCCTCTGTGCTACATTCTCAGTCATTTCTTCAGATAGTTCAGTTTGATAATTCTCTAATTATCTAGTCTTATGTTTAACCTACTTATTCAGATTTTTATTTCAAATATCTTTTATTCTGAATATCTTGTCTGCTTGTTCTTTATTCATAATGACCTTCCATAGTCTTATTTTATTTCTCCCTTTATATCTGTAAATTTCTAAAAAAAAGGAAACAAAAACCAATTTTATGTTAAAGTTTCTTCCAGAATGCTTGATTATTTGTGAATTCTATCCTTTTTTGTGCTTCCTGAATCTCTCATGGTAGGGACTGTCTACCCTTATGTGGTTGCCCCATGTGCTTTGTTTTTTCAGGAGGAATGTTTTCCACAGGACATCAATCACAAGGAAATTTATGCAGCATTAGCCTGAGGTTATGATTTCTCAGGAATTACTCTTTTCCCAGAATGGTTCAGAGCAGGTGGCCTGCTTCATGCTCATTCATAGACATGGCAACCTCTTCCTAACTTCATAAGAGGTTCCTGCTTCAGTTTAGAACCTTGACTTTAGACCTTACATAAAAAATTTGTCTCCACAGGATTCCCTATTCCTCTCTTGGCTCTTCGGTTTCAATGTTAGCTCAGCACAATGGTTTAGGATTTTCTCTTCATCTGATCCCTAAAAATTTACCTTTCCTATTTTACCTTTCTTATTTTAAAGATTGACTATGTGTTTAAAGTAAATTTATTTCAATTTCGGCTATCTAGCAGATAGACAGATAGAGAGATAGAGAGACGGGTGAATACAGAGGTTTTCCTTTGTCTGTTTTGTTTGCCATATTGACCAGAAGTCTTTTCAAATACTATTTATCTATGGCTGACTCCCAAGTCTCTATTTGCAACATGGCTCTAATGGCTGAGATCTAGAACCATGCTCTACCAGTTATAAATCTCCAATGGACATAGCATAATCATCTAAAGCCAGCATTTCAAAATTACTTTTTTATATTCCCCAGATCCCAACTCTGCAACTTTTCTCTCCATTTCCCTATCTTAATAAATGGTGCCACTATTGGCCAAGATGCCCAACCTAAAACCCTGCAAGTCACCTTCGACTTTTCCTTCTACCTATCCCCCCTCCCTACAGGGTTAATTTCATGGAGAATGATCAACCATCCTAGTTTTCCCAGGACTGAGCAGTTCTAGCATTTGGGACTCTCACTGCTAAAGCCATGAGGATCTAAGGCAAATCAGAACCTTAATTTCACTCCTAAGTATTTCTCAAAATCCTCCACCTCCCTTCATTCAGACTACTTTACTTAACCACAAAACACAAGGATTCATTTGATGACTTTTTCTTTCATCTCCTGCCTTAATCTAACCCTTCCCCACACATTCTCCGTATTATTGATAAAGTGTTCTTCAAGGATATAAATCTGGTTTGCCTCAAATTAGGTCATCCACCAATTCCCATTGTCTCAAGGATAATTTTTAACTTTTTAACATAACCTACTGCAAATCCCTCGATAATGTGGCTTCTGCCTGCTTCTCCAGTGTCATTTCCTGATCTCCTTCCCTCTCCCACACACCTGCTCCAATCATATTAAATGTCTCATAATTGACATTGCCAAGGGATTGGGTGTTTCTGAGCCTTCCAAATAGGCTGCCACCTCTACCTGGACTGCTCTCCTCAGACCCTTAACAGGTGATTGTCTAATTTTCATCTGAATTCAGCTCCAGAGTCACCTGATTCCCCTTCCTGACCATAGCCAGAGTGAAATGTTACCCTCACACACA
This sequence comes from Neogale vison, assembly GCF_020171115.1. NCBI lineage: Eukaryota > Metazoa > Chordata > Mammalia > Carnivora > Mustelidae > Neogale > Neogale vison. The sequence goes on along the minus strand of NC_058098.1, from coordinate 95,567,720 downwards.
TCATAAATTTTCTCTGCTTGAAGGTACCAAAACATTTATCTCATCATGTTGTAATCCTAGCTCTCCCCTTAATTTCTTGAGACTCAGTTTCCTGCCCTCAGTTTGCCTGGCTGCTCCTTCTCATTCTTCAGGTCCCAGCTCATCTGTCATTGGCTCTAGGAAGATTTCCTGATCCCCCAGGGTAAGGATAGGGGTTGCTCTGATGGGATTCCATCACACCCAAATTTGCCCCTGTCTGTCCATCTGTAAATACCATCAGTGGAAGAGTCACTTCTGTCTTGTTCATCTCTATAGCTTCAGCATCTAGGACGGGGGATCATCAATAAATAACTGTTGGCTTAATAAACTATAAACTACAAGTTATCACATGGGAGAAGCTGATCTCCAAGATAACTTCAGACTCTAACCTTCTGTCAAGCAGCAACAGAAGCTCTATATTTCTATAGTGACCAAGAGGATTAGTGATGATTGTTACTTTGGAAACTATTCTGAATGTCACAGTGTCAGCCATTGCTGAGGCAAATGCATATTCCATGAGATTTTGGCCCAAAGTAGGGTTTTCATGATGCAGAAACTGGTATAAAGAGAATAACTGTGAAGTTAGAAAGAGAAGGGACTCTAAAGTTCCTGTGTATTCCTCATGAGTATGGGGGGTGATGCATCCTCACTAGGAAACCTGCTTGTAGCCCACGGCAGGCCATGTGGTTTTCTGATAACCTAAGTACTGGAAGATTTTCTGTCTCCTAGGTCTGCAGACTTGCAGACCTAGAAAGCCAAAGTTACAGTAGTTTCAACTTATCTGCTGTACCTACTCTGCCACAGGTGACAGGCAAGCCCACAGGGGCTTTGTGTGCTCAGCCCTTGTTCCTACCACTGCTGACTTGGAGAACTATAACTGTTCCACTCCACAGGCATCCCCACCACCCACCCTGGCTGTCTAGACCTCAGTTTCTTTACTCACTTCTCACTTTCCAGAAATTCCCATGGTTTGTGCCTCTCTAGTCTACTTTCCCTCTGACAACACACTCTTCAATAATGGCCAGTAGAATTTATTTTATAAACACTGGCAGCACCATCTTGTTTTTTCTATTCCTATATCACTTTTATCTTTCACCAGAGAGTTACTTTCTGTGCCCTCCAATTACCACCAGAGTTTCTTGCCCTTTATCCTCCAGAATACAGTTCTATGCTAGAGTACTTTTATATCTAAAGAGAATATGAAGATTAAGACTTGTCAGTCTTTTTAAATTATTCACTAAGAATCACTCTCAAGCCAGAACTCAAACTTTCAAATGGCCAGACAAGATTAATACATTTCTTTGGGGAAGGATTACATGGTTCCTAAAGACTTTTCTACTTCTTTCTATTATTGCCATGGTCTTTCAATTTCTTCTACTTACGAAGAAGCATCTTAATGCAGAAAAACTTTTAAAGTAAAATGTAAGTCTTATGTCAAAAAGGCTGATTTTAGAACTCCTGGAGGCAGCAAGATGGAGGCACGTAAATGACGGAATAGAAGGCATCATTGGGGAAGAATGGAAATCACCTCTGTGAAGGCTTATGTGTGTGTCCTGAGAACAGAGTAGCTGCAAACAAAATGGGATGAACCATTTCACTGAAACACTTTAAGGCACTGAGGTACAAAGAGTCATTCAAAAAGGGCATGGACAACACCCTAACTTCTACTCATACTGACTTCGATGAGGCCTGTTGGAGTTAGAGACCCTGGAGGCTGGCTGCTCACTGGTGGGCAGCCCAAATAGAAGGATGATGGCAGGCTCATGAAAGAGAGCTAGAGCAGGAGCTAAGAAGAGGCAAGAACTATGTGGTAGCTGACAGGATTTTCTCCCTCTCCACTTCACCCATTTTGCCCAATCCCCCACTTTCTTCCCTTCTGGCAACCATCGTTTGTTCTCTGTATTTATAGTTCTGATTTTGCTTTTTATTTATTCAGTTTTCTAAGATTCCACTTATAAAATACTATCATATGGTATTTGTCTTCCTCAGTCTGACTTATTTCACTTAGCGTCATACTCTCTAGATCCATCCATATTGTCTCAGATGGAATGATCTCGTCCTTTTTATGGCTGTGTAATATTTTCCCTGTGTGTGGGGTGTGTGTGTGTGTGTGTGTGTGTCTACTACATTTTCCTTATCCATTCATCTATTGATGGACTTAGGTTGTTTCCGTATCTTAGCTATTATAATAATGCTTCAACAAACACAGGAGTGCATACATCTTTTTGAGTTAGTGTTTTCATATTCTCTGGGTAAATACCCAATAGCACAATTATTGGATCATGTGCTATTTCTACTTTTAATGTTTTGAGGAACCTCCAAGCTGTTTTTCACAGTGGCTGTATCAATTTACATTCCCACCAAGAGTGCACAGTGTTCCCTTTTTCTACATCCTCACTAATACCTGTTGTTTCTTTTGTTGTTGATTTTAGCCATTCTGACAGGTGAGGTAATATCTCATTGTAGTTTTGATTTGCATTTCCCTGATGGTTAGTAATGGTGAGCATCTTTCCATATGTCTGCTGGCCATCTGCATTTCTTCTTTGGAAAAATGACTGCCCATTTTTAAATCAGATTGGTTGGTATTGAGTTGTATAAGTTCTTCACTTATTTTGGATATTAACCCTTCATTGGATATATCATTTGCAGTGATATCTTTGCCCATTTGATAGGTTGTCTTTTCATTTTCTTTTGCTGTACAGAAGTTTTGATGTAGTTCCAATAGTTTATTTTTTTGATTTTGATGTAGTTCCAATAGTTTATTTTTTTGATTTTGATGTAGTTCCAATAGTTTATTTTTGTCTTTGTTGTCACTGTATTTGGATACATATCTAGAAAAATTTTCCTGTGACAGATGTCAAAGAAATTACTGCCTGTGTTCTCTTTTAGAATTTTTATGGTTTCAGTTCTCATATTGTGACCATTCGGGTCACAAAATGGTCTTTAATCCATTTTGAGTTTATTTTTGTGTATGGTGTTAGACAGTAGTCCAGTTTCATTCTTTTACATATTTCTGTCAGTTTTCCCAGCATCATTTATTTTAAACATTATCATCCCCCCATTGTATATTCCTGCCTCCTTTGTCATAGTTTAATTGACCATATAAGCATGGGTTTATTTCTGGGGTGTCTATCTGTTCTATCTATGCATCTATTTTTGTGCCAGTTCCACATTGTTTTGATTATTACAGCTTTGTAGTATGGCTTGAAATCTGGAATTGTGATACCTCCAGCTTTGTTCTTCTTTTTCAAACATTGCTTGGTTATTTTGGTCTTCTTTGGCTCCATACAAATTTTAGTATTATTTGCTCTAGCTTTCAATTTGTAAATTTCATTCAATTTGTAAATTGCCTTGGGTGATATAGACATTTTAACAATATTTGTTCTTCCAACCCATGAGCATGGAATATTTTTCCACTTATTTATATCATCTTTAATTTCTTTCATTAGTATTTTATAATTTTCAGAATACAGGTCTTTCACCTCTTTGGTTAGCAGGTTTATTCCTAGGTATTTATTCTTTTTAATATAATTGTAAATGGGATCATTTTCTTAATTTCTCCTTCTGCTACTCCATTTTTAGTGTATAGAAATGTAATGGTTTCTTGTATATTGATTTTATATCCTGTGGCATTACTAAATTCATTTATCAGTTCTAGTAGTTTTTTGGTGGAGTCTTTAGGGTTGTCTATATATAGTATCATGTAATCTACAAATAGTGAAAGTTCTACTTCTTTACCAATTTGGATGGCTTTTATTTCTTTTTGTTAACTAATTGCTATGACTAGACTTCAGTACTATGTTGAATAAAAGTGGTGAGTGGACATCCTTTGTCTTATTCTTGACCTTAGGGAGAATACTCAGTTTTTCCCCATTGAATAGGTGTTAGCTGTGAGTTTTTCAAATATGGCCTTTATTGGGGTGCCTGGGTGGCTCAGTGGGTTAAAGCCTCTGCATTTGGCTCGGGTCATGGTCCCAGGGTTCTGGGATCGAGCCCCACTTCGGGCTCTCTGCTCAGCAGGTTCCTCCTCTCTCTCTGCCTGCCTCTCTACCTACTTGTGATCTCTGTCAAATAAATAAATAAAATCTTAAAAATATATATATGGCCTTTATCACGTTGAGCTTTGTTCCCTCTAAACCAACTTTGTTCAGAGTTTTTATCACAAATTGATGTTGAATCTTGTCAAATGCTTTTTCTGAATCAATTGAGATGATCACAAGATTTTTGTCCTTCATTTTGTTGATGTGGTTTGATGTGTTCTGTCACTGATTGATTTGCAAAAACTGAACCATCCTTGCAATCTAGGAATAAATCTCACCTGATTGTTGGATTAGGTTTGTTAATATCTTATTAAGGATTTTTGCATTGAAGTTCATCAGGAATATTGCTCTCTATTTTGTGTGTGTGTGTGTCTGTGTGGTGTTTTTGTCTGGTTTTGGTAATAAGGTAACGCTGGCCTCATAGAATGTATTTGGAAGCTTTCCTTCTATTTTTTGGAACAGTTTGAAAAGAATAGGTATTAACTCTTCAAATGTCTGGCAGAGTTCAGTTGTTAACCCATCTGGTCCTACTTTTTTTTCATAGATTTTAAAGTACCAATTCAATTTTGTTACTTGTAATCAGTCTGTTAAGATTTTCTATTCCTTCCTGGTTCAGTTTTGGACGACTGTATGTTCCTCGAAATTTATTCCTTTCTTCTAGGTTGTCCAGTTTGTTGGCATATAATTTTTCATAATATTCTCTTATAATTCTTTGTATTTCTGTGGTGTCAGTTGTTCTTTCTCATTTCTGATTTATTTATTTAGGTCCTTTTGTTCTTGGTGAGTCTGGCTAAAGGTTTGTCAATTTTGTTGATCATTTCAAAGAACTGGCTCTTGGTTTCATTGATTTTTTCTTTCTTTCTTTTTCTTTTTTTTTTGTCTCTGTATCACTTATTTTTACTCTGATCTTTATTATTTCCTTTTATTTGTTCACCCTGGGCTTGGTTCTCTATTTCATTGTTCCTTTAGATATCAGGTTAGATTGTTTCATTTTTTTTCCTGTTTCTTGAAGTAGGCCTGTGTTGTTATATATTTCCCACTTAGAGCCGCTTTCACTGTATCCCAGAGATTTGGGACTATCATATTTTCATTTTCATTTGTCTCCATGTATTTTTAAATTTTATCTTTGATTGCCTCATCAATCCATTTGTTGTTTAGTATTATGTTGTTTAGTCTCCACATGTTTGTGGGTTTTTTTTCCAATTTTCTTTTTATGATTTATTTCTAGCTACATACTGTTGTGTTCTGCAAAGATATATGGTAAGATTTCAATTTTCTTAAATTTACTGAGGCTTATTTTATGGCCTAATATCTGATCTATACTGGAGAATATTCCATGTTCACTTGAAAAGAATGTTTATTCTGTTGTTTTTGGATGGAATTTTCTGTATATATTTGTAATGTCCATCTGGTCCAATATGTCATTCAAAGACAGTGTTTTCTTTGTTCTTATTTTCTTTTTCCATAGGTTTATTTTGTGTTCTACAAACATGATACATTGACCACTGCCCATTGGACCAAGAACATTGCTATAACACAGAATACAATCTGAGTTGCTTAGGCTTGCTAAGAATCTTCATTTTGGTTGGTTCTGTTGTATGTCAAACCGGGATCCTAAGCTTTACCTAAGGGAGTACAACTGCTTATGAGATGGATTAATGAAAGAACCCCACCCAATTGCAGTGTTCAATATTAGATGGTGACTAAGTAACCCAATCATATCTTCCTTTGAGATATGTTGAATGCAAGGCACACAACAGAAAGAGAGGTAGCAGAGGGAATCAAAGGTTAAAAAAAAACAAAACAAAGGGCACCTGGGTGGCTCAGTGGGTTAACCTCTGCCTTCGGCCCAGGTCTGGTCTCAGGGTCCTGGGATTGAGCCCCGAATTGGGCTCTCTACTCCGCAGGGAGCCTGCTTCCCCCCTCTCTCTCTGCCTGCCTCTCTGCCTACGTGTGATCTCGCTCTCTCTCTGTCAAATAAATAAATAAAATCTTAAAAAAAAAAAACCCTAAGTCCAAAAATTGCAATAGCATCATTTTCAGGCAAGAGATCAAGGCCACAGTCTACTAAGAGGAAGTAGATACTGGAGTTCTGGAAATGCTCTTGAATCATGAATTGTACAATGGATGCTCTGAGTTCCAGAGGCGTGATCACATCACTATTTTTACTGTTCCTTACTTATCATACATTCTTAGCTTCAGGTTTTTTTTTCCTTTTTCTTTTTCTTAGCTTTGTTTTTACAAATAAAGGTTTCCCTGCAATTGGAGAGTACATACAGACAGAAGTTTCTTGGAATTAAAAAGTAAAACTCAAAAGAACACACTTCTAATATAATACCTAAGAAAGCTTTGTCATATTAAAATATAGCAGTAAGTGTACAATAAAATAATATATTCCTTTTTATGCAAAGCAATAGTTTAACTTTTTAAAAACAATTTCAAGCTTAAAAGAAAAATTGCAAGAATAGTACAAAGAGCCCCATAGACCCTTTTTCTAGATTCCACCATTATTAACATTTTACCACAATTGCCTTATTCTTGCTTTAATTGAATATATATGCATACATATTTTTTCTGAACCACCTGAGAGCAAGTTGCCTGTATCACTCCCTATTTCTCCTTAATATTCACTATGTATTTCTTAAGCAGCATATTATCCTCACATAACCACAATGCAGTTACTGTATTTGTGAAATTTAAGATTGATAAAATATTATCACCTAATGCACAGTCAATATCCCAATTGCACCATGTATCCCAGTAGTGCCCTTTATAGCAACATTTTCTGCATCAGTATCTGATCCAAAATCACATTTTATTTCATTGTCATGTGTTTTAGGGCTCCTGATCTGTAACAGTTCCTCAGTCCTTCTTTTGTTTTATGATATGAACATTTTAGGATTACATAATATTTCTTTACTAGAATATCCTCAGTTTTGGCTTGTTTGATGTTTTTTCATGATTAAATTCATAATTTTTGTGTTTTTGGAAGGAATACTACATAAATGATAATTTGTCCTTGATGCATCACATAAGGGGCGTGTGATGTGAGTTTGAAAATCATCACTTCCAGATTGCTGATACATTCTTCTGCATCCTCTAATCTAATGTTGATTCCCTCTGGCATGTTTCTTTCTTTCAATTATTGTATTCTTCAACTTTGCTTGGTTCTTTTTAATATTTTCTATCTCTTTATTGAAGGTCTCACTGGGTTCTTCCATTCATTTCTCCAATCCTGTGAACATCTTTACAATCATTACTTTAAATTACTTATCAGGCATACTGCTTATTTCTGCTTCATTTAGTCCTTTTGAGGTTTTTTCTTGTTCTTTCTTTTGGAGCATCATCCTCTGTCTACCCATTTTGCTTGACTTTCTTTGTTTGTTCCTATGGATTAGGTGAAATGGCTACTTCTGAAGGTGAAGATGTGGTCTTGTGTATGCTGTTCCCTATGCAGACTGTGTGTGCTTGGTGACTTTTGCTGATTGGTTGGAACTGTAGTTATATATGCTAGTTACTCTTTTAAACAATGGTATTTTACAGAAAGAATAAAGAAAATAATAATAATAATAATAAAAGTGAATTAAGTAAAGGAAAAGAAAAAAAGAACAAAACCAAAAAGAAAAAGAAAAAAAAACTAAAGAATACAAAAATTTTAAACAGTTAAAAACAAACAAAAACAAAAACAAAAAAAATCCCACAAAACCCTGGCATGATTTCTGTGCCTCAGTACCACAGGGCCTGGGGTATGGGCCTGTGCACCCTGAGCTCATTGAGATCACAAGCTACCATGAGCCACAACCCACTCTGGTCTAGGTCTTAGAGGTTTGTTTGAGTTTTGTCTTCTGTAAACTTTGAATTTTTTTTTTTTAGTTAGTTTTTAATTTAAATTTCAATTATTTATTATTATTATTATTTGTTCAGGGGAAGGGGAGAGAAAGGTCCCGCAATTCCTTGGCACTTTTAAACTATGGCTTTTTTTTTTTTTTTCTCCCTGTGTCCCAGCACAAATGGGGCTGGTGTGCGCTTCAGAACCCTGGGCTTACTGAGGTCACAAGCTCCCTGTGACCCCCCCCCCCCGACCTGCCAGTAATGGCAGCAGGACCCACAAATTATGGCATCTGAACTGGCCCCTTAGGATCCAGACCCTGTTCTGGTCTGTGCTTTTGGTGGTAGAGAGTGGGGAGTGTTCCCACAGTTCTCGGCCCTTTCAAACCGCAGCTTTTTTTCTGTGTCCCAGCCAGGCTAGGGCTGGTGTGGGCCCGCAGACCCTGGGCCTGCTGAGGTGAGGAGCTTTTTGTGAGGAGCTGACCTGCCAGTTACGGTATCAGGACACACTACTTGTGGCGTGGGACCCCGCCCCCTGTGGCAGCCAGACCTACTAGGGTCTGGACCTTCGAGGTGGTGAGGAGCATTCCCACAGTTCCTCGGCCCTTTTAGACCACAGCTTTTTATTTTCTGTGCACCAGCGCGCCTGCGGCTGGTATGCGCTGGCCGACCCTGGGCCGACGAGGCGGCAAGCTCCCTGGGACGACGGGACGTGCCTGTCATGGCGTCCACCGTGCTCTGCTCCAGACTTTAAGGTAGGGTTGGGAACACAAACCGCGGCGCCCTCCCACCCCTCTGACCTGGAGAGCTTTCTCAGAGCTCTGCCCAGAGTTCTAGCGTTGTCTCTTTTACATATTAGTTGCTCTTGAAAACCGCGGCTTTTTTTCCCCCCCAGCGCGCAAGGCCCCACGGCTCTGTGAAGGGCTCCTCAGCACTACCCCTCCCCAGGGCCGCTCCCTCTCCCAGCGTCCCTTTCTTACCACGTCTCCCTCTCTCTTGCTGTTGTCTTGCTGTTCTGGCTTTGGTTGTTCAACCATCAGTTCTTTTTAGGAGGAACTGGTCTATTAATAGGTATCATTGGTGTATTCTGTGGAGGAGGTGAGTTCAGAGTCTTCCAGTGTGGCCACCATCTTGAACTACAGTCCGACAGCTTTTGTTAATAAGCCCCCATGAAAGAGTCTCTGGAAATTTCTAGAAATAATTGGCGGAGTGTTTGGAGGGGCCAGTGGTTCTTTTAATAATGGATTCTTTTAATAATGGATGGGGCCAAGAACCACTGCTACTAGGTTTATTGTAGTCAATGCAACCCCATATTTAAATAGAGCCTCTGTAAACAGAGATTATATTTTGGAGGATCTAGCCCAAGGTTATTGATGAATTCTGAAATAATGTCCATCAGTAAAATATAATAATCATTACCCAGAAAACTGTCAGGAGGGTATCTGCATCATGACTACCCAACTATTGATAGAGTTATGCCTGAAAATATGTGCCAATTCCCAACAGGCCAATCCTACCTGAGAAAGAGAACAGTTTGTTGAAGTTGGTTAATCTCATGGGCACAAACACTATTTATGGCTTTAGACCAAACACTTTATGGCTAAATATAGCCAGCACAGAGTGAGAAATTCACAAATTTGCATGAATTCCTTTAGGTGTGAGAAGTGTCAAATGAAAAGAGGTCCTAGAAACTATGGGCAAGTCAGCATAAAACCAATTTGTTCCACGTGTGTGTGTATGTGTTTATTTATTTAAGTGGAGTATACATATATATATTTTAGTGGAGTCTTTCCTGTGAAAGCTCATGATAGCAATTAAGTTTGGATTGATCCAAATCTCCTGTCCAGCTCTATTAATCTGGGCAGAATCTCTTGGAATGAGCCTCTGTGACAGGCAAAAGGAGTAGCAGTAAAGATTCAAGGAAGAAGCAAATAGTACCCCATATTCATGCTTGGGACTCTGCATTGCCTAGTTCATGAAGAAGGAGATTTTAAAATTGTGTCTTCAATTGTGGCTACTGAAATGGCATCCTAGTGGCAGGTCCCAGAGGAAGGGAAAAAAAAGAAAAATTATAGAAAGTCAGTGTTTTCTGTACCAGAGGTCATACATAACCTCAAGATTAATGGAGCCTCCTTTGTTGTGACTATTAAGACAACTCATGGGTGTTTAACATTGTACCAAAATGCAGGCAAAACCACCTACCAACTGGAGATATACCGAAAGTGATAATCACAAAAAACAGCAAAGAAAGGCCAGTAATTGGGAGATTGGTCAAAGCAGGCCTGTTTGGAACCTGTGATAACAGAGGCCAAACAGTGACTTGCGATTGTGGACACTCAGATTGTATTAAAGTCTCGAGGCCTTTTTAAGATCCTCACTGTCAGTGTTAATTAGAAAGAGCAAAGGAGCAGAAGGGAAAGCCTAAAGGCACAGAAACTCTGCTTCAGGCTGTAGTGGTAGAAATTGAAGTGAATATGGCCCAGCAATTTGAGGTCACCTTGAGATTTTTAATCCTTTTAGGTGATAAGAGTGACCAGGCCCCATCCATATTAGCAGGAGCAGGGAGGAGGATGGGCACAACTAATCTGCTCTTGACAGTCAGGATAAATACCCTCTGATTGAAAAAGAATTGGAGGGTATTTCAGAAAAGTAACATAAGTAGGTTTCTTTTATTTATTTATTTATTTATTTGACAGAGAGATCACAAGCAGACCTAGAGGCAGGCAGAGAGAGAGAAGGGAAGCAGGCTCCCTGCTGAGCAGAGAGCCCGATGTGGGGCTCCATCCCAGGACCCTGGGATCATGACCTGAGCTGAAAGCAGAGGTTTTAACCTGCTGAGCCACCCAGGTGCCCCCATAAGTAGGTTTCTTTTAAAAAAACTTGTTGACATTGGGGGAAAAATACATAAAAGAACCTTAAACATAAATCAATAGTAATTAAATAATTACAAGTGAAGACTCACATAACTGCCACCCAAGACAAGAAATACAACATTGCCAGGACTCAGAAGTCTCCTATATGTTTCTTTTCATAGCCTCCAAAAATAACTACTCGTAGCAAATGTTTTGGTAAAATTGCTTCCTTTTTATTTACTTTATAGTACTACCACTTAAGTGTGCATCCTTAAAATTATAATTCACTTGTTTTTTGTTTTTGAAATTTATACAGAAGGAGTTTATTATATCTAGTTTTCTGTGTCTTGCTTTCTTTCCATTAAATATTATGTTGAGATTCTTTCATGTTTTTGTGGGTGATTTCATTCATTTCATTCATTCACTATATATTATTCCATTGCATGCCCATAGCACAATCTGTCTATATGTCCTACTATTGTACATTTATGCAGTTATAGTTTGGAACAACTGTAAACAATGTTACTATTAACATTCTTATATGTATACAAGAATGGTACTCAGCTTCTTGACTTTATCCAAGGTAGAGTTTGCATGGTTAGTATATGTATTAATATGGGCTTTCCAGAGAAATAGAACCAATAGGATATTTATACACATATATAAATCAATATATATAGATAGACTATCTTTCATCTATCTATTGAAAGATTTTAAAGGACTGGCTCACATGATCATGGAGACTGACAAGTCCAAAATCTCCAAGGCATTCCCCTAGACTAAAGACTGAGTTCATAAGCGGATGTTTCATTTAAGTCCAAAAGCCATTAGCTGCAGAATTCCCTCTTGCTTGGGGGAGATCCGTCTTTTATTCCACTTAGGCCTTCCACTGACTGGATGAGGCCTACCCACATTATAGAAGTCAATCTGCTTTACTCAAAGCCCTGATTTAAATGGAAATCTCTTCCAAAAACGGCTTCACAGAAACATCCAGAGTAATGTTTCACCACATATATGGGTACCATGGCCCAGCCAAATTGGCACATAAAATTAACCATCACAGTATATATTTGACTTTTGCAGATAATACTAAGCTGTTTTCCAAAGTGGCTATTCTAACACAGGGTTATTAGTGAGCATTCAGCTTCTTGTTAGGAGAGAGTTGATATTGAAGAGCAGCCTGGTTGGTTTTTTTTCTCTCCAGCAGCCCCCAACCCAAGAAAAAACAAAATACAAAAGAAACAAAAGCTAGGTTGAAAGAAGGCCTTGCCTCCTCTTGATGCTCAAGTGGGCTAATGTAATTTTCAAGTCTTTCATCAGTCAACATCAGACCAGGTTTCCACTATGAAACATGACAGGCTGGGGTATCTGTGTCTGAGTGCTGAGGCTTCTGCCTCTGTTCCCCATCAGTGAATGATGCCATAGTCTGATCAGAATCTTGTATTTTATCCTGGACTTCTCCACCTGTTTATAGCTAATAAACCAACAATCCCTGTTGACTTCACCTCCTATGACTCTCTCAAATGTATCTGTGTGACACATCCTGTCTGAGACTACTCAACTTCAGGTAATCTCTTGCCTGGACTGCTGCAAGAATGTCTTAAGTGGACCACATCTCAGGTCTTACCCACTCCAATTCATTCTGGACTTTGATTTTCTAATAAGTATCTCTGAAATTATCACTTCCTTGCTTACAATCACTTTGTCATGGAACCAAGTCCTTCCCCTTAATATGGTTTACAAGGCTTTCAGTGATGGCAGCCCCTAACTGTTTTTTCTTTACTCCCTTCTGCCTCCTTCATCCCATATTGCCCTCACAAAAGTTCAACCAAAGGACACTTCTGTCAATTCCCCAAATGATTCACTTTCTTTCTAGCCTCCAGGCTTTCACACGATCTCGTCTGCTTAGAATACTCCATGTGTCCCACCCCACTCATCTGGATCTGATTTGACACCTTCCAATCCTTCAGGTTCTCAGCAAAGCAGAGACAAAACTCAGTGATCATCAAGTCCAATTTCATGTTCCTTCTTCGGGGGCACACAGGGAATTACACTTCTCAGCCCTAGTGATTAACAGATGAAGCCATATTACCAACTTTTACCAATGAAATATGATCAGAAGTGATATGTGTCATGTCCAGCATGAGGCATTTGAAGCTTCTGCCTGGTTCTCGTGTCTCTTGGCTTCTCTCCTGGCAAACTCAGAGCCCCAATTTAAGAAGGCAGAGCCATAAGTTGAAGAATCAGGATCTCTGAGTGGCCAGAGGGAGAGAGTCCCCCAAGCTCACAGCAGGCTTTGTGAGGAAAAAACCAGAAGGTATTTTGTTAACCCACTAGGTTCTGAAAATGTTGCCATAACATGGTCTATGGCATCCTCTGGGTAATACAGAAAGTGGTAGTAGGAGTTGGGTACTACCACAGAAAAAACCTACTGTATGTCACATTGACTTAGCAGATAGGTGGCAAAGGTATGAAAGTCAACATTCAAGGCTAGGAAATTTAATTCATGTTATAAAAAGGAAAAAAAAAACTTAGTAAATTTTTTTTTCCTGTGACTAATGGAGTTTTGGTTCTCCTGGGAAACACTGAAAGGAAGAAGCTTAGTAATGTGTGTTGTAAATTATTTGGCTGTGTTTGGCAAGGAATTACAAGAGGTGGTGAAATCAGGAAGGAATTAAACAAATGAAAGGGAATAAATAGATAGTTCAAAAATTCATGACTTAGAAGAACTGGAAAATCCAATTTCTTTTACACCTCAAACAGGAATAGATGATGTTAAGAAAGTCTTTGAATAGCAAAGGCCCATCACAATTCAGTCTTGTCAGAGAGCAGATTAACTGTGAAGCCTTTCCACAGAAGTTCAAAAGAGTCTCCATTAAGAGAGTTTGGGGAATAATAAAGCAAAGAGAAAAGCAGATATATCTTGTAAAGAACTGTGGGTATAGGTACAGACATAAGGACCTGATTAGAATCAAATAGGTATGTTTTTGAAAGAGCTGAACTGTCCAAGAAACTAACAATTGAGGGGGGGGAAAAAGAAATTGTGATTTTCAAGACATAAAAGGACACTTCAGTGCCCATCTCAGGAGTGACAACTGTGCAGTACTCAGGGAGGGTATACTCCTCAATGCTCAATTCAATTGTAGCCACAAAGGAAGATAGAAAACAGAGAAAGACCTAAGAAGGCAGGGACTAGGAGCCACAGGGCACAGGGAACCTGGGAGTAGGATCAGGGCCTCACCAAGGACTCCTCCTTATCCTCAGGTCAGGTTTCCCAGCATTGCCACTATTGACTTTTGGGTCAGGTAGGTTTTTGTTGTGGATGACTGTCCTATGCATTTTAGGATGTTAACAGCCTCCCTGACTTCTACCCACTAAATGACGGTTATCTCTTCTCCAGTTGTGACAACCAAAAATGTCTTCAAACATTGCCATGTGTCCTCTGCTGTAAAATTGCTCCTGGTTGGAACCACTGCCCTAAGTTGAGGGAACTCCATAAGGTCTGCTAAGCAAGATTTCATAGTTGCCATGGACTAGTGATGGCTGTGTTTTTCTCATTCTACTCCTTTCCAAATGAGAGAGTTGTCACTGTGGTTCCTCCGATCCTATTTTATGATTATATGTTGGGTGTAGGGTGGAAACACAGATATTCGTCTCTTTTTAGTTCATATGTCTCTAGACCAATGAAGTCCACATTCATACCTGATTTATCCAGAGATCCTGGACTCTTGGATTTGATGCGCTAAGTGGATGAGATACTGAATTAACTCCCTTGGGGAGTACATTCTGTGTGTGGAAGGAAGAATACAACGAATATATGATGACCAGAAGGACCAGTTCTGGCAGAGATAATACTATGCATTCAGAAATTCTGTTCCACATTTCTCCTTTCTGGGCATGATAACTACCTTTCTCAACCTCCTTACTTGGTGCAGCTATGTGAATAGTTTTGACCTAGGAAATTCTTCTTGCAAAAGCAAGAAATAAAATTTTATTGGGTTAATGCACTTGGGTATGAGGGCTGTTTATTACTGTAGCATGGCCTAGCTAGCTCAGATGTCATTCCCCTTGTGACACCTGCTCTGACTTGCCAGCTCTGGGCCAGGTCCCCTTTTTATATGCTCCATGCTTCCTCTAATGTCACACTTACCATGCTGTATTGCCTTTGCCTATCTGTCTCCCTTGTTGATGACAGGGATCATATTTATTAACCATATACATTGTAGAGTCTGATACTCAAATATTTACTGAGTGAACCAAGAATGATTACCGATCTTAGGTGAGGTTGAAATTCAATGAACAGATTATACAGCCAACTGTTATATATGTTCATATTCCATGTAAATAGTAGGAGAGAAAAAGCCTTGATTAGAGCAAACACTAATGCCTTTAAAGGTTGTGGCAGATGAGGTATTTCATTATGTTCTTCATTGATCACATTAGTCTTCATACCAGATCATGGAGGCAAGCAGGAAATAAAACAACTCTCAAATTGCTTTGTTCTAGAAAATTCCATGATCTGAATTCAGACAGATTTAACTTTGATGACCTTTCTGTTTCTGAGATGTGAAGGAGAAATGAAAACAAAGTGCTTGGAGCAGTAGCAAGACAATTTTCTCTGCAAGAATGTGATACAAGGTGTGTTCAAGTCAACCTGCACACCATAAAACTAAATGACTTGAGCATTCAAGGGAAGATCTATTGACAGTTAATGATCTGAGGAACCATATTAAAGAACTGGCATTTAACTGGATCATTACCAAAACCCACAGACCATGTGCTTTCTCAATTGCCGTTGTGAGAAAAAAGAAACATTTGGATATGTATGGAATACCATACTCTTAATTATGTGATCAATGTTGATGATTACACAGCACCCTGTAGTACAAGATGTACTGGATTATTTGATAAGGAGCAAGCAGTTCACTGTGGTACTATTTTTGGAGTAGATATACCAGATGCAGATGGGCCTTGAAGATAAGGAAAAAATAGCCTTCATTCATAAAGCTTTTATCCATTTAAGAAGGTGTCTGAAGAATTCGAGAGTCCCTCTCAGTTTTAACGCTTAATGAAGATGGTGATAGATTAAAAAAAACTGCTTGAAGACAAATAAAAGGACATTAGACAAGCAAACGTCCCAAATCACCTGGCTGAAACCTCTTTGAAATTATCATTGACCAATGCCAGTTTTATCTAGACTTTATGAAATATATTAAGTATATAGTAGTCCAGATGAGAGTGGGAATTGGTCCAGGAAAGATTTCTCCTATTACCTCTGTCCATGTCACAACTACAATTGATAGTTAAAGGCCTCTGTAAAATTCTATGGGAGAATTAAAGAACTTCATAGAATTTTTACCCTAAGAAAATTTGTGAGGCAATATTTCAATAATATAAAGTTCTTTTCAGTTTTTAATTTTAATTTAATTTAATTTAATTTTTTAATTTAAATTTTACTTAGTTAATATCTTGTGTAATATTGATTTCTGAAGTAGATTCAGTGATTCATCACTTACATACAACATGCAGTGCTCATTACAAAAAGAACAAACAACCCTCAGTTTGTTCTCTATAGTTAAGAGTCTTCTACGGTTTATTTCCCTCTCTCCCTTCTCCCCTTCCCATCTGTTCATCTGTTTCTTTCTTAAATTCCACGTATGAGTGAGATCATACAATATTCATTTTACTCTGACTTATTTCACTTAGCGTAATATACTCTAGCTCCACCCCATCATTGTAAATGCAAGATTTCATTCTTTTTAATGACTGAATAATATTCCATTACACACACACACACACACACACACACTCCCTTTTCTTTATCCATTCATCAGTTGAGGGACATCTGGGCTCTTTCCTTAATTTGGCTATTGTTGATAACGCGACTATAAACATTGGGGTGCGTATGTTCCTTCAAATCAGTATTTTTGTATCCTGTGGGTAAATAGCTATGAGAGCAATTGCTGGATAGCAGGGTAGTTCTATTTTTAAGTTTCTGAGGAACCTCCATACTGTTTTACACAGCGGCTGCACCAGTTTGCATTCCCACCAACAGTGCAAGAGGGCTCCCCTTTCCCTGTATCCTCACCAACACTTCCTGAGTGGTTAATTTTAGCCATTCTGAAAGGTGTGAGTTGGTATCTCATCATGGTTTTGATTTGTGTTTCGCTGATGGTGGGTAATGTTGAGCATCTTCTCATGTGTCTGTTAGCCATCTGAATGTCTTCCTTGGAAAAATGTCTCTTCATGCCTTCTGTCCATTATATGTTTTTTGGAGGGGGGGTGTTGAAATTGATAAGCTCTTTATAGATTTTAGGGACTAACCCACATAATTCCTTTTATATCTGACACAGATAACAGGTCTAAGCAGATCAATAGTTAGGAAATGAAGTCAGAAATGTTTTCCCTTTTTGGAGACTTGTAGGAAAAGGAATCTGAGGGCTTTTCATGTTTTGCTGTCCTGCTTAGTGCAGGCTCCTGTGAAGGCATTAGCTGATTCTCACAAACCTCTCCTTTTTATTTTTTTTAAACTATTGTCAGTAACACCATATAAGGAAGATGAAAGGAGTAAATGCCAATGGTTTTGCAGGCAGGCATCTGTCAGCGTGATTTGACACCTTGTCTATAGGATAGAATTTTGGCTGTAAAGTGGGGGATCAATTCTATTCATAGATATGCACTAACAAAATACCCCTTACCTATGTGCTTACTAGTGACAGCCTGTCACCTCAGACAGGCAGGTAGAAACCAAGAGTCATCAGTGTGGGAGCAGATCAGGACCCTAAAACTTTAAGCTTCTTTGGGCTCCTCTCCCATGAGACAGGAGGACTGGCAGTAAATCAGGGCAGTTATTCATTTGGTATGCACTATTAAGGCTAATAAAACTGGTGGTAGGAGGGAGTATATGAGTATTTTCTGTACATGCTGTTCATTTTTTAAATAAAGGACCTAAAGCATCTCTAAAATATAAAGTCTGTTAATTTAAAAAATTGAAACACTGCCATACTTGTTAAATAGGCACTGCTCACTGCCTAGTAGCTGCCTCCCTCTCCTGCCAATCACTTTGACCCCTCTTCCTAAAGGTTTTTGCCTTTTCTTAAGCAGTGTCTAAGAGGCTGAGGAACTGAACAGAGGTGTTAATAGTTTCATGGGGTTGACAAGACAAAAAATGGGTGAAGGGAGTGGGAGATACAGGCTTCCAATTATGAAATGAATAGGTCCTAGAAATAAAAGTCACCGTATAAGAAATACAGTCAATGATATAGTAATAGTGACATAACAGGACAGAGGGTAGCTATACTTGTGATGAACATAACATAATGTATAAACTTGTCAAATCACTATATTGTACATCTGAAACTAATATAACATTGTACATCAATTATACTAAAAAAATAATATTTTTTAAAAAAGGAAATCCCAACATGTGCACACACACACATGCATACAAATGGACTTCAGTGCTCACAAAGAAGGAAGGGTCCTTGTAGGTGTCCGAGGATTCAGTGTGGACTCCCAAAAAACCCCACTACCCTAGGAGTGGTGGTGAACTGAAAATAGACCAGACCTCACAAAGACTAAACTATCACTTCATAACAGCACAAGCCCTGATTGGATTAAAATCATTCTAACCACATGCCAGGAGCAGAAGTAACTCCTCTACTGGGGAATATAATATCATCTAATGGCCAAAAACATCTCTGTAATTTTTCAGACACTTTTTCTGTCATATAATGAAAATAATTAAGCATGCAGGAATATAAGAATTGGCCAAAAACCAAGGGGAAAATAGACAGTACAAACTCCCAGGATATCCAGATATTGTAATTACCAAGCATGGACATTAAAGAGATTGTGGTAACATGTTTAAGAAATTAAATAACAAGATGGAAAATTGTAGTAGAGAACTGGAAACCATAAAGGAAAGAAATGAAGATTCTGCAACTAAATAATAAAATATACTTTGGAAATACTAACCAAAATAAAGGTGGAGTAGCAACACCAATTTCAGTAGACTCAAAGGCAAGAAATATTCCTGGAGATGAAGAGGTCTATTTCATAAGGTTAAAAGGGTAAAGTCATATATATACACACACACACACACACACACACACATATATAAGTCATATATATATATATTTTTTTAAGATTTTTTAAATTTATTTGACAAACAGAGATCACAAGTAGGCAGAGAGGCAGGCAGAGAGAGAAAGGGAGGGAGGAGGAAGCAGGCTCCCTGCTGAGAAGAGAGCCTGATGTGGGGCTCAATCCCAGGACACTGAGATCATGACCTGAGCCGAAGGCAGAGGCTTTAACCCACTGAGCCACTCAGGCATGCATATATATATATACATATATATATCTTAAATCTGTATGCACCTAATAATGTAGCCACATCAAAATATATGAAGCAAAATCTTGTAGAATGAAAACTCTTTATTCCTTCCAGTGATTCTACAGATAGAAATTCCAGAGGAATCCAATGAAGCTGTAAAGAAGAGGGAAGGAAAAATATTAGATCATGAATGTAGACTTAGAGAACTCAGAAACTTGACAGAGCGTAATAACATTTGTATCATAGGAGTCCCAGAAGAATAAGAAAGGGAAAAGGGCAGAAAGTTTATTTGAAGAAATTATAGCTGAAAACTTCCCTAACTGGGGGGAAGGCAACAAAACATCCTAATCTAGGAGGCACAGAGAACTCCCATCAAAATCAACAAAAACAGGCCAATATCAAGATATATAGTAGTAAAATTTGCAAAATACAGAGCTAAGGAAAGAATCCTGAAAGCAGCAAGGGAAAACAAATCCCTAACCTTCAAGGGAAGACAAATAAGGTTAGGAGCAGATCTCTCCACAGAAATTTGGCAGGCCAGAAGAGAATAGCATGCTATATTGAACATGCTGAGTGGGGAAACTATGCAGCCAAGAATACTTTATCCAGCAATTGTCATTTAACATAGTATTGGAGGTCTTAGCCTCAGCAATCAGACAACAAAAAGAAATAAAATACATCCAAATCAGCAAGGAAGAAGGCAAACTTTTACTTTTCACAAATGACATGATACTCTATGGAGAAAACCCAAAAGATTCTACTGAAAAATTGCTAGAACTGATATATGAATTCAGCAAAATTGTAGGATACAAAATTAGTGTACAGAAATCTGTTGCATTTCTATACACCAATAATGAAGCAGCAGAAAGAGAAATCAGGGAATCAATCCCATTTACAACTGCTCCCCAAACCATAAGATTCTAAGAATGAACCTAATCAAAGAGGTAAAAGATTTGTACTCTGAAAACTATACAAGACTTATGAAAGAAATTGAAGATGACACAAAGAAATGGAAAAACATTCCACACCTATTGACTGGAAGAAAAAAAACATTGTTAAAATGTTAAAAATTGTTAATGTTAATGTTAATGTTAAAAATTGTTAAAATGTTAAAATTGTTAAAATGTCTATACTAGGGAAGCCTCTGCCTTCCACTCAGGTCATGATCCCAGGGTCTTGGGATCGAGCCCCACATCGGGCTCTCTGCTCAGCGGGGAGCCTGCTTCCCCCCCTCTCTCTGCCTGCTTCTCTGCCTACTTGTAATCTCTCTCTCTGTGTGTCAAATAAATAAATTAATTAAATCTTTTTAAAAAAGTCTATACTACCCAAAGCAATCTTCAAATTTAATGAAATCCCTATGAAAATACCACTAGCATTTTTCACAGAGCTAAAACAAACAATCCTAAAATTTGTACAGAACCACAAAAGACCCCCAATAACCAAAGCAATCTTGGAAAAGAAAAGCAAATCTGGAAGCATCACAATTCTGGACTTCACGCTATATTACAAAACTGTAGTTGTCAAGACAATAGGATACTGGCACAAAAACAGACACATAGATCTGTGGAATAGGGTAGAAAACCCGGAAATGGAGCCACAACTCTACGGTCAACTAATCATTAACAAAGCAGAAAATAATATCCAATGGAAAAAAAATAGTCTCTTCAACAAATGGTATTATATAGCAACATGAAGAAGAATGAAACTGACCACTGTATTAGACCATACACAAAAATCAATTCAAAATGGATGAAAGACCTATATGTGAAACAGAAAACCATTAAAATCCTAGAGGAGAACACCAACAACAACCTCTTTGACATTGGCCATAGCAAATTCTTGCTAGACAAGTCTCTGGAGTCAAAGGAACCAAAGCAAAGATGAACTATTGGGACATTATCAAGATAAAAATTTTCTGCATAGCTAAGGAAACAAGCAACAAAACTAAAAGGTAACCTACAGAAGGGGAGAAGATATTTGCAAATGATATATCTGATAAAGGGTTAATATCCAAAATCTATAAAGAACTTATCAGACTCAACACCCAAAAAACAAATAACCCAGTTAAGAAATGAGCAGAAGACATGAACAGACATTTTTCCAAAGAAGACTCCAGATAGCTAACAGACACATGAGAAGATGCTCAACATCATTCATCATCAGGGAAGCACAAATCAAAACCATGATGAGATACCAACTCACACCTGTCAGACTGACTAAAATCAACCACTCAGGGAATGACAGAAGTTGGTGAGGAGGTAGGAAAAGGGAAACCCTCTTATACTGTTGGTGGGAATGCAAACTGGTGCAGCCATTGTGTAAAACAGTATGGAGGATCCTCAGAAAGTTAAAAATAGTACTACCCTACAATCCAGCAATTGCACTCCTAGGTATTTACCCAGAGGATACAAAAATACTGATTTGAAGGCACATGCACCCTGATGTTTATAGCCACATTATCAACAATAGCCAAATTATGGAAAGAGCCCAAATGTCCATTTAATCAGTCCATTGATTAAAGAATGGATAAAATAGAGGTGGTATATATTTGTAATGGAATATTACTCAATCATCAAAAAGAATAAAATCTTGCCATTTGCAATGATGTGGATGGAGCTAAAGTGTATTATGCTAAATGAAATATGTCAGAGAAAGCCAACTATCACACGATTTCACTAATATTTGGAATTTAAGAAACATAACAAATGAACATGGGGAAGGGGAAAAAAAGAAAGGGATGCAAACCATAAGAGACTCTAAACTATAGAGAACAAACTGAAGATTGCTGAAGGGGAGGTAGGTGGGGGATGGGCTAGATGGATGGTGAGTATTAAGGATGGCACTTGTTGAGCTGAGCACTGGGTATTATATGTAAGTGATGAATCACTAAATTCTACTCCAGAAACTAATATTACATTATGTGCTAACTAGAATTTAAATTAAAACTTTAAAAAAAGAAAGGCAATGTGTAAAATTAAAAAAAAAATTCCAGGGGAATCTAAATTAAAACATGAGAATTATTGAGTGAATTTACCAGAGTTATAAATATAAAATCAAAATACAAAGGTCAATTGTATATCTATATATAGCAACATTTAGAAAGTAAAATTTGAAAAACTATCACAACAGCATCAAAGTATCAAAGTGATTGAACATCTAGCAATACATCTAAGATGTGTAAGACCTCCATATTAAATTAAATTAAATTATAAAACTTAATTGAGAAGCATTAAGAAGATCTAAATAAGTATGGTAAAGATATAGACCCTTTCCAAATAAATCTAGAGATTCAAAACAGTCCCAGTTTAAATTGCCACAGAGTTTGGCTTTTTGGTAAAAACAGATAAATTCTAAAATTTGTATGGAAATGCAAAGGGCTAAGAATACCTAAGGCTATTTCAAGAAAAAAAAATGAGAACTTATACTGCTAGATTATATGACAGCTTATTATAGAGTTGTAATAATACTCGGGCAAGGATATTCAAAAGGCCAATGGAACAAAATAGAGATTCCAAAAATAGACCTTCTCATACAGAATTACTTGATTTATGGCAGAGGTGGCATTGAAGACAGTAGAGAAAGAACTCTTTTAAGTAAACTGTTCTAGGACAATTGAATATCAATAAAGATGAACATGAATCTTAACCCTCTAGTTCATACCATACACATTAATCAATTCCAGTTAGATTATAGAGCTAGATATAAAAGTTAAAAGAATCAAGTTAATGGAAGATAACATCATGATCTTGGGATAAACAAAGATTTCTTGAAGCACAAAAAGCATTGACTGTAAAGTGGGGGGGAAAGGTGATACATTAAAAATGGGAATTTCTGGCCATCAAAAGACAAAGGCAAACTACAGAATAACTGACAAAGGACCTATTTCATCTAAGGAACTCTTACAAATCAATAAAAGAGAAAACCAATTAAAAAATCAAACAACGAAAACAGACACTTTACAAAAATTATATGAAAAGGTGCTCCACCACATTCTTTCATTCATCAGTAAAACACAAACCAAAACGAAAGTGGGATATCCCACCCATCAGAATGGCAGAGATAAAGAAAACTGACAATCCTATTTATTTGCAAGGATGTGAAGCACCTGGAAAACTTATGTGTGTTGCTATGGGATTGTAATTGTCGCAAGGAACTATGTGTTTGTAAATATCTACTAAAGCTGAGCATATGCAAACTCATGACCCAGTAATTGTATTCCTGGGCATATTTCCAACAAAACTGTGTAAACATGTGCTTAAGAAATAGTGACATTGTTCTTATTGCGAAATACAAAAAACAATCAAGTGTACATCAACAGTAAATGAGTAAACTAGTATTTTCAAACAATAGAATGCTATATGGCAATGAGAATGAACTCATATGTGGAATTCAAGAAACAGAACAGATGAACATAGGGGGAGGGAGGAGAAAATAAAACAAGATGAACTAAGAGAGGGAAACAAACTACGAGAGATTTAACTATAGGAAACAAACAGGGTTGCTGAAGGGGAAGTGGATGGAGAGATGGGATAATTGGATGATGGGAATTAAGGAGGAGGGCACTTGATGGAATGAGCACTAGGTGTTACATACAACTGAAGAATCACTAAACTCTACCTCTGAAACTAATAATACACTGTATGTTCATTTATTTATTTTAAATTAAATAAATTTTTAAAAAAGTGAACTCGTTACAAACAACATAAATGAATTTCACCATTGTAATATGGGGTAAAAGAAGCTATACAGGCATAATTCCATTAACTTAAAATTCAAAAAACATGCAAATTGAATCTGCATTTTTAGAAGCTAAGGTAGGGTTACCTTTGGAGATGGCTGAGAGAGGGTCTCTATCATTCTGGTAATAGTCTTTTTCCCCTAGGATGTGTTTACACAGATATGTTTACTTCCTGTGATTTATTGAGTTCTGCACTTAGGACACATGTCCTTTTCTGTGTCCATTCATATTTCAATGAAATTTTATTTGAAATATAAATATAGATATACATTTTCATTTCAAATATAAATGGTCTTTTAACTTTTCTTCTAAAATATTCTCCAGTAATAGAATAGAAATATTTAAGTAGTTACAACAACTTAACAGATCTGAAAACATTCTCCAGTAATAGAAAATAGTGATTTTCTTTAAGAATTGAGAGATAGGGGTGCCTGGGTGGCTCAGTCAGTTAAGCGTCTGCTCAGGTCACGATCCCAAGGTCCTGGAACCGAGCTCACTGCTCCTTGGGGAGTCTGCTTCTACCTCTCTCTCTTCCCCCCACCCCAGCTCTCTCGCACCTTCTCTCTCTCTCTCTCTCTCTCTCTCTCTCTCCTAAATAAATAAAAATCTTAACAAACAAAAAACAAAATGAGAGATATGCAAAGCCCCAAAATTTTATGTCCATAAAATCATAGAAGTCTGTAAAACATGCCAATTAGTATGTGTAGTTTTTAGTATTTATTTTTAAAGTAAAAGAATATATGATGAAGCTAAACTTCTAGTGTGAGAGCAACAGAAAGCAGTCTTAAAAATGCAAGGCTCTACTTATGAGGTCTTTCTGAAGAGCTAATTGCAGAAGAACTTCTTTCAGCCTAAAGATCGATGCAGAAATTTTAGCAAAAGGACTGATGATGACCATTGGATGTATTTCATTATAGGTCTAAGACCAAAACAAAAACAAAGATACATGTGAAAGAAAAAATATTTTGTCAAAATAGAAATAACACATCTTTTAAAATGGGAAGAGAAAAGAAATAAAAGGGAAAAGTATTACCAGATTAAGCCATATGACATGCTGATCAACGGGCATTTTTGACCTGCAAAGACAGCAGGTTAGTATGGCTCAATTGAATGGGAAAGGTTCATATATCACAACGTGGGTAATAGGCGGAAGATTTACGATATCATTTGAAGCTGATAAGCCAAATAACAGAAGTCTATATAACAAAAAGAGACTAAGAGCATTATAAAAGATATGAGTATAAAATTACCTACTAGGAAAAAAACCCACACAAGTCTTTCTAAATAACACAATCATTTTTTGAAGCAAACAGGCCATGTATATAACACCATATACATTTGCCCATAAATGTAAAAAAATACATTCGGGAATATAACATAAAATAACATAACAGACTTAAAGCCAAATGTATCAGTCATATCATTAAATATGAATCATTTTAACTCAAAGGAAAATGATTTTTACATTAGCTCATGAAAAGAAACTCAAAATCTATGCTATATGCTATCGTATATATAGAAACGCACATAAAACAAAGTGTTTCAGAAAGCTAAAGCTAAAAGCACAGGCAAATAGTGACTACATGTAAAGTAGGTAGAGAACAGTTGTTCCAGAAAGCATTGTTGAAGAGCCATATACCCTCTCCGTCCTCCCCTTACTTCCTGTTATTTTTATTAATGTTATTGTTGTTTTTGTATTGGGAAGATTTGCAGTTTGATGAATTCTTTTCTGGTGCAGCCTCCCTGTCTCACACCACCTTTCTAAATTCAACCATTATCAAGCAATTCAATCCAACCCAATACATATGTATTAATCGTGCCACGTAGGGAAGGGACTGCTAGCAAACCAATAGTTGAATAACATGGTTCCTACCTTCAGAGGAGTAACAATGTAATTTCCAAGAGATATAACGTATACCAGTTTGTCTTATGAAAGGATGGCTAAGAAAGGAAGCCAGTGACTAATAGTAGTAACTCATCCACACTGGAGGGGGAAGGTGATGTTTCCACACCAGCGGCTTCAGGAGATCAGAGTGTATGGGGACCTGAACACAGCTGTGTTCCTTTTCCCAGCAACTACAATGTTCTCTTCTATCAGCCACGTGGCTTCAGGCCTTAAGGGCAGCTGGATATAAATGAGCAGGCAGGCTGGGCTGTGCTGGGAGATCAACTTGGAGAAAGTACCAAAACAGAAGAGCCTGGATACTGAGATCTGAGAATGAGAGCAGGAATCGTTTGTAAACATCCAGAGGATGGTACTAGAAAGCGTACCATGACAATAATGAGAGTCTCAAAAGGAGAAGACAGGGCTAATAGAGAAGACATAATAATTTAAAAAAAATAAAAAACTAGCTGAAAATTTCCTTGAGATGAAGAAAGAACTCATCTAGTTTTGTGCTGTTTAAAGTAAAGGGTCCACATATTTCCAAAACTTGCTTGAAGAGAAAACTGACCCAGCGTACTTGGTAAAAACACAGACCACTGAACCCCAATCAGATTCACCAAATCAGAGTTTTCCTTGGAACCGGATAATGTTTATTCACAACCAACTCAAGAGTTTCTTATCATTAAGAAACTTAGAAGGGGCGCCTGGGTGGCTCAGTGGGTTAGGCCGCTGCCTTCGGCTCAGGTCATAATCTCAGGGTCCTGGGATAGAGTCCCGCGTCGGGCTCCCTGCTCAGCAGGGAGCCTGCTTCCCTTCCTCTCTCTCTCTCTGCCTGCCTCTCTGCCTACTTGTGATCTCTCTCTCTCTCTCTCTGTCAAATAAATAAAAAAAAAAAACACTGGATCTATTTTAAACTCCTCAAACCTTACCTAGTGCTTGAGTGGCTCAGTCATTAAGAATCTGCTTTCAGCTCAGGTCATGATCCCAGGGTCCTTGGATCAAGCCCTGCGACAGGCTCTCTGTTCAATGAGAAGCCTGCTTCTCCCTCTCCCATTTCCCCGGCTTGTATTCCCTCTCTCACTGCCTCTCTCGCTCGCTCTCTCTGTCAAATAAGTAAATAAAAATCTTAAAAAAAAAATAAACCCTTCAAACTTTAATGTGCATACAAATAACCCAAGTTCTTACTAAAATGCAGATTCTAATTTAGTAGTACTGTGATGGCCCAGGGACTTACATTTCTCACTAGTTCTTGGGTAGTTCAGGGACCAAGACTAGTATTTCTTGCCATAGTTAGAGATGAGATGCTTCTCATTTCACTTTTTGGTGCATAATATTAATACATGAAAAACAAAAGGAAAAAAAAATCTCTACATCAGTTTCACTTAGAAAAATGGATGTAAAAATGTTAAGTAAATCATTAGCAAGTTGAATCCAGCAATATATCAAAGAAATAATATAGCCTTTGCCCAAGCAGATATTGTGCCAGGAATGCTAGGTTGGGTCGAGTGTTGGGAAATCTAGTCATTTAATCCATTATGTCAACAAATTAGTGAAAAAAAAATTACACAATCCTATCAACAGATCCTGAAAAACGCATTTAAAAGTAAAAGAAATTTATAAGACATTCATTTAAAATTTTCTGGGTAAAATAAAGTAGAAGGAAACTATTTAAACATAAGAGTCTATTTAGCAAATTTAACAACAGATATTCTCCTAAATAGTAAAAATTCAAAGTCATCTTAATTTAAATTCAGAAACTATACAGAAATACCTCTTATCACCAATTTTAATTAAACATTGTCCTAGAGGGTAAAGGAAATTAAGTGAAACAAAAATATGCTAATGATGTGATTGAAAACGCAAAGAAAAGCAAATAAAAAGCAGAATAAATACAAAATTCGGTAAAATGATGAGGATACATACAAAGAAAGACACTCATACACATAAACACAAATACATATACACAGAAGACAATGGGTTTTCTTTGATCTAAAATAAAAAAAGAAAAGTATTTCATTTAAAATAGAAACAAAACCTACAAAATATATGGAAATTATGTAACCAAAGACTGGATCTATTTTAATCAAAATTATAAAATATTTTTGAGAGATATAAATAAGACTTGAATAAATGGAAAGGCATACCATGTTCTTAGATTAAAAAATATATATCAAAAATGTCAATTTTGTCAAAATTCAGTAAGTTTCACACAGTTCTAATTAAAATACTATTGCAGTTTGTTTTGTTTAATTTTTAAATTGAATTTAAAATTTAAATGTGAGGTCTAAAAATGGATTTTAAAAAGCATGAAATGAGCATCCAGATGAACTTGCCTTACCAGTTATCAGAATATTTATTCCTGTATTAGTCAGGATAAGCTATAACATGGTGAGTAACAAATTAATCCCCAAACCTAGTGCCTTAATACAACAAAAATTCATTTTCTACTCATACTACATGTCCAAAATGGCCAGCAGCCTAGGTTATACAGTCACTTGGGAACTCAAGGTAATTAAGGCCTGTCTTCTTGTGGCTGCATCATTTGGGACTTGGTGGAGAGAATCTATGGAGAAGTCTCTCTCTCTCTCTCTCTCTCTCTCTCTCTCTCATACACACACATACACACACACACTCTTCTATGCTTCAGCCTAGTAGTGACACACATCATTTCCACTCAAAACCTATTGGCTATATTAGGCTCTTCCTAATTGCAAGGAGGCTAGGCAAAGTAGAAGATGATATTAATCAATGTATATATACATATATACATATATACCTGGTATTGCTGTAGGAATAGACAAATGGATCAGTAGGAAAGACTGGAGAATATAACTATTAAATCACATGTATTTGTAAATTTAATCTACAACATGGATAATGGTTTAATTAATAAGAAAAAATAATTTATATAATGCACAATAACAAACTGCAGGTGAACTAAAGACCTTATTGGAAAGAAAGGAAGGAAGGTAGGATGGATGGATGGTTGGATGGATGAATTGATGGATGGAAAGAAAAAAAGAAAAGAAAGAAAGAAAAGAAAGAGAAAAGAGAAATAGGAGAAAGAAAGAGAAAGGAAGAAAGAAAAGGAGAAAGAAGAGGAAGGAAGGCAAGCAGGAAGGAAAAAGATAGGAAAGAAGAAAAGAAAGAACTGCCAAGAAAACCCATGATGGAAAAAAGCCAGGATTTTGTAAGACTTTTTTTTTAAACCAAGACTTGAAAACTCAAGTGCTACTAAAGTAAATACAGACTACATAAAAAATTGTTTAAGGTTTTATGACAAATACATTAATTCAAGAGATAAATAATAGCATTAGAGAAATACTTGAAATATTAATAATAGGCAGTGTTTATATCTATAGTATACAAAAGAGCTCTGAGAAAAAAGTGACTGGAAAGCAGTCTAACAGAAAAAGGGACAAAACATGTGAATAGACAATTTATGGAAAGGAAAATCCACACAGCCAAAAAAAAAAAAAAACTTAGAAATTCAAATTTTCTAATAGGAAAATAAACACTATGTATTAGCAGTGTTATAACATTTTACATATTTTAGAATGGAAAAGCTTAAAAGAGCTCTCATACCCACTACTGGAAGCAGTATGAGAGATCCAGGGTGGAAGAGGACTTCCCTTCGAGAAGGTTCCTTCTTTGCAATAAGTGCGTGCTGTGCTCCCCCGACATCACTGGAGTTTTCTCTTCAGGTTTAGGGGTGCCTGGAGTACCAGGCAGTGCAAGGTGAGGTTCATATACATACTGAAATTCCAGGCTTCAACAAAACTAAAATGAACTGGCAGATTTTAGCCTGGCATCAATCGGTACAATCAATTTGTAAACCTTAAAGCGTTTCCTGCCAGATGTTTTGCTCGCTCCCCTAAGAGGTGCGTAACCAGACAGGACTAGTGCGTAAACGCAGCTCCCGGGAGAAGGCGGGCTTGCGCCAACAGCGAGCCTCAGCGCTGGGCTATGGTAACCATTCCTATTCATGTCGCACAGTTCTGAGTTCCCGCAGTGAAAAGAGGGGAGGGCGCGAGGGAGACAGAGAATAGATGGCCTCCGAAGGTTCTAACCGTATCTCCTGGGCACTCTGGGCGGGAAAGCCTCCAAACTTGAGCCCATCTCGGCTTCTCCAAAACGGTTCGCACCCACCGACGAGCATTTCCCACCTCCTCCCAGTGTCCGACACCAGCTCCGCGGTTTGAAATGGCCTTGGACTTGCATATGAGGCCTTGAAGTCCGCCGGGGGCGGAGGAGGTGGGTAGAAAAGGGGGACAAAACTGCCCTCTAGTCCCTATGCAAACCCGCGAGAGAGTAGGGAAAGGAACCCCCCACGCCGCCCAGCCTGGCACTAGCCCGCAGGCCCCCCAGGCGCAGAGGCAGAAGCTACTAGGTCCGCGGGCGGTAAACTCGAGGCCGCAGTGGGTACTGGCAGAGGGCCCAGAGAGGCGCGTCTGGGCGACACACTGCTGATAGGTGGCTGCTGCGCTCACCAAGCTTCCTAGGGAGCCCAGCCCAGTCCCGGCTGTCTGCGCAGGGGGCTCATCTGTAGAGCTCAGCTGGAGCTTTTCATGGACCTAGGGGCCAAGTCACCGAGGAACCTGAGGAAGGTATCCCCAAAGCTTAGTCTATCATTGCCTCCCCAGGGGAATCGGTCAACCCAGAGAAAGGACCTGGGTGTTTGCGGGTATTTCCTAAACACGATCTCAGCAAAGTAGTTTTCCGGACACCTGGAACTGGGCATCGTCACCTCCCCTCGGTAGCAGCCAGGGCGAGCCCGTGGTACACTCGGGCTGGAGAGAGGCCCGGAGCGCAGCGCTGGCACGTCGCCCCCACATTTGCCCGACTCCCACAGCCACAGGCAGGCGCCTCTGCAGAGCTGTCGGGGTGCTCTCGCTGGAAGTTGTGTGTCTATCATCCGTACAGCTCTTTCGCAAATCCTTCGGTTCCGTGGTTCATTCAGCCTGCAGACGCCGTCCGGCTCAGTTACTCCGAGGCTACCTGGCGCCCCCTCGCGGAGTGTGTGGGGCGCCCGGCTTGAGGATTCCCACAGCAGGTAGCCGCAAAAGGCGAGGTGGCTGTGTTGGTGGAATGAGACAGTTGCCAACAGCTGGTTCAGCTGCGGCGCTGTGCACCAGGACTGGCGGGTGCGCAGCCCAGGTACTGCCC
Source organism: Neogale vison (assembly GCF_020171115.1). Lineage (NCBI taxonomy): Eukaryota > Metazoa > Chordata > Mammalia > Carnivora > Mustelidae > Neogale > Neogale vison. The sequence continues at coordinate 95,536,858 of NC_058098.1, read as the reverse complement.
CTTCGCGGTGACGTCTCTGCAGAGGGTTATAAAAGCCTCGCGCGCAGCCTGCCGAGGTTCTGCTAACTCCCGAGCCAAGCAGGACCCGAGCCAGAGAGGCGCCTGCGAAGCTGCAGGCGACGGCGGCGGCGGCGACAGCGCAGCAAAAGCAAAGGAAAAAAATCACCAGACGGACCAGGGGCCCCAGAATCCCCGCCATAGACTCAGAACTTTTCAGGTCGCGTTGTGACGAACACTCTCCCCTTCGCCCCCAAGTCCTCCTGCAGAACAGGGTTTTGCATTTCCCGCTGCAAGCAGCGGGAACAGCAGTTGCAAGCAGCAGCAGGTGCAGATAGGCGGGGGTCTCCTGCTTCTCGGAACCGTGACCCGTGGAATTCCTTTCCTTTTTCCAGTCCCACGCAGTAGAGACGCTGTCTCCGGATTTCTGAACTCAAATGCTTCCTGACGCTTGAAAGTGGAGGAATTCAGAGCCACAAGAGGCAGACCGCGCATCTAGAAGCATTTATCTTCTGAGCGCCAACTCTCCTGCTTGCAAGGAAAGAGTTCTGCCCAGAAGGAGCCTGTTGCCCTCCTGCTTGGTTAAGCACGACCCCGACCCCCGGGGCGGCTTAACCACTTAGTGGAAGAATGGATAACGTCCTCCAGGTAGACTCAGACCTCTTCCCAAATATCTCCACCAACACCTCGGAGCCCAACCAGTTCGTGCAGCCGGCCTGGCAAATAGTCCTTTGGGCAGCTGCCTACACGGTCATCGTGGTGACCTCTGTGGTGGGCAATGTGGTGGTGATGTGGATCATCCTGGCCCACAAGAGAATGAGGACAGTGACTAACTATTTCCTGGTGAATCTGGCTTTCGCAGAGGCATCCATGGCTGCGTTCAACACAGTGGTGAACTTCACCTATGCTGTCCACAACGAGTGGTACTATGGCCTGTTCTACTGCAAGTTCCACAACTTCTTCCCCATTGCTGCTGTCTTTGCCAGCATCTACTCCATGACTGCTGTGGCCTTCGACAGGTGAGCCTGCCCTTTGTGGAGAAGGGAGAAGGTGTCCATAGAGGACCATAGCATTGCTGGGAGCTTCCGGGTTGCACTGTGCCTGGATCAAGGTGGTGATTGGTCACCTGTACCCTGGGGTTTTCCTGACACCTAACTGAGTCGTTTGTGCATGTGGGACTTCATCTTATCTCACCATTTCCTTATCTGTTTCCTTTTTCCTTTTCTCCTTTTTGCTCATAGCCAGTCTCCCTTTCTTCTCACACCTCCTTTATCCTTCATTTAGTCCTATTTTCTTCACCCCTCCTGCACTCATCTCTTTGACATTTTCCTTTCCACTCCTGCTTTGCTTCTTTCCATATATTCATCCTCTCATTTACCATGGAGGCCTGAAGGGGATCCCCAGGTGTTAGCCAGGGGGCTAGCCCTTGGCTGGGGCTTCGTTAATCCTTGCAAGCCTACTATTTTGCTGGGAAGCCTCTTGGTGCTTTCCAGTTTTAAGTATGTCTAAGCAAAATTACTCATTTTTCACTTTTTCCTGGACATCCAGAGATTTTTCTGCTCCCGCCTCAACTCTCCAATATTAGTCCTATGTGAAGAGCATTTCATTAGAATCATAAAATACTCAGGATTCTAATTTGGCTCTGTCTATGCTGCTAGGAGCTCTCATTCAGGCATGAGAGGCAGCGAGGCTATTCTTCAGGAACTCCACAGATAGGGACCCAGGGAGCTGACCCAGGAGCTTTTCTAAATTTCTTTTGTCATGTAAGGTCAATGCTTTTAACCTGCCTGTATCCACAGAGAAACGTGCTTGGCAAAGGCAATTGAAAGCTCTTTCTTTCCTACAACTAACTAAGGGTTTCTGAAGCTGATTGAAAATGAAAATGTTGGCATTTTCAAATACTGGGGCTAGCATTCTGGAATGAATGGCTCCTCAGGTGACAGGATGGAAAATTGATTATTAGAACACAGCTTTATCTGCATTGACATTTTTGTGGGTGCAATAGATCTCTCATGTATATATCTATGTGTATGCAAGTATTAAATGCTTACCTGGGATATAGAGGGATGTTGAAAACACCTGCCCCTGTGATTCTGAAATGGGTTCTTTCAGTGGCCTTGCTGAAATCAATGAATTATGAGAAAACCAAAGAAGGATCTAGAAGAAATGTTCCCTCCCCCAAAAAAGAAAAAAAAATCCCAAACTACTAAACTCTTTTGGCATAAAGATTATCTATCATTTGATTTGAGGTCTTTTTCGGCTTCTGTAGTCAATCAGAGAACTGTTTCCAGCTTTTGCAGTGGTGTCCAAATGCTGATTTCTAAGTTCCGTAGACATCTCCTTTATGCAACTCTATGTGCTTGATTGATATGTTGTGTGTAAAACAGGTTGTGGAGAGCCAATTTACGTTTTAGAAGTAGAAGGTAAACCAATTACTCAAAATGGTAATGAAATGAATTCTTTTTTTTTTTTTTAAAGATTTTATTTATTTATTTGACAGAGAGAAACCACAAGTAGAGAGAGAGGCAGGCAGAGAGAGAGAGAGAGAGGGAAGCAGGCTCCCTGCCGAGCAGAGAGCCCGATGCGGGACTCGATCCGAGGACCCTGAGATCACGACCTGAGCCGAAGGCAGTGGCCCAACCCACTGAGCCACCCAGGCGCCCCTGAAATGAATTCTTTTGTAAATTTATCTTTTACGGTACTTTAATTCTCAGATATTAAGTTTGTTGAAAGTGAAGTATGCCTATAAATCTTTCTGCACTGACTTGCTCCTTGACTGCACAGCAAACCCTTACATTTAGAAAACCCAGAGCATGATATATGACTGAATACAGGTGCAGTGAAACCTGCTGTGATTTCAGTCTTGATGAACTTTAAATTAGAGGGAAAGTTGGTATTTTAAATGCACTTGGGCCTTGTGTGAGTTCAAGGGAGCCCTGTCAGTCCGTGTACACCTGAGCATTCAGTAGCTGATGGAGCACCAGCAGGCAGCCCTCTTGCTTCAGCTTATACAGAATTGCCATGTTCCACAGCCATGGGCTTTCTCTTTGAACTTAGAAGGCAAGAGTCAGAAGTCAGGGTCAAAGTCTTCACACCGGATTAGATAGGGAGCCAGATTTTGGCTGCCTTGACCCTGACATCTCAGGCACCATTGTTCTTTCTCTCTAGGCAAACCAGAGACAAAGCAGGACCCTGACCCTGCCTGACACCTGCTCAATGAGGAAATGGCAGCAGTGAGAAATGTCCGTAGGTCCCTAATATACAGACACACCTCAGGGAGATTATCAATATCATGCTCAAGGTTAGATTCAAGGTAGAGTTTGGGATTAGGTTCCAGGGCTCTGTCTCCAAGTCCTCTAATTCCGAATAGATTCCAAATAGAAGAAGTCCTCCTTCTATTTTTCCTTGCTCAGCCTCATGAGCACAGTGAATTAATTTCCCCAGTCCCTGTGATGGGGGTAGCTCTACTGCATTTGTGGTCATCCACTCTCTCCCAAGAATGTTTTAGAAAGGAAAGGGGCTGTGGGCTCTCTCTGTATGAGTTTTCTCTCCTTTTTTCACCAAGTCAGGGCAAACTTTAAGGAAATGGTAAATTGTCTTTTTGTATGCTCCTTGAACTTTTAACGGATAATGTCTGAGTCAAGGTGGTGATTGGTCACCTGTACTTTAAAATCAAAAGCAGCATGATTTTCCTGATTATAATATTAAACCTGTTCATTGCAAAAACTTGGGAAATATGAAGATATAGGCACAAAAGTACAAATCAACCATTACTTCATCATGCAAAAATAACACTTGTTAAGCATCCGAATTTCTCTTTTATGACTAATTACACTACATAATTGAGGTCAGATTCTGTATAATTTTGTGGCATACTTTTTTCCTGTTGATAGTAGTGGAAAACATGAATAAAGTTTTCCCGTGTTATTAACTACTGTTAATAACTGTTGGGCATTTATGTGGTTTCTAATTTTTTTTTGCCTAATGGCTAATGCACTAATAAACATTTCTATATGATAATTTTTTTTTGCTATCTTGATTATTTCCTTAGGATAGGTTCCCAAAAGTGGAATTACTGAGTCAAATGAAATGAATTAAGGAAAAAACCTTTTTTCTCCCAATTTTAAGGAATTATAAAGGAATTATAAACTCTGAGCAAAGTGAAGAACATATCTGCTGTCTTATTTACTTTATCTCCTCAACACAAGGCAGAGTGCCTGACACCTAACAGTCACTACACATTTATTAAATAAGTGAATGAATGAATAAAATAATACATCTTCCCAGAAGAACATTTGGAAAATACATTAAGTTGTAAAGAAAACATAAAAAGTATCTATAGTCCCGCTACTGACAAATAACCAGTTAAAATTCTAGAAAGCTAGCTTTTTCTTTTTCTTTTTTTTAAAAATCTTACTATTTATATTTATTTATTTTAAGATTTTATTTATTTATTTGACAAACAGAAATCACAAGTAGGCAGAGAGGCAGGCACAGAGAGTGGGGAGGCAGACTCCCTACCAAGCAGAGAGCCCGATGCCCAGCATAGAGCCCAGGACCCTGGAATCATGACCTGAGGCTTTAACCCACCGAGCCACCGAGGCCCCCCCCATATTGGCTTTTTCTATCTGTGATATTTATGCCACATATAGTTACTCAAGCTTTTAAGGATGAATTTTAAATCATAATAAAGCAGTTTCAATAGCTGCTTTTTGGTTTTTATTTTATTCCTTAACATCATATCATGGGTATTTTCCATGTCATAAAATACTTTGCAAAATAGGATTTTTAATGGGTGCGTTATACTGCAGAGCTATATGCATTTATTTTACCATTCCTCTATTTCTAAATATAAATTATTTCCATTTTTAATAATTACAAGTATCCTAGACATACATCTTCAAGAGCATCCCTTGTTCTTTCTTTGGAATAAATTTCTTGATGTGGAATTGCTAGGTCAAACTGTCTTGGTAAACTGTGTTAGATTTCCTTCTAGAACCAAAATGTATACATAGAAAAAACCCTTTAACTGTAGATTGTAGTACTAATTTAATTCTTTTCTGTTATCTTTCCACAGAATGGGGAACGAGACGGGGAGGGGTCTTCTTCGGACAAAAAAATACTTATTTACTGAAGGCAATGGATACCTAGAATTAAAAGTTGCAGAGACAGGGGTATTCAGATGGCTCAGTCAGTTGAGTATCTGACTCATGATTTCGGTCAGTCGTGATCTCAGAGTTGTGATTTCCGGGTCATGATCTTAGAGTCGTAAGATCGAGATGGAGCTCTGTGTGGAGCCCCAAGGTCAGTGTGGAGTCTGCTTGAGATTCTCTCCTTCTCCCTCTGCCCATCCCTGCTCTGCTTGCAGGTTCTCTCTCTCTCTCTTTCAAATAAATAAATAAATCTTTTTAAAAAATGGTTGCAGAGACAAATATACCTAAACAAGAGTAGGTCTAGCTCTAATTAAACTCCAAAAAACACCAGGGATTTCACTTTTTGAAACTCTGTAATTTCTCCCACTTAAAATGAAATATAAAAACTTTTCCCTATTAGAAAAATTAAAAAGCACGTGTGATGTTTCAAAAAATTGGGAGTTGGAGGACACTGAGGTGACAACTCCACTTTGCAGGGACCTGTGATGGTTGCCAGCTCTAGTACTGCAGAACAGCCTCTAAGAAGGTAGGAGGGAGGCCAATTCCAAAGCTCCATAAGAGGGACCGAAGAGGCAAAAGGCAGCCTGACTGGGAAACAAACACACAACAACAGGAGGCTTGGAAAGCCCTGGAGTGATGACACTGCTTTTCCGCCTGGAAGGGGCAGGTGTAATTTCAGCGATTTGAAAGGAAAGGATTGCTCACTCCTCAGACTTACGTTTGAGTGAAAGGAGACATCTAAATTATGATTGTCTCTGAACAATGTGAAATATGGTAAGGACCAAAAATACAGTTGCCCAGATAAGTAATGGTGAAGGCAAAAGGAGTAAACTCTCTGAGAGAGTAAAAGAAGATCCAAGAGCAAAGACATACATAAGTAACAGAAACTTCCCACGGTTCTTTGGTATCTATCCCACTCTCCCAGTCACACTCAGCTACAAGTTCAAATAGCCTGCTTTCCAGGTCTCCAAGAGACCTTCAGTTTGTCCTTGAACCCCACCTTGTTGGTTAGACTTGGATCCCATTGTATATCTCAGATTAGATCTTCACTACCGAGAGGTCAGAAGGATTTTAGAATCCTTTGCACATATTTAGACGAACCTTACAACCCATGACCAAGCACCTCTGTGACACTGAAAATGGTCATTCACTAGAAATGTGTCCACCACAACTGACCCTGTCTTTTCAAATCCAGAACATCAAATGTCTTGGGTTGACATGAATTGAACTTGAGCTTGTTATATCTTGGATGGGTCAGTTACGCTGGAGGACCTTTCCTGGAGAGAGTCAATGCCCTCTTACTCTCTGGAGCTGTCCCACTGTACTTGTCACATCCTGTCATTACTCATGGGTACTCCCAGTGTCCTGGAAGGTCAAGGACCTTGGTTTTTCCAAAAGCTGGCAGAAATATAGGTTCAACTGAAGGAAAACGCAGAGTAATTCTCAATGTATAGGTAAAATTTTTCAGAGAGGATGATAAAGAAAGGTGACATTCCAGATAAAAGAAACTGTTTGGCAAAAGCATGGAAGTAAAACAAACAAACAAACAAACGAAAGAACTTTGTAAAAAAGTTGCAAAACGTTTGGGAAGAATAACTGGCTGACTCAATTGAAGTGAGTTCACGAGTAAATCAGAGAATGAATGGAGAGGTTGGTAGGAAGAAAATGGGTCCAGGTTTTGTTGGATTTGTTGTGAAAATACAACAATTAGTTGGAAATGCCCAACAAGCCACTTGAGATATGGGGTTAGAGACTGAGAAGCCAGGAATGAAAATGTAGATTTAGGAGTTTTCCAACCTAATGGCTTACTGGAGTTTGAAAGTGAAGAACATCTGGGCACCTGGGTGGCTCAGTGGGTTAAGCCTCTGCCTTCAGCTCAGGTCATGGTCTCAGGATTCTGGGATCGAGGCCCATGTCGGGCTCTCTGCTCAGCAGGGAGCTTGCTTCCTCCTCTCTCTCTACCTGCCTCTCCACCTACTTGTGATCTCGCTCTCTCTCTCTGTCAAATAAATAAATAAAATCTTTAAAAAAGAAAGAAAGAAAGAAAGAAAGAGAAGAACATCTCTTTTACCTAAACATTTTTCCAGAGAAGAGGCGAAGATATTCATGATAATGTCCTATCAAGCAATAGGAGGGGAAAAAAGAAGCAAAGAGATAGTGGAGGAATCGGGATATGTGGAGTGGCAAAGTGACTTGTTGGTTCTATTCATAGTGTCATTAGAATGCAAAAAATATCAGGGATTTCACTTTTTGAAACTTATCAGAGGACAGTGGATTTGGTAATTAGAGAACATTGGTGAGTTATGATAGGTCATACCAACAGAGTATAGTAAAGAGGGATAAAATTAGATGGCAGTGAGGGGAATGGCCCCCTCCTCATCCATCCATCCATCCGTCCATCCATCCATTACTGAGGACCTACCATATGCCAAATGTTGGTGCAGTAAAACATTGCCTTTGCCCTTGTACTCTCAACTTTGGGGATTGATAAAACTCATGAGTGCCATTATAACCCAATGTAATTAATACCATGCTGAGAAAGTTTGGACACAGAGGGAAGAACTGTCCTTGGGAATCTGGGAAAGACTTACTGGTAAAATAAAGAAAAGGAAGAGAAGGAGGGAGAAGAAGAGGGAGAGGAGGAGGAGAAAAAGTAAAGCATAGAGAAAACAATGTGGAGTTAGTATTTTTTTAATCAACTTCAAGAACACCGGACTGGGAATTATAATGATTTATTAGTGTTTGTCACTTGGAAACTAGAAAAGAGATCTCATGTTGGTAGAACTGATAATGATACCTCATATTTGCATGCTCTCTAATCTGTTTTCTCATTGAATCCTAAATAACAATGGGGATTCTGTTTCTGCCTTGGAAAGACTATTAGAAAAAATTTCTTTTAGCATTGTCCTCCTACTCTACTCCCTCATAGTTTAGAGACTCATGCAATTTGTATTCTTGTGCCTTAGACATCTGCCTACATATTCCTACTCAAGGTGGCTCTTGAGTGCTATCATCTAAGGAAAGCTGTCACTGAAGGCAGAAAAGTGATGTAAGGGTCCTACTGTGCCAGAGAGGATGTTAGAGACTCTTTAGATCATTTTCCACCCAAACAAAAATTCAAACCCACAACCTTCTAGACTGGGCCATTGTAAGAATATCGAATTCTGCTTAAATATTTTACTCAACCTGTCTCATTTGTTAAACTCATTCCATTTTGAATCATTATAAAGTTATTCCTTTTGTTGAACTGAAATCTGCCTCTGATTATGTGCTACTCCTTTTAATATAATGCCTCTTCTATGTGGCAGTCTTTTAATTATATCCCTTCTGAAGCTTCTCTATCCCTGGTTAACTATTCCTGGTTCCTTCATTTTTCATTCTCCTTAGGCTCTACTGGCTATTCCTATTTGTTAACACTCCTCTTCACTGAGAGGTTAACTAATGCCCAGAACTGAACATTACCCCATTACCATTACTCTGTCCAGCTTCATCTGCTATAGGACTGGCATCCTAAACCTGATGACTTTGTTCTCTTAGACTCAGCTCAAGTACTATCTCCACTAAGCCTTCAAATCTCTATGAAGTATCCTTCCTACCTATTTTCATATTATTCATACAATTGTTGATCTTGACTTGAGAGTCTCTCTTGTTGAGAGATTTGTTGGTCTCTCCCACACCTACCTGCCCACTAGATTACTTTATAAGCACCATGAAAACAGGGATGCTTTATCCCTGTTCCCAGCAGCTATCCAGCTGCCTAACACAGAGTAGGTATTCGTTACAATGTGTGGATAATGGTTGACTTGACTGTACCTCTGTTCTACACACATCAACCAAAATCTGAAAACCAGACCCAGTGCATCAGGCAGACATCAGAGCACACCTATGATGCTATGCCTTGAAGCAAAAGAAAATTTGGGCCAAATATATGCCTATCATAGAGTTCTGCTACACTATAGAACATTTGGTTCAGAACTTCCTGTTCTAGAATAACTATGTGTTCTAATTCATACTTACATTTTCCACACTCCACTTAACTAGAAGCCACTGAACCCGCACTCCACTGAACCCATTGGTTTCCTGACCCACACCCTGTCCCCAACAGATATTGCATCCCAGGAGAACAACTTCTAATCAAGAGAGGTGTTATCATTTCTACCTTACCTCCAGTCGTTCCAGGAATACTGGAAACTCACTTATTTTCGGACCCTTCTATGGTTGTTGTCAACAGCCTGGCTTTCTCTCCAACACCCCTGCTAGCAACAGGAAGCGAACTTTCTGTTTTAGTTGTCCTTTCTGAGTCAAGAAAAGCAGAAGCCTACCCTCCACCCAGCACTCCAAGTCCTGTATCCACAGTAACTGTCTGAACATATAGCGCATACTATATTAAAATACTTCAGACAGAAAAATTCCAGCAGACCACCCAAGAAAGTCATTGACATGGAAGACAGACTGAGGAACTGGCTTCCACTACCCAATCCTCCTCTCTTTTCACCTTGAGAAGCTATGATTCCAACTCATGGAAGGGGAGCGTTGGTGGTATAGTGGTGAGCATAGCTGCCTTCCAACTCATGGAAGGGGAAATATGAGGGTCTCTGGATGGGGAGTTCCCAGGCATGAAGAGATGCTTTAATAAATCTCAGCTTGAGTATTAATGCAATACATGAAGCTCTAGGAAATTTGTCTAAGCAGCCCTGAGCCTGATGTCTTGTTACTCTCTTTTGTAATTCTGTACTTGATCTACTTTCCAATTCAGTATTATCACTATATTTAATATTTGGGACTCTTTATGGAGTGACTTTCTTGTCTTTTATATAAGAATGTCTTTTAATGACTTTACATCTAACCTCTGATAATGGAGTTTAGTGTAGAAAAGAGCACAGGCAGTGGTCCTAGCAGTGCTTCTGCCATGTCCTAGCTATGTAGATGGAGGTAAGACACTTACCTCTCTGGCCTCAGTTTCCCCATCTGATAAAAGGGATATAATAAAATACTCATAGACTATTGTTGAAAAGAGAGAGGGAAAGGGAGAAGTATGGCAATGTATGGGAAATTGCTGATTCATTGAAACTCAATAAGAGCTCAGTTAATGGCTATATTATGATCTATAATTAACACTGGCACACTATGTATGTAGAATATACCTACTCTACATACCCATTCCTGTCTCAGTGACTCTTTAATTCCTTGTACATCAAGTATAACAGGGTGAAACATTTGTATCCCTGCCCCCCCCCCAAATTGTAATTCAAAATGCTCCTAATTGAGAAAGCAAACCTATTGCCAAATGCTTTCTAGCACTCTTACCCCTTGTGGAGATACACACTCTACCAGAAGCCTAGCATTTGGATCTAGTGCATTACAGTCCAGAAAAACTAAGTCGTTTTCATTTATACCACCTCCAAAACCACCCATTCACTTCCCACATCCTGTATGTTGTAAAATTACCACTGTCCCGTGGATATCATTCGAGTATTTAATGTCTGAGGGAGAAATGTCTGAAGGTCATAGCAAAACTGTGTAAGGAAGAAATGCCTAAGGATAATAGCAAAACACTCTTACAGCTGTACATGCTTTTAGTTGATATTCAGTTTGTTAAAGTTGTTTCTTTTGCCTTTGAACACATCTTATAAATCTTGGAAGTTTTGTTTTAAGTCTAGTTCAAGTGTTAAACTTTCACTTTCCCTTGTCCTTTGACTAATACTCAATTAGCTCTTAAACATAAGAGGAAGTACTTCCTCCTAAATATTTTAACATTTTCAAACTTAATCAAATGATCTTACATATTTCTAATTAGCCACAGTTTTTTATAAACTTAAAAATCAAGTAATCTTAAAAATGTAAACAGTACTTACAAAGATGATTATTAAAGTCCCTTAAATATTTCAAATCTAATACACAAATTTAATACATCTGGTTTTCTTAAAACTCCAAAATCCCTTAAAACGACTTAAAAATAGAAGAAACAAAATCTTTCTCAGGACTCACACAGTTCTGGTAAACTTAATAAATCAAGTCTTCTAAATTTGGTATATTAAATTCTCTTACAACATTTCAACCTCCTAAGAATTAAACTCACAAATAAATGAGGTTCTTATGAGCCTCTCAATATTGACTACAAAATTAATTCGTTAAATCCTCCTAAGTATTTCAATTAAAATTACAAATCTGGTAAGTCAAATTCTGTAATCTATCAGATTCTCACTTCCAATATATTAAAAACAAGTCACCCACAAATAACATACTGATCATAAAACTCACTACTTCACACACACTTCTTTTTTTTATTATTATTATTTTTTAAAGATTTTATTTATTTATTTGACAGAGAGAAATCACAAGTAGGCAGAGAGGCAGGCAGAGAGAGAGAGGGAAGCAAGCTCCCTGCTGAGCAGAGAGCCCGATGCGGGACTCGATCCCAGGACCCTGAGATCATGACCTGAGCCGAAGGCAGCGGCTTAACCCACTGAGCCACCCAGGCGCCCCCACACACACTTCTTACAGAGAAGCACCATTTCTTTATTGTCAATTGAATTTTACAAAATGCCTTTCCAGGATTATAAAGTGATATAAGTGATAAAGTGATATAAGCAGTGGGGGCCAAAGGAGCTCCTGAGGTTCCGGAATCAGGGTTGTGTTGGAGATCCGAATCGGTGTGTATCTTTCAGGAGTCCAAACTCCTGAGCCCTTCTCATGGTGGACCTCTGCCTTCGTAGCACCCCCAGGATCCACCCACATCTTGCCAGTGGAATTGAGTAGTCCCAATGTACCCTACATCTCCTTGCTTCCTTCAAGTATGACCCTTCTCCAACTTTCATCTTAACATTTTATCATCTGAATTACGTCGATAGAATCATGCAGAGCCTCATTCCAACCCAGACTGCATTCAATCACTTTGCTACCTGAGTAGCATTAGCTGCATTCCACACCCTCTTATGTTTTTACCTTCTTATAGACTTCCATTCTGGACTGGCTCATTGCCACGGATAAAGTGACCAAAAAAAAAAAAAAAAATCACCATCTCTCCTGCGTGCTTCAATTCCTCCTTTTTTTTTTTTTTTTTTGAGACTTTGAGGTCATGAAAAATATGTGCCTGAACTTTTCTGGGTGTATCCTTCTTCTTCATACAAATCATCAAAAATGGAAGAGTAGTACCTCTTGGTTTTGACAAATTCAGGCTCTCAGCATGTTTCAGATCTATGCCCAGAGACGTGTGTGCATCTTATATAGAAGGTCTACATAGAAGCTTCCATTCCTCTTTGCATGAAGTCTTCAGTGACAGGACTTTTCTTCTTGGAGCCTGGAAGGTATATAGCACCCATGAGTCCTCCAATTGGGTCATGAGATGGTTTTTCTTCAGATCATCTTGGTTTTCCCTATGAGGACAGACTGTCATGACTTTTTTATAGCTCTGTGAGTGCTGAGTTCCCTTCTGTTCCCTTCCTTCTCAGCGTCCTAGATATCAGATCATAAAAAACAAGTGATGCTCTGTTCTTATAGCATAACTCGGTGTTCTAAGCCATATATGGACTGACAAGCAACTACCTTCACAAAACACATTACTGCCTGAGCTCCAAGAGGAAGGGTCAACAGTCGAGCTACCCCTCTGCTCTGTCACAGGGTATAACTGAGACACTAATTTTGAGAAGTCTCCTGTGCACATTTGGTGGTATGTGGAGAGATTAGGAGCATAAACTTAAATACTCACCTTGTATGATTTATTAATTAATTTTATTTTACTGTGGAGCAATGTCCTCTTGAATAATTAATATGCTCTCATAAGAGGATTTGTCTGACTCTGAAAATCTTTAAACAAAAGAAAACCCCAGAAACAGCTGAAATATTCTCCCCAATAGTCCCAGGGAGTCAGAGGGGGTGTAAAAATGCCTGCAGGCATGATGGGAGCTAAAAGAGGAGCAGTCATGAGGAAGAAATGTAACTAGTTAGCTCAACAACTTAACGGGGCTCTTCAAAGAGAAACTTAGACAATAACCTAGAAACCCTGTGGCCGAATCCTTAACCAGCAGCCTCACTTAAATTTGTTTCCAAAGACCAATTCCTTTCTCTTTCTGCATGGCATGAAGGGTCTAGAAGTTAATATATTAAGGACTCATTTAGAATATGAGCTGGATCACAGCCATCAAGGGCTTCAGTGGGTCCAATTAAGGCACAACCAGCCTAAAACTAAGCCAAATGCAAAGAAGGTATCCTCTCCCCTTTCTGGCCATTTCCCTCATCAATGCTCTAACCAGCCCAAGTCTGCATTAGAGCACTCCCCGATCCTGCCTCGTAAGTGAATGGTCCCACATTACTGCTCTGTTCTCATCACAGCCCAATCCAATTTAGTAAATTGAGTAGAGTAGCCAATTAAAATCACATCTAAGGTGAGAATGATCTGGGCTTCTACCTTCCAAGTCCCATTTGCTTTTGAAAATGGGAATGTGTCCATTCTGATTATCTACTCCTTTCAGTTACCTCTTCATGAGTAGGAAAGAGTATAGAGAACCAAGACAAACAGTCTTGAGGACTGATCCAATATGGGGTGCAAAGAGTGTTGGGATTTAGATACTTGAGGGTGTAGAGTTTGGCTTTCACAACATGGCCCCATGTATCTACCAAGGAGAATGTGGAAGTACAAGGGGCTATTATCATGAGCCCAGATCACTGCTGAAAGACTTTCTCCTGCCATAATCAGAACTGCCTCAGTCCCCAGTGCCCGTGAACTCTCCGTTTGTGTCTCACATTTCTCCATTGTGAAACGTGGGTGAATTTGTTTCTGTTCTTCATACTTCTTTGTAAGACACCAATTGATAAATGAGACACTTTGATAAATATGTAGTAGTTTTATAGTTTGGATATTGTAATCAGAAGGGAATTTTGGTCACAGTCCCAGCTGGTTCTAAGGATCTGATAGGTTGGGTTAAGGGCAGCAGTGCAATGAAGTCCTATTTAGGTGGTCAAGGCTGATTCTTTACCTCTCCAGCATCTTCAACAATGGATTTGTGCTGTTCATAAACTCTGGGGTGAGGGCCAGGTTTCCAAGAGCTGAGCTTTCTGCTAGTGTCTGTCTGGACCCACACCTCATCTAGAATCTTGCATCTCTTTTTCTTTGTTTGTCTTTCCTTTCTCCCTTTCTCTCTACAACTGGATCAAAAATTCCTTGTTTGATCCCTCTACCCCTGCCCATCTCCTCCTCAGCATTTTGAAAATAGCATGACTTCAATAAATGCTATTGCCTGTAAAATGGAGTTGGATCAGACAAAACCAAAAACTGTTGTATATAAAGCAACCAAAGAGTAGATTTACAGAGCAATATTAAAAATTCGAAGTACTATGATTCTGATTCCAGAGGGGTCCTGAATATATTCTTTAAGACTGTTTATGTAGGTTTAAACTTAAGCTACTTTAAAAAAATGGAATATATTTGACATATAACATCATGTAAATTTAGGATATACTTATACTACTTTTTTAAAAAAGATTTTATTTATTTATTTGATAGAGAGAGAGATCACAAGTAGGAAGAGAGGCTGGCAGAGAGAGAAACAGGGAGAGAGAGAGAGACAGACTCCCCATTGAGCAGAGAGCCTGATGCGGGGCTCGATCCCAGGACCCTGAGACCATGACCTGAGCCGAAGGCAGAGGCTTAACCCATTGAGCCACCCAGGCGCCCCCTTATACTACTTTTTTAAGAAAAATAACTTACTGTTTAATATTATCTGCATAACTCCAAATTCCCTTCTGATTACATTATATATATATATATATATATATATATATACACACTTCTAAAACTATAAAGTATTATGTATTTGTTAAGGAAAATTAACACCTTATGGAAAATAAAGCATGCTGAAGAACAGAAGGAAAATCAACCCTCTTCGCACCGCCCAAACACTACTATTGCCAATTCTTAAGAATTATTTCAGTACAGGAATTTTCCCCTATGCATAGGATATTTTATATAGTTGTAATCCTATGGAATATACAACTTTAATTCTTTTTTTTTAGGAATTTATGTATTTGAGGGAGAGAGTGAGTAAAAGAGAGAGAGCATGAGGGAGGAAAGAAGCAGAGGGAGAAGAAGCAGCAGAGAAGCCAACTCTCTGCTGAGCAGAGAGCCCAACTGGATCTGGAAACCAGGACTGGGGAATCATGACCTGAGCAGAAGGCGGATGCTTAACCATCTGAGCCATCCAGGCACACTGGGATATACAATTTTAAAAATTTAACATAATAAACATTTCATGTAATTAAATGTTATTCTGAAAGATCTCGCTTCATGGCTACAAAGTATCATAATTTAAATAACATCTCATCCTGAGACCTTGTAGTTGTTTCTAGCTCTTGCTGTAATGTATCATTTGTGTGATAAGTATGTTCTAGCTACACTTGTATTTGTACATGTGTGTGACTATGAGGATGACTTCTTAGAAGAAAAGTCTATTTAGAGCACTGGACATTTAAAGACTTTGGCTTCATTCTGGTTACTTGGTCTTCAGAAAGCTTTGGCAGTTTAGCAGCATGAATCAGAATGTATACACCCATTGTATGAAAGCGTCCCTTCATATTCCTAACAATTTCAGAAACATCTTTTTCAATTTAAAAGATTTAAAATGTTGTTTATGTTTGCATTTCTTACTGGTGAGATTGAATATTTTGTATATTTATTATTCCTTTACATTTTGCTTTTTCATGAAAACACTTTTTTTTTCTACTCACGACCCTAGGACATTTTTAAATTTAAATCTTTATTTTTAAGTTTCGTATTGCATTGCAAGAGCTGTGTTAAGCATACAGCCTTTTGACTGTCATATGCTGCAAATAATTTTCTATGTTTCTAGTACAATTTTACTTTCCTAATTACTGTAAGTTTTTTTGTTATTATTTTTTTTTTTGTAATTACATCCATCTGCTGTTTCTTTTATGGTTTTCCCTTGGTGTCATGCCTAGAGAAGAATTTCCTCAATTCAAAAGTAAATAAATATGGGCGCCTGGGTGGCTCAGTTGGTTAAGCGACTGCCTTTGGCTCAGGTCATGATCCTAGAGTCCTGGAATTGAGTCCCACATCGGGCTCTCTGCTTGGCAGGGAGTCTGCTTCTCCCTCTGACCCTCCCCCTTCTCATGCTCTTTCTCTTTCAAATAAATAAATAAAATCTTTTTTTTTTAAGTAAATAAATGTGCGTAGACAATTTCATTTGCTTTTATAGTTAGGAGATTTTTTTCTTAAGTCTTGAACCCATCAGTAATTTAATTTAGATTATATCTAATATTTTAAGTGCCATGTAGGTTTATCCTGCTGTCTAAACACCATTATCCATCCAGATAAACTCTGGATTTATTATTTAAAATCCCCCTATTGAAAAGTCCTGTAAGAATTTTTATTGGAGATGTATTAAATGTGTAAAATTTAGAAATAAACTTTAGGAAGAATTGTTAGCATATCATTTTTTTTTAAAATGTATGACATGGTGTATATTCTATGCATTCATGCCTGTATATTTTCTTATATAATTTTTTATATTATTCCTCACAGTATCTTTCAGATTTCTTTAAACATTTAAAAATGAATGTTTTTGCTTGCTAATGAAAACACAATAATTTTCCTGTAGTTTTTTCTAATGGGTTATTGTCAGTGTATTGTAAAGCTTTGATTTTTTTTATAGTCCCTTTGAAGCCAGCTATCTTAATGAACCCTGTACAGCAGAAGTTCTAATGTTTTTTCTTATCACTTTTCTCAGATATCCCCCATAGTCATATAAATCTATAAACCTTTATGTTTTTAAATTTTGTATGCAGTGTCTCTATGTTCTTTTTTATTAGATCTTTCAGAACAATTTTAAGTAAAACTGGTAAAAGTAACATCTTTTCTTACACCTGATTTTAAGAAAGTTTTCTCTTAATAATACTGTTGAATACATCGGCTGTTGATTTAAGTCAGAAGTACAAAAATTATATCATTCAATTCTTAGTTTACCAAGAGAGTTAATCAGATCTAGATATTAATTTATCAATTGTCCTTTCGGCATCCAGCAATACTTTTTTTTCTATTGCTTAATTGCTTAGTTTTCAGTTGATGTAGAACTCTCTTAGAATAGACAGTACTTGGCTCTGGACTTTGTACACTATTAGCACACTGCTAGATTGACTTGCTAATATTTTATTTATATTTTTGCATCTTTGCTGTAATGTACAATTGTCATTTCATTTTTTTAGTGTCGTCTTTTCAACTTTTGGTTTCAGGGCTATAATGAAATAAGCATTTTCTGAAATTTATTTTACTTCCTGAAGTAAATAAACTTTGGTGAGAAACTTTTCTTCCAGGCAACTTCCTGGAAGATACTGCTTCCCTCTCTTTCTCTATTTAGCCATTATGCAGTAGTGCAGGGCATTTCCCAGGCCCTCCAGGTGAAGCAAAAGAAAAAAGAACACAATAGGTTATTGATTCAGAAAAACAGTGGGAGTGAGGTCTACACAGTCGTTTGCAGGTTTTACCTTTTCAGTTTGGGAGTCTTGCCAGCCAATGCTAAATCACAGGGAAAGAACCCCAGCCACACAGTCCTTTTGAGGATGAGCAATGTAATAGCCAGCCCCAAGGAGCAGGAAGAGCCCTGCAGTGGTTCTCTGTGCACCGAAGCTCCTTAGCCAGAGGAAGAGGCTAAGCTTCAATGTTCGTCTTTTTTTCTGGCACAATAAACAGTATCCCAGGGAAGACACAGCCTTATGGGTAGACAAAGATTTTTAAAAACCCAAGAAGATGTACAGATAAGCAAAATTTAGCAGCACGGATTTTTTTAGTTTGGGTATGCATTTTATAAGATTTTTAAGAAGACCATGATTAATAAAATTGCTTATTTCAGGAACTTGATAGTTAGCATTTTAGAGGGGAAAATTTAAATTGCAATTTAAAAAAAATTAAACTTTACTTTAGAAATATCAAGTTTTATTTTTTCCAGATTCTCCCTTCCCACAAGCAATATGAATTAGACAAGCAAGGAAATACTATTGAAGAAGTATAAATAAACCTTATTTTGTGGCTTAAAAAATCATTATACACACACACACATAATTTATTGGCTTCTAACATGTTATTTTTAATATAAATTTATTTTGGCACATTTTATTTTCATCATCACTTTGCTTTTAAAACAGTCATTGTTTTGTTCCAGTAACATGAATTCTCTTATGCTATGTAGATGGAGATCTAGATATTTATAGAGAGTCAAAACCATACATACTTTTTTTAAGTTTTTATTTAAATTTCATTTAGTTAATGTACAGTGTAATATTAGTTTCTGATGTACAATATAATGATTCAGTACTTCCTTACAAAACCCAGTGCTCATCATGACAAGTGCACCCCTTAATCCCTATCACTTATTAACCAACCCCCCCCCCCAACATCCTCTCTGGTAATAGTTTGTTCTCTATATTTAAGAGTCTGTTTCTTGGTTTGCCTCTCCCTCTCTCTCTATTTTTTTTCCCTTTGGCCTGTTTGTTCTGTTTCTTTAATTCCACATATAAGCAAAAATCATATGGTATTTGTCATTCTCTGGCTGACTTATTTTGCTTAGTATAATACTCTCAAAATAAAAAACTTCTGCACAGAGAAGAAAACAACAAAACTAAAAGGCAACCTGTGGGATGAGAGAAGATATTTGCAAATGACATATATGATAAAAGGTTAGTATCCAAAATATATAAAGAACTTATAAAACAACACCCAGAAACCAAACAATCCAATTAAAAAATGGGCAGAAGACACAAATAGACATTTTTCCAAAGAAGACATACAGATGGTCAACAGACATGAAAAAATGCTCAACATCACTGATCATCAAGGAAATGCAAATCAAAATCACAATGAGATACCACCTCACACTAGTCAGAATGACTAAATTCAATAGCACAAGAAACAACAGGTATTGGTGAGGATGTGGAGAAAGGGGAACCTCTTGTACTTTTGTTGGGAATGCAACTGGTATAGCCACTCTGGAAAACAATATGGAGATTCCTCAAAAAGCTAAAAATAAAACTACCCTATGATCCAGCAACTGCACTACTAGGTATTTATCCAAAGTGTACAAAAATACTAATTTAAAGGGATACATACACCACAGTGTTTATAGCAGTATTATCTATAATAGCCAAGTTATAGAAATAATACCAGTGTCAAAGGACTGCTGAATGGATAAAGGAGATATGGTACATAAATATAAATATAACTGGAATATTAGCCATTAAAAAAGAATGAAATCTTGCCATTTGCAATGACATGGATGGAGCTAAAGAGTATTATGCTAAGTGAAATACCATACATACTTTGGTCCAGGGTTATAATAGTCAGCAAGAATCAAGCCTGATCTCTGCCCTCAAATAGATATTAATAAGACATTAATCCAATGATTATTCAAATCAGTGTACACTTAAAAACTGTCTTAAGAGGTATTAAATAATAATGTTATGAGACTCTGAATGGTTTTGGGCTGAGAGCTAAAGAATGAGTAGGAATTAGGAAGAGCATAGTGACAGACAATGGTTCCTTACACATAACCCGAATACAAACCCTTGTCCTTCCACATCCTCTACTAGAGATATTATTGATGTCCCAGTCTCCCTTGCAGGGAGTGTTGGCCATATGGCGAAGTTGTGGCCAGAGGGGTACAGGAGAATGTCTCTAGATTGAGCTGCTCTTCTGGAAAGAAAAGACAATGTCTTCAAGAAAAATACTTTTTTTATTCTTTGCTTTTCCCCCTTCTTCCTCTCTAAAATAAGGTTAAGACACATGGATGGTAGCAGCACATTTTACCTGTAAGAACAACTTCTACCCACTAAGTTTTAAGGATCAGAAGGTTAGAAAGAGCCTGGAGCCCTGAGATTCACTGACCCACATACCAGCCCTAAACTACCCTACCTGGCATTGGTCTTTTTGTTATGAAAACAATGAAACCTCTATTTCTTTAAACTTACAATAAACAGATTTTCTGTTATTTGCAACCAAATGTAATCCTAACTAACTAAAAGGGAAGTTGGGTGGAGAGGAAAGTGTTGAGAAAAGTTGGCTGCATTTATGAAAACCCTGGGTAGGAGGAAGTATGATGCATTGGCAGAACCAATGCTTTCCACTTACACTCGCCATTTTTCACATTAAAAATTTATCCATGGATAAAATTAAAAGAAAATGGAAGAAACATAAAATCACAATTCATAAACACTATGGTAATTTATTACCACTCTAACTATTAATGGAGTCTCAGTAATAAAAGAAGCTCACTGCAGGCTGTGAGGCAGACAAGATCAGCAGAGAGTTGTTGGAAATACTCACTGGGAGTCCACCTTTTGTTTCTTACTCAGCAGAGCAAGTGCGGAATGCATGACCATAGGGATAATGTTGCATCCACTTCCATTTACTTTCCATAATGTTAATATTTGGTATTGTATGAGGAATAATAAGTTATTCAGACAGTTAAAAAACAATGTTCTGGAATATGTTTGTCTTTATTGTTTTTACATTCTTCCCCTTATTGAACTTGCTCAGTTTATATTTCTTTCTTTTGTATTTTTAAAAATTATTTCCTAGGTGTTTCTTCTAAGGAATTTGGAAAAGAAATATTTCAAAGTGACCCCTCAATCTTATATAAAACTATAAATCCATATTTGGTTTTGAAGTTGATAAAATTAGTGGCAGTGTGGAGGACGTTCTAGAGTGGGGGGGGGAACTATTGGTAGAGATTGCAAATAGGAAGTTATTATAATAATGAGGTAAAATATTACTGAATTATGGAGCTGGAGAGACCAGATTCCATAGATTTTAGGGCAAAGTTATAAAATGTAGCAGGCTGTTTAACATTTGGAAGGCTGTAAGAGTTGGAAATGAAGAAGAGGAGGGAGCAAAGGCTTCTCTCAGTTTACTGACATGGGAATATGGATAGATGGATAGTCAAATCAGGAACACAGGAGGCAGAGCACATTAGGAAAGAACATCTACATACCCACTGTGGAATATCTACATATCCACTGTAGACATTCAATAGCATTTATTGAATCTAGCATCTATTGAACCTGTTATCCATTGCCATAGTAATGCTGTATAACCAATAGCCATAAGATGTCATGGATATAAAACAATGAATAGGGATGCCTGGGTGGCTCAGTTGGTTAAGCCTCTTCCTTCAGCTCAGGTCCTGATCCCAGGGTCCTGGGATTGAGTCCCACATCAGGCTCCTTGCTCAGCGGGGAGCCTGCTTCTCTTTCTACCTCTACCTGACACCCTTCCTGTTTGTGTTGTCTCTCTCTGACAAATAAATAAAATCTTAAAAAAAAACCAATAAATAATTGTTTCATTTATTGGTCTGCAATGTTCAGCTGCTTTGGCCTATGCTTGTCTGAATTTTGGCTGGGCTCATTCACATTTCTGAAGCCAGGGAACTGCCAACTGATCAAACTGCCCTTGGCAGAGATGATGGGCAACTCAGCTCCGCTCATATGTCTTTCATCCTTCCATACGCTAGACAAGGTAGGTCTTCCTGGCACTGGCAGAAGTGCAAAAGACAAACAGACACAAGCAAACACTTTTTCCATTCTATATTTTTGTCATATCTACTAATGCCCCAATGGACAAAACAAGCCCTCAGAATGGACTTGATTCACACTGAGGGAACGGGATTCCATCCCTTTAGGATAAGGATACAGAGAAGGATAAATAATTGATATCATTAGTGCAATTAATATACATGTGAACTATGTGCCAGGCACTGTTCTAGACCCTGAGGATACAACAGAGAACAACAATAACAACAAAAAGTCCTTATTTTCTATTTAGAGATATAAACAATAAACAAACTAAAAATTATGTAATTTTGAATACAATTAAGTGCTGCAATGAAAATGGTAAAAAGATGGAGAGTGGTGAAAAGTAGTGTGATATAATGATCTTGGAAGTGGACTTTCTACCTACAAGTCCAGCTAGAATAAAAAGCCCTGAGTCAAGAATGGGTTTGGTAATAAAACGTGGGTGTGATTGGATGGCAGTGAGTTAGGGGGAGAAAGTCCAGTGAAATTAGAGAAGAAGGCCATATATATCACAAGTATTAGTCAGGGTAGGCTAGGATGTGCTGCAGTAATAAGTAAAGCCCCAAATCATAATGACTTAATACACAGAAGTTTATTCATCACTCACTCTGACTGTGCTACAAGTTCAATTTCTTTCTTGGGAAGCTCCCTGAAAACATCACTTGTTCACAGGCTCTTCCTGTCTTGTGGCTTAGCCATTACAACCTGAGCAGCTTGGTTACTACATTAAAGGAAAAAAGAACTTAGAATCACATGGGAGCTTTGACCAGCCCTGGTTCAGAGGTGATATGTATCATTTCTCCTCAAAATCCATTAGCATTGGGGTGCCTGGGTGGCTCAGTGGGTTAAAGCCTCTGCCTTTGGCTCAGGTCATGATCCCAGGGTCTTGGGATCGAGCCCCGCATCGGGCTCTTCACTCAGTGGGGAGCCTGCTTCTTCCCCAACTCTGCCTGCCTCTCTGCCTACTTGTAATCTGTCTGCCTGTCAAATAAATAAATAAAATCTTCTTAAAAAATTCATTAGCATTAACTAGTCATATGGTCTGATCCAACTGCATGGACTCTGGAAAAGTGAAAATGTGCAAATGAATGTTCATTGAGCATTAAAAGTTTCTGCCACAGTGAGATAAGTTTGGTTTCATTCTGTGTGTGATGATAAACCACTAGAAGATAATAAGCAGGAAAGGAGCATGATCTTACCTATACTTTCAAAATTATTAGCTGGCAGTTGTGTGGAGAATAGAGTGTAAGGAAGCAAAAGTGGAAGCAAGGTGACCAGTTAGGAGCTCCCCATTGGTGATCCCAGTAGAGAAATGATGGTGACTTAACCCAGGGTATAACAAGGTATAACAGTAGGTCACTGCTAAGTGACCAGATTTGGCATTTGTTCTGAAAGTAAAAAAAAAAAAAAAAAAAAAAAATGATTTACTAGTTCAGTAGATACAGGGTAAATGAGAAGAGGAGCAATCAAGAATCACTCCTGGGTGTGAGACTAAGCAACTGGGAGAACTGTGATTCCATTTACCAAGATGGGGAAGAACGGAGAAGTAAGTTCAGGAGCAGACACCAGGAGTGATTTTGGTCCTAATAAGTTTGAGAAAGGTAGCAGATAGAGAAATGGAGATATTGAAGTGAACCGATAGTTGATTTTGTTTTGTTTTGTTTTTACTGAGGTATAACTGACATATAACATTATATTAGTTTTGGTTGTACAACATAACGATTCAATATTTCTATATTTGCAAAATGATCACCACAATCTAGTTAACGTCTGTTGCCATACATAGTTACAAGAATTTTTTTTCTGGTGGTGAGGCCTTTTAAGATCTACTCTCTAAGCAACTTTCAGATATGTAACACAGTGTTTTTAACTATAGTCACCATCCTGCATATTACATCCTTGTGACTTATTTATTTTCTGACTGGATGTTTGTACCTTTTGACTCCTTTCACCTATTTTACCCATCCCTCACACCCCACCTCTGGCAACCATCAACCTGTTCTCTGGATCTATGAATTGGGGTGTTTTTGTTTTTGTTTTAATTCCACATATAAGTGAGAACATATGGTATTGGTCTTTGTCTGTCTGACTTATTTCACCTAGTATAATACCCTTGAGGTCTGCCCATGTTGTGACAAATAGCAATATTTCATTCTTTTTTTATTGTTGAATAATATGTGCACATGTGTGCCCATGCATGTGTGCGTGTGTATATGTGTGCCTTCTTCACCCATTCATCCACTGATGGACACTTAGGTTGTTTCCATATTTTGGCTACATAAGCTTGCAATGAATATGTGGGTGCATATATCTTTTCAAATTAGCATGTTCATTTTCTTTGGATAAATACCCAAAAGAAGCTGGGTCATATGTAGTTCTATTTTTAATTTTTTTGAGGAACCTCCATGCTCTTTTCCATAGTGGCTGCACCAATTTACAGTTTGACCAACAGTGCATGAGGGTTCCCTTTTCTCCACATCCTCACCAACATTTGTTGTGTATTGTCTTTTCGAAAAATAGCCATTCTAAGAGGTGTATTTTGAAATCTCATGGTAGTTTTGTTTGCATTTTCCTGACGATTAGTGATGTTGAGCATCTTTTCATGTACTTCTTGGCCACCTGTATGTCTTCTTTGGACTGACAGTTGATTTTTTTAAAATTATGTTCAGTTAGCCAACATATAGTAGATCATTAGTTTTTGAGGTACTGTTCAATGATTCATTAATTGCATATAATAACCAGTCTGACAGTTGATTTTTAAATCTGAAGTTCAAGAAGAGAGGTAAATGCAGGCATACATATGTGAGAGTCATAGCATATACTGGGGTTTATATACGACCAGCTAGTGGAAAGAGTGACAGAGAAGGTTGTCACTGATTGAGCCTGAGGGAACTCTAATTTATAAAAGCAAGAAAGAAGAGTAGGAAGAAGCAAATATGACCAAGAACAAATAGTCAATAAGTGAAGAGAACTGGTAGGTGATATATTTTGGAAGATATAAGAAAGTTTTTCAGGAAGGAAGAAGTACCTCCTGTGTCATAAATTGCTGAGAGGTTAAGCAAGATGATGGTCAAGGATTTGACAAGATGGGACCATCATTGACCTTGACAAAAGTAGCTTTAGTAAACTGGTAGACACTGACTGGGATAGGCTGACAGAAGACTATGAGGGAAAAATGGAATTATAAATAGGAGAAGAGGAAAAGTGTCATAGGCACAAGGGACCTATGTTTAAGGAAGGATTTTTTTTAAGGGGGATGAAATTATAGCATTACATTGTGATAAGAATGGGACAGGGACACCTGGGTGCTCAGTGAAGCATCTGCCTTAGGCTCCGATCATGATCCCAGAGTCCTGGGATCCCATCAGGGTCCTTGCTTAGCAGGGAGCCTGCTTCTCCCTCTATCTCCTGCTCCCTCTGCTTTCTCTCTTTCTCTGTGTCCAATAAATAAAATCTTAAAAAAAAAAAAGAATGGGACAGTTGAAAGAAATTTATGATGCTGGTGAGTGGAGAACATAGGAGCAAAGTTTTTGAGTATGCATATGGGGATAGGTCCAGGTTTGCCTTCAAAGGGAGGTCCAGGTTTGCCTTCAAAGCATACATGATTACCAGAAGAACTATGGACATATGGGTAAAGGAAAAGATAGGCTGGTAGATATGATCATAAAATTACATAGTTCATTTTTATTGCTTCTGTGTTTCCTGGGAAATAAAAATCAAGTCCTCAAAAGAGGTGTTAGAGGTGGAAAAGAGGAAAGAAGTTGTGAAATAGTCATGTTTCGGAGCTAGGGAGTGAAGTGACTAGAAAATACTTTATGACTGTTGAGTGATACAGAAGACCGCTTGAGATTTGTGAACTGACAAAGTTTAGAGATAAGTCAACATAATATGTGTTTTTCTATAACACAGGCTTAGAGATTATTAGCATTGGGTTTTGTCAGAGGAGTGAAATCGAGAGAGGGAGGAAAGCATAATAAACTGTATGTGCAAGGAGGGACCACAGGGATGGACCATGGAGTCCTAGCTGGAGGAACAGAGAAGCAAGAACATGAGACGTGATAGATAATAAAAAGTAAGTTTGAGGGACTGGGGATCCTGATGAGTACTGAGAATTGTTGGACTTGGAGTACCAGAGGGCATGAACTGAAAAAATAGGAGGTAGAAGAGAGTAAGAGAGCTGAAGTAGAAATTTTGGAAATTATGTAGTTAGTGGTGATGACAAAGTCCAGGTAATGATTCACCATGACAGTGGAAGGTTGGAAGCAAATGGAGAAAAACATAATCAGAAGTGAAGAAGTCAAGGAAGTGAGTCAGGGAGTTGGACTGATCTGCATGTGTATACTTTAGTCACCAAAAGTGAAGACACGTATAGTGATGGGAACACAGTGAGCTCAAATCTCCAATGGATGAGAGGGAATAAGCAGTAGTTGAGTCAGGGGTTGGCTGCAACAAGTGTAGCAGATGGTGTAGTCTGCTACATGTGTCAAAGTTTCTGGGATTGGAAAGATAAAGAAGGAATAATGGTCTGGAAGTGGGGTGAGGACAGTGAGTACATCTACCCCTGGTCTGGCTGTGCGATGCATGGACAGTGAATACATCTACCCCTGGTCTGGCTGTGCGATGCATAGACAGAAGAGGAAGCACAACCACCTGAGACTACTGTGGTGGTAGAAGTGATATCCTGAAACAACCAAGTTGCAGGTAGCAAAAGGTGAAGGGAGCCTTCAAAGAAGAGGTGAGGATTTTGCTGATGATAGACTATGTGTTCCATGGGGATGGCAGGGTGGGAGGGTGCATGAGACTAGGGAAATGTTTTGAGCCATATTGGAGATAAGAGCTAAGGTGGTAGCTCTTGACTAGAGAAGCTCAGACCTCTGGTGGTGGTCAGACACACAGAAGGGACCGATGGGATTGGTCATGGTGATTATGAAGAGGAAGGCCCATAATGTTCCTAATTAGAGATTCCCCTTGGTGTACTAGACACTGAGATGACTTGTTGTGGGCTCTTGAAGGTCTAGAGGCCTCCTCCAGAGATTTTTCCTGAAATTTCATGATGTTGGCAATAAATTACTTACCACGACTATAGAATACGTCAAGAGGGGCTTGCTCAATGCCTTTAGCAAGCATAGGTCCAGTAGGGTTTTGAAGAAGATTGTAGGAAGAGAAATCCAATTCATACACAATAGCACTGTCCTGGAGAAAAGAGACTTCTTCAATCAAGAGGAGCAGCAGAATCTGAGATGCACACATCAGACTCAATGTCTTATAGAACAAATGTCCCCTTTACTATTTATAAATAAAATTCATAGATATTATAATCTATCTTTATACATGTTTTCAAGGGGAAAAAAGTATATAGAAAAAAAAGTATAAAGTACAATCTATCTTTATACATGTTTTCAAGGGAAAAAAAGTATAATGTCCTAGGTTTATTATAAAAGAAATAAGTAATTCATAATAAATGAACAAGTAGTTCATAATAAATTAATGTGTATTTCAATATGGAAATGCTCAGGCATACAACATGAGGATACAAGACGAGTGTGTCAAACTTACACCTTTATTTCAAATAAAGAGACTGTGATAGTAACAGAAGCAGGCAGACACAGCAGTCTTCCCTTGTTTATATGGCAGTTAGTTTCCTAAAAAATTCAGGATATTTTTTTTAAGTCCAAAAATACTTTTTTATGTTGTCGGCAGAATAAAAGGCCTTAAAGATGTCCACATCTTAATCCCTGGAACCCGGGAAAATGTTACCTTATGTGGCACAGGGGACTCTGCTGTTGTGATTAAGTTAGGGATCTTGAGAAGGGGAGTTTGTCCTGGGCAATATGGTGGGGGCCAATGTAAACAGAGAGATCTTAATAAAGCAAGTGGGAGGCAGGAGGACCAAAGTTGGAGAGAGAGCTGAAGGTGCTATGCTACTGGGTTTGAAACTGGAGGAAGAGGCCATGAGGCAAGGAAAGCAGGCAGCCTCTAGAAGCTGGACAAGACGCGGGAACGGATCCTCTCTGAGAGGCCCCGGGAGAAAGACAGCTCTGCCAACACCTTGATTTTAGCACAGCAAGACCCATTTCAGACTTCTGGTCTCTAGAATTATGAAATAATGAATTTGTGTTGCTTTGAATAATAAGAAATTAATTTACTTTATTTATATAGAAATCAAAGCTGGTTTCTGGATTTGGGTAATTATAAGCAGGTTTTTCACCTCCATGACTATCTAGAGGGGCATTTAAAACTCATTTGGAGTGTGGGACAGTATTTTTTGTGTAGAGCCATACCATGCCCTATAGGACAAGCCAGCATTCTTGGCCCCCAATAGCATCCCTGAGTCATTGTCACAACCAAAATGTGCCTCTGCAAATTCTCAATTTGCAGAAGAAAGTACCTATCATCTAGAAGCAAGGAGCGTGGAGGCATTCACAGCTGAGGACTTCTTTGAACTAGAAACTGAGTTTCAAAGATACTTTCATGGATTTTTAGTTACTTGGCACTCAGTAGCCTCAAAGTGGACACTGTTACAAAGTAAAGGTCAATAAACTTTCAGTACTCTGATCGATTAATAAAAACTCCTTATTGATTTCAAGACTGTATTGAGCCCTTCCTCATCCGTTGCCCCTAAAACTGAGTCTGAGAACAGAACTTCCACTGGATAATACAACCCAACGCAGTCCAGAACCTTCAAGTTTCCCACGGAAGCATCTTTAATGGGGCGCCAGGGTGGCTCAGTGGGTTAAGCTTCTGCCTTCGGCTCAGGTCATGATCTCAGGGTCCTGGGATCCAAGCCCTGCATTGGGCTTTCTGCTCAGCAGGGAGCCTGCTTCCCCTTCTCTCTCAGCCTGCCTCTCTGCCTACTTGTGATCTCTCTCTCTCTCAAATTTATAAATAAAATCTTTAAAAAGAAGAAGAAGAAGCATCTTTAATGAAATCCCCAACCGTTTATAAAAATTTACAAGTGGGGAGGATGAATTCAGTTAAAATGGAAAAATGCGTCATTCTCCTTTCAGTCTCCATGGCTATGGATTATGGAGAAAAAAAAGAATCTTCTTTTGTATGATGACTCTTCTTCAGCACCTATTTGTTATTATCTGCAAAGGTGATGCATACTTAGCAACTGTTTTCAGAAGAGAAGTGTTAGAAGTTAATATATGATAGACCTCTGTGTTACATAGATGCAGTAACATCAATGCTACTCAAGGTTCCATTGGGGGATTCTCAGCGTCACATGCAAAGAAAGGACTACAGCATTCAGAGGGGGTAATGTACACATTGAGAGCCAAGACTCAGAAGTCTTTGGGTTGGTAGTACAGCATGAGAGTTTGTGAGGCGTCAAGAGAGTGATTGCTTCCTTCCTGAGTTCCTGAGCCCTAGTGCTGTATTTAGCCCTCACCAGAGAGACTAGCACCAGCATATTGTTTAACACATCAGGCGTCTGTCCTCTGGAGAGACCGTGTGGCTCCAAAGAATGAAGCCGGTTAAGACAGCTAATTACAGAACTGTTCTTTGTGTAAGAACAGAAAGGTCTAATTTCTGCCTTTCTCTCTACTTAAGAATACAGTTTGATCGTTACCAAGTCAGAGGGATGTTCCTTTTGATGAGGGAGAAGTATGATGAATATTCTTTCAAATTAAAAGAGTAGATAATTACTGCATAATTAGACAAGACTTCACCTTATGATTTGCTCTATGCTCACCCCTATGTGAAGGTTTTTCCTGGCTCGTTATGGTGAGTGAATTCAGCTGCTAAATACCTCCATATCGTCCCATCCCTCCTCCATTCTTCAGAATCCTTCTTTAGTTCAACCAGATCAAAAGCCAGTTTCCTAAGTGGAAAGTGACCTTTACCTATTATTCATGGTTAGATAGTAACCCAAAGAGAGCAGTAAAGCAATTCAGAACAGTAAAATGTAGTAGAGAGCAACAAAAGCAAACATGAACAAGTGGGACTACATCATACTAAAAAGCTTTTGTACCAAAAGGAAACCATCAACAAAATGGAAAGGCAGCCTACTGGATGGGAGAAACTATATATAAATGCAAGCCATATGACCTAATATCCAAAATATATTTTAAAAATTCATGCAACTCAATAGCAAAAACAAAAGCAATCTGATTTTAAAATGAACAGAAAATCTGAATAGACATTCCTCCAAAGAAGACATTCAGATGGTTAATAGCCACATGAAAAGATGCTCATCATCACTCATCATCAGGGAAATACAAATCAAAATAAACAGGAGATGTCACCTTACACCTTTCAGAATAGCTAGTATCAAAAAGACAAAAAACAACAAGTATTGGTGAAGATGTGGAAAAAATAGAACTCCATGCACTATTGGTGGAAATGTAAATTGGTGCAGCCACTTTGCAAAAGAGTATGGAGATTCCTTAAAAAGGAACTAACATATGATCCAGCAATTCAACTTCCAGGTATTTATCTGAAGGAAATAAAAACACTAATTTGAAAAGACATAAGCAGCCCCATCTTCATTGTAGCTTTATTGCAGTAATCAAAATTGGGAAACAACCTAAGTGTCCAAGTGTCCATCAGCCAATGAATGGATATATTACTTAGTCATAAAAAAAGAATGAAATCTTGCCATTTGCAACAATATGGATGGACCTTGCGGGCACAAATCTGAGCGAAATAAGTCCAATAGGGAAAGACAAATACCATATGATCTCTCTTATATGTGGAATCTAAAAAACAAACAGAAAAACTCAAGCTCACAGGTACAGAGAATAGATTTTGGTTGCCAGAAGCCAGGGGTGGGGAGTAGGAAAAATGGGTGACCTGTTTGATTTATTTTAGTTTAAATAAATTATGCAAATTTTTTAAAACGTGCTGATTGGTTAAAGACAGATTTCATTTGCCAGATTTCTTTTTATCAAGAAATTTCAAAAAGATGGAAGACCATTCCATGCTCTTGGTTCGGAAGAATAAACATTGTTAAAATGTCTATACTGCCTAGAACAATCTATACTTTTAATGACATTCTGATTAAAATTCCACCAGTATTTTTCAAAGAGCTGGAGCAAATAATCCTAAAATTTGTATGGAATCAGAAGAGACCCCGAATCGCTAGGGAAATGTTGAAAAACAAAAATAAAACTGGGGGCATCGGGGCACCTGGTTGGCTCAGTGGGTTAAGCCTCTGCCTTCAGCTCAGGTCATGATCTCAGGGTCCTGAGATCGAGCCCCAAGTCAGGCTCTCTGCTCGGTGGGGAGCCTGCTTCCCCCTCTCTCTCTGACTGCCTCTCTGCCTACTTCTGATCTCTCTCTGTCAAATAAGTAAATAAAATATTAAAAAAAAAACTGGGGCATCACGTTACCTGATTTCAAGCTTTACTACAAAGCTGTGATCACCAAGACAGCATGGTACTGGCATAAAAACAGACACATAGACCAGTGGAACAGAGTAGAGAGCCCAGATATGGACCCTCAACTCTATGGTCAAATAATCTTTGACAAAACAGGAAAATATATACAGTGGAAAAAAAAAAACCAGTCTCTTCAATAAATGGTGCTGGGAAAACTGGACAGCTATATGCAGAAGAATGAAACTCGACCATTCTCTTACACCGTACACAAAGATAAACTCAAAAAGGATAAAAGACCTCAACATGAGATAGGAATCCATCAGAATCCTAGAGGAGAACATAGGCAGTAACCTCTTCAATATCAGCCACAGCAGCTTCTTTCAAGATATGTCTCCAAAGGCAAAGGAAACAAAAGCAAAGATGAACTTTTGGGACTTCATCAAAATCAAAAGCTTTTGGGACTTCATCAAGATCAAAAGCTTCTGCACAGCAAAGGAAACAGTCAACAAAACAAAGAGGCAACCCATGGAATGGGAGAAGATATTTGCAAATGATAGTACAGACAAAAGGTTGATATCCAGGATCTATAAAGAACTCCTCAAACTCAACACACACGAAACAGACAATCATATAAAAAAACGGGCAGAAGACATGAACAGACACTTCTCCAATGAAGACATACAAATGGCTATCAGACACATGAAAAAATGTTCATCATCACTAGCCATCAGGGAGATTCAAATTAAAACCACATTGAGATACCACCTTACACCAGTTAAAATGCCAAAATTAGCAAGACAGGAAACAACATGTGTTGGAGAGGATGTGGAGAAAGGGGACCCCTCTTAAACTGTTGGTGGGAATGCAAGTTGGTGCAGCCACTTTGGAAAACAGTGTGGAGATACCTCAAGAAAGTAAAAATAGAGCTTCCCTGTGACCCTGCAATTGCACTACTGGATATTTACCCCAAAGATACAGATGTAGTGAAAAGAAGGGCCATCTGTACCCCAATGTTTATAGCAGCAATGGCCACAGTCACCAAACTGTGGAAAGAACCAAGATGCCCTTCAATGGATGAATGGATAAGGAAGATGTGGTCCATATATACTATGGAGTATTATGCCTCCATCAGAAAGGATGAATACTCAACTTTTGTAGCAACATGGACGGAACTGGAAGAGATTATGCTGAGTGAAATAAGTCAAGCAGAGAGAGTCAATTATCATATGGTTTCGCTTATTTGTGGAGCATAACAAATAGCATGGAGGACAAGGGGCATTAGAGAGGAGAAGGGAATTTGGGTAAATTGGAAGGGGAGGTGAACCATGAGAAACTATGGACTCTGAAAAACAATCTGAGGGGTTTGAAGTGGCGGGGGGGGTGGGAGGTTGGGGTACAGGTGGTGGGTATTATAGAGGGCACGGCCTGCATGGAGCACTGGGTGTGGTGAAAAAATAATGAATACTGTTTTTCTGAAAATAAATAAATTGAAAAAAAATCACACACACACAAAAAAGAAATTTCAAGAAAGCAAAAATGGAAGAGGGGTGTTATTTTAAATGGGCTCTACATCAAACCTGAGGGTATAGAAGCAGAATTTTTTTTCCACACAAGCAAAGCTGTTATCTTTTAGTTGTAGCAGGTTTATTGATTGCTAGTGCTTTAAAAATGAGGTTAAATCAGACCCATGCCCTTTGTGAAGCCCAATGGTTTGGCAATCTTTTTTTTTTTTTTTAAAGATTATTTATTTATTTATTTATTTGACAGAGAGAGATCACAAGTAGGCAGAGAGGCAGGCAGAGAGAGAGAGAGGAGGAAGCAGGCTCCCTGCTGAGCAGAGAGCCCGATGTGGGACTCGATCCCAGGACCCTGAGATCATGACCTGAGCCGAAGGCACCGGCTTAACCCACTGAGCCACCCAGGCACCCTGGTTTGGCAATCTTAAAAACATAATTTTTTAAAATTTTCATAAAGTAATAAAATTTTTTAAATGGAAGCATGGAAGAGGTCAGTGGGACAGACTCCAGAATCACACATTATCAACACTATCAACAAATATTTGGTGACACCTGGGTGGCTCAGTTGGTTAAGTGTCTGCCTTTGGCTCAGGTCATGATCCCCAGGGTCCTGGGATCAAGTCCCACATCAGACTTCTTGCTCAGCTGGGATCCTACTTCTCCCTCTGCCTCCTTGCCTCTCTCTCCCTCTCTCTCTGACAAATAAGTAAAATCTTAAACAACAACAACAAAACACAAATATTTGGTGACTATCACTTCACAGTTAATCTAGCTGTCAGTTAATAAATCACCCCATGACAAAGCCTCTTTAGACTTTATGCTTATAATACAGTATTCAGCAAAGTAGAAAAAGTTATGGAAATGTGCAAAAGCATCAGATACTAAGGTTAACAACAAGATAACCAGGAAGACAAGTTCAGCACAGTGTTATTTTGGGGGAAGAGAAGTGAATCCCATTCTGCTATGTTTCTACAGAAATAAGTTTAAGGCTAGGATTTAGGTAGGGTGGGAAGGTACTGTTGAAGTAAAGCCATCATAAATTAATTATTGTTGATTAAATAATTAGACTAATATAAGTTAAAGTGCATTTTACTTAACACATTTTTTTTTCTGATTACAAAGAAGATCTAGTTTAGAAAATCTGGAAAATATATAATCAAGGAAAAGTCTCAAAATTACAGCACCCAGAAATAATCATGCTACTGTATTTACATTTCATCATTGGAACTTGGCTATCATACTTACAATTTTATAATCAGTTTTTTACTTTAAATAAATTCTTAACCAATATGATTTTTGGCTACTGACCACAAAGTATCCCATTTGTATTAGTTTTCTACTGCTGCAGTAACAAATTACACCAAACTTAATGGCTTGAAACAATACACAGGTATTCTCTTATAGCTCTGTAGGTTAGAAATCTGATAGATGCTTAAATCAAGGTGTTGGCAGGGCTCTGTTCTTTTCCGGCATGCTGGAGAAGAATGTTTCCTTGCCTTTTCCAGCTCCCACATGTCAACGGCATTCCTTGGCTCATTGCCTCTCCTCCATCTTCAGAGTCAGAATCATTGAGTCTGATTGCCTGGTTGTCATGCCTCCCCAGGGACCAGAGCTGAGAAAGATTCTTTGCTTTTTAAGAACGTGGATAAATTAGGCCCATCGGATAATCCAGGATAATCCCCTATTTTAATGTCCTTAATTTAATCACATCTGCAAAGTCCCTTTACCATGTAAGATTGTGTATTTATTTACAGGCTCCTGGGATTACGACTTGGACATTTTATGGGTAGAGAGAGTATTTTTCTGCCTGCCACACTATTTGTGTTAATAATTCATTTAACCAATTACCTTTCATTGGACATCCATTTCAAGATTTTAAAAATAATGAGTGACAAACATTTTTCCACATAAGTCTAAGCAAACTTGAGTATTTCCATAGGACAAATTTCTAAAATTGGAATTTCAAGTCAAAGGTGTTTTTCCAAATGCCAAAACTCTTGACATGTTATTGAATTTACTTCTTGAAAGGTCTGAACTCATCTCTCCAGTAGTCTATGAAAATGCCTGATTTTGCACCTTGGCAATTGGGAACTATGCAACTTGTCATTAATATTTGACAAACTGATGAGTGAAAAATTGATAACGTGCTATTGTACCAACTGCATTTCTTTGCTTACTAATAAGCCTAACCTTCCCCCCTGCCCCGATATTTCTGTTGGCCATTTGTATTTCTTACATTTTGAAACTGTTTTATTTAACTCTTTTGCCCATTTTTATACTGGGATTTATTTGCTTATTTCTCAGATTGGTTTCTGAGAGTTACCTCTACATTAATGGTATTAATTCTTTTTAATATAAGATGCAAACATTATTTCAACTTTGTTATTCACTTCTTAAATTTTTAAAGATATTTTTTGACATTCAGAAGTTTTACATAGTTACATTATTGAGCATTGTTACTAGTTTTAAGGTTAGAAAGTTCTCTATCATGCCAAGATTAGGTATGGCCCAAGTCATGGTCCAAGAAAACGCACTCTAATTTTTATTGGAATTGTATTAAAATATAAAATCATGGATAGTCAATTCACTCCCTCAATGTTATAAGCCTTTCATTTTTAAGTTTTCCATTTTACCTCTGTTAAGTATTCAATGTATTCATCATACAAATGTCCTGTGCTTTTTAATTAGATTGCTCCTATAGTTTATCTTTTTGTTGCTACTGTGGGGAAGTATGTTTTGTCATATATATTCACTTATTAACATGAATATGTATGGTATTAATGTGAATACATGAAAAATCTATCACTTTATATCTATTTTGTAACAAGCTCCCTCCTTGCATTAGCTCAACTTAAACTACCACAAGCAAAAGGCATATTTTATTATAAGAACACTGAGGCATCTTACATAACCCAAAGGGAGGGCTGCAGCTGCATCTCAGAATGAACTAAAACTGGGCTTTCCTATCTCTTGGTTCTGGAACTCTCCGAATGCTTGTTCCATCCTTCATTCTGTCTCCCAGCAAATAGCATACCTCAGATAGCTTGAACCAAATAAGAAAGGATATAACCTCCAATGGCATTCAAATTTTACATTTTGCAATTGCAGCTGCCCATCTCTAGCTCACTACCTTGCTGTGATCTCATTACCTTACTCTTGCTCTGTCTCTTGCAAAAGGGCTTGGGAAGAGACTATTGGTCAGATCAATTGCATCCTCTACTTCTGGAAAAGTTAGTAATGGGCCAGAGGTCAAAGGCCAATAATAGCATATGTTGGAGTAGGGGAGAGGTGAGGAGGGAGAAAAGGGTGCTGATTATTTGGCCAATAGTCAAGTACGTGTTCATTACAATCCTCTTGAATTTTCAAGTTAAATAATCATGTTATTGTACTGAATTGCTCAAAGCACCTATATTAAACCATAGGAGTAAGAGTGGACATCTGAACCAAAATAAAAATACTTTTTGTAACTTCCTAATTTTATATTTTGTTTGTTGTTTTGTGGTGCTTTTTATCGTCCAGAGGAAGGATCTGCCCTTGTTTCTAAGATTGCATCAAAAATGGATGTTGAGGGACACATGGCTGGCTCAGTCGGTAGAGCACATGACTCTTGATCTTGGCGTTGTGAGTTCGAGCCCCACACTGAGTGCGGAGACTACTTTTTAAAAAATGGATATTGAATTTTACTCAATCTATTTCTGGTCTTTATCCTGATGGCTGCGTGTTTTTCTCCTGTGACATAAGGATGTGACATTTTTCTTATTAATGAAGGTCTTAATATTAAGTCATTCTTATTTTAATAGAGCCTTGTGCTTATGATTACATGTTTTGAATTGGCCAAGAGTCTGTACTCACAGTGTTGGGAAAAGCGTTCCTTTAGGGAATGCTCATTTGTATGACTTTTTTAATTAAGGGGTAAAGGTGAAAGGGATATTTGTGTGCTCCATAATAGATGTTAACTGTTTGAACGGACTCATTACAGTATGGAGTTTTTGTTCTTGTTAAAAAGTCATTCTGAAAGGTATAAGCTTGATGGGAGAGTTCACTGTGTGACAGAGGGAAGGAAAGTATGAGCTGGGGAGAAGACCCTGACAGAATGTGGGCTATCTTCCTAACTCCACTGGTGGTCACTTGTTGTATCAGGAACAGAGGACTAAAGGACAGAGACCTGGAGCTAAAGGAATGTCAGTGTCTGATATTCTGATCCAGAGGATAGAAGTTAGGACACCAGCCTCCAGTGAGCATCATCTCTTGGTTCTCTATCCATAAATAGTTTGTTGTGAGCAGATAGACCCTTATGCCCCTTACTCTTTCATGAGCTTATACTTGAAAAGGGATAGAAGTGAAGCTGTGGCCAATTTATGTTGAGGCATTTTCTTAGTGGCTTTCTTTATGGCAGTAGGGCATCTGAACCCTAATCTAACTTCTGACAAGCCCCTTTGGGAAGATAGTAAGATTATCCATGCTCATGCAGTTCATCCAATGTTCCTGCTAATGTGAGGTGTAGTGCATTCGTGCCTCTAATTCAACACAAACACCGTAACAGGAAGAGCCATGAAATCCTGGAGCAGAGTTGGGGCTAGTTCAGTATCAGGTTGTCATGCACCTAACCTCGGGCCTTGGCTTTATTCTACCCAATAATTAGTTTTGTAAAGTGTTGAAGGAGCCTAGGACTGAGCATTGTCAAGAGTCTCTACAGAGATCAAGTTTAGGCTTGAGCTGGGCCAATAGGAGTGGGTCTTGTGGAATAAGAGCCCAACAGAGAAGACCTTCTTACAACCCTAGGAGCCACATTAACTACAGTCATGGATAATTCTGCTTAGACCATGGTGTGTTATCTGGATTGTGCTTGTGAATTGGTATTGCAGATATTTTATTTAGCTCTTTTGAGTTGAAGGAAGACCTATGAGGACAGACTGATGATTCATTAAGATTATACTTCATGAAATGAATTTGGAGGCTTTACCTCTTTCTCCTTGTGGTTATAAATCATAGGAATCATATAATCTCTTTAAAAAAAAAGTTTACTTATTAAACTGCCCAATATTTCTACAAATAATTTACAAGATTGTTGCTCTTTTTAAATCACCAGTTTCTGCCTGATCTGCCTTTGTATGTGCATTTATTTTTTTAAGGGTATGTGTTTTTACTGAAAGATTAGAATAACAGTGTTTACACCACTTCATGAAAGAACTTCTTTCTTCAAAGAAATAGAAGAACAATCATTTTGTACAAAATTATATAAACTGATTAACCTACATGGAGAAACTTAAATGATTCTATTTTCAATTTCATTGAATACAGTAAGTAAGGTCATGAAGAGTAATAGTGCAATACCAGGATAAGAATTAATCTCTCTTTATCTGTCTCCCCTCCCTTGGTATTAAGACATCTACATATTTATGTTGAATAAACACTCTTCTTCAAAATAAACCATAGAATACTTTAAGTGTTGAATGTCATATTTTTAACATACCTGTGCACCAGCTATCTGAGAATAAGTCATTAGGCAGTTCAGAGTTCAGTGTTCCTATCTCAACTTTTTTATCCTGGTTATCTGATAAAGATTTAAGTAAAAGCATAATAATAATAATAAACCTGGCAGTATTTGCCCTAGCACACAATCAGTGTAGAATTATATTTAATAGAATACCATGTAGGGGCACCTGGGTGACTCAGTGGGTTAAAGCCTCTGCCTTCAGCTCAGGTCATGATCCCAGGGTCCTGGGATCGAGCCCCGCATCGGGCTCTCTGCTCAGCGGGGAGCCTGCTTCCTCCTCTCTCTGCCTGCCTCTCTGCCTACTTGTGATCTCTGTCTGTCAAATAAATAAAATATTTTTTTAAAAAGTGTTTAGAATAGAATACCATGTAAATGAGACAATAAATTGATTATTAGTGATTATATAACAGCCTTGAGTTTGTACATTTTACCTGCTATCAGCTGATTCACATTTTCATTCAAATAAAATATTTATAGATCCTAAGGAACTTGACCCCAAAGGAAGCACAAAAAAATCTCACGTTAGGACAAGTAATCAATAGCAGCTATAATAGAGAAACCCTGAATTCTCAGTAGTTTACCACAAAAGTTTATTGCTTGCTCTCCCAAAGACTGGTGGGGAGTCTGCAGAGGCTCTCCTCCATCTGATGACTCAGGAATCAAATCTTTCTCCACCTTGTGACACTGCCATTTTAGCACATAATTTCCATGGCTACCATGGCAGGATAAGATGGAAAGTAGAGTGGTATATTAGCAATCAACCATCTTAAAGTTTATTTTTTTAAGATTTTATTTATTTGAGAGCGAGAGAAAGAGCACAAGTGCAGGAGTTGGGGGAGAAGCAGAGGCAGAGGGAGAAGCAGCCTCCCCGCTAAGCAGGACCCTGAGATCATGACCTGAGCTGAAGGCAGATGCTTAACGAACTGAGCCACCCAGGTACCCCAGCAAGCAACCATCCTAGCTTGGAAATAACACATGTGGCTTCCATTCACATTTTGTTGGCTATACATTTTGTTGGCTATACTTAGTCACACCATCTTGTCTAGCTGCAATCTCTAGAACTGTAATCTCTAACAGGACTGGGACAGAGAAAATAACTGGATATGGGAGAGCACCAGCAGTGTCTCCCATAAGTGAAAAATAGCACTTCATATCCAGTATAGCTAATTATAAATGGAATCCTAGAATGGAATTTTAACAACCTTGAAATATCAACAAAATTTATCTGCGTCATCCATCTTTAAAGGAAAGGGTAACATAAAATTAAGGCCCAAAAAGATGTTAAGTTAAAAAAAGTCAATACCCTGAGTGTCACCCAGACATAAATCGTGCACACACAAAAATATGCTAAAAATATAATCATATTGACCTTCAATTACAGGAAACTGTCTCCTCAACCAAGAAAGTCATGAAATATAATTAAATATGTCTGAGATAAAACAGACCTCAAACAAACCTACTCCCTTGGATATATCTTTCATTTCCAGCTGAAGTTCTCCTTTCCGCTGGTATGTTTTGTTGTTCTGGTCCCATGTCTTTCTTCCCTAAAATAACTTAATATTACAAAGTTTCCTATGAAGATACTGGTTTTCTACTGCTATTATTTGGAAATCTAGGACCATTGGCCATTGACTTGAATTGGTTAAAGTATGCTAAGCTGTGTACCTCTACCACATTTTTTTTTAAAAAATTCTGTCAGTTTTTCTGAAAGACATTTATGTGGGGTCATGAAAACATACAATATTTTGAGATACGTTTGACCTTCATAAATCTGATAATTTAAATTTTTATTGCATGGCTATCTTCTGAATTTGTACAAGTCACAAAGGAATAGTAGTTTATTATAAAAGGCACTTTCAGAATATTCTTTGGCTCATGTTCTGCAAATAGATTTCCAATATGCTCCTGAGTGATGTTAATAGGAACGTTTCCAACATTTCCTTTTCTTTCTTTTCTTTTTCTTTTTCTTTTTTTTTTTTTAAGGATAGTCTACACTTATTAGAGCCTTGGTGGGGCTTCTCTGCTTTAGTTTTGATAAATCTATCAAATATTCACTCTGGATTAGTGATTACCTGATTCATCCACTTGTTCTTGACCCAACACTGCCCATGTTTTTCCCAATAGCTGATGAGAAGATATGACTCAAGTCCATAAGCTGAATTTATACACAGAGTGTCCATCTTTTTATTTGAAACCTTTCCTAGGTAATAGGATTTTAGGAAGTTTATATAGTTTTTACATGCTGCTGATCTTTTAGTTCATTTTTTTTTTTTTAGTAAACATATTTTATCCATTAACACTTCTTGTCCTAATAAATATGCCTGGTCTGCTTCCGCTTCTGTTTTACATGATTTTTTTGTTTTCTCTTTAGTGTTTTAGTAGTTTTCTTTTTTTAACCCCCCTTCACTGTATGGATTATGTTTCCTCTAACTTTGTTTTCTCTAGTAATTTGAAAGTTTTGCGCTCTACTGTTATTTTTCTAGGGGTTAATTTTATATTTAAGGAAAAAAAATGCTTGAAACTATTTATATCAATGTCAATGCCAAGACTAAAACTATGTATTGGCTAAGTCTATGAAAGATTTTTAGCATGTATTTTTAATTCTCTTTTGTCTTTCTCCCACTGTCTCAGTTTTTGTTATTATTATTATTATTATTATTATTATTACTATATAGCATTTTTTTCTGGGTTCAAGCCATGTTATTGAAGGGCTTCATGGTCAAAGCAGGGAGGAATCAAAGGGCGGGGAGGACACCGCGATCCGATATCCTCAGCCTGGTTGGGATCTATCCAGCCCTGTCACAGTAGCCAAGAGCTATTTATGGAATTTTAATTCATAGTTTTCTATTGTACTTTATGCTGTATATATTGTCCTTCCATAGCTATTTTTAACATTTGTATTAAGCCTTATAATAGTATTATAACTATTATTTTAAGCCTTAATTTTCAATTTAAATTGTTGTAATTGTACCCATAACAGTTTTAGTGAACAGCTTCTCTCTTCTTACGCTATTCTGAGCTGTTTCTCTCCAACTGAATAATATGTTTAAGTGGTTTGGGGGGATTTGTTGTTGCTGTTATTTGGGGGATGGTATGGACTTTCCGAGCTTTTATGCTCCTGAGTTGTTTCTGTTGGCTTAACTCATAGATAACAATTCTCAGACTGTAAGATTTCACCTCCTGTAATTTTATAAACGTGGCTCCTTTATTTTCTGGCATTATAGGAGGAGGGAATTATAAGGCCAGCATGATTTTTTTCCCTACAGGCAAAATATATATCTTCTTGATTGGTAAACTTCTTCTTTACTCTTGAAAGAAGAAAAAAAAAATGTACCAGAATATCTCTAGGTGTGTATCACTTTCCCACATACATTGATTTTGCTTAGCATAACCAGTCCCAGATCTTTACTCAATTCAGAAATATTTTTCTTCTGTTACATCTCAAACATTATTTCTATTCAAATTATTTAATTCTTCTGTTCAAAATGTCCAATTTCTTCATTCTTCTAATCTTCTTCTCCTTTTCCTTTTTGTCCTGGAACAACTTCTAAAGCTGGTTTATTTATTGCTAATTTGCTTTCTCCAATGTATTTATTCTAATGCTGAATTTAATTCTGTGCTGCCATTTTAATTCCTTCGAAATTGTTCTCATGTCAATCAGTGTTTTTTTTCCATTCCATTCTAAGTTTGATTTTTTTCCCCCCCAGCTAGATCTTCTCTTATTTCAACTTTAATTTCTTTGATCTCATCCTACATCTGCCTCATAGAGTTCGTGTTATCTTGAATAGTTTTTAAAGCCCAAAGCAATTGTACTATAAAACTTATTTCTGGAACCTGTAGCAAATTGTTTTTTCAAAATTATGCTCTCCCCTGCCTTTTGAGTGTTATGTTCTCCCCCTTCTATAATACACGCTCCTACTTCATCGGTTCTAAGTTTGATTTTTTTTCCCTATTTATTCATCCTTTATTCTAGAGAGGTCCTCTCAGACTAGGTTTTCCTATAAACTCCATATGTATGTATGTTGTTGTTGTTTAACTTGATTCCCCTCACTGTCCACAATGAGGGGACAGAATTCTCATTTCAGATCATAAGATCAAGTTCATTTGATATTCATATTTTCTAGCGAGTTTTTTGCTGTTTGAATTATTTTATTTATGCAAATGTATTGCCAGGAGGAAACATTGAGTATCACTGCCTGTTTATCTTTTCATGAGCAGCAATGATTCCTGCATAGTCAGATATTCTTTTTAGTATTTTATCTAAGTAAGTGAATGGTACATTTGCTTGGCATATAGTAAATGCTCAGCAAATAGTTCTTCTAGTATTCAGCAGAACTCTGAGAATGCACCACAACTCTGTCAGGCTTAGCTCCTTCCAGTTGCCAACCGGACCCTCTTAGTTATAAGCACTCCTAGTCACACAGCTTTGTGAGTAATTATAGTCCCAGAATTGATGCAAGAAAACAGCAATTAATGCCAAGGAAAATGTACCAAAAATGGCTCCAATTGTTCCAGAAGTCAAATCTAGTTTAGCTTCACTTTCTCTGGTGGGAAGACTCCATGTTTTAAAAGAAAAGATCTGTGGTAGACATAGCTTTAGAGAATGCCCTACCACCCTTTTCCTTTCTCCAGCCGGTAAGCTTCCTCAGAACTTTGATTAATAGAAATTCTGTTTCCTGGCATTGAGGAATATTCAGAATTTCCAGTTTTATAGGAAATAGTTTCTTTTTTTTTCCTGAATTATTTCTCAGTAAGTTGGATGAGAGAAAAATCACAATTTATTGGATTTTTTTAAAGAAAAAGATATTGTAACAATTAATAATTCTTTTAATTTGGGTACCTGGGTGGCTCAGTTGGTTAAGCGACTGCCTTATCAGGTCATGATCCCAGAATTCCCAGATCAAGTCCTGCATCAGGTTCCCTGCTTAGGAGGGAGTCTGCTTCTCCCTCTTACTCTCTCCCCTCTTATCCTCTCTCTCTCTCAAATAAATAAATAAATCTTAAAAAAAGAATTCTTTTCATTTAACTGGGTTCAGTACTTACCAGTTGACCTTCCCCATTTGAATTCTTTACTTTGCTGTGGGCCTGAGTACTTAATACTTAAAATAATGTGAATGGTGGAGGCATGTTATTTGGGATCTGCTCTCTCAACCCTTACAGATCTGGAATTAGTTAATAATCACCAAGCTGGACGAGAAATCGGGTCTCCTATTCCTTGGCCTTTCTGACCAAATTAGTTACTTTACTTATCCTACAGGCCCGCTCTCTGAAATAAAAGTACCGATAAAGAGTTATTTTACCAGCTGGTGGTTCTAAGAATTAAATAAGATAATACATCTGAAGCACTTACTACACCACCCTTAGAAACCGATGCAATGATTATCTCGGTTTTATGAATGAGGAGGCTGAAGCTCAGAGATTGAGGTAACTTGTTGGAAGCCCCACAGCTGATCGGAAGCAGAGCCACTGCCGGGACCCCAGACCATCTGCGCTCACAGCAGAGCCTCAGCTCTCACTGATAGCCACAGAGCCAGCCTCTCCCTGACCAGTCTCCTCTCTACAATTCTACTTCCTCTGCTATCCTGGGCATGTTAATTTGAGTAATACTCAGTATTCAGGGCCCAGCTGCCAAATTAGATTACGGTGCAAACAGTCAGCTGACTCCCTGTGCTACACCACACACGCGGCAGGCATCTCAACAAAAATTAATTGAGGAAAATATATGGCAATCGTCCAAAGCTGACAAAAACAACTTCTAACCCTGCTGTTAAAAACTAACAAATTCTAAGGTTTGAATTTTGCTTGAGGCGGGGGGTAGAGCCCCCTGTCAGGGCCATTTCCATTTTTGCTATTGATCTAACTAAGTATGTATCTTATCTTGGAAAAGAGCTATCTTGCTCCTGCCTCTCATAGCAGTCCCTTTTATTAAATCAGACCCTGGAAATACACAATTTGCATGTTCTGCCTAGGAAGAAGGCAGAGAGCAAGAGAGAGTTAGTAGATCTTGGAAACCTCTTCATGTCCCCTTTGCTTAATAGAAACTATATGGATCAGGTAGTTACTT
The DNA here is from genome assembly GCF_020171115.1 of Neogale vison. Lineage (NCBI taxonomy): Eukaryota > Metazoa > Chordata > Mammalia > Carnivora > Mustelidae > Neogale > Neogale vison. Next base: position 95,492,738 of record NC_058098.1, on the reverse strand, counting down.
GGAATAATGCTTTTCCAAGAAAAGCCCAGGCCTTTGCCCATCTGAAGCTCTCAGAGACATTAACCTGAAGTGAATTAGATCCTAAAGCGGTAAAGAGTGTTGGAAAACCAACTCAGGTCATAGTTAGAGTCTCATATTCTCTCCATCCTCAGCTGTCTCTGCAATCTTAAATAAATTCTCGCCAGAGCTAGGCTCCATTCTCTCAGACATCAAATAAGGTTTAGAGCTAACCTAGGAGATTATAATGAGAATTGCACAAATCCATGAGTCTACATGCAAGTTCTTTGAGAAACAAGCTCTGAACTAAAGATCATTTCCATGGGGACTTGGACTCAGAATATTCTTTCCTCCCTGTCTCTAGGTAGAAAGGCTGTAAATTGCTTCACTGCTGTGAATTTTTTTTCTGAATAATGAGAAGATTTTCATTCAGGCTTCTTCCCCCGTCTTCCTAATAATGGCCAGTAGCCAGAACTGAAAGAACAAAATGAAATATTTAAATTTCTTAAGACCAACCTCTTCCTGAGGAAAAGAAATACGTTTATAATTTTTTCCTTTTTTTGTTTTTTTGGACAATTCCAAGGTGTGAGGGCAGTGCATACCTGTGCCTGGTCTCTGCCCTGGGACAGGGATGGTGGGGCTCCCACTGAGGCCTGTTGTCATGACCCTGGCCCTGGACTATCTGGGCAGTGCCTGGGCTGCTCATCCACCCTTCCTTGACACATTGTATATAAACAGTGGGGAACCAGGTAGATACAGTCCTCCTTTTTCAGTTCTTTTCAGTGCATTCTCTGATCCCACTAAGTCAAATCCTTGTCTTTTAGGTCCTTACCTTGCTAATGAAAGGTTTATCCATGGGACCTGAGCCTCTGTTTTGGGAGTATAGGACAAGCAGTCTTTCACATTTTCTTTTTCATCTTAAGTTCATAGAAACACAGTGTATCCTCTGCCTCCTTTGGGAAAAAACAAACTTGAATGAGCATAACAAAATATAATGTAGAAATACACGTAAGCACAGAGGTTGGCAAAAATCTGGAAAAGGTCAGTGTGTCAGTTTCCTAGGGCTTTTTTTAACAAGTCAGCACAAACTGGCTGGCTTAAAACAACAGATCATTTTTTTCCCCCAGGCCTAGAGGTCAGAAGTCTAAAATCGAAGTGTTAGCAGGGCTGCATTCCCTGCAAAGACTCTAGAAGAGAACCCTTATTTGCCCCTTCCAGGTTTGGGTGATGCCGGGGGCTCCTTGGCTTTCTGGCTTCATATTGTCAGTCCCTGCCTCCTTGAGATATGGCCTTCTCCTCCTTGTCTATGTCTTCCTCTCTTCTGTCTCTTGTAGGAACACTTGAAATTGGATTTTGTACCCACCCCAGTAAACCAGGATGAGCTCATCTTTAATATCATTTATTTCCTCTGCAAAGACTCTTTCCAAACAAAGTAAAGTTCACTGGATCCGGATACCAGGGCATAGACCTGCTGTTTTCGGGGGCCACCATTCAACCTATTACAGTCAGAGAATAAATATTTCAGGCTTTATGGGCCATAAATGTTGTAACTACTTTATGTCCCAACGTTATCAGACTAAAGTTGGCCCACTTCTTGGTGAGTTACAGACAGAGACTGGATAGGTGGACTTGAAAACACAAAGATATCTTTATTTGTACAAAGAAGGAGGTCATGAGGAAGAGTGCCCAAAGCCCAGAGTCGTGACTTCCTGGAAAGGGGCAAGCAGACTGCTTTTATTAGGGCTTGGGATGAATAATCAGAGGGGGTTGCAACATTGCAATGAAGCTGAGGTAACTGTCAGGCACTTTCTGATTGATTCCTCTGCACCGCCTCATCCTTCAATGTTTCTTCTCCTCTTCCAGCAATTTTCTTAGTTTCTAAAAGATGAAATTGGCAGTTGGGCAGATGCCTCTAGAAATCTCATGAGTTCACGGGGTCAATCCTGAGCACAGGGGGTCCAGGGGTCTCACCAGTGACACTAACTACTGGGCTCTGCCATTGTAGCTAGTGTGAAAAAAGCCATGGATCATACATCAGTCAACGAGTGTGGCTGTGTTACAGGAAAATCTAGTTTATGGACACTGAAATTTGCATTTCATAGAATTCTCACACATTATGAAATGTCTCCCTTTTTATTTTGTTATTAATCATTTAAAAATGTAAAAAGTATTTCTGAACCTTAGGCCATACAGAAAACAGCCCAGATTTGGCCCATGAACTAGAATTTGCCCAGCCTGGGTTCAAGTTAATAGAATGTATTTTAAATCTTCTTGACTTCTTTTAAGAGTTTTTGAATGAGCTTCTACTAAGGCCAGCTACCTCTTCCATCTTCTTTATTCTAGAGGTTTCTGTGCTTTCTGACACATGTTGTGTCCCTTCTCCTTTCCAAAACTCTCCCTCCAGCCATGTGGATATGATAAAATATAAATGTGGTTTCACAAGGAATATGGTGAGGGAGAGTAATATGGCAGACTTCCCATGGCAGGAAGATGATGTTCTTGACCTTGTCGATGTGTACGTGAGCTCTGTGGCCTTTCAAAACAGGGTATGGTGATCTCTGTGGAAGGAATAGATCCTTCTGCAAAGGAGCAGGGCAAGATGAACTGGAGATGGGGTGAGATGAATGGGATGGTTGATAGCAACTAATGACATTAGTGAGGTAGATGGAGATGGAGAGAAGGGGAAGGGCTATGTAAGCAAAGAGCAGGGGACATGAGAAAAGGAAGGGAGAGAAAAAGAGAGAGACAGAGTAGAAAGGGGTTGCTTAAGGCAGGAGAGGAAATTAAATCCAGAGGATGCTAAGTGAGCTTGAGGCTTACTAGGCCATACCAGGAAAGAGGGTAATTAGACCTGAGAATTCGGATTATGTTAGGAGCTGAAATCTCAAGAATGGAAAGAGCATTCCTCAGGATGAAGGTGAGATAGGCCTGGATGCTGGGACTTGGGGAAAGTTCCTAAATATTTGGGGTTTTGTTTTCATTATTTTCAAAATAGAAGTCGAGGTGGACCAACCTTCTGAAATAAATGAAGTTGTATTTACCGTGTGTATTGCTTTGGTATGGAGAAGTGGGGTCAGAGATGAATCTGGGTGAGCCAAGGACCATGGTGAGAACCCGGGGCCCTGAGAAGGCAGGCTTCCCCAGGCCTGCGGCCGTGAGTGAGGCGGGAAGTGGACTGGATGCAGCTTCTGAAGCTAGCAGCCCACAGTGAGCCAGAAGGAATGACGGGGACCTAACAGGAGCTGAGCATGCTCTGGAGAGTGAGTTAAGGGACTCCCCTGACAGCAGCCGAATTGCAGGGTGGATGGACAAGGAGAGACTAGGGCAAGAAGACCGGAGAACACAGGGCAATTAAGAGCCTCTGGTCACGGTTCAGGCAGGAGTGCCCGTCCTACAGTGGTGATAAAAGGGCAGGGACAGATGGGAAACACTTGTCAGAGAGAGGCACCATGGTGGGGTGGCTGACAGGCTGGCATTTCTCACTCAGCTGTGCTGGGTTTGGTCCTGAATCCCCAGCGTTTTTTGCTTGGCTGATTATCTCCCTGGGGCCAAGCTTCCAATTAGAAATCTCCTAGAGCGAGCAGCTTCAGTAATGCAGTCCTCCCTTGCGACATGCTCAGTCTTAAAGGTCTAACTACTCCCTGGTGGTCCCCTCAGGGATGTTGTTACTTGGAGGTTTTCAGGAACACTACGTTCATGCCTCAGTAGCGATAGCACGACCCTGATCATTGGGATCTCAGGGGAAGCCAGGAGCCTGGGAGAAAGGCAGCGTGGGGCCGGCTCAGCCTTCCTGTGGGGCCAGGCACTGCTTTGGGCACTAGCAGGGGACACCTGAGGAAACTCGTGTCCTGCACAGCAAGGCTCCCACCCCTGCCTTTCAATTAATCCATTAGCCAGCAGGCTCAGGCTTTCTTGAAATCTTACAGGGAGGCCAGCCCCTCACCGAGACTGATAATGTCCTTATACCGCAGGGACACCCCAGTGGTTTTCTCGGGAGACAACCTGAATGCAGCTGAATCGTGCTGTCCACAGCCAGTATCTCCAGTAAAAAGTTAAATGAGTCTGGTTAAACGATTTACATGATGCTAATGACTTGGAATTAGCATGAGGAGGAGGAAAGGAAGTGTGAGAAGTCAAACTTTGGCACGTGGGAGTTAAAACTGACTCCTCTGTTTTGTTTCCTGGGTTGTCCTACCTGACAAGTGAAAAGGGTTAGCAGTCACATGGAAGGAAATGGGGAATGTGTTGGGTGAATTTCAGAATCTTGCTATTCTTGTTTCTTCCCCAGTGGTACTCAACCAGTCTAAGAACTAAGAGATTCATTTTAAAATTTTTTTCCTGATTCAAAAATGAAACAAGATGAGATCGGGAGGGAGATAAATTTAAGAGTCTCTTAATCTCACAAAACAAACTAAGGGTTGCTGGGGGGAGGGGGGTAAGGAGAGAGTGGTCAGGTTATGGACATGGGGGAGGGTATGGGCTATGGTGAGTGCTGTGAATTGCGTAAGTCTGATGATTCACAGACCTGTACCCCTGGGGCAAATAATACATTATATGTTAATAAAATAATTAACAAAAAATGTTAAAAAAATTTTTTTTTCCTGATTCAAAAAACAAATCCTAGTTTCTTAGATTTGGAAGAGACATCTGAGTACAGCCAGATAGCACCGGTATTTGACAAATGGGGTCAGTAACCTGCAGGGGGTGAGTGGTTTGTCCTCAGTGAGTTACCCCATTTTGGTGTCAGGATTGTCTTCCTAGCAGCAATCTTTCATAATGTCCCACTGAGGTCTGGGTGACTTTGGAAGATTCCCGTTGACCCCTGCATCCATCCTGTGCCATGATGTCTTAAGAGATTCAATTAGGGTGACTGTGACCACAGTGCCATTCCTGGCCCTCTTACCCACTGAGCTTTTGCCTAAAACAACTCTCACAAGAGGTTTTGACCCAGGGTGCCTGGGTGGCTCAGTGGTTAAGTGTCTGCCTTTGGCTCTGGTCATGATCTCAAGGGTCCTGAGATGAAGCCCCACATCAGGCTCCCTGCTCAGCGAAGAGTCTGCTTCTCCCTCTCCTTCTGCCCCTTCCCTGCTTATGCTCTTTCTCTCATTCTCATTCTCTCTCTCTCTCAAATAAATAAATAAAACCTTTAAAAAGAGAGAGAGAAAGAGATATTGGCCCCATCTTTCTTTGGGATTAATGGTCATTGGTCCATCTGCTAAGGATGCTAGAATGCCGTGTATATTCCATTCTCCAAGGGAGAACCTTTCACTATCCCCTTAGAAATCAACTACCCTAATGGGAATAGAAGTGAGGTGATTAGGAGAGCTGTGGCCAATAGGCACGTTTGGTGGTATTCATCAATCATTTTTTTGAGCATTAATTGAACACCTGCTGTGTACCAACTGCTAAGCCTGCTATTCTCGGAATTAGAAGGAGTCAGACCTCTGACACTTCAACTCTTGGTCTTTTGTCTGAACTGGCATGCTGGATGCCCTTTTCAAGGTTCCTGTAGCACTTTGGACACACATTTATTAAAGTTTTTATTTCATTGTATTGTAATGAAGTGCTACCATGCTTCTCTTTTTCACTAAACAACGAGCTCTTCAGGGGCAACTCAGTATCGTTCATCTTTGCGAACCTTATCCCTGGTGAAGCGCCTGGCATTTCATAGATGCTTAGCAAATGTAGTTTGTAGGGATGGATGAAGAAAGGAAGGAACGTGAGTCTAAGCCCATTATGTTATGATCACTTGATGGTTGTCACTGAAATGTTCCCACTGAGGGTCTAGAGAAATGTCAGCCCTGTGGCCATTTGAGACCCGAACAATGGCGGAACGACAATTGAAATGTCAGCAGGTTTGGGCGATGTGCCAAGCATCTCAGGGTTATGTTTGGTGGGAGTGCTTTCCAGCTAAGTTCTGGGAAGGAACATGGTATTTATTTAAGTGCTGGCATCTACTTAGGCAAACAGGAACACATTCTGCCACCTCACTTCATTGGGGCTGGAATTCTGTCCTCTTCATTGGCTGAAACAATGCGTGGCATTGCAAAACCTTTCAGATCAGTTGGCTTCCCCAAGAGCTTCGTCTGCGTCAGCGCAGAAGCTCATGGCAGATCATGTTTCTGTGTTAACAAGCCTGCAGAACCTGCCTTGGGATGAGAAATTGGGACTACAGAGGAAGTGATGGGGCAATTTCTCAGGGCCATTATCTCAGTGCCATCACCTGTAACACATTTCATGTGAAAATATTGCCTGGAAGATGGTCAGAACTAAAAATAACACCATCTCTTTGTAGGGTGGTTTATAGTTTATAAAATATTTTATAGTCATGGTCTCACTTTCCTTTTCTGTAACACCCCTCCACTTTATAGATGAGGAAATTGAGACTTGTCAGGGTTTAGTGACTTCACACATCACCCGGTAGATTCCATGTGGCTATTAGCATCATAAGAAATTCAACAATCCTCGCCTCAACTTTGGCACCCCCTAATTCCTCTGAAACTGCTGAATTGTCACGGTGACCAGAAATCCCATAGAAGTCAAATATCACAGATTCTCCATTTTTATCTTGCCCTTGACCCCTTTGTAACAAAAGACCATGTAGACACTCTTCTTCTTAAGGCTGGCTCCTTTGGTTTCTGTGACGGTGCTCCCTACTACGGTTTTTCTCCTCCGTCTTAACACCCACCATCTTAGTCTCATTTACTGGCTTCTCTGCCCCTGTACACCCTATGAATGTTGGTGTTCTCCAAAATTTGGTCTTTGGTCCATCTCTCTTTGTACTCCATGTGCTCCTACGGGATTCATCCATGTTCGTGGCTGCAACCGTTCACTCTACAGTGGTAGCTCCCAGATATCTCTTGCCAGCTCAGATCTTCATTTGAATTCAGAACATATATCCTGTGTTTTCTGCATCTCTCCACCTGGGCATGCAAGAAGAACTTGAAATTTCACAAACTAGATTGATACAATGTTACTGCTGGGTAGGATCAGCCAGTTCAGGAGGACATGGTTCTTTGCTTACTCAAGTTTCCATTATTTCTTTCAGTAAAGGAATATTTAGTGGTTTTCTTCACATTGGTCCCATATATTTCAATAAGTGTTTATTTCTAAGTGTTGTATATTTTCATGACCCTTCTGATATGATCTTGTTCCCACTATGGTTTATAAGTGGCTAGGCTGGTACATAGTTTGAAAGCTTTTGACTTTTACACATTTGCTTTGAAACTATCTTCTGAAATCTCTAACTTACCTATTTTTCAGCTGATTTTCTTTGGTTTTATAGATAGGTTGTCATCTGCAAATCGTGATAATTTCCCCTTATTTTCCATTATTTATGTTGCTTATTCCTTTTTCTTAGCTTAATTACATTGAGTAGCATGCCTAGAACAATGTCACTGCTGGTAATAATGGCCATTTGTGGGGTTTCTGACTTTAATGAGAACACCACTTCCATTTTTCATCATTTTGCTTAAAATCCTATCATCATTAAATATATACACTTTTTCTTATTAATGGCATGGTATTCTATCTCTATTTTAGCAAATGATGTTAAATTTTTATTATTGAATGTCTTTTAGTTATCCGAAGAAACGATTAAAAGTTTTTTCTCCTTTGATCTAGTTATATGATAAGGGTTATTAATAGAGTTCTTAATATTGAATTATCTTTGTAGTATTTTTTTTCTAGAAAGTACATTTAATTTAAGAACTTAAAATTTTATTCGGCTCAGGGGACTACATTATAAATTTATTAACTACTGCTTCTCCTTCAAGAATTGCTATTATACCATATTTTATCTTCTAAACCTACACCCTCACCTCTCTTACATTTAATATATTATATGCATCTCTGTATTTTCCTTCTGTGTTTTTGGAGAATTTCTCAAACCGGACTTTTGAATCAGTGATGTGATTTTCAGTACTAATCTGTTATTCGCAGCTATCATTTATAAATAAAAATTTGAAACTCAAAGTCTGAATTTAAAAATCTATAAGATAAATTTACATTTAAAATTTTTTAAATGTTTAAGAGCAATATTTCTCACTAAGAATATAAATCCATTTTGTTTTGCTTCTGGTTCTCTCACTTTTTGGAGTAAGCTTCCTTCCAAGGAGAGCATTTGCTCTGATTTCTCAGATTAATTTCCTTTTTTCTTTTAAGATTTATTTATTTATTTATTTGACAGAGAGAGAGAGATCACAAGTAGGCAGAGAGGCAAGCAGAGAGAGAGGGGGAAGCAGGTTCCCTGCTGAGCAGACAGCCCAATGTGGGGCTTGATGCCAGGACCCTGAGATCATGACCTGAGCCGAAGGCAGAGGCTTCACCCACTGAGCCACCCAGGCACCTCTGAATAATTTCCTTCTTTCAAACTGCAGAACTATTTCATATATCTGCTGATATTTCTGTTTGCCCAACTTTCTTGAGAAAGTACTATGTAGAGTTTTGAGTTGCAGTGGTTTTGTCAAAGGTCACGGGAATGCTTACTTAAATCTCAAGTCCATTGCTACTATAAACATTGGGGTGCAGGTGCCTTTTTGGAAAGAGAGTAAATAAAATGTCTTTAAAAAATCTCAAGTCCAAGGAGAAGTCTGCAGCTTTAGTTGGCCATGAGGAGTGGGAAAAAGCTACAGCAAGAGACATCTGCACAAGAGAAGCTCATTTGGTGTTGAGGGATTCCTTCCAGTGCATGGCGAAGTCTGTGGTTTTCTCTGAACACCACAGGCTATGCCCACACTTTAATAATTATCTCACCTCCTAAGACTCCCAAGACCGTCTTTCAGTGCCCACTCTATTTTCTGAATGCTATGAAGGACCATGCCTTTTGTCCCGGTAACAGCACCATGAAGTCCTGGCCCTGCTTCTCAAAGTTAGAAGCATTTGTGCCAAGTAAGAATTCCCCTTGGCCGTGGAAATGAGGAATGTAATGATGATGAAAGGCAGACCCCTGACGGGGTGCTTCATTGTTGAGTGGATGGGGAATGCTTCTCTTCTGTTGTTGTCATAGGCTCTGGCCTTATAATACTTGCTCTGCAGCCAGCTCATTGCCTCCCCAGGGTGAAGGCCTTCCAGGGATTGCAGTCTACCACATGCACCCACCACTAGATCAACCTCTCCATCACGTGTGCAGAACTGGGGACATTGTTCCACAAGTCCAAGCAGACTACTGGCACAGTATTTTTCCAATATGTTAGGCAGTATAATTCTGTAAGTATTTGGTCTCCAGAGCCAGACTCCTTGAGTTCAAATATCAGCTGCGCCATGAGCTATGGGACTGATGGACTTAGTTACCTTCCCTGTGCTATGGTTTCTTTATCTGTAATAGAAGAAAATAATAACCCAAAGTGTGGATAATGAATAATAGCACCTCCTTCATGGAGTACTATGATGCCAAATATTCCAGACAATGCCTCAGTCAATGTTAACTATTACAAAAAGTGTCAACACTTGAGATTTGAGGAAGGCACCCTTCCCTGATCTTTCTCCTTTTTATATTTGTTTTGGATATTTCCATGAAAATTCTAGAAAGAGATGAGTTAAATGTGTGGGTTCAAATTTCCATCTTGTTCCAGAAATTCTAAAGTAATTGTTCTGAAATGAAAGCTGATCAATTCACTCCCTGATTTAAATCTTTGAATGGTCATCTAAAAGTTTGTTGGCGGGATTAACAAGGCTACCTGAAACGGAGCCCACCTTCTGATTTTTCTCTAACCTGGTCCTCTCCTGCACCCCAGGCTCCAGCCAGACCAGACCTTTTGGCTCATTGCGGTAATTCATACCACAGGGCCTTGGCTCATACCAAGCTTTCCACCTGAAAGCCCTCTGCCTTTGCCCTTCTCAACAACCCTGTGCAGTTTATTTTCTCCATTGCAATTCTGAAGTCTCGCTTCAGAGATCCTCTCCTCCAAGAAGCCCAGAATTGTACCAACGGACACTCCCCTTGATATTCACATCGCTTCCAGTTCAGGCTTCTCTACAATGTGCCTGGAAGGCTTTACTCCCAACTGCCATGATTACTGCAATCAACTCAGGAACTTCTTCAAAAATACAAATGATGGGGGCGCCTGGGTGGCTCAGTGGGTTAAGCCGCTGCCTTCGGCTCAGGTCATGATCTCAGGGTCCTGGGATCGAGTCCCACATCGGGCTCTCTGCTCGGCAGGGAGGCTGCTTCCCTCTCTCTCTCTCTCTCTCTGCCTGCCTCTCCATCTACTTGTGATCTCTCTCTGTCAAATAAACAAATAAAATCTTTAAAAAAAAATACAAATGATGGTTCTAGAAGATTCTAATTCATTAACTAGGAGGATCCAGGAATCTATAGATTTATAAAACAAGTGAAGTGATTCTGAGGACCAGCCAGCTTTGGGTTATTAATATATCCTCTCTGATTAACCTGTCCTCCTTTGTGGTTAGCATACCCTCTTGTCTGGTTTACTCACCTTCCCCTCTGGTTAGCGTGCCCTCCTCTCTCTAATAGGCCAGGAATTCCATTAGAGCAGACCCTACGTCTTATCTGTCTTGCGTCCCTGGCACCTTGTCCACAGACCCTGTCTTGTGTCTACAGCTCCAGGCATGGAGAAATGTGTTATGAGAATGAATGAATGACTGAATCATCTCTTCCCTAAATGCAGGAGCTGCCAGCCTCTTAGGTGTCTTTGTCCTTTCTCATTCATTCTTTTACCCACCCCCATTTGACTTTCAGGGACTTACATGAAGAGCTTAAATCATGAGACAGAAGCCATTGTTTTTAGTTTGGCAACATATACCACATTCATTCACCAAGCTTACTGTAGACCTTCTGTCTTCTTGAGAAAAGAGGCCCAGGAGATCAGAGGAACTATACTGTAACGCATTCTCCTAACACCTAAATATTTGGCAACTTCAAGGTTGGCATGAGGATTGGCATGAAGAATGAAAAAACTGAATGGCCAGAAAGCAATAGTGTGCTAGACAGGACATGGGAATAAGGTTGAGGATGCTAGAACTGAGCCCATCTCCCCTCCACAAGCCTCTACCTGCTGTGTTTCTTTAGGCAAGTCATTAAGCACTCAGAACCTCAGGGTTCTTATCCCTAAAAGAGGGATAAAAGAGGGTCACCACATGTTGTTATGAGAATAAAACAGAAGAGTATATATGAAGCACCAAGTAGACTACACCAAATGTTGCTGCAGAATGGTAGAGAGCAACCACAAGCCTGGGCTCATACTTGTGGTGGGACACAGCAGACAGTGGGGTCTGGAACTGCAGGAAGCTTCAGAGTCCAATCTAGCAAACACAACACAGTTCCAGGAGGTATAACCCCAGACCACTGAGATAGAACAAGCAAGCTACCTTCTAGGATATCCAAGAATCCTCATGGGGAGAGTGTAACACATTTCCAGCACCTAGAAGTGCTCTTCAGGAAAAGGCTCATCTCTCATTCATCTGTAGTCTTGATGTCTAGTGGAGTGCCTGAGAGAGGACCCGTGAGTATCTGTACACTGAACAGTGGGAAGGCAAAGGCACAGCTTGACAGCATTCTCTCTTGTTCTTTCCTACTTCCTTAGTCCTCCATACTGTATGTGATGGGAATAAGTTGATATTTACTGAGGACAGTACAAGACATTTTGTCCAGGCTCCTGCCTCCACACCTGGATGTGGTTAAGCCTTTCCAAACACAGCTCTGTCTCCTGAGTCCACACAGTGACCCACCACCCCACCACAACCCTCCTACAGCCCCCCCACACCCCCTTCCCTCCACCATCCCTCTGTAGGGAGACTTTGAGCTTCCTGCTCTCAGGTAAAGTCATCAGTTGTTGCAAAGCACCTCTATTAAGGAGGGATTCTTGTTGGAGAGGCAAGTCCTATTTAATGTAGCAAGGAAAGGTTATCATGTAAAGCTTTGTTTTCTGAGGAGGGTGGGTTCCCTGTTCTGAGTTAGCTTTGTTCTGCTGAAACCCAGTAGATGTGGATTTGCAAGCTGGGGGAGCTGGGAGGATTCCATATTCTAAAAGGAGAACGACTTGAGATTTCTGGGGCAATCAAAAAGGAGATGAAAGAAGAAAAAAGAGGGCCAACAAGACAGTGTGAGTTACCCAGAACCCCTCCTGTGATCTCTAAATCCCCAGTTCTTACTAGACTCAGCAAACAGTTAAGAGAGAAGTTTGCATCCAGGCGACTAAGGAGGAAAAAGAGATAATGTATGCATTTAAGAACTAGCCACAACAGGAACCACGAGAAGAGAGACCTTGAGGATCTCCACACATCATGGGAAAGGCTGAGATGATAAAACTGAGAATTCATCCAGATCAATCTGGAGCATGAAGGGCAGAGCAGAGTCTTCTCAATGACTCCCACATCCTCAGAATTTGCTGTTCTTCTTGCCAACACCACAAAGAATGCGCAATTAACATGCGACTTGGCCTTGTCCTCCAGGAGTTGATGGTCTTGTTGTGCAGACAACAGATAAAGCCATTGGGCACCAGGCTTTCAGGCTGCGCTTGACTTCCCGTAAAAAATTATATGGGAGATTAGAGAAAGGCCTTGGGAAGGTGAGGGTCCCCCAAGTTGCAGCTTACAAGGCAGACGCAGGATTGGTTTGGCAGAATATGGGCACAGCCTTTTCAAGAGCTCCCTGTCGGAACCCTCTCAAACAGACCAGCCAGAGAGTTCCCAAGCAGACAAAAGCAGCTCTGTCCCCTGCTGGGGAAAGCACAGGCCTCACAGGATCTGCCTGTCAACTTCGCAAGCTAATCTTGCTTCCTTTTTCCTTGTGATGACTTTTGAAATTCATTTCTCCAGACCAACATTTCTCTGCCTCTGCTCTGTTTCTGAAACAAAACAAAAACAAACAACAATAAAACACAATGGAACGTGTCATTGCGCTTCCTGCACCCCACTGTCATCTACATTTGCCCTTGGCCTTTCCAAATCACCTTGAGCAGGAGGAAGGCAGGCCCAGACCACCCCCCACCCCAACCCCAGCTCCTGATCAACAGATGTCTACACACAATACTGAGGGAAGTAGGCTACTTTAGAAATTCGACGTCGCAGACTTCCAAAGGCTAATGGGTGAAATTCAGTATTTTTCTTTCCACTGTGGCCTACAAAGGTAGAGATAATCTTACAGAATCCAGAAAATGACTGCTCCATATCACAGAACTTCAATTTTTGTTTTAATGGAAATATGTTGATTTAAAAGGAACAAAAACAGACTTCTGAATTATAGGTTTTCTCTCCCCATTAACAACCCTGAATGTGCCTTTAGAATTAAGAGGTCACATTTTTATTCTTGTTTGGGGGGGGTTGGAGGCGTTGACCAGGGCTGTTGTTACCTAATGTCCAAAAGAATTTACCTCTTGGCCTCACTGTTTTCCCTTTCCGAATGAGATGTTAGTATCTTGGCTGTGTCTCAAATAAACGTACAATTCAGGTTCTTATTTCTCCCCCAGCGGAGCCTCTCAAATCCCTTATCATCAGCTCAACAGGAAGGAGATTACTTTGTTACCAGAATATTGAACACTGATGATTTACTTGTTTATACACGGGAGGAAGAAAGCTCTGAAATATTCGGTTTCGTGTACAATAGTTCCCGATTCTCGGGGCCGGGGCAGGGAGAGGGAGACCCAGTGTGGCCGAGGTGCACTGGACGATTTTACACAACTTTCCCCAAGCAGGGAGGAAAGGACCTAAGCCTCCGGGTCAGACAGAGGTAACCAGACCCATAGTTACGCCTTCGTGGCCACAGCCGGGAGGCGCCCAGCACAGACTCTCGCTTACTGCTCTCATTTTAACAGAAAAACTGCAGATGCTGGAGTCCGACCCCGGGCTCAAATCCCCCCCAGATCCCTGCCTCCAGCTAATACCTATTGGAGACGCCCCCTGTGCCCCAACTCCTCACTCCCAATGTGACCTTGGGCAAATCTTTAATTGCTTTGTACCTCTGTTTCCTAAGGAGTAAAATACGGACAATAAAACTGGGTGACAGCGCCATTCAGAAGACATAAAAGCCATGAAGGGTCCAGCATGAAGCCTGAGCAGCCCAGTTTTCAGACATCCCCTACTGCATGTTCATTTCACTTCCCTTTCCTTTAGAAGGCTGAACTAGCACTGTTTAGCGCAGGGATGGGCGAACTGCGGCTGAAGCGCCAAATCCACCCAGCCGTCTGCTTTTGTATATGCAGTGTCACCGGGCCTGGGGGCCTGTGGCTGCTTTCACTCTGTGACAGTGAGCTGGGTAGTTGCAATAACACTATATGGCCCACAAACTCAGCGATATTGACTCAACGATATTGACCTTGAAGGAAAGGTTTGCCCCCCACTCCCCAGGCCAGTGGAAGGAGACTGGGTTTTAGAGAAACAGCAGCTCCCGTGTTTATCAAGTGTGAGGCATTGAGTGGGAAGTAAACGTCCGGAACCAGCCTCCCCACCCATCCAGTGACGATGGTATTCCTAGCCTCAGGGGCCCCAGGGTGAGCAGTTGGCAATAGAAAATGAATAAAGTGTCCTGGCATTGTGGCTTGTTCTTCCTGTTTTTCTTTCATTTCATAAATGGAGGGGAAGATAAAAATATCATTTGGGAACAAGAAGAGAACTCAGAAGTGGTCTGCTTCAGCCTGGAAGCTCTTGGAAGTACTGATTTCTGCTCCTCCTCTTAGAAATTCTGATTTGGTTAGATCTTAAGAAGGGTGATGGCATCTAGCTTTTATTTGCAGTCTCTTGGCTAACTGATGAGCTGTCTGATGTGGAAGGCAGTGATCTAGTCCACCAGACCCTCTGCGGAGGCGGGGGTGGGGGCGTGGGGGCAGGCAGCAGTCAGCAAGCACAGAGCCATTGCAGCCTCCAAGGCCCCTGGTCCCAGGTGCAAGGCTGTCACCGTGGCTCACAGAGAAGGGACAGACTACCTTCTGCTCATTCCTCTCATCGGAGCAAGGAGGCACAGCAGATGAACTTAATGCCTGGAGACACTTCATTCAGACTCCTGGCGGTCTGTCCTTTCTGCAGTTTTCTTGAGGCCTTAATGACAGAACCCTGAGGACATAGGATGTATCACAGAGCATCATTCTTCTGCCTGTTACTATTGAGTCCATGTCCTGGGAGGTTGTGAAGATGGGAGGCAGGTCTAAGATAACCCCAAAACTGTCATGCACCATGAGTGGTCTCTTCAAGGTACAAAGCTGACTGCCCTACTTCTCCCCTTAAGAACATACAATGGGGGGCGCCTGGGTGGCTCAGTGGGTTAAGCCGCTGCCTTCGGCTCAGGTCATGATCCCAGGGTCCTGGAATTGAGCCCCGCATCAGGCTCTCTGCTCAGCCGGGAGCCTGCTTCCTTCTCTCTCTCTCTGCCTGCCTCTCTGCCTGCTTGTAATCTCTCTCTGCCAAATAAATAAATAAAATCTTTAAAAAAAAAAGAACATACAATGGCTCTGGTTCCCATCTGGGTAGAGACACCTCCCCACCCTGCCACTGCTCTGGAACTAGGCTACCCAGATATTCACACTGCTTAGGAGTGATATGACCCTGGGCGCATTACTTAATCTCTCTGTGACTCCGTTTCTTCATATGTGAAATATAGGTCATAACACATTCTTCTTTAGGTTGTTATGAAGGTTGAAGAGTTCATATATGTAAAGCCCTTAAAAATAGCACCTGGTACAGAGTAAGCACCCAGTGGTACTAACTATTATCATATTTCACACCATTCTTCCTCTCACTCCCAGTGCTCCTGTACCTGGAACATACCAGTCTCTCTCCCACCCCAGGACCTATGCACATGCTATTCCCTATCCCTCTCTGAAATGACTCCATTCCATGTCAGTCTTCACCCACCTGCTCCAACTCACCTTGTAGGTCTCACTTCCTCAGAAATTTTTCCTGACCCTCAAGGCTATCCAGATACCCCTTTTTACATAATGTTATGTAAAACATTACTTCTTACTACAGCTATAACTGGACATTTATTTGTAGGTTTAGTCGATTACCATCTTTCACCCTCGTAAGACTAGAGCTTCCTAAGGTCAGGGGTGGTATTTATGACCCCAGACTCTGCATCCCCAGCCCCTGCCATAGTGCTCGGCCTATTCTAGTTTCTGTTATTTACAAATGCTAAATTCTGGTGTCAGTTGGAATTCACATCAGCTAAGAGTAACTGAGGCCTGGTTACTATTTTTAAACACACAAAGGTTGATTCTATTACATAAAATGCTCCCAGAGAGAGGCAGGTTGACATTGTAAGGATGCCAGAGGCCTACAAATGCCAGACTTACCTGAAAGGCAGCAGCCAGAGAAGAACAGGTATGACGGCTCTGTGAAACCATCAGACACCCGGACTCCTCCTCCTTTTGCTCTCCCAGGAGTGGCTTCCATTCTCATATTACCTCACGGTCCAAAGTGACCACTGAAATTCCAATCGTTGCACCCATGTCTTAAGCAGCAAAAAGGGCTTGAGAGAAGGGAGAAAAGTACTCTCTTCTAGAACTCTTACACAACCTTCCACTTTTATCTGTTTGGCCAGAACTTGCATGACTCAGATTAAGGTTTTGTTACTGAAGAGGGAGAGAACCAAAGTTTGGGTGGGTCCTCCAGCTGGCTCTGCTCTAGACAGTGATTAGGTGTCGTATTCCAGTGGATGATGCACTGCATGTCTGATATAAAAGATACTGTGCTGAGAGACTCTGAAGGGGGGCACTGCTTTCCCAGAGGAGGAATGGGTGGTGTCTGACCCACTGGAAGTAAACAGTTGTAAATGGATGAGACTTGACAGCAAAGACATGTTGGCATGAGTAGAAATCAAACCATTATTATCCCAGGTGTTTTAATGGGTTCCACCATCCCCTGCCTGGACTTGACCCCATCTGTCATCCTCACATCATCACCAACCCCCCTCTTAAAGATGAAGCCAGAGAGAGATACACAAGAGTTGAGTGAGGGGAGAAGATTTGGGGATGGAGAAGTAATTTTCTATACGCTGCTTGATATCAGAGCAACCTTTCTGTATTTTGGCCCCATCATGTTAAAAAAGAAAAAGAAAAAATAAATAAAATCTGTTGAAGCAAAGTGTCCCGTTTCATTTCAGGTGGGGAACCAGCCTTGGTAACAGGGCTGCAGTGAGATTCCAGGAGCCACTTAGAATATAAACCATCCAGCTCCTTTTAAGACACTAGCTCCTGAAGTGACCCATGGCCATCTTGGTCAGTCAGCCAATCACCCAGGGAACTGCAACAACTCAGAGTAAATAGAAAAAAAAGAAAAAGAAAGAAAGAAAAAGAAAAGAAGAAAGCAAGCAAGCAAACGTTGAGAAGAGAGACCTCAGCGCTGGCTGGGTAGTCATGAAACAAACAGCCATTGAAGCTGTTCAAACAAATATCTTTAATCTGTTTGTGACACCTGTCGCCTAGGCGCCGAGAAGGTCCCAGAAGGTCAGAGCCCTTCAAGTCTCAGTGGGAGAGTGAGAGAATCCTTTCACACAGACCCTCTCCCAGGGCATTGCAAAGCTGGGCATAAATCATTGTCTTTTCTGTTTACAGTTACCATTATCATTCTTTAGAAGGATGCTGTTTAGTCTCCATGTATTTGTGTTCTTTCCAAACTTCCTCTTGTGGTTGAGTTCTAGCTTCAGAGCATTGTGGTCTGAAAATATGCAGGGAATGATCCCAATCTTTTGATACCGGTTGAGTCCTGATTTAGGACCGAGGATTTGATCTATTCTGGAGAATGTTCCATGTGCACTAGAGAAGAATGTGTATTCTGTTGCTTTGGGATGAAATGTTCTGAATATATCTGTGATGTCCATCTCATCCAGTGTATCATTTAAGGCCTTTATTTCCCTGTTGATCTTTTGCTTGGATGATCTGTCCATTTCAGTGAGGGGAGTGTTAAAGTCCCTTACTATTATTGTATTATTGTTGATGTGTTTCTTTGATTTTGTTATTAATTGGTTTATATAGTTTGCTGCGCCCACGTTGGGGGCATATATATTTAAAATTGTTAGATCTTCTTGTTGGACAGACCCTTTGAGTATGATATAGTGTCCTTCCTCATCTCTTATTATAGTCTTTGGCTTAAAATCTAATTGATCTGATATAAGGATTGCCACTCCTGCTTTTTTCTGATGTCCATTAGCATGGTAAATTCTTTTCCATCCCCTCACTTTAAGTCTGGAGGTGTCTTCGGGTTTAAAATGAGTTTCTTGGAGACAACATATAGATGGGTTTTGTTTTCAGGAAAATTCCATTTTGATGAATTTCATCAGCATTCCAAATTGTTTTTTGTTTGTTTGTTTGTTTGTTTGTTTCGGTAATAGAGGTTGGTACTAATGAGTTTGTTGCTAGAAATCACTCTCCTGATCTTCTAAATCTGGGCACGAGATTGAAGAGCAGGTGTCTTTCTACAGTGAGCGTCCATTGCCAAGGCTGGACTCCATCCTGCTCCTTGCAAGTGCTTCCCTGTGACCCCGGAAGGGGCAGGGGTGGGCCTGCCTAGTCCAGAGGGTGGGCTCTTTGCTGTGGACACAGGAGGACCTGTCCTCTTCCTCCAACACCTAAAAATTTTCAGGTAGCCACATTTAGTGGAGAACAGAGATCTTGGGCAAGAAGTCGTGTGGGCACCCAAGAGTGGCTTTAGTTCTCTCCCAGCTACACACACTCTTCTCTCCTATTTGCTGATCTAACAGGTGAAACTTTTTCAATTTTATCTAAAATTCCCCTGCCTTCCCTCAACCCAATTTCTTCCCCCAGCCCTTCCAATATAGAAATTCCAGAGCCATCACTGGTTTTAACCACAACTTGGCCTTAGACTTGACCTTGATTTTTCATGCTTGGTGTCCTCCTGTGTGTAGTGAAGGGACTGGACTAAACAACCTCTAATCCCCCTCCCCACCTAACAGCCTACATGGTCACTGAGGTCCCATGTGCTATTAGTGTGCAAGCATCATGGACACATTTACCTGATCCATGGCCCAAGTGGCTTCTAGTCGTGAGTTATGGTTGACCTATCAATTTCCAATGAGGGACCATATGAACTGGCAGTTAGGACATCCTTATCTGCCGAGGTCCTGCCTGAGTCAGCCTGGGCACCACAGGTTCTCTAGAGAGTTAGAGAGGCATTCTGCTATGCTGTCATTCACCCCCCCAAGCCCCCCCCCCCGCCCCCCGTTGTCCACGATCTCTCAAAAGCTCCAGAGGTGGCAGAACACACAGGAATGAATTACCTTTTTGCCTGTCTTTCCAGGGCCCGTCTGGGGAGTTCTCCTAACAATGCCTCTCTAGTAATTATAAGCCCTTAATTTATACTTTCTTATTTGAGCCTCACAATGAGCACACAAGATGGAAAAACAAAAGCCCTATTATGACTGTGACCCTTTCTGATGGGAGTGAGGGGACTTTAAGAGCCACTGGCTAAGAGTCTTATGAGGCAGGACAGGGGTGAAAGAGGGTCAGCCTTCGGGAGCTGGGAGCCACGGCAACTCTGGGCCAAGACTCACAGCCAAACCTGCACTCAGACCTCAGGGAACATCTGTAGAAACTGCTTGCCAATAAGGACACTAAGTGTCGGAGAGGAGAAAGGTTTCCCAGAAGCTCCCACCCGTCAGTGCCGAAAAATTTTAAAAAACTGGAACTCCGTTCTCTCTGACTTCTAGTCCAAGGGAATTTGAGTTTTGTTAGTGTGCACCACCCGTAAGGGTCAATGCCAAGGCCTCTGGGCTCTATGGGAAGGAAGTGAGAGCCAAACCTGTGAAGCTCAGACCCACATGTCCCAAGGGAACAACCACCCCCTCAGAAGGCCAGAGATGAAGGCTGGACAGAGAACTGGGAAATGAGAGGTGGTGGGCTGTGGCCAGTCGGATGATGTGCCTTGGCCCCTCTCCGCAAACCCCTGTCCTGCCAACCCCTGCCGTCTCCACATGCCTCCTTCTCCCTTGCGAAGGTGCTTTATCCCGTGCAGCCCCCACATTCACAGTCCGTGTGCCCTGTCCTCTGACAACACCCTGCTAGATCCTGGCATCACAGTAGCTCTGTAGTGGGCCTCTAATGATTGTCAGAAATGAGATTTGCAAAAACAGCAGTGAAACGAGATGCTGAGTGCAGGGGGAGGCCTGGGGGGAGCATGGGACAGGGAGAGGTTGAATCGGGCTCCTCTTCCCAGGAAAGTAGGGTCTTGGGGTCTGGTGCAGGGAGACCATTCATTCCAGCAAAGCCTAAGAGTGTCTGCTGTGTAGTTGGCCAAAGATCAGGGCCCCTCCACCGGTCTGTGACATCACATTTCAGCAACAGCCACGCTTAAATGTCTCAGTGGAATTCACGCATGGGAACTGTGGGGAATGAACGCTACTGCTCCTGTTTGTGTTTTTCCGGGAAATACTATTTAAGTTGTAAACTGAGCTCTTCCATTTGAGAAGCTGACGCCTCGGCCTCATTGGCCTTTTGCCATGTGAGTCCCTCTGAGCACCTGACCACGGATCCAGGCAGTCGCGCCCATGGCTTAGGCCACTATGTTGCTCCGGGTCCCAGGGCGTAAGCTAGGCGCTGGGCCTCCAAGAAGACACCGTGTGGCCTATGGTCATGTGAATTACAAAGATGTCCTTCCTTCACTAGAAGAAAACGAACACTCTGAGAAATCACTCTGAGAGAGATTAAGGAGCTGAAAAAGCAGGAACAGCAAGTGGGGGAGAGGAGAAGAGGTACGTTACGTTCTGTGCAGAGAACTCCCTGGGAAGAGGCAAGTCCTAATTCAGGCAGCAAAGTCTCCAGTTCTGACAGTGTGAACTGGGGAAGCCCAACATCACCAGCAGGACAGGCCACCGGGTGGTCTGTAAACACAGGCCCGAGGAATGTTTACTTTCTGGAAAGCATGTTTGTCTCTCCTGGGCTCTGGCTCTGTTGGGGAGATCTGGTCCCAGCATCTTCCATATGTTCCCTTGGAGGCTAGCATTCCCTCTGGGCACTGTCATCAACAGAGACCACGGGACCCTGTCGTTCCTCACTCAATCCTCTATCCTTGTTTTCCCGTCAACATCTGCAAGGAGCAAACTCAGAGGCCAACATCTTCTTGCCTACTAGAGGGGGACATTAAGTCAGTGAGTGGGTGGTCCCCACAATGCTATGTTGGGCCAGGCCAGTCAGGGATTCCAAAGAATAGAAGACGCATTACTTGCTTCTTCCTGAGAAGCATCTTATAAAATGTTAGAAGTGATTATAAACAAGCCATTTCGTTTTAGGTCACCAGACCTTTGTATCGGCTGTTGCCTCCTTCGAGAAAGTATGTGGCGTACTGCTGTGTATAGATGTGCACACCAACTTATCCTTCAGGGTCACATTTAAATACCACCTCCACTGGGAAAATTCCCTGGCCTCCGTGCCCAGGCCAGAATGGCCTCCTGGCCACTCCCTACCCCCTGCACGTTGTGACTTTTCTGCAGCACACAGCACATTTCATCTCCCTACAAGACAGGTATGAGCCTCTCCCTCTAGACAGACTCCTTCACAGCAGGGAGATAGAGCCCTTCCCTGATACATCAAAGGAGATCACATATGTTTATTGAATGAATTAATTAAAAAAGCAATTTAAAAAAAGGCATGAATATACAGGTTTATACGTGTAGAACCACACCCATTTTTGGCAGTAGGTCTGAGAGTCCTGGAGAGTGCCATGATAGAAAAGCAAAGCAAAAGGTAGGGGAGATGGGTGGCAGGGGGAAGCAATGCAGAGACACTGTAGCCAGCCTACCAAGTTCAAACCCAGCCCCACCACTTGGTGGATGAGTAACCTGACCTCTGTAAGTCTGTTTTATCATTTGGAAATTGGTGGTCATGATAGCAACCTGCCTCAAAGAGTTGGTGAAAGGTAAAATGAGTTCATACACAGAAAGCACATAGAATGGAACCTGGCACTTCTCAAATACTCAGTACCGTTAGCTAGGTGTTTCTCTAAGGGAACAGAGGTAGGAGAGAGCCGTTCCCTTTATCCCCTCCGTATTCTTTGAATGTTTACACCAAATAATTCAACAATAAAACAAACAAACAAACAAAAAGTAAGTTTAGAACTTCTGCTTTCAGTCATATGGCAGAATAGATATCCTGATTGACAATCTTGAAGTTAATTAACAAATTCTGGATACGATACTACACACACATGCAAACTCTGTAAATGCATTCATTTTCTTGCAAGAAAGTCAGGAATACTAATGTCAAAATTTAAATGAAGAATCTCCACACAGTTCTCCAAAGAGGCTGCACCAACTTGCATTCCCACCAACAGTGTAAGAGGGTTCCCCTTTCTCCACATCCTCTCCAACACATGCTGTTTCCTGTTTTGTTAATTTTGGCCATTCTAACTGGTGTAAGGTGATATCTCAATGTGGTTTGAATTTGAATCTCCCTGAGGGCTAATGATGATGAACATTTTTTCATGTGTCTGATAGCCATTTGTATGTCTTGATTGGAGAAGTGTCTGTTCATATCTTCTGCCCATTTTTTTATATGTTTGCCTGTTTCGTGTGTGTTGAGTTTGAGGAGTTCATTATAGATCCTGGATATCAACCTTTTATCTGTACTGTCTTTTGCAAATATCTTCTCCCATTCCGTGGGTTGTCTCTTTGTTTTTTTGACTGTTTCCTTTGCTGTGCAGAAGCTTTTGATTTTGATGAAGTCCCAAAAGTTTATTTTCGCTTTTGTTTCCTTTGCCTTTGGAGACATATCTTGAAAGAAGTTGCTGTAGCTGATATCGAAGAGATTACTGCCTATGTTCTCCTCTAGGATTCTGATGGATTCCTGTCTCATGTTGAGGTCTTTTATCCATTTTGAGTTGATCTTTGTGTACGGTGTAAGAGAATGGTCGAGTTTCATTCTTCTACATATAGCTGTCCAGTTTTCCCAGAACCATTTATTGAAGAGACTGTGTGGAGATTCCTCAAGAAATTAAAAATAGAGCTTCCCTATGACCCTGCAATTGAACTCCTGGGTATTTACCCCAAAGATACAGATGTCGTGAAAAGAAGGGCCATCTGTACCCCAATGTTTATAGCAGCAATGGCCACGGTCGCCAAACTATGGAAAGAACCAAGATGCCCTTCAGTGGATGAATGGATAAGGAAGATGTGGTCCATATACACTATGGAGTATTATGCCTCTATTAGAAAGGATGAATACCCAACTTTTGTAGCAACATGGACGGGACTGGAAGAGATTATGCTGAGTGAAATAAGTCAAGCAGAGAGAGCCAATTATCATATGGTCTCACTTATTTGTGGAGCATAACAAATAGCATGGAGGACAAGGGGTGTTAGAGAGGAGAAGGGAGTTGGGGTAAATTGGATAGGGAGGTGAACCACGAGAGACTATGGACTCTGAAAAACAATCTGAGGGGTTTGAAGTGGCGGGGAGGGGGGTGGGAGGTTGGGGTACCAGGTGGTGGGTATTATAGAGGGCACGGATTGCATGGAGCACTGGGTGTGGTGAAAAAATAATGAATACTGTTTTTCTAAAAATAAATAAATTGAAAAAAAATTTAAATGAGGGCAGAAATTCTAATTATTGGACAGAGTAGTGAAGCTAGGTTTTGTCTGGAGGGTATTTGATCTCGACTTTGACTCACAAGGTAAGGTATGGGAACAAGATTCAAAGCCTAAGACCTTCCTGTCATGGGTTGTCCAACAGAGTAGGTTTTCTTAAAGTTGAGAAGCAAAGAGCTACTCACTCAGTATAAAAATAGACCTGTAAATAAATGCCTACCCTTCCAGGGGCCATAAGGAAAATTGCTCATTTCTAACCTTAGTACAGAGTAAACAGAAAATATATATATATATTCTGAAAGTTTGCAGCAGAAAAGGAGCACACACATGGGTATGCAGGCCAAATTCATATCAGTTGATTGATCTAAAAAAAACAAAAATAAAATCCTCACACAGAAATCTGGTTCACAGTGGTCCCAGCCTGGAAGTGTTCCCAGGTTCTTGGCAGAAACTACTGCAAATCTCAGAAGGAACCTACCTTCCACCCAGACATCAGTGAATTCTCACAGATAAAGTTCCAAAGTAAATCAGCAGGATGAAGTCAAAATGAAACAGATAATGAAACAGATCAATGTGAGTGAGAACCTGCTGAAGCAGACCCAGGGAGACTTCAGCTATTGGAGTTATTAGAGACTGAATATAAACTATGTGTGTTATGTATACAGAAGTTAAAAAGCTATAAATAAGAAGCTTGAAAATATGAGGACCAAGTGAAACATATAAAGAATGACCAAGCATGTTGAAAAATAAGCAAATCAAAATTATAAAAATGAAAAATAGTAAGAGTTGAAATATAAGAGGCAGGTCTAACGGTAGATTAGATTTGCTGGAGAAAGTCCATGAACTGGAAGACTGATCCAAACTCAGTATCCAGAATGTAGCACAAAGACACAGAAAGATAGATTTAAGAGAAAAAGCTAAGTTGTCTAAGTTAATCAATAAGTGGTCTCTCTGTTTCTTTTTAATGTTTTACCCAATTTAGATACAGTAAAATTATAGTCCACCCCAGTTTCACACCAGTCCATTCTCAGAGAGAGTACAAATTATTTACTAAAAAATACAGATCCATCAAAATATTTTTCCCACAAGTGAAAATATTCTTAAGAGCAATTCAAGAATTCCAAAATTAAATTGTGCACACCTTAAAGCTTTCATCATTTACTTTGTGCAGTACCTCTCTTGTCTTTATAGGGATACATTTCTATGATTTTTTGTTTACCAGATTTGTACTCAAAAATTTTAATTTTCTAAACGCTTCAGAAGATCATATTTTGGGACGCT
Organism: Neogale vison; assembly: GCF_020171115.1. Classification (NCBI taxonomy): domain Eukaryota; kingdom Metazoa; phylum Chordata; class Mammalia; order Carnivora; family Mustelidae; genus Neogale; species Neogale vison. Next base: position 95,467,978 of record NC_058098.1, on the reverse strand, counting down.
CCATTAAAAAGATTTGCATTAAAGGGGCACCTGGGTGGCTCAGGTGGTTAAGCTTCTTACTTTGGCTCAGGTCATGATGTCAGGGTCTTGGGATCGAGCCCCACATCAGGCTCTGCACTCAGCAGGGAGTCTGCTTGTCTCTCTGCCCCTCCCCTTGCTCATGCTTCCTCTCTCTCAAATAAATAAATAAAATCTTTTAAAAAGATATTTGCATTAAAGATATTCAACTAAAAAAAATGCATCCAAGACTTAGAAGACTCAGGTGCAAAAAATTTAGTGCTGTCCCATAAAAACACTTCCAAAATCCTATTATGATATACTTTCGTATTCAACATCAACTTTGCTACCAAAGTAGAAGAAACTAGTTTAGTTACTCTGCACCTACAAAAATTTTTGTAAATTTCAACGACTTCAGCTTCTATTTTATAATTGGTAAAATACCAGAGCTTGTTTGGCAAGTTATATGTCTCTTAACCTATTCCAAATATATCTCTGTTCCATAGGTTTCTTAATTTAGTAAGGACATTATTTTTATCACATTGTAGTCACATTAATATCAAAACAAAACAATTTATCTTCACTGTTGAAGTTTGAAATGAATTCATGGTAACATTCACCATGCCAATTTTTTTCTACTCCCCAAACTTTGACTCCATGAATTAGGTTACGAAAGAATTGAACCATTATTGAAACTACCTGATTTCCTGTTTGAAAAATCTGACGACAGTGATATAAAAATAGAATCATTTAGCTGCTTGCCAAGTTCCTCTGCTGAGACAAGATTCTCATGGTATCCCTTGAACTTTTGCATATGCATGAGAAAAATTAGAACTGAAAATTAGTGAAATTAATTTAGAATGGTCATTTAATCTAAATGAAAAGTCGTGCTTCCCAACGTAAGGGGCAAGCACACTATTTTCGCTGTATATGTCCACAGCTTAAACTAACTACTAATTTTTTTGGTGTGGATGCTGCTCCCTCTATCATCCGATTGGTATCCTCTGGTTTTCACATGTTCAGTGGTAACACTGAGGCTCCGTAGAAGGTAAATGTCTGCAATCCCTTTGTGTAGATCACACATTCATCATTGATTTTTTTTTAAAAGATTTTATTTATTTATTTGACAGAGAGAGATCACAAGTAGGCAGAGAGGCAGGCAGAGAGAGAGAGAGGGAAGCAGGCCCCCTGCTGAGCAGAGAACCCGATGTGGGACTCGATCCCAGGACCCTGAGATCATGACCTGAGCCGAAGGCAGCGGCTTAACCCACTGAGCCACCCAGGCGCCCCCATCATTGATTTTAATGAAAAGCAGAAATCAGACCTGCAATTTATCATTAAACATATACTTCTGTTTGCTTATAACTCATTGCTGTCAAAGAAGATTTTTAACTAAGAAAGCATTATCATCAGCCAATCAGTCAATGAAATAAATAGTTGTGGATTCGTATGTACAATAAAAGGCAAAATCACAGTTGCAAGGGTGTCCAAATTACTCTAGACAGTAGAATTGCTCAGCCTCCATTCTGCTCATGTTATTTGATAGTTTTCCAGGCTTCACATCAACCCTGCCACCCATACTCTGGTGACCTGGGCATTACAAGGCTGCAGGCAGAGGACACAGCATAACTGACTATTTATCAGGTGGTTGCCAGGACCAGCAGTACTGAACCATAGTCCCACCACTCTCGAAGTCCAAGCACACTTCATTTCATCAGTGATTGTCCTGCCTGATGCACTTGAGTGGGCAATGTAATCAGGGCTGGGACTAGGGTGGGGCAAGTGAGACATTCACCTTGGGTGCAAAATGTAAGGTGGCACAAATAATTCAGCAATTAAAATTCTAAAAGTATGCTAAAGCAATATTTTAAAATAGAAAAAAATTAATGCAAAAAATCTACACTAAGCAGAATATCAAAATTTTCAATAAAGACAGGGTCCAACTTTGCATTTGTACAACCCTAACTGTGAGTGCTTCGCTCACGAGATCCCGCCCTTATCTGGTGAATAAAGGAGATCTGTAGGAGAAGGGAGGCTGCCCTGGAGGACAAGAAGAAGGAGGTGGGAACGTGCCATTCTCTGAATTCCCTCTAACCCAATTCTTCTGCCCCTGTTGCCCCTGTTGCCCCTGCTTTAAGTTTTCATGCAAATCTGACCCCACTTCTGCAGGCAAAAGCCTTCAGAATATTGCACTTGGTTTGGATCTTTACTATTTTTTCCCCCATAGTTCATTTCAGGCCTTAGTCGTGTACTTTGATGGCACCCTGCCTGGAGACTCTATAATCTGAAATCACCTTTGAACCACATGGATCCTTTAACCACATATGGGGCAGGACAGCTCGGACATCATTTAGCTACATCTCTCCTTCTATTAATTCTAAATTGTCCCGGGCTCTCAGTTCCATCTGTCTTTGCATCTATTTCTTAACGATTTTATTGCCTATGCCATTGTTGTCAGCTGGTTCTTTTTAAATTGAATCTGACAGTGCTGTGAATCTATGGTGGGCTTAGAGGCCATTCTTAGAATTGTGTGTAACATAGCGGTGAGGACTCAAGGGGCTTTGCCATTCAGAAAAAGCTTTGGTAGTATGTGAGCTTCAGGTCACCTCTGTTGGCTGCTCAAAGGCCTCTTTGGTTATAGTTATGTGATGCTTGAGCTTAGTTGAGTGGACAAAGTTATTGGTCAAGTGATATGGCTAAGCAAGGATTTTGATGATTAAAGAAATGTCTTAGAAGAGAACCCCAACTGATGCCCCAACAGGTGTTCTTTGAGCTGGAATGGGGTGGGGAGGAGGAGGGGAAAGGATGGTGCAACCTCTTATTCAGAGGAAGAGCTGGAGGGGTGATATCATGAAGCAAGACTGAGTTCTCTACATGGCGGTCGGTGTTGAAGTCAGTCAACAAACACTTATTGAGAATTTATGTAAGGGTTTAATGTAAAGAGATAGGAAATTCTGAAGACCCAGGTCCAGTGAAGTCCTTCCTATGGGACCCGGATGTCTGTATGACAGAAAACATTGAGCAATAATTATTCCTACATCCTAGTCTCACATATGTTCAGATTGGGAAGAATGAAGGTGTAGAAGTATGTAGGTCTCCTACTGCATGTATTTTTATTCAGCAACCGTTTATGGAGCCCCTGCTATGTACTGACAGAGTCCATATTCATTTATTCAATTAAGCTTTCATTGAGTTTTTACTCTGTCCTCGGCACTGAGGGAAGCCAAGCTTGAGTAAGTCACAGCAACTGCCACCTGCAAAGAATCTGTCCAGGTTGAATTAAGACAATGTAGACAGGCAAATAAACCGAAATGGGGTCCACACAAGGTTAGAGATCCTCAGCAGGAAAGGCAGGGCACTGAAACCCAGTCACAGGACATGATAAATGGGCCAAAACATGAAAATAAGTAGGAGCCCACCAGAAGGAGATTAAGGAGTAAAAACATCATGGCTTAGTGACCACTGTACTCAGACCAGGACTAGATTCTGGGGTCACAGATCACTGCTGATCGCTTCACTAACTCCTTGTGGGCTGTAAGCTTTATCCACCCAATGAGTTTCAGTCAGAGTCCTCCGTCTGCCAAGCCGAAGAAGAGTGTTTCTGAAGAGAACACCGTGTCCTCCTATGGTTCTAATTCCTCCTGCTCTTCCCTTCTTATCAACTAGACCAGAGATCAACAAACCGTGGGCCCCGGCCAAGCCCAGTCCCCACCAGTTTTGTAAATTGCCTTATCGGCACACAATCACACTCAACAGTTGCCTTGTCCGCTTTCCCACTACAAAGACAAAGTTGAGTAGTTACGACAGGAATTCTGTGGGCCACAAAACTTAGAATATTTCCCATCTGGCCCTTTACAGAAAAAGTTCTCTGACCTTTGAGCAAAACTATAGCAGCTATGCTCTCAGCTGTCACTATTCCTCATCATTTGAACCTAGATGCAGCTCCTTGAGGGAAACCACCCTGGGAGGAAGTGAGTGGAGATGAGAGAGGGCAGGGACAGGAACTGGAGGCAAAGCCTGGGAGGTGAGATCTCTCGGCAGAGGAAAGACATCCTCTCTGCCCAGTGACTTAGGGCTGGTATAAGAGGACATTATGAGGATACTGGGGCCGATCAGAAGATTGGAATTCTTTTTCACAATAAGATTGTTTCACTGTGCCTTTAAAAAAAAATGTGTAGCCTTATACTTTGCCAGATTTCAGAGACTCTATGGAGAGTTCTTTTTATAAAGCACGATCGTGCAAGAGGAAGATAGCGCCTCAGGTGTTTGAGCTGGGAGGCCACATACAATTCAAATCAAAGCGGACGACCCTCCGTGGGACTGCAGCAACCTGAGGTGGAGAACGTAATCCACATCCCACACAGCCCCCCGGACCCCTGTCTCTGGCAGCCTGATGATTAATGCGTAAACCAGGAAGACATTTCATTGACTGCCTTCTGGTCTCTTAAGCACAATGCAGTCAATAAATATTTATTGAATGCATTTTCCTAAGGCTTGCAGCACTTGCTCCATGATAAGTCATAACTGAATAAGCAAGAATTGTTCAGGGCTGTTACAAATAAATATATAAATGTATGTTAATGGAATTCAAGCAGGAATGGTCAGCAGGAAAGAAAATATGCATCCGTCTACGGACAGGACATGCTTCTTGGGGTGAATAAGAAAGAAGCATGTCACGTAAGCTCCAGAAGTGAGGATTGCCAAAGAAAGAAGGGAGAAAGGTAAAAAAAAAAGAAGAAAGGCATAGAGAGAGATTTATAAATGGCTCCATTTTGAACAAATGAAAATACATACTTTTCTTTAGGGCCAAGCTTTTGTATTCTCTCTGGCTTTATGTGGGTAACATTTTCATCTGTCACTGAAATGGCTCCTCTGCTCAAGAAATGGCAGAGTTAACTGAAATGGGCTCCCAAATTGTAATTTTTGCAATAAAGGTAAAATATGGCTATCTGCAGCCCATTTGAAGCTATAGTACCAATATGCCGATGCAGTTCCCCCTTAAGCCCCAGTCACATTAGATTCTGAATGGCGTATCGCCAATTGGGGCACAGGCATGGGAGTTAAGGTACGTTTATTTAAGACTGAATGCTTATCCTGAGTTAAAAGCAAATTAAAATCTTGCATTTGAGATAATATTAAAAGGGGACAATGTAATTAGCCCATTCTCCTCTGTGCAGTCTCGTCACGCTCCTGTAGAGCCTGAGAATGCACAACTACAGTGAAAGCAGAAGCCTGGATGGTGCTGGAAAGGAAAGGCATCTGCATAGCTAGGTGTCCAGCTTTGTAGGGGAAAGATCTTGCCTCTGGGAAGTGATCCAGTAAGCCAGCCTACAATTAATGCAAAACATCATTACTGACCATCTAGGTCCAGCCCTTCACCAGATTGGAAAGGACTCTAGTGACTGCACAGTTCACCTCCATTGGCTCTGCTTCTGGGTTCCCTGTCCACAGCCACTCCACGACGGAAGAGGGAACCAGGCTTCATTGGCTTTAGGCAGCAAGAAAGAGGCAGAATCAGGAAGGAAATCAAGACGTCTCAGGGTTCTTTTCAGGAGACCCCCGCAAGGGTGGAAGGTCATCAGGTCTACAGCGTAGCAGACCTTCCTTGGAAGCAGCTGTGGCCCCTTGGGGTAATCTAAAGAAGACACACAGGCTTGATTCGTGGCATTTTGAGAGTTGTCTTTGCCCCTCTGGTGCTGGCTTTGCCCTGTCTGGTGCTCTAGACAACAACCGAATGATAGGTTTTATGGCCACCAACTCAACCGAGGAAACTTGCCAGAAGATTTACGGCTTACCGCTCACCCTCACCAAAATATCTGAATTCCACTCTCTCCTGAATTCTAGACCACCTGTCCATTTTTCCAAAAGAGAGAGAAGGAAAAGATTCTGTGGGGTTTCTTCCTGAAGGTTATCACTTCTGATCATGTATCTGAAGGCTGACCTGACATACTTAGGCTTACCTTGAGAAGAAAGCCTAGATGGCTAGGAAGAAAATGTGGAGAAAAGTGTTTTAAAGTTTAGAATTATAAAACATCACTTAAAGAAGGCTTCACGAAAACTGAGCCAAAAAGCTCCTGGGCGGGGAGTCAGATCTAATCACAGCACAGGGAAGAGAGGAAGGCTTTGAACGCTTCCTGCCCTTTAAGTAGGATGCCCAGCAGACTTGTCCCAAAACCAGCTAAGCCCACCTCTTCAAGCGCCTCCAACAGGCCTCTTGCCATTCCAGGACTTGATTTCCGCTGCTGCCTCCGTAGGGCTCTAAGGCGTTTATCAGATTACCACTTGAGGTCACATATCCTACTGTCGTGTTTTGTGGTTGCTTATTTATGTGCCTGCTCTCCCCAGAGAAATGAGGAGCTTGGAGCCGAGAAGGAAAAGCTGTGTTCTGTGTGCGGCAGGTGCCCGGTGCGAATTTGTAGTGCACATGCTGAACGAAATTGCTTTACTTGTAAAGCAATTTACAAGTAAATTGTAACCGTGGTCCCAGTTCTGGCCTACAGATCCTGGGAGTCCAAAGGGTGTAGAAAAAGAATTATGCGGAATTATGTGCAGCCAGCTGACAGCTGGGCTGCTATTTGTCTGCTCTTTTCCCAAGATTCCATTGGCCATTCTGTCCCATAGAAGCCAGAAATACCTGCATATCAGAGAACCAAATGTAAGGTTTTGTCCAATAATATTTAAACCCCAAAGGCAGTGTGAGACATAATTTCTGCTTTGATAAAGTATGCATATTTTAAGGGATGGATCCATAAACTTTACAAAAAAAAATAAACAGAGCAAGATGCCTTTTAAAATGGAGGATGCAGAATTGATGTGATTATAATTGATAGCAAATGCTGATTGGATTATTTATTATTCCTAAGATCTCTGCTACATTTCAGAGGCGGCACAAGTTCGAACGTGTGGACACAGTCATTCAGGGCTCCATTCCAGATGAGAGGACATGGGGGAGTGGCTCCAAGTCCTGAGGCATCACTCACGTTGCTTCCCTCTTCCTATGAATGAGGTTTCACCCCCCACCCCAGACTTTAATATACCCAAGTATGTCTGTCTCAGCAGGAGGAGACTGTCTTTCTCCCATGAGGCATGCATTGTTAGCCACACACTGACTTCTAGATGTTCAAAGAACAGATGAAGATTTCACCAGGAGCTGGTGTTTTCTGTTAGGCTACTCCTTTCTCATATTTCATTACCCCTCAAATTGTAGAGGCTGACATAAGATTGCTAGCCTTTTAAATTGCCACATAAAAACTTTAAAAAGCCAATATTTTTATCAACAGTATTCCTTAATTCAAGAAGGATATAGTCTTTATATTGAATAAATTGACAACATTGTTCTTGTCCTTCTAATTCTACCGTATGCCTCTGATCTACATTTGGTTATCATGTCCCCAGCATGAGCATCCTAATAATGAAAATGTCTCTCTTAGAATGTTGCTTGATGGGTTCTAGATATTTGAAAACCTGGTTGTCTTTTCTTACAGATTTTAGGGTTTCATGTCCTAAGAGTCCTAACATTTAAGGATAGAATATGCAAAAGTGATCAGAAAATAGTCGTAAAAGTCATCAGAAGTCAAATGTTTCTCTGGAATTTTTCTTTGGTAGGCACAATGCTAATCCCCAATGCAAATTTTGGTGACCAAATCAGAAATTTGTCCCTTCTTCTCTGTTCCAGGTACATGGCCATCATCCATCCCCTCCAGCCCCGGCTCTCAGCCACGGCCACCAAGGTGGTCATCTGTGTCATCTGGGTCCTGGCTCTTCTACTGGCCTTCCCCCAGGGCTACTACTCAACCACAGAGACCATGCCCAACAGAGTCGTGTGCATGATTGAATGGCCCGAACATCCCGACAAGATCTACGAGAAAGTGTGAGTAGGGAGGATTCCCTGGTGACGCCTTCTTTGTCTTTTCTTATTCTTTCTTTCCATGTTCTTTTGTTGGTTACAATTTAGCGTCTATCTATAAGCATTTCTCATAACCAGTTTGATGTTAGGCTGATGTGTCCATCATTATCAAGGAACTCTTTGTGTCCCAAATACTACTCTGGACTTTGAGTGAAAATTTAAAAATATGTAAGACCTGGATCTTGTTATAGCCTGCCATCCAAGCGTTCTTCCATATCCTCCTGCGGGTTACCACGACTCTGCCCCACCAGTGTCTGCATTGCTTTGCCTGGGAGTTTGTCTCTCCAGAACGCTGCTCTGCCCTCTTGCTCAGCATGCCAGAAGGTGGGGGAATTATCCTTGCTCCCAGCAGCTCTCAACAGCAGATAGCAGTTGGAGTATGAACACCAGCTCCCTCAGCCCACAGGTGGGATGTCTCTGAGGTGTGTGTTTTACACTGCTCCAAGGTTTTGTCTCCGGGTGAAGCTCCAGTCACCCCCGCTGACACACCCTTCTCTGTACCACTGCCCTTCTTCCTACCGGCATTTCTTTCTCCTTCTAACGAAGTCACTTGCGCTTGAATCTTTATCTCAGGGTGTGCCTCTGGGGGAAGCCAAGTCATAGCACGTATCTTCCAGGGTTTTCTAGGTGGAGAAATAAGATACACATTCAAAATGGATGGGAAGGTAAGGCCAGTACAATGAGACCTTAAGAGTTACAGGTTTCGGGCGCCTGGGTGGCTCAGTGGGTTGGGCCGCTGCCTTTGGCTCAGGTCAGGATCTCAGGGTCCTGGGATCGAGTCCCGCGTCGGGCTCTCTGCTCAGCGGGGAGCCTGCTTCCCTCTCTCTCTCTCTCTGCCTGCCTCTCCGTGTGATTTCTGTCAAATAAATAAATAAAATCTTTGGAAAAAAAAAAAAAAAAAGAGTTACAGGTTTCCCTACAAGACATGCCAGCTTTTATCTTCAGGGGCCTGACTGATCGCATTAAAGGAATTTCAAAGAAATCCTGGCAATTTTCTCCAGAACTTCTCCTTGAGGCTACACTGAAATGGCTTATTCTTTGTTTTGTTCTGCTCAGGTGAGTGGCAATGTGACATTTCTATCACTGTCAGTTTCCTGGGCTCAGAGCACATTGATCTGTGGGTCCTTTGACAGTTCTCTGTAATTCTCCAACCTCGGGTTTATTATGTGAATCATAAGAGAACACTGGCGTTAATAATCCAATGATCTATGTTTTAATAACAAGATTGCCATTACTACTTCTATGACTCCGGGCAAGGATCACAGTCCCCCCTCATTGTTAAATTGAAAGTGATAAGCACTGCTTCCCATAAACAACTGCTGCGAAGTGCAAACGAGATAATGTATCCTCGCCTTGTAAGCTATTAAATGCCATACTGTTATCGAACCAAATTCATCAGATAGCGGTAGAATCATTACAGGCCTTTAAACTCATTAGGCGGTAACATGAGACACTACCTGTTGGCCCCCAAGATCTGAGGGTCTGAAAGCCTGCTGCAGAGAGTTCCACGGAGCATGGAAATGGGGCTTGCCAGAAAGCAATACATAAAGCCCAGGCTTTGCCTCCCAGACACAGGCAGTGGGATTTAATCGATCAAGCAGTGGGGGGATTAATGCTCAGCCTAGAAGGAGACATTGAAAATTATTCTTCCAAATGAAACTACAAGCCTGAGTGGGGTCTCAGCGGGGGAAAGAACAGAGCTTTCCAAGCTGTACAGGGCCCGTGAACGTGTTCAAGCCAGAAGGTTCCCTCAGAAGGGAAAAATGAAAGCCCCTGAATTAAAGCCCATTCTGTAAGCTGCTTAGAAACTGCCTTTGACTTGGTTCACGTGATTTTTTTTCCAAGTCTGCTCACCTTCCTACAGTTTTGTTTCAAAATACAGTCCGTTTATCTTCCAGCAAATTCCAAGTTTAACATGGAAACAAAGGTATTTACACAGATCCCTGGAGTCTTGCCCAAGAAATAGTAGTTTTTAAAGTTTTACTCTGAAACATTTTGCTGTCTTTTGCTTGTTGATGATGAAGAAAGCCCTTTGAGACTTGATACAGTATGCTGATTGTCTTCTTTCCTTGCAATGAGAATTTAGGGTAGCTGGACTAGAAGCATGCTTAGGTTTGCCATCATTGTTTATTTCATGATTTTTTGAACTTCTTCCTTCTTTTTATTTGTTCATTTTAAAATTTTTATTATTTTTATTAAGTTTTTAATTTTAATTCTGGTATAGTTAACATACCGTCTTAAATTAATTTCAGGTGTACAGTAGAGTGATTCCACCGTTCTATCCACTGCTCAGTGCTCACCATGCTAAAGGCTCACTTATTTCACTCATCTCTCCACCTTCCTCCGCTCTGGTAACCATCATTTTGTTTGCTGTTAAAAGTCTGTTTCTGGGTTTGTCCCTCTCTTTTTCCCTTTGCTCATTTGTTTTGTTTCTTAAATTCCACACGTGAGTGAAGACGAATAAAGATAAAGAAGATATGAGATACACACACATAAACACACACACTCGGAGGAGTTTTATTTGGCCATAAAAAAGAAGGAAATCTTGCCATTTGCAACAACATGGTTGGAGTCAAAAGTGTAATGCTAAGCAAAATAAGTCAATCAGAGAAAGGCAATACCATATGTTTATTTCATGATTTTAATCTTAAAAAATGAGTCTGGAGAACAGCATCTGATTTTATCTACTCAAGATGTGTAAAATGTTTATGGATACAGTAGTAAGTTGAAAGAATCTGTATTTGTCATCCACATATGATGTCTGTGAAGCAAACATAAGTCGAGTGCGTAGTAAGCTTTATGTAAGCCTATTTCCTTTTTGTCAATATCCTTCATAATGCCTTATGATATACTTTTAGAGAATTTAAGTTTTACTAGCTCTAACCTAAGTACTTCTGCTTCTGCTGGGACTGATTGCCATTGTCTTCTGCTGGGACTGATTGCCATTTCCACAGCAGACAATAATCCCAAATTTGAAACCAGAAGGAAAATTTTTTAAGGCAGTATAATAATTAGGTTAAGAACATGGGGTCTGGAGTTAAATGAGGGCTCAACTCCCAGCCACATCACTGTCTAGTTGAGTCATCGTGGTCAAGTTATTTAAGCCTCTAAGCTGAATGGAACATTCCACATAGAGGTATCGAGAAAAGTAAATAAGGCACATGCTTAGCCCAGTGCCAAGCACATGGGAAGAGTCTGGCGCATCATTCGTAGATCTGGGTGCATGGGTAGATGACTGGCAGGAGACAGTGTGGTGGGCAAATGCTTAGGCCCAATTTTCCTGATGAATAATTTGTGCCAGCTAATTATATAAAAAGGTTTTGTGAAAAATCTTAGATTGCCGCATTCACCTTCTGGCTACACGCTGAACCTCCAGCCCTGATCATTCATCATTCAGGCTCTTTATTAATACATGGATTAAATTAAGCACTATTAAAGAAAGGCAATCCAATAAAAGAGCAGGCAAAAGTTTTGCATATGCACTTCGCAAAAGGAAATGTCCAAATGACCAGTTAATATGTGAAGAGGCACACAACTTCATTCATCACCGGTGAAATACAAATGAAAACCATAATGACATCTTTCTGCCCACCCATTAGACGGGCAAATGTTAAGAAGCCTGACTCAACTAAGCACTTAGAACTTTCGGTGAAATTAAGAAACAATGAGAACCTTTGTAGACTGCTAGAAGAAGCCTACCTCGATAAAACCATACTGGAAAACATTTTGTAGTATCCAGAAGAGCAGAAGCTATCCACACACTACCACCCCACAGTTTTGCCCAGGGGTAACTTCCCTAGAAAAATGCATGCACATGTGCACCCAAACACAGCTAGAGTATGGTTCATATCAGCATTGTTCTTAATGCCCCAAACTGGAGGTATTCCAGATGTCCATCATCAGTTGGATGGGTAAAAAACTGTGGCACAAGCATGTAACAGAATACTATGTAATTAACACAATGAACACAATGTAGCTCCACGCAACATGGCTGGTTCTTACAAAGTCTTAAAACAAATTGAGGAAAATGGAAGTACATCTTTAAGAGCACATCAGTAGGTGGTCGAACTATAAATGCAAACAAAGCAGTAGTCACCATGAAAGTGAAGACGTGATTCTCTCTCATGGGAAGGAAGGGTGCGTGGCCAAGAAGAGACACTTAGAGATGCTTTTGAGGGGCTGACAAAATTATATTTCTTGAGCTCTGTGGTAGTAGCATGAGTGCTTGCTTAAAAACCATTCATAATACCAGGTGATTTTGCTCATCCATTTTTTCTGGAACGTATACTTCATATTTTTTAACTGTAAATTAAATGCTATTCAAAGGATTTTGCTTTTACAAGCTTTCAAGAAACTGCTTTCCTTGGGATAACCCCAGAAGTTCGTTCCTTAAGAATTACCTTCTGAGGCATGGAGCTTTGCCTAGAATGATATTATTCATGAGTTTTTACTTTTGAATAAGGCAAAGCATGGATGGACCCCACTGCATTCTCATGCTTACTTAACCTTGTGTATTTTGCCTTGCTGACTCCTACCTTTCAGCCCACCTGGAATTTGCCCAACTGGTCTAAGAGCATATGGGACAAATGCTGTCCCTGAAAGGAGTGGCAAACGTTGAGTAGAGCATAAGGCCCAGACAGTCTCCACAACCCCCACCCCTTACTGCTATATTCATAAGCATGTACCTCTGGGCAATAAAATGCAACCGACAGACTTGGTCAGTTTCCTGGAAAATCATTTCAAACTTTATTTTGCATTTTTAAAAATGAGCAAATTTTGAAGTATACTGAAAATTCCTATAATTTCTTTAATCATCTGTATGCTCATCTTTCATGAAAGGCTCTAACATTTTGATGAATATTCTTCCAGTCTCTTACTCCCTCTCTAGGGAGATACTGTTCTTAGTTTGTTTTGAAGTGTCTTACAGGCATACAGGTCAACACAAATACAGATTGCTTCCCTCTCTGTAACACAAAATGTAGCTCATATTTGTGCACATCACTCTGTATCTTATTTTTAAAATTTAAAATATCTTAGAGATATTTCCATATCAGTTCATGAAGAGCATCTCTATTCTTTGTCTCAGCTACACACAGTACTCCAGACTACCAATATACAATGTTATTTAGCCAATCACACTTTGGGTGGACTTTGGATTATCTCCAGCCTTTTGCTATTCCGGAGCACAGCCATGGATAGCCTTCACATTTATCATGCAAGGCTATCTATAGCAAAAAATTTCCAAAAATGAAATTGCTGAGTCAAAGACATATAACATTTTAATTTTGATATTTGCCCTCCATATCGAATGGTGCTAATTTACATTCTGAACCAGCAGTGTATGGAAGTCCTGGTTCCTCGACAGCCTTCCCAACAGACTAGTGTATTGTCAGGCTTTGAGATTTTTGCCCATTATAGTTAAAATTTGTGTTTCTCTTTTTACAAGTAGGGTTGAATATCTTTTCATAATAGGAGTAATTTGTATATACATCTTACTATCTGTTAATTTCATTTACCATGTCATGAATGATTTCCTATGTCATTAAACATGTTTCTATAACCTGTTATGAGTATATACATAAACACATACACATATGTTTATATGTGTGCGTAAATAATAATTTGGGGGGCACTTGGGTGGCTTAGTCAGTTGAGTGTCCGGCTCTTGATTTCTGCTCAGGTCATGGTCTCAAGGTCATGAGATCCAGTTCTGTGTCAGGCTCCTCACTCAGCGGGGTGTCTGCTTGAGATTCTTTCCCTCTCCCTCTGCTCCTATACTTTCTCTCTCAAATAAATAAGTAGATCTTTCAAAAATGAATGATAGGGCGCCTGGGTGGCTCAGTGGGTTAAAGCTTCTGCCTTTGGCTCGGGTCATGATCCCAGCGTTGTGGGATCGAGCCCCGAGTCAGGCTCTCTGCTCAGCGGGGAACCTGCTTCCTCCTCTCTCTCTGCCTGCTTCTCTGCCTACTTGTGATCTCCATCTGTCAGATAAATAAAATCTTTAAAAAAATGAATGATAATTTTGTTAACGAATCTGTTCTTTGAAAACTGACTACTCTTTGAAAATTGAGCTCTTCCAGCTGACTTAAGATAAGACACTAAGCTTTAAAACAAGCTGCTTCTAGCTCCATCCCCAGATCCCTCCGGGGACTACTTCAGTGTCCTCTGCCATCCCCTGCTTATGTTTACAGCACACAGTTAGAGAAAATATCCTAATGTTGTAACAGTCATGAAAATGAAGACGTAGGCTCATTATTAATGTAATAATATCATCATCTGTAATTGAATGCTGCCACCATGTGCAAGCTGGCTTGGCTTTGGCTGCCCTGGTGAACTGTGACACTGTCCAGGAAGTCCTATGAAGAGAGAATGGATGGACTGGTTTCATGGGTGACCAAAAGGGACTCCTCCTGGCACAGAAAAATGCAAGGGAAAGGATGAAGTATAAAAAAGAAATACATCGACCTCCCTGTTCTACTAAAATGAGGAGGAATGCACCGTAGCTTTCAAAGTTAATCAGAGCCAAGCCCATTCTTGAGGATGCTGTACAAGCTGTCAGGTTGCAGTGGTCCCAGAAGGTTCCACAACAATACCCCCAAGGACAAGTAAGATGAATGAGTCCACACTTCTTCATCAGAGGGCCTACCACCAAGGCCAAGAAAAAGTCTGTAATGAGGATGAAAAATGAGAAAGACATCCAAATGAATGAGATTTAGACAGTGGAGTTCAGTTTCCTGAATCATTTATTAACATTGGTCATATATCATTTTCTATTAATTAGACCTCCCTGTACCTAACTTTGCAGTAGAACTGTGGCAAGAAGTAAGATATGCCTATTCTGAATTCCAAATATTACCAATAGTACTGGGAAAGGAGGCAATGCAAGAAAATAGCATCATTCATGACTTTAATTACCTGGAAATTTTGTGGACGGGAACTTGAGTGTATATATTAACTCTAATATAATTCTCTATAAATGCTAGTCTTAAGAAAGACTATAAAAATGTGCTGGTTTTTTTTGCAGCATTTTGTCTTTTATACATTACAGCCCATCATCAGAAGTTAGCTGAAATTTTTATATTGATACATATTTTTTCTCTCATTAAAAATAATGAAAATTGAAAATCAACTAACTGAAAGCATATGAGGGGGAAAGGGAGTATCAGAAAATGTACCTGAAGCATTACTTCTCAAATGTTCCACCTTCTTGATTATTTCACAAATAAACGAAGGAAAAGAAATGTGAATCCTTTGCCAAGCTGCTCCAGGCCTTGGCCAAAGGGGTGTCAGCGTATTTGCGTTTCCAGGACTGATTGTTTATGCTAGCTGTTATGATTAATCTCCTCCCCTGACACCTGCTACATTTATAGATACAGCCCAGGGCCCCTGGTATTGTCTCGGCTGTTGATGAAAAGCAGTTAAGCCAAGAATGAAAAGTACATTGACACTTCAGGGAAAGATGGTTGCATAAAAACAATCCCTTAACCTTGACTCCCAGAAAGAAATTAAGAGTGAGCAAAGGAGGAGGAGGAGGAAACTTAAAAAAGAAAAGAAAAGTTAAAAAAAAAGAAAAAAGAAAGGAAAAGCCTACATTAATACAGAGACTAGGAAGTTTGCCATACAAATGCCAGAAATTTCACTCCGTTTCTGGTAGATACTGTGCAGACAGAGCCAAGGAAGAGGCAGCCACCACCAAGGACTAGCATGAGCAAGACATAAAATAGCAGCCCCTAATTTGGAGGGGACAGTATTAAGCCTGAGGAAGATGGGACCCCGTAGTTTGAGATTCCTTTGAACTGCCACAATCAGCTTCCAGAGACAGCTGCTCTTAGACTGGGCACAAGGTGCACCCAGGCTAGACAGCATAATTGATAGTAAGATAAAAATGGATGATTTCCTACAAAACTGTAAATATCAAATTGATGCAGCTTGAGGGGAAAGGGATGAAAATACTGTTCAACAACAACATTTATGAAAGGCACTGGGATCAAAATTTGTGCAGAGAAATTCTTTCAAACGTAAGAATTAAATATAAGCTCTCCTGGAGTTCAAAACCATATGGAGTACTTCCTAAGTTATATACACACTTGGCACAATATGATTGTGAAAAACTAACAAAGAGAACTCCAGAAACCTTCAGGCCAATACCATTTATAAACATATATGCAAACATCCTAATTAAAAGTCACTAAAAAAGTCAAAATGATATTAAAATAGCAATGGCTTGTTTTTGAGCATGACTTTTTTCAGCAAATAAGGTTAGTAAGTTATCAAGAAATCTGTTGTATTTCTTTCAATTAATTGGTCAAAGGAAAGCATCATTATTTGTTTCAACAAATGTCAAGGTAAATTTATTAAAATATAGTATCTATTAAAGGAAAAAGTAGCTTTTATCAGCAATAATCCTTGAGAAAATAAATGTATAAGATCTCCTTTACAGCAGAAACAAAATTAAAACACTTTGAATATTTAAGAAATAAGAGCTATATGAAGAAAATTAAAACATTGTGCTATTTTAGGGGTGCCCGGGTGGCTCAATCAGTTGAGCATCTGCCTTCAGCTTGGGTCATTATCCCAGGGTCCTGGGATCGAGTCCTGCATCAGGCTCCCTACTTCTCCCTCTCCCACTCCCCCTGCTTGTGTTCCCTCTCTATCAAATAAATTCTCTTTCTCTATCATATAAATAAATAAAAATCTTTTTCCTATAAAGATTTTTATTTATTTATTTGACAGACAGAGATCACAAGTAGACAGAAAAGCAGGCAGAGAGAGAGAGAGGAAGAAGCAGGCTCCCTGCTAAGCAGAGAGCCCGATGTGGGGCTTGATCCCAGGACGCTGGGATCATGACCCGAGCCGAAGGCAGAGGCTTTAACCCATTGAGCCACCCCGGCACCCCAATAAAATCTTTTTTTAAAAAAATCATGCTATTAGACTTTACTGAATAGCAGAAGGAATATTTGAGAAACATTTCACCTGATTCAAATGCCGGAAATATCTAAGAGCATATAGGAAACAGTTTCCTTTCTATCTCTGTTTTCCCATTTGTAAACTGGCCATTTGTAAAGCAGCGTTATCCACAGGAGTCAAAATGTGGAAACACCCTTCTATCTTTACATGATTTCATAAAGTTATCAGTTCTCCACAAACTTCCCACAAGTATGTTTAGGTAACCGAGAAAGCAAGTCATTTAAAAAGAATAAATAGAATAAAAATAAGTTCAAGAAAAGATGGAACAAGAAGAATTAATTTTGATGTCAGCAAAATACTGAAAAACAATGATAAGAAGTGACTCGCTCTTCCAGATATGAAAATATCATTTCTGGGGATAGAATTAATTAAAAAAAAAGAAATCACACACCCATACACACACACAGAAACCCAAGACTATAAAATATTGTATTTAGTGTATGCTACAGATGGCATGTCAAAATCTGTAAATTTGGAGGGGAACCCGATCAACCAGAATTTTGTAGAATTCTCTAACTCAAATGATTTTATAGGTAACTGCATAAGCCACCACCGCCTGCAGCTTGGAGAGTAGCAACATATGTTAACACACTGAAGCCTCTGAGAGGTTTTCCATTCAAAATGTTTTATTTATTTTTATAGGAAACATATTCATGTGGTTTAAAAGTACAGCTATTGTAAAAGGGTAATCAGGAAAAGATTTCTCCCTCGAGCCACTGCTCTTATTTTCTTGTGAGCTTTCTAAAGTTTCCTTGTGCTTATCTTAAAAAAGTTTGTGTATATGATCTTGCTGTTCTCTTTCTTACACAAAATAGATAATACAACCTATTCTTGCTTTTTCCTTTAACAACTCATCTCAGAAGTCCTTTCTCGCCATATGGAGCAAGCAGTCTCATTTTTTTTGTCTTCTTCTTCTTTTTTTTTTTTAATAGCTGCATAGTATTCTTCCTTGTGGGAAAACATCATTTATTTTTCTGGTATGATTTTCATGTATATTTGAACTCTTCCTACTGTTTACTAGCTCAAATTATATTGCAATGAATAGGCTCCCCCCTGATTAAGTATTGCAATAAAAAGACCTGAAAGTTTTGCTTAAACCTTATGTTTCCCAAGCTTATTTGATCATAAAATCCTTCTTTTGATTAATCCC
This sequence comes from Neogale vison, assembly GCF_020171115.1. Taxonomy (NCBI): domain Eukaryota; kingdom Metazoa; phylum Chordata; class Mammalia; order Carnivora; family Mustelidae; genus Neogale; species Neogale vison. The sequence goes on along the minus strand of NC_058098.1, from coordinate 95,449,958 downwards.
ATTAATATCCCACAGAACTATTGCCCATAAAACATGTTCTGGGGAAACTCCAGGCTAATCCTTTCTCAAAACTTAAGACCAATATAAATTCCATGTATAGATGAGATGGAGAAGAGACTTTTCCTAACACCAAAGGCAAGGCCAAAATGAAAGAACTTGCTGGTTTGAATACAGATATAGAGATAAAGATATATTTCTTAAATTCTGTATATCAAAGAAACTCCATGAAAATACAATGTATGAGACAAACCATCAATATAATTAACATAGAGAAGCCCTAAATAATCAGTAAGAATAAGGTGTGTTTTTTTTTTAATCAAAAAACTAACAGAACATAAAAGAATACGAAAAGGTGTATTCCACTAAGGGATACAATTTTCTCTTTATTTGATTGGCCCAGATTAAAGTTAATGAAAATGCTAAGTATTAACAAGGTTATGGGGAAGATGGGCACTGTGTTCAGGAAGGCAGTTTGACAATATCAATCAAGATTTTAAATATACACTTGATTGTTTTATTTCTTAAATTCCACGTATGAATGAAATCATATGGCATTTCTCTGTCTCTGACTTATTTCACTTAGCATTATACTCTCTAACTCTACCCATGTTGTTGCCAATGGCAAGATTCCATTCTCTGTTATAGCCGAATAACATTCATTGTGTATATATTTATATATACCACATCTTCTTTATCCATTGATCAATTGGTGGACACTTGGGAGCAAAGGGAAAAAGAGAGAGAGAGAAACAGAGAGATTGAGAGAGAAAGAGAAAGAGAGATAAACCAAGAAACAGATTCTTTTTTTTTTTTTAAAGATTTTATTTATTTATTTGACAGACAGACATCACAAGTAGGCAGAGAGGCAGGCAGAGAGAGAGAGGAGGAAGCAGGCTCCCTGCCGAGCAGAGAGCCCAATGAGGGGCTCGATCCCAAGACCCTGAGATCATGACCTGAGCCGAAGGCAGAGGCTTAACCCACTGAGCCACCCAGGCGCCCCAAGAAACAAATTCTTAACTAACAAACTGATGGTTTGTTCTCTGTAGTTAAATGGTTAAATAGGTGATGGGGATCAAGGAGTGTGTTGTGATGAATGCAGGATAATGTATGGGATTGTGGAATCACCCTACTGTATACCTGAAACTAACATAACACTGTCGGTTAACTAACTGGAATTAAAATTAAAACTTCAAAAAATTAAATGCACACTTGATTTGGATCAGCAGTTATACTCTTAGAAAGTCAGGAGGGCTAGTGCAAGAAAGTCAGGATGTATGTGCAAGATATTGATATCCACACGATTAATAAGTTTGTAAAATTAGAAATAAATCCCCAATCATAGGGGACTGAATAATAAATCATTAATAGATCATTCACACAAAGAAAAACTATGCAGCCATTGAAAATAACATTGTACAAACATGTTAATTAACGTGAAAATATATTCATGGTACTCTGATCAGTAAATAAAATGGGTTTCATGGGCGCCTGGGTGGCTCAGTGGGGTAAGCCTCTGCCATTGGCTCAGGTCATGATTTCAGGGTCCTGTGTCAGTCTCTCTGCTCAGTGGGGAGCCTGCTTCCCCCCTCTCTCCGCCTGCCTCTCTGCCTACTTGTGATCTCTCTCTGTGTGTCAAATAAATAAATAAAATCTTTTTAAAAATGGGTTTCAAAGTAATGTGTATAGTATAGTGGTGTTTCTGTGATTTTTTTAATAAAATGATTATATGCATTTACAGGTTAGATATACAGCATTTACATGAAAGATATACAGCAAAGTTTAATGCTCAATTTTTTAAATTTTCTTGGAGGCAGGGCTATGGATCATTTAAATTTCTTGGTTTTTGCTTATCTGAAATTTAAGTTTCTTCAAACTAAATATAAATTATAAACTACACTGCATTTTAAGATTTAAGAATGGGGAATTTTTAAGGCATCCAATTCTAGAATAAAAATATTATCACTCGAAAAATATCACTAGGGTAACTAAAAATGAAAAAAAAATGGTTCAGCTAATTATATACTTATTAGACCAGAATCATTTTCTTCCAAATTCTTCAGACATTGTTCTGTGGTCTTCTGCCATGTAGTTTTACAAAGAAATCTGATGCCATCTGATTTTTTTCCATTTTAGATAATTGGTGTTTTTTGCCTGCAAACATTTGAGATTTTTCTTTATGTATGCCAAAAAAACACACCAGAAAAATAGGTAAATTTAGAGGTTTGTATTGTATTTACCTATCATTATTGAGAGCTTCCATCTTAAGTCAAAGCTCAAGTTTAGGGATATTTTCTTCATTAAGAAATTTTTAAATTTCCTATTCTCTGCTCTGTTCTCCTTTTCTATTTGTTCCTGGTTCAGTTTTGGGAGGTTATATGTTTCTAGGAACTTAACCATTTCTTCAAGGTTATCTGATTTCTTGGCATATAATTTTTCATAACATTCTCTTATAATCCTTTGTATTTCTGTAGTGTTGGTTGTTATTTCTCTTCTTTCATTTCTGATTTTATTTGAGTTCTCGCTCTCTTCTTTTTTCCTTAATGTAACCTAGCTAAGGGTTTATCAATTTTATTGATCTTTTCAAAGAACCACCTCCTGGTTTCATTAATCTGGGTTTTTTTGTTTTGTTTTGTTCTGTTTTGTTTTTTAGTTTCTATTTCATTTATTTTGCTATAACCTTTATTATTTCCTTCCTTCTATGCTAGTTTTGGGTTTTGTTCTTTTTCTAGCTCCTTTAGTTATAAAGTTAGGTTGTTTATTTGATATTTTTTCTTGCTTCTTGAGGTAGGCCTGTATTGCTATAAACTTCCATCTTAGATTAGCTTTTGCTGTATCTCAAAGATTTTGGACCTTTGTATTTTCATTTGCATTTGTCTCCATACATTTTTTTATTTGCTCTTTGATTTCTTGGTTGACCTATTCATTGTTTAGTAGCATGCTAGTTAACCTCCCTGTATTTCCATATTTCCTGTGTTCTTTCCAGATTTTTTCTTGTAGTTGATTTCCAGTTTCATAGTGTTGTATCTGGAAAAGATGCATGGTATGACTTCATTCTTTTTGAATTTGTTGACACTTGTTTTGTTGCCTAATATATGATATATTCTGGAGAATGTTCCATGTGCACTTGAAAAAAAACATGTATTCTGCTGTTTCAGGATGTTCTGAATATATATGTATTCTGCTGTTTCAGGAATGTTCTGAATATGTATGTTAGATCCAACTCGTCCAATGTGTCATTTAAAAGTACTGTTTTCTTGATGATTTTCTGCTTGGATGATCTATCCATTGATGAAAATTGAGTAAATTGATGTAAATTTTACATTGATGTAAAAATTGATGATTTTCTGCTTGGATGATCTATCCATTGATGTAAATTGAGTGTTAAAGTCCCCTATTATTGTATTATTACCGATTACTTCTTTTATGTTTGTTATTAGCTGCTTTATGTATTTGGGTGCTCCCATGCTGGGTGCATAAATATTTATAATTGTTACATATTCTTGTTGAATTATTCCCTTATAGTGTCCTTCTTTGTCTCTTGTTTTAAAGTCTGTTTTGTTAAGTATAAGAATTGGTACCTTGGCTTTCTTTTCACCTCCATTTTCATGATAAATGCTTTTCCATCCCTTCATTTTCAATCTGCATGGGTCCTTAGGTTTGAAATGAATCTCTTGTAGGCATCGTATAGATAGACCTTGAATTTTTATCTATCCCATCACCCTATGTCTTTTGATTGGAATATTTATTCCATTAACATGAGAAGTAACTCTTGATAAGTCTATACTTATTGCCATGTTGTTAACTTTTTTATTTCTTTAGTGATATACTTGATTTCCTTTCTCTTTCTTTTTTGCATATCACTGATTTTTTATTTGTGATTACCATTAAGTTTGTAAATAATGTCTTGTGCATATACTTAGCCATATAAGTTGATGGCCACTTAAATCTGAACCTATTCTTACTCCTCCCCCATATTTTAGGTATGTGGTGTCATACTTTATATCCTTTTACTCTGTGAATCCCTTGACTGATTTTTGTAGATGTACTTAATTTTACTGTTTTTGTGCTTCCTACTTTTCTTACTCCTACCTCTGGTCTTTCCTTTCCACTCAGAGAGTCCCCTTTAACGTTTTCATAAGTTTGATTTAGTGGTCATGAATTCCTTTAAGTTTTGTCTGGGAAACTCTTTCTCTCTCCTTCCATTCTGAATGACAGCCTTGCTGGATAGGGTGTTTTGGGGTTGTAGGTTTTTTTCTTTCAGCACTTTGAGTATATCATGCCACACCCTCTGACCTGTAAAGTTTCTGCTGAAAAATCCAGAGATAGCCTTATGGGGTTTCTGCTGTACATAACTCTTTTCTTTTATCTTGATACTTTTTAAATTCTTTATCATTATTTTTTGTCACTTTTATTACTATGTATCTTGATGTGGACTTCCTTGGTTGACTTTGTTGAGGGAATCTCTGTGTCTCCTGGATTTGGATTTCTGTTTCCTTCCTCAGATTTGGGAATTTTTCAACTCTTATTCTTCAAATAAATTTTCTGTCCCCTTTTCTCTTTTTTCTCCTGTAGGATCCCTATAGTGTTAATGTTATCATGCCTCATGGTATGGCTGAGTTCCTTAAGTCTATTTTCTTTTTTTTTAAGATTTTATTTATTTATTTGACAGACAGAGATCACAAGTAGGCAGAGAGACAGGCAGAGAGAGAGAGGATGGGAAACAGGCTCCCTGCCGAGCAGAGAGCCCAATGCAGGCTTGATCCCAGGACCCTGGGATCATGACCTGAGCTGAAGGCAGAGGCTTTAACCCACTGAGCCACCCTCGCACCCCATATTTTCATTTTTTATTATTATTTTTTTCTTCTCCTGTTCAGCTTGATGGTTTTCCATGACTCTGTCTTCTAGGTTGCTGATCTGTTCTTCTGCTTCCTCTAGTCTATTATTTTTTCCATCTAGTGTATTTTTAATTTCAGTTACTGAATTCATCATCTCTGATTGGTTCTTTTTTATGTTTTCTATCTCTTTGTTGAGGGCCTCACTGAGGTCCTCCACTCTTTTTTTCGAGTCCAGGGAGTATCTTTACAAACATTACTTTAAATTCTCTGTCAGATATACTACTTATCTCCATTTCACTTAGGTGTCTTGCTGTGATTTTTGTCCTGTTCTTTCTTTCATTTGGTTATATTCCTCTGTTTCCTCATTTTGTCTAACTCTCTGTGTCTGTTTCTTTTCTTTTCTTTTTTTTTTTTTTTTAGGATTTTATTTATTTATTTGGCAGAGAGAGAGAAAAAGAGAGCACAATCAGGGGGAGCAGCAGACAGAAAGAGAGGGAGAAGGAGTTCCCCACTGAGCAGAAAGCCCAACATGGGGCTCGATCCTAGAACCCTGGGATCATGACCTGAGCCAAAGGCAGATGCTTAACGGACTGAGCCACCCAAGCACCCCTCTGTGTTAGGAAAGTCAGCTCCATCTTCTGCTCCTGAAAGGAGTGACCTTATAAAGAAGAGGACCTGTAGTGCTCTGCAGCACAATGGCCCCAGTTCACCTGAACATGGCACTTCATAGATGTCTCCTATGTATTGCATCTGCCCTACTGTCATGGCTGAGCTGCTTTTGCCTTCAGTCCAGTCATCTGCAATGGCTCTCCTTGTTTATTGTGGGCAGGGTCCGGTCCTTGTGCTGTTTGTGGGCTAGTCTGTGGCTGCCTTGGGCTTGAGTCAGACCAGGCATTTGCCAGAGATGCAAGAACACTGAACTGCAGTGTGTTTTCCCTGTGTTGTGCTCTGAGAAGCTTTTGTTGGTGGGTGGGACCTGCAGTCAGACCAGATGTCTGCCCCCAGTCCACAGCTAAGGCAGGAGTTAGACTGGTATGCATGGTTATCTTCCCCTCTCTCCGGGGCAGGAGTCACTTTGGGGTTTGCTAGCCCCTGTCAGGACTGCTTGCACACTACCAAGCTTGTGGCACCATTTTGGATGGGCTTTTCCAGGTTGGAAGGGGCATATTGGAAGGGCATATTGGAAGGGGGGGCAGGACCCACTATTAGCAAGCTAGGAGGAGAGTGTTGACACTGTGCTGGTTCCTGCAGGTGTCTGTGTATCTGGCTGGGGAAGAGAGGCGGGGGAAGGAAATGGTCCCCACTAGCTCTTTTGTTCTTGGAGAAGTCTCCCAATACACACACTGCGATTAATAAACCAATCTCCTTCCCCTATAACCCAGGTGTTTTTCAAACTGCTGCTTCTATGCTTGTATCTCCATGGGGCTGTTTGTTATGCTGTCTCTAAGGGTAGGGATTCGGTTTCCTATCACCCTCCTGGCTCTCCCAGAGCCAAGCCCAATGATTTTTAAGTTCCAGGTATTAAACTCTGCTGATTGTAAGAATTCACAAAATCACTTCTTCTGCTCTCAATGCCAAATGTTATGGGGATTTGTCCTCCCAGTGTGGATTCCCTGTGCCTGGTGGTACCTGGGGTGGGAGTCTGCTCCTCTCTCCATTCATGTCTACAGTCTCCCTCCCTTCTGCAGACAGACCTGCAGGTCCATTTGGCTCCCGACCACGTTTCTGCCCTTCCCACCCTCTTTGATGTGGTCTGTTCTACAGTTAGTTGTGGAGGGTATGTTCTGCCAGTCTTCTGGTCATTTTCTAGGTTACTTACCCTAATGTGGGTGATATCTAGTTGTATCAATGGAGTGAGGTGAGCCTAGGATCCTCCTATCCAGTCATCTTCCCCCAATTTTGCAGTTTTGATTCTGTAATCATGTTTTTCTTAAGAAGTATTTCCTGCCCTTTCCACAGATACAACAGCGTCCAAAATCTTGTTTTAAAAATAAGGGATTGCCAGGTTTTCCTGCTATCCAAAAGTAGAGCATTTCTGTGAAATCCTTTGTAAACTGAAATGGCATAAAGCAAAGAAGCAATTACCATTAATTTACTTGGAAAAAAATTTTTTGAGCATCCCCAGACCCAAAAATGACCTCCCTTAGACTTCACTGATACCTTAGGACACATCTGGCTAACTGATGCACAAAATAGATTGAGATAAAACACACTGCTCACAGACAAATTTTGAAGCTATGGAGACTTGAGGCTGAGACGCTGAGTAGTTCCTAGGGAAGGAGCTTGGCACGTCTGCTCTTGCTGCTGAGAGCTATCAGCTCACTGCAAAACAAGCAGGGGAAGCTATTTTTGCTTTTTGCCTTTTTTCATAACAGTGAACATCCTCTTCAAATTTCTTTCAGTTACTGAAAACAGGTAATAACCTCTGTCTTCTAGAAAAGTGGGAGATACATGTACCTCAAGTTTTCATCTGTTCTTGAAGCAAGATCTTTCACAAAGAGGTCTTTTCTTCTCTACCAGATTGGTTCCCTTTGTCGGCTCTATCAAATATCAAATCATTTTCTCTTTTTGTTCATCCTTAGAAAGTGTAGCCCAATGAGGGGAGTTAAAATGGGTTTGGAGTTGTATGGATCCCTCCTCAATCTTTCAATGACAGATAGAGGAGAAGGAGGTATGGGTTTGCTCTGATTTTTCTCTTCCCTGCTTCTTCTCCACTATAGGGGGCAGCCCAGAGATACTCAGAGCTGGGCTCCCCCTTCTCTAGTCATAAGCTCATCTGGACCCAGCTGTTCAAATCATTGGGAAGCTGGGCTCAGAGGACCTGGCAGTTTCTTACCTGGGACCTACTGTGCATTCTAGAAGTAAAAGCAGGTTCAAAGTCTAGCCTTACCCATTTCCTCAAGCTCTCCCTCAGCATCATCCTGCAGTCTTCTGCACTGGGACAGCTTCCTGACACTTGTTTTCTCAAGTGGGTCATTTTTCCTCCATCTGGCTGCACCCTCCCTCTGTCAGGTGCTTAGCAACTGGAAAATCTTTGCCCTGTCCAGTAGGTGACACCCTGCCCTCATTTCCACAGCTGAAATGGGTTTTTACATTTCTTTGACAATTTCAAGTACTTTTCCAGGAGGAGAAGTAATTAACTATATTGGGCTTAAACTAAAATATTACATCCAAAATTCGAAATGATTCCCTTTATATTTTTCAACTAGTACCTTACCAAAGTAATTTGTTTTTTAAGTTCCAGTTACTTTTATCTTTTATCTTTACTGATTCTAATAGTGTTTAAGCTGACTTTTTTTTTCCTAAAAGTGCAAACGTATCATGGGTAAATAATTTTTTTCTCCATCTTTCTTGTAGTTACATCCCTTATTTCTGCTTCATGTTGTATTGTAATGGCCAGAACTTTTACAGCATTAAATAATAAGGACTTTGTTAACTTACTTACTTTTCTGAGCATGCCTCCAGAACTTTACTATTAAGTAGGATTTGGGTTATTGATTTCACAATTAAGTTTAATACTGGGAATTTTATTGAGAAGATTGTTTCTCAACATTCATATATTTTATTATTTTAAGAATCTTATTCCTAGTTTGGTCAAGAGTTTTATCAAAATTTATCAGCACGTGTTGAGGAAAGTATTTTTTAATGTCTACCCTATGGATATAAATCATTGTAATTCTAGTCCTGTGTCTCTTAGATAAATCAGGTTTTGGTACCCAGCTTTGGGACACTTTTGAAAACAATACTTGTTTTTGAGATAGTGTTGGAATAAGCAAGGGAACTCACCCATAAAACCAGCCTAGCTCTGGAGTTCTTTATGGGAGGATTCTCTAGAACACTCCTTAATTCCATCACTGCTACATTGAGTATTTTTGCTTTTAAATTTGTTAACATATATTTTATGAAAAACTATTTCATAGTGACTTTCAACTTAATAATATACAATTACACACTGTCTTAAAATTTCTTATTTCTGCTTCCTCTATTTTTATTACAAAATACCTGCCAAAAGAGATTACTTAACCATTTTTGCTTTCATTTATTTACCTCTGCTTTCATTTTTATTTTCTTCTTCCTGCTCCTTTTTAAATTTATTTAAATGTACATTTTCTGAATTTCTGAGCTGAATACTTAGTCCACTTATTTTCATTTCTCAAATAGTAAAGCCATCTACCACACAGATCCACTTTGTCTCCATTCCAGTAGTACTGATACACAATACTGTCATATTCTTTATTTTTTAACTAATCTACCATTATATCTTTTTTCCTTCACCCAGCAGGTATTTAGAAAAGTTTTACTTTTTAAAGTCCAAGATATATGGAGCTATTCCCTTTCTCTCTTTCTCTATCTCCCTCCCTTTCTTTCTTTCTTATAAAAAAAAATAAAAAAAAAAACAAAGATAAGGACATATAACAAAGTTTCCTTTTAGAAGTTATCAAATGCTTGTTATGGCCTGAAATATAGACACTTGAGAGGATGGTGCATTCTCTACATGCAAGATTCAAAGTTTGATAGTGAATTATCTAATTGTTCTGTTTAAATCATTCTTAATGTATTTTTGATAAGTTATCCTATCATAGAGTAACCGTGATACCTTAAAATCTTCCATTGTAATTGTAATTCTGCTCAGTTCTCCTTGTGTTTTTAAAAGCCTTTTGCCCTGCATGTGTAGAAGCTACTGGATTTGTATTTGCTATATTTTCAGCAATAAAAAACATCCTTCTTGTGTGTGTTTGGGGATTGGTAAAGACGATCTCTTCAGTTGGGAGGCATTTGAATTATTGTTTTACTTTCTATACTTTACATGCACTTTAAGTATTCATTTATATGTATTCAAATTTTAACAAAAATGTTAAAGAGAAAGTCAAGCAAAAGCACCCATAATAAAACATTTATGTAAAATTTTAAAAAGAGAGAAGAAAAAATTATCCTTCCTGTTTAGGGCTTTTGGCCATCAACACTACTTTCTGTGGTATTCACAGTGCAACTCCTGTTTTGCTTGCTTGATGTAAGCACTCCCAGCATTTTTAGTTTCCATTTTTCTGCATAATTTAGTTTTTCCTCTTATCACTTGGTTGTGAGAATGCCTCTTATACACAGCATACTTTTCTCTTTTGAGAGAGAGCGAGCATAAGTCGGGGAAAGGGCAGACAGAGAGAGAGAATCTTAAGCAAACTCTCCACTGAGCACAGAGCCTGAAGCGGGGCTGATCTCTCGACCTTGAGATCATGACCTGAGCTGAAATCAAGAGGTGGAAGCTTAACTGACTGTGCCACCCAGGTGCCCCAGTACTCAACATACATTTGATATTGGCTTACAGCTTCGTGTAAAAGTCTTCTTGTTTTTGACAATTTAACATCTGTAAACTCATTATCATTCATCCATACATATCACATTTAATATTATTTCATCATTTGCTTTCACACTTTCAGTTTTTTATTGTTTCCTCCTTGTTGTGTTTTTGCCTTTTAGATGGTTTCCTTGGCTGTTACCTTTGGTAGTTTATAAGATAAAGATCTTTTATTTCATTCTATAAATAACCATCTTAAAATTTTTAAAAGCCATTCCTTACTGTTTTTAGCTATTGACATTTATCATGTCAATTGACATTATATTGGCATTTATTGCCAAAAAGTCAATACAGAACTCATTTTTACTTCCATTTATAGAAAGAAGAAGCTTGCCATAGTCTATATTCACCTTCCCTTGATATCTTTTCTGTTAGTAATCTTGGGTTTCTAATGCATACTTTTTATAATATAGTTATGTTCAAAGTGTGGCCAAGGGACTCCTGGAGGTCCCCAAGACACTTTCAAGGGGTCCATGAGGTCAAAATTATTTATATAGAAATACGAAGATGCTATTTGTCTTTTACTCTCATCCTCTCCTGAGTGTATAGGAAGTTTTCCAGAGGCTCCATAACATGTGATATCACAGCAGACTGAATGTGAAGGCAGCTCTGAGACTCCAAATGTCTATTCTTAACTCAGATATTAAAGGGGTTTATAAAAATACAAGACAATGCCACTCTCTTTACTATTTTTTGAAATTAATATAGATAGTTTAATAAATATTTCATTTATATTAACTTGTAATGAGTTTACTAGTGCTATTTGTAAAAAAATATTTAATTTAGAACATTTTTAGTTTTATAGAAAAGTTGCATGGATAATACAAACAGTTCCCAAATACCCCACCTTGAACATTAATTCAATGTTGAAATATTATTAATAACTAAAGTCCATAGATTTCCTCAATTTTCCCCTAATATCCTTTTCCTATTTCCAGAATCCAACCCAGCACACGGCATTACACCTAGTCATCATGTCTCCTTAAGGTTCTCTTTGTTGTGAAGATTTCTCAGACTTCCCCTGTTTTTGATGACCTTGTCTGTTTAGAGGTGTACTGGCCAGGTATTTCATGGACTGTCCCTCAACTGGGATTTGTCTTGTGTTTTTCTCATGATTAAGCCAGGACTGTTAGTTTAGGGGAGGAAGACCACAGAGGTAAAGCGCCTCTCTGATCACATCAAGGGTACATGCTCTCAGCATGACTGATGTTAATCTAGATCACTTGACTTGAGGCAGTGTTTGTCAGGTTTCTTTACTCTAAACTACCCTTTTGTCTCCTGTCCCATGCTGTACTCTTCAGAAGGAACTTAACAATGTGCATCCCACACTTAAGGAGTAGGGAGCACAGCTCTCCTAGAGGGCAGAGGATCTACGTAAATTGTTTGGAATTCGTCTGCACTACAGATTTGTCTTTTCTCCCCTTTTATTTATTTATTTAACCATTTATGAATATCAGTATGGACTCATGAATATTTATTTTGTACTTAGCTTTATAGCGCCTTTGGGTTGCTTTATTTAATTCATTGCTCAAATTGTTCCAGCTTTGGCCATTGGGAGCTCTTTTAGTTGGTTCTTGTATTCCTTTGACATGTCTCATTGTGTCACATGCCATACACTATTGTGACTTGGGGTTTTATTCATTTTGTTTTATTTTTAATTTTTGTTTCCATTGTGTTGGGTTTTAAGCACGTCTATACTTTGTGGCTCTACAAGACGCTCCAGGCTCATTCCGTATACTTCCTGCTCCAGTCTTAAAATCAGCCACTGGAGAATGGTATTAGAAACCAATATCTGGGCTCTAGATGTATTATTGTTATTTTTGAGTGACTAAACAAACACCAAAATTTTCTCAGCTTTTGTTTCTCGTGTCGTAACTATTGGTAGGTAGATTCCATGTGAACAAAACCTCTTTGGGATGCTCAGTAATTTTTATGATTGTAAAAAGTACCAAAGACCAAAAAGATTGAGAACAACTAATATAGACCTGCCTTCTTAAAAGTGTTTTCTATTCTATTTTATAATTATGGTTTATAAACAGATTTATGGTCATCTCTATATTGTGTTTTAGTAATAGTCACCAGTTACTATTAGGTAAGTAACATCTATATATATACTAGCCCTAGAGGGCTTCCTGGTTTTGAATACTCATCATTTTGATTCATTGTCCTAGGACATGTCTTTTGGTAGTTTCTTTGCAGAAAAGAATACTTCCCTGCATATTTGAACATACTTTTCTCTTGTATATACATACAAATAGCAGCTTGATTAGATATATATTGATGGAGTATCCTGTGTCTTTTTAGGTTTTGCAAAGGTTGCTCTTTTGTTGTTTGAAGTCAAAATGGTTTCTTCTTTGGGGGCTAGCCTGAAATGTATTCCAAGACACTTACAGATTATATATTAGTCTAGGAAATCCAAAAAGATTAAAAATATTATTTTTGCCCATAATAGAATTGTCACTGTCAAGTTTCTGGCCAATATATATTTTAGATATTAAAAAAATTTTAACCTTATTATAATGAGTATTCTTTTGACTGCATATAACAGAAACTAACTATGCATACTGTATCAATTAGCACCTGCTCAGTAACAAACCATTCCAAAACTTAGTGATTTAAAGTGATTTAATAGTAACAACTATTCATGTAGGTCACGATTTTGTGAATTATTTGCCTGATCTGGTTTGTGTCAACTCAGTTGAACTCTGTGTGACTTTCTCATAGATCTTCAGTCAGCTCTGGGGTCATCTAGCTGCTGGATAACCTCTAGCAACCCTCCTTACTCGCATATATGGCACTTAGAAGATTGCCAGCCAAGGTGACAGGGGTCACTGAAGCATGAGTTTCTCGTCATCCAGCAGAACACTCAGGCTTCTTCACATGGCGGCTGGATTCCAAACGCAACAAGAGAGGACAAACCCCATGGCACCAGGGCTTTTCAAGTCTCTGCTCGCCATGCATTTGCTAACATGCTGTTGCCCAAACCATATGGCAGAAAATATGTACAGGTCTTAACTTCCAGGTACTGAAGAGAGCTTGGCATTTATTTCTTAGGTGAAGTTCCAGAATTAAGATGATGATTTACCCAACATGGGTCAAGAGCTCCCTCCCAAAGTAATCCACAATAGGACCACCATTTACCAGCCATGTGACTTTGGGAAAGTTGCTTACCCATGCTTCCGAAAACAGGGGGTAATAATAATACCTACATCATGAGTTGCTGGAGGATTAGATGACATAGTCCTGCATGGAAAGCCTCTAGAACCATGTCTGGTGCATGGTATTCATACAATAAATGCAGATGGTCCCTAATTCTTAATTTGTTTTATTTAATTATTATTACAAATATGATAGATCTTACAGCACTATTGCTGGGAAGACTTCTAAAAAAAAGATAAAGCATCTTTGTTTATTCTTTCATTTCTATCATTCTGCTCTCTTTCATCCTAAAAATCTTTTTTCTTAGTAGCTAGGATCTCTTGTAATCTCACTTCTATTCCTATTATGTACCACACCTATATTTTCACCTTGTTTTCATTTTTCTAAGTTATTCTCAGAGAATAATCAAGTTGTCCTCTGCCTAATTCAATTTTCTGCCTTGTCCAATATGTTATTTACTGTTCGTTTTTTTTTTTTTTTAATTCAGCAACCATGATTTTCATCATGGTTGGCTGGATTTAGATGTTGGAATTCAATTAATGAATGTTTCCTTTTGTTCCTTAAAGACAGCATCTTATTATTTCTGAGTACATAAATTAGCTATTTCACCAATGTTATTTTTTTTCTTGTAGTTGTCTATTTCAAGGAGCACCTATTCATATTGCTGAGGATGTTTAGTGAATTGGGGGTTGCATCTCTAAATCACAAAATTACTTCATAGTTCCCATAAATGTTCCTTTTATTGATTTATTCTTCTTGAAAGAGGAGAACTATGGTTATTCAGTGTGCTTATCATTTCATTCATTCACTTAGCAAATATTTATGAACACTTACTTTATGGCAGGTACTACGCTGGAAATACAACAATGACCGAGATTCATTCCCCACTCTCCATCCTCTTAGAGCCTATTGGGCAATCAGAGAGGTAAAGGATATACCTCTTGTAAAGACAGTGGTAAGTGGTAGGTGTTACAGGATGAAAAGTCTACAGTGCCGGGAGACCATAAAGAAGGGTGTCTTTAACCTGAGATCATGAAATGTTCAACAGACCAAGTAGGTAATTGGCTGAGTCCTGGGAAGTTGAGTCTGAGTTAGACAGACAGGATGTGGTGGGGATGGGTTGGGGGTGGGGGTATGCAGGGTTCAGTGGAAGAAAGAATTCCAGGTCGAGGCAAGATCATATTATAAAAAAGAGATCATATGTTAGGCTTAAGAAACTGAATTTTAGAAATGATAATTGCTAACATTCATTAAGCACCTACGGTGTTCTCGGCTCTCTGCCAAGAACTTTACATGCCTCATCTCATTTCATCCTCACAACAGCTCAGAAAGATAGGTAAAATAGCCAAGATTTGCCAGGTGGTGGGTGGCATAACCAGAATTTGAACCAAGGAATTCTAGATGTGGGGCTACTCATTAGCTATTATGTCATCCTGCCTCTCTGGAGAAATTCAGAGTATTTGAGTGAAATGGAGGGAGGCGGGGCAGGGTAAGGTAGGGAGTAAGTGAAGAAATAGCAGGCTGGAGATCCCATAAACCCATTGAGGAGTTTAGAATTTACCCTGACAGCAGTGAAGAGTAGATGCTGGAACTGGAAAGCCTGAAGCAAAAGTGGTTATGAGGCACCTCATGACATGCATCCCAGTGGACATATAAGTCCAGCTCATGAGTGAGGTCTGAAATAGAGAAATAAAAATATGAGCCATGAGCTCATAGATGGATCTACAACCTTTGGGACAGATGAGTCACTGGGGAAAGCTAACCAGAGAAGAAGGTCTGGACAAAGGTCTGAGAAAGTCAGCAGAATAGGAGGACTTAGCCAAGGGGACTGTGAATTAGTGGCCAGCAGAAAGGGAAAGAAGTAGGGGTATAGAGTCATGGCATAAAATGAAAGGGCCCCGGAAATTGAAAATCAAGTCAGTGTGGTTCAGCTAACCTCTCCCAGTGTTAGCATTTGGGGCAGCTTCAGACAAGAATATGAGTGTTGGGGTTCATCTAGGGATGATGAGGTGCTGTCTCATATAATACAGGGTGGAAAGGGTAAGGGAATTGGCAGCAGCTGCAAAGGGTATTTTATTGATGGACAAGGAAGGAAATAAAACCTGAAGAGGCTGAGAGATAAGAAGAAAGGGGCAGGCTCAGTTGATCTGAGTTCCCACTGAGACAGAACTGTGACAGTTCTGGCAGGTGACCCAGGAGGATGGATGTGGTACGCATGGAGGGGATGTTTGAAATCCACATCTCAAAAGTGGTGCACAGTCCAGATGTGACCAGGAAGCAGAAAACTGAGACTGAGGAGACAGAGGAGGCGTCTGAGAGCTGAGATACCAGAGTCCTGGGTAGTCTTCCTCAGGAGAACGAAGTCAGCGTGATAAGATAGAGGCCAGATGGAGGAGAAAGCTTCCCCCCAGAGCCAAAGTCCTCAGTGATGAGTGAAGGATGACCTGGAGGCTGGAGGGTGACAACAGTGAGGGAGAGAGGTTTGTGGCTGGAGGACAGAGGGAAAGGTGGTCTGGAAGTGGTGACAAGGAGACAAAGGACCCTCACCCCACCTCCTGGTTCTGAGAAGAATAAATGTGAGAATGAGAAGAAAAATAGAGAGCAGAAGTACAGAGAGCACATGTTCTCTGTGGCCAGCGAGGGTTCCAGTAGGGCTGGAAGTGAAGGAACCTCTCTTAATCTTCGAGGATAGATGGGAGTTTACTTGCCCCAAAGGAGAAGTTCAAAGGCAGAGCAGGAGAGTTCAAGAGAAAAGTGAGAGAGACTAGATTAGCTAATGGGATGAACCGAGAAGTAAGGAGATGAGATAGACTCGAATCATAGAGTGACCTTGACGGTTGGGAGCAAGGTTGACAGGAATGTGGGTTTCAGGGACGATGCCTGGAAATCTCTGAGCAGACAAGTCACTCAGTTAAGACCCTGTGATCCCAAAGTTTGGCCAACATGAAGGCAGCTATTCCCAGAGGTTTCCCTTCTTCTGACTCACAGGATAGCTGCTCTCTTCGCTTCCTCAAAAGTATCTCTGGAAGTTTTAAGGGTGTTTATTATGGTAAACAAGATCATTTTTTTAAAATCACAAATCAGAAACTACCTTAATTTTCCGTGATAAGTACTGGCTTGCTTATACATTAGATTAAACAGCCACTGAACTGTTTGGGACAAACTTGTAAGAACATGGGGAATTGCTTATGTTGGGGTAGATAAAAAAAAAGAAACCAAACTGCAGGATGATGATGACAGCTACACAAGACTAAACATTGGAAGCAATCTATGCATAGCTTTCTTTCTTTTTTTGAAAATGGAATATGTCAAATTACATTTTTTTGGAAAATAAAGCCCCTAGTAAGTACTCTTTTCTCTCTGCGATCTGCCCTACATTTCAGTGATTTTCAGATTTTCTATGGTGTGTTTACTACTTAGTTAACAGAATATGTGACGTATTCGGTAGCATGCTGGAGCCAGCTTCCAACTCTGCAACTCTTCCATCTCTTCCCAATTCCTTGTTTGGTGATTCCATGGTGTGGCTTGAAATTGGCCAGAGCAAATGTATTTACACCACAGAACGCGACCAATTAGGGACTTTTCTTTACAGAGAGCTAAGTGTTACCAACATACTACTAGCTGTCGCCACCACCAGGGACCCCTGAGCAGGCCAAGATTTGAGAGACTGAAGGCTCCATGTCTCTACCTGAGGCAGATCCCTAGAGAGTAGAGCAACAACTTGTTCCTGTATTAGCTGAGCAATAGGAAAAAACAAAATCTGTCTCTCAGATTTAGTGGGTAAATAATGGCCATTTCGGGTGGTCCCCCAGGGAACAGATAGCAGTTGCTGGCTCATAGCAAAATGGGAGTGAGATGGGTACCCGAGACTGGCTTGGCACCCCCACAGTCTTGACTCTTGCCCCTGTGGAATGATCTGTCATTTCTTTTCCCTTGTTGAGTTCCATGGTTTTGTCATTTATTTTAAAAGATCCAGCCTACCTCTTTCCCTGAATGTGCTACTTATGAGGAGAGGGGATGTTTGTTTCAAGTCTCCAAATACTCACATACTCACACACTTCAAAGAACAGACAGTTTCATCACCGACAAAAAACAAAACAATGCTGCCGGGGCATTGCTGAAAACCCAAAATGCAAAAGGATCAAAGACAAGTTAGTGAGTTATTTCATCTAGTTCTCTGGTTATCAACAACATTTTATTGTTGTTGACCCTGTGTACCTACTCAGAACAAAAGATTCTGAAGAACCACCTCCCTTTCTTTACTTGCCCACACTCATCACACCTATGAAAAGTAAAGTTAGCTGGCTCTTTGATTATGGTCAGAAGGTATCTATTTCCATTCTTTCCCCTCCAAGTGAGCATGGAAATGGAAGTGGAGAACTTGGGCAGTTCTTTCAGAAGTACATGTGGTAAAGAAAAGGAGAGAAGATAAGACTTAGTCTTCTGAGTCAATATGGTAAGGGAATTTTTTTTTTTTTTAGCATACAAGACTTGAACACATTATCAGACTGAGAGGACAAAAATATTCTAAGATAGGAGATAGATGTTGATGGATGAAACAGTTTTGAAGGAGATGTGCTAGAATGGGACGCGAGCGCCAGTGGAAGGTTTGGCCCTGGAGCAAAGAACACCATCTTCCCCTGAAACAAGAGAGAAGAATGAGAGGATGTAGAAAAGCATAGAAGTTGAGATACCATGTTGGAAGTTCTTGATAATTTTTCCATGAAGTGGGAAGCAACGTCCTCTACAAAGAGAAGTGAAAACCTTCTGGAATATACAACATAAGCAATGTGAGCCCCAACTGAAACAGCTTTGCAGCCATGCATGCACAGTAATGAAGAACCCACACCTATTCGTGGAGTCCTATGTAATTCATAAAGTATCATTCAAACCTTCTGTCTCATTTTCACAGTAGCCTATAAGGAGGAGACACAATTATTGTATCCACCTTCACACAGAGAATATAGCCCAGAGAGATTAAGAAATTTACCCATGTTCACACGGTTAGTAACTGGTGGAATCAGAAGTCAAATCCAGATCTTCTAAATCCAGTTCCTGTGCACTTTCATGCTATCAAGGTATTTTTTTTAAGATTTTATTTATTTGACAGAGATCACAAGTAGGCAGAGAGGCAGGCAGAGAGGGTGGGGGGAGGCAGGCTCCCTGCTGAGCAGAAAGCCTAATGCAGGACTCGATCCCCGGACCCTGAGATCATGACTTGTACAGAGGCTTAACCCATTGAGCCACCCAGGTGCCCCTATCAAGGTATTTTCAACCTGGATTCTGTGGTGCATCAGGAGTTCTGAAGAGCATCCATTGGCCAGCTGATCTTTGGAGAGAACTAAAGGGTCTTGCTTCCTAATGCTCTACTTCAACTAGAGTATCACGCTTCCTTTCAAGCATTTCACTCTCCTGTCATACCTCCTGCTCCCTGGTGTTCAAAGAGCAGTGCACGGAAGGATACAGTGCCTAGTGAAAAGGAGAGGCATTTGTAGATTTTATAATGAACTGCTCTCCCCAGGGCCCTGAAGAGTCCTCTTCCATTTGATTACCCATGGGAGAAACCTTCACAGCTAAAGAGAATGTGACCTTATACGTATCCTTCCACCCACCCCAACTCCCAATTCTGCTTGACCCAAGCCTTAGAAGCTGTCAGGATAACAGCCCCACAAAATTATCCCCAAACTTGAGACCTTTATCCCAACAAAATCTTATTTCTCATGCACAGCCTTTGTGCTGGATCCTCCTCCTCACAATCCTGGGTCCTGAGTAACGAAGGTTCTGCTATCTCACATTCCTTATGTTGTATATTCCAGAAGCTTTTCACTTCTTTCTGTAGATGACGTTGCTTCCCACTTCATGGAGAATTATCAAGAACTTCCAACATCCTGGGTAATGAAGGTGATGAAGGTAGTTGCACCACCTGGAAAATTTTCAAAGGCACCAAAGAGGAGGGAACGGGCAAGGTGCCCTGAGTGGAAGTGATGTATCACTTCTGCTCATATTTCTGTTTTGTGGAGCTCACTCACAGGGCCCCAGGTGACTACAGGGAGGTCAACATTAAGGGAAACACACAGATACTGGATGAAGATGGATTGTCCTGGCTCAGAAGCCCTGCCCTTAGAGGGAGTCCAACTTTTTTACCTGAGCACTCAAGGCTTTCCCCAGTGTGACCAGAGTGAGTCTATCCAACAGACCGCATGGACCTCCACTTCTGCAAAACCGATCCACTCATTCCAATGCCTAAACCTCAGCCACTACTTTCTTCCCCATGAACACCCTCCCTCTCTGTGTACAAACTCTATCCTTTCTCAAAATTCAGGTCAAATATCCCCTCTTCCATGAAGTTATCCCAGACTCCCCACTTTTCAATAAGTTTCCTTCTCAAGCAGCCTGTGTGGTATGTTGCTGAGGTGTTAGCAATCAAACAGAAAGTGGCAGCCATAACTGCACAAAGAATTTCTGCCCTACCAAATGCGAGGCAGAGACAGATTCTGCAGGGACTACAGATGGGCAGGCTGAATGCTGCAAGACTCCTGTCTATTCCTCCTGGACATTGAAGCCTTTCATCTCCAACACCTGCTCCACAGCCCTTTGTCAGTGCCTTCCACCAGCTCAGTCTTGTGTTTGTTGAGAATTCCACAGTGTGATTAAGAGTAGATCAGATTCATCCTGCTCCGAGTTTAACGATGGAGAAAATCTAGCTAAGAGAGCAAAACTTACAGCTGTCGCCGACAAACCTTGTAGTCCCTTCCACTGCCTAGTCTCTAATTCTTAGAGACTTAGATCTGTGAGATCTATGCTGCGTAGATACTGTGCAAAGATGAAAAATGAAACTCTTCAATATTCACATAAATCTGTTTTCTGCTCTGTGGAGAGTCATGCAAGAGGAAATGGAAGATTAATTTGTGAGGAAGAAAAAAGTCAGAATAACATCCCTAGGCTGTTATAAATTGTAAATATGAACCTGCAACGCATTCACCCTTTCTCCTGTCCTCTCCTCCTCTGCACTTTTAAAGGACCTCACGCCCAGTTAGACAGTCTGCTTTCTGTTGCATGCCACCCATTGGTGGTGGGCTTTTTTGCTCACTAAGGTCTTAGAAACAAATTTAGCTCCCTACACAAAAAAAAATAACTTGGCCTGTAGATGACAAGAACTACTTGAAGACTCTTGATCATGAATTTTCTTATTTTGAGAGCTTTAATTCCATTCCTCCACTCTTTAGCAATTCCAGATAGCTTTCATGTTACCCCTTCCAGATAAATTCAATTTCCACTTAATCCTTGGAAAGAACCCTCCAGACAGAGGTAATCACACTGACATGGTAGATTCTGGCAAACAGTCCAGGATACGGAGTGTTGATCTGTGAGATTGGTGTCATGAACCAGGTAATGGAGGACCCTCCCCGCCATGTCAGTCCAGGGAGGAGGGCTCCAATCCTCCGGGTCAGACCGTGCTGAGTGGTCTTTGAAGACCTCTTCACCCCCACTCACGAACTGTCACCGGTGGAGTAGACATGGGAATTGGGTGGGCCTGTGGGTCTCCAGGCTATACTCAACCAGTGTGGAGTGATAGATGAGCTTCAGCTGTTGGATGTAGTCGGTTCCATTTTTCTGTACTTAGGAGGCTGAGTCCCAGGGCTACTTTATCCACATTGGATTCTCTTGATCTGTTTATCTATAATTCTTTTTAATTGATTAAATTGATTAAACTGTCCATTTTCTACACCTTTCTCTTTCTGCATCATTCTTCCAAGTTACCAACAAAAGTTTTTAATGATGAAGATGATGATGGTAATGTATAAGGAAAATAATCTTTTTTTTTTTTTAGATTTTATTTATTTCTTTGGCAGAGACAGATCACAAGTAGGCAGAGAGGCAGGCAGAGAGAGAGGAGGAAGCAGGCTCCCTGCTGAGCAGAGAGCCCGATGCGGGGCTCGATCCCAGGACCCTGCAATCATGACCTGAGCCAAAGGCAGAGGCTCAACACACTGAACCACCCAGGTGCCCCAATAATCTTTTTTATTTAGAACCCCAGTTACTGTCCACAGAGAGTGAATCCTGTTAACTGGCAGGGACTTTGTTTTCTGAGCACCACAATGAGTTGAAAACAAGAGTTTGGAGGTCAAAGCTGGTGGGGAGAGGTATTTGAAGTTGGGGGAGGAATGGAAGACAGGAACCAGTGGCACTTTGGGAAAGGTAATGCAGAATGTAGACATTGAGTTGTTTGCTACCATGTGTGTGATTTAAACACTCTTCTACCACTTTGTAAGATCGTCAGGGAGGGGTGTGTGTGTGTGTGTGTGTGTGTGTGTGTTCTTTTGAGAGAACTGGAAAGTCTGCTAAGTTCTGCATCGAAGTTGCGTTGGAACAAAAACAAACACCCTATACAGAGTTTCAGTTTTGCAAGATGAGAAGAGTTCTGAAGATAGATGGTGGCGAAGGTTGCAGAGCAGAATGAATGTATTTATTACCACTGAATTGTGGGCTTAAAAATGGTTAAGATAATGAAGATTATGCTGTGTATTTTACTACAATTTAAAAAAAATTTTAAAAACACCACACGCTGGTGCTACCCTCATCTCCTTATTTAAATTTCTCCTAATAATCCTTGGAGGTAGATGCTATTGCCCTTATTTAATGGGTGAAAATAATTTGTAAATTGAAGCTTATAGATCTTATGTAACCTTTCCACAATCATACATATTAGTGAGTGGAAGGCTGACTTCTGCCCAACTGCCAGCATCAAGGAGCCCCTGGAGGGTACAGCCCAGCCCACGCAGCAGTCAGGTGTCAGAGTCAAGCAAGAAAATGCACATAGATACCTCTCCTTGAGTTTTGGAATACAACTCAGAGTTCACTTCAGACCATTTATTGTGCCCAGATTTTTCATTCATGTAATAAAAGTAATGTAAAAGAAATATAAGACAAAAGACCATGTAGAGTTAGGAAATGGACACAACCTTAGAAACCAGACAGACTCAAGAAAGACTCCCAGCCCTGTCTCATTAGTCACTTAAACAAGTTTCATTGTTTTTTATGTTCTAAGTATTACTTTCCTCATTAGTACCTTCTTTATAGGATCATTGAGAGGATTGGAAATGATGTAGATGAAGGGTCTAGCAGATACTTGTGGCTGGGAACTGTTATTATTATTGTTGTTGTTCATGGACCTTCCTATCAAACTACTTATGATCTCTTAAAGGTGAAATCTGGGGAGGACTGGAAGATCATGTAATTCAGCTTCTTCTTATAAAATGGAAAGACTGAGGTTCAGAGTGGTTGGATAGTTTCCCAAGGTCACCATTGAGGTTATGGCAGAGTTAGGAGTAGAAGCCCAGTGGGAAATTATTTTTCCACCTCCAAACATGGAAGCAGTGGAAGATTACAGTAAGCTCAGTGTTCTAATCAAACACTGAAATGTATGAGAAATCAGGAGGAGGCAGAATCAATGCAAACCAGGAAAGAAGCTTGGGCCAGGACTGGAACTTGAAGGGAGAGTAGAACACTAACAGACAGAGGGGATGCCCATGATGAGCTTACATTCCAGCAGAGGCAAACAAAAGAATAACAATAAATCAGTCAATTCCAAAACATGTTAGAAGGTAAAAAGTGCTATGGGAAAAACAAAGCAGAGTGGGGGGATGGAATGGGAGTTCAGGGAAAGGAAAAGGAAGATCCCACTGTGCAGTAGGATGGCCGGATCATTGAGAAGGGAACCTTGAGCAGAACTGAAGGAGGTAGAGAGCACATTTGTTGTAGCAAATGCATGGATGAGTCCTCACACTGTCCTTATGGACAAAATGATTCAATAGAGACAATTAACTGAATAGTAATGAAGATATGATAGAGGTGAGTGTGGTGAGGAGCTGCCATGTTTAGTGTATTCATCTGAAGCCAGGCAATATGCTGTGCTTTCCAGAAACTTACCCTAAGCACTATAGTTGTGGGGGAGGGTAGGACGTGGAGTGGTGTCAACAAAGTCGATACCCAGTCTCCCCTCACTGCTTCCAACTCCTACGTGAAGAATTTGACCTCTTGGCGCACCTGGGTGGCTCAATTGGTTGAGCGTCTTCCTTCCGCTCATGTCACAATCTCAGGGTCCTGAGACGGAGCCTCACATCTGTCTCCCTGCTCAGCAAGGAGTCTGCTTCTCCCTCCCCCTCTCCCTCCACGATCTCTCTCGCTCTTTCTAAAATAAATAAAATCTTTAAAAAAAAAAAAAGAATTTCACCTCTTTTGGCCTCACTTTCTTAATTTATCAGCTAAGACAGTGACAGCCTCTGCTCCCAGCAACGTGTTCATGTGGTTCTATAATTCTTTTCTCTAAAAATTGCCAAAGTAAGATCTTCTACATATGATTTCATTTGATGAAAAGGTTTCATTTATTTTTTTAAAGTTTGGAACCATTGCCCTAGTGTCTATCATCTCATATAAATCCCCAGATGCCCTCGAGCAGGAGCACTGATTTTCTTAGGAGGGCTCTCAACTGGCCAGTGTTTCACCATAATCTCAACCTTGTGCCTGTCTGTTTTCAGAGAGGTAGGGCAAGGGGAGAGGAATAAAAGGTTAGGGCAAAGACACCAGTTCCACACATGATAAGATCGCGTTTGAGCAGAGTCCTGGAGGAGATGAGGCTAAGCCGTGCGCACACTGGAAAGCTGGCATTCCAGGCAGAGGACACAGCAAATGCATAGGCCCTCAGCTCTGTGTGCTAGGCCAAAGAGAGAGCCATGTGATGAGCCTCCAAGATAGCTGGACGTTTGGCACAGTCCAGGAACTGGAAGGAAGTTCAGTGTTGCTGGAATAGGATGACCAATAGGAAAGTGGTAAGAGGCAAAGCTGTAGGGAGCAATCGCATGGACTTCACCTTCACTCTGAGTCAATAATCCATTGAAGGATCTGTTTTTCTTCCGATTTTATTGAGATATAATTAACAGGTAGCATTATATTAGTTTAAGATGTACAACATAAAGTGGTTTGGCATTTGTTGATATTGCCAACTAATGACCACCACAGTAAGTTTAGTTAATACCACACACAGTTATAAATTTTTCTTCTTGTGAGAACATTTAAGATCTACTCTCTTAGCAACTTTCAAATACACAAAACGCTATTGTTCACCATAGTCACCATGCTGTACATGACATCCACATCCCCAGGACTAATTTATTCTGTAACAGAAAGTTTATACATTTCGACCACCTTCATCCGTTTTCCACGCTCCCGGCCCCCGACCTGTGGCAACCACTGATCTATAGTCTGTTTCTATGAGATCTGTTTGTTTAGATTCCACATACAGTGTTTGTCTTTCTCTGTCTGATTTATTTCGCTTGGAATGAGGCCCTCGTGGTCTATCCATGGTGTTTCAAATGCCAGTATTTCCTTCTCTTAGAGGATCGTAGCAGAGAAACGGCACAGTTGAATTACATTTCAACCAGAATGTGCAGAGCGCAGTGCTGAGCTAGGGACTCAAAGGCAGAAGCAAGGAGATTGGGACAGTCATTCTGGACAAAGATGGCAGTGGTTTGGGCCAAGGTGCTGCCATTGGAGGTGGTGAGAGGTGGTCTGATTCCTGGTGTATCTTTGAAGGCAGTACTAGCCTACGAAAAAGTCTTGCATCTATGCAAAAGGCAAGCCATGATGTACCTGCTAGTAAAGTGATGGCAGATATGATCTCCGGGACATACAGAGCTCTGACCAGCGG
The DNA here is from genome assembly GCF_020171115.1 of Neogale vison. NCBI lineage: Eukaryota > Metazoa > Chordata > Mammalia > Carnivora > Mustelidae > Neogale > Neogale vison. Next base: position 95,424,904 of record NC_058098.1, on the reverse strand, counting down.
CCTCATGTGAAACTCTGCATCAGACCCTCAGCTCTGTGTGCTAGGCCAAAGAGAGAGCCATGTGATGAGCCTCCAAGATAGCTCCCTGAGCCTGTGCTGTCTTTCGTGGGTGTGCTAAAACTAGAAACCACTATAATCAGATGGAAAATTGCCTCCATGTGCCCAGAAAGCTTGATGCTCTCCACGGGAGCCTGCCAGACTAACAGGAAGATGGGGGCAGCACATGGAGAGGGAAGGAAAAACCCGAAAACAGCTGGAGCAAAACAGCTACAGGGAAAAGGGAGATTTAAAATGCAAAGAGAAGGAAATCCTAGGGACTGAAGAATAGTAACCCAGACCAAGGGATTGAAAGAAGGAGGCATGGGATGCCTGGGTGACTCAGTTGGTTGGACCACTGCTCAGGTCATGATCCCACACTGGGCTCCTTACTCAGCGGGGAGCCTGGTTCTCTCTCTGCCTCCATCTGCTTGTGTTCGCTCACTCTCTCTCTCTCTCTCTCTTTGACAAGAACTTAAATAAATAAAATCTTTAAAAAAAAAGAAAGAAAGAAAAAAAGAAGGAGGCAGTGATTGGAAGTTCGGGAGGGTGGAGGTTACACTGTAAGTCATATCTTTTCCATGTGCCTGCTTGGAACTGACCCAGCGACCCCACCATTTCCCTGCACATGGCAACTACACCTGAAACACAGGCCCTTCCACTAATGGAAGAAGGAAGGGACAGGTTCCCCTCCACCCGCCCTCTATCCCCACCTCATGGTCAGTACTCCCACCAGGGCTGTTCGAGGCAGCCAGAGGGAGGAGCAGAAGAAACATGTTTATAAATTCATTCAACAAATACATATTAAGTCTCTATCCTAGAGATGTAACAGTGAACAAAACAAAGATTAGCCCCTTCCTCCAGGTCATTAAAAGCATGTGGCTGGGGCGCCTGGGTGGCTTAGTGGGTGAAGCCTCTGCCTTCGGTTCGGGTCATGGTCTCAGGGTCCTTGGATCGAGCCCCACGTCGGGCTCTCTGCTCGGTGGGGAGCCTGCTTCCCCCTTTCTCTCTGCCTGCCTCTCTGCCTACCTGTGATCTCTCTGTGTCTGTCAAATAAATAAATAAAATCTAAAAAAAATAAAAAATAAAAACACGTGGCAAAGACATCAAACAATCATACAGCCACATCAACCATAGATCAACTGTGATGAGCACTTTGAAAGACAAACCCATCGCCTCCCTGACAGCAAATAAAAAGGTTGGAGGTTTCCAGAAAGATGCCCAGAGGGGCTGCTTTGGGAAGGAATTGGTACCTGAAGAGGGAGGGAAGAAGGCCTCATTGCAGGCTGGGAGGGAGCCCTGTAGGGAAAGGCTCTGAGGCTGGGAGCAGTAGGACAGGGACAAGAACCAGTGCCAGACAGGGTGACAGCCAGGAGTCAGGTGCGGGGGACAGTGACCCGGAATGTGGCCACAGAAAGGAGCACGTCAGACAAAGCATTGCTGGCCACATTGAGAGTCTGGGTCTCACCCATCCGCCTGTCACCGAAGGGGTAGCTTGGAGCCGCGCACTGCAGGACAAGCCGACAAGGCAGAGGTGAGCTAGAGCAGCAAGGACTCAGGCGAGGCAAGACTGCAGATGAGAGAAAACCATTCTGCCACAGAAAAGAGTTTCCCTTGGAAGGATTCCAGAAACAATCCTCGAATGCCTGCCACTGAGGGTCAAGTTCCTTATAGGTCTCCATGTCCACGTAGGGCTTTGCTATACGAAAATACCACAAATAACAACTAGGCAATTCGAATCTTGAACCTGTTAGAATTGTGACTGTGTTTAAGTAACATCCTACAGGGGGATTAAGACTCAGTTTCAAGAACCAGGTCTCGCAGGGAGAGGGATAAAGAACGGCAAGGAGGTGAGCAGAAGTCCAACTATTTACTGTTTAAAGTGGCAAGGGGTGGAGGAATCCAGGACAGCCTGGAGACAGCGCTGGGGAAGTGCTAACTAACACAAAAGGGAGTAGAATTACACGTCTGTGCTTGAAGTTGTCTGGGACTCCTAGGGCTTCTTTAGGCAAGGGTTTCAATTAGTTTCCATTCAAATGTGTGCATCTACAGCTCTTCTCAACAGAAAGCCCTATCAGATGTGTGTGGTGAAGGACGATCGTTCTCTGCAACCCTCTATTAACAGTCTCTTCCAAATACACCAGAGAGAGAAACTTTGTTTTGCAGAGAGAGGTTTGCAGAGGCTGGTCCTTGGTAGTCCTTAGGGAGGAGCTACTAGGATCTCTCTCCCTGGATCTGTGACCAAGTTGTCTTACTTCATCCTTCTAGACCAGCACTATCCAACAGAAATATAACGTGAACTCTGAATGCAAGATACATAGGTCCTTTGAAATTTTCTAGTGGCCATATTTTTTTTTAAGTGAAAGAAATGGGTGACATTGATTTTAGTAGTATTTTTTATTGAACCTAGTATATCCATAGTGTTACCATTTCAACATGAGATCAATACAAAATTCTTAATAGACAATTTTATATCCTTTGATTGTGGGTGTGTGTATGTGGGTGTATATTCTCCTCAAAATCTGGTTTGTATTTTATACAGACAGGACAGCTCAATTCCATGTCCATGGGGCCAGAGGCTACCATATTGGACCAGATGGGTCTAGACAGTGATGGTCTCTCCTATCAGATTGAAGATTTTCATGTTTTACATGTTACATTGGCAATACCCTGGCCTGTGGCACGTTGTATGTTGAACTGACAATTTCTTCTGCCTGTAGAAGACCACCCAAGAGTGTCTGAATCTGTCATGGTCATCACAAACTCAAGTGACAAAGTTGAATGAAACACTCCTTCCCTCATGAAACTTCTCCATTTCTGATTATCTTCTTATCATTTAGCTTCCATTTGCAGTCAGTGTATGAGTCCTGCTTATTTTTCCTTGGAAGCATCTTTCATCTCTGGATGATTGAAACAGTGACGTCATCTCCAGCTGCTTCAACCTGGCAGGCTTCCTCCTGGGAGAATAGTGACAGGGTCTGGGGACGTGAGTCTGTCCAGGGTGGTTTGTTCATCTGTTCATTCAGCAAATATTTATTGAATGTCCACCGTGTCCACCAAGGGCCATGCTTGAACTGAGAATAATTCACGCTTTATAAAACTGGCATGATGAGTCTTCCAAGAGTCAGTTTTACTCCATGATAAATAATTTAAAACTCTATCTTAATAGATAAAAAACGTATCATGGAGTAGAATATAAAATCTACCTGAAGTTCTGAGATAAAACAAGAGGCTTCACAGAAATGTCTAGGCTTGACATGCATGGCTTTGGGCTAAGCTCTCAGCATCCCTAGAGGGTACACGTTCCCAGTTCCTGTGCCTCAAGAAGCAACTTTGATCAAAAAATCTAAGGCCAGTAATTGTTCCGCCTTCTCCATTTACCTTCTCCTCAACCCAAACACACAACTGTCAGAATGAGCTTGCCACAGACCAGTTCTGTAATCACTCTGTGTTTCACCAAAGGGCTCTTGATCTCCAGAAGTTTGAGTTTTAAGGAGACAAAACTAACCCTTCTGAAACTATCAGTTTGCAACTAAATTCTCAGCCGGGTAGTGCCAACTATTCATGCCCACGTACACAGTATGTTCTCTCAAAAAACAAACAAACACAAACAAAAAACGTTGTGTGTAGATGGTGTATATAAAGTATTCCAAGGGGATCAAAAAAGAGAGGTGATTTTATGGAATGAAAAAATCCGAGAAGGCTTCATGGAAGAGGTAGGGCTTCAGTAAGATACAAAGAAAAGGTCAGGAATTTAACCACGTGGGGGAGTGTGGTAGAGGCTGGAAGGAATCAGCAAGGGCTGACTCCAGCCAGGTCTCCACCAAGACTTGCCTCAATCGTGCACATGGCTTGGAGTTCTTTCCCAACCTTGATGGATATTTCAAGGCAAAATTCAAATCCCACCTCCTAGACGAACGTCCTCCCCGATGCTTGCAGTTAATTTCAGTGAGAAATGGCTTGCTCCCAAACTTAGCATCCTGAAGTGTAAGTAATAGGCATGTTACAACCTTTTTTGCAAGATTGGAGAGTAATGACTTCCTCCGGTGCTGTGATCTGCAGGCACCGGCTTAATTACTTCAATCCCAGCTTCCAACAATCTTCGCTGCCCCTTGTGAGGCAGCAGCCTGCGCGAGGTGATGCAGCTGCTAAGGAAACGCTGGTCTCTGCCTTCTCAAAACTGCTGTGGCACTCAGATCTGCGATGAATGTTCGCAGGCCAGAAGCAAGAGTGAAGCCTGCGTAGCATGTCTAAATCCTAAAAAGTTACAAATCAAGCTAATAAAACGTGGATTAAAATCTCTGCCCTCAAAGCTTCAAAAATTATACCTTAATACTGACCCGGAGGCCAGGTGTGAACCTTTTGCTCTTTGGAGTTCTTTGTGGGAACATGGCCTCACAGGACCACCCAGCCTCTGGCTCTCAGCCTTGCCCCTTTCCCTTTGTACCCTTACCCATGGAACCCCCCGATCTCTGCATCCGAGTTCTTTCCACATGAGGCCCCATGAGCAGCTGTTCCTTGGCCACCCCACAACCAGCATTGTCTACCCTTGGGGTGACTGCCCCAATGAAAGGGGCCCACACAGGCCCCAGAAGAAGGCTCTAGGGACTTCCAGGGTCCTAAGTACAAAAGCATGACAAGGATAGAGGTGTCACCTGGTAGTATGTCTTCTTGACCCCAAGAAAGGCATAGACTCCTCAATCCGTGAGGGTGGGCCTAAGTGGGGGTGGGCATAAGTGGGGCGCTTAACTCCCAGGACACAGGATAATGACCCCCTCTCTTGCCCAGTCTCATGTGCTTTCCCTTTACACGCCGTCACACCATTTATTATACAGTCTTATTCTGTTTGCTGAGAGTACATCATGTTTCTCCAATCAATTGTAATTTCCCCCAGGGCAGACACGGTGCTTCTTTGGTATTCCTCCCAGCTCCTGGCATGTGCTGGGCTGGGCTGAGGGACCGATCACTGATTGACGTGCCATTGTTCTCTCAAGCAGTCTGCTGGTGACCCAGAATCAGAGCACTTTCCCATTAGGCTTGGTGAAGACGTTCCTCCCTGACTCCTCCTCACTGCTCCGGGCATGCCCCTGCCCGTTTTCTCCCCCAGCCCCCGCCTGTGGCTTCCCTCCTCCAACTTTGCCCATTCAGGTATTACACTTCAGGAAGTATTTCTTCTGTGTGCACTAATCTGTCAGCCGTTTGGGTTAAGTAATAATTACATCAGCCACAATAATACCCGGGTGCCACATTCTTTTTAACTTTCCTAAGTACTTCACATTGCTTATTTCTACGTCTCCTTCCCAAAGCCCTCAAAGGTAGAGCTGCTCCTGTTAACCCTGTCTGGAGGTATGAGAGGATAAAACACTTCCTCAAGCTCACAGGGTTAATGACTAAAAGATCCAGAGTTGAAGTTCTGGTCTTTCGTCCTCTAGAGTAAAGTATTCTCCCTAAATCAACGGATGGCTCTAGACACCACATCAGCCTCCTGAGCCCCCTAATAATGCTCTTCTATGGCGGGGAATGCAATGTATTTCCCAAGTTCTGAGGTAGAAAGACTATAAAATGTTGCTATAACTGGCCCAGTGTTAAACTGCAAATATTCAAAGTCCAAAGGAATAGCTCTTTCTGAGCACACCCATGGTGACAGGTGCTCAAGGGAAGAGATGACGGGGTGCGTTCTGCAGTGTATTTTCGTGGATGTGCTCTGTGTGTGTTCAGCCTTCGGGGAACCATCCCTTTTTCCCAGGATGGAGTGACTGAGCCCTGCATTTTTCTCCCTCAGAACATTCAAAGAGACATTCAGTGTTCCAGCCGTTTGAAACGTGCGTTATACTCTTATAAATATTTATAACAACTTAATTAGGAAGTTCTAATTGCATTTCGATTTCTAATTTCAGTAAGAATTATCTCTGTCCCAATCTTAATATCCTGAAGTGTAAGTAATAGACATGGAGCAATCTTTTGCGAGATTGGAGAGCATCTACTTCCTTCTGTGCTGTGAGCCGTCAGCAGACAGCTAATTACTTCAGACCCAGCTTCTGGCAGCCTTCTCTGCACCTTGTGATGCCAGCAGCCTGCCTGCGATGACACAGCTGCTTAGGAAATGTAGCCATTTCTCCACTTTCAGCCTCCTTCTCTCCAAATAACCCCAAAGACCACCATGGGATCAATCTTCCAGAAGGTTGCTACAACGGGGACATCTCCCTGAAGAATAATCTCTCAGGGGATGGATGGAAATGATTTACTCTATACTGACACGAAAATGTATTAGGTCTAGAAGCATAGTCTGAACTTCTCCTGAAATACAAATAAATCTCATTTGAACATAGAGGGTGAGGCAGGAAGAACATTCCAGAGAAAGAGTGAGGATGGATCAAGTGAAAACAGGAGGCAGAAAATCACAAGGCATTCTTGGCAATGAGTTGCAGGTGGTGACTGGAGATATTACTGGTACCCGTGGTGGAAATGTTCCATGAGAGACGAGGCAGGAAAGGCAGGCTGGACAGCAGGAGACCAGCAGTGGAGGGCAGGAAGGACAGGGGAGCTGGGAGCAGAAGCTCAGGGGCCAAGTTTAACATTTGAACTATAACCAGGAGAAAGTATTCCAGTTAGGGGAAAAGAAATGTGGCAAGGATGGGGAGGAAATTTCAGAGTGGAGAGACTAGACACAGAGAGACATGCTAAGGAGTTTATGACAATAGCCCCTTCACCTGTAACGGGTCACAGTGCAGCGGTAGTCACGTGATGGGACAGAAAAGCATGACTAGGAGAAAGGGAGTAAAAAGCTACCACGTGGAAGAGGTGTGGGACTGACTTTGGGTGGCTCCAGAGAGCAAAATTAGGACCAATGAATGCAAGGGACATGCCATGCGGCTTCTACGGAAATACAAGGTCAGGAATAATTACTACTGGGAAGTCATGGTCCAGGCTACCTTGTGAAATGGTCAGCTCTTATCATTGGAGGGGTCTCAGGCGCAGACAGGGTTTCAGTGCTTTGACAGGAGCTCGTGGATACTGGCTCAACATCTGTGTTCACTTCCTGTGAACTTTAGAATTCGTTTGTCACCTTTTGTTCCCTATAATTCTGAGGACCTTCAGGATTTATGGTGAAACAGATAAAAAAGATAGTGGGAAGGGGAAGGAGAATGAAGGATAAAGAGCCCTCATTTACCCAGCAACTACAAGAGGCAAGTCATGGTGCTAAGCATTTTGTATACAGCATGATTATCAGAAAAGGAGTGAACGAGTTACAATTTGCTTTTTTGATACCCAAGGAAGATCTTTAGTTCCCCTGAATACATCCCTACTGGCGCCCTGTTCACATCTCTGTGCTACTCCGTAATGCTGCATGTGGTGTGGGTTGTTTGAGTGACACAGGGTGGGCGGAACCTGGGAAAGCAAACTGAGATGCCATTGGGTATTTTGCCCTCAAGAAGAGGATCTTCATAGAAAGGAGAGGGGCACCTGGGTTGGTCGGCTAGTTAAGCGTCTGTCTTCAGCTCAGGTCATGCTCCCAGGGTCTTTTGGGATTCAGCTGCACATCAAGCCCTGTTTCAGGCTCCCTACTCAGTGGGAGGCTGCTTCTCCCTCTCCCTCTGCTCCTGCCCCCTGCTCATTCTCTCTCGAGCATGCTGTCATTCTTTCTCAAATAAATAAATGAAAATGTTTTAAAAAAACAGAAAAGAGAAACAATAAAACAGAGACAAGTGGGAATGAACAGAAATTAAAATCTTACTGTTATGCTAAGTGAAGTAAGTCAAGCAGAAGAAGCCAATTGTATAGTTTCACTTGTGTAACATAGCATAAGAGCATGGAGGACATTAGAAGAAGGAAGAGAAAAATGAAGTTGGGGGGAAATCAGAGAGGGAGAAAAACCATGAGGGACTATGGACTCCAGGAAACAAAGTAAGGGTTTTAGAAGGGAGGGGGTGTGAGCCCTGTGATGGGTATTAAGAAGGGCACAGATTGCATGGGGCAGTGGGTTTTATACGTAAACAATGAATCATGCAACATGACATCAAAAACTAATGATGTACTGTATGGTGACTAACATAACATAATAAAATAAAAAATAATAATATGAATAATACTAGATTTTTGTCAAGCCCTTATAAAAGCCAGATACTATGCTAGGCACTTTTTTAAATTTTTATTTATTTATTTGACAGAGATCACAAGTAGGCAGGAGGCAGGCAGAGAGAGAGAGAGGAGGAAGCAGGCTCCCCACTGAGCAGAGAGCCCAATGCAGGGCTCGATCCCAGGACCCTGAGATCATGACCTGAGCCAAAGGCGGAGGCTTTAACCCACTGAGCCACCCAGGTGCCCCCATGCTAGGCACTTTAAATGAGCAATCTCATTTGCCTCTCAGAAACTCCCGTGAGGAGAACTATAATATAATCTCCACCTTTTAGATACATAGATTGAGATTCAGCAAGTTTAGAGAATCACTCAAGGTCATAGCACTCGCAAATTCAGGCAAAATCTGTTACTCCCAACTCAAATGAGGTAATAACTAAGAATCCGAATGGAATCCAGACAGGGGCACTGCATTTAGCCCTGTGATCCCAATTTAACTATTAGTTTTGATGTTCATGATCACCACAGCTTGACAGCTGTGAACTACTCTTCTTCCCTCCATGACTCCTCTGAATTCTCAGTAGATTCAGGCTGCTGAAAACTTAACAGGAGAGTGAAGAGACCAGGGACTGGGTCTGGGCTGCTCCTCGTTGTGCTCCCAGCGTCCCAGACCGGTTCCACAGTAAATACATGGAAAGAGGTTAATGGGTGAAGGAATGAATGCTTGTGCTCCACTGTTGACTACAGTACGGGGCTCTGCCTGGGCGTGACCTCCTCAGACCCCTTGTCAGGGTGTCCGTGTATTTATGTTGTTGCCAAGTCAATCATCAGATATTTGTGGATTTTTGTGGCACCCTGTCAGCCATTTACCAACAACCTCTTCTCCCTTCTAGCCCCTTCTGGAACTGTTCCATCTGATAGGAAGAAAAATTCATAGCCAAACCATCCGACCTCTTAAGGCAGACGTGCCAGCCAATGTAGATTGGTTGGCAGAAAAAGCACAGTCTCTGGTCTCAGAAGACCTGAGTGTGAATTCTGCCAGTACTACTGCCCAAAGTCTTCCCTCCCTGAGTCTCAGTAATCAGTAAAATGAAAGTAGTGACAGGTGTGTGGTGGGACCCTTGTGAAACTGCTTGTACAAAGCATCTGGAATCCAAGAGACACCTGGTATGTATTAGTTTCCTCCCCTCTTCCTGCGGAGGAAAATATTCAATTAACAAAAGAGTTACCTCTCCAAGACTTCGAGTTGCCAATGTCTGTGAGAGCTGGGGAGGCCGAAGAGCTGAGAACCTGGCCCCCATCACACTGCAGAGGTGAGGAAGACATACAGAGACAAGGTGCAGGGAGCCCAGTGTTGCACCGGTGACCAGCCAGGCCAGCAAGGCCAGCCCCTATGACCACACCAGCCATGCCCCGTTAGTCCCTTCATGCTGCCCTTGGAATTGCTACTTAGGCCAGACTGCCAGCTTTCACAGATGGCCTCTTTCACGTTTGGAGGGGCATTTGCTCTGTATGAATACCAGCCTTCCAGCGGAGTCAGCTTGGACGGCCTTCCTCACTCTATCACCTCCTAATTGACTTTAAGAGGCAAACCAGACGTGGAGCTCCCAGAAGCTGGATCGACTGGACTGTGCTTCTACTCCATTAGCCCTTCCGCTAACAAAGTGCTTTATCAACTTCTGTATGTGTAAAGCTGCCTGGGATGGGGGTGGGGGAAATTGGGGAGGTGAAACTGTCAGGGAAAAAAAAACAGCAGGTGATAGATTCTCCTGAGACATATGGAGTAAAGGGCACCAACTGCCCCTGGACTGAGAAGTATCCATCATGTGACGAGGTCTTTTCCAGATACTGCCTGGCAGGGGAGTATGGGTATTTCATGGAATCCCACCCATACAGTCCGGTCCCTTTTTTTTAGATATGAGAAACTGAAGTCTAGCAAGAGGAAGAGACTTGTTCAAGGTCACAGAGGACGGAAGAGCAGAGGCAGATCCAAGCACAAATCTGCATCCACCACTTACTTGCTGTGTTAAAAATCTCCTGCCCAGTGTGGTTGTCCACCTATCCATCTATCCATCTCTCCTAGTAATTATGCCAGGTTTTGCTATATACCCATAGTATAACATAATGAAACTATGTTGTACAGATTCAAATAAGTTCTAACTCCCTGGTGGTTTTATTTCTTTTTAAAGATTTTATTTATTTATTTGACAGACAGAGATCACAAGTAGGCAGAGAGGCAGACAGAGACAGAGAGAGGAGAAAGCAGGCTCTCCACTGAGCAGAGAGCTTGATGCGGGACTCGATTCCAGGAACCTAGGATCATGACCTGAGCTGAAGGCAGAGGCTTTAACCCACTGAGTCACCCAGGTGCCCCTGCCTGGTGGTTTTATAGAGACTCTCTTGATGGCTAATGTTGGACCTAGGGTATCAAATATTCCTAATTTTTGCCTTAATGTCTATTTGTCTGATGTTCACATAGTGCCTCTTGCTTGGAATGTTTCCTTCTGTTCTTTATCTTTCATCTTTCTGTGTTCTTATGTTTTGTGTATATCTTTTATAAAGAACATTTAGTTGGATTCATTGTCATTACAGTTGTTTTTAAAATATAATCGTACCATCCCAGCTTTTTAACCAGTGAATTTAGTCTCTTTATATTTATCATGATCATTGACATATTTTTATTTATTTCTACCTTTTTATTTTCCTAGGACATTTATTATATATATATTTTTTGGTTTTGCCAAAGAATGTATATAACCCATACATAAGTAAAGGGACATGTTAATAATTGAACATGAGAATCTGGCACACGTCTTGTACACTAGAGCGTTAGTAAGCCACAGAAACTCTCTTGGCTTCCCTCTCATTCCTAAACAACAGACTGCTTAGTTTTGCTTGATTTTCACCTTTCTAGAAATGGTGTCTTACTTCATGTAGTTCTCATGATTAGTTTAAAATTTTTGTTTAATATTTCATCTCTGAGATTCATCTGTTATCATTTGTGGCTGGGGTTCAGCAGTGTTAACCGCTGCATATTATTCCGTGTGTAAGTACTCCATAATTTATTTATCCACCCTTTTACTTGTTGTCACTTTGGAGGTTACTGATGTGGTTTTTTTTTTTTTAGATTTTTTTTTTTTTAGATTTTTTATTTATTTATTTGACAGACAGAGATCACAAGCAGGCAGAGAGGCAGGCAGAGAAGAGAGGAGGAAGCAAGCTCCCCGCTGAGCAGAGAGCCCGATGTGGGGCTCGATCCCAGGACCCTGAGATCATGACCTGAACTGAAGGCAGCGGCTTAACCCACTGAGCCACCCAGGTGCCCCTGGAGGTTACTGATGTTTTGCAGCTGAAAACATTTTTATGTATGATTCCCGAGTTCCAAGTGAAGGGTTTCTCTAGGGCACATATCTTAAAGTGAAATTAACTTGGGTTTGTACATGTTCAACTTTGTAAGATAATGTCTTTAAGATCATCATTTTTCAAAGTGAGTGTACCAACGTCCACACCCACCAGCAGTGAGTAAGAGTTCCTATTGTTCTATGTCCTTGCTAACACTTGGTGTTGTCAGACTTCTTTATTTTTGCCTCTCTAGTAAATGTGAAATGCTATCTTGTTGTGGTCTTAATTGGCATTTTCCTGAGGAAGGAGATGACTGTTTCAAGAGGAGGGAGAGTTCAGCTGCAGAGAATGCTGTTTCCAGCTGTAATGGTCTATTGAGTCACCCCTCTCCAAAGTGTCTGCCACTTAATATGAGACAATGTCTACACACAAAGGAATGGATTTTTTTTTTAATATTTTACTTATTTACCTAACAAACAGAGACCACAAGTAGGCAGAGAGGCAGGCAGAGAGAGAGAAAGGGAAGCAGGCTCGCTGCTGAGCAGAGAGCCCGACACACAGCTCAATCCTATGACCCCGAGATCATGACCCGAGCCAAAGGCAGAGGCTTTAACCCACTGAGCCACCCAGGCACCCCAGGAATGGATCTTGAGTAGTGTCTAATCAGACCAGTGAGAGAGGGGACATCTAGGAAAAGGAGTCGGCTCACAGGACCCCGCATATAGGATGACCAACCATTCTGATTTGTCTGGAACTGATGGGTTTCCTTGGATTCAGGACTTTCTGCTTTAAAACCAGAAAAATCTCAGGCAAACTGAGACGAGCTCCTCACCTACCCACACTACACAACTTATGTCCTCCAATCCTAGTAGTCCTAACACATTTTATTCCATGCAAGAAGCCTAATTCTCATGCGTACACACACCTAAAGCAGGCCTGGCCTCTCTATGGCAGATGGCGGCAGACAGCCTACAATCTGAAGCCGCCCTCTCACCTAAAAACACCCCCCTAGTGGCCCATCCCTGTTCTTAGAGAATAAGGTGAATAAAAGAATTTTATTTCACTTTAAAAGAAAAGTCTGGATCACATTGAATTTTAAGCCATTTTCCCAAAAAATCCCTATTTCCCCAGTCTGGGGAAATCTGCCAATCTGGCCAATCTGCTGGGAGAATCAGCCACATGCGATAGAGCCACGTTATGTGGACACGCAGTCCACGCTGTGCCTCCCCTACAAGGCCTGGGTACACCCACGAGCTCCTGGTAGCTGCCTGTGCCTCATAGCAGACTGACTAGGGCTCTTGCTGGAGGTGGCGTTTCAGGGAACAAAGACCACAGGAACCCTCCAATGTCAGTTTTTCCCCCCTCGAAGCAAGTTCTGACAGCACTAGTCCACACTGGTATCAATGGTTTCTTACCTTGCAGATAAACGTGGTGCCTCTTGTGAGCTGGGCTGCCATTTAGCAGGAGCTTGGTAAAGAGTGTAACATGATAAATGGTTACCAAAAAATAACTAATTAGTAATACAAATTCTAACAGGTGTGGCTTATCTCAGACACTTAATGTGCCATATTATTCTAAGTCACTTTTTGTTCGGGCAGGGCCCAGCATGGGGAGAGGCCACAACAGCTGTCCTTTATTTACTTTAGGCATTGTGAAGTTGCCTTCGGGTGCAAAGCCCTTGCGTAGGAAAGGGCTTCCCAGCTGGGCTGAGGGGAAGCTGTTCTGTCATTGCCTCACCCTGCCTGGCAGAACAGTCCTTCGGGTGGGCTTGGGAACCTCGCTTTGTTTGGCCTGTGTCTTTTGGTCCTATACGAGCCTGTGGTAAAGGAATCCACCCAGAATCCCGCTAAATGACCAGATGAGTGAGTGTCTCAGGAAGTGGCAGGGGATGTCCTTCTCTCTCCTCCTATTTCCCCTCGAGCGGTCTCCAGACACAGGAGCCTGTATCAGCCCACCCTCCCCACAGACTGACAGCCCCCTCCTCCCAGATGATTTGCGGCAGGGACCACAGCCAAGGTCCCTGGCAAATCTGTCTCTGGGGAGGAATTTGGACGGCTGCCCTACATGAGACTTCCATTAGGATTGACACGGTTTTAAGCTGGTGACTTTGGGTTCCCTCAAAACAGGTGGGCGTCCACCTGACTCTGGGCAAGGAGGGCCCCAGGGGCACCCTCATCTGTGAGCAACCACCACGCCCTCATCCTTCAGTCCCTCTTGTCTCTTTCTGCCTCTGTGCCCTTCGTCCCATTTAGTAACTGGGCTCACACCAGTTGCCTCTCTGGCCGGCAACACCACCACGTGCAATCCCTGGTCCCACACACCTCATAGGTGGTGGTCAGGCAGAAGATGCAGCCACCAAGCCTGGTGACCCACCTCAGTCAGTCACCACCCCCCTCACCCCTCTTTCTCCTTCCCTCAGAAATAAAGTCACCCTCTTAGACTTGCCCTGGGAGTTTGCACACACCGAGGATGCGGGAGCTGTCTGCCAGCTGTCAGCAGCCGGTCAGCAGCCGGTCAGGGGCACCCAGGAGCGGGGCAGTGCTGCGGTGGGGAGCCAGGAGGTGGAAATGGCATGGACGGGCAGCAGCTTGTCATTGGAGACAATGACACACACAGACGGCCTTGAGCAAAGGCCAGATTCTCAGCGGTTTCCAAACACCCTGTTCACATGCCAGCACCTACTGAAGTTGTCTCTGTTGATGTAGTGAGGTTTTTTAATTCAAAGGCCTGCCTTCTATGTTGAAATGATGCCCTTACATCTTTCTATTGTTAAAAATATAATTTACTGAATACAGTGATGATGACAGTCGTCACTAGCTTAGCTGAGTGTCCTTTGTTTTAGCTTAGGTTAGCTTTCCTTAGGTTAGTATTTGTAATGTCCTTACTTGATACAACGAGACTGAAGGGAAAAAAAACCTACATCAGTCCCCAAGTTTTGTTTACCCCCAAGTTTTCTGTGAAGTGGAGAAGTCTGTGACCACAGAGCTTGAGGACTTGGGCAAAAGCTTCCTGAAGTCGACCTTACCTTGTGAACCATCTTCAGGGCATCGGCCGTGCTCCAGGCACTCGGAAGCTCGGGGTGAGCGTGTCCCCACCCCCGACACATCCTCACTGTGGTGGGGAGTGTACCTGCCTTTCGGCCTCTCCGGGTCTGCTGTCAGGAGGCCCTGCTCAGCAAGCAGCACCCCCCCACACAACTGGTGCCCCATCAGATGATGTGACCTGCAGTCTGCTAATTTGGCAGCACTGAAAATCAGTCTGCCTCGAATCTTTCTCCTGGAGAACGGCTTACAGACCAGGATGGTTAGCCTGCACATGCCTTTGAGGCTGTGCCTGCCGACAGAGGAGGGGCCTGGGCCCCATGGGGCCAGCCCCTACACTGGAGAGAGCTCCCTAAGGTGAATGCCCTTTGGGGGTCCCTGGGAGCCAGCTGGCCGACCAGCTGACCCCAGAGACACCTATATGTGCCACGGACACCCACTGTCTCTCAAACCACAGCCAAGGTCCCTGGCAAATCTGTCTCTGGGGAGGAATTTGGACGTCTGCCCTACATGAGACTTCAATTAGGATTAACCAGTTTTAAGCCGGTGACTTTGGGTTCCCTCCTAGAGTGCTGTTATCCTCACATGTGGGTGGGGCCACCTGCCTGAGACACCTGCCTGAGGCACTTGTTCAAATTCATGTCCTAGGCCCTCCCTCTAAATCTCCAGGGGAGGGCCCAGGAATCATTTTTTAAAAACATGTCCATGGTGATTTTTTTTTTACACAATCTGAGAACAACAACCATAGAGATGAAAGACAGCAAATGAGTGATCATGTGGTGGGCAAAGCCTCTCATCTTTCTCCTTCTAGACCCAGGAAGCCACCTTCTTTCTTATCTTTAAAAATGATTTTTGTTGTTATTGTCCGGTTGGCTCTGACTTGTAGTCAGAGAGAGTCTAGAATAAACCTGGGTTGTCCTAGTCAGTTTGGGCTTCTGCAACCGAAAACGTCACATGGGGGCTCTGCAACAAGGAACATATATTTATCACGTTCTAAAGCCTGGGAAGTCCAAGATCAAGGTATTGGCCGATGCAGCTGCTGGTGAGAACCTTCATCCTGACTTACGGAGGGCTGCCTTCTTGCTTTATCCACACATGACGGGGACAGTGATCGTCTTCTTGTATCTCCTCTTACAAAAAGTCACTAATCCTGTCACGAGGGCTCCATCCTCATCATCTAATTACCTCAGAAAGGCCCCACCTCGTGGGACCATCCCGTTGGGGGTGAGGGTTTCAACATGTGAACCGGGGGACACGAACATTCAGTCCATGGCAGGGGCCTTGCTGGAGAGTCATAGTGAAAAGCAAAAAGGTTTTGAGGGTGGACCCTTACTGGTCCTCTTCCCACTCCTGATTTTCTGGGACTGCAGAGAGAGGAAAACAAGGAATGACCTCCTCCACCCACCTGTCCATGGTTCCCCAAGGGGACAGTGGTTCCCTCAAGGTTCTGCTTTTCACTGCCATGTTCAGCAGAACACAAAAACCACCCGTGTGACCAGGCCAGCCAGGAGGGGTTAGGTGAGGGTCGTCACAGTGAGGAAGGACATGGAATGGGATAGAAATGCTCAAGAGTCTCTTAACCCTTCAAGGCTTCACTTACTCCCAGTTAGTGTACCCTGTGGTACCCTGGGGCCTCTTGGGACCCCATTTTCACAGTGTGAAAGCAGAACAGTAGAGTGGAAAAAGAGAAAAAGATCGATTAAAATCCCAGCTCACACCACATGCTAGTACCCTGACATCAGTCAACGTCAAATCTAATTGCAAACCTGACAGGATAAAACCCCACCTGAAGAGAATCGGTGTGGGCATTAAACAGGGTCATGCGTGATGACTTGCTGGCTTGCAGCTGGGGCTCAATTAAGGGTAGCTCCAAAACTGTGTGGACCAAGGCTTTGCTCTCAACGTGTTCCGGCCTCCCTGGCCTCCCCTCCCCAGCCTCAGCATTCCCACCTCATATTCTTCCATTTCCTCCGCTCCCACACCTGGCATCTCCCAGGAATGGTAGCGAAAGTCAGGGAGCCAGGACACGTATGGCCATCTTCAGTTGTGTGTGGCCGTCTTCACCCATGCCACCAACGACCTTCCAGGTGAGGGGCCTTGAGGAAGGGTAGGACTGCGCTTGGTGTCACCGGGGAGAGCATCCCAGTAGCATAAATGAGACCACGGTGCTGGGCTGCACTGCTTTCCCTGGTGATGGCGGGAACTCAGCCCCTTCTCTTGGCAGTGCGATGATGAAGGGGTCAGCAGATTTTATGAGCCCAGGTAGTAAATATTTCAGGCTTTGCAAGACCTACAGTCTCTGCCACAGCTCTACCCCTCTGCTGCCGCAGCCCAAAAGCCGTCGCCGACACACTCAAATGAATGGGCATGGCTGTGTTCCAAGAAAATGTTATTTATGGTCCCTGAAATTTGAATTTCATGTCATTTTCACATGACATGAAATAGCCTTCTTTTGATTTTTTTTTTTAACCATTTATAAAGGTAAAAATGATTCTTAGCTCACAAACCCTGTGCACACAGGTAGTGACCCGACTTGACCTGTGAGCATAGCTTGTGGCTCCTGCTGTGAAGGGCTGCAGCGTGGGCCCCGTAGCTTCAGGGGACCCAGGTCCACGTCCGACCACTCCTCCCCACGACCACTACTCCCCAGATGCTCAGCTATGCGGGAGCTGCCTCTCTGTGTCTCAGCTTCCCAGCCTGCAGAGTGGCGATAAAGCTGGGGGCGCGTGTCTCCTCTGGCCGCTGGGAGGAAAGTCTGGAACCCACGAAACTCTTCCAAGGCACAGAGGAGCACCCGAGTGCAGAGCACAGGTGTGGTTGGAACAAACTTGAGACTCAGGGTCGTCAGATTTAGGGTCTAGTTTGAGATCTCTGCGTGATCTTTGGAGGGAAATTCCTTAGTTGTATGTAAAGTTGGAATGATTTTGTTCACTCTGGGTGGGGGTGGGGCATTGGTTGAGAGAAGGGGAGAGGATAGGTGGAGGGGTGAGAAAATGACAAAATAAATACGGCTGCACTTGGAAAAGTGCACTTGCACTTGGAAAAGCTTTGTAGCACCCAGGCCCCAGATCTCGGTTTCTAATTTTGTTCTCCAACAAAAGGAACCGACACACACACATACACACGCAAACACTGTTGGAAGCAAGAGACATTGCGGGGGGCGGGGGGAGAGGGGGAGATGCAGGAATTAGAAGAGCTCCCAATGGCTAAAGCTGGGTCAGTTAGAGCAAAAAACTAAAGTAGTATTGGATTATAACTGAAAGTATATGATACATATACATGGGTCCATATGGACATAAAGGATTGAATAAATTAGTAAATGAGGAAGAAGAGACAAATGTTCTATTTGTCCACATTATCCCATGCAGAAAAATTCCGAATTAAGTAGCTACTCCACTGTTAAGGAGGGGAAGTAGAACTCCTTGCTCCTTAAGTGTGGGCAGTGCTTGGTGACTTTCTTCCAAGGAGCACAGTGTGGAAAGGGGCATGGAAGAGCTGTCGCCTGGAGGAACCTGACAAATGCCTCCTCAGGTGACCCAAGTGAACACCAACAGCCATAAGCCATGTTGAGGGCACGTGCCCTTGATCTTCTGTGATGAGAATGGTACCATCCTTTTTCCCAAGCCAATGCTGTTCTCTACAACCTAGAACTCCCGGGCCGCTTGCTCAGACTCTGTCAGGCAGAACCTCCTCATGCACCCCTGAGGGCACCGTTCACACAACTGTCTGCAAATGGGTCCCGGGTTTGTTCCGGTGCCATGGCACATAAGTGCTTTGCAGTCTTTGTGCCTGAGTGTTATCATCTGTAAACAAAGATTACTGAACAGTAATTATTATCGCCTAGAGGCCCGTCCGTACTAGCATCTGTCTGGCCCCTGTCAGTACTGAAAGGGGCTGTTCAGTTACATGTACACTCTTTACGCCATGTTCTACCTGGGCCCCCTTTGAACCACGATTGTCACATTTTGGAAAACCATTTTTAACCAAGATGCCATCTCTCTGGAGCCCCTTTCCTTCCCAAACACAGCGAACGTGTGAGGCTGCAGGACTGGGCCAGAGGCAGGGCCCCGGGAATGCCCTCGCCCTCAGCGCCTGCTCCCCTTGCCACCCCCCACCCCTGCCCCTTCTGTCTGCGGACCACAGCCTGACTGTGCCTGGCCTCTCCATCCAACCTCTGCCTCCTGACGGCTGACTGGGTGTGTCTGCTGCCTGGGCTGCTTGCCAAACACTAGTTGATTATGCTGCAGTGAAGGTGTTTTGAAGATGTGATTAACACGAACAAGGAAGGGACCTGAAGCAAAGCAGACCATCCCCCACAAGGTGGGTGAGCTTCACGGTCAGGGGCAGGGCTTCAGATCAAAAGCCCAGCGCTCCTGGAGAGGGAACGACTCTGCTCCAAGCCTGTGGCATGGACCCTTGCATTTCCAACCAGAAGGCCTTCAAGTATGGGCCCGGCACCCTACAGACGGAGGCCAGGCCCCTGTCTCCCAGCCTTCTCTTGGTTCCTCCAGTGTGCCCAGCTCATTCCAACTCAGGAGATCGTGCCTGCCCTGGTCTCTGCGTGGGCCTTCCAGCCCGCACCCTTATATGGCTGCCTCAGCCTTCCGGGCAGCCCACCAGATAGTCCTTGGCGTGTGGGGGTCCTCGTGTTCTCCATCACCACCCCCACTGGTTTCCTTACGCAGCTAACACATGCATGGTTTTATATCTGTTTGTTCGTATATCTGTTTAGCATCTATCTTCCCCACTCGAAGCTTCTTGAGGGCAGGCACCGTGTCTTTTCCACTCACCAAGTATCCCTAGATTCTAGCACAAAGTCGGGAGCTCGTTACCAGTCGGATGGCTGAGTGAATGGAGCCCAGCAGCAAGGGCACGGCTCCTTCCACACGTTCCTCCCCCATGACTGAAGGTGCTGCCTCGACACAGGGCTGGCCTCCAACCCAAATGGGTGACTTTGTTAACAATATCCATACACGCAACCCTTACGAAGCCGAAGTTGGTATGACCCAGCACCTAAGCAGAGTCAAGTTCAGGAAGCCTCGTTTAATAGGTAAAAGTACTGAAAACAGGAACTCTATTAAAATGTAGCCAAAACAGCTGTCCCCAGCAATAACCACCAACAATTCTTTGTCTTTTCTGACCTCCTGTTCCCATTACCCATCTCTGCTTCCCTCTGGCCCTCCCCAGTCGGAGCCTCCCTCCGACATCCATCCACACAGACTTTCTGTCTCTATGGCATAGCTCAGCTCACCTTTTATTCCAGCAATAAAGACCCCCCCCCTTTTTGTTTATAAGAGGAAAAGACTTCATAAAAGATGGTGCAGAAATTACTAGATTCTCTTTGGCCAGCTTGGAGAGGCATGAGAATCTGTCAAAACGCCCACATTAAAAATGTTTGTCCTCTCACATACGACTCACAGCAGACTTCAAATTGATTAATGTAGTCTCCTTGAATATTTCTTGTGAGACAAATAAATTGCATTGCTCAGTTTGTTAACGGAAACTAGAAGTTGGCGGCCTGCGTGGCTCATGTTGTGGTGGTCTATTGTCTATGCTAAGAGACTTTTGGCTGAGGAGCAGAAAGTAGGGTGTTTGTCTTTCCCACATATTTCAGCCAACCGGGAGCCTCTTTGGGCTCAGGGGTCAA
Source organism: Neogale vison (assembly GCF_020171115.1). Lineage (NCBI taxonomy): Eukaryota > Metazoa > Chordata > Mammalia > Carnivora > Mustelidae > Neogale > Neogale vison. The sequence continues at coordinate 95,404,762 of NC_058098.1, read as the reverse complement.
GGCAGGAAAAGGCACTGCAAATGCAAGAATGAATTCAGTTGTACACTGGAAGCTAAGACTTGGCCACATTCCAAGTCACCCATGAAGACGAAACTGAATGCCAGGGCTGATGTTTTAAGCTATGCTATTTTTCAATAAATTACCTGTCATTTTGAAACACTGTGGATAATGTTTGTGTTTGATGTATGTGCTGTTCATTCTTAGAAAACTGTGGTTTCCCGCTCTGAGTGACATTTATCCATTCTTCTTCTGAGCTCATCGGAGCAGAAAGAGGAAGAAAAAAAAAAAAAAATCAAGGACTGAAATGGGAGAACAGATCTGTTTTCTATTCCCATTTCAACCCTGAGTGACTTGAACAAGGCAATTACCTTCTCTGTGTCTTAATTTTTCCATTTAAAATGGGGTTAACAATCTCGGTCTCTTACCCCAAGTCCCAGAGGTAATGACACGAAGTCAAATCCACTTTGCTGAAACAACTTTACAATGAAACTGCTGCACCCAGGAAACGTGAGACTTCTGCCTCTTTTACAGACAAAGAGCTGTTGACATGGTTCCACGCTTGATGCGAGATTTCATCAGAAGATTCCACCCAAAGAAAAGGAAAATGGCCCCTAACTGGCCATCTGTTAGGAGGTGTTGTTGCTAAGATTTGCCTTGTGAAGAGGCATTACGTTGCAGGCGCAGCAAGAGAAGTGGGCACTCGTCATGAGCGCCAAGAGTCTGGGAACTTAGTCTAGACAGGGTGGGCAAGCTCTTGGGACTAGGATTGTTTTGATTATTGTTAAGTGTTCTTCAGATCCCACGGACTAGAGGGAGGGTAACCACCAACCAACACCCACATTTCTGGTGCAACTTCTATCAGGAAATGTTTACTGATATCAGTTGGCACCAACGGAAGCAGTTTTTAAACAATGCCCCACAAAAAAAAAAAAAAAAATCACAGTATTTTCAAACTTCGACAGAATGATCAAGAACCAGCATCCGTGCTGCTGCGAGAATCTGAGCCCTCCCCACTCAGCATTTGTTACAGGCTCCGCAGCCAGGGCAGAAGCTCATCCCAGATCGTTCCCTGGTGACTCACTCAGCAAGGAGGGTTCTGCTGCAGTGACAGTCTGCCAGCCTCAAGCAGAGCAGAGCACAATAGAGTTAACTATCTGGAGGGGGGTTGCGGGTGGGTGAGTTATATCAACAAAACATTTATCAGTGCTCACTGATCCTCAGGAAAAAAAAACATGTCACAGACAAATGCAGTCTTGTTCTCAGTGAGGTTGTAATAAACCAAGGAGCCTTGCAAAGCTCATGCTACATTGGTAAACACTGGACCAAAGTGCATCCTGGAAAATGGCCTCATGAGGGACTGGGGGTGAGGTGTGCAGGGTGCAATGAATGCAAGCGGATAAAATGCGTGCCGCGGTAACGCGGTGTTACGGGAAATGCTAGTAACCCAAGTGAACAGTTGATTGGTCCGTACGCCGGTTGCAGTTTGGCGCCACCTGGCGGTGATTGTCTTCTCAGCCCTACCATGGGGGTTCCTGGAAGAGCTCCAGGATTGGGTGGCGTCCTCCAGACAGAGAAGATTGAGCAGGGAACAGAGTACTCAGGGGCTTCATGTCTATCTCCCTGCCTCCTGAGGCAGTCTCCCTCTCCCCCACATCCCCTACCCCACCGAAGCAAGAACCTTCCCCCACCATGAGAACTCTGCGGACACCACGATCTCTGACCAGCCGCCTTGGTCCCACTCTGGAAATCAGCCCTCCTCCTTCATTTCCTCAAAGCCCCACTGACACAGAGCTGTTAGGTGGGGCATATTTTACAGAGCGTTAGAGGAGTGAGCGTTGAAATCAGAGAATTACGGCAGAAGACAGGATTGGACTTCCTTGAATTTACTCACAGCTACCCTATTCTTTGCCATCTGGTGAGCAGTTCTCACCACAGGCAAACTCTTGCTGGTGGTGCCCTTTCTCATGTCCCTTGCTTCTGGTCCTGGGGCTCAAGAACACTTTCTCTCTCTCTCTCTCTCATGCTTCCTTTCTCATCTTTCTCTTGCTTGTTCCTTGTACTTTTGATGTTCTTCCCCCTCCTCCCACCAGAGAGACAGGTTTTGCATTTTTTCTCCCTACTGCAAATAAAGCTTCCAGCCTATCTTTTCTTGTCCCCAACCACAATAAAGTCCTCAGCCAAACCAAGGGCCATATGATTTAGTCTCTCCTCTCAGCATTGGGAGTGTGCAGAAGCTTTGGAATTCAGGGTTTATTTTTTTCTTTGACATAGAAACCAGTGAAAATTTCAGGTAAGGGTATTATCTTCCCATCTCTACCCCATCCCCATTCTGCCCCTGAGCAAACTAGAAGGAGGAGCGGTGTGGGTGAGGGAGCTTAGTTTCTTTCTGCTGGAGTCCCTTGTTTACGTATCTCTTGTTAGAGCATTTCCAAACTCTGGAGCCATTCCTGGCAACACATCCTCTTTTGTTCCCTTCGGATGGGAGAGCTGACAAAGAAAAAATCTGAAACCAGGACATCGTGAGAGCCAGTGCAGGGATGGGGCTGGTGAATCTGCCATGCGACATCTTCTGGAAAGCTGAAAGCCTGGCTGCAAATAGCTGGAATTATCCCCTGACCCTCTACTTAAGAAATGTGAAGCTCTGGGGATATTTTATTTTGGAGAACTGAGTAAAAAAGTATGAGAGATGTACTGTCATGGAGAAAAGATATACTACAAAGCCACAAAAAATGAGTGTGGAGAGGGCACCAGATAGAAGAAAGATAGACCAAGGAAACAGAGCAAACGTCTCAAACAGAGCCAAGGAATCATTAAAGAAAACAATGTGGAGTTTTTTGGTCATAATACTCGCCCAAATAAATCCCTGATGGACTGAAGAGTTACAACGCAGATAATCAAACAAATGAATTCGAAGACAGTGGGAGCAAATACTTTCATGATTTCAGTATTGGAAAGGCAATTCTAAGTATAGTATGATAGAAGCTACAAAGAGTTCTCGCAAATTAGTAAGGACCGTATGAATACTCCACTGTAAAATCAAGCCAATTTATACAAGCAGTCAGTTCAGAAAAGAAGAAACGACAATGACAAAAAGCATAATTATAAAATTTCGATGTATAGTGAATCAAGAATATTAAAAGCAAACTATCATATTGTCAAAGACTAGAAGACTTACTAATGCCTGGTGTTGCTGTGCAGGGAAAATGGAAGGCCCAGAGGCCACAGGGGCTGTAAACTGGCAGATATTTTCTGTAGAGTGACAATATATAGCAAACCTTTAAGAACACCTTAACTTAGTTCTGGTGAGTTACTCCTTGGGGAATAAGCATGAGAACAAAGGCATGGATTGAGGATGTTAATTATAGTATCAGTTAAATATCAAAGCACAGTAAATAACCCAAATGTCCCAGTATCTCTATAAAATGGGGCATCATCACACCCATCAGAAACATTGTTATAAAAATATATTTACTGATATAAGAGGATTGTGACACAGTGTTATTTTTGAAGTAATATAAAATACACTTGTGTATGCATAAATCTGAGTGTGCCTGTGCGTATAAGAATAGGAAGATGTTAGTCATTTTTATTTAAATTTATTTCAAGATCATAGATTATAGGGACTTCTAAAGTTTTTCTTTTTTTTTTTTTTCAAGATTTTTAAATTTTCCGATGGAGAGAGGGCATGCGCACATGAATGGGGAAGGAGCAGAGGGAGAGAATCCTTGAGCAGACTCCCCACCAAGCACAGACCCCACGAGATCCTAACCTGAGCTGAAACCAAGAGCTAGACGCTTAACCTTAACAGACTGAGCCACCCAGGCACCCCTTAAAGGTTTTCTTTTAACCCTTGCCTGTATATTCAAATCCACAATAAATATAAAGTGCTTGTAACAAGAAAACTGTTGATTAAAAAATAAAGACGTAGGAAATGCTCAGGCCTCCAGGCTTGGTGCCTGCAGGACGGGCATTCAGGCAGATGCCAGACACATTCCTGAAGAGGGTACCCTCAGGAGAACCTCCCGCTGATGGGGGACGGAGCAGGTGAGGGTTCTAACATCCCTCCGAGCCTGAGATGCTCTCTTTCTACGAAACATTTCCCTGGTGCCACTTCTGCAAGAGTGATTAAAGAGGGACACCGCTGGGCTCTGCCTCCAAGGACCACAGTATCTAATGAAGCAGATAAAATATAAAAAGTTGCCTGGAGAACACATCAAAATTCTGACATGTGTGGTTTGGATAGTGACTGCAGAAGAGATGGGCTTGATCTCCTGTCTTGTTCACTGGCAGGAGCTGAGCGACTCTCTCCAGGAGGCAGGCCCATTCCGCGGTAGGAATTTTGTGAATTCAGTGAATTCACTTGAGCATCTGCTTTGATTGGTCAAAGCACATCCTAAAAGAGGTTGACTTAGGGGCCTTTCTGCCCCGAGCTGATGGCTGGACGCGGTCGATGGAGGTTGGATCCTAGCCCCTCTCTGAAGATCAGAGAGCAGGTCATGTGCTCACATAACTGTGACCCAGAGGAGATTGGTCACAAACAGGGGAGGATTCTCGGGCGCTTCAGTATCCCCTGCCTGGTCCAGCAACACACAGATGGCATCTTTTGGCTGCTGCCCTCCTCTCCCTTTCATGACCCAACATTTTAGGAATGGAATCTCCACCTACTGCCCCCACGTCCTCACTCCCATCAGCCTGCCCACCTGCTCTAGCCTTTGCTGACCACCCTGAAAACACCGATTCTGCTCTTGACCTCCTATTTCCAAAACAACAGAGCAAGTTCCACTGTCCTCATCCCACCCCCTGCCCTCCCAATGTCCCTCCCCCCAGACAGGCTCCACCAGCAACTGGACTCTCCCCTCCCCACTCTCCTCTCCCTCCTTTTTCCCTCCTTCCCTGGGCTCACTCCCACTCTCCTCTCCCCCCAGGTTCCCCTCATCTTCTCAGGCTTTTGGGACACCCAAGAGCTCCAAATCGAATCTCCATGCAGGTGCTTCATCCTAGCTCCAGCCAGAGCCAGATGTCCAGCTGCCTGCCTGAAGGTCAGCATGTCCAGGTGTCCACTTGCTGACCTCCCCCAGCAAGCCCGATCCTCCTTCACGGTCCTCATACCAGTAACACTTGGCCTCACTCTCCCCCATTCACCCAGGCCAGAAATTAGCTAAATTGTGCCATTGGCTGCCAAGCCTACGAGCCACAGCACCCTTGGAGCCTTCCCCCACCCCCCAGGCTGCCATGGCTCTAGCTCAGGCCATAGTCACCCTCCAGCCTGGATCCCTGCCCAGCTTCCTAAAGGCTGGTGCCTCTAGCCATTAGGATGGAGGCCTGCCTCCATCAGAGCACAAGCAACTGATCATGTCACTCCCTGTCTAAAACCATCTCGTGGTTTCCCATCACCTTTAGAATACATTATAAACTTTTCAGCCTGTCATAAAATGCCCTTCATGATTTGGCCTCTGTCTACCTTTCTGGACAAGTCTCCTGATACGTCCCCCAGGGGCTACATTCCGTTTGGCCTGAATCACAGCACACCGTGCCAAGATCCTCTGTCAGTGCCTTTGCCCTTGCTGCTGTTCTCCCTCCCTGAGGTGCTCACCTCCTGCTGATATATTGGGGTGTGGCCCAGCACACCTCCTCCAGGAAGCTTCCGTGATTGGCTTAGTTGAGAGTCTCACTTCTGCATTCCCATTCCTCTCCATGCACTTAGTAACAAAATACCTGCAGTATTCTGGGTAATTTTTTAAATTTTTATGTATGTATCTATTCTTTACATCTTGTATATATTTATAAAGGCCTCTGACACCTCTTTCAGTGTCTCTACTCCACTTGAAGAGGTCATTACACAGGTCACTTCCTGTGTCACACTCCTTGGTGCTCCTCTGTGTTCCCCGCAGACTGAGCTCCCTGTGATGAGGCCCAAGCCTTGGACACTTCACACAGGCCCAGGCATATAGTAGGTGCAGAATAAACACTTGCAAAATTTATAAATTAGTAGATTTTCATTTCCATCTGCCTCCAAGAGGGCTGCGAGGGGCTTTGGCATTTGGTCTAGTATCTAGAAGTGAAAGTGAACCAAGACATATATGGCATTTTCTTTCTTTTACTACAAAGAAACCACTTATCTGCACAGAAGACAATTCTTTGGAAGGAGAGTCAAGCAGGCAGCTAGCACCGTGCTCTAAGAAGCAACAGTCTGAGGGCTGCAGGAGGAAGAACAGGAGGGGATCACTCAGCTTGTGTCCAACGAGGGGTGGCCCCACAAGTCCGGGATGCAAAGAGGGCTCTGGGGACAGCCACGCTCCCGGTCACCTCAAGTTTGCAGGACCATCCCAGGAGGCGGACTCAGCGTGTTGCCCGTGACCTGGGATGGGGTAGTGAACGCTACTGGCCCCAGGTTCTCAGTGTGAGGAACTGCATAGGTCCCAGCTGCCAGCAGCAGGAGGCTCAGCGACAATGACTCTCAGCCCCAGCTGCGAGGAGAATCACAGGGGAGCTTCTGAAACTCCCGATGCCCAGGCAGCCCTCAGGCTAGGCTTCAGTCGGAAGCTGAGCGTGGGAGCCACACCCTGGAATTTTCCAGCACTCCCTCGGTGACTCCAATGTGCAGCCACGAGGGAGAGCCATACGCTTCAAACTTGAACTTGCACATGAACCCCCAGGGAGTCTTGTTAAAATACCCATTCTGATTTGACGTTCCAGGGTGGGGCAGGAGAGTCTGTATCTCTCACAAGCCCCAAGTATCGCTGATGGGGCTGGCTTTACAGCTAGTGAGTGACGCGTCACAGGGGTATTCAAGAAGTCTGTGGCTGATTACCTGGTATGGAAAATGTGGAGAGGGTAATGCATTGGGTAGGAGTTAGGATGACAGCAGTGCTCATCAGCCTTTCTGTTACAGCTGAGGTCTCCCACCACCACCTCCAAACAGCACCGTCCACAGAAAGTCACACATAAACCCAGCAAAGCAGAGTTGTTCGTTAGAGTGAAAACACACACCCCAGAGCCTTTCTTCCTCCCACCTCGGAGCACCTAGAGCCTCCATGAAGTGCATTAGAAGATGCTCTGGATAGTATTTAATATACCCGTGTATCTGATTTCAAAGGCTAGGGATTATTTCAGAGACCGGAACTGTTGGTGCTTGAACAACGAGGGGACTCCAGATAGTGAGACATCAGTAGACCTGGATTAGTGAGCAGTAAGGCATGAAGGATGGGCGAATCTGCAGGATTTGGGGTGACACGGTCTGTATTCAGCAAGTTTATACTGTAAAATGTGCTGCTTAGAGGGTTGACCAGGAGGGAACGAAGACGTGATGTTTGCGTGCACCTACCTTCTGCATACCAGTGAGGCCACCAGCAGAAGGTAATGATCAGAATCCGTGCTCATATCTCATCAAGCAGGAAGGCAGCCAAGCCATCCTTGCTGTCACAGCCTCTTGCTATCACTCCCAGTCCTCTCTCTGAATCGCCTCTGATGCATCCCTGACCCCTCTTCTCTTCTCCCAAGGCATATATTAATTCTGAGAGCTGATAAAACCCTGCCTGGCAGGAACCATGGGACTATTGGAGTTGAAAGCCAAGCAATAGCACAGAGCCACACATAATAGGATTACACAAGGTTCCATAGGCCCGCTCCCTAAAATAATGATTTTGGCAAAAAAAAAAAAATTTTGCAAGACAGGATTATCTCCAATTAACTACAAGGTATGATAAAATTTCTCCAAGAAAGTGTCAAGATGGGACAAATGTATTTATTTTCATATTTTCTACTGATGGAGTTTCATTTATTTGACTGAGAGCCATTTAGAAATTTTGATAACTGAGACATTGTTTAAATTGAGTGTTTGCAATTTCTACGTAAAAGTGGCTTATCTTGGGTGCCTGGGTGGCTCAGTCATTAAGCCTCTGCCTTCGACTCAGGTCGTGATCCCAGAGTCCTGGGATCGAGCCCCGTATCAGGCTCCCTGCTCAGTGGGAAGCCTGCTTCTCCCTCTCCCACCCACCCCCGTTTGTGTTCCCTCTCTCACTGTGTCTCTCTCTGTCAACTAAATAAATAAAATCTTAAAAAAAAATAAAATAGATACATAAAAGGGGTTTATCTGAACAAGATTTAGGGGGATGCATTTAAACTCTGATCCTTCCAAGAGGCAAACCTACGGGTTGGTTTGGGTTTTTTTGGTTTTTGTTTTTTTTTTAAAGATTTTATTTATTTATTTGACAGAGAGAAATCACAAGTAGATGGAGAGGCAGGCAGAGAGAGAGGGAAGCAGGCTCCCTGCTGAGCAGAGAGCCCGATGCGGGACTCGATCCCAGGACCCTGAGATCATGACCTGAGCCGAAGGCAGTGGCTTAACCCACTGAGCCACCCAGGTGCCCTGGGTTTTTTTTTATGATTTTGGAGAGGGAGGTTGTTGAGGGGTTCCTGGAGGGAGCAGAAGATTGTGCTTCAGGAGATCTAAGACCCCAGCTCCACTAGAATGTTCTTAATGGAATTTTTAAATTAAATTTATTGCGATAAAATATTTTTAACATAAAATTTACTACTGTACATTCACGGTGTTGTTGCAACCATCACCACAATCCATTTCCAGAACTTTTCCATTATCCCAGATTCTGTACCTATTATCCCATCCCCTCCTCTCAGCCCCTGGCAACCTCTATTCCACTTTCTGTCTTTATGAATGTGCCTATTCCAGATATTTAGTGGAATCATATACTGTTTGTCCTCTTGTGTCTGGTTTACTCATTTATCATGATGTTTGCAAGTTTCATCCATGTTGTAGCAGGCATCAGAAGTTCATTCCTTTTCATGGCTGAATAATATTCCACCATCAAGTATATACCACATTTGGTTTATCCATTCAACTTTTGAGGGTCCATCTGGGTTATTTCCACCTTTGGGCTATGGTGAATAGTGCTGCTAGGAACCTTGGTGCACAAGCATCTTGAGTAGATGCTTTCCTGCTTCCAAACCATCTGGGTATATATCTAGAAGTGGAATAGCTGGGTCATATTTCTATGTTATTCTTCATTATTCCTGTTCCAGAATGGGCATATTAGTGCTCTACCTGATTATAATACTTTTTAACTGAAATTAAGTCCATACTTTTTGTTGTTTACAAATAAATAAGAAAGCCACTTTTCCTTCTTTAAAAAGAAAGAAAGAAAGAAAGAGAAAGGAAGGAAGGAAGAAAGGGAAGGAGGGAGAGAGAGAGAAAGAAAAAGAGGCTGGGGGCTCCTAGGTTGCTCAGTCAGTTATGGGTCCGACTCTTGATCTCAGCGCAGGTCTTGATCTCAGGGTTGTGAGTTCAAGCCCCGCATTGGGCTCCATGTTGGGCATGGAGCCTACTTGAGGAAAAATAAAAGTCTGATAAGTTATGTTTACTGATCCAGTTTAGTATTTTCCTAATGGTCTGATCGGATCTTTGATTTTCCAAAGGGCACTTTGTTTTAAAGTGCAAGTTTATTTTCTATTCAGGTATGGCAAGGCCAAAAGATGAGGACACGATTGCTATTGAAAAAGTAATTTATTACTCATAGTTCCCAGGACGCAGGGCCACAGGCAGAGAGAGAGCTTGGGGAGACTTCAGGAAAGACTTGATTGTGTGTTTCAGAGAAGGAACGGGTGAGGCAGGGTAAACAGGCTTAGAATTGGCTATTTTGAATCATTTCCATGGTTCGGCGCCCCTCACTGCCCAAGGTGGCCCTGGGGTGACCGTGGCAGCCGGAGAGCATCCCATGGCGTAAGAGCCCCTGAGAAAGCAGGTGGGGGGGGGAGGGGCGCTGGGTTGGCTAGGGTGTAGATGAAAGTCACACCAGCCTGAGTTATCTCTGGGAACCAGCTAGCACAAGGAGGGACTGTCCTTTCAGGTCAGCAAGGCCCAGACGTCAAAGCACCAGCTACAGAAACTAAGAAACATGGTTAACTCACACTTCACTGAAGTCATGAATCTCCAACAATGGGGTTCCAACAGGCTTGCAGACCTTGGACTTGAAACAGTGCTTCTCAGGGATAACCATGTGCCAGAATAACTTGGAGAATTTTCTCCACTGTGGTTTCCTGTTTCTACACTCAAGGCCAATTAAATGTGCGTCTCTGAGCACTGATCATTTTAAAAGCTCCCCTGGGGATACTCATGATTCCAGGCTTGAGAACCGTCGGTTTAGGGCAGTGTTTCTCAAAGTCAGAACCTGGACCAGCAGCAGCAGCATGGCCTGGGAATTTGTTATAAATGCAGATTCTCAGGGGGCGCCTGGGCGGCTCAGTTGGGGTAAGCGTCTGACTTTGGCTCAGGTCATGTTCTCAGGGTCCTGGGATCAAACCGCATGGCAGCCTCCCTGCTCAGTAGGAAGTCAGTTTGTCCCTCTCTCTCTGCTCCTCCCCCCTGCTCATGCACTCTCTCTCCCTCAAAATAAATAAAATCTTTAAAAAATAATAAATAAATAATACAATAAATGCAGATTCTCAGGCGCACCCCAGACCTGCTAAGTGGGAAAGTCTAGGTGTGGCGAAGCCCTTTGTGTTCAAACAAGCCATGCAGGTGATTCTGAAGCTGGCTCCAGTTTGGGACCCGGTGGTCCAGGGTAAGGAGCACAGGTGACGACTGCAGGATCCTCCCGTCCTGTCCCTCACCCAGTGCTCTGAGGCGCTGGCCCCACAAAGCTCAGCTAAGTGTTTTGCATGCCAACCAAGTGTCAGTCTGCAGGAAGGACTAGTGTTCCGAATAGCAGAAGCAGGTGCCTCCTGGAGGTTCCCAGGGTCTCCATACCCCCAAATCTCCAAGTGGCCTCTACAGCAAGTGGGAGAAGAGGTCGGGATCAGGTAGGAAACTCAGGGTGCGCTCTCTGCTCTGGTGGCTGGAGAACCCAGAGGCTCCCAGACGAGGTGACAATTGAGGGGCCCCCAAACAGCCTGATGAGACACAAAAGGGACACGCTCAGCACCCTGTGTTGCTGAGTCTAAGCTGTGTTACTTAAGAGTTCTCCAAGGGTCCTCAAGTTGCAAATTTTAATACTCAGAGGAGGCTGAATAAGTAGTAAAACTGTGCGGCAAAAAAGTGATTGAAAACATAGTACCGATATAGGACAGAAATGAAGTAAATTAAGTGAGTTTTCCTTATTGGGGAAAAAAATCAGAGAATAAGCATAAACAGAGTGGAAGAAAATACCATCGGGTGACTTTTCTCTAGTGACAAGAAGCTGGTTCTGGGGTCACAGTCCGGCCTTCTTATCCCAGCTCCTCTTTTTAGCAGCTGGGAATTTGGAAAATTTCATTCCTTTCTAAACTTCAGTTTCCTCGTCTACAAAATGGGATTATGATTGTAGCCTCCTAATCATTTGTTTTCGGGATCAAATAGGAACAGTGGTGGTTAAGTGCTTGGCATTGTGCTCCTCACTAAATAAAATCTAACTACCCTTTCTGCTATGAATACCATACATTATTATTAGCACAGTGATCTAGAGTGAATGCCCCAAAACACTGACAATTCCCACTGATTATTACTATCAGGAGACTGAACCTCTGTGTCAGACTCGTGTCAGGAGAAAGGGGTTACAACCAGCCAGACATATCAAGGACCCCTTGAGAAAAATATCCTTTCTCAAAATTCAAAAAAAAAAAAAATATATATATATGTATACATATGTGTATTATGTGTGTGTGTGTGTATATATATGTATATATATATATATATTTGAGTCTCCTATTTTGAAAGACGCTGCCTTAACAGAATAGGATAAGTTATGCTATTGTAACAAACCTCAAAATCTCAATAGTTTAACATGGCAAAGGTTTCTTTCCTGACCGTGTTTCAGTTAAACTCAAGTCAGCTGGTGTGTGGCCTGTGAGCTGTAACTCAGGGACCTGGGAAGCGTTCATCAGAGATAGGTTTTTAAGGGCCAGGCTTAGAAGTGGCTTATACTTTGTGGCTTTCACCCACTGATCCTAGTTGTAAAATAAATTTCATCTCTCTCCTCCAAGCTAATTATTCTCACACCTGGAAAGCCACTGGTCATGCAGAATGGGTGAGGAGAGCTCACCAACCCTCTAATGATTCTCGTCTGAATGTACAAGTTGGTCTACACTCCAGCACCAAAACTGAACCTAAATGTAATCTGACTGGTATAAACTGAGTGGTACGAACACTTCCTCCATTCCAGAGACTATACTTCTATTAACGCATCCTCAGGTTGCATTTTTTTGGAGGGAGAATGAAGGGAATATTGAACTTGCTATCAACTAAAATTGTCATGGGTATACAATGGATTCAGTTCCCTTTCATCAGTGTTTATTCTTCTCTTCAATCTCAACAGGAGTCTCAGTCATGGAGAGAGTTTCCTCTAGTTTACCCATTTTTGTGTCCCCCAACCATTCAGTCCAGGTGGCAAGCCTCCCTGGGTGTGCCTTGCCATCCGAATGCTAAGAAAGGGAGCTGCCAAGCCTTGACCGCCCCTGTCGTTTCTTAGACTGACGGCTCCCATGCTGCTTGCTGCAGGTACCACATCTGCGTGACTGTGCTGATCTACTTCCTTCCCCTGCTGGTGATTGGCTATGCGTACACTGTGGTGGGCATCACGCTGTGGGCCAGCGAGATCCCTGGGGACTCCTCAGACCGCTACCATGAGCAGGTCTCTGCCAAGCGCAAGGTAAGGGAAGAGCAAGCAGCCCCGACCCACCCTGGAGCGGGTGACAGACTGCCAGGCACTGAGCCCCAGAACCTCCACAGGCAAGAGACATCCCTGGGTCTGTGGAACAGTGGAGGGGTGGGCGGGATGTAGGGAGGTGGCGGGAAGAGGTCATTCTTCACTGTATTTGTAACCTGGGCCTGCCTGTACAGGCAGAAGCTATTTCCCTCTTGCCTTAAGCGTAAATGATGGGACACCTGGGTGGCTCAGTCAGTTAAGCATCTGCCTTCAGCTCAGGATCCCGGGGTCGTGGGATCGAATTCCGCATTGGAATTCCCCTTGCTCAGCGGGGAGCCTGCTTCTTCCTCTGCCTGCCGCCTCCCCTGCTTGTGCTCTCACTTTCTCTTTCTCTCTGGCAAATAAATAAATAAAAATCTTAAAAAAAAAAGAAAGAGTAACTGGCAACCTGTCAAGCTAGTAACATGCACACACACACACACACACACACACACTACGGTAACCACTGTTATTTGTTATTAATCCATCCAGATATTACAATGCACCTATAAGCCAAATAAATATATATTCTTTTCTTTGGTACACAATACATATTCTTTTTTTATATTCTTTTCCCCTCACTTCTTTTGCTTAATAGTGTCTATAAGATTTTTGAAAACCAATAAATCAAGGGTTTTCTCATTTTTTTCTCTTTTGTACTTCTTTACATAGTATTTCATTGTGTGGATGCTAGTTATTCTCTGAAGATTTCATGGCCGCTAAAAAGGAACAGGCTACATCCCCCCACTATTCATAAAAACCTCTGAAATCCCCTTTAGCCATCGGGTGCTTCCTAGCTGCAGCTTTCCAGATCCCTTCCTTCCCTCCCTTGCCCAGATACTGTCCTGGCCCTTCGCTCCCCTTCCTGCACCCCTGCTGCCTCCTGCCCCTTCCTGGATCTCTCCCCCAGAACCCTATTCCCCCGGGTCTGCCCTCCCTCGGCTCCAGTCCCCGCCCAGAAGGATGACATAACACAGAGATTCTCAAAGGTGAGTGCATCTCAAAATCATCTGAAGAGCTTGTCAGACACAGAAATCTGACTTTCACCCCCCCGGGTTTCTGAGTCTGTGAGTGCGCGATTGGGTCCCAGAATTCCCATTTCTGACAGGTTCCCATTTCTGACAGCGGGTCCTGGAATCATACTCTGAGAACTACTGACATAATCCAAGTCCCATGTAAAAATGGTCCTTGTGGTGAAGGGGCAGGAGGGCAGAGAGCATAGTGTGGAGAAGAGGCAGACGTGCTGCGGGTCTCACCCATCTCATGCTCTCGCCAGGTGGTCAAGATGATGATCATCGTGGTGTGCACCTTCGCCATCTGCTGGCTGCCCTTCCACGTCTTCTTCCTCCTGCCCTACATCAACCCCGACCTCTACCTGGAGAAGTTCATTCAGCAGGTCTACCTGGCGGTCATGTGGCTGGCCATGAGCTCCACCATGTACAACCCCATCATCTACTGCTGCCTCAACGACAGGTGAGGGCCTTGCTCCGCGCTCGCTCAGGGGCAGCAAGATCTGTCTCGGGAGCTCCTGAGCACCCAAGTGCCCAGCCTAACTGAGCAGAACCTCTGCGAGGCAAGAGGGAGCGGGAGGGACTATGGCAAAAAAATGACCACACTGCCCAATCCCTACTAGTTACCAACCCAGAGTGGTTGTTTTTTTTTTTTTTTTCCTTTTCCAAGAAGAACCAGAAATCCGTATTTTTGTGTGAGGTCTTCTGACCTTTGAACACTTGCAACTAAGGTTGTGGGGGTTTGGGGTGCACATTAAAACAAACCTCTGTGACGCATGCATATGAAGAGGTCTGTGGGCTGCAGCCAGTTCATAGCCTGGGAGTTTAGCCACTCAGCCCTATGGACCTACGCACAGTGGCTGTTATGTGCAGAGAGGGGGAGAAAGGGAGGCAGAGTCAGCACACACAGAAACACTGATGGCACCAGAGCGCCATTCTCCACAGAGCATCTTTTCCTTTCCCTAAGGTCTCTCACTTCTCTCTTCCCATCTACCCCATCACACAATTTGGGTAGCTTTCCCCAGTTTTTTCTGATAGTTTCAGCAGGACAGGGTAAGCAAAAGGCCCTGATTCAGGACTTGGCCACACCGGCCAGGAGAGCTGTCCTGGCAGAAGCAGCCAACCTTGGACAAGAAAGAGAAGGGGGAGCCCATCGGGAACGGTGGTCAGCAATAGGGAATTCGGGTTGATGTATAGAGTCCCCAACAGGCAGCTCAGTCCCTCAGATGGGAAAGGAGGAAGGGCCAGGAGGAGGAATGAAATGTTTGTCACAGTCTTTCTAGCTTTCTGTCATCAGCCTACAAAGTGCCTTCTGTGAATGAGACACTCAGGTGCTATGAATTTGGGGGCAGGATTCTCTTGAATGTGTCCAGATGCTCTCTGTTAAGTTAACGCACAGATTCACCTCCTTCAAAGAGCCTGATGACTTTGCCCAAGTGCTCTTGGGTTAAATATTAAATATCCCAGTATGTCTAAGTAAAGGCTGATTCTCCCAGTTTATCAAACAGGAACACTGAGGCACATGGAAGGGACGTGATTGAAGTAAGCCTCAGTCCACGAGCTCCTTGAGGGAAAGGAGTCCTAACGTATGGGTTTCCTGCCCGCTGATGAGCACAGCACCGAGCACAGAGCAAAGACTTGGGGAGCGCTTTTGTTAGTGTTGAGGAGATCCAGCGTGCGCCGAGGTACGGGGGATAGCAGCAGAGTTCTGGGGTCATCCTCAGTCAAAACAGGAATTTCACACGAGCCTGGGGTCTGGTCCTGAATTCTGCCTTCATGACTGGCCTTCAAATTGCTTTGGCCTCAATGTCTCTGGCTGTCAATATAAACCCAGTAAAAGAGAGTCATGCTCAGGTATGCGCATGTGTGCAAAAGCTGAGACAGTGGTGGGAATGTCCTCTGGGAGCAGGCTGTCCCCAAGGGTCACCTCTCCATCTGCTCTCTTGCCAGGTTCCGTCTGGGCTTCAAGCATGCCTTCCGGTGCTGCCCCTTTATCAGTGCCGGCGACTACGAGGGGCTCGAAATGAAATCCACCCGTTACCTCCAAACCCAGGGCAGCGTGTATAAGGTCAGCCGCCTGGAGACCACCGTCTCCACAGTGGTGGGGGCCCACGAGGAGGAGCTGGAGGATGGTCCAAAGGCCATACCCTCGTCCCAGGACCTGGCCTCCAATGGGTCCTCTCGCAGCGACTCCAAGACCATGACAGAGAGCTTCAGCTTCTACTCCAACATGCTCTCCTAGACCACAGGTCCTCAGCGGGGGCGGCCACCACCATCTGTGTCTTGCTTCAACTTCATGCATGGATAATGCCTATCTGATCTAGAAACCATCAAAACACCCTCACACTGGGTCTTGTAAAAAAAAAAAAAAAAGTTAGAATGTTTTAGGGAAAATGTCCCATCCTGAGTTAAAAAACAAAACCTGGATTCTTCTATGACTTTGTCATCTCCCACACTGTGTGACCCAAGGCAAATCACTGAACTTCTCTGGGCTTGTAAAATGGCAATGTTGGGCTTGATTTTCCCTGCAATCCATGCCATAATTCTAAAATTTTGTACGTGGGAGCTCATTCCAGGAGGAATCCTGTAGCACCTGGATTTGCCTGGAGCCCCTGTCTTACTTCAGTGAAGCTGTACACAGCCATGTGCACATTACCCTCCTTTCGCTGGTCTTCACAACAACCTCACATCAACCTTCTCTCGACAGGGTGAACGAAAGAAGGAACTACGTAAAATCCGAAGGAAAGATTTAACTCCGTCTTCTAAGCATCTGTGAAAAGGAAGCATGGATGCCTTCCTTTAGGCACCTCAATCTTTCAGTGCACAGAAACATCCTGAGATTGAAAAGCTCGGCTTCATCTGCATTATGTCCCTACGGGCTGTTCTGGGTGACCAGTATGACAGAATATGTCCACTCATGCTAGCTAAGGTCTGCTACAGACCAAGAATCGGGAGGCCTGGGCCACACTTAATCTATCTGAGCCTCTTTTGTTATCTATGAAACCATGGGGCTGAACAAGATAACCTAAGTATCCCTTTTAACATTCAATGGTTCGAGAATTGTATGAGTTTTTTGTTTGCTTCACCGAAAATTGGTGGTCTCAAAAAGAATCGGACTAACAAGTCCAGTGACTTAATACCCAGGTCCTGGAGAGTAGCAACTGCTAACATGTGTCACTATCCATAGCAAACGTTCTCTGATTTATCCTAAAACCACAAGTACTTTCCTTCTTCTGGAACATTTTGGCCTTTGACAGAGCAGAGGACTTCATGTCAAAGCCTGCCTCTCTCCATCAGAGGTTAACAGGCCAAGTCCTCCAGCTGGAGATGCCATCAAGGAAGAGAAGCATAGCAACTGTGCTGGCCTTTTGGGGTATCTTAGGGCAGGGACACTAATGTGGTCTGAGCTTTTAGTAGCACAAGCCATGTGCTCAATGTCCAATGAACATGGAGGCTGCCCTGGCAGCCCCACTTGTGGGAAGAGGCCACCTTATATCTTCCCTTCTGATTGTCTGAATCTTCCCTTCCTGCTGCCATGGCTTCACTGGCCGCCTATCTGTAAGGGGTGGGATGACCCACCCACCCACCCACCCACCCACAGGACAGTCTACCAGGAGCCATGAATTTAATCCTGCCTGTCCCACTAGAGCTTTGAGGAGTCCAGCAGGTGAGCACGCAGCTTCTTTCTGTCTCCTAGATTTGTGTTTTATCCCAAGATGTGGCTGAAAGCAGAAGTCTCAGGTACCATCCATGAATGTCCTTTTCGTGGTTTGAAGAATGGGTGCACCTGTGCTACATTTGTGGCATTGAGGGAGACCAATGCTGCCCACAGGCCTTATAGCCTTTCCCAGCCATGCAGGCTGGAACCCTCCCAGGGCATTGACAGGCCTGGGGAAGTTGTACAGCAGCAGAATAAGCCAGAACAACCCTAGAGCCGTATTCTGCAAAGCAGCATGATTAAATAAACGAAATAAAACCAGCTCAGTGCAGATAAATGAATGAAAGACATAATTTAAGGGCAAAAAAAAAATTTCAATGCCCAAAGCATTAGTCATAATTCCAATAAAGAATTGTACTGTGTGTGGATTATTCACTCCACAGGAGTATGGAACCAGAATGATTATGAGACATACCTAAGAAGAAAGTGTCAAGGAATTGAAAACATCCTTTCTATTGAAGAGGCAAGTGTTGAATTCAACAAGGATTTGCTGAGTACCTGCTCTGTACTTAGCTCTGAGCTGGGGACACAAAACTCCTCCCACTCTTGAGGAACCTACCAGACTGGCCCTGGCTAACTCTCCTGTCCTATTGGGTCCAGACTGCCCATCAGGCATGGAGGCAGCTGAGAAGCACGTTCTCCCTGGGATTCTAAAGACCCACACTCAATGCCAGTAATCAAGCCAAAGGCTGGGAACTTCAGAGAGCCTTTTGCAATGACTTCATGGAGATTGATACAAAGGGAGCCACCAGTCAGTTCAGGGTAACTGAAGGGATGTGGTTGGATAGCATCATCACTGCACCATAAGGGAGACTATTGGATGGTCATGATGGTTCAAATATGGCAGAAGATCCCTGTCAAGGGCCCAGCAAGCCTCCCCCTGACCTACTGGCCAGCACCCACTGAACTTATAAAAATGTAGTCGGCTCCCATGTGTGAGAAACACCATGATTTGCACCGTGCATGGGTCTCATTCTTACAGCAATGTGTCACCCTGGGTTTATTTCTTGAGCTTTTTCCTTGGTATACTGTACAGTAGTAATAGAATATAAGACATTATGGGGCCATCTTTGTTATGTTACTTCCAAAATGTGGGATCCAGCGGTTGTCAATGTGTTATTTGTATTGTGCCAGTGTCTCCTCTTCATTCTGTCACAGAGAGGAGCTGATTCATGTCATGGACTCACAGTCAGACCATAGTACTTGACGGGTGGGTGGGTGGGAGAACTTTCTGGGAGGGACTGAGGGAATCCTTGCCCTCCTCACCCTCACCAGAATTTAGAGACACACTGGAATGTCCTTTCTTTTGGAAGGACTAAAAGGACTCCTGGGAAAAGAGGACTCGGGAGCTGACCTCATTGACCTGTTTTCGAGAAGAGTCCTGTAAGTAAGTGGACAGGGTTCATTCCTGAGGTTTCTGTTATCCAGCCTCAAATCCTGGAAAGAATTTTCATTCATAAATAAAGTGTGTGTTTGACTCTCTCCTGACTCTGTCTCGTCTCCAGGGAACCTCCGGCCCCTACAAGATGCTGAATGGGGTGGTATCATGAACGCTACTAACTTGCATAGCCAGAAGGATGGAACCCCACACCCAACAAACTTAACTCTGTGACGAACTGGGATGGCAAGTGGTGATGGCTGTTTGCAGGTGGGGATCTGGGAAGGGAAGGTGGGGGGCTGTGCCAAGTGACCAGCAATGTCACCTGTGAACAGAGCTGTGTCCATGCAGGTCCTCCCAGATAGACACCAAGAAAGAGTTAGAAGTGCAAGAGATTTATTGGGGAGACACCAGGGAAGGGTGGGGGGAGAGGACGCAGGAGCAGGCACAGATCCTACCCCTGTGATGAAAGGGGGTGGGGAGGATGGGCAGGAAGAGCCTCAGGCTTTGGTGCAACTTGAAGCCGAGCCCTGCAGTGAGTCCTAAGCCACTGCTGCTGAGGGCTATCAGCTGATTCCCCACGTTCCAGTTCTCTTTTGAAGGGACATCAGAGCTGGGACCCCCATGGCTGCCTGTGTTTAAAAACACATGTCAGGAAACCATTGGAAGAATCTGAAATCTTAATGGTAAAGTCTGTGGACCTTGGCAACCTGCCTCCTACTTTCCGGGACCACCCTGTACCCCTCACCTGTCAGGCACGTCTGTCAAAGAGCAGTGGGCAGCCGTCAGCAGACGTGCAATGACAAAGGTTGGAAAGGCATTTGAAACAGGGAGTTTTGAGGAAAATATGAATAGTTACCCAATATGTTGAGTATCAGACACAAATAATAAACATGTTTCCATGTAAACTAAAGCATCTTAAACTGATATTCTTGTATAAGCTTCAAGGGACCCACAGACCCCTTCAAGATTTCCACAAGTGACACGTAAGACATAGCATATGTGTGTGCGTGTATCCATGGGTGTGAATAAGTGGTGCAAAATCTGAACTTTCCCCAAAGAAATCATCCACTCTCTGTTCTCCTGAGAAGGAGAGAAACGAAACTGTTTGTAGGGCAAGGGCGAGCAGCCTTGTGATCCTCAGACACAGTGACCGGTATAGGAAGCCTTGGAGAACCCAGAGCGGCTACTGGGAAACGGGAAACCACCTGGGAACCCCAGACACCCAAGAGAGTTAAGGCTATAGAACATCATTAAAGATGTCTGTGGCTGTAAAAACACCAAATTCATGATTAAGGGGTGTGTTCACCCTTCTCCATGAAACAGTGAATATTTGTTCACTGAGGAAGGGCTAACCTGAGTGGTGGGTGATCAACTCATGTCAGGTACGGAGTACGGATTTTCCCTGTGGAGGGAAAGTTGTTTCATTTAGTCCCGCGTGGGCACACGTGGCCTCCAGACACACTGCAGACGCTTAGCCTCTGGAGCCCCGGCTGCTTTGGTAACACACCCTCTGGCCCTCCCGCGGAGCATCCACGTCCATGAGTGTATGTGAGAGTCTGTGAGGGAACAGGTCTCCTCAGCTCTGGAACCTGAGGGGGGATTTCAGTCAGAACCCCAAGCAGAGGGGTGTGGGGTGGGGGACACACCAAGCATGTTCCTCTCATCCATCTTCAAAGGTGAGGGGGGCATCTGGCTGTAGAAACTGCTTTCCTGACCCCCACAGGCAGTGTTGTGAGAAACGCTCATTTATCTGTGCCCAGTTGAAGAAAACAGGGAGGAATGGGTCTGAGGCCGTGGAAGGGCCTATCTCACAAGCACCAAATCTCACATAAAATGGTAGCGACTCTTGCTCCCGGCCTCCCTCTCAAGCAGCGTAGCCAGCAAGGAGAAAGGCTGCTGAGGAGAAGCAAGCGACTACCAGATCTCAGCACTGGCATGACTAGACGGGTGCCTGCCCGGCCCTGTTTCTCTCCCATGGCATGTTGGCCACCTACATGCCCCCAGCTACAGAGATTTCCATGTAGACAGATTCAAACCCAGGTCCCTTGCACTGTGTGCACATGAGTACTTTCTCTCTTTCTGCCCTTTTTATTTCCAGTTTCCTTTCTTTTGTTCTCCACTCTGTAGTCCATCCCTGGAAGCCCTCACTTCCTGACGTGGCCCCTGCTGAAATCTTTAGGTTTTAATGCCTCAACCCCGGATGCCTTCCCAGTGCCCTCATTGATAAAGAGAGGGTTTGGTGTGACAGAAGGCCCACCCCTAACAAATCCCCCTTCCCATCTCCCCAGATCCCCCCCTTGCCCGCCCCACATACCCACCCACCCACACTTTCCCTTCACCCTCCAACCCTACCTCCCCTCATCCACTTTCCCGGGCTGAACTTCTTTCAGGACAGGACTCCCGAGTCAGTCCCTACACTTACAAGAAGCAGCTGCCCTTGCAGATCCGGCCTCCAGGCTGGGAGGGGAGAGCAGCAAACTCCAGAGGGCTGCCGGGTTCCAGTGCCATCCGCTCCAAGCCATGTCAACGTATGGATTTGGAGAACAACATTAACGCATGAGGAGACCACCAGAGCAGAGGGAGAAGAGGAAAACAGTGCAAATTCTCTGGGGGTTGGGCTGCTCCTTGGCGATCCATGCCCATTGCCCTCTTGTTCCCTCACCACCACCTGGAGCAGTACTTGTTCTGGCAGAAGAGTCCCACGGGGTAATCACTGTTGCTCCACGACACCAGCCACCTGAATTGGTCCAGATGGTCAGAAAGAGATGCTGTGACAGCTAATGATGAACGTGTTCAGAAATCTGGGGACAACCCAAACACTTTCTCAAAAAGGGAAGCGGGTCTTTTCAGATTACTTTATACCTATAAAGATTTGGCCGCTGATAGTTCAACTTTGTCCACTAAACATTTGCCTGACAACCAAGATGTTGCAGGTGCCCCACTGGGGATTCGAAAATAGAAATTTCCATAGCACTGGGTCCCTGCTCTCAAGTCCAGGAGCACAGACAGATGTTCACCATAGCCCAGTGGGAGGAATGTCAAAGCAAGGATGCTAGAAAGCACACTTGATGCCACACCTCCCCAGATGTCACTAAAAGATCACCAAGTCTTCAGCCCAGTCTTTTTGTCAGTGGCAACACGCAATCACTCACAGGAAACGTTTGCCGGTTGCAACAGTTCACTTCCAAAACCTCCCAAGTTTTCTTGTATCTAATGGACACCCTTACATTTCAGGGTTGCGAAGTTCTCTAATCTGAGGCATCGCCCTTTCTACCGTTAATTTCAAACCCTCCCAAGTCAAAAGGTAATCCCTTCGCAGTCCCTGTGGAATGGGACCGCCACCTCCTCCAACGCCACCTCTCCAAGTTCCACATGGGTGCCCCAGGACTGCTCTCTGCTGCCCTCTGGAGGACTCTATAAAAATGCTCTATTTGAAAAAAAAAAAAAAAAAAAAAGGCGCTCTGCCAGCTGGTAGGATGCTCTCCAAGAAGTCAATGCCATGAGTATGATTTTCCTGTGCCTGGGCATAATTTGGATTATAGATTTGAAGAAAGGAAGACACATAATAGAATACAAGGGGCCTGGAAATACAGACTTTTCATTATGGACATACATTCATTTGTGCTTCTGTTCCCACCAAGAAAACTCCCAATATGATGATGGGAGCCAATCGTAGGGCTCCACAATGGTCTTATGCCCTCTCCCTTCTCCCATCTCTGATCTGAAGACTCCACATTCCTTTTTTTTTTTTTTAAGATTTTATTTATTTGACAGAGAGAAAGATCACAAGTAGGCAGAGGGGCAGGCAGAGAGAGAGGGGGAAGCAGGCTCCCCACTGAGCAGAGACACTGATGCAGGGCTCTCTCCCAGGATCCTGATATCATGACCTGAGCCGAAGGCACTGGCTTAACCCACTGAGCCAGCCAGGTGCCCCTGAAGGCCCCACATTCTTAATCATGGTGTGCATTCTGCCAACTCTCAAATGCCCCACAATGATCCTAACGCTCCAGTGGGAGCTGTCGTACTGGTAGAACGCAGAGCAGTGTTCGGCATGCCCATCACCCAGGGATACATAGAGGGCAGGGCCCAGGCTCCCAGCAGACCACCTAGAGATGCCATGCAAGGTCCTCTCCCTAAGAAACAATAAGTTTCTCTGCTTCTTCTGCTGCTGCTGATGCCAGGCTGGGGCTGGACAGGATCAATTGTCCATCTAGAGCAATACCTGTGGGACAGGAAGCATTCCTTTTGTATCAGATATTTAGGCTTATCTGGGCCACTCTTGGTTTCCATCTACACTGGCCTTGGATTTGGAACTGGGCACCCTGGCTCAGAAGCATCAAGTCCCAGCAGCTTCTTACCCCTACTAGGTGATTGTCATGGATCTTTTTGTAGATTTCCAGGGCAGAATTCAGTCCCCATATCTCCTAAGGGATGGTGCGTAAATCCTGGCGACTGGACTAGGCAGAAGAGGATAACCCACACTCCAGGTGTGTGCTCTGGGAGACCTCTCTTCCTGCACTGGCTGCGGGGTTCCATGGCCTGAACAAGACATGACTCTGTCCGCTAATTTCTCAAAAAGAAGATGGCATTGAGGTTCCATACCTGCATGAATCTATCCCCTAGTTACCATCAAGGCAGGATGAGTGAGCAGCCCTTGCCCTTTTCTACACATCCCCCTAAAGCTGGAAACCCTTTGGCCCCAGGTGTTCATGCTCCCTGGGTAACATCTCTTTACAAAATGTTAGGGGAGAAGGGACACAGAGTAAGGTACCCCCCAGGTCCTTGTTTGATAGAGGAAAAGAGCCCGTGAGTGAAAGCAGAAACGTGGGCTCCAGGAAAGTTTGAAGGTTTGAAAAGTAGAAAAACAGAAGAGTTTCTTCCTTCTCTCTCCCACCTCAAATGTCATAGTAAAGATGATGACAACCGTGGTAACAAGTATTCTGTTCTGGATCTCCTATGCTAAATAGTTCAGACACCTTACCAGGTTTCACCTTTACAGGCCATGAAATCAATATTGTTATTGCCCTTAATTTAATAGGAGAATAATGGGGCATACAGAATAACTTGCTGGAGATCCAACCAGAACTGACTCTCAGAGCAGCCTGATCACAAAGCTCCAGGTGGGAGCAAGACCCCCCCCTGCTGTCTCTTTCATTCCCACATCTCCAGGCCTCTTTCCTCTTAAAGGTGCAGCAGCCCAGGCTGGAGGGACTGCCCCAAAACACACTGCCAAATGTTAATTCAAGACATGCTGCTTCCAGGAGCAGCCAACTTCCATAGCCCCATCAAATCAGCAGAAAAACATTTCAAGGGGGGAATTGTCCCCCTGTCCTCTGTAGTCACCCCTACAATTAGGTAGGATATATGGCCAGGTTCTAACTCTGATTTGAAGACTGCTTATCAAGGATTTCCAGCTGTAATTAATCTTGGCACATTTAGCCTGTGCACAGAATTCCCTAGACGTGAATTTCCCTGGAGGACACACCCTTCTTTTAGAAAGATAAATGTCACTGGGTAGGATATCTTATGTTTAAAACTAACACCTTAAAAAATCTGTGACCTGTCTATGAGGCCAGATTCACCTGCGTAATGGAGGTAAGGGTGAGGACCACTGGACTGGCCATGGAAATGGTGCACAAAGGGAGGGTGTCCTGGGCCAGCTTGAACCAGATCATTGCCCACAGATCAACTAAGTCATGAAAGAAAGGTGAGTTCAATCCCCCCCCAAAAAGAGTAGGAAGTTGAAAATTAGAGGGACTAAGTCAATTGTTTTAAACCCTAATGGGCATTTAAAAAAATCACCTATGGGCTTATCAAGAGCTAGATTCCTAGCCTCATTCCCAGAGATCCTCACTCAGTAGATGTGCATTTTAACAAACACATCAGTGGCTCTGATGCAGATGGCCCGTGAACCATGCGCAGGACAGAAAATAGATGGGAAAGTTGATGAGGAAGGGTTTTCACAGAAAAGAATGAATTATAATTTGGTGAATGGAGGCAGTTCCTAACACACAGTCTTGCCTCACTTAGTCAAGGTAGACTCTCAAAGAACTGGGCTTCAGCAGATAGTTGGGGGCAATGCCCCAGGGTCAATGCCACAAAGGGGAGGGCGACAATAGGAGGAGATGTAAGGGGGGTTACATCTCAATCCACTTTTCGCCTTTGCCATGTCTGAGCCCTCATTCCCAGTGTTTCCTTCTAGAATTCCAAAACTGTTGCTACAACACGAAGTAACTTACTATCCTCCACCCACCTCCTGCCCCTGTTTTTGTCTTCTTTCATGCAGGTTTGCAAAATCAGAATTAGAATGCAAAATTTTTACTTCCCAGATGTCTAGGGATGTGTCATTGCTTCCAGCCTCTGGAAGGCCTCAGGGTTGAACTGTGTCCAGCTCAGGATGGAACTGTTTTTCCTGAATTCTAAACCAATTCCCAGAGCATTTTATGGGAAAGCACTTTATTTTTATATACCCAACACACATTCCACTTTTATGACTTTTTCAATTATTTACAACTTGCCCCTTATGTTCAACTCAGATTCATATCCAAGCAAAGGAAGAAGTCTATATGTCAGAGCAATGTTGTTTATGTGCACAGTGGTGGGGGGGGTTGATCTATAAAAGACAAAAGCAGCAGAAGCTGGATATATTTTCTTTTTACAAGAAAAGAGACTATAAGCCATAGCTATCTCCAATTTGATCCCTTTTCAGGTAACAGACAGTGTGATGTGCTACTAGACATTGCAAAGACAGAGGCAGTACCTGGCATGGGCTTGAGAGCTGGGGTAGACAGTCTCTGGAAGCCCTTTCTTGCTCTCATAATCACAGCAGGGCTAACTGTGAGCTTCCCCGAAACTCACCCTTTCAGCAAACATTTATCGAATTCCTAGAAATGTTCCCTCATAGATGATGAGTCATTTCAAAGAAGCAATGTTGGTGCTTTGGTGCTTGAGAAATACTGTCTGATGGTCCTTGTGACAAGCACTATGAAGCTTCCTTCGGGTCTGGGTGTGCCTAGCTCTTGAGCCATGCCTTCTACACCCCAGGCCCTGTGCTGGGCATCAGAGAGGTAACGAGAGGGAGAACAGACATGGGTCCCGCTGGCAGGCAGCTTTCAGGCTAATGGAAAGATGTAACATGCTGATCAAATGACCCCACAAAGGAGGGCATAATTGAAAACTGAGAAAAGGACTAGTAGAGAAAGAAAGGTTTGGGTACAGAGGAACTGGACTCAGCATCTGAGGGCAGGGGAGCGTTCGTTCTCCAAGAAGGTGAGGCCTGAGGGATTGAGAGTAGCCCAGACAAAGAGGAAGGAGAGAGCATTCCAAGAATGGAAATGGCATGGAGAAAGATTGGGATGCGAGGGAATATGGCATATTTGAGGGACTGGAAGCACAAGACCAATGTGTCTGGCTTGAAGAGGGAGGAGACACGGTGGAAAGTGAGTCAGGAAGAGGAGGCGGCAGAGGGCCTTGGAGACACTTATGGGCCTCAATAAGCGTTATGGTTTTCAGTCTCAGAGCAAAGCTAGTCAGCAAAAGATTTAGGTTCAATGTGCTTTTGGGAAAGACTGCGCCAGCTATAGGAAGAACAGTTAGGAGGTGACTGCTGTGATCCAAGTAAGGGGACATAAGCACAAGGGGATGGATTTGAGAAGCATCCAGCCTCTCTGAGAAATATCTATTTGTTGACGGACTTCACTGGTTATGGAGAAAGGGGCGGTTTCAAGAGTAAATTTGGTGTTCCTTACTCAGGTGATGGGTTGAATGATAGTGTCATTTACTGCAACAGGGAACACTGGGATAACAGCTTGGAGAAAGAGGAGAGGCAGAAATATTTCGAGTTGAATGCAAGCTAATATTGAGACAGCAAAGGGGATATCCAGGAAACAGTTGAACATGCAGATTTGGATCTCCGGGAGCAGACTGGGCTGAGGAAATCGATTTCCAAGTCAATTACAGATGACAGTTGATCCTGTGGGCATGAAGAAGCTTGCCTAGTGTGATAGCACTGGGTAATCAAATGCGACATCTCCTAGCTGGATAGAAGAGTCGAATTGTGCTGAGAGAGAGAGAAAAAACAACCAACAACAGGGGAATATGGTGTCTTGGAAGCCAAGAATGAAAGACAATGCTTCAAGGGAAGGATTCTGTGATGTTGAATGGGGCAAACAAATTGAGATAGAGGAGACGTGGAAAATGCCCAGTGGGTTCAGTGATGATAAGATCAGTGGTGGCCTTAGCAAGAGCTGTTGGGAGTGGGGTTCTGGAAGCAGTTCACAGCGAGCTAAGGAAGAAATGGCTGATGAAGAAAGAGAGACCCAAACCTTCAGATCTCCTCCCAAAAGACTAATTTAGATGGAGAGGAAGAGAAGCTTCCTCTGATAGCTAGAGGGAATGTAGGACCAAGGAAGTTATTTTAAATTTGTGTTTATTATTTAATAGAAGAGCCTTGGATGTAATCCAGTGCCTAGTGGAATGATCGTTTTGAGCAGGGGCACTAGAGTATATAGGAGAGAGAAGAGAAAACTGGTAGCGAACAATTTCTGGGAAAGCAGGAGGCTGGTCTGCAGAGCCCCCAGCTGGATGATGAGAGACAAAGGGTGAGGGTCAGTTAGGAGATTTGAAAGCAGGATATCAGAAAAATTCCTCTAGCTGATTGTTTCATTTTTCTCTAAGAAGCCGAAAGTAGGGTCATCACTGGTGATGGGCAGGAAGTTGGGCAACAGGGCTACAAGCTACTGGAAAGGGGAAGCATGTAAGAGATTGCAAAGAGTCATTGCAGATGGTCCAGAAACTCTGATTCAGCTGTTCTGGAGTGGGCCTCCTGATCTACATTTGTGACAAACACAGCCAATTCTGAAACACATGGTTCAGGGACCAGGCTTTGAGAAACCCAGCCAATATTTGGGGGTATGTACCCTTTTTCATCCCGTGAATCTCACCATCAAGAATGAAAGAAATAAGTGTTTCCAAGAAGATTGTGCTGGTATACACGATGATCTTTCTAATTCTATGTCCCCTGAAGGCTTCACTCCTCTTGGAGGGCTGTTTGACAAAGGCAGCTCTGAAGCTATTCTTGACTTTATGTGAAATTGAATAAATCTTAATTCAGTTCTGAGGCAACTCAACATTAACTCAAACTTAGTCTTTTATTTTGACCTTAGGCCCTAGTTCTAAAAACTAGGGATGTATTTTGTCCCTAAACCAGGCCCCACTCAACTTAATCGTTCTGTTCCAAGAATTACTGTAAGTGACAGTGTTAGTCATTATCTGGTTTATGAGGATTCCAAGGTATGACCCTCATCAAAAGGCAACAATACACAAATATGCACACAATTAATCTAAAATCTGAACATAATACCTAACCATAAATTTCAAGCAAGATGGATCAGAGCAAGATTTACCCAGTTTAATTTTGGAAGAAGAATAATGGTACAAATTTTGAAAAAGCGCTTTAACTATGCGAAGATCAACTTGCCACATAAATCATTTCTGTCCATGAATTGGAAGACTGAGAAGGGAAAAGTGAATTGTACAAAGGATTTTTTGTGGTTTTCAGTCATTTTCTTAATGAATTTTTCTTCACTCTTTGGTTGGCCAACACCCATTTACCTTCAAATCTCTTATTAAATGCTACTTCTTCAGAAATGTTCCTCCACACCCCCAACACTAATAGGCCCCCCAGACAGATCCCCATCATTATTTTCTATCATTCCACCCTGTTTTTTTAAAATCTGGATCCCTGTTAGACTGTAAGTCCTATGAGGAGCCCAAGTTAGTATCATGATCCAAGATACACCCATTTCCTAGTATAGTATCAGCACAAACGGCTGATTTAAGATTAATTAGATTAGCTCAATAAATACCTATTGAATAAATAACTGAATATACATTAGGGAGTCAACCTTCTCCCGTCCTTGCTGGTTTCTAGAGCAACATGTTGGGAGACCCCCAGCTGACACTGCTACATCCAGGCAAGAGATTTTTTTTTTTTTGAAGATTTTATTCATTTATTTATTTGACAGACAGAGATCACAAGTAGGCAGAGAGAGAGAGAGAGGAGGAAGCAGGCTCCCGGCTGAGCAGAGAGCTGGATGCAGGGCTCAATCCCAGGACCCTGGGATCATGACCTGAGCCGAAGGCAGAGGCTTTAACCCACTGAGCCACCCAGGCACCCCCAGGCAAGAGATTCTGAGGCAGTGGCTCTCAAACCTTTGTGACTGCCACTTAGAGAAAGACGCACCAGCGGACAAAAAAACATAAGGATAACACAAGCACATTTTGAGGGAATCATACAGACATTAACTTTAGCAATACTTCGATGCAAATGTAAACCATAACACATTGTAGGATTAACTAAACAACCCTCAGAAAAAGAAATTAATACTTTAAAAATCAACAACAGTTGCCATTCAGTTACTGTCCCAACAAACTTGGAATGCTGCTGACGATGCAGGGATAACAAGCCATCCCACTCTCTGGTCTTGGCAGCATGACTCGATGCTACAGAGTGTCCAGGCTTACTGGTAGACCGCTGAATTAGAAACCTCAGGAAATTCTAGTATAGTATTAATAGTATAGTATAGTATTAATGTGAGTTTTTTGAGTACCAAAAAACAGTAGTACACCTAGTAGTTATTAGTAAACAACTTACTAAAAGTCTATGGAATTGCCTGCCTTGCCTATAAGAACTTGGGGATTTTTATTCATCCCCTGTTCATCTCAAGGACCCTCGTGGGTTATCAGATGACTCAGAATCATATCTGAGTATTATTGTTCTAGGAGATATGCAATCCAGCCATTTCTCTAGCTCCCCTCCCTTGGATCCAGTGGGGACACTAGACCGTCCCCACACTTGGACCACATTAGCTGTGGCTCCTGCCAGCCACCTTCTCTAAGTTCTATTAATATCATGTTCTTGGTTAGAGCTGTTTTAAGAAACAACTAAATGAAATCCACTTCTGTATTTGCTACAAAAGTCACTGTGAATATTACCAATTTTTTTTATTATGTAACTTATATATAACTTTTATATAATTCTAGTGAGGACGACAGTTAGTGTTTGGGTTCATTACATGCCCCTCACAGTTCTAAGGGCTCGCATGTTTTGTTTCATGGAGTCTTTGCATCTCTCTAAGGGGGAAGGTACTAGCATTAATCCATTTATCCACAATGTCACACCATACTCCTTAATCTCTGCCTGAGAATTTCTTTTCAAATTTACTGCCAGAAAAATGTTCACTCTATTGGGAAACTGGTGTACTCCCTCCTTCCTGATCATAAGTAGTGTAATATTTATTGCTTGGCTCTTATCCCTGGATTCCAGGAAATGTGCCAGAGAGTTTGGGTCTTGTATACCGGCTGGTACCGTCTTATCATCAGTACATTATTTCCACTTATTTTTCTGTGTACTGGCTTTCTATTTCCATTTTATTTGTCTTTGTCCTCCTTGCTACTAATTACCCTCAGAACTTTTTGGAAACAAGAAAGGCAGAAGTCTAGTTAGTTAAACAAACAAAAAACATATACTTTGAGTTTAACCTGAGAGCACTATGTCTGAGAAATCGGTGAATGGAGATTGAGACCACAAGCCCACAACTCAGGGATGAGTTTGAACATATCTTTTTCTGAACCTTCTAGGATAAGGTGACTGTTCATATACTTTTTTTAAAAAAGTACAGTTATTAAATACCATCCAGGGAAAGCCCTGAGTAAAAAAAAGCCTTTTGTCCAGGACATCAGAGGCCTTTAAAGAGAATGGGAACATGCTGCTATTGCAGAAACCAGACTGGAAGCAGGTATCTTTGTCACTGAGCGTCTGTTACATGCCTCTTCCTGTAATATGAATACACCATTAAAAGAACATATTTTATTTATAGAATAACTTGACCTTAAACATGCATGTGTTGCTAGGGGTCAGGGTAATGACCACACTCTGTTTTTTCTCTGGCAAATGAGCACAGCTGTCCATAAGGGTCACCATATGAGAAAATTAAAAAAAAAAATGCATGCAGAACAAACAGGGCATACCACAACTCGTTCTTTTTATCTAAAAAGGGTTTGGGGGCGCCTGGGTGGCTCAGTGGGTTAAGCCACTGCCTTCAGCTCAGTTCATGATCCCAAGGTCCTGGGATCGAGCCCCAAATCAGGCTCTCTGTTCGGCAGGGAGCTTCTTTCCCTTCCTCTCTCTCTGCCTGCCTCTCTGCCTACTTGTGATCTCTGTCTGTCAAATAAATAAATAAAACCTTAAAAAAATTTTTTTAAAGGGTTTGGTATTGCAGTTTGCCTCAAGCAATGGGTCTATAACTGCCAGCAGTTATTTTGACAGCTAAATGCCAGATAAATTTCAGCAGCTATGACAACCATGAAATATGTCCTTCTTCCACTTAAGACTCTTAAAATTCCTTGGGAGAAGATGGTTTCAAGTTTAATAATAAATGTAGTCACTGTCCAGATTTCATCTGAAAAAAAAAATCTGAACACAAAATAATCAAGAGAGAAAGACATCAAAACTTGCTGTATTTCTTTTTGTTTCTCCAGCTAGATTTTCTCAGCCTGTTTATGCTGCAGTTCGGGGCAAACCTTCTAGAATTCTGGACATCAACTCCACAATCACTTCAATGGCTCTGACTGTTCTTAGAAATAGTGCTCACCGTCTGAATGTTGAATGCTCAGAATCTCTAGCCTCATCAGTGTTCCAAAGGAGTTCTGAGTCTTCCCTTTGAAAGTTTATGTCTCAAATGACCGGTCTGGTTTATCATGAATTTGTAATCATTTTTTAAAACCTGATGTGTTCAGTTTACTTCCTCTTAAACATCAGAGTGCTTGGTTAAGGTCTGAGAGTATGCATCTGATTTAAAGAATTCCTTATCTAATAAGATAACTCTATCTCCCCACACCCCCCCACCCCCACCACCACCAAAGCAAAAACCATACTTACATCCTTGGAATGAAGATGTAACCAATATTTGCATCCAAGAAGAATGACCAAGGCTCTGTTCTTTGTCCCTCTTCCATTTAGACCTGCACTTCTCAACTATAATGTGCACACGAATATGTATGTCGTACCTATGCATATGTAAATTTTGCATATGAATATATAATGTGCCAGAAGCGGGGCTGAAATCTGCCATCCTAACAAGCTCCCAGGTGATGCTGGTGGTGCCATAGCCAGGAGCACAGGGACTGGAGCCGTGTGCCACAGATGTCATTGTAAATGTTCTAGTAGCCACATTAAAAAACTAAAAAGGAACAAGTGGAAACAATTTAACAATATATCTTAACCCAACACATCCAAAAATTATCAGTTCAACAGGTAATCAATACAAAATTTACTGAGATATTTTGCATTCTTTCTTTCATACTAAGTCTTAAAAATCAGGTATGCATTTTACGGGTACAGCACATCTCCGGTTACACCCGCCACATTTCCAGTGTTCAGTGGCCATGCTGCTCCACTGAACAGCATAGGTCCCGAAAGCCTCACTGTCTTCCCAGGAGGAATTCTGGTCAGTAGCTCTTGAGTGTTAGGCTGATGGATATTGGGCTGGGAGATGACTCCCGGTGATGTCATCTGGGCAGAGACCGGCAGTTCTAATTTGGAAGATGAGTTTATTCAAAACCAGTAGAGCCTCCCTAGGTGGTAGGAGCCTCTAATGTTTAGGGAACAGATAACCCTCCACATTGTCTCCTGGGTCTTGGCACTTCCTGATTACAAGTTAAAAGAGGCCCAGAATGAAAGATGGGGCACATTAAGTTGTGTGAGACGGGAAACATTAAGCCATATGTGAGCAGCAAGGGGTACCACAGAACCTACAGTCCTCACTTAGGAGATTGGAGTTTTATTCTAAGAGCTTTGGGGAACCATTGAAAAATTTTAAACAGAGAAACATGGTATGATCAGGGTTTGTTTTTTTGTTTTGTTTTGTTTTGTTTTTTTAGAAAGATCTTTAGCAATAACAAAAAAATTTTCTGGAAGAAGACAAGATTGATGGCAAGGACCTTAGGAAAGTTTCTCAGAAATCCAGGCAAAACATGATAATGATCTAAGTTAGGAAACTGGTTCTGTGGTTGGGGGGGCAGGGAGAGTAAAATGCATTTTATTGATAGGTCTTGTTGGTTGAGAGAGAAGAATCCAGGATGATGAGTGTATCAGGAAGCGCCCCAGGAGGAAAGCATCTTTGAATCAGGAGAACTCAGGGAGGACGGATAAGGGCATTGTTTACAGAAGTGCAGGGGGGCCACCTCTGGCTCTGAAGACATAAGAGAAGGGAGCAGTGACTGGACCCAGAAGGAGAGGTTGGTGGACAA
The DNA here is from genome assembly GCF_020171115.1 of Neogale vison. Classification (NCBI taxonomy): domain Eukaryota; kingdom Metazoa; phylum Chordata; class Mammalia; order Carnivora; family Mustelidae; genus Neogale; species Neogale vison. Next base: position 95,371,669 of record NC_058098.1, on the reverse strand, counting down.
GGGCTATAAGGGAGGAACGGTGACCGCAGTTGGACCCACACAGCCAGGCAGAGACAAGCCAGCAAAGCCAGGCTAGACTGGAAGTTAGATATATTTTACATTTATGGAGAAACTGCCACACTGCTGTTTCAACTGTTCCAGAAATTTTGTTCTGTATACTCCCTACCAAGAGTATACAAGAATTCCTATGTTTCTTACTTCTTATAAACAATGTATATTACCCATTTTTTTTTAAAATGTTGCCTGTTGTGATGGTTCATTGGCTAGACCATGGACCTCAAACATTTGGGCAAACACCAGTCTAGATGTTGCTCTGAATATATTTTTTAGATGAAATTGACATTGAAATCAGTAGAGTCTGAGAAAAGCAGATTACCTTCAATAATATGAGGACTCCCAATCAGCTGGAGGCCTTAGGAGAAAAAGACTAAGATCTCCCAAGGAAGAGGGAATTGTGCCTCTAGACCACCTTCAGACTTGAACTGCAACATTAGCTCTCTGGGTTTCCAGCCTGCCTGCGGGCCTTGCAGAAGTCCCTGAAATCAAATCTCTCTCTCTCTCTCTCTCTCTCACACACACACACACACACACACACGACTAGTTCTAGGGTTTTGTTTTTGTTTTTGTTTTTGTTTGGAGAACCCTGACTAATACACCAATTTAGCCAGAAATTATATCTCAGCTTAGTTTCAATTTGCAATTTTCTGATTATTAGTGAGGTCCACATTGTTTATAGTTGCTTTTTTTTTTTTACCATTTTCATTCCTTTTTCTGTACTTTCCTACTGAGCATTTTGATGGTTTCTTATAGAAGTTCTTTATTCATATGTTCACTTGTATCTTTCTTTTGTAAGTTGTAATATTTCTCACCATCTGTCCTCTGTCACTGATGTGATGAGTTCTGTTGTCTCTAAGCTTAGAAGTGCTCCCGAGTCTATGGGGAAGAATCTCTCTTACCTCTCCATCCATCCATGCCCAAGACCATTCAGAGATGCAGTTTTCTCTAGGCTGGTTTTTCCATCATTTGATTATATCTACCTTCTATTTTTTTAAAATGCTCAAAGTTTACAATTTATAGTGCTTTGCGGATGTATTTCTTATACTTTTTCTGACATTTCAATAGGCTTTGGGGAGGGCAGGGAGATAAAAGTGAGTGCCCAGCTAACCATATTGAATAAAAAAAATGGGGGAATCACTTCACAATAAAAGCAGGCTGAGAGTTTTCAAAGTCTTTATGACTCAGCTGGTTATATATTTTTAAACCCACTCAAATAACAGAAGCCAAAACCATAACAATTATCCTTAACTTGCTGTGATGAAGGAACAAAACAATAGCATGCTCTTTTAAAAGTGCCATTAAGAGCCTCGTAAGTGGTATACTATGCAAAGAGAACTACAGGAATATGCCTTTGGAAACCCAAAAATTTACCCCAGAGTGGTGGTGACAGAGTCACTGGGGGAGTTAAAATAATATACAATTATGCATACAATTAAGACAATTTTTTTCTTGTGGTTTTCATGAAATAAAGAAGCTATATTTTATTGAGGAAAATACTACTTTTTACATTATATGTAATTTACAAACAAGAATTCAACATACATGAATTCAGGACTCCCTCTCTAAACAACACAGAACAATTGGGAAAACCATTCACAGATACTAGGAGATAAACAGCAGGTAACCAAACCCTGCCAGGACTGAGGAAAACAGCATTTATAGGTGAGAGAGGATACAGGTGTAAGATTTCTGTCCTGAGTTAGAAACAGATAGCCGATTCTACTGCCACCTTGTAACAAACCCAGTATATAGTAGAATTCTAGCATGACTGCTATAAATGCCTGTCTCCATCCCAATCCAGCAGATCCCCTCCATTTTTCTTTGGGAAAATCTTGGGGGAGCTGTCAAGCATATTGCCCCTGCTCTCCTCTGACAAAGAGGTGGGTACGTGACACAAGTTGACCCCAGGAATGGACCGAGCATTTTGCAATGCAAAATGAAAACTCACAAATACAAGGCTAATATATAAAACTTAATCACTTTCCAATATACCAGCAATGAACAAGTGAAATTTGACATTGAAAACACAACTGAAAAGCCCATTCACATTAGCATCCCCTCAAATTAAATACTTACATATAAATCTAACAAAATATGTATAAGATCTGTAGGAGGAAAACTACAAATCTCTAATGACAAAATCAAAGAAGAACTAAATCAATGGAGAGATAGTTCATGTTCATGGCTAGGGAGACTCAATATTGTCAAGATGTCAGTTTTTCCTAACTTGATCTACAGCCTTGATGCAATCCCAATCAAAATTCCAGCAAATTATTTTGCAAATACTGTAAATTAATCCTAAAGTTTCTATGAAGAAGTAAAAGACCCACAATAGCCAACATGACATTGAAGAAGAACAAAGTTGGAGGACTGACACTACCCAATTTCAAGACTTACTATAAAGCTACAATAATCGAGACAGTGAGTTATTGGCAAAAGAATAGACAAATGGATCAATGGAACAGATTGGAGAGTCCAATCTGTTAGATTGGAGAGTCCAATTTGGGGGAACAGACCCCCCAAAATAAAAACCAGTAGCTCTTTGACAAAGGAGCAAAGGCAATACAATGGAGCAAATATAGTCTTGAACAAATAGTGCTAGAACAAGTGGATATCACAAGCAAAAAAAAAAAAAAATTAATCTAGACAGACTTTACAGTCTTCACAAAAATTAACTCAAAATGGATCACAGATTATCTTTTTATAGTATTTAATTTAAACTTATATTGTAGTTCCTAAAATGCTGATTTACAGACCACTTCCATGTTTACATATGTACACTAATGAAAACAAAAGAAAAAAAGAATCACTACCATCCCTACAAAAAGAATGGCTCCTTTTCTAACAATTTTAAATATAAACCACAAAACCATAGAACTCCTAGAAGATAAATAAAAGAGAAAATATAGATGACCCTGGATAGGGCAATGACTTTTTAGATGTAACACTAAAGGTTACATTATTAATTATTAGTATTTATTATTATTATTATTTATTATACATTATTAATTATTATTATTAAATAGTAATCCATGAAAGAAATAATTGATAAGCTGGACTTCATTAAAATTAAAATAGCTGCTCTGCAAAAGACAATGTCAAAAGAATGAGAAGACAAGCCACAGACTGGATGAAAATATTTGCAGAAGACATCTAATAAAGGACTGTTATCCCAAGTAGATGATTAAAACTCGACAAGTTGATAAAAACTCAACTCAAACAAAAAACCCTATTTAAAAATGAGCCAAAGACCTGAGCAGACAGACACCCCATCAGAATAGATATATGGATGGCAAATAAGCAAATGAAATCATACTCCACCTCCTACATCAGCAGGGAAATGCAAATGGAAACAAGTGACATACCAGTAGACACCCACTAGGACAGCCACTATCCAGACACCCCCAGCACCAAATGCTGAGAAGGACATGCAGGAACAGGACCTCTCAACCCTTACCAGTGGGAAGGCAGCACGGCAAACCCACTCTAGAAGACGTCTTGGCAGTTATTTTTACAAAACTAAACACACTCTTCCTGTATCGTTCAATCCTTACCGAAGGGCATTAAAAACTATGTTCACACAAAAAGCAGCTCATGGATGTTTAGAACAACTTTATTCATAATTGCCCTAACTTGGAAGTAACCCGGATATCCTTCAGCAGGTGAATAGAAAAATAAATTGTAGTACATCCGGACAATGAACTCATTCAGCATTAAAAAGATAGGGACTCTCAAACCATGGAAAGATAGGGAAGAATTATTATTATCCTATGGTGAAAAAAAAAAAAAACAGCTGGAAAAGACTACAGACTGCATGATTTCACTCTATGACTTTCTAGAAAAGGCAAAAAAAATGGATGGGGGGAGGTGGGGAGGGATGAATAGGTGGAGCACAGAGGACCTTCACGGCAGCGAAAATCCTCCACGGGATAGTGTGAGGATGGCTACCTGTTGTTGTATGTACATTCATACAGGTTACACAGAACGTACAATACCGAGAGTGAACCCTAATGCACCCAGCGGAATGGGCAGGTTACGACGAATCTGTGTAGGTTCATCAGCTGTAACAAATGTACCGCTCTGGTGGGGGATGCTGATCGTGCAGGTGGCTAGGCACGTGTGGGGCCAGGGGGTGTATGAGAAACCTCTGTGCCTTCTTTTCAATATTGCTGTGAACATAAAACTGCTCTAAACAAATTAAAGTCTTACTGAAATGAAAATGCAGGGTCCCTTTATCCAAAAATTATTAAGAATTTCCAGATGGCCAGAGCAGAGCGTTAAGTCAAGCAAGCACTCTTCGAAGCATGGTTGCATGCCCATGAAGCCAACCTCTTTGTCCCATTGGATTCCTGAGAGGAGAGGCACGGGGGGAGAAACTGGGAAGCTGAGTCACATCCACGGCAGACCTCCATGGGGACACCCATTCATTCCCCCAAGCAGACCACAGGGACTGCCATGGTTTCTGCCTTTTGCTTTCCAAGACTTTGTTGTTCGGTTCTCCAGCTTTGCCTATAATTCTGTGAACTCCCACTTCCTTCCAATAAATCCCTTTTGATTTTATTTTGCTCTCTCTTTCCTTGTAAGTTTCTGTGGCTTGCATTAAGAGAGCCTAATTAACCAGCAAGTTAACAAGTCATGCCCATGTATTCTTTTTTTTTTTTCCACAAAGCTCAATTCTAAGCACAGGAAATAAAGCAGTGAACAATCTGTAAGATTCTTGCTTTCACAAAGTCTCCTTACCATAACATAAACAAGTAAATAAATAATTTCAGACAGTAGCAGGTGCTATGGAGAAAATAACCGGGACCAGGTGGTAGAGAGCAGGTTAGAGGGGAGGCAGTGCTCCTGCTCAGGCCTTCCCGCTCGCTGGGCCCTCTGCCTGCAACGCTGGTTCCCAGAAGTCCCCTGTGCTTTTATCTCACTTTGTCCAGCTTCTAGTGTCACCTTCTCAAGGAGACCTCCCCCGCATACCCGACCCAAGGTGCTGCTTCCTCCCCTCCCTGTTCTCATTTCCTCTCTCCTTGCCCTGTTTTAATTCTCTTCCAAGTATTTGTCAGCACCTGCTACCTGATAACACGTACGTGCTTACTTACTAAGTATTCTACTCTCCCCTTCTAGATCGATGCTTCCCGGAGAGTAGGGCTCCCGTCCATTCGTCCATGGCTGTATCACCACCCACAGAACAGCCGCTGGCAGTGAGCGGGCCGCAGTCATAATCATTGAAAGAATGAGAGAATGAATGACTCAGAGTGGCGAGAGGCCTTTCTGAGGAAGCAAATTTAAGGCTGAAACCTAAAGGAGGAGGAGACAGCTATGTGTAGAATGTTCCAAACAAATGTAGCAGCAAGTGCAGAAACCTGAGATGCAAACCAGCTTCTTGTGTTTAAAGAACAGAAATAAAGTTATCTTGGCACTCACCTCTCCCCAAGCTGAGATGAAAAGAGGCTTAAGGGTTACTACAGCAGACCAGACCATCTGGACTTGGACTACCAGGAGCGATGCCCCCTGTCATCCTCTGGGGTCCCCAGGCAGGGGGAGGACACCCACCACTCTCCCATCGCATTTTCGGGGCCTCGTGGAGCCCAGGCTGAGATGGCAGCTGGAGGGAAGGCTCAGGGTCTGGTTGGGGCTGTCAGCATGGCAGCTGGCGGTTGGCCAGATGCAAGGAGGATGAAAGAACGAGGGCCTGCTCAGTTAGGGGCTGCTGTCAGAACCCGCCAGCACTTCAACTCTAGAGGACGCTGTTTGTGGGGGGCGGGGTTTAAAAAGTGATGGATCATCAAAGAGATCAGAGACACAGAGCACAGAGATCAGTGGAATGTCTGTAGTTCATAGTGGGGCTTCTGAAATTTCAGATTACTTCTATGTTGGCATAACTCAGGTCCTGCTTTGTGAGACAGAAACTGGCTAGAACCTGACTGTACCATCATGGGACTGGTTAGTAATAGGCACACGTGCCGCCAATTCTCTATCTCTCAATCACGACAAAAGTGTCTTCTTGGTCATAGCACTCCACTGCCGCTGAGCCCAGAAAGTGACCCCAAACCCTCTCGAAGCACTGCCCCAGGCAGCCACCACTAACTGAATGGAGTTGGCACATGACATGGCTTTGTCAATCCTGACCTATAGTCTGATGCCCGGAAGTCACCAAGACATGGTTTTAAATCCCTGGGCAGTAATTTTGAAAAGTGAAGTCTTCGGGGCACTTGGCTGGCTCAGTCGGTGGAGCACGCGACTCTTGATCTCCAGGTTGTGAGTTCCAGCCCTACACTGAGTGTAGAGATTACTTAAAAATAAAAACGTTTAAAAAGGAAAAAGTGGAGTCTTTCTACCTATAGATCTGAAAGCAGATGATTTTAGACTTCTTTCCTGAAGTATAACAAGCAGAAGGAAAAGTTGCCCAGATCGTAAGGTCACAGCTAGAGATGATTTGTCACTAAGTGAATACACACATGCAACAACCACACAAGTCAAAAAATAGAGTATTGCCAGCACCTAAGAGCTCCCCTACATCCCCCAGTCCTAATCGGCTCAATCACTTCACCATCCCCTCCCGAAGGGACCACTATCCCGAATTCAGGTTCCACAGGTAAGTCCTGTCTGTTTCCAACTTTATATAAATAAAGTATATAGTATGTATGCTCTTGTGTTTAGCTTCTTTCAGCCATTATTGTCGTGAAACTCATCAATGTGACTTTGGGAGGGCAGGGCGGTGTTAAGTGCTAGAACACGTGAGGCCCTAGAGGCCACCCTAAGAACCTGAGCTTTCATTGCAAGCTCAATGGGAAGCCAGGATGTTTGTTTTGAGCAGAGATGGAACACAGGGACTGAAGTTTCCCAAGGATCATTTTGGCTGCAGTGTTAAGAATAGCCAGTAGGGGCGCAATGGCGACCACGAGGAGACCAGTGGGGAGGTCTCAGAGCAATAACCCTGAGATTGAAGAGCAGGGTGGGAGCTGCCGGTGGGGGAAAGAAATGATCTGCTTCTGGTTATATTTGGAAGGTAGAGTCAAGTCAGTTTGCTGGTGAATTGGAGGTCAGCATGAGAAAGAGAAAGGAGACAGTAATAATAACTGCAAACTTCTTGACCTGAGTTACTGCAGAGTAGAGCTAAGTCCTCTGAGATGGGGAAGGCTGCAGAAGGGGCATATTCGGGGCAGAGAATCAGAAGTTCTGTTTGAGGCATATCAAATTTGAGATGTCTGATAGTCATCCACGTGGAAACATCACACAGGCAGTTAGTTATATGAATATGAGGTTCAAGAGAGAAGTCAGAGTAAAGTCACCCTCTTGAAAAGCATCAGCGTAACAGATGGAGTTTAAAGCCACAGGACATCACCAGGGAAGTGAGAAGAGAAGAAACCGTGAGGCTGGCATTTAAGCTGAGTGCAAAGGATGAGTGTGATCTCATAAGGAAAAAAGAAAGAAAAGATATGTCAAATATAAATACTCAAGTATTAATATTTGTTTAAAAATGTTTTAAAACTAAGTGTTTCACATAGATTACTACACTGTAGTGTCCGTACCACACCTATGAACTTTGACCTTTAATGTCCCAAGTCATCTGCATATCTTAGCAGCGGAGCTGGCCCAGGCGGTCTTACTAGAGGAAACCAAGGAGCTCTGGCTACCTGATGTATGAAAAATGAGCAGACACTTCTTCCAGTCCAGTCCTCCACTCTTGACTAGAAGCTACCATCACGTGTTTTGAGTAAGCCAAGTCCCTGTCCCCTCATGCCCTTGTCCCACCCTCCTTATCTGCTCAGGAACACAGTACCTGACTACCCAGGAGAAGACCTATACCATGATGGACAGTTCTATGTGTTGACTTGACAAGTCCATGGTACCCAGTTCTTCAATCAAGCACTACATGCTGCCAGGTGTTGCTGTGAAGGTGTTTTGCAGTTGTGGCTAAATCTATAATTATTTGACTTACGGATATCATTCTTGATTATGTGGGTGGGCCTCATCCAATCAGTTGAAAGACCTTAGGAGCAAAAAGACTGAAGAACTGTCTTCTGTCTGAAGACAGCTGCATCAGCTCCTGCCCAAGAGTTTCCACCCCACAAGCCAGCCCCCACCCCAAGTTCAGACTTGCCAGCCCCCACAATAACATAAGCCAATTTCTTGAAATACATTTCTTTATATATGTGTACGCACCTACACACCTCCCACACACACACACACACAAACACCCTAGTGGCTCTGTTTCTCTGGAGAACCCTGACTGTCCATGTACCCGCCTAGCTCCTAAGTTTGTTGAGAAGAATTAGCCTGAGTTCCTTACCTGTCCCCAGGGTAAGCAGTGGCAGGAACTGCCCACTGCTGGACTAGTTCTTTCAAGTATCCCCCATTAGCAGACAGATGCTTCTGTAATGGGGCGGCTGGATGCAGAGATGCCGGTGCATCTACATCATCATTGCCTGTGAAGTTTCTCCTCCAACTGCTTGAAATCCTTTCGAAATGAGGTCTTAGTGATCCTATGGGACAGCCTGGAGACAGCCCATCATGGTTGGCATAATTTTAAGGTTCCAATTGGTTTAAGGAGGAAAACAATCCTCATTTCCTATTACATGACCTGGGGCTCTATCTTATTATGTAGCTTGCTATTAGAACTCCAAGCATTGAAATTGGCAGATTAGGTTCCAGTATATACTTTAGGAACTTTCCAGAAGGTGGCAGAGCCTAATGCTTAGCCATTTCCCTCCTAAGAAGACACTGCATTCCCAAGGGTGTGTCAACACCCTCCAGCCAAAGATCTCCAGGAATACGTCCATGGCTGAACACATGGGGTTTTATCACATTGCTGCAAGGGAGAACAACACACGCTGCTGATGACCATGGGGCATCTCAGTAAGAGGGTGTTAAAAATAACATTATAGACTTGGAGCTTTGGTTTGGCGATTTGGGGGAGGGTTTAAAGAGGCAAAGATTCATTCAATGGCAGAGAACTGTCAGAAAGTGTAGGCAATTTTGTGATGGGTATCTCAGTATATCTCATCAATAGGGAACTCAGGCTGGAGCAGGGATTAAGCTCTCATGGGGAGGAAGCAGGTGACATTTATTAGCTGGAATAAGGAGGTGTATCATATTATTTAGGTGGCCCAGTGGCCTTCTTTTTGCCTAAGCTCACATAAAATTATGAAGTGGCCTTGGCGTGTTTCATGCCATCCTGTTCACAGAGAGGCCCTGTCTGATGTCGGTGTTTATGTCTGATAGACAAACGTGCCCCAGCCCTGGGTGCCTGGTCACCTCCCAGCAATACCAAGGCTAACTGGGCAGGCCAGTTTTCAGATGTCAGGGGTGCTTTTTTCCTTAGATAAGATGAACACCTAAAAAACACTGGGATTCCGTAACTACAGAATCTCTGGTCTTCAGGAGCCCCAAATAGCACAGGTTTGAGAGGAAGAACGATGCCTCTGTACAGTGTGAGGAGAAGTAGGGGAGTAACCGCTACTGTCCCCATGATAAACACATACCACGTGAGCACACTGCTGACGCATCAGGGGCAGCTTGCCTGGGATAAGGACAATCAAATGGTTACCCTCCAAAAAACAATTTTCTTCTCTTTTTTTCAAATCGTGTCCTTTTGTCATTGTTGCCTGAGACTGTTTACCCTGATACTAAAGTTCTACAGAATAAATGTCCAATATCACCATCCATGGCCACATTACTACAGAGGTGTGCGTTTCTGTGAAGATGCCCCCGAGTGTTTGTAATTTTGATGAATATATTTTTTCACAAACAGCTTGCTGAGGAAGAACAGTGGCTGTCGTGTACTTGCAAGCCTACAACATATGATGCCTCAACATGGGAAGATGAACAGACACAGTGGGTAAAAAGAGAGCCAACGGTTCTGTCATAATGTTTTGCAGAAATATGATACTGAAATTAACAATCACAGCAACAGCAGATGAATGGACCAATTTCACCAAAACCTATAATCATTATTCAGCAAATACTTATCAAGGGTCTATTATGAGCTAGTCATTACTCCATATGCTGGAAATACACTAGTGAACCAGACAGAAAACATTTCTCTTCTTGGGCAGCTTCCATATGTGATATATATCATGGACTAAGTGCTGTGAAGGAAAATAAGTTCAGCCAAAGGCATAGAGCTGGGCTCTGGTAGCCCCCAAGGCTAAATCGTGTCAGCCACCCATTTTTGCAAATAAAGTTTTATTGGAACACAATCATGGCCATTTATTTTCTATTGTCTAGGACTGCTTTCACCCTACAGTGGCAGAGCTGAGTAGTTGGAACAGGCAAGATGCATCCCACAAAGCCCCAGTGTTGGCAGCACATGGTCTCTTAGGGCAGGGGAAATCCAAAGTCTCCTGGGGGTGCTGGATTGATTACTATAGGCTAACCCCTGTAACCAGTTAACCCCAAAAGGTATGGCGGCTCAGACATGATAGAAATTTATTTCTTGATCACATAATAGTAGCGGGCATGTGAATAGTTTGCCAGGTCTTTCAGGCACCCAGAATTGATAAGGCTTTCCTTTCCTCAACACATGGCTTCCAAGGTCACTCTGGGGGTTATCTCCTTTCTGAACAGTCAGGAAGATCAAAACACATGGTGTATATCTTCATGGGAGGTTTTTATGGGCCAGGCCCAGAAAAGGCTTATATCACTTCCACTAACACTTCATTGGCTAGAAGCTAGCCTCATGGATGCGTTCGACTGCCTGGGTTACTGGGACATGCAGTCCCTGTCTGTTCTGCACTATGTAGGAAGAAGGGCACAGATTTGGAATGATGGAGGCGATGACAGCTGGCTATCTCTGCCTCAGATGGGATACAGTTTCCAACTTCCAGCAAGAGTTAGCAATTCATTATTGTATTATTGTGCATTTATTTAACACTGAAGTCAATATGTATCTTTGTTATATGTTTCTTAGCCACTTATAATTTCTCCTATCTGAATTTCCTATCTTCCTGTTCTTTGTTCATTGTTCAATGAGGGTCTTGAAATTCCTCAATCACTTTTTTGAGTACTTAAATGATTAAAAAATCCTAAGCTCCATTTGGTTTTTTGTTGTTGTTGTTGTTGTTGTTGTTTCATTTTTACATAGTTTTTGAAAGGTGGAAGATTTTTCAATTTTATGTAGCCAAATCTGTTTTCCCTTTGTTATTTGTTCTATTTTCTACTTGGAAACCTCTTATTTACTCAAAGATTAAATACATATTCACCTGTTTTCTTCAAGTTTTGTAAGGCTTTATATGTACTTTTTTCAAGTTTTATTGAGATATGATTGACATACAGCACTGCATAAGTTTAAGGTGTATACATATATATATTTTTAAGTCAGGTTCTAAGTTCACCATTTTTGAAAATAACTAATTTTCTCAACACCAGCTATTAAGTAGTTCATCTATTTCTTATTATGATGCTCTATTTATTACATTTTAAGCTATTTTGTGTTCTAGTGTATGGATGTCTGTTCATGTCTTAAATAAGTACCATAACACTTTAATTGTTTTATTTTTATAGTCTTTTTCTTTTCTTTTTTTTTAAAAAAAGCTTTTATTTTTATTTATTTGACAGACAGAGATCACAAGTAGGCAGAGAGGCAGGCGGGGGTGGGGGAACGGGAGGCAGGCCCCCTGCTGAGCAGAGAGCCCAATACGGAGCTCAATCCCAGAACCCTGGGATCATGACCCGAGCCGAAGGCAGAGGCTTTAACCCACTGAGACACCCAGGTGCCCTTTATAGTTTTTTTTTCTATATTATGTTCATATCTAGTAAAGTAAGTCCTTGTCCTATAACTTCTTTTCCAAGTATTTCTTAGCTGTATTTACTCATTTATTTTTTATAGTTGTATTTTTTCTTATCATAAAAATAATAAATATGCATTTATGTGAAATGTGTGAAAATAGAAAATCTTTAAGAGACTTTTATAATTATTGTGTTAAATTGCTTATAAATACCTGTAAATATTCTAATTGTGTTTTTATTAACCCATAGGTTAATTAGAGGACCTAACATCTTCAAAACCTTGAAAATGCTCCTCATTTGTTCTTTTCCTTTTTTTTTTTTTTAAGATTTTTATTCATTTATTTGACAGAGAGAGACATCACAAGTAGGCAGAGAGGTAAGCAAAGAGAGGGGGAAGCAGGCTCCTGGCCGAGCAGAGAGCCTGATATGGGGCTTGATCCCAGCACCCTGAGATCATGACCTGAGCCAAAGGCAGAGGCTTAACCCACTGAGCCACCCAGGTGCCCCCATTTGTTCTTTTCTTTTCTTTGAGAATACTTTTTAGTTTTCGTCATATCAATCTAGTACATTTCTTACAATTTCAGTCCTAGGTATTTCAAATGTTTAATGTAGTATTGTAAATGTAAATGTAGTATTTAAGCAATCAAATGTAAATGTAGTATTTAAATATGATATTTTTACCATTTTATTTTTAACTGGTTTTGTTGATACACTGTAAATCTATTAATGTAACTAGTCGTATAGTTTTTCAACTGATTTTCTCCAGTTTTATAGAGAAATCATCATATCAGCTCAAAATAATGATCTATTTTTATAAACAAACTTACAGCTCTTCTTTTTCTATCTTTCTTTTCAGTTCCTGCCTCACTGCATCCCTAGAACAGTGGCATTGCCCGGTCCATGGTCCCCAGAACCCTAGTGTCCCAGGAATTGGAAAATGCTGGGACTTGATCTTCCTCTCATAGTTTCATGACTTACACTTGAGTCATATAGTGAAGAAACCTAGTTAAACTTATTTAACCCAGCATAACCAAGCATAACCCAGCATAACCCAATACCCCAGAAAACTTCCATTAATCTACCTCAGGACAATGGCAATCAAAGTCTCAAATATCCCCAACCTGCCAGCATATGTCCACTTAGCTTTTCCTACCTAGAAATTCTACAATCGCCTCTGCTCGTAAAACCTATGTTCATGGATTGAAGCTAGAATAATTCTGGATAACAACTTCCAAACAATGTTGAAAAATGGCTGTGATTTAAAAAAGGCATCTTTTACTCTATTAATGTGATGTATTGTAATAGTTAACTCTGTTGGTTTATGCTTTCTTTTTTTCTTAAATAGACTTACTAGAGGTTTATGTAATTGATTGTTCTTTTAAAAGAGTCCGCTCTTTGATTTATCAATTCTATGATTTTCGTAGATTTTAATTTACTAATTTCTGCTTTTAGCTTTACTGTGTTTTCTTCCTGCTTTCCTTGAAAGTACTTTGCCATCATTTTTTCTAATTTGGGGAGTTAGGTCCTTAGTTCATCCATTTCCATATTTTCAACTATATATCAAAGTGTATGAGATTTAGCTAAATGCCAAAATGCTTCCACTGCAAGAGAAAAGGGAGGAAAGAATTAACTCATTAAATTTCAGGCTCATTGCTTCTCTCAGAGAATGCAATGCATTAAACTTCATATCAAAAAAAAAAAAGCTAATATAGGTAAGAATAGAGAACAACTGGTTTTGGGAAATAACTTTAAAAAGTTATAAGATATGAGCTCTGGGCAAACCAAATGAGACAGAGAAGCACTCAGCTGACATGAATATGCATCACAAGGGTTCTTCTGGAAATAAAGATTGGCCTTTTATTCAGCTCAGATTTGTCTTATGATTTTTTTAAAGACTGCTGATTTCTAATTTAGGTTCTTCAAGAAGCCAATCCTGAGGCAGGGAATTCCCAAAATGGTTTACTGGTGAAGCAATCCCAGGAAACACTGCTGGAGAGGAGTGGGCAAGTGAGCCCAGGCAGAAAGGAAGCCAGCACGAGGAGCATTATTTCCATCTGAAGGACACGGGAGTTCCATTCTGCTGTAGAGCTCTGGGGGCCGGTGTACAGCACATGCCTCAGAGCTGTCCTAGCCCCGGGTGATGGAGCTGGGGTATTTATTCAAATATCAGCTCCCATCAGTTGGTTAAGGGCCACTGAGGATAGGGGCCACTTGTAGAGAAAGCCCACAGGTAAGGAAATACTCATGCTGGCAGTCAGAAGTCAAATGGTGGGCATTAAGCGCTGAGGGTGAGGGAGATGATGGGGGTGGCGGTAAGGGGACGGGAGTGTCCTGACAGCTACCATGGGCACACAGGATTTCCTGCCCCTCCGCCCGCAATAACTGTCTCACCAGGCTTGGTAACAGTGCTGCATCATCGATGGGCTAATTTACTTTCTGGGAGACATAAGACTTTAAAAGGGATCCGTTCCTAGTCTAGATGAGAGCATGACCTGCTCTCGGCTCATCAGCAGAGAAGCAGCCTCTGAAATGCAACTGAGGAGGAGTAAAATTGAGCCCATGAATGCTGTCCAGGAGTGGCAAAGCTGCAGGGGTGAGGGGGAGAAGAAAGTCCCTCTTCAAAGTGAGGAGACATCAGAGATCTCTGGAGTTGCTGCTAAAGGGATGCCCACTTCCGGGGGTGGAAGGGACAGGGAAGCAGAAAAGGCAGAGACCAACTGCACTTTGGTGACAAGTGCATTGTTTTAACAAATGTTTCACTCTTCCCGGGACGGCTCGTGTTGCAAGATCCTAAACCATAGCTTAGGGAAACCATCATCTCTCCTATTTCTAGATCAATATAGGTGGCCTTCAGTCCATTTCTGCACCTCGAAATAGGGGTGGAAATAAAAACTGCTACTACCCCCAGGGAGTAGTTGTAACAACGGATTAAGTGTAGGGAAAGCCTTTTGATTAACAACCACTTGCTAATAAAAGCAAGTTGTTCTTGCGAGACTTTATTCGGCTTAATTAGCGTGGCCGTCGAGTCTCCAAAGCACAATGCCAATGCAATGCAAATAAAACAGACTTGACCCCACTTTTCATTGCCAGTTTGGAGAAGAATAAAATCTAGGTTCCAGGCAGCTCTGTGACACTGATGAATTTACCCTCCAAAGTGGTATTTTGAACATCGAAATGTGTTCCCATCATCATGCCCTTTTAGTAAAACTAGTTCTCTTCCGTTTGTCAGTTGAGTTTTACAAAGTACCTACTACAGCCACAGTAGAATTGTCACCAATAGCCCGGTCTTTATTTTGCCCCATGGAACTCTGAACAGTTACCATCAAAATGCTTTTCCTCTGCATAAAGTATTTGACCCGGGGCCATCAGCCCCTGTCTGCTTTTTGATGAATGGCTTCCTCAAGGAATGCCTCACGCACCAATTTGCAATTCTCTATTTTTCTCCTCATTCTTAACAACAAACAAAGATGTTTTCATAGAATTCCTTTCCTGACTTCAGCTGAAATTAAGAGGCCACAGGAACACTGTACCGGTCTCGGTTTCTGCACCACTCAGGTCTGCCCACGAGCCTTGCTCCTGCCCGAGCCAGGTCACTGCCACCATCCAGGTCAGGTCACTGCCCCGCCACCAATGCCACCACAGCCACAGATTGGGAAGCCCCATGCACAGGGAGTCCCCTGCAAACCAGTCAACCACCTGGAGAGACCAGTGACACAAGCCAGAAGTATGGTGGAGTGACCCCTCAGGGTGTGGGAGACAGAGTGGGACGTGGAGCTGAGGGCTCATTTCTTTTCCCTTTTCCCCTGCATGGACTATTTGCAGACTCTGAAAATGTCTTATGAAACCAAGCAGTTAGCTGTGCTTGTTAGGACTCTGTGATCAGCCAAGTAACACACCTCTTTGCATTTTTTTTTTCTCTCTCTCTTTCAAATTGAATTTTTTTAGAAAGCACATAACATAAAATTTACCATTTTAGCTAATTTTAAGTGTACAGTATGGTAGCATTAACTATGTACACATTGTTGTGCAACAGAACACTAGAATTTTTTCATTTGCAAAACTGACCCTCTCTACCCCTTGAACAACTCCCCCGCTCTTCCCTCCTCCCCAGCCCCTGGCCCCCGCCATCCTCATTTCTGTTTCTCAGAACAACTACTTTCAATCCCTCATCTCAGTGGAACCATGAAGTGTTTGGCCTTTTGTGGCAGGCTTATTTCCCCTAGAATACTGTCCTCAAGGTCCATCCATGTTTTTAGCATGAGACAGGATTTCCTTCTTTTTAAAAGCTTAACAATATTCCACAAGTGCACAAGTGCAAGGTGGTATGAATATTAACCCTGTACCCCACTGATTCCACACCATTTCTCTTCTATCCTCATGCAAAAATCCCAAATTCCTTGAAGCTCGCACACCATAGGTTTTTATCCCCCTCTGGAGGAAAGGCAACGAGGCCATCTTCCTACATCTGTCATCCACTGGTCACCCAGGTTTACCCAGCTGTTCTGGCTGATGATTCTGGGGAGTCTTTCTACCTTCACTTCTATGCACACATCTCTTCTTTGGCTCCTGTCTCATAACACATCCTGCACCCTAATACGGAACAGTGGCTAAGGGCATGAGCTCTACAGCCCAAGCGTGTAGGTCAAGCACCACCTCTGTCTGTCCCTGTGATCTGAGATATCCTCCTTGAGCTCTCTGTGCATCAATGCCTTCTCACATATAATGGGGATGAAGTTGTAATATCTATGTCATGGGACTGGTAGAGGACTAAATGAGTTATTGTATGTAATGGGCTTAAAAGATTTCTTGGTCCATAAGTGCCTAGGAAGTTTAGCTAACATTATGACTCATTTTTATAATTATCTTTATGAGAATATTTTCCATCCATATAGATGAATCCTACACATTAGCCCTACAGTTTGACAATCTTAGCTACATAGATCCCCCACTCCACTCTCATTTAGGCACTGTATTAGTCTGTTCAGGCTGCCATTACAAAATATCACAGATTGGGGGCACCTGGGTGGCTCAGTCGGTTAAGCATCTGCCTTCAGCTCAGGTCAGGATCCTGGGATCCTGGGATGAAGCCTGGTATAGGGCTCCCTCCTCAGTGGAGAGCCTGCCTCTCTCTTTCCCTCTGCCTGCCGCTCTGCCTACTTGTGCTCTCTATCTGTCAAATAAATAAATAAAATCTTAAAAAAAAAAAATCACAGACTGGGTGGCTTAAACAATAGGTGGTTATTTTCTCACAGATCTGGAGGCCAGAGGTCCATGGCTGAGGTGCCAGCAAATTCAGTTTCTAGTGAGAACTCTCTTCCTGGCTCATAGACAGCCACTTTCTCACTGTGTCCTCAAGTGGCTTTTCTTCCATGTGTACGTGAAGAGAGAACTCTTTGGTATCTTCCACTCTTCTTATAAGGACTTCAATCCTATTAGATTAGGGCTGCATCCTTATGACCTCATTTAAACTTAATTACCCTATTTCCAAATAGGGGTTTAGAGCTTGAATATATGAATTTGGGGGAACACAATTCAGTCCCTAACATGCACACATTTCCAGGGTCACAACCTGAAAATGTCATCATCTGGAAACGTTATACCTTCATTTCCTGTCCCGCAAGCTCATCGATACCCTCACTCTTACCACATCCGTTCTCCGACTTCCCCAGATTCCTCCATTCCTCTCTATCATTACCTCCTCAGCTCCCTATTTATGTGCTTCTTTTTCCAAAACTCTTCTCTTGGACCCCATAACTGATGCCCCATAAGTCTCTGGCCCAGGCACTTCAACATATTTATTGCCTCACCATTTCTCTCCAAAGACTCTGTGTTTCAGAATTCACAGGTGTACTTCAGAGCCACACCCTGTCTCTCCAACTGTTGAAGTAATGCCCAGCAAGATGTCACCTATTCTTGAAGGAGGTCCTCCAGGACACTCAGAGAGGTGCAGTAATCTAGGAGTCCATTTGGGCACAGCCAATATTTCATCCTTCAGTTCTCTGCCAGGACAGCAGCATAAGCAAATAAGCCAAGGAGAGAATTAGCCCCCATCACCTCACAGAGCCAAGGAATAGAATGGACTGATTCCTGATGCTCCTTAATTGTCCTACCGCTGGGAAAATTGTGATCACTCTGTTTATCTGCCCTCCTCCCCGCCTTCTGTTCCTTCTCAGTCAGCTTCTGTCAGCTTCTGTTTCCTCTTAGGTAAAAATGTAAAGACTGATACCTCTTAGGAAACAAAAGAAAGTAGAAGCAGATAATATATGTAAAATAATACTAGCCCAGTAGCTGAGACATGATGGCCCCTCAATGAATACTAATTCTTGCCTCATTTCTTAACCATTCTTAGAACATTTGCATCTTTTGTATTCATTTTATATTTATGAAGGACATATAGGAACATAACTTTGGATAGGAATATAAAAGGAAAAAAATCATTAATAATTCCACCAACTTAACACAGCTATGTCCCATTTTATATATTCTCTTCCACTCTTTGAGTCAATGATTGTGTATTTTCAAGGCACTGCAATCAAGAATATGCATAAAATTTCACACCATTAAGGTTTTATGTTTATTGTCTCGATAATTAAAATTTTCATGACTGTATAATAGTATGATTTAATTAACCATCCCATCATTGAAGAGTTAAGTTGGTTCCAATGTTTCCTTATTATAATAAGGAAGTGCAATAAACACTTCTGTGCCATTAATTTTTTTCCTTATTTGAGATTATTTCCTTCAGACTTATTTCTGGAAGTGGAATTTCTATGTCAAACATTGTAAATATTTTTAAAGCTCCTGATGCATTTTGCCAAGTTGCCTCCCAAAGCATTTCTGCAGCCTCTACTGTCACCAATAGTGCTTGAGTGGGAGTAGAGACAGTTTTAAGTGCTCAGTTATCTTAAGAATTTAGCCCAGGAATGGCCAAACCCCTCAGGCCACTTGACCTGAAGGAGAAGGCAGTGTGGGTATAGCTTCACTATCACAAGGGATTTTCTCTAAAATCCCTACTCTCCAGAGATATCCCATCGTCTTGCCTCATTCTATTACTTGAGTCAACTTTTCTGCACCAATCCTGAATTCTTGTCATCTCCAGACGCAAGCTCTCTTGTTGATCTTGTAAACAGAACAGCTTTGAACATTCAATTTTATGGCTGCTCTGGTTACTCATTAAAAAGGTTCAGTTTTGCTGGGCTGAAATCCAGAGGGAAAGAGATACCAGAATGGGCAAGTGGCCAAGGCCATCCCACCCAATGACACTTTTGTGGGGTCCCCAGAATCCAGGAACTAGTCTTTAACTCTGCAAGACTGAACACTCAGTTTTGCCTGATCTCCTGCCTTAAGGGAAGGCCAGAAAAAAATGGATTCACTTAAACCAAATCCAACCAAGTGGTGACTTTTGTTAATGATTAGAGCGTGCACATGATGTACAAATTTGAGATGTTGAGCTCCTAAAAGTATCTGAGGAGGGGAAATAAGTGGGTAGTCAGTCTGAAGGGATAGAGAGGAAGTAGGTGTTACCCATTTGGTAACTTGCTAAGATGGGGAAATCAGGGGCTAAAGATTAGGGAGTAGAAACATGGGATCTTTCCAGAACTAGGTCACATGGCCACCTGTAAACTAATCATAAGCAAAGGAAGAGCACAGGATTACCTCATTGGTCTAGACAATCATTTGTTTCTTAGGGATGTGCCCAATACCCTGAGAATAAAATTGAAATTTAATCACTGAGGAAGAAGTAGAGCAGCCAGTGGGGGATCACACACACTAGTCATGAACACAGTAGAGTCTCTGCCCTCATGGAACTTACAGTTAAATGATGGCAACAGGCAGGAAACAACCCCTAAATGTATTATCTCACATTGCACTCATTGTTATAAGTGGAAAGTTGGGTTTTATGAGACCAAAAAACCTCATTAAGATTAGACTGTAAGGGGGCGCCTGGATGGCTCAGTTGTTAAGCGTCTGCCTTCGGCTCAGGCCATGATCCCAGGGTCCTGGGATCGAGCCCCACATCCAGCTCCCTGCTTGGCAGGAGGTCTGCTTCTCCCTCTCCTACTCCCACTGCTTGTGTTCCTTCTCTTGCTGTGTCTCTCTCTCTGTCAAATAAATAAATAAAATCTTTAAAAAAAAAAAAAAAAAGATTAGACCGTAAGGTAAACTCCATCATTCATTACTTCCACCTTCCGTTGCCTGGCAGCAGGGTGGTTTCCCAAGCTGCCTGTTACAGCCCCTGAATTGAGTCCAATGTGGTAGGCAGAATAATACCCCCCAAGAATCCATGCCCTAGTAACTAGAACCTGTGAAATGCTATCTTACTTTACAAAAGGAACTTTGCTAATGTAATGAAGTTAAGCATCTTGGAATGGAAAGATTATTCAGGATAATGCACACAGGCTCAATGTAATTACCGAAGTTCTTATAAGAGGAAGGCAGAGAAAGAGTCATGGTGACAGAAGCAGAGTGATGTGACTACAAGCCAAGGAATGTGGGTGACCTCTAGAAGCTGGAAAGGGCCAAGAGCAGATTCTCCCCAGGTGCCTCCAGGAGGAATGCAGTTCTGCTGACACCTTGATTTTAATCCCAAAAGACTCCACTTCAGACTTCTGACCTCCCAAACTGGAAGATGATAAGCAGTGTTGCTTTAAGCCACTAACTTTGTGGTCATTGTTACAGCAGCAGTGGGAAACTAACACATCGAATCAGTCCCAGTTCAAACTCTTCACATATGTGTCCACTTCTAACTACCTGCTGATGAAAGCCAGAGAAAGCATGTCACCCAGGAATTTGGAGGAAGGGGTTCATGTCAATCACTCTGAACAGCTTTAATCCAAGGGTAGGTGACAAAAAGAATTGCATAATATTTGCATGAATCCTTCCTTTTCTTCCCTCTAAAGAGATGTAAAGAGAGCTTGGTACTTTACAATTATTCTCTGAGATAAAGTCTGAGGAGACGGTACGTTTTTCCATCTGAGCTGAACTTCCTAAGTGCTCATCCTCCAGGATATATAATAGGGAACATGATTTAAGGTCATAACTTTCCTGTCAAAGAAACATAACAACAGCTAGCGGTATTTTTCTAGCAATTCTCCAGAGCTGATGCCTGTGCTGGATGTAGTCCATCTCCAGAGAAGGGCTCTGACCTCCAGCTCTCCTGTGAACTAATCCTGAGCTTTCTCTTGTGAACTGAATGAAGATCAAGAGGTGAATGCTGAGAAGGTCCTTGTAGTATTTGGGATAAAAATCCAGTGGAAAAAGGCAACCAACCATCATTTGGGGACAGAAACTATTATTAGAGCACAAGTCTAGGGGCACCCGGGTGTTTCAGTTGATTAAGCATTTGCCTTCAGCTCAGGTCCTGGGATTGAGCCCCATTATCAGGCTCCCTGCTCAGCAGGAGGTCTGCTTCTCCCTCTCCTGACCCTCTGCAGTGATCATGCTCTCACACTCTCTCATTCTCTTTCTAATGAATAAATTTTAAGAATTTATTAAAAAAAAAAAACCACAAGTCTAACAGGCAATAAAATAAGTAGAAATGGGACATTTAAACAAAAATTTTAAAACTGCTAATAAGAAGAAGTACAAAGTCCCAGTGAGCAAACTCTCCTATTGAGGGCCCAAAATGTATTTTGTGGAATTTAAATAGCAAGCAAAAGCCTTTATCTCCTCTCCACCCTTCCTGCCCAGCCCAGTACCACCCCGTTGGCATTGGCTCTTGACATCTCTTGCCTTAACTACGAAATAGCTTTATAACTTATCTTTCTGTCCCATCACTTTCCAGTCCACTTCCCACACTGCTGCCAGAGTGGATTTTAAAAACATAGATCTTATCAAATCACTTCCCTGCTAAAAACGATTTGCTAACTCCCAACACCAAGCGCACCCAGTAGGAAATGGCACATACCTCTCTGCCTGAGCTGGCCCAGCTCTCATTCACACTGTTCATTACCTTCCGCCCACAGCCCAACCATATTGAGCTGTCTGAGCTTGCCACATTGTTTCAAAACTTCGCACAGTCACACACGCTCTCCCACCTATCCGGAATGCCCTTTCTCCCACCCCACCCTAAATCCACCTGGCAAATTCCAGTTCATTCTTTCAGAACAAACACAAACATCTCTCAATGGCCTTCTTGGCTCATTCAGACTTGATTATGCTGACCGCTGATGCGACATCTACATTAGCTATTATCAGGGCATACTATTGTTGTTTTTCATGTATCTTTCTTTTGAACCTGACCATGAGTTTCCTGGAGAAAAGACTCTAGCTTAGTCACTGCTTTGTCCATAACAGCCAACAGAGACTCAGGTACTCAGTAAATGCTTACTGAAAGGAAATTAGTGAAAAGTGGTTTGGTCGCACCTAACAGAGACACCAACAAATATTTGCGGGAATTATTTTTTTCTCACATACTTAAGAATGTGAGGAGGTGGGGGCATCATCCAGGAGAGCAAAACATCCCAAATATATCCCTAGCTGACTTACATCTCATTGGGCAAAACCATGTCATGTGGCCGCCATCGGCTGCAAGGACAACTGGGAAATGTTTGTTCACTGGGCACACTGCCACTTTAAACAAAATCTGTCTTTTCTTTGAAAGAAATAGTGAATGACTACTGGGTACACAATAAGCACAGAAAGCATGCGTGAGAGCCTGGGTAAGAAGATGTATCTTAACAAGGCACCTGAGACAGTAATTCCTTTGCAAAAGGCATACTCCAAGCTTCTGAAGGTCATGGTGCCCAATCCAGGAATCAAGCACAGGAAATACTTACTCTAATGGTTCTCCCCCAGTTGTAGAACTTTTTTAAAATGCAGATGCCAGAAAAAAAAAATGCAGATGCCCGTGCTGAATCCCTGTGCCACAGGATCAGAATCGCAGAGGTCAGGGATCTAAATTGTCAGTCCAGCACGTACAGCTGTATACAGCTGATAAAATCGATGGTGTAGCCTTGAGGACATGTGTGGCTTATGAAAAAGCCAAAAGCATTTCTACGACATGGCCAGTGTTCAGCCTCTGCCTGAGACGCTTGCCCTTTGGTTTATGCCACAAAGTCAAACCTCAGATGGGAAGATGAGAGCACAAGGCAATGACTAAGTGCATATGGGCCCTGGAGCCTTTCTGCCCTGGCTCCCCCGTACTAGCTGAGCAATCTTAACTAAATTAGTTAATGCCTCTGTGAGTTTCCTCATCCTCAAAATGGGATAATGCTAGTACAACCAGCATGGGACCATTTAGAGGATCAAATAAGATGACATCTATATAGAACCTGGATTAGGGCTGACACATAGTAAGTATTCAGTAGGTGTTAGGTATTAATGTTAGCATCCTAGATCTGCCAGCAAAGAGTGAAAAACTTTCTTCTAATTTTTTTTTAAAGATATCTTTTATCAAGTTAAAGAAGTTCCCTTGTTTTGAAAATTGAGAGTTTTTATCACAAATGAGTGTTGATTTTTGTCAAATGCTTTTCTGCATCTACTGAAATGGTCCTTTGATGCTTTTCTTTTATTCTGTTAATGTGATTATGGCATTGACTTCTTGAATGTTAAGTCAAACTTGCATTCTCAGAATTAAATCCTACTTGGTCATGATATATTAACCCTTTTTATGTTGTTGGATTTGATTTGCTAATTGTCAAGAATTTTTGTGGCTATATTCAGGGGGTTATTGACCTGGAGTTTTTTTCTTGTAATGTCTGTCTAGTTTGGGTATCAGAGTAATGCTAGTCTCATAAAATGGGTTGGAAAATATTCCCTCCTAAATTCTGAGAGAAATACACAATTGATTTTATTTCTTCCTTAAATATTTGCTAGAAATCACCATTTAGGCATGGATTTTTCTGTGTAGAAATATTTGTAATTATATGTTCAATTTACTGAGATGTATAGGACTAGTGATTTTATTCCACTAGAAATAAACATCTCTGGGGTGCCTGGGTGGCTTAGTTGGTTAGCCATCAGACTTTTGATTTCAGGTCGTGATCTTGGGGTCCCGAGATTGAGTCCCACATCGGGCTCCTCACTCAGTAGGGAGTCTTCTTGTCCCTCTTCCCCGCCCCCCACCCACTCAAGCACTCTCTCTCTCTCTCAAATAAATAAATAAAAACTTGGAAGTAAGAGAAATAAAAATCTTAGCATCTGTGAAGTCCTACCTTCACTCTTCCTTGTCAGGGACACTCATAGTTACCTGAACCACCTGGCCAAGACTTGGTCTGTGGAAACACACTGCCTGCTGCAATAATGTTCACTGGAATCCAGGTCCTCTGTTCAGAGTCCAGATAAGGAGAAACCCCAGCCAGGTATGGGCTTGAATGCAGCTTCCCTACCAGCATAGTTCATATGGGGAAAAGATGAACCAGGAGGCTGAAAGTAGGTTTACTTGGGCCCCGGCTAGAGCCACAGATGCTACTGAGACACTGGATATTGCACAATTCTAAGGGGCCCCACTTGCCTTCGATACATTATAATTTGCATATTCTCTACAATGGTTTCCCAGTGGATGGCGGGGAAGGATCTCCTCTAACCAGTGAGGCCTACGGCAGCCTTGAAGAGGCTTCTGTGGCTGAGGCTGCACACAGGGTCAACCAACACATTCCACCATTCAACGAATACTTATCATGTGTCTCCTATGTGTCATACACTGTTCTAGGAGGTGGTGTTTTCCTGCTGCATGTGTTAGGAAAATAATTCATCTCAAAATAACCCAGATATATTACTGAGTCAAAGCACAAGTCAAAAAACTTTCAAGATAAAACAGAAGTCTTCAAAAATGGTTATGCTCCCCCTCCCCAACCTTGGGCCTCCAGACCCTAAGAGGCAACAAATCCTTCTTTGTTTGAAGGTGTCTGTAAAGGAAAATTTCCTTAAGGGAATAATCATCTACAACAACAACATCAAAAGTTTATGGAAATCAGCCACCAACTGTAGTATGAATATTTTATACATGGAAGTATACATGGAACATTTGCCAAAATTGAAAATTTACTAGGCCATAAAATAAGTCCCAATCAATCTCAAATGTCTGAAATCATAAAGAATATATCCTATAGCCTCAGGAAAATAAAACAAAAAGAAGTAATTAAAAGGTAATGAGGAAAAAACACAAATTAAGCAATATATTTCTAAAAAAAAATAAAAACACTAGGTCAAGAAAGAAATCACAGTGGAAATTAGAAATCATTCTGGGGACACCTGGGTGGCTTAGTGGGTTAAAGCCTCTGCCTTCAGCTCAGGTCATGATCTCAGGGTCCTGGGATCGAGCCCCACATTGGGCTCTCTGCTTGGTGGCGAGCCTGCTTCCTCCTCTCTCCCTCTCTGCCTGCCTCTCTGCCTACTTGTGATCTCTGTCTGTCAAATAAATAAAATCTTTTAAAAAAATTATTCTGAATGAAATGATAATTATAATATAACATATCAAAAATTTTAGGCTGCAGCTAAAATAGTACTTAAAAGAAAATAGCTTTAAATACTTTATTTTAAAAAGGCTGATTAAGGGGTGCCTGGGTGGCTCAGTGGGTTGGGCCGCTGCCTTCGGCTCAGGTCAGGATCTCAGGGTCCTGGGATCGAGTCCCGCGTCGGGCTCTCTGCTCAGCGGGGAGCCTGCTTCCCTCTCTCTCTCTCTGCCTGCCTCTCCGTGTGATTTCTGTCAAATAAATAAAATCTTTAAAAAAAAAAAGGCTGATTAACTAAGTATATATTAACCACTGAACTAAGTATATATTTCAAAAGTTAAAAAAATTATCAAATTAAAACATATTCAAAGCAGGATGTGCCTGGTACACAGTAAGTACTGTACATGTGCTAGCTGTTATTATTATTATCTAGCTTAGGAGGGAAAAATGGGTGCAACATATGTTACGTGGTCTATCAAAACTTACCAGACTCTCTGCATTGGAATTTGGGTTGAAAGCTCTATATAGCAATAAAAGAGCAAGTGTATTTTTTTTTTAATTCAGTGAAGCAAGGAGCAATGTCTAAGATGTACAATAAAGCTAAACTGCCCGGGTTGGACCCCAGGATCTACCACTGACAAATTACATGACCGTTTCAATTATCTATCGCTGCATAACCAACTATCCCAACACTCAGCAGCTTAAAACAACACCACTTCATTTGCTCACATTTTGCAGGCTGGGCATTTAGGCAGTGCTCCACAACCAAAGCTCTGCTCCATGTGGTGTTACCGCGGCTCCGACAAGATGACCTTTCCCACAGGACCCAGCTTAGGTAGGGCTGTCAGCTGGCACACTGTGGGTCTCCTCCTTGTGGCTTCTCTCTCCACATGGCCTGTTACTGTATGGCCTCTGTCTCCAGCAGGAGAGCCTGGACCTCTTGACACAGGAGTCAGGGTACTAGGAGAATAAAAACCGACACTGCAAGGCATCCTAAGGCCTCCATCAGAAGGTGCACCATATGCTTTCACTGCATGCTACTGATTAAGGCAAGTCATAGACTAGTTCAGTTCAAGAAAAGAAACAGACTCCACTTTAGAAGTGACAAAGTCCTATTGGAAAAGTATGAAGAGATTGTGGTCACATCTTTGAAAATAATACACCCCGGGACCTTGAGCAATTTACTCATACTTTCTGTACCTCGGCTCCCCATTTGTTTGAGGAGATAACACTAATTGCTAGGTTAAGGGTTGTAACAAAAATTAGAAGTGAGAAAAAATATGAAGCACCTAGAGGTGTCTAGTACAGTGACTCTCAAAACTTGGTGTGTGCAATAATCACTGAAGTGGGGAGGGGACACTTATTAAAAAGAGATTCTTGGATCTCATTTCTGGAATTTCTGACTGAGGAGGTCTGGGGTAGGACCCTCAAATTTGCACTTTTACCAAATTTTCAGGTGATGCTGATACTGCTGGTGGTAGACCATACATTAAATAGCACTCGGGTATATATAGTAGGCACGCAAAAACTGTTAGCTATTTTAATTTTTTTTTTAAGATTTTATTTATTTGACACAGAGAGCGCAGCAGGGGGAATAGCAAGCAGAGGGAGAGGGAGAAGAAGGCTTTCTACCGAGCAGGGAGTGCAACGTGGGGCTCCATCCCCGGAGCCAGGGACCATGACCTGAATCCCAGGAGCCAGGGACCATGACCTGAGGCAGATATTCAAATGACTGTGCCAGCTATTTTTATTTTAAAAAGAAAGAAGGGAAAAAAGATTAGAGACAGCTTTGCTAATATTTAGACTCTGAAGGCACTTTCTCCAGGCTCCAGGAGATACTTTCTTTCTTTTTTTTTTTTTTTTAAGTTTGCATTTTAAAGATTTTATGTATTTATTTTTACAGAGAGAAATCACAAGTAGATGGAGAGGCAGGCAGAGAGAGGGAAGCAGGCTCCCCAGGACCCTGAGATCATGACCTGAGCCGAAGGCAGCGGCTTAACCCACTGAGCCACCCAGGCGCCCCCAGGAGATACTTTCTGAGTTATAAACAAACACTTGAGGAATCTCCACACTGTTCTCCAAAGTGGCTACACCAACTTGCATTCCCACCAACAGTGTAAGAGGGTTCCCCTTTCTCCAGGGAAACTGGAAGGGGAGGTGAACCATGAGAGACTATGGACTCTGAAAAACAATCTGAGGGTTTGGGGGGGGGGTTGGGGGAGCCAGGTGGTGGGTATTAAGGAGGGCACATATTGCATGGAGCACTGGGTGTGGTGCAAAAACAATGAATACTGTTATGCTGAAAAGAAATTTAAAAAAAAAAAAGAAACAAACAAACACTTAGAAGCAAGACCAAAGGCCTGGGGGCGTGCCTTGCAGGGCTGGGGCTGGGGCTGGGGCTAGGGCAATCCAGGAGGAAGGCCACCCTCAGAAAGCAGGCTGAGAGGGTTGAAACTAAACAAAGTGGAGGGCCTTCGTAAAGGGAACATGCGATTAGGTGTTCATCAATCACAGTCACTGTGCAAGCTATTTAATTTAATGGATTTTTTTTTTAATCAGGCAGTGTGGCAGAACTATGCAGGAATAAAAGAATATTCATTCTGACCCAACTCCAGGCCTCCAAAGCCCCATTTTTCTCATCTAGAATCAGGATGCCAAGCTTTGTCAGATCTCGGTATCATCCGCCAGCCTGGGCCTCTTCAGGTTGCCATGGTAACAGAATACCCTCATCCCTCTGTTTTTTTCTCACAAAGTATTCAAAAGAATGAAATGCCATGACACCAGGATTTCTCCCATTTCTCGGCTGAATTTCTTTAGAGCCTGCATATTCTCAAGAGCAGATTCACAAGTTATCGGGGGTTGGGCCCCCTTTGGCAGGTAACCCTTATCAAAAACCCACCATTGTATTCTGAAGGAATGTTTGACATTGCATTTCAGCTTTGGGAGGCCTTGACTTTTGCAGACTGAGTCCCATGTTCCCTGTGGCTTTGAATGTATCTTGGCTTTCTCAATAAGAAAGAAGTATATGCAGTTTTACTACCAAATTTATTCCAGCCCTATGCCGTATCACCTGCTCAGTAAAAATCCCAAACAACGAAAAGGACAACACTATTTGCCTCAATTTCTGACACTGTAAGGACTGTTTGTTTTTAAGAATCAGTCTTCATGTTTAATTCTATTCTAAGAGAATCCTCAAAGCTGTGTTATTTAGATCCCCTATGCTGGTAGCTCTCACATTTGAGCCTACAGCAGAATCACCGGAAAACTGGTTAAAACACTGCCGGGATGGGTGAGGAGGATGTCTATTACTAACAGGTTTCTAGGGGACGTGGATGCTGCTGGTGTGCAGACCACACTCAGAACCATCGACAGTCGCTGAGGCTGGTTAGGAAGGCTCTGAGTAACCAACGATGGGCAAACTCCTGGACTCTGCCTCTGGAAAAGTACGAGCAGGCGGGGAAAGGGCTCTCACAGTTATTATGTGCAGGTAGAAGACACTGGCTGCACGTCTGCACTCCCTCCTCCCCGACTACATAATAGGTCATCTGAGGCAAGTCAGGGAAGTTCTCTAAGCCTCCATTTGACCTTAAAAAAATAATAGTAATATCCCCTTACTTAACCTTGCAAAGTTATTATTCTAATTAAGTAAGATAAACTGTGTGAGGCTGCTCAGTCAGCGGGAATAGCCATACAAATACAAATCGTTAAGAGCTTTGCTGCCAAGACTGATTATTTTTATAAGAGCTAAAGTGAAATTCTAGTGATCCTTCAAGGCTCAAAGGTTATCTTCCGGGGGCACCCGGGTGGCTCAGTCGGTTAAACGTCTGCCTTCAGCTAAGGTCATGATCAAGCCCCACACTGGGCTCTCTGCTCAGCAGGGAGCCTGCCTCTCCTACTCCCTCTGCCTGCCTCTCCCCCTACTTGTGCTCTCTCTCTCTCTGTCAAATAAATAAATAAAATCTTTAAAAAAAAAAAAAAAAAAGGTTATCTCCTCAGGCACATGGTCCCTAATGCCCATGGAGAGAACCGATATCCTTTCCTCATCAAAACACTCATGTTACCTGATTTATACCTCCCTTGTGATGATTTTTGTCAGGTGTAAAATGCAATGTTAAATGCCTGTCTCTCCCATATAAATTCCTAGCTCCCTGAAGATGTGGCACTTGGTATTTTTTACCTTTCTGTGCCCCAGACTCCAACTTCCTTCTTAGTACAGTGTTGTACACTTTTAAGCATTTAATATACTTGTTTGAACTAATAAATAAATGAGTGAAAAGCTTAAGATTACATATCCCTGATTTCAGATGAGATTGTGTCTACCTGCATTCACCCAAACTCACCATCCAAATATATATATAAAATATATGTGCTAGATACAAAATTGTGTGTGTGTGTGTGTGTGTGTGTGTGTCTACACACACATATACACAAATACTAGAGTGAGCTCAAGAAACAGAAAACTGTGGGCACCATGGCTGGCCTGACCTGGGCTTCCAGATCCAGCATGGCTCCTCTCCTAGCTGCCATGGCTCAGGCACCCTCAAGGTAGACTTTTTGGAAGATGGAAGCAAGCTTGATAGTAAGCAACTCCCGTCCCCAAACCAGGTGATTGACCTCAACCAGGACCAGCTCTGGGCATTGACCTTGCTATGCCGTGGGCATTGGCCTTGACCATGCAAGCCTAAGTGGGGTCAGAGAAACTAGAATTAGTGAGGACTATGGTTTTCAGCTGTCTTAGCCACTAGAATTCTGCAAATGCAGAACTCCACCCCACCCTCTTCTTGAGGATCTTGGTTATAAGAGAAGATTGAGTGGAAAGTGAAGATCAAAACACTGTAATTAACATGAGGCCCATCCAGGAGTTACCAGATGCCTCTGACTAAACCAGGAAGCTCCCACATCTTGTCAGTATATTGGCTTATAGAGAAGAAAAGCCTGATGAGGCCCTCCCATGAGCAAGTGTAGATGACTTGCCAATAACCTTGGCCTCAAGCTCATTAGAGAACACCAGCTCAATTACACAGTCCTGACATAATAGGGGTTGCTTCTTTCTCTCTATTTCTGGAAACATCTTCCCCTAGGCAGCATGTTTATCTGGAATGTTTGGCCTGGGGTTCAGAGGTTAAAGTCTGATGAAAACCTAGGCAATGCTGGACAGAGAAGTTTGAGAAGTAGGGGAGATAAGTCCTTCCAATGGCCCAGTCAGGAACCTTACCCGAAGGAAGCCACGGGTAGACCAAGAGGGGTAGACCAAGGGCCATAACAGTGGACAACAGAAGCACCTGCTCCTCATCCTTGCCCACAAAATTATGCAGGGGTAACCTCCACAGTCCTCCCTTCCACAAGGCTATGAACTTTCCATATGCATAAGTCTTCTGTGGATTTGTTTTTTATGAGACTGTCTCTGACTTTTCAGCACAGAAAGACCTAGCCATGGACAGTAGGGCCTAATACCTCTGGGACCCTGACCTGAGCACCTAGATGGCCTTCCTCCCTCTCACTCCCACTGCCATCCTGTTTAATGGCAACAATGAACAGAAACTACTTAAACAAAATTTACAAATCTGATTTACATTTTTTAATATTTTAATCAACCCCATTTTTATCACCTAAAGTTGAGCCCTGCTTTGTTACTATTGTATAAATATTCCCAGAAATACATTTCCACATTTAAAAGACTTCAGAAAATTGAATACCTAGGAGGGCTGTCATTTGTAACTGTCACTCGACCCTTCTAAATCCAGCAAGATAAATGAGTTATGGAGAATTTTCTTTATGTTCTGTACTTTCAGTATCTGTTCACCTAAAATAATTCTTGCTCTGTGCTGTAAAATATGAAGAAAGAAAATGTTCTGGTTATTTTTTTTTTAATTTAAATTTTGTTAGTTACCATACAGTATGTTCTAGTTATTTTTTCAAGTACATTTCTGGTAATATTTAGTATAAAAATCTCTATAAGATTCTCTCCCAAAAAAATGTGTTGACTGGGGCCCTGAGGGATTTTTTCAATCATCCTCAGTGTCCTGGGTCCTCTGACACTTGTCCAACTTTGGTGGATGCACTCCCTGCCGCCTTGTCTGCCATCTTACAGCCTTTAAGGAACTGGCCAGAGGGATGCAGAAAGCCTTGTGGGTTGTCAGACCCTTGATTTTTTTATTCTATGAAGTAATTTGAAAGTTGTTTCTTCAAACCAGCTAGAAAGCTATTTCTGAATGTGACCTAGATAAAAGAAGATGACAAGAGAGCACTTTGATGGTAACCATGAGAAGGAAACTCATCCAGTCCAAGGCACTTTTGATCAGCTACACCCTACTTGGCCCAGAAGAAATAAGGAAGAGAAATAAAATCATAAGGGACAGATAAAATGAGCAGCATTTTCTGGCATTTTGCCTGAGAGGAAAGCAAGCATTTGATAGCTACTTGATACTTTAACTGTTAGAGCATTTCTGGCTTTCCAAAGTCATTTTACATGTCTTATTTCTTTGTATTCTTCTAGGAAGAATGATTGCTATCACTCATGTTATTGTTGTCCAAATTGTTATTTCTGTTTCATGGAGACCAAGGTCGGGACCAGAAGAATCTGGTAAATTACCTAGCGCACCTCGGAGCAAGTGGCTTCATCCTCAAGGACTCTTCTATTTGATGCCTCTGTTTTACACATTATGAAGTACGATTTTCCCCAGGTCCCTCTTAGTGAGCTCAACTAAAGATGGAACATGATTGGAAAGGGAGGAACATAAAGGACTGGGCAAGAAATGGGGTGTAAGGAGAGCAGAACAATGGTTCAGCATGCGGGCTATGAACAGAGGTGACCCAAGCATGGCAGAAGCCATCATGTGGAGCCAGATCAGACCATGGACCTCAAAGCTAGCTGGACAGGGGATGGCCAGGTTGCCTAGATCTAGCCAGGAGATTCTAAGAAACATGGGGTTTGCTGGGAAATGGTGATATGCCACTCACTGTGCATCCATCTGTGGTCCCCCACCCAGACTAGGGTATATTAGTGAAAACTCTTTTGGTGGCAGACAGAAATTTTTCACCATTATAGAACATTTTGAACAGTGCTGGTCTAGACCATGTTTGCAATTATCTAGGCAGTAGATGATAACAGGGCTTGAAGGCAGTAGGGTGACTCGGAGCTAAGGCATAGCACTTGCTCATAAGAGAGTAAGTAGCTAAAAAGGAACTACCTAGTGAACACTGGAGGGACATCTTTCCCTTTTGCAGACAGTGCAATTCTAATTCAAAAGTCCTTTTAGAATCTCTGCATTGCTGGTGCCCATCCACTCCTTAAAGATCTTAGAAGGTCATCTGGCCATCCCGACAGGGAGGGAGAAGGGATAAGGGGCTCCTCAAGGAAGGAGAAGGAAGGAAGACCCTGCTCTTGCACCTGCCTCAGGATGTGAACCTTTCCTCCCAAAGCCTTGTGTTTTCTTCTCTCAGAATGAGGGTGGATGGTAGAAAGGCTCCATTACCCACTTACTGGGAGTCTGGTTTGGAGACCACAAACAGGTGCTTGCTGGCATAGCACCAGCCTTTTTTTTTTTTTTTTTCCATGAAACCCTATATTTCTTAGACTCTTCTGGCTAGATCTTCACAACCCAACAATCCTGTGGAATATAACATCTCTCCTTAAATCCTAGTTGCCTTTCCCATATGATTTTAACTCAGCTCAGGAAACTCTTTGGCCTACGAGATCTAAGCAAGTGCCAAGACACCAGAGCCAAAACCCATGATGGTCTGTGACATGACTATGAAGGCTGGAGTCAGAAGGAAGCAGGATGGTACTGAAATAAATAACTAAATAAAAATACATAGCTATCC
This sequence comes from Neogale vison, assembly GCF_020171115.1. Classification (NCBI taxonomy): domain Eukaryota; kingdom Metazoa; phylum Chordata; class Mammalia; order Carnivora; family Mustelidae; genus Neogale; species Neogale vison. The sequence goes on along the minus strand of NC_058098.1, from coordinate 95,338,670 downwards.
AGGTGTGAATGATTAGAAACAGAAGATTCAGTCAAGAAATCAGAGTCCAGGACCAAGCATGGAACATGGGAAAAAACCGGTATGGGGAGCCTAGATGCAAGGTGGGCAACCAAACAGAGAGCCCAGGACCCCCACACAAAGGGGCCAGGGTCCAGTATGTCAGGGTGGTCATCTGCCCACAGTGCCTCTTCTATGTCTGTGGCCACACTGCCCTTTGGCCATAACAACTGATCACCTCCTGGGCCCAGTACAACCGGTCAGTGATACCAGAAACTAAATCGGGGGTTTCTCTTTGCTCCCCGCATCTCCTCTCCAATTCCACCATAGCCATGTTCCTTCAAGAGTACATAGCCCAAACTCCTAGATTATTTGGCCACCTCACCTACTTGGAATATAGCTGAAAGTCAAGTCTGAGAAAATATAACCACTAACAACCAAAATAATAAACAACCAAAATAATAGTGTTAACATTAGTTCACTCTACTTATGGGACTAGTCTTCAATCTCTCACTCAGAGTTCATCAATCTTACTCTACACCATACAGTAACAAGCTCACCTGTCTGAATTACCAGTCCAGAGCAAACAGGAAGCAAAACATCAGGAGAGAAAATCCAGCGTTATAAAAAGCCAACAGGAGGTCAACGTGAAAAACGCCAAGTTGAGGCCATTAGCCGATCATTAAACTGTTCCACTTCACAACAGTAGCTCCTGGTAATTAATGCACAAAATGACAAAACTACGTCCAGTTTTTTCTGCCCACATCACAGATTTGGCATACATAGTCATTCAGAGATTACAGATACTGGCTTATATGCTAAGCTATATCTGTTTTGTTTTGTGTTTGGTTCTTTATGTTAATCTCGAAGACAGGAAGAACAAGCTGCTTGGTTCCATCAAAATCTAGAGGGGACGGAAGCTCCAACACTGCATATGGAGACGTCCTGAGCTACACTCTGTGAAACGAGGCCCCAGCCACAGAGAGCGGGATCCACAGCACCTGGGGGCTGCGGGGAGGGAGGTGTGGGCAGTTACTGTTTAGGTGTAGAATTCTACACAATATAATGAAAAAATTCTGGAAATGGATAGCGGTGATGGTTGCACAGCATTAGAATATAATTAATGCCACCAAATTTTATACTTAGTATAGTCAAAGTGGTAAATTTAATGCTATGCATACTTTATCACAATAAAATTAATTAATTAAAGATAAAATAGTGGCCCGGCCAATGGGCTAGAGACAGACGTGGGGGAAGAAAGAAACCTCCAGGGAGGAGACCTGCAAGCGCGATCTCTACCATGCAGTTTGAATGCTCCTTTCTGTATGGTAATTACTGCCTCTTCTCACTACATTTCCAGTGAAAGCCTGCCCTAAGCTGGGGAGCAAAAGTGGGCCGCTCTGGGGCTGTCACATAACAGAGTACAGTGGTCACCTGAGGAAACCGTAACGAGATACTGACCAGCAGAGCCTCTTTGCACAGGGGCCAGAACACAGGCTGAAGCTGCAGGTAGGAACGAAGGGCTGCCGAGGACACAAGGGATTCCCTAGAACCTCATGGGAATGTTAAGGGAAAGGATTCTTTCACAGGCCCAGAGCCCCACAGGCCATGAGCCAGGGACTGAAACCTGCACACACTGGCTAACATCCTAACCTCGTCCCTGGCTCCAGCATCTTCTCAGATCTTACCAGCTGGGGCCCCACTACCCGCCTCACTTGCAGTCTCTTGGAGATGCCCTGAACTTAAATCCAACGTTGCCCAGTTCTCCTGCAGCTGAAACATTCCGGTAACCTCCCTCCCCCAGCCATGCCCTCCGACTCATTCCCCAGTCCTTCTTGGGTCCTTACCTCCCTCACTCCTGGCATAGCCCCCAGAGCCAGATTGCCTGAGCCCTAAGAAGGGCCACAATGCTGCACAGTGGCTGTCACCTCTTCCTCAAACACTGAACACCTGTTGGTCCAGAACTCCATTTGCTACGACCCTCTCAGCTCCGTTGCTCACCAAGGGCTCATGTGCACCCTGGAGCGTCCCATGGCCCAGGTGTCACAGCCTTTCTCCGCTTGGTCCTGGGAGCTCTCTGGGACAGCATGGAGCTGACTGGTCCCTGGTACTACTCTCTGTGACCCCTCCTGGGTGTGGCTGAAGCCTCTAACACAGCCCTGGGTGCTGCTCCATCACTTTTCTTCCGACTTAGGTCCTAATGGATGCAGCCAACCACAAGGTGCCTGCATCAGTCGGGGTCCCTAAACTGAGAGGACACTTGCAACTTCAGACACTCTGTGAGCTGTTTGTTAGGACTATTTACGAAGATGTAGGTGAGAGGTAGGCAACTCACAAGGAATAGAGTGATGTCCCAAAGTCACCAACAGCCTCTGTCTTGCCCCTAGGCCTGGAAGGGTGAGGGAAGATGTGGTTAAAGGAACCCAAAGATGGGGTGGCTGAGTTGCAAGGGGGGCTGCCAAGAGTGAAGACATTTGGCAGCCAATGGCAACCCCGCATGGAGAGAAGAAATGTATACTTGCTTCCCTGTTCTTCCACTCTCCTATGGGGCTCCTCACCAACTGAACCCAATCAGTAGCTGGAGGGCAAGCAGCCCAGTGAGGTGGGACATGAAAGCTGGCTTCCCAGGGCACAGGCGAGTTGGGGGGGGGGAGGGTCCTGCCCGGTGCCCCTCCACTGGCACCTGACCACTACTCACCTGCATGGTTCTGGCTCCTATGGACCCAGAGGGCTTAGTGCAGGTAGGAGGGGGACAGAAAAGTAGGGAAATCAATGCTCTGCAGAATCTCAAACCCAGATGTCTAGATACAAACCCAAAGGACAAAGGGAAGGAAAGAAAGCAGATTAAAGATCCTGGCCACATTCCAATGTCCCCTCATGGGCTTCAGCTCACTCTCTCATTCCTCACCCACTTACTCACTGGCTGACTCAAAAACCTAGCTAGCAACACATTTTTTAAAAATTAATCTATAAAGACATATATATGAAGTTTCTAGAAAAAGAAATACAAATGACTTACAAACCTGTGAATAGATGCTCAATCTCATTTATTATTTATGAATCGCCAAGGTACTATTTTTTTAACATCTCATACTGGCAAAGATTAACACATTTGATGATACACAATATCTGCATGGTTATGAGGAAACCGTTGGAAGCAATACAAATTGGTGCAATTTCTTTGGAGGATCATAAATTTAAGATTTACATAGTGGTTAATTCAGTCATCTTACTTCCAGAAATGTATTAAATAGATACCCTCCTCCATGCAAGCAAAAAAATGAACAAAGATATTCACTGCAACATTGTATGAAAAGCAAGGGTTGGAAAAATCCTCATTGTTTACCAATAGAGGAATGGCTAAATAAATATGTTTGTACAGACAGTTGAACACCACATAACAGACTTAAAAATAGGCACATGGGTGTGCTGGGAGGGGAAGGGAAGATCTCTAAGACAGAGTACTAGGTAAAAAGTAAAGGGCATAATTGTGGGTATGATACGGCCCTATCTGTGGAGGCTTTTGGGATTTGGGGGGATAGGGGTTGTTTTTTGGATGGAGCCAGAGTCAGTTGAAATAGGGTGCACGAAGAAAGTAAGTTAATTCTTTCCCACCACTTCTGCCTAAACTCACACAGTGGATTTCTTCTTACTCTTCTCTTCTCGAGCCACTGCTAGATCATCGAAAAGCCACCAGTCACATTCACTTCTAAGGAAAACCTCATTTTGAAAATTTAACAATCCATTCAGTATAAAACTTCTTCTTTGTCAGGCCCAGCTGGTTGTCTGCAGGTGGGTGCTGTTGGGAGTGGGGGTGAATTTGATTATTTCCCTTCCCCCCATCTCACCTCTCCAAACCACCACGGGCTACAGCTACTGCATCCCAGCCTGGGATGCAGGGGAAGAGGGTCTAGAGTGAGAGGGTGGTTTCCACAGCCGTACAGAGGCTCAGGAGCCAGTTTCTCTGAGTGTGACAGAGTCAGAGCTTCCAGATGCTGGTTTTATAGAAAGCTGTTATGGGTTTTGATTTTTCTTTTTCTCCCCTCCTTTTTGGAGCTTCTCTCACCAGCGACCCATGGGTGTGGAGCCCTTGAACAGGAGCTGCATCTTGTCTGGCTCCGGACAACCCTTCCCTCTCACAGACTCGTTCTGTTGGGATCACATAGTCCCACCAGAAAAGCCTGCGGGGTGGGACCCAAACAACCCCAGGCTGCTCCCCAAACACAGCTGTACCCCCAAAACATGCACCTTTGTCCCACAGCTACTGAAAATGCATCTCAACTGGAGCATAGCTACCCCTCTTCACTCAATGCCCTGGTAGACAGTTTCAAATTAGCCTTTGCACCATCTCCAGGGAGAAATAGGTACTACCTTTCTTCCTAATAAATGGCAGGCAACGGGTCCGGCTCCCTGGGAGATGGTCTTGAAGCCCTGTTCACTTGACCAAGCACACTGACAACACTCTCCAAAGAAATCTCTCAGCCTCTACACCTTATTGTCCAGAGGGAGAGTTGCTGAAGCAGCCAGTGTTCTCTTATGATCTCTTAGCATGACCTACAAAGGCAGTTAAACCACCACAAACAAAGGCATCTATGGTGTTGTTGCAGGCTTTGGGGTCTCACTCAAAAGGGAGAAAGAGAGCCATTTCAAGATTTTTTTGCATGTGCATATACCCATGCATTTTTTTTAAATGTTCTGAAAGGATTATACAATAAATAATCCACAGTAATCAACTGGGGGTGAATTAGGGGACCAGGATGAGAGGGAAATTTACATTTCATTGTATTTGCTTTTATATTTTTAATAATTTTTGTTATTAAAAATTTAATAAATTTTATGCTGTTAAATATTACTTTTCAAACTAAACAAAAATCTAGTTGATACATTTTAAAATATGAAGGAGATTTATACACATCAAGATCAAAAAGACTCCTGTGATAAAATGGTAAGTGAAACACCGAACAGTTACAAAGTATATAGAAGAAATGATCTCATTTATAATAGCAGTCAAAGAGACAATATAAGACATGAGCAAAATCTGAAGGAAGCAGACTTTCAAATTCTAGTGAGGGATATAAAAGAATAATTGAATAAATGGAAAAGTATATTCTGTTCTCAAAAGACTCAATAATTTAAAGATGTCAGTTCTTCCTAAATTAAACTATAAATTTATATGATCTCAGTAAAAATGCCAATGGCTTTTGGGCTCAGGCAAGCTGATTATAAAGTTCATATAAAAAATAACAGTGAAAGACAGACTAGGAAAACTCTTTTAGACCCAGCAGATAGCAGAACGTTTGATAGTATCCTGGTAATTAAATCATTTGGGAGACTCCTGAGCAAATACAGCCATTGAAACACCACCAAAGGACAGTGAAATAGTAAACAAATGTGTAAACTGAAGAGAATGGTAGGAACAAGGGAAACTATAAACTGGGTAGGCCTTTATGGAGTAGAGGGAGTTAAAAATGAGAAGGGTTTGCCCCTACAGACCCTGGTAAAGCCTCAGGACACAGAGGAACAATTCCTGAGGAAAACGGAAATCAGGCAAAGGGCTGAAAACATGCAGCTTGGTTGAAAGTCTATTTACAGGAAGGTTAGCATCCCCTGGGTCCCTTCCCCAAGCCTGCCAAGATAAGGAATGTCCCTAATCTCCCACCAGATGCCATTGATTTATTCTCTAGGAAAACTGAAGTTGAAAATGAAAATGATTTTCATCTAGCTGAGCATCTAGTCTATACCCAGCAAAACTATCAAGTCAACATGAGGCTAGAATAAAGATATTTTAAGACATGCAAGGACTCAGGGAACTGAGGAAGTGCCCATGATATAGTGATTTATAATGAGAAAATAAGTGTTTTGTTTTTATCTCTGTTCCTGGCACAGAGTTCCTAAGATTCTTAGAATTTCCTGAATGAAAGCAGGATCTTTGTTCTAGTGAGGGCACTCTTGGTGAGCTGCTGCATGGGAGCTGGTCACCAGAAAGACCAAGCCATGATTAGAAGCTTGGAATTTTCAGCCCCATCCTCCTTCTCCAGAGGTGGGGGAGCTGGAAATAGAGTTAATAATTGATCAGGCCTATGTGAGAAGCCTGTGTAAAATCTCAATAGTAGGGGTTCTGAGACCTTCCAGGCAGGTAAACACATCGACATACAGAAGGGTGACACACAGGACCCTCCCAGACCGTGTCCCATGCATCTTTTCATCTAGCTGTTCATCTGCATACTTTATCATATCCTTTAATAAACTGGCAAACCTAAGTGTTTCCCTGAGTTCTGTGAGCCACTCTAGTAACTTAGTCAGACCTAAGGACGGGTCATGGGGCCTCAGATTTATAGCTGATCATCGTCAGAAGCACAAGACCTGGGCTTGCGATTGGCATCTGAAGTAGGAGGCAGTTTGGTGGAACTGAGCCCCCAACCTGTGGGATTTGATGTGATTTCATGGTAGATAGTGTCAGAATTGGAGGACACCCACCTGGTGCTGGAGAATTTCTTGACAGTACCTCACACACACCTCCCCATGTGGGACGTGAGAAGGGCTCTGAGTGTGCTAGTGTGTGAGAGGGAAGAAGACACGTGCAGGGGGAAGGACTGAGGATTTTCCTCAAACATGGCCTCTCAGGCTTTCCTGAGCATGGGAACTACCTGATCATCTTATTAAACGGTACGTTCTGATTCAGAAGGCCTAAGAGTCCACATTCTTATCAGATCCTGGTGATATTGGTGCTGCGGGTCCCTGGACCATATTTGAACAAGAGACCACAGTAGCAGTAGTACCAAAGCGTGGCCAAGGGACTTCAGGGATCCCTCAGAGTATTTTAGGAATCACTGAGGTCTTTGTTTTTCCAGCTACATCTGTGTTGAGACCAGATTTTCTTCATATGCTTCAACTATGAGCATCTAGCTGTCTTCTACCAAGCCAGACATCAAAGAAATTTTCAAAACTATAAAACAAGGGCTCTCTTCTCAGTAATCATTGTTTTTTAAAAAACTATATTTTTATAAAGAATGTTCTTATATTAGTTATGCAGTATTTTTTATCACTGTTATTTTGAAATGAACTAATGAACATTTTAAAGATCTCTCTGTGGGCACCTGGATGGCTCAGTTGTTAAGTATCTGCCTTTGGCTCAGGTCACAATCCCGGGGTTTTGGCTTAGGTCATGATCCCTGGGTCCTGGGATCAAGTCCTGCAATGGCCTCCTTGATCAACAGGGAGCCCGATTCTCCCTCTGTCTATGGCTCCCCCTGCTTGTGCGCGCTCTCTCTCTCTCTTTCTCTGACAAATAAAATCTTTTTTAAAAATAAAAATAAAGATCTCTCAGCTTTAGCTTCTACATGGTAAATATTGATAGGTATAACCACACTGATGAATGTTCTTTTGGGTCCCCAGTAAGTTTTAAGAGCATCAAAGTCTCCTGAGACCACTACGTTTGAGAACAGCTACACTAGAGAATACGTTCTAGGAGGAAGACGAGAGCTCTAGGAAATGGGGACCCCAACACAAGGAAGATGAGAGGAAGCCCATGGCATTTTTTACATGATGAGAGCTGTACTACATTTTTCTTGCTGATGTACCAAATTACCACAACTTTCATGGTTTAAAGTAACACAAGTTCATTATCACCCAGTTCTTACAGAAGTCCAAGCACAGTGTGGCTTAGCTGGCTCTCTGCTCAGATCCTCATAGGCCGAAACCAAAACATTGCAGGATGAATTTCTTTCTGGACGGACTCTGCTTCCAAGCTTACTGAAGCTGTTGGCAGAGTTCAGTTCCATCTGGTTGCAGAACTGAGGCCCCTGGCTCCTTAGGTTCAGTCTCAGCTTCCAGACCACCCTCCAGAGACCATTCCTTGGCTCCTGGCTTCCCTCCCTCACCTTGAGAGCCTGCAACAGCAAGGCAAATCCGTCACGCTTCTAATCTCTTTGACCTCCCTGTGGCCCATCTTTCCTGCCACATCTCTTTCTCTGCCCCCCTCTTCCGCTTTTTTTAAGATTTTATTTATTTGCCAGCCAGAGAGAGGGAGAGAGAGAGAGAGAGAGAGAGAAAGACATCACAAGCGGGGGGAACAGCAGGCAGAGGGAAAGGTAGAAGCCGACTCTCCACTGAGCAGGGAACCCGATGCAGGATCCTGACTTGAGCTGAAGGCAGATGCTTACCCAACTGAGCCACCCAAGTGGCTTTTAAGGGCTCATGTGGCTACATTGGGCCCAGCAGGATAATCTCCTTATGTTAAGGTCAGCCGATTAGTGACCTTAATAATACCTGCGAAGTCTCCCAGAGTAATACCTTGAGTTGTGTTTGCCTGAATAACCTGGGCATGGGAATCTTGGGGACCGTCTTTACAGTTCTGCCTACCACAACAGTGAAGGGAAAGTTCCAGATGACATCAGGTAGCTGGTCTAGGCCCCAACGTTTCCAGATTGGAACAGGAAGACAGAGAAATATAAAATAAAGAAACAGATATGTTTGAGCATGTGAAAAATTTTAAAGAAAGTCATGGTACATAGATGTTACAGTGTCTGGATAAACTTAGTAAGAAACTTGTAGATAGCTAGGCAAATGAAAAACCAAAATGCTTATTACTACAAAAGAAAATGAGGAATTCAAAAAGAAAAGAGGCTCAAGCATCACAAACTTCTTGGCATGGCAGTGAACAATTTTTGCACACTCATAATACTATAAGCACTGTCTATTGACTTAACAACAACAAAAATATATAATTATGATGGGAGAGAAAGAAGGGGAAAAGGTAGAAAGGACATCAATTGATACATTTTTAAAAATTGTTTAGAAATATGGAAATAAATACTAAAGAGAGAAACTAGAATCCCTGTGGGTGGCTGTCTCTGAGGAACAGAGCTGGAAGGGCGTGGATGGGCACGGCTGTTTTTCATTAGAAGTCTATCCCTACCGGGGCGCCTGGGTGGCTCAGTGGGTTGGGCCGCTGCCTTCGGCTCGGGTCATGATCTCAGGGTCCTGGGATCGAGTCCCACGTCAGGCTCTCTGCTCAGCGGGGAGCCTGCTTCCCCTCTCTCTCTCTGCCTGCCTCTCCATCTACTTGTGATTTCTCTCTGTGAAATAAATAAATAAATAATCTTAAAAAAAAAAAAAAAGAAGTCTATCCCTACCCTCCACTTTTCACCCTACTCTGAGACCTACTCTGAGCCCCAGGAAGCTGGCCTTGCTGCTGTTCTTTGCCCCTAATTCTGCTTGAACTCAGCCAATGGGAGTAACTGCAGAGATAAAAGTGTGGAAGGAGGGCAGAGGATCCTGCAAATTCCCCGTTCTGAAGGGTGTTTCTGAGCAAAGGATGCAATTTCTCCGCCAAGCTTTGGCTCTTACCAGCTCTCATGAAATGTCTCCTCCCCTCCCCCCTTCAGGCCTAGGGATGGTGACAGTTTCTCAAAGACCCTTGTGTCATTTAATCCTACCCATACCTCTGAAAACTGTCCCTTTACTAAAGTCTCTTGAACTTCCTGAGGGCCTTTGTTTTCCACCAGGACCTGACTGATATGAACACTATATTATGTGACTTTTTAAAATTTTGTACATGACTACATAATATTCTAAAAAAAACAAAAACAAAAACAAAAAAATGGGCCGTTTTTTTAAAAAATGCCAAAGTCATGAATAACAAATCTGAAGATCTGACACAGATCGAAAAAGACAAAAGAGGCATGAAAACTAGATAAAAGGAATGATCCTGGATTGCATCTGGATGAGAAAAAATGATGATGAAAATTACCTTATAGGACATTACTAAGACGACTGACAGAATTTAAATAAATCCATAGATCAGATAATACCATTGCAGCAATGTTAAATTTCCTGATGTTTGTCATTGTCTCACGGGAGGTATCGTGTCTGCAATCTACTCTTGAATGGCTCCCAGTAAAAATTATACAATACTAACATGTAATAAAGAGAGTGATAAAGCAAATGCAAGTCCAGATGAAGGGAATATAGTTCTTTGTACTAACCTTGCAACTCAAGTCTGAAGTCACTTCAGAATGTAAACTTCCAAAAACATAGATGGGTTCTTTTGACAAAAGCTTTAAATACACAATTTGGAACTAGTACACTAATAGATGGGTCAGTGCAATAGCACAGAGAATCCACAAATACACCTATCCAAACATGTATGAGAGGTCACACATTTAAAGGGCGGCGTATCAAAACACCATGTGCTGAGGGTGGGGATGGGGATGGATTATTTTTTACATGGCATCTGGAAAACCAAGTAGCCATCCAGAAAAAAAGTAATGATGGCTCCCAAGTCCCTCAATGGACCAAATGCCAGATGGATCAAAAACTCAGGCACTAAAAGAATACAGAAACTACTAGAAGAAAAACCATGAGAGGAGAAGATGTAGCGGGAGGCAGAGGCCACCTTCCTAGGAGACAGCGTGCAGACGCCTGCAGATCCCGTGCCTTCACAGCCGGCGGCCGGCTCCCACCAAGCCACAGTCAGTGCCCTGTCAGGGCGTCTGCACAGAGAATGAGGTAGTGGAAAAGCAGAGAGGGGCAGCATTTCGGGATAGGGGCAGCTCCAGCAGCAGTGAGAGGTGCTGATGGAGGCCGTCGGGCCCAGTGGAGGAGTCGTGGCTCAGGGGACAGGCACTTGTCCCCAACAGATCTGCCCTGTAGGGGTCTCTGACTGTGATGCTAGTCATCCAGCTTCCCATTCTTCCCACTTTCCAAGCTTGCTTCTTCAGCCTCTCATCAATTCTATGAGCTACTTGACATTAAATTCCTTTTCTGTTTAAAATCAGTTTTATTTCTGTTGCTTACAACTTAGAACGTTAATGGCGCGCACACACACACACACATAAACACTTATAAATGGTGTGGGTGTCCATATATATATCCTATAGATCACAGATGTACTATATTATATGGTTTGGTTTTTCCCTTTATAGCCTTAAGATTACATCTGCATGAACGAGCATGCATACAAAATTGGCAGGCGAGCACAGCAAACCGGCCACAGTGGACCCCTACAGGGATGGGGAGCTCAGGGGTGGAGCTGGACTAAAGGGAATGAGACTTTTGAATTGATCTTCTGTGTTGTTAAGGGTTTGGTTTTTTTTTTGTTTTTTTTTAATCGTAATCATAGATTTACATACGCTTTTTTTTTTACAATATTTTTTTTAATTAAAGATTTTTATTTATTTAGTTGTGAGAGAGAGCGAGCATGAGAGGGGAGAAGGTCAGAGGGAGAAGCAGACTCCCCATGGAGCTGGGAGCCTGATGCGGGACTCGATCCCAGGACTCCGGGATCATGACCTGAGCCGAAGGCAGTTGCTTAACCAACTGAGCCACCCAGGCGCCCTACATACGCTTTTTTAAACTATAAATATTTTAACACAATTTTTTCAAACAAATCTTTTACCTGTCTCACACCAGAGCCAGAGTGGGGGCACTGAGGCCAGAACAGAGTGGCAGGCAGACGCCATCCCCCCTTACAGAGCAGGCCGTCTAACGGGAACACAGACAGGGCACCAAGCACTGATTCCAACAGTGTGATGAGACTTAAGATGGGGAGAGATGGACAAAAAAAAAAAAAAAAAAAATGGGGAGAGATGGGCCCTGTGAGAGCCATAGAGGAAAAGCACCCACTGTCACCTAGAGGGAAGCCAGGAAACGTTTCCCAGCCATCCACGTTGGACCAGCAAACGGAGAGAAGAGGATGAGCAGAAATGTACAGCAGGTAGAGGGAACAGCACCCACCGAGCCACAGAGACCACGGCTCCCTCAGGAAATGAGGTGGCTGGAGCCAAGGAGGGCAGGGAGGAGCACAGAGGGACAGGCAAGGTGGGTCAGCACAAAAACCTCATGAAGACCTTGTAAAGTCTACGTAAGCAGCTCGGACCCTACCCTGAGGGTCAATAGTCACAGAGGCTTCCGAGCAGAGGAGCTGGTCAGACCTGGCCTTTGGCATGATCAGCCCTAGGATTTCCCCTCCAGTTTACATCTGCCATAACAATTCTAATTATCAGTGGAGCATACCTGCAGTTTCCTCTTGTCTTCCAGAATACTGGGCAGGCTTTTCATTTTTTTCTTTTTTTTTTTAGATTTTATTTATTTATTTATTTATTTATTGACACACAGAGGTCACAAGCAGGCAGAGAGGCAGGCAGAGAGAGAGGAAGGGAAGCAGGCTCCCCGCCGAGCAGAGCCCGACTCGGGGCTTGATCCCAGGACCCTGGGATCATGACCTGAGCTGAAGACAGAGGCTTTAACCCACTGAGCCACCCCGGTGCCCCTGGGCAGGCTTTTCTTAGTGTCACCTGGAGGAGGACCATCCAACCATCCCAGCCTGTAACCCCTGGCTCCCCCTGCCAGCCTCAACAGGCACCTGCCTCAGGGCTGATTATACCATCATTCCTGAACCACTAGCTATATAAAGTGATGAAATCAAACCTCAGATAAATCTAGGCCCTTTCCAGAAGCTTAACACAGAGGAAGCCCCTTGTGAAATCCTCTGAGGGGAGGACTGTTCGGCCACTCAGGGCCCCATAGGCTGCATTCCTGAACCTTAGGGCACACCACCATCAATACTTCACCCATCCTTTTAAAAAATATATATATATATATGTGTATATACACACATATATGTATTATATATATATGTATATATATACACGTTTTTAATATATATATAAAAACATATATGTGTATTTTATACATACATATATATATATATATATATATATATATATATAAAATTTATCTTACAGAGTGAGAGAGAGATATCAAGAGCAGGGGAGGAGGGGTAGGGGGAGAAGCGGTCTCCCCACTGAGCAAGGAGCCCAATGCGGACTCAATCCCAGGACCCTAGGGGATCATGACCTGGGCTGAAGGCAGACGCTTAATGACTGAGCCACCTAGGCACACTCACTCATCCTTATTAGCACAAATACTGATACGCTGGCACCTGCTGGCATATTTGCTCTCCTCTCCTGTCTCCCAGTGCCACCCCGGCTTAGGGTCTCCTCTTGTCCTATGTCTAAGTGTCTGCTATTAGGCCACAGTCTACGTCTTATGCTCTGAGCTTGAGGGTTTCCCATGACAATGAGCTCTTCGGGATTTTCTCTCCCCACCTCAGTTATGTCTGACATTTTTCTCTATTAGGACACACTTCTGACTTACAGACCTTTTCACATTTACAAATGCTTCATGAAATAACTGTGATTCATGTCATTCACAGTTAAGGATGACAATTAGGTGAAAAAACAATTTGGTTTCTTGCTTTTAGCTGCACCATACAGCAACAGTGGCATGAGGAGGAACCCCAAAATTATCCCTAAGATTTTCAGCCAGCAATCACCTGGTGAGTATTTTACTATTCCAAAGCACCAAAGGCGCAACGTTTCTTTTTGTAGGTAAGGCAAATAAGCAATACAATTGCCCATCATTTTGAAATACAGTTTCACAGTTACTTGCTCTGAAAGGGCACATTTCTTTAAAATGCACTAAGAGTCTTTAGTAAGTTCATTAGCTTTAGTGTAATTTAAAAAGTCAAACTTTGATCTCTGCTTTGTGTCACTCTGACCTGATATCCCTGAGATGAGGACAGATGATTTCTACAACTCTCTGCCCAGAGGAGGCCTCGTCGGTCTCTATTTATCATCTCTAATAAGGTAGAGATGTGCTAATTAGCAGCGCCTCAAGAAAACACCATGAAATGATTTGTAAAAGCATGTCTTTCTCCACTCACTGTACTAGACTCAATTAGGGAGCAGAAAGCAAAAGGAGCTTGTTGTCTGTCTTGGGTAACAGCTCCCTGGCATCTCCAAAGAGGTCCTTCACATTGACATTAATAAGCTCAGTGAGGATGTCTCAAGCTAAGAAACCTGGGATCGTCAGCACATCAAAATGAACCTTTTCCTCAGAAGCAGACTCTCATTAATGAAGCTTGATGGCTGATACGGAGACACATCTGTTTATGGTATTTCCCTCACGTGTGCTTGGTGGAGCCCTCATTTCTTATTTAGAGCTTTTGTTACCATAGGTGAGCGACGTTCAGAATAAAAATGGCTTCACTGCTCAGTAGCATTGCTGAAGACGCTAGTTGGCGAAAGCTTTCATAACAATGTCTAGTGTTGACTTAGTACTATGTGCCCCACAGTGCTGAGGGCTTTACTGCAACTATTCTGTGACCCTCCTTACGGAGTAGTGACCGTTATTGTCACCGAGGCTTAAAAACGTTATTGCGCCCACAGTTCCACAGTTTAGAGTTCCAGGGAGAAGATGCTGTGGCTGAGATTTCTGGCTATTTACTTGAAGTAAAATATAAAATTTATACTCCTAAAGCCAATATTACGCTATGTGTTAACTAACTATAATTTAAACAAAAACTTGAAACAAAATAAATTTTTAAAGTAAAAAAATTACAACTAGGTTTAGCTCCACATTTCAACTGCTCAGTGGCTACTGTGGCAGGTGGCTACATTACAACCACGTGTGGCTACACGTGGACAGAGAACATTTCCATCACCACAGCAAGTTCTCTTGGACAGTACAACATAGAAGGCAATGACAAAACAGTAAGATGGAAAGGGCCCAGATCCCACAGTGACCCCACGGACAACGGGAGTTGGATGGGACTGCAGTACTGGAAGGCACCTGATGGGACAGGCTGACACAACTTATCAGTGGGACCGTAGGACTCTTGAGCACTGGCGAAGTTTCAAGCTACCCTACCTAGCAACTTGTCTCTGGAACTCCTTCCTCTCTTCCATGACTAACCAGTGCCCTCTACTGACTGTACACTATTCTTCATATATTTGATCAGATCTAGTTGAGTCTGGGAGCAATTCAGCCTCTGAAATGTTTGACTTAGAGGTTCTACTTTCAAGGGGCAATGTTCCTAGTTTATGTCCAAATTCCTGGGGCGATCTACCATAGCTCACATACTGGAGCTTATCATTATGAGCAAAGGGCTTTGATCTTTCACTTCTATGCAGAGCCTCACACTTGTTTCCGTCACATTTCACCAGATCTTGCAATCAGAACAACATGTTTCTGAAGTTCAAGCAACCTGCAGTCAAAGAGCAGCGAGAATTCTGTATTGCGATGGATACACTGCTTAGAAAGAGTCTGGAGGCTTCTGGGCCAGAATCCATAGGGAAAGTGTAATGGTCATTTCTCAGGAAACTCAGAGTTAATCCCTAAAATTGTCACAGCCTCAACCTGATCTAGCAGAACAGAACATATCCAGGAAGTCGTGGTCTAAGGGTGGCTGCCTTCACCAAGGGCTCGGGGAGTCAGCCTCCCCCTGCTGCTTACGGCCCAGGAATGCAAGAGCCCTTGGACTCCTAGGCCACCTGAAGGCTTTATGCCAGCATTCCAAACCACTTTTTACCAGACATGGCTATTTTATAAATGATGAATCAGTCCAACCATGAGAGGCCCATGAACCAGGCACCAAGCATTATGAGGACTGTACAGACAGGGAGTGTTGATACACTAGAGATCACACTGAGTAGATTCAACCACCAGCTTTGCTGACAGTTATCACTGAGGTGCTCCTTTGGTTTTGAATCTTTCTCCACACCATTGTGCCCAGTCCTTTCCTTGATGACCTTCACCAGATGACCTACAAAATCTGATACTCCCCTCTTACTTCTTAAAGAGTGGTGGTTATTTGCCTTGATTCCTTTCTAATCCAGACTTTCTACGTTCATACTTTACTGCCCTCTGCCCTCCTGTAGATCTGTGGACAAGTGGTAGGAAGGAAATTACTTGGGGAAATTTATTTGAAAAAACTAAGAGATTCTTGGGGCTCCACCCTCTGAGATTCTAATTTATTAGGCCTGGAGTAGCAAGGTCCAGAAATGGGCATTTCAAACAATGGCCACAGGTGAATCTGGAAAATGGTCAAGTGTTTCAGTCGGTTTCCTGGTGCTCTCCTTAACCACTACTTTCCAAGTACTTTGCCTCCCTCTTGCTAGATCACCCAGACCTTCCCTTAAAAACCAAAATTTAGCCAGGATCTAAGTGGGGGAGGCTGGGAGTTATTGTTTAATGGCTACAGTTGCAGTTTCAGAAGATGAAAAATGTTCTGGAGATGGATGACAGTGATGATTGCAATGATTGCAACATGATGATGCAACATGATGATTGCAACAATGTGAATGTACTTGATGCCATAGAACTGTACACTTAAAAATAATTAAAAAAGCAAATGTTAGGTTATATATGTTTTACCATAATTTAAAAGATAAAAGTAAAGGAATGGGTACTTCTACATGCTATAACATAATAAACAAACCCTGAAAACAGTACCTAAGTGAAAGACACCAGATACATAATGCGACAGATCTTATGATTCCATTAATATGGAGATATTTTCAAATTAACTGTGGTAGTAGTTGCACATATCTGTGAATACACTAAAATACACTAAAAACTATTGAAATGTACACTTTAAATGGGTGAACTGTATAGTATGTGCATTATATCTCAATAAAGCTATTAAAATTTAACTGATTTTAATCTAGGATCACATTTATTTAAACTTCTGAAAACCTTAAGTGACATCCCATAAATTCTGAAATCACATTCTGGTGACACATTGGGAAAAAGCATATAAATCAAAGGACTGGGGTTTAGAACAGCTGGCAAGAAAGATCAGATGGTCTGTGACTGGGCATGGTGGCCTTCCAGTCATCATGGCAAGGACAAAGGCAAGGTTATAAAACACACTAGGTTGAAACTGATCAGAGACGTTTATTATGGTCCTTAGCATTCATTAGGCAACCTACAAAAATCATTTTCTTTTCCTCTGCCTCAAAAGAGGCTGCATCCACGCCTGAAATGGAAGACATAGTAGTGGAAGACCTTGTAAAGAAAAGCTAACAGGTGAGACCTCTGTTTATCCCAGTTTAGATGATGGTAGAACAGGAAAAGCATGTAAGTACAATATTCCAAATAGTCTGTTCTTCAAGGCAGAGGCCTGCAGGAGAGGGGCTGGCCAGAGGATGCAGGTGAAAGCTCACAAAACTGCCGAGCTCAGCCATCAATCCAAAGTTCCTAAAAAAAAAAAACAAAAACAAAAACAAAAAAAACAAAGAGCAACAAATAAAGCAAGGTGCCTCAAGAACTGAATAAGTTTAACAAACCGGGCCAAAGTTCAAGGGGAAACTGCATTGGTACTGGCAGTTCTCTAAGACCAAAATACTCATTTTGAGGAAGAGCCATCCAAAAGATCTCAGAGGATAAACATGTCACTATGGAAATTGGGCAGCTGGGAATTAAGCATACTGGTCCAGAGAGTTAGAATTAGAGGTAGGGAAAGGGTAAAGAAGTTGCCATGTTAGTTAATGAGCACTTGAGAATTCCATACAAAGCATGATACAAAATAAAAATGAGATTAAATTTTCTAAGCAAAAAGTTTATAATCTTCTGAGAAAGTTCCAAATCAAGATGGGAGACTGAACCCACAAGTTTGTATGTCCTCCCATCCAAGATTCCATTCAAAAGAAAATAAGGTTTTAAAAAGTATAAATAATAATGGGGCCTATCAGCAATTAAGAGATTTCATCAAAAAGCTGAATAACAGAAATCTGATTGAAGTATGTTTATAAATAGAGCAGGGAAAAAAACATAAGCCTAGAATGAATAGAAGGAGCAGCAGAGGTGGGAGCCCATCTGCCCAAGAGACTCATGGACAGTCTCCAGGCAGACACAGACCCCAGGAACGACAGAAAGCAGCACAGGCTAGAAAGGATTAATGACTTGAGGGTCAACATGAGAAATAGTTGGCCCCACTTTCCTACATCCCTTCCAGCCTGTAGCATTACCAGAAGGACAAACATTTAAAGCTAAATGGGAAAAAATCAGATGTCTCTCTTCCAATAAACTAAATAAATTATCTGCAGAACTGGAGAAGCCTCTGAAATGCTACTGTCCCATAGTAAGGCATTCAGGGCCCCAGCATAACATCTGGTCCCACCTCTGCCCACCCTCAAGTCCCAGTGCCAAGCAAAAAAAAAAACCACCTTCCCATGTATATACAGCTTCCAAACAGCCTTCTTTCTCCCTCAATCCTAAACAGAATGAAAATTACTGGGCAAACTGTAAAATGAAAGGAAAAACTAAAATTCATTTAAAAAAAAAACCTAGAATAAAACAGATAATGCAGAGAAAAGAACATATAAGAAAACAAAGCAAAAATACCTCTAAGTTAAAAAAAATAAACAGTTTCTTCTTGTGATAAAGGCCAAGTTCCCACTAAAATCAAATGATAAAGCTGACTGAAATAAGAAAATCCTTCGAGCACTGAAAACATCAATAAAAGTGAAATCCAAGATCTAGAGAAAGTAAGAACACAAAGTAAACCCAGCCTCCAAATCTGCTTTTACCCTGAGGTCATTTGCCAGTCCAAAAGACAGCTGAGAAATGTTAGCTGAGTCAAATCTAAGACTCTGCCCAAGTGGGAAGGTCAGATTTTTTAAAAAGTGCAGTCCCAAAAGGTTATACCCCCAGAGTAAAGCTAGATTAGAATTAAATCAGCCCCCTCACAGACTTACAGTCAGGGTTCACATGTATTTATTAACACAGTGAACCAAGAATCCTCAAGTCTTGGATTAGGATTAAAGAGATCCTGAATTTGGATTAAGGAGATCCTAAATTTACACACTCCCCTAGGTGCCTTGCAGCAGCAACTGAAAATCTTTGGAGAAACATTTCATCATACAGGCCTCAAACTAGCCAACAAATAATTTTTTCAAGTACAATGACCAACACACCAAGATAACTAAGTATAAAGAGGAAAAAGGACCATGAAGCAATATCAAAAGGAACTAGTCAGGAAAAAAAAAATAAGCAGCCTCAAGAGACTGTGGATATTAGACTGGACAGAGACTATAAAACAATTGCATTTACTTTGCTTAAAGAAAAAAAAAAGACAAGCTTCAAAACATCTGGAGCAAATACAATAACAAGGGACAAAATACATTTGAAAAAAAAGCAAATGGAATTCACAGAACTGAAGATACAAAAACAAAAGCAAACTAAGAAATTAATAAAATTTAAAGGAGATAAGACCATGAGAGAAAGAATTAAGCTAGATCAGAAAAAAAAACTACACAGAATGCAGCATGGAGAGGCAAAATTATGACTGTGCTTTAGTATATATTCAATGGGAATCCTAATGAGAAAGAAGAAAGAACAAAGCAGAGCCATTATCTGAAAAGATACTCGCTGACACTTCTCCAAAACAGAAAAAGATATTAATCTATAGATTTAAGAAGCCTAAGCAGACCAGAAAGGGAAATATGCACATAGATACACCAAGAGAAACTACAGAGAAATCAAAGACAAATACAAAATCTTAAAAGTAACCAAAAAAATGGGGCGTCTGGGTGGCTCAGTTGGTTAAGCATCTGCCTTTGGCTCAGGTCATGATCCTGGAGACCCAGGATTGAGTAAGTCTGCTTCTCCCTCTGACTTTCTCCCCTCTCCTCTCATGCTCTCTTTCTCTCTCACACACACTCTCTCTCTCAAATAAATAAATAAAATCTTTAAAAGTTACAAAAAAGGACAAATTAGCTTCAAAAGATTAACAGTGATTTCTCAACAGAAACAATGGAAGCCAAAAAATAGAATGAGAGCTTCAACATGATAAATAACTTTGCACCTAAAATTCTATATTCAGCAAGACACCTTTTTTAAAGACTTTATTTAATTAATTTATTTATTTGACAGAGAGATCACAAGTAGGCAGAGAGGCAGGCAAAGGGAGAGGGGGAAGCAGGCTCCCCACCTGACCAACTGAGCCACTCAGGCACCCCAGCAAGATGCCTTTAACAATGAAAAAAAAAAAAAAAGGCTTTTTTATACCAATCCCCCACAAAAACACAGTCAGCTACCAGCAGACCCATACTAAAGGAGTTCTAAAGGATTTACTTCAGAAAGAAAGAAAATGATCACAAAGGGAGAAGCAGAAATATAAAAAGGGCAAAGATAGTAAAAATATGTGGATAAATTCATATATCCTTGCCTGTATAATACAGCAGTAACAGTGCCTTATGTGGATTGACAAAAACAAAACAAAAATGCATGACAATAATAGCAAGTATGGGGAAGAAGGCCTTGTATAGAGTTAATAGTTCTAAGATCCTATTTTCTTGAGGACAAGTATAAAGGTACTACCTTTGGGCTCTGATAAAATAAGAATGCATACAGTAACTGATAAAGTAACAATTAAAATCAAGTATATAATTTCCTGAGGGAGGAAAAAAATGAAATAATAAACTACACTTAAAAAGGGCAAAAATTTAGAAGAAAAAGTGAAACATATACGAGGACAAATAGGAACACAAAACAATATGGTAGATTTAAACCCATAATATTAAAATATATATATATTGCTAATTACATTAAACATAAATGAACAAAGTGCTCCTGTTAAAGAAAAAAAGACTGTAAGCCCAAATTCTAAAAAATAACCCCATTATCTTTTGTTTACAAACATGGACAAGTAAAAATAGAAAGATTTAAAAAAAATACATACTATGCAAATACTAACAAAGAAAGCTGGTAAGTTTTAAAAGTATTAGACAAGGTGCCTCAGTGGAGTAGGTAGCGTGTCAGTCTCATAAAAGCATTAGAAAAAGTAATCTTTAAGGCAAAAAGCACCATCAGAAGTAACAATGGTTAACTTATAAAAAGTCTCAAACACTTAACTACTAATAGCCTACTGTTGACCAGAAGTCTTACCAATAACATAGCCAATTACACATCTTATACATTATATGTATTACATACTGTACTATTACAATAAAGTAACCTAGAAAAAAGAAAATATGGGGAAAAATACATTTACAGTGCTATACTGTAAAAAAATCCCCACATATCCACATAGTTCAAACCTGTGCTGTTTGGGACACCTGGTTGGCTCAGTCAATAGGGTATATGACTTTCTTCCTTTCTTCCTTCCTTCCTTTTTTTAAAGGATTTTATTTAGAGAAAGAGTGGGCAAGTGAGTCGGGGGGAGGGGGAGTGGGATCTCAAGCCCCATGCAGGGTTCAGATCTTACAGCCCTGAGATCATGACCTGAATTGAAATCAAGAGTTGGGTACTTAACAGACTGAGACCCAGGCGCCCCAAACATGCGACTTAGCCCAACACTGGGCAAGGAGCCTACTTGAAAGAAACAAAACAAAACAAAACAAAAAAAACCCAGTCCACTTGGGGCGCCTGGCTGGCTCAATCAAAAGAGCATGCACTTCTGAACTTGAGCTCATGAGTCTGAGTCCCATAGTGGGTATAGAGATTACTATAAAAAATAATAATAAAATTTAAAAAACAAAAAACCTATGCTGTTCA
Source organism: Neogale vison (assembly GCF_020171115.1). Lineage (NCBI taxonomy): Eukaryota > Metazoa > Chordata > Mammalia > Carnivora > Mustelidae > Neogale > Neogale vison. The sequence continues at coordinate 95,317,331 of NC_058098.1, read as the reverse complement.
AGGGTCAGCTATACTATGAAGAACTTTATGCCAACCAATTTGAAAATTTAGATAAATGTAAAATTCCTAGAAAAACCATAACTCAAGGGGGGGGAAACAGGACAGGACTGCCTCAAAAAATAAAATAAAATCAGAAAGGTCCCAGTATCATCCAAAAAAATTTAATCAATCATAAATCTTCCCACAAGGAAAATTCTACCCCAGATGACTTCACTGGTGAATTCTACCATTCAAATAAGAAATAATGGGGTGCCTGAGTAGCTCAGCCAGTTAAGCATCTGCCTTCAGCTTAGGTCATGATCCCTGAGTCTTGGGAGCGAGCTGGCATCAGGCTCAGCAGGGAGTCTGATACACAGAAAAGTCAACTGCAGTTTTACAGAAGACAAGAAAACTAAAAAAATTTTAGCATATAGGAGAATGACTTCATGATCTTGGGGCAGGGAAAAAAGTCTTAAAACAGGAAACAAATAGCATTACCCATAAAGAAAAAATTAATACATTTGATTATGTTTAACTGAGAACTGGTTTATCAACAGATACCCTAAAGGGTGAAAAGACAAGTCATAAACCCAGAAAAGATATTTGCTTCCCATATGATGAAAAAGATTCACATTCAGAAAAAATAAAAAACAAAAAGCATACACACACACACACACACACACAATCACAGATACAGTTATAAATCAGTAAGGAAAAAGACAAAATATCCAAGATAAAAATAAGACACCACCCCACCTCAGAAAATGGACATGCATATGAAAAGATGTCACCAGTAATCAGGGAAATGCAAAATAAAAGTACTATGCAATTATCATTAACATCCCTACCAGACTGGAAAAAAATACCAAGTGTTGGTGAGAATGAGGAGTAATGCGAATTATCATATACTCTAGGTAGAAATGTGAATCAGGTATGCAGGAAGTTCAGCAATATCTACAAAAGAGGAAGATATACATATACTATGTCCCAGCAATTTTATCCACACACACATGCACACACCCCTAAAGAAATATGTGTAAGAATCTTCATAGTCATGAGGGAGCAGAAGGCAAACTGAGGACAAAGCATCAATAGTGCATTGTTAGTAATAGAAAAAAAAAGTTATCCAAATATCCACATTAAAGTGGTTCAACTGTAATACTGTCACACAATAGTATGTCACACAGCACAGAAAACAAGAGATATAGATGCAACCACAAAGATGATCTCATAAATGCATTAACCTAAAGAAAACAGCCCCAGGACAGAAGATGATCAATGAATACATACAGTGGTCTGGTTACATTTTTAGGAAGTTCAAAAAAATATTAAACCAAATCAACTGTTTAAGGATGCAGGCATATGTGGTAAAACTATAAAGAAAATCAAGTAATTACCAAAAAGTCAGGATACTGTTATGTCAGGAAAGGGGATGGGAAGATCTACCAAGAAAAAAGAATATATATGGAGTTTCTGGGGGCTGACACTATTCTATCTCTTGACCTAGCTAGCGGTTGCAATGGTGTTCGTTTTGTTATTTATTGACTTTACATTTGTCATCTGTGTTCATAAGGAAAGGCTTAGAAAAAAATATACACACATAAACTCATCTGCATAAAATATCTGGAAAATTACACAAAAGACTAATAACAGTTGCCTGCAGGGAAGGTACCTCTATGAGAGATGAAAGGATAGAAGAGGTAAAGGAAGTTCTCCATGTTTGGAGAACTGTTCACAGTACTGTTTTTCAACTACTACACTCAACTGATATGTAAAGCATGGGAGATTTAGCTAGGATAACACGATACATTATCAGTCTTCATGATGTCAAAGTATAGTATAGATGACACCAAGTAAAAGCTACAAGTTGGTTAAAAAATGTGAAAGGAAAGGATGGGTCCACTAATAGTCATACCTTCCAAAGTGGGGAGTTAACAACAACAACAAAAAAAGATATTTTAGTATGTTCTGTAAACTGTAAAAGTAATAAAGGAACTAAAAATAATGATATAACTTCCAAAAATCAGAAAGGAAGGGTTTATGGAGCAGTATAGGTTACCTAAATCTTCATTTATCACAGCAAGAAGTTAATATATAACATCTGGAGTTGAAAAATCAAGGATGAATCGTTTTATTTAGAAATGTAAGTTACCACCTAAAAGCTAAAAACAAAAACAACAAGAGTGTGGAGCAGCACCTCTTTCATTATAAGCCATTAGATAACTGATTTTCAAGCATGGATATATACTACCTTGATAAAAAAAGAAAAAAATAATTTTCTACTTAGAGCATATACATCTAAGGACATGAGAACATTTACTTTACCAGGTACAAAATATAATACTGACTGAATCTGCAATGGCTAAAATGGCCAAAATTCAGATCTACTAATGTAGGCAGAGCAGATGAATGTAATTACTGAGATTATTGGATCAAAAGATGAGTGAACACATCCACCACTCAATAAGTAACCATTTATTAAAAATCCAAGCTAAGTACTATGCCATGATAGAGACCAGAGTAGAAAACTACCTGAGATCTCTCCACTTCTATTCCTGGCACCTTCCAATTCATTATCCAGAGGTCTGCAGTGTTAAGTCTTTAAAATGCAAATCTGACTGTATATCCTTTGAAAAGTTGGTAATTAAAAATGAAGAGGTACAGTAGGCTCTGAACAAGTTTGGAGAACTGATGGGAAGTCAGTCACAAGAAGCTGCCTTCCTCAGGGAGGCAATTAACAAGTTCTTTTTAAGAAAAATGAGTAAGTAGGGACGCCCGGGTGGCTCAGTTGGTTAAGCAGCTGCCTTCGGCTCAGGTCAGGATCCCAGCGTCCTGGGATGGAGTCCCACATTGGGCTCCTTGCTCAGCAGGGAGCCTGCTTCTCCCTCTGCCTCTGCCTGTGCTCATTCTCTCTGACAAATAAATAAAATCTTAAAAAAGAAAGAAAAATGAGTAAGCAGAAAAGGGTTTACAGATTGAGGGCGCCTGGGTGGCTCAGTGGGTTAAGCCTCTACCTTTGGCTCAGGTCATGATCTCAGGGTTCTGGGATCGAGTCCCGCTTCCTTCTCTCTCTCTCTCTCTGCCTACTTGTGATCTCTCTGTCAAATAAATAAATAAAATCTGTCTAAAAAAAAATGTACAAATTGAAAGAATACTCAATAATCTAGACTTAAAACTAGCCATGGGAATGTATCTTCAAACACATTTAAAAGAAATGTAACAAAAGAGTGCAAGTCCCAGGCTGATATACAGAACAAACGAGGAAAAATAGTGAAATAAATATATCCAGAAAGGATTCCTGAAGGTAATGAGGCTTTAAGGAGATAATGAGAATGCCCTGGTATTGTAAAGGTGAGAACGAACTGAAAGTGCATGACTCTCTCATATTCAATCAGAATATGTGTAGGGAAAAATAAGCTGATCAGATTTAGGAATTATCAGAGAAACAGATATCCATCTGAGAAAAGATAGCTAAAATAAAGTATCTCAAATATTTTTTACTTCAATGACAAGACTTAGTACATGAGTTAACCCAAAGTTCTTAAGAACAGACAGAAGGCAATTACAATCTCCAGTGGCAAAATAATGACTTTATACAGATTGCTGAAGAAGAAAAAAGAGCAAGAAATTGCCAAAATGTTGGCAATTGTTTCTGATCTCTAGCATTATGGTGAAGGGAAGATTATATATATATATAGCATTATATGAGGAGAATGGTGATCAAAATTGGAATCTTCTTAATCCACCTAACTCCACCAGGATCTTTATATACCCTCTCATTTTATATAATTAGCAATTTTCAGGGAAAAGTTCTAGTTACCACTGAGAATCAAAATTGCTAAGTCTCACTAGATTGAACATTAGTTTTTCCCAACTTAATAGAAAATAGACAGAAAGAATTATCCCTAAGAAGAACCAGATAGCAGTTTTATAAGGTTTTGAACTCAGATCACGGGGCATGGAAGAGAGAGGAAGAAATGGTTACCGACTAACAAAGAACTCACCTTCCAGAAAAGCAAATTCATCCACAGCTTCTATTGCATTATCTGAAACACACAGTAAAAGGACACTTGACTAATTCTGGTCATTTGGACATCAACCCCTTTAAAAAGCCACAACCCACATAAAAAAGGGGCAGACGCTTTATGCAAATAAGGGCATTAATAAACTTTGTCCCTTGCTGTCATGAGGTCCATTTCTACTCCACCACCAAATCTTACATATCAGCTGTCTCTCTATAAAAGTAAGAAAACTCTAGGTAAACCCTGTTGCGTGGGGGGGAACCCTTTTGCTCTGAAAGCCATCAAAGAAGAATCTAGCAAAATAGAAGGGAAAGCAGGATTAAGGTATACAAAAGTTTACACAGGCAAAGGGGTTACCAACTAAAGAGGCAGAAATCAAACTCCCAGCTTCTAGGGGAAAAAGTAGTGCCCAGCCTGGTACAACATGGCAAAAGGTACAAAGCGGTCTAGTTAGCTTTAGCAACACTTAGACTCCCTTCATTACCTACCCCACCACCTCTCCTGCCACTCAAAAGCATAGGAACTCTAAAAGCTAGGTCTTTCTCTCACTGTGGCAGTCCAACAGAAGACATCATAGGGAGAAACCCTGTGGCTCCTCTGACCTTACAGTGATGGCTTCTCCAGCAGTGAGAGGGAAACCTGCCCCCGCCCTCCCCTTCTTTGCCCCCAGATACTGAATACTGCAGTGACACTCTACCCAAATCTCTCCTCTGGAGGGTTTTCCTTTTTCCTTGTTGAGCACAGCAGTAGGCATCTTTTGCAATGGTCTCCACAAACAGTTCCTATGAGGGGAACAAGGAGAATTGAATCAATGGGTTCTAGCACAATTCTGGTGAGCACTTCTATTTGAGTGGTGGGAAGGGAGTAAGGGCTGCTCTGGAGAGGTTTTCAGTCCGGGACTTCATGAGTGTCTATTATTCCCTTTCCCCCTACCCTGGTAGCGCAAGACACGTCCCTCCCTCACCTGTAGATCCCCACTCCTTCACTTGACACTCTTACAAGTTAAGTTAGACACTCGAAATGCAACTTGAAGTCGTTGTCCAAACCCCTTATGACGAGGCAGGTCTGTTACGTCTTTCTCCTAGTCTTCCCTCCGACACTTCGTCTCGGAATCTGAGCCGGCACCTTACTCACCTCCTTACCCCCAGTCCAGACCCTCTCCTCCCTCCTCGCTTCCCCGCCTCCCCAAGTCGCCCCAGTTGCCGCTACGCCCCGCCCCCCGAAAGCTACCCGAGGCCCCGCCCCTGGCCTCCACTCCGCCCTGCAACCCCGTGTGGCCCCAACGCTCCCGCCGCACCGCGGCTCGTGCCAGAATGAAGATGGCTTCCTGTCCCGCGAGGGTTACGTCGGGGTCGGCCTTCACCAAAGCCTTCACTCGCGCTAAAGGCAGCCTCGAGAGACGAGCCCCGGGCGCGCTCGTCGGGGCTTGGGGCTGCGGAGCAGCCGCCTCCCCGCTGGGCCCCTCCTCCTCCCGGGGCGTCCCGCTCCCAGCCGCCGCCGCCATCCGGGCCCCGAGCGTGCTGCGCGCGGCCGCCGACTGTGCGCGCGCAAACGACGCCAGCCCCTTTCCCGCGCGCGCTGGGGGCCACGCCCCCAATGGGCGCGTGGCTCCGCCCTTTACGTGGCTGGACGCTCCCGGGACTCCCGGAGGGCGGAGACCGGCTCAAGGCGTGGTGGCTCTGAGTGTACTGTGCCGTTAGGTTCGCGTGTACACTTCTTCCTGGTCCCGGTGAGCGCGGTCAGGCCTAGTTGACCCCGGGCACCGTCCTTTAGTGATTGAATGTGGTTGAGCCGAGCTAGTGCCTGGAGGAGCTCGTCGGTCTGGAGAAACCCAAGACCTGACCTTCAAGAGTCTCAGTCAAGTGATAAGCGAGTGACAGAGAGGACTGAGAAGGTCAGGGGACCATGCAAGGCCCGGGTGTCCCCGGGAGGTCCAGCCTGAAAACAGGGTACCGAGAGGGGCGTGAAATCTGGACCAGTGCTGAAGAGAACAAGATGCCCTCGAAGGGAGGGAGGACCTTGGCAAGCAGAGATCGAAGAATTTCAGTCCTGACAGGAAACCACAAATAAAAATCGTCGAGGTCACAAGCCGTCCACGCCTGTTCAGTCACGAGTTGCACCAGAGCGTTGGCTCTCAAACTTTTGGTTCGCAGGCTCCCTTTACGGTCTTAGAGATTACTGAGGACCCCGAAGAGCTTTGGTTTCTGTGGTTGTATTTGTGTTTATTGTATTCGAAATTAAAAGTTTCCGAATCCAATTTACGATAACTAATATACGTTAACATAAATAACATTTTAAAACAGAATTCCCCCCCCCCAAAAAGAAAAGTCTAATGAGAAAATTCTTTTTTAACGTATGGCTTTTATAGAAGACCACTGGTTTCTCCAGCTGCTTCTGTATGTTAACGTTAGCACTTATCCCATAGATCTGGAAATTCCTCTGCATGTTCTTGAGAAATGAGAATGAAAAGGGCAAATAACCTCTTAGAATTGTTAAGAAAATAGGTTTGACTTCACAGACACCTGAGAAGGGCCTTTAGAATACACTCCACCCCTGATTAGTCCCCACACCAAAGTCTGAACCAGACATAGAGGAACATTCATATTTGCAGTAACAGTTTTAATCTAAGTTCTAATAGCTCACATTTTTTAGCATTTTCTGTGTGCATGATTCATTCTTTTTCATGTGCTCTTACATTTATGTATTTATGTACTAAGTAACATTCTCTTAATACCCTTTTTGGAGTAGGTAATATTTTAACTTTGCAGTTGAGGAAGTTAAAAGACACACGAGGTGGCTAATTTACGGACAACAGAATGCAGTCAAGCCAAAATGAGGTTGAATTAGATAATCTCTATCTCCATTCATCAATAATGTAGTAAACTCTACATAACTAGATTAGCAGAGGCTCCCCTAGAACAGAACAAGAGGCTTGGCCAAGATTAAAATATTCAGAAATGAGGTTGTGTCACTGAAAATTTCACTACAACCTCCTTTAGGACCTCAGTCCCGAGTCCCCCTTCAGATAACATTTGTGGACACTCCTGCACAGGGAAAGCTCCACACAAAATTCCTAAAGGCACAACAGACAGATTCTTGTGTCCCCTTGCAATGGAACACTAAATGGAGCAAAAGTCTAACAGTGTCAAAGTAGTTAAGTACTAATGGCTGTCTAAATTCTGAATTAACACAAAACACGAACACTGTGGGGACAGGAATTTGTTCAGACTAACAGAAGGGTTGAGTCAAACTGGCTTTCTGGGAGGATTCTCTTTAACCTCTTTTTCTTCCCAGTTTTCCCTGTTATCCATTTATTCCCTACATTTCTTCCACTGCTCCTCTTCCCCTCACTTCTCTCCCCCAGTTCCTACTTTTTTTTCCTCATTAGTTGTGTATTTTACCACTTGGCCCAGCTCCATCCTCCTTTCCCTGGTTTTACTATGACTAATAAAAAGAGGTTTATTTAGACCACACAGGAGTTCTTGACTATGAGCCGTGAAAGGGACTAAGTCATGTTAAAAGGGGGAATCATGAGGTGCCTGGGTGGCCCAGTTGGGTAAGTGTCTGCCTTGGGCTCAGATCATGATCCCAGGATCACTTCCCTTTAGGAGATGGCAGTGATCTATCAGGCATATTACTTAACTAATTGATCAGGCAATTCCTGACTGACTAAGATTCCATTTCAGGGAGAGCCAGAAGTGTCTTGGTCTGATGATGTAGGACTTAGCAATAGTGACTCCATTTGGGGCCTGTTGTCTTGCTTTTAACAGTGTGTTAAAGAGCAAGATTCAACTGAGTAAATATAAAGGTCTTACTGGCTTTATTCAACAGTTCATGAATTGGGTAGCATCCAACCCAGCAGATAGACAGAAAGCTGCTCTGAAGAGCTGTACAAGTCAAGGTATTTTTATAGACCGGGACGCCTGGGTGGCTCAGTTGGTTGGGCGGCTGCCTTCGGCTCAGGTCATGATCCCAGAGTCCTGGGATCGAGTCCCACATCGGGCTCCTTGCTTGGCAGGGAGCCTGCTTCTCCCTCTGCCTCTGCCTGCCATTCTGTCTGCCTGTGCTCGCTCTCTCTCCCTCTCTCTCTGACAAATAAATAAATAAAATCTTTTTAAAAAAAAAGATATTTTTATAGACCAAAGTGAGCAGGAATAAGGAAGTTTTACTGGACATCTGCTAATTGGTTAAAGCAGGGTTAGTTTCCCTATATGGAGCAAAGGGAAGTTTTAGAGCCTGATTAGATAACTTATACTGATCAGGCAAGCATTGACTGGTTGACCTAAGTCTTCCTTTTCTAGAAGAACCAAGCATGGAAACTAATTAAGTTTTGATTTGCTGACATGGGGCTTATCATGAGGAACTCCATCTTGGGCCTAATCTGGTTGCTTTAACAAATGTACATATACATATCTATATATATTTATGTGTGTCTGTGTACGCATTACACACACACACACACACACACACATATATTTATAGGGTCAAATGTTAAATAAGCCATAGGGAAAACATAGGGAATGCTAAGGTAAATTTAAAAAAACAAAAACAAAAAACAAAAAACCATCGGACTGTTTAAAAGGGGAAAAAAGTATCATGAACTGGGCCGTAGAAACCTCAGGATGCCCGAATTGCTTAAGTACTTAAAAGTCAGAAAGAGAAAAGCATTCATTCTCTTTCTCAGAAACAGAAAGCATATGGAGAAATAAAAGGAAAAGGTTTTTTTTTAAGTCTTAAAAAGATACAAAGAAAATTTTACCCTTAATTCGGTATTTAAAGAAATTGTTTCTGCAGTGGTTCTCAATCTTTCACCTCCAACTTTGACTGAAATGATAAAAACTCATGCAGTCTATAAAACACTCCATAAGTGGGCTCCTTTTAACCTCTCCAGGCCCATTTCATACCACATCCCCTCCTGTTGTGTACCCAAGCCACAGATTTTGTTTCCAGCTCTACAGCACTTATGCCATGAAAGATTTATCTTACCTTCCTTCAGATTGCAAAAGCCTTCCATCACTAATTCACCCTCCCAGAGAAGAGGTTAAGTTACTCAGACCACTGAGCACCTATCTTTCATAGTATTGATCACAGATTGCAATCCTGCATTTACCTTTATAATTATTTGATCAGTGTTTGGCTCTTCTCTTCCCCCCACACTCCTTAGACTGTAAGCTCATTAGGGGAGTGCCTCTGTCTACTTTTGTTCATTGACTTTATGGTACAGTGCCTGGCACTCAGTAGGTACTCAACAGGTATTTCATGAATGAATGAATCATTAACTGTAGCTCATCTGGAATTGCCATCCCCTGATGAAGCATGTCAGAACCTGGAGAGAGAATTGTTATTTGAAAGTATCAACCAAGAGTTTCTAGAACAGTTGACCCTTGAACAATGTGGGGCTTAGAAGCACCAACACCCCTGCGCAGTTGAAAATCTATGCAAACGGCACCTGTACACAACAGTGCTAAACTTGCCACCTACATCTATAATGTTTGCCTCAACTAGACTAGAGATTGTGAACCCATGTGCCTTCCTGAGCCAAGCTGATAATACAAATCAGAGCCCCGCAAGCTATAGACTGGAGGCCACTTTTTTAAGCCTGCTACTTTTTTTTTTTTAAAGTAAATAAAGGTGCTTGGAAATAGACCATAACCATATGTATTTTCTGTATAACCTAAAGGTGACTGTAGCAGGGATTTAGCATTATGGAAAGAAAGGCACTCTGTCTCAGGATTGCCCTTACTGCCATTTATACTATTTATATAATCTTGTGACCAAGAAGAATCAATCAATGAGCCAATTAATAACATGTGGCAATAAGATGAAAATTACAAATGAAGAAAGTAAGTAATTTAGCATAGTACAAAGATGGGATAAAGGGTCCCTGATAAGTTGCCCTCAAATACATATTTTGAACAAAGTAGGGTAAAACTACAAGAATAGAAGATAACATGTGTGGCTATTGAGAAACTTGGTGGGACCTCCCTCAAGTAGGTGTAAACTAAAGAAATAAAGTTATGCTCTTTGAGAGTTAAGTTCTACAGCTACATAGAACAGAACAGGTATAAAGTCATCTTAAGGAGAAAGAATAAGTCTGAAAATGTAAGCAAAGAAAAAGATAAAAAGGGCCATCAAAGCAAGGCTGGTTGGCCATGAAAGCATAGAGAAAGGAGCATCACAGTGGTGGACCTCAGCAGAGCCCTTTTAAGAAATGCCCACTAGAGATGGGCCCTCAACTAATGTCTGTGAATATTCTGGTGTCATTGGTATGGCCATTCTTATAGTCAAAAATGGCAGTGTCAGGCTTTCCCAGCTTAATGCCATTATAAATTTGAATCATCTAACCTGCTCCCCTTTTTCAGATTCCATGCTCACTCACTAAGCAGCTTTCTGATAATTTACCTTTCTTAGAGGTCTGTCTTCAGTGAAAGAATGTGCTAGCCAGGGCACCTGGGTGTCTCAGTGGGTTAAGCCTCTGCCTTTGGCTCAGGTCATGATCTCAGGGTCCTGGGATCGAGGCCCACGTCAGGCTCTCTGCTCAGTGAGGAGCCTGCTTCCCCCCTCTCTCTCTGTCGCCTTTCTGCCTACTTGTGATCTCTCTCTCTCTCTCTGTCAGATAAATAAATAAAATCTGAAAAAAAAAAAAAAGTGCCAGCCATGCGGCAAGACAAGTAATCCAGACACACAAGTGGTTCTGATCCTCTTGTGAATTGGTAAGTAGACATTCTGGCTTTATGCATCTGCTCTCTGAGCTTATTTAAGAAGAAAGCAATGAGATGGATCCCCATTCATGGTATGCTGACAGATCCAGTTTCTAAACGTACAGGATGGAGACCAGACTCTTGGCAGAGGGAATGCCACCATGTGAAGTACAGGGAGACAACCAAATCCTCATTCTTTTTTTTTTTTTTAAGGCACCTAGGAATGTGCATTTTTAAAAGATTTTATTCATTTATGTGACAGAGAGAGAGATCACAAGTAGGCAGAGAGGCAGGCAGAGAGAGAGAGAAGCAGGCTCCGCTGAGCAGAGAGTCCGATTCAGGGCTCGATCCTAGGACCCTGGAGATCATGACCTGAGCCAAAGGCAGAGGCTCAACCCACTGAGCCACCTAGGCGCCCCCAAATCCTCAACCTCTGATATCCCTTGACTGCCTTTCCAGTGAAATTCCACTAAGTTTTGTATCTGTCTGCTAACTCTGAGAGCATTGATTTATAGGGAAAGAACTAGATGCAGATTGGCAAATTTCTGATCCAGGTTAGAGAAGGATGATAGGTGAATTCAAAGCATATATGACCGTTTTCAATAACCAGCTACACTAACTCCTAATACAACTGGCACCAGAAGATGTTTTTTATCTTGACCCATTTTTAGTTAATTTTGGTTAATAAAATGCCATTTGTGTCTCTGGGTTGTGATTACTAAGTATCTTTTCATACCTTTTAATTTTCTCCACTATATAATGACAACACTAACACTTCTCATCTCATTGATTTACTAATCATTCATTCAACAAATATTTATTGAGTGCCCACCATGTGAGAGGCACCATGCCAGGCACTGGTAATATTGGGGAAATAGAGGTGATGTTGGGGAAATCAATTTCTAATGGGGAAGACATAATTTAAATCAATTGGGTTGGTCTGCTTGGGCTGCTATAACCAAATATTGTAGATTGGTGGCTTTAACAACAGAAATTTACTTCTGGAGGCTGAGAAATTCAAAATCAAGGTGTCAGTTGATTTGATTCCTAGGGAAAACTCTTTGCCTGGCTTGTAGACAACCACCTTTTCACTGTGTGTGATCTCTTCTTTGTGCATGCACACAGAGGGAGAGCTCTTTGGTATTTTGTCTTGCCTATCAGATCAGGGCCCCACTCTTATGACTATAGTTTGTCCTTAATTATTTCTGTTAAAGACCCTATCTCCAAATATAGTCACCTCTCTAAAGACTCTCTTTCCAAAGAAGGTCCCATTTTGAGGTACTAGGCTTCAGGGCTTCAGCATATAAGTTTGAGGAGGACACACATCATTAATGGCAACTGAATCAACCATGGCAACACCTTGAGTTTTGATTTCAGATGTCTAGCCTTCAGACCCAGTTTATGGTACTTTGTTATGGCACAAAACTAATACACTAGTGTTCTAGAGTCCAACCGCAGTATCAATATCCTCTCTACCAATTTTACTCAAGCAAACAGAACTCCCAAAGGCCTGCTGATACACCAGCACTCTCAAAGTCCTCATGTGGATCAGCCTTCCTCTCCACCATGGCTGTTACTTCTTTGTTAATGCATCCCCCTTAATATCTATATGACAATCATCTCCTTGGGAACTAGGGATTAAATAAGACCCAAAGTTTTGAAAATTTAATGAAATCTTGGAATATTTTTTTGTTCTTTATTTTTGAAGCTAAGATGGTACCAAGGAAAAAAGTAGAAATGAAAGCTTAATATAAAAAATTACTGATTGTAATGGGCATTGACTATTAAGGAGTAAAGACAACTAAAGAAAAGAAGAATTACAAGTATAGGGAGCAGCCACTACCCCCCAGAGCTGGGGCAGAAAACCCAATGATGGAATGAACACAGGAGAGCACCCTTACCACCAGAGCTGAAAGTCAAAACCTTGGTGGAGAGGGTATAGCACTCGCTGAGCAGTGAACTCACCGAAGTGCCTGCTGGCAGGACTTGCTGGCAAGTCACCGTCCGGGTGCTTTGAGAAGATGCTTTTGAAGAGGTGTTGCACACTGCCTGCCACTATGCCCTACAAAAGCCTGCTCTGGAAAAAGCACACTGGAACCAGGAAATGTCACCTTTTCCCTCCAGTGCCCTCTACTGATGAAGCACAGCATCATGTCATCTGGCCACAGAGAAATATCCCAACATCACCAGCAAGCAATGAAGTTGGATTTCATTACCAAGAGGCAATGGACTGATAACAGCATGTTAACCCCGGTGAAATCAAATCCTACGCCTGTTCTATACTGACAGCCACCCATGCAGCTGTGCATGACAAGAGAAAACAACACCAACAACAAAAACCAAACTGACAGGTCTCACTAGTCTTGTCAGTCTCAAGTGGGTATCAGGGCAGCCAGCAATCCTACCACATTTCCCTGGCCTGCTCACCCACGCAGTGCTTCCTGTCTCCCACCTCTTCAAACACACATCACCTCACTGTCCACGTGCTCTCTCCGCTGATGATCGCACTTCCTATTTTATGGAGAAAATAGAAACACTGAGAAGAGAGCTTCTGCCCACTCACCTACACACACCTACACACCTGGCCACCCCTGCACCCACATACTTTGCCTTCCTACCCACTACTATGCTAAGATGCCCAAGCCCCTCTTCACGGCCAACCCCATGACCTCTCTCCATTAGGTTGCCATCCCTTCTTGCCCATTCAAGGAAACTGCTCTTGCTCCTACAGCATTGACTTTTCCTCCCTCTGCTGAACCATGCCCATCAGCATATACCTAAAAAAAAAAAAAAAAGGCATATTCTTCACTCCATGCACCCCTCTAACTTCTGCCTCATTTATTTGCCTCTTATTTACAGCAAAAGTCTTCTTAAAATTTAGTCTATATTCATTGTCTCCAATTTTTCTCTTCTCAGTTCCTCTTGCACTTACTGCAATGAGATACTTATCACCACCAGTCCACTGAGACCATTTTCATGATCACCAATGACCCAGGACACCCCTGGTGGGCAGAACCCTGGAAAGATATTTTTTTCAGGGTTCTTGTCCATCTTAACAATTTGATTTTAAAATGCATTTCCCAAAAAAATGTGTTTCAGAATTTGTGGGCCCATGTGAGATGTTGACATTTATCAATGAAGATTTAGAATCATCAGTAGCAAAGAGGGACTTATGTGTTTATTGTTCTATCACTCCACATGAAGATTCTTTATAGAGTCCAGGCACCAAGTACTTCTGTTCAGATGCAGGAAGCATCTCTTCTTGCTCTTTGGGCTAACATTCTATCTCTTGCAGCAAGAACTATTCACAAGGTCATGCTTTGAAACCTGTTTGTATTGAAACAAGATGGTTTGGGGTTGGGTTTTTTGTTTGGGGTGGGGTTTTTTTGGTGATTTTTTTTTTTGTGCCTCTGCAGTTCTCTAGTACTATTAATTTAGTGCTGATCACATCATTAGTTATGACATTGCACCATGCATCACAGCAACCATGCATGCTGGCCTCCAAAAACTCTATTGAAGGTTGTCTCTGTGCTTCACTGATGATGACCAAGAATGTAAGTCTTACCCAGAATGTGCAGAAAAATATGAATGATAATCCATTTTCTGATTATGTTAAATTTTCTGGTTGGAGTGTTCTAGTGCTAGGAAAAAACATGTCTTCAAACATGTATTCTCTAATTCTTTAGGCCATAATCACATTACATGTTCAGAATATTATTACTTCTAGTCGTTGCCTATATCCCTGCTTTCACACACCACTACCAACAGGGAGGAAAGGCAAGAAGACATGGAACAAGCAAGAAAAACAAGTCTCACTCATGTAAGGAATGTCCATTCCTTATTCAGCATAGCCTCAAGACAGACTTGGGAAAGCACAGCATGACCATATCAGTTGCAGGCAAGAGAGGACATCGGTTGGAAGAACCTATAGGTGTGGCAAAGCAACAGTCTTAGTATTCCTCAGAGGGGCTAATGCATAGCCACCCCTGAAGGCCTTCCTCAAAGGTGGTGTGAAGCCTGCAGGGGGTGACGACCTCAAGAGGCAAGGGAGTACACAGAGTAAAGGAAGCCTGCCACTATCCCACACCTTTGGGTGACATAAATCAGAGACAGCACTTAAACACAGACATGTGTAAGCTGAGGCATGGGCCCACACACACGGCTCAAGTGCACATATTGGACTTGAATTTGCTCTGTGTCTGATGTGAGAGTCACCCTCAATTCAGTGTTGGCACTGAATTTGCTCTGTGTCTGATGTGAGAGTCACCCTCAATCGGTGTGTCAGTGCCATTCTGGGGACCCACTCTCACACAATCCCACACCAGCGAGCAGAAGCAATCCCAGTGCCAGACTATCCTCCCAGACCAGGGTCTAGCTGAGAACCCTCTGATGACTCCACTGACACAAACCTGGAGTGCCTTGCCTAACAAGTTAACCCTGCACATAGAGTGCAGATTCAGAGAGTGCTCCAAAGGGGAGAAAACAAGGGTTGGGGTCCACACAGGTCCCTATATAAAGACAAGGGCTGCCATTTGTCTCTAGTCACCTGTGGGGTCTGCTATGACTAAACCATCTCTCCTGGAATCAGATATCAGAAAACCCCACATTATTTTTCCACTGCCATTTATGCCCTAGCTTCCTTCCAGTCATCTCCATTTTTGTTCTGAGCTTGACCGCACCCATGATTGCTTTAAGGCCCAGATACAGAATTTCTTATTGTCAAGAATTATTTTTTTATGGTCTTTGGAGAGACAGAAAAATTCACCAGGAAGTTTGTTTTTTCAAAGATGCAATACAGTCACAGAATTTCTTAGCTTTAGGGGATTTGAGACATTCATAAAATCATAGACATTCAGACCTGGAGGAGCCTTAGACCAAGTCTTTCTTTCTGAATTCACTCTTTCCAAGCCTCCTCTCATTGTTTCTGCAACATCCAGTGCTCTGATTTCCCTCTTATCTCTTTGGCCACTCTTCACTCTTTTTCAGGCTACTCTTTCTAGGACTAAATCCTCATACCCTTGCTCACTCTAGATCCCCAAGTGATCTCATCCAGACCCATGGCTTTAAATACCATCTATACGCTGCTGATGATTCCCAAATTTGTATTTCCAACCCCATACTCTCCACTGAGTTTCAAGCTCACATACCAAGCTGTCTGTTCATTGTTACTGGTATATTTCACAAACATCTCAAACTTTAGTACTTAAAATTAGACTCGAAATTTTACCTATCACCCATATCAACAAGTCCCCCCTCACTGCCCCGCAGTCTTCCAATCAAAGTCTCCATTACACACACAGATGCTCTTGCCTGAAACCTGAGAGTCCTTCTTGCCTACTTTCCTTTCCCTCACTCTCACATCCAGTCTATCAAAAAAATTCTTTCCACCTTTCCCACCTTTTCTCAAGTGCATCTACTTATCTTCATCTCTAGTGCCAGTGTTCTTAGTCCAAGCCATCATCATCTCTCTGTTGGACCTCTCTAGTAATGTCCTAACTGGTTTTCCCTATTCCTGTATCACTTCAATCCATTCTCCATGTAACAACTGGAGGATCCTTCCTTTCAGGATGTGAATTTAAATATTAAATCTTTCAATTGCTCCCACTGCACTTAGAATAAAAGCTAAACTCCTACAGCTGGTTAATATGGTTCTTTCCCTCTAACCTCATCCCATACATCATTCCCCCTTGCTCACTGTGCTCCAGGCTTGCTGGCCTTGCATTGCCTTGAACTCAACAAGCTTTTTTCTACCCTTGGAGCCTTTATATACTAGGACCTCCTGGAATGCTCTTCTTCTAATTTCTTCTTTTAGTCATAGCTTGTCATAGTTTTAAACATATCCGCAAATTCTTAGACTTTAACCTGTCAGAAGGTGGAGTCCAGTTCTCCTCCCCTTGAATATGGACTGGCCTTAGCCACGTGCTTCTATGAATAAAATGCTGTAGAATTGACTCTGTGTAAGTGCTAACACTAGGTCAAAAAAGATGATACAGCTTCCAACCTAGTTCTCCCTTGGGAGGCTCCCTCTGGGAACTTGCCACCGTACTATGAAAAAGATAAGCAACCACATGGAGAGGTCACCTGCAGGTGTCTCAGTTGACTGCCCCAGCTGAGATCCCTGCCAACAGCCAGCATCGACTACTAGCCATGTAAATGAGGATGCCTTCAGATGAGTCCCGTCCCTAGCTTCCAAGCTGCCCCAGCTGATGCTGGGTTGAACAGAGACACATTGTCCCCACCAACCCCTGACTAAATTGTAGATTCATGAGAAAATAATTGCAGTCATTGTTTGAGCCACTAAGTTTTGTGGTGGTTTGTTACACAGCAGCGGACACCTGAAACATACCTAATATTGTCCCTTCCTTCGAACTGTCCTCTGACCATCCTAAGTGCCCTTTGGCTCCATCCATGACTAAAAAGTGATTATTAACCTCACTGCCTAGCCTGGGGCCAGACACACAGGAGGAGCTCAGTAAATATTTATGGTATGATTGGATGAGTGAGTAAATCCTCTTGTCACATTTGAAGTTATCTGTCATTGATAAGATAGAGGTTTGTTTAGTCCTTTGCAGGGTGGTGACAACAAACTTCAATTCAACTAGAGGAAGGATCATCATGCATCATCATGCTGTCCCAGAACTGCTGTCCAGGACTGGGGGGGCAGGTTCATGACCAGAACTCAGGGGCCTTAGATGACCACAGGTCATCTGGGTCTGGGGAGGTAGGTAGGGGTGTCCCAACGGTGCTAGTCTTGATGTCAGTGCTGCAGACAGGATGCCTTATCTTTGTTGAGGATGCGAGCGACTATTCTTGTTTTCTGTCATGCCTGCCCGCACTTGTCTTTCTCAGAAGTGGGCCTATTATCAATTTGGGAGACAGAAGATGGGGGGAATGGAGGCAGAGAAGTTTCAGAGAATCATTCTTGCAGGAGAGGCTGCACTTCGGCAGAGCCGAAAATGACAACATGTCAGATGACTGAGTCTCAGGCTGGCTCCTGGGGGCCTATTCATGGCTTTCTGCTCTGACATGTGGTTTCCTTGGTGACAGGACGGCTGTAGGGCGAAAGGCAGCTTCAGGGGTCACCTGACTAGCTCTGATGCTAACAGGCTCTGACAGCTTTGATTGGGTTGAAAGGATTTAGGGTCCCTACTGGCTTTCTTAAATTAAACCCTCCCTCCTGGAGTGAGTTTGTTTATAAATGTTGCGTTGGATTAGGAGCATTTTCCTGTGAGCACAGAGCTCCTTTCCCATAGGGGTTGACTTGTTGGGGCTGCTGGCAGTTCCTGAGGTCAGGCCCCTCAAAGCAGCCCAGCCAGGCAGGGATCTGCCCTGGTCAGCTTCCAGACCAAGGCCTCCAAGGGTGTGTACCAGGCACTCTCAGCGGGAGCCCAGGACCCACTCCAGTCATTTTAACAGAGGGAATTTAATCTAGGCGATAGGTGAGGCTGGTATTGGAGGCTGAAAAGGCAAAAAGAGACTATCAAGGTAGAGAAGAGCTTCTCAAAGGCGAGAGATGGGGTTCCGGTCACTTAGAGGTTCGGAACAGGGGCCTGCAGAGCTGAGACCCTGACCCCCGATGAGGGGCGACTGCCTGGTATCTCTGATGATGGTGCCGGACGTGTGGAAACAGCTAGAAATGGGGACACATTGCCGTGAGAAGAAACGGTCCCGGCAAGGTGGAGGCTCCTTGCTGGAGCGTCGCTCAAAGGACCAGAAAGCAGCAGGGAAGGAGCAGGCCCACTCACAGCCCCTCACGGACAGAGCCGCTTGCCACAGAGAACTGGTTTGCAGAGTCCCGGCCCTGGCGCCACAGAGTAGGGGATGGAAGGGTGAGTCTGAGCTGAGCGACGTCCACTTCATCACCAGCAGGGAGAGGCTGAAGAAGAGTCATGGTGGGGAGCCAGATGGAACACCTGGCCAGGAACATCCACGCCTCCCCATTCACTGTGGAAACCATCTAACGTTTACCTAGCTCCTTGCACAGTACAGGCAGCTTTTTACATTATCTTTTCAAAGCTAGCTAATGGTAACTGCCGGTGTCTTCTGGCCCTGAGGAGAATTGAGACTGTCCCGTGGCCAGCATAGGTCCCTTTCCCCTCAGCCTTGACCCAGAACTCTGACTCCCAGGGCCTGGAACAGCTTGATGCCCCCTGACCTGTGCTCCCCTCATCTAGTGCACTCCCCAGATCTAGAAGTTTCCACCTTATTCCTCTGGAGCAGGTGGACGTCCCCAACCAGGACTGTCACCTACCCCCTAGCCCTGTTTCAGCCGGACTAGCTCCACAACATTTGCTCCTCACATTGGCTTTCCAAGCCAGCTGACATTTGAAGAGGAGATTCTGCACGAAACAGCTTGGGAACCCTCACCCTAGAGGAGAATCCTTCAACTCACCAGCAAGACTTACTTCCCATAGTCTCCTCTTCTGAGATGTTCTCTATCCCTACCAGCTTCAGGCATATGTCAGTTCCCATCTGTCCTCTATAGAGGCCAATTGTCCCCCCAAATCCCTTAAGAGTATTCTTTCAAAGGCATGTTGGTGGGTGGTCTGCTAAGTGCTCCGTCTGAGCCCGTGGGTTGTGCAGTTTGTGTGAAGTATAGTCTGAAGTACTGTTTTTTTGCTCATTTGTTGATTGGTGTGTTTTTCCTGAAGAAGCCTTTTTAATCCACCCTAAAGGAAGAAAAGTGTAGGGAAGGGAGTTACTCAGTAAGAAGGAAGGAATAGTAATTTTCCTTTCCCTGACAGACCCCAGACCCACACCTGCCCCTAAAATTTGCAAAGCAATCTGCCTGCATTCCCATATTTTCCTCCTACCCCCAGCTCCACCCACATGCCTAAATTCTATCCAAAGCTTTGCTAAAAACAGCTGGCCTTGGTGGTCCCTGAGGCCCGGGTGAGCTCCCCACAGGCAGGACTGATGGGGAAGAGGCCCCTACAGTTCTGGAAGAGGCTGGGGCATTTGAGCAGAGAATTTTGGGTCCCAGGTACCCAAGGGATAGGACACTCAGAAAGGACTGACCCTGTTGGCATTGACTTGGCTCTTGGCCTGTGGGGAGGGATTGGCCCCCGCCAGAGCCAAAACAGGGCTCCTGAAACAAAGGTCCAGGACTGCAGCCTGAGAAAACAAAAGAGGCTTCCCTGGACATAGTGGAGCCCAGGGGAGGGGTTGCCTGCAGCCAGCCTCCTTCCGAAGTCCCCACCCAAGCAAGCGCTCCTCAGCCAGTGGAAGAAGCAACGGTCAAGGTATGGGCCAAAGCTCAGTCGCTTGGCAGAGGGGCAAGAGTAGCTGTGGCCATTTGCTGAGAAGCCTGGGGAAGCTCCCCTCGGGCCTGCACAGGCCCCCAGCATCCCAGGAACACATGTGAAGAAGGCGGGCTTCCAGAGATGAACACTGGGCCCTGCCCTGTCTTGGCTGATGATAGGGGCAGTGCGGGGCTAGAAGGTGGCAGAGAGGAAGGGAAAGAGATACCTGGTTGCATATTAATTCTAGAAAAGCCCAAATATGATATTTCTTCATTTCGGTACACTTGCCAATTTTAGGCATCTTCCCCACTCTGCCCAACATCCCCACTCACCTACACTCAAGAGTTCTTGGGTCTACTGCTCTTTATTTTAATGCCCTTTATTTTAATACATTGTTTTAAATCTTTTCTTATATAGAAATTCAGACAAAGGCAGAAGCAGATGAAGAATACAGTGAACCCCCATGGGCCCTTCACCAAGGCTCAGCCACCAACAACTCGGAGTCAGTCTTGTTCCGTCCAAATTCCCACCTATGTTTCCCCTCCTGTATTATTATTTTTTAATATTCTTTTTTTAAAGATTTTATTTGATGTGAGAGAGAGCACAAGCAGGCAGAGTGGTAGGCAGTGGTAGGCAGAGGTAGGCTCCTCAGCTGAGCAGAGAGGCCGATGTGGGGCTCAATCCCAGGACCCTGGGATCATGACTTGAGCCAAAGGCAGAAGTTAACCGACTGAGCCACCCAGGTGCCCCCTCCTGTATTTTCAGGCCAGTCCAAGTATCCTTGATTTCATCAATTAATGCTTCAGTGTATGTCTCCTAAAACTAATTCTTTTTTAAAAAATATAACCTCAATGCCTTTAGCACACCTAGACAAAGAAAAAACCACCTTAACATCATCCACTATGCAGTCAGTGGTCTCATTTCCGTGTTTCCTATATACCGCTCATGGAGCTATGGGAAGGGCATGGCAGAGGACAATCCGTAATAGGACAACAGTGGCCCCAGCTGTGGCCCAGATCAGGCAGGTGGCAAAGCCTCAAGTGGGGGAGGAGACGGTGAGAGATGTCCAGGGAGCGTGGGGACTATAGGCCACTGCGGATCAGAAGTGGACAGAGTCCTCGCCTGTTCCTTCCCAGCCTGATGGAAAGGAGAGGCTGGAGGAAGAGGCACGGGACAAGAACCCCTTGTGAGAGGTGAAGTCTTCCTGAATGCTGGGGAGCGTTCATTACCAGTAAATGGAAGTGTACACCTATCACCTCAGCAGGCTCTGGGGAGGAAATTGAATTTCCTCAGGAGGTAATCACTGCGCTGCGGTGGAGGGAGGTGCAGGAAGAAGAGCTGGATTCAGTGTGTGTGTAAGTGTCAGACCTAACGCTGCCCCTTTGGAGAGGGACACGGAAAGGGAAAAAGCATGTAGACTTTGTCCTCACACCAACCGAGGCTTAACGTCTGCAGCTGCCAGTTACTAGCTGTGTGACATGAAGCAAGATCTCAACCTTTCTGAGCCTATTCCCTCCTCTCTAAAGTGATAAAAAGGGGAACATAAAGGGCCCTTAAAGGGATAGATTCATGAACACATGTGAAATGCCTCATCAACACTTAGCCAGAGAAAGCCCAGCTGCTTGGTTCTTTCCCAGCTTCTTTCTTCCCTTGACGTCTGAATTCAGTCACACGGGCAGCGGAGGAGACCAGGCTCTGAGAGGGCTCACTGTGACAGAGAGTCTCACTCTTTGTCTCCCATGCCTTGCGGTCCAAATGGCTCTCACCCTGGTGGGAACTCCAGCCTTTCTCCTCCACTCAAGAAAGCCTTCCAGAATGCAAGTGAGGCAGGAGAGAGGTTGTCTGGGACTGAAACATTATGGGATAGCTGAGGACGGCCGATGGAGAGGGCAGGACAGATAGCAGCTCTGAGACACTGGGGGGCGGGGAGGGGTGGGGGACCAGTCAGCCCTGCAAGCTCTGTGAAGGGGGAGTCATGTTTATGACCTAGCATCAGGGCTCCAAGACTGTGTGACTTGTGCAGTCTCACAGAGTCCCATGCTTGGAAGGGCTTGTACTTCGTTTAATGCCTTGGTGTCACCATCTTGAACTTGTTAGAATTTTTTTTTTTAAAGATTTTATTTATTTGACAGACAGAGATCACAAGTAGGCAGAGGCAGGCAGAGAGAGAAGGGGAAGCAGGCTCCCCGCTGAGCAGAGAGCCCGATGTGGGTCTCGATCCCAGGACCCCAAGACCATGACCCAAGCCGAAGGCAGAGGCTTTAACCCACTGAGCCACCCAGGCGCCCCTGTTAGAATTTTTAACAAAGACCCCATATCTTCATTTTGCAGTGGGTCCCACAAATCATGCAGCCAGCCCTACTGGGCACCAACCTGCCAACTGTGTGGATTCCTGCAGCTCCCCAGTGAGGCAGAGAAAGCCGATCCCAGCTGAAGCAGCCTGGTGGACTTCGAGAGCAGGTGTTTACATGGAGAAAGAAAAGTTGAGGGACCATCACAGGGTTCCAGCGACCACTTGTGGTGTGTCTAGGATGGGCAAGCAGCGGACTGATGCATTCAAAGAAAAGGAGAGACTAGCGTCTGCAGGTCTCACAGGCAACACTAGCTGGGGTGGAAGTAGAAGTGTGATTGAGCCACAACAAGTGATTTTATTATTTACTGATAATGAAAACTATCCAGCTCTCAAGCTGGGGCATGAGGACTTCACAGGTGGAGCTCATGGCGTGGCTGGGCTGGGGCCTTGGAAAACTGAGCTCAGCGGAGGCTGGGCAAGCCGCAGCTGTAGGTGATGGAGTCGGGATGGCAATGGGAAAATGTGAGGACAATGGAGGCAGTGGAGGTCCTCTGCAAGTTTTCCAGGATGAAACTGGAGAGGGGGCTGCCTGAGCCCCAACAGGTTTCTAGTACCAAGACTGATGGACAAAAAAAAAAGGAAGACCAATATAGGAATGAGACACCAGAAAAAAAGCCAGGTGGGCTGCCTGGGAAGACAGTGAGAAGGCTGACATCCCCATTCCCGCCACTGTCCTGGGCATCTAGTTGGCACACACACACACACACACACACACACACACACACCCAACACTTTGGTCTCCCTTGACAGCCTGAGGCTCCTGAAAGGCAGATGCTTTCTTTCACCTGCTTATCCCCAAGGCAAGGGCAGGTACTTGGCGTACGGCAGGTGCTAAATGAATGTAGCCTTGTTGGCTGGGCACTAGATGGTTGGGCAGTTGGCCACACAGCTCAGCAGCCAGAGGGAAGCCATGCCATGTTGCAGAGTGGAAAGCCTGCACATCCTGGCACCAGACGGCCTGGGGTCTATCCCTTTCTCTGCTACTGGTTAAATGAGCAATCTTGGCTGAGTTCTTTAACCTCAGCGCCTGAGTTTCCTCGCTATAAAATGTCAATTTTATTTTTTCTTATCTTATAATGTGCCTTTGAATTAATATATGTAAAGCACTTAGAACAGTGCTTGACACCTAGTAAGTGTGCTGGAAAAGTCATGCACTTGCTTTTATCACCATTATGACCGATAAATAACATTTTGTGTGTATGCGTGTCGCAGCTGGCAGCCAGCCGCCAGCAGAGATGGGACTCCTTCGCCTGCCAGCACCAGAGACTTAAACATCACTCAAGAGGCACCGGAAGGCGGCAGCCCTCCTCACCCCTCCCTAGTTAACGTTTCTAAAATATTTGCGAGGTCCAACTGCGTAGGCAGACAACGCACCTCTGACTCAGAAAAAGAAGTGGTGCGTCCACGCGGGCAAGGGCACCAGGCTCTGCGCGGCCGCGATACCCCGCCCCCCAACCCCACCCCAAGCGTCACCACCTCTTGGCGGCGGGCGCCACCTGGAGGCCGCCTCATGATCTGCGGGGAACCCGCGGGCACTTGAGAACGTGGGGGAATCCTTTCATTCTATTTGATCCTTTATTGAGCCACTCCTGTGTGTTATGCTGTGGTGACACGGGTAGAAATAAAGCTAACGTCTGGTCTTCCATGACATTTATGGATTGATGGAGACGACAGATCCTTGATAAATAATCCAATGTGGAAAGTTAGGGCTGGGAAAGAAATGGATACAAAGGAGGGAATAACCAGAGCGCCTGGGTGGCTCAGTCCGTGAAGCCAAACTCTTGATATCCACTCAGGTTTGATTTCAGGGTCCTGGGATCAAGTACCAAGGTAGGGCTCCACACTGGAGGCGGAGTCTGCTTAAGATTTTCTCTCTGCCGGGCGCCTGGGTGGCTCAGTGGGTTAAGCCGCTGCCTTAGGCTCAGGTCATGATCTCAGGGTCCTGGAATCGAGTGCCACACCGGGCTCTCTGCTCAGCAGGGAGCCTGCTTCCCCCTCTCTCTCTCTCTCTGACTGCCTCTCTCTCCGTCTACTTGTGATCTCTCTCTGTCAAATAAATAGATGGAATTAAAAAAAAAAAAAGATTTTCTCTCTGCCCCCCCCACCCCTTTCCCTGCTCAGGGTTTGTCGATGTCACTCTCAAAAAAAAAAAAAAAAAAGGGAGAAACCAACCACCCAAGATAATTTATTGGTGCCAGGTGCCTTTAAAGGCACTAAAAATAAAGAAAGGAACAAAACAGCTCCTACTCTTTTTTTTTTTAAGATTTTATTTATTTATTTGACAGAGATCACAAGTAGGCACAGGCAGGCAGAGAGACAGGAGAAAGCAGGCTCCCTGCTGAGCAGAGAGACTGATGCCGGGCTCAATCCCAGGACCCTGAGATCATGACCTGAGCCGAAGGCAGAGGCTTAACCCACTGAGCCACCCAGGTGCCCCCAAACAGCTCCTACTCTTGAGGAGTTCATCATAGGTAGGACAGCCAGACAAACTTAGAGGGAGGGGACAGAATTAAGAATGAGCCAGCCCGGGATCAGAGGTGTCCAGAGGGAGGTCAGGGACATCCTCTAGGAAAACCTATTACTTAAGTTGAATTTTAAAGAATGGGCAGGATTCCTCCAGGTTGGTAGGTGGGGGCAGGGTACCTTTTGTGAAATAATGGAAGAAAAAAAAAAAAGACATAGGTTGGAGAGTGACACGTTCTGTGTCTGAAATACAAGGAACATGGAAGCTGGGACACCGGGCTGGAGAAGGAGTTGGAGTCAGATGGTGAAGGACTCCGTTTGACAAGTGAAGAAATCTAGACCAGATCTGGAGGACAGCAGGGAGTCTCCCAGCATCCACAACAGAGACCTGCGCTTGCCCCAAGATGCAGAAGTGAGGGCAGGTGAGAATACTAGCAGCTCAAACTTTTAGGTGTCAGAGACAAGCTGAGCTCTTGGCACCCTCTACATGAGCCTGTGGGCTCAGTACTAACATTCCAATTTAGCCAATGGAAAAAACGGGCAGCCCCTGAGCGCCGGCTACAGTGAAGCTGGGTTCAAACTCCTGGGCCAGTTGCAGACCTGGGCAACTCCGTGGACAGCAGGGCCTGCCACACCACTGGGGCGAGGGCCAGAACCAAGACCCGCTTCATGGGGAACATCAGCAGTACAAAATGATTTGCAAGATGGAGAATAGGAAAGCGCTGTGAACCAGATTGTTAGGGAAAGTTCACTTTTGAGATGATCAATTGTCAGACCTGAAAAAAACCTTATGGCTCATCCAGAACAACCCTGTTCTGCCGCCAGTTGGGGCCTGGATTCAAGCCCCACGAAGTCCATACCAGATCTCTGCCTCCCACCCCCGAGTCGCACCCCTCGGAAAGCACAAGCCCTGCAGGTTCCCAAGTGCAGGCCTCTGCCGGATCTCAGCCTTGTGATCCGGCAGAGGATCACAATGGCCCCTCTCAACTACATGAACACTTTTTTTTTTTTTGAGAGAGAGAGAGCGAGCATCTGCATGTGAGGGGGGCACTCAGTGTGAAGCCAGTTGGGGGCTCAGTCCCACTGCCTTGAGGTCATGCCCTGAGCCAAAATCAAGAATTGGTTGCTTAACTGACTGAGCCACCCAGGTGCCCCCACCCCAATTTTTTTTTAATCTTTCTTTCTACTGAAGGAAACATGCACGTGTTCCCAAAACATGCAGAGGTACTGTAATGTCTTCCATCTAAAATGTTCTTTTAATTTTAAAAATCCCATTGACCCCAGATCTCTCCCACGGCCACCATTCTATTACATCAATCCTCTTCCAAGGAGTTAATTATCCTCCGACTACACTTTCTCTCAAGTCTTTGTTGAACCCACTTCAATCAGTTTCATTCCTGTAATGTCCCCCAAATTGCTCTCGCAGAGGTCACTAATCTCTCCACGGCACACTCTCTAGTCAGTGGAGAGTTCTCATCTTAGCGAACTGTCAGCAGCATTCAACACTGCTGAATGTCTTTACTCGGTGCCTTCAAGCTGTCTACGCTTTTCTCCACCTGTACCCACTTCCTCGGGATCTGACCTGGCCTCCTGCTTACAACCCCCAAGTGTGTATTTCCAGCCTGACTTCTTCAAGGAAATCAGACCCACGTTTCCAGCTGCTGACTTAACATCTGCACTTGGATGCCCGATGCCTGATACGATCTCAAACTTAGTGTGTCCAAAAACAAGCTCAGAATCCTTCCCCCC
The DNA here is from genome assembly GCF_020171115.1 of Neogale vison. Taxonomy (NCBI): domain Eukaryota; kingdom Metazoa; phylum Chordata; class Mammalia; order Carnivora; family Mustelidae; genus Neogale; species Neogale vison. Next base: position 95,290,822 of record NC_058098.1, on the reverse strand, counting down.
AAATCCATTCCTCCCACACTCCCTCCCGTCTCAAGAAATGAAAAGCCCAATATTCCAGTTGCTCAGAACAAACCCTTCCCTCCTGCGATCTGAATCGTCAGGATAAATTAGGTTGTGCCGCAGTGGCACAGAAGCCCCAGATCTCAGAGGCATCACACACAGATCTTTATTTTGTTGTTTGTGTCCAGCCTGAGCTGGTAGGAGCTCTACCCATCATGATCACTTAGGGACCTGACCAAATAGCTCCACGTGATCTGAGGCGGGAGAAGGCATGTTGCAAGGTCTTGTTCTCACACTTACATGCCACACACATTCCTCTGCTCATATTCTGTTGTCCAAAGCAAGTATGGCCACCCCTAACTTAAAGGAGGGTGGAAAATGCAAACCTACTATATGCCCCCCCAAAAAGAAAGAAAACAACTGAAATCTCATGCACAGCTCCCACCATCCTTGACCTCTCTCTTTCCCCGCCCCATCTTTCACTTGGGTCATTGCAATAGCTTCTTTACTGGACTTGCTGCTTCTGCCCTTGGCCCCCCTGGCTGATTCTCCACATAGCATCTTAGTGATTCTTTTAACAGTGTCACCCCTCTTCTCAGACCCTTCCAATGTTTCCCATCTGAGGGAGGGTAACAGAGTCCTTACCATGAGTCATGAGGCTATGTAAGCTGCCCGCCCTGTTCCCACTTCTCAAACCTAACCTCCTACAGCCTCCTCCTTTGATCGCTCTTCGGACCCGTTGGGCCCGGGGGCTTCTGGGATACCGACCAAGCTCATCCTTAAGACCTTCACACCTGCTTGCTCCTTGCACCTAAAATGTTCTCACCAGGTAACCGTGTGTCTTTCTCCTTCAGATCTCTGCTCAAATGTCGCCTATTCATAGAGGCCTTCCCTGATCACCCTTAAAATCACAACCACACATACAAACACAGACACACACACACCAGCAACACTCCCCATGCCCCACCCCAACGCTGCTTTATTTCTCTTCAAAGAACTTGTCACTGCGTGGCATGCTATGTATTTGGTTTAATCTGCTTAACATCTGTCTCCCCAACTAGAATATATGTTTTATACAAGCAACAATTCTGTTTTATCACCGCTGCATCTCCAGTGCCTGCAACATAAAACGTGTTGAACTTGAGGACATGAGGCCCAAAGCTGGTCACCGCAGAGCTTGAAATAAATTGTCACTCTCCAGACCTTCTATCCACAGCTCTTCCCAGTATACCACGAAGTATCTTGAAAAGCCATAGTTGGGCCCAAATTCCCCGGGGAAATGAAGAGCTGCTCGTGTACCTGAATCAGAAGCCAGACCAGGATGTGGGAAATCTCACTGTGCATGGAGAGCCCCTCCCCACGGGAAGTGGGTGTGAGCAGAGGCTGGGGGAGGCCACTCTGCTCCACCACGTGTGGTGAGCCTTTTGTTTAGGGAGCCACGTGCGGACACCCAGGAAGGCAGACTCAACCAGCGGTGATAGAACATTCATGATTGGCCCCTAAGGGTCTACCAGACCTATTATTATTCACATAATGGAAATAAAAAGAGACTTAATACAAGAACCCATAAGGGCCAGAATTCCTCCAGTGTCCTCATCCCCAGCACCTGCCCTGGTCCCAGCTCCAACCCCAGCCTTCCCTCTGGCCTCCTCCTTAGCCCCAGAAGCAGCATGTGGACCTCCTGCACCCGCACAGCCCCGCTCTCCTGGCTCCTTCTGTAACACGGGGCCTGGCCAGGTCTCATCCCAGTGTCCCCCACCACAGACAACAAGGAGCCTCATTGTAGGGGCACAGCCAGATTCATCTGGCTGCTGCTGGGAAACCGTGCACACACGCTTGTGTCGGACTCAGAAGAAAGTGCTTTGCAGTGCCACCCAGTTCATGCAAGGAGAGGACTTGGCTAAGAATGCGTACACGTTACCCAAGAACATATCCCCAGATGCTCCCAACCTGGGCTGATGCAGCGCCTCACAGAACGCTCTGCGCTGATCCGTGAGCCCTATGCTCAGTGGGGGTGTTGGGGGTGGTGGTGGGCAGGGCAGGGAGCCGCATCCTCATGTCCTCACTGTGGATTCAGCTCCAGAATGGCCGGGGGAGCATCAAGGCTACATCAGCACTTTCGCGGAGCCCCTGGGAAGGCCACAGGCTGATACTCAGGCTTCAGCCCGTGGAAGGTGTGTGTCCTAACACCCAATGCATCCGAGTCAGCCTGCTCAGGGATGACCCCGAGCATCCTGCTGGTAATCGCCCCTCTCCTCCCATCATTACTGATTCCCTCTGTGTCTCTGCTGCATGATTCTCATCAGAACAGAAACATGCCGAAATTCCTCTTGCCCCGAAAACTCAACTGTCCACTGTTCCCTTGCAAAACTCTTCTAAAGATTCAAGCATGTTCACTGCCTCTGGTGCCCTCTGCCTTCTGGAATCCTCCCCATCCTCCCCACCCTCCCCTCAGCTGCTCTGGTCCAGGTCAGGGATGGCCTCCCTAGGCCAATGACATGATCAGCAGCCACACCTGCTTTTCTGCCTCAGCATCCAGACCGCTCAGGTTTGGAAATCCTTAAGATTTAGTCGGTAACATCTCCTTTTTTTTTTTTTTTTTAAGATTTTATTAATTTATTTGACAGACAGAGATCACAAGTAGGCAGAGAGGCAGGCAGAGAGAGAGGAGGAAGCAGGCTCCCTTCCGAGCAGAAAGCCCGATGCGGGGGCTCGATCCTAGGACCCTGGGATCATGACCTGGGCCGAAGGCAGAGGCTTTAACCCACTGAGCCCGCCAGGCACCCCTGTAACATCTCTTTTCCCTTATTTATATTCACTTTTAAAGTGATCTTACCTAGTTCTGTGATTTTAATACACATATAAATTTAGGACTCCTTGATTTTTGTTTCCAACCTTAACACTCTGCTGAACTTCAGGCTCCCATACAAAATGCTTCCGCATGCCTTCCTACCTCCCCCCTCCCACTCACCCCTCGCGCACCCCACTGGTCACACTGGTCCCTCTGTGGCTCCTCCGTAGCCCTTCCCCCACAGAGGCACGTGGCTCCCCTCTATTTGAAGCACTTTTTTTCCTTCCCTATGTAGAATAGCCACACTGCCCCAACACCATCATTCCATCTCCCCTAACCCGGCTGTATTTTTCTTCACAGCACTAACCACGTGTGACATCATAGATGTTAGGTGCTCGCTCTCTCGCTACAAGGATGGAAGGTAGGAGTCGGTTTATTTTGTCCACCGTTGTCTCCTCAGCATCAAAACAACAGTCCTCATCATCATTCAACCAGTATTGGATGAATGAGTGAATTAAGGCAAGGGACAGGAGGAAACATCCGTGGGGGCAAGGTTGAGCCTCTGAGGTAACTGGCTGGTTGTGGAGTTTCAGGCTCTAGGAGAAGCGTTGAGAAGTGGAAGGAGTGAAGGGTTAGACCAGAGAAAGAACCCGCAAACCTGTTGGAGCTGCGGGAGAGGGAAAGCCTCCAAGGAGAGAACACTAGCAACAGCCGTGACAGATGAAATCTGGGACGTCCCATGAGGGACACTTTCCCACTGACCCTAAGCGGAGAAGATGCTGGAGCTAATAGGTAGAAAATCTGGCCTATCTGCGGTGGTCTCTGCCCAGCCACAGTGAGCTTGTGCAGGGAAGGGCCTGGGGACCTCTCTCTTAGCCTTTGGTGGCAGGGTGTCATCCTTGATCTCACTCTGCCTGGTGAGGTGTTGCTAGTAAGAAAGAACACACAGGTCTCAACTGTCCCAGACTCTCTAATTAAAACATCCCTTCCTGGTCTACCACAAAAGTATCCCTTATTTGACCTCGAGACAAGTCACGATTCAGCCCTGAGCCCTAAGCAAGAAAAGTTATCCCAGAGAACTGGAAGAAACAGTATTAGAAAGACAAAAGAAACAGTGTGAGACAGAGAAAAATAAGCACTCCCCTGTTCCCATAAACACAAGAGAGCAAGAAAACCCAGAAAACTCTGTGTTAGTGACAGGTCAAACAGAGCTGGCTTGGCCCTTGGAAGCAACCCAGCGAGAGGCCCAGGGCCACGCGGATGCGAATTTCTCCGAGTGCGTTTCTCCACAGCCAGCCTGCTCACTGCTCCCACCACAGCCTTCAGGTGGGAAATTTAAAGTATTGACTTACAAGAAACTTAACTGACTTTCCATTTATTAAATTGTTGATTTACTGTAAAGAACTGACTCTCACACTGTCCAGGGTTGACCACTTGGGAAGTCTGACTGTCTCTTTAAGACGACCATCTCTCTTCTGAGGCGCCCTCTGCAGGGTGAGGACCTGCGGGATGGGGACCCAGAGGTACTGGGGTAATGGTGGAGCAAGGTAGAGATGGACAGAGCCCTGAATGCTCACACCAGACAAAGCCCTCTGCCAATTCTCCCTGCAGCTCACTACCCTTATCCCTGCCTTCCTGACCATTCTCTGGAATGTTCAAGCCTTCTTAGCAATCTCTCCCTCCTTTTCCCTTTTCCTTGCCCTCCTCCTTTGAAATATTATCCATAAGGAAACAAAGAAAGCACGCACTATTTTAAAATAATCTGCTTATCTGGGGGGGGGTCTACATGAAAAATACCCATCCAGTGTCTGAGGCTGGAGCAGCCTCCAGTCTTTAAGGTGAATTGCAGACCCAGAGCGGGGTTTGGGGACCAGGAGAACGAGGACCCAAACGCTGGGGCAGGCCCTTGGGCTGTTTGGGGGTGAAGGGTGTCGCCGTTCCCATACGTGACCACACGAGGGCGCTTCTGAGTCGGAGCTGCTGACAGCGCAGGGCTGGGCATTTGCCCAATGGGATGTAGGTGCTGCTTCCAGGGGCGCCAAAGCAGGGTCTGGACCAGCGTCTGCTGCTGAGTGAGATGGGTACTTGCTCAGGGGCCCCGGCAGGCTGGCAGGCACCAGTGCTTCTCCAACAGGTCACCTGGGCTTGGAAAGTTGGGGTCCCCTGGGTGCCCAGAACTGAAGGCCCTTTCTCAGGTGCTTGCGGGACTGTGTTGTCCCCAGGGACTGGGTAGGGGAAGGGCACCCCAATAATACCCGATATTGGCCATTTCATCCTCTCGGTGAGGGAGAGTTCAGAGCTAACTTCAAGTGCTGTACCATTTCTTGCATTCGAGCAATGGGAAGCAAATTCATACTTGCTTCATGTATAATGTACATAAACTGGATAATACACAGGGGCACACACACCTCCCCATCCCCACCCCACCCCCACACCTCCACTCTCTGGACCATGGGAAAATGGACTGGGGGCAGCACCTGGGGCTTTGAGATGTGTAGAAACTGGCCCAAGAGAGGGTCACTTGATTTTGCCAAAAGAAGGAGAAGCTGGTCCCGTGGGAACAAGATGAAGAATCCCAAGGTGAAGGCATTCCGGGCATGGATGAGTAGAACAGGAAAATAGAAGCTCAGATGCCTACCAGTACACCATCCCCAGTCCCTAGCGTCGGCAGACGGCCACAGACCGTTCTGGCATGTCCCAGTGTTTATTAAAAAGGAAAACATTTAATAAAACAGAGAGCACACGTTTGTCCCTCAGCAGGCCTGAAGCCCTGGGCCTGCCAAGGGTATGGATACCTGTTTATTTCAGCATTCCAAGCAGCGTCCTTCATGTCTGCTCTCCCTGGAAATGGGCTCGCAGCCTGGAAAACAGAGAACATGACGCAGAAAGCAATATGTTTATCACTAAGTAGAAGAAGGGGAATGGCCACATCATCCCCTGATGTTGCGGTAAGGAAGGCCTCATCCCCTATGTGTGGGTGGGAGCACGCTTGCCCTGGAGGGCCCGGGTTTGTGAAGCTTCCAGCCACGCTGGCATCAGAGCCTGGCCCATGGTGCCAGGATTGTCAGCTAACCACGCCAACAGCAGATGGAGCTTACAAATAACAGCGCATAAACGTTTGAGCTGGGCAGGAGCTTAAATCCCCTCATTTCACAGAGCAAGATGGCGGGCCAGGAAGGAGGAGTGAGTCATCCACCTGGTCTGCAGTGGCAAATGTCACCTGCTGGCCAGAGCAGTGCCCTTATCCGCCGGGGAAAGGAGGGGTGCGTGTTAAACCTCTGACACCAATTTCAAGAACATTTGGAAACACAAACAAAAGCAAATGTTGTCCAAGAAGGAGAAAATAAAGGTCACCTGGGCTTCCACTGTCAATAGCTCAGAAAAGCTGTAGAATATGTCCACTCTGGCTCAGTGTTTATCTTTCCATCTCCCTCTGTCCCGTTCTGTGTCCAACACCAGAGAAGACAGACTTTTCAGACACATATAGAAGGGTTACAGCACTGTCCATGTAGTATGCCACAAAGGACGACTTAATAATTCTGAAAATTCATTATCAAACAGACCATATTCTCAGACCATCATCCCCTCCAAAATCAGAAATGAGTAACAGAGTGACAGTGTGAAAAACATACTACTGGAAACAAATATTGAATTTTTAAAAGGGAAAAAAAAGAAAACTTTTGCCAAATTACTAATTACTTAGAATTCCAGTGCAGTGTTTCAAAATGTGCGGGACTTAACATAGTAGAGGGAAACGTAATTTCAAAGACAAGCCAAACAACTCACTAAAAAAGTTGGAACAGGAGCAGCAAAGCGAGGTCAGGAAACAAGAAAGGAAGAAACATACAAGGGCAAACATTAATGAAGGGGAGAAGAAAAAAGAACAAAAATTAACAGAACTCATAAGCTAATTCTTTAATGAAATAAAATTCTGACAAGACTGATCAAGAAAAGGGATGAGAAAGAGAAATGATACATTGAAATATACAAATATACAACGAAGGGGAGGACCAAGCACAGACACAACACAATATGTAAATAATGGAAGGACCCCTTTGAAATAGTCCTGCTAAAATAGCAAATGTGCAAGGCGCCTGGGAGTCTCAACTAAGAGCCTGACTTTTGATTTCGGCTCAGGTCATGATCCCAGGGTCATGAAATAGAGCCCCTCGCTGGGCTCTGCATTCAGCAAGGAATCGACTGGAGAATCTCTTTCTCTCTCTCCCTCCACCCTTTGCCCCACTCAAGCTGTCTCTCTAATTAAATAAAATCTTTTGTTATGCTCCACAAATAAGTGAAACCATATGATAATTGATTCTCTCTGCTTGACTTATTTCACTCAGCATAATCTCTTCCAGTCCCGTCCATGTTGCTACAAAAATAATGAATACTGTTATGCTGAAAATAAATTAATAAAAATAAATAAATAAATAATAAAATCTTTTTAAAACATATCAAATGTGTATCTGATCAAGAGTGGAGACTACACAGAGGTACCTGGATAGCTCAGTCAGTTAAGTGCCTGCCTCCCGCTCAGGTCATGATCCCCAGGATCCTGGGGTCGAGCTCGTCCACATGGGGCTCCCTGCTCGGTGGGGAATCTGTTCCTCCCTCTCCCCTTGGTGGCCACTCTGCCTAATTGTGCTTTCTCTCTCAAATAAGTAAACAAAAATCTTAAAAGAAAAAAAAACAAAAAAAAAAAACAGAATAAAGCCTACCATAATTAATAGTGTTTCTCTGCACCAGTGGTTCTCAACTAGGACCGACTATACCTCCCTGGTAAGGTTGATAAATTTAACAAAATTTAAAAGGACCATCCATTAAATCTGAATTTCAGATAAGCAATAAATAATATGTGGTCAAACATGTCCCACAGAATATTGGGGATAAAATACTAGGTCAGTATTTTATACTAGGTCAGTATTTTATGGGACAACCCCACCCCCGGAGGACATTTGGCAATGTCCGAAGCCATTTTGTCACAACTGGGGAAGGGGATGCTACTGGTGTCTGATGGGTATAGGCCAGGGATGCTGCGAACATCCCACAGGGCACAGGACAGCCCTCACAACGAAGGATCGCCAGCCCTAAAGGTCAGTAGCATTGAGGCTGAAACACTCTGGGAAAACCAACCAGAAAATATAATAAAAATCAAGGACCCTGCACAGCAAGTATAAACTATCTGGGGATTAATTTAACAAAAGAATTCACAGAATCTCTATAGAGAAAACTCTGAAACTCTGAGAAAAGGCAGAAAAGATTACATGAATACACAGAGACATTCTATGCTCTTGTGAACATGCAAAATGTCATTCTACTCCGAAAATCGCTACGGTCTTTGTAACTCTAATCAAACTTGAAGCTGATTTTTCTTCAGAGATTTGGTAGACTTTTTCTAAAATTTACATGGAGTAATAATGGACCATGACTCACTAGAGTCTGAAAAAGAAAAGAGGAGAGACTTGCTTTGCTAAACACTAAGGCACCCTAAAAGTTGTGGTGTTAGAAACTCAGTTACTGGCTCAAGAACAAACAAGGGAGATCAGGGCAGAAAAAAGCAGAGCCAGACCCTGGCAAACTTCGTATGTTTCCGAAACGCTGCTACAAAACAATGGGGAAGGACAGACTAACTCACCCGACCACATAAAAAAAACCAAACCCATCCTCTCTCTCTGCCTGCCTCTCTGCCTAGTTGTGATTTTTCTCTGTCAAATAAAATTAAAAAAAAAAAAAAAGAAAGAAAGAGAAGAAAAAAAGTGGGGGGGGCACCTGGGTGGCTCAGTGGGTTAGGGCCTCTGCCTTTGGCTCAGGTCATGATCCCAGGGTCCTGGGATCGGGCCCGCATCCGGCTCTCTGCTCCTCTGGGAGCCTGCTTCCTCCTCTCTCTGCCTGCCTCTCTGCCTAGTCGTGATTTCTCTCTGTCAAATAAATATTAAAAAAAACAAACAAAACTGGACCTTACCCATTATATGGAAGGTGCACACGCACAGGGTTTACATTATCCCTTTTAAGTGAAAAGTTAACACTATAAAAAAAAAAAAAAAGTAACACTATACCTAACAGTAACAAGACAATGTCAGTGGGCTAAGGATGAGAAAGGTCAAGCCATGTGAGTGGATTTGTTTACACCAAAAGAAAGGACTCCTAGTCAAGAAAGGATGCCCGTGGCACGAGTAACAGACTAGGAGAAGCTAGTCATACCTAAGGCAACAAGAGATTGAGTCCTACGTCCAACTAGGGACTCTGGTCAATCAGCAAGGAAAAAGAACCCTGCTTACAAAGTCAGCAAAGAATGTCGACGGACAGTGAACTGAAGACCTTAAAAGCTAAGAAACATCCAAAGAGATGCTCACGCGTCTTGTAGAGAAATGTAAATTGGGCCAACCATGGAATCTCACTTTATGCTCAGCACATTAATAAAAATTAGGAAGCTGGATAATGCCCAGGGGTGCCAGAAATTCACCGTTGGCGTCTGGGGGCAGCCTTTCAGGAGAGTCTGAAATGGATCAGATGAAGGAAATGAATGATCTGTGATCCCGCTCTCCCGTTCCGCATACATGCCCTGAGAGATCATCCAAAGATGATTAAGGGGACATGTGCAAAGACACTTGCCGCACGGATGTTTGTTCAGCCAGAGCGGGCCGAGCCACAACGTCCGTGCGTCACTGGGAGCGTGGGTGGGAACACGGCGCATGCGCACATGGGAGGTTGCGCTGTAGTGGGAAGGAATGGGTTAGAGGGCCTTACAGCTGCAGCTGTGGGTCTTTAAAAGCGTGATGCTTAACTTGAGGGAAAAAAAGACTTTCAGCCAGTAACATTTGTAAATTAAAAAGCATGCCCACAAAGCAATATACGCTTCAGACACACAAATAAGTTGCACATCACATCGATGCAGTAACTGGATTGCTGATCTTGAGTGGAGAAGGGGAAAGAGAAAGGAGGATAAAGGAGAATAAGATAAAAAAGCAAGAAGGATCCTTGCAAAGATTAAAAAATAAATGCGCTGAACTGAGGAGCGTGAGTAATTCAGCTCTTGCACCTGGGGCCTAAAGAAAACAAAGTTAACAGAAAAAAAGGCACAATGGGCTTGACGGAAGCTGGAAAAGCTATTTCCCAGCTCCAAGGACTTGGGTACAGACCATCCAATTGCCTGAAGGAAATGGTTTTCCTAGTGGTGAGGGGCTCCCCCTCCACCCCCCAACTCAGGAGGCGGCTTCGGGAGCTGGGCAGAGCCCAAGGAAGGGGAACCGGTGAGCGCAGGGGTGCAACACGGAGGGTCTCCCATGGCGGTGCCCGAACCCCAGAGGGGTGGGGGGGTCAGCTGAGGGGGTGCTGAGGCCATTACCACAGATGGAGGCCTCATTCGAGCCCGCTGTCCAGCGAGGCAGAGGGGACATTCAGGGAACTATGATAATCCTCACAGGCCACATCATCTCTTAACAAAACCAGGATAATGTGTTGTATAACATACTTTCAGCATGAAACAGCATGCTGTCAACACTCCCAAATTAAATGTTCTTCTAGAACATTGTCAAGGTTTTAAGGGGTCCATGCAAGTTACTTACTGCTCGCAGCCAGGGCTCACCTCCTCTGCTCTGCTCAGTCTCCCTTCCCAGCTGGTTCCCTGCCAGGTTTGGCCAAGAGAGACACTGCAGAAAACTAGACAGGAGGGCTGTTTCTAACCCCCCTTTTCCCCTGTTCTGTGGTTCCACCCTCTCCCCAGCTTTTGGCCTCTGGCCCAGCCACTGGGATAGAAAGGCTAATTCTTTGGTGTTACTCTCTGGCTTCTCAGCTCTTTCATCACCTGTATAACCAAGCCCCTGCAGCAAAATCTGAAATAACAGGCATGGATTGTCTTCCTGACTGGACTCTAACACAGGATGGGCAGACCCACTGGATAGGGTGCTCCTTTTTTGTTATTATAAAGCACGTAATAGTCAATACCCTCAAAGCTGATTCTTGATCTCCGTTTCCTCTGTACAAATTTCTAGAAAATTACACAAAACATGCTTTTGGTGCACGTTGCCTCTTTTTCCCCCATCTAAATGGTTGTACCAGCTTGCACCCCACCAGCGTAGGAGATACTTCCATAATCTCATTGTCAAATGGGACCATGACCGTGGGGGTCAGTAGGGTCTCATGTGGAAGGGATTGCCCAGGTTTGTATTATGTTTATTGGAGAGAGGGGAAAGGCAAGGAGAGGACAGAGGTACATGCTCTTCAGATATTCTAAGTAGTGGCTTTACATCCTGAATTTGAGTCACATACCTACAGAGACCAGCCAGAGCCCTGGAGGCCTCTGCTAACGGCTCAGCCAGACTCCTTCAGTGGTAGTCTCCTGTGCCTGCCACCCTTCTTCCTGATGCTTGAAAGCTAGGGGCTCAAAAATGGCCTAGGAAAGGTCATCTATCCTCCAGTTCCACTGGAACGGAGTTTCTGGGAAGAGAAGTATCTGGGGTCAGGACAAGTCTCTGCCACATGCCTATCAAGCAAGCCTATTACCATTATCGAGACAGTCATCCATCGTTCAGACCAGGCAGTAATGGGCCCACACTCTTAAAAAAAAAAAAAAAAATCCTCATGAACCACACGCTGGGTATTTTGAAAAATGTTAAAATTTATTAATAGTTAACATCACATAGTTAATTCAACTAGCTCTTTACTATACATGACAACACGTTTACTAGACTGAGTGCTCAAAGATTTGAGATTCAACACATCCCAGCTGAAGACTGAGACTGTGTTTACACCAGGCAAAGCAGCATCAGCAAGGAACAGTCACCTAACTGTGGGAACACAGACGTTCAAAATGCATTTCCCATTTTGGAAACCAACAACATATTTTGAATAGCCACACGCACACACACACAGCTCTACCTTAAAAAAAAAAAAGGTGCAATTTCACAGACAGAGCCTAATTTTCAAGTTTAAAAGTTAAAATTCATCTCTACTTCTTGGGCGTTCTTTAGTGATACTTGGATCTAGACGTTCTTAGTACAAGTATGATAAATGTGCAAAGTCGGGTGCTACTCAGCCCTGTTTTTGCTTCCTTGTTGTGATCCTTGACTCCTACTCAGTAGTGTTCTAGGGCTATTCCCTCTTTACCATGTAGTTGCAGTGTGAGGGTGTGCATATTTTAGGGAGGAAGTGGCCTTCGGGTTCAGAATTAACTGCATCCCTGAAAGGTAGAGCGTGGAAGATCTCAGGCCACCCCACTCCCCTCACCCCCATCAACAGTTGGAAATAAATACTGTGTACAAAAACAGCTCAGCCTCCAGAAGCCCTCGGACAACGCTTCTTAGAAAAACATTTACAAAACACATCAGTTTTGCCAGGAGGGCACAAATCCGCCTTTAACGGTGTTGTCCCTGAGGTTTTCTGCGTTTGATTGTTTCATTGCTTGGTTTTGGTTTGCTATTAACAGGGAGACAGAATTTTTTTAAGAAATGCTCTTGGTGGCTTCCTTTATCTTCTCAGAGAGCTTAAAAATACTGACTGCCCTAAGAATAAACAATTCTTAAGCGAGTCTGTCTGAAAGGATTCCTGTCTGCTTTGGTTAAGAGCCCGTGTTCTGGTGCCCCAGGAAGGTCTACAGAGAGCAGCCAGTTGCTGCAGTTTCTTCCATCCATAGACCCAGCTTCCCTCGCTGTGCCCTGCCTTCCATGGTTTCCGGTCTGCAGGTTAAAAAGGAGCCGGGAAGGAGCTACTTGGCCATCCACTCACCCTGAAGGGGCTTCCCTTCTCTTCCCGCAGGCGAATGAGGTATTTCTAGTAACCTGTCAGTATCTTCACCTTCCATCCTCTAGTGACGCTCGTCTACAACAGAGGCCAAGTCTGGAAAGACTCTGTGTTTATGTACATCACACACTGACATATAAATACATTACATACAACCAATCATTACATACAGTGTCAAGGTAAAGGAACGGATGTACTTCATGAACTAAATAAATTTCAAACATAAATTAAAATGAAAGTAAGAGTTGTTTCCATTTCTGCAGGAAATATTTTTAAAAACAGACAAAAAGTCTCCCCTGCCCCCAAAGGTCCATTGCTCATGGATGACTCAGGAACCCACGTGTGGCCTTGGTGTTGCTTTTTCGGATTCAGGATGCTGTAATTCCAGAGATGAGCCTCTCCTGGAACTCACCAGGCACGTAAAGGAGGTTAAAGAGGGGGTGCCACGTGGCTATCCATGGATTCCCCCATTGCTGGTCTTCTCCCACCCCTGCCCCTTCTGCCTGTGGGAGTATCAGGCTCAAGTGAGTGGTGGTCCCTCCAGATCTCAGAGGAGAAACATTATCGGCCTCTGAGCGAGGACTGCTCTTCACCTAGAAATACCGTGCTCAGAGTCCATGGGGAAGCCACCGTATCTTCTCATTAGTGTCCCCATCCTGCAGGATTAAGCAGGGATGTGGAATTTGGCCAGGGGGAGGACTAAAGGTTAAAATCTGTCTTGAGTTTTCAAAGAACCAGTAGGAACAGTTGTGACAAGTATAAACAAGTCCTTATTTTAAAACATACGGATCTCGGGAGGGCCAAGACTTGGGCACTAAACTCAACAGTGAGTATCCAGAGAGACCACACCCAGTCCCCTCTCTGCCAAGGAAATGCCCAGGGGCCCATCTATGACACAGGGGGTGACATTTTATAATTTAAAGCAGGGAAGACGGGGAACCAGAGGAAGTCCCTTCCGACTCTACCGCTGGCCAGCATCGCGGATGCGGCAGGCCACAGCAGTGATGAGCGCTGCCCCCTTCCCGCTGCCGTCCTCTGACTCCAGGAAGGACACGTCACATTTCGGAGCCAGGTCCTTTACCGTCTCGTGCATCACTTGGGCAAAGCTGCAAACATGGGGAGGAAGACACGGGGGAAAAAAGAACACCTCAGTCATGATTGATTTATGTCCCCCAAGGTGAGATCCTAGGAAGTGATCCTGGAATTACTGAGGTGAGCAAAAGGATGATAGCTATCATGTATTAAATGCTATTATTGTGTGTATCAGAAAACCATGGCTTCGAGCGGCTGGCAACATGCCCCACGTCTATGTCACAGTGGGCCAAGTGGGAGCAGAGAGCCACTGGGAGGCAACTGTCTGAGATTCTGGGGTTGTGTTCTTAAAATTCAGTGGAAGACAGGGTCAAGGGTCATGGGCACCACAGGTGTGCCCTGTGGAAGTACACAGCCTGTCCACGAACTCTGGAAGACCAAGCCTCATGTATGTAATAACTTGATTTTCCAGGAGTATGGACTCACGCAGACCCACATCTAATCCAAAATGCCATTAAAGATGAAAGGAGCAGGCTCAGGAGCTTGCTGTTGGCACATTATGGTGATCATCAAGCTTTCAGTATGGGATCAGAGAGAGAGACAGTCACCATGTCCCCCAACACAGCAGGATACCATACTGTTTGGTTTTCTTTCGATTTGAACCTGTCGCAAGGAGAATTCCTGCCCTCTCTCCTTTTGGGACTGGCTTCTCCCCACAGCCTGTAAGTTTTGAGATGCATCCACATGGAAGTATGGGATTGCAGTATGTGAATTTTCCAGGCTGTGGAGCGTATCTTTGAATGAGTATACTGCAGTTTTATTGTAAAGCTAATGGATAGTGGTTACGGCGATGGCCTCGTCATCTATGGAACACACCTAGCATCAGGAGCTTGACTTCTGTCCCCCTCCCCACTCTCATCTGGGACGAAGATTCCCACTTACAAGGCACCGATCAACAAGAGAATGGGCTTGGAAAGGCAAGCTTCTCTCTGAGGCAACATTTCCATCGAGGAGTCTCCCTGTCCTCACTCTTTCCCACCTACTGCCCAGACCAGGATAACAGCTCTATTCTTTTAATTTTGAGCAGGGACGCTTCCAGGGGGAAGGGATTGGGGCAATTCCTGAATTCAGGATCATTTACTCAAAACATATGCAAATGAGTGAAAAGGGAGATGGAGAGACAGGGTTAAGTGTAGAAAGAAAAGGGAATTCAGTGCTTCCACACTGGGGCTGGGGAGGTTCGAGCGACACACTTTCTATCAAGAGCCAGACAGTAGATACTTTCAGCCTTGTGGGTAACTACTCTGTCATCGTGGCGTGAAAGCAGCCAGAGACAACACATATGTGAGTGGGCAGGGCCGAATTCCAATAAAACTTTATTTACAAAAAGTGTCATGGCTCTAGTCGGCCAGCCCCCATGCAAGACTGCAGAAAATACCCCACTCTGCAACTCCAGCATACCTTCCCAGAATGTTCTCAGGAGCACTGTTTGTAACGGACACAATCTAGAAATAACCCAATATCCATTAACAGTACAATAAAACTACAGTATACTCGTTCAAAGGTATGCTCCACAGCCTGGAAAATTCACAAACTGCGATCCCACACTTCCAGGTGGACGCATCTCAAAACTATACATTCTGTGTCGGAGAAGCCAGTCCCGAAAGGAGAGATGCCCAGGGGGATTCCCCTCCCAACTGGTTCAAATTTAAGGAAAACCAAACAGTACGGTGCAAACACAGACACACAGGGAAAGGCAGCTAGGGGCCGAGTCACCAGAGGACCTTCCCCCAGCAGGAGCCAGGGGTGCGATACTGAGTTCTACAAGCTGGGTGGTCAAACACAGGCCTACTTCTGGTTATTAACCTTTAAACTCAAGCGTCTATGCTATGAACACTCACTTGAACACTAGGCGGTTTGCTGTAAAATGGCGGGGAGGCGGTAAGGAAAGAGCTGGACAGAGAGAGAGAGATGGACGGGAGAACGTGGCGTGAGGTCAGGTACTCACTGGGGATGCAGCTTGTACAGGGTCCCGTCCACGCCCACGGTCACTTTGAGGGTGTCCAGCCCCCGGTTTTCTCGTATCTTGTCCACCACGGCGGCCATGCCTGCGCCACAGAGCTGGGCTGCCCGCCGCGCCACCACGATGCACACCTCCTTGACGATGATGCTGTCGTCACAGGTGCTCTCGAGCCCCAGGTGATGCAGGATGGCACGGACCTGGAGCAGCGCCAGGCAGTCACTGCAGGGGGTGGGGTGAGGGAGGGGGTACAGCGAGCGGTCAGTCACATACATGAGTGGCTGGCAGCCCACACGCCAGGGGTCTGGCCTGGCAGTGGCCCCCACCAGGTGCCTCCTGTTCTTGAAGTTGGTCCAGAAACCAACGCTCATCCCACTGGATCCCCTGGGTGTGACAGCAATGCCAGGACACAGCTCCTATTTCCACCTGGCCCACGTGAGGCATGGCCCTGCTCTCCACAGCTGGTACTCAAGAGAACAGTCTAGGGAAAGTCACCGTCTAGTGTTCCACTTGTTCGGCAAGAATAAAGGCAGTGTGGATGCCGGGAGTTGGTATTTTCAGCTGCAAAGCTCTTTCCTACCCATCTCCTCCACGTTGTTCCCGGGTCAAGAGGACAGGCACCCCCTACCTCCCAGCACAGATCCTCGCTCCAGCTCTACTCCCCCTCCCAGGGGGGGTCTGATGGCAACTTGCACACACTCTTCATGAAACAAGACATGAATCGAATTGTAAGAATATACTTGTTATTCTATCAAGGGAACTGTCTTAGGAATCGGCCCCCTGCACGCAAACGGACACGCAGACGTGAACATATGCCTTCTCTTCACTGGTGCAGAAGCGCTATGGCCCCCAACCCGGCCGCCCGCCTGCCTCCTGCTTTCCCACGCACCAGAGAGTGATGCACAGCAGTCATTTGTGAAGGGCTCCGAAAGGCTCTGTTCTAATTTGCAGTGGACCTTGCTGCCATTACTGGCCGTGAGGAGAGAGCCTATGTTCTAAAAAGCCACTGCACAGCCGGATTTCTGACTGCCGGGTACGCCAGCCCTCACTCGGCCCTGCTTCTCCCATCACCGCGGCCGTGGTCAGAAGCGCCCTCCTGCCAGGCATGAACGCTTGAACAGGCCACATCCTCTGTGCGTTCCCAATTTATTGCCGGTGCACAGGTTATCTTCCCACCTTTGAGAGTTGGCCTAAAACCCAACAATATTACTTTGCAAGGACTCCTGGCAACTCAGCAGGATTTCTCATGCTTAAAATGCCAACTATCCATGCGTTACTCAATAAACAGTACAGTAGGACTGTCTCTGCAACCAAACTGACCTGTAATAGAAGCCATACCCCTGGTCTTACTTGGGGTCTGGAAACCCTGCGGCTTGCTGTCCCAGGAAAGGGAGGACAGAGGTCCCACCCAACCCTGGGCCCTAATTCTCACCTCTCAATCTGAGACAGGAACTTGGTCTCAAAGATCCCTCTTGTCTTGAGTCGTTCTGAGATGCGGCCACGGAAGAGGAGCCCACGCTTGGTGAAGTCGATGAGGATGTTTCGGACAATCTCACCCAGGTACATTCCGCTGATCATTTTCTCGAACCTGCAATGCCGGTAACATTCACGGAGGTTACGGAGGAGAGAGGGAGCCACCCTGGGCATCAGCAAGGAGAAGGCATGCTGAATCCCTTGGGCGGGAAAGGACGTGTTGCTTGACTGGCTTGGGCAGGACAGCTGCTGTCTGCACACACTGACCCATGGCCTTTGGCAACACCGGCCACAGCGCCTGCCTGAGGCCCGTGGGGTTCCCTGGGATCGTTCCCATCTTCTGGGCTCACTACCTTCCAGTGCTTACTCCCAGCCCCTCACAGACATGTACCAGGACCCACACGCACTGGGGCACCCACCTCTGTCTGCCGGGGTTGAGGGAGAGCTCATCCACGGCCACATCGAATTCCGTGCGGAAGTCGTCGAGGCATCCGTTGTCCCCGAAGGCCCCCCACTCCATGTTGACACACATGCGGCCCTCTTCCCCCTCCACCAGCTCCACGTTCCGCATCTCCTCCATGTAGCAGGCGTTGCTGCCCGTGCCTGCCGATCACAAACACGTCGGCGCCTCACCCGGCACCGTCCTCCCTCCACGCGAGCCTGTGGGTCCCGAGCCAGGTCCTTACCTACGATGAGGCCGACTTCGCAGTGAGGGTCTTCATAGCCACAGGTCATCATCGTCCCAACCGTGTCATTCACCACAGCAACCACATCCAGGTCAAACTCCTGAGGGGGCAAACGAACCCCAACATTTTCCTTCAGACGCTTGCAAGGGAAATTTGTGTGTATATGAAGTGTACTTTATACAGCATGGCTCGTTCTCTCTTTTCATTCATGCCCCTAGGGGCTCAAGTGTCACCTCCTCAGGGAGGTTCCCTGGTTGTGCTATTAAGAAGGCCCTTCTCCAGACCACTCACCCTGTCCTCACCCGACTTCCTTTCTTGTCCCGGTGCGACAGCACCTGACATTAGCTCATGGGTTTGTTTATAGCTCAACAGTTTGTTGTGGTCATTCCTGAGTCCCCAGTGCCAAGAGCAAGGCCTGACACACAGGGGACACTCAATCATCACTGAAGGATCACGTTCATTCTCCCCCTCACCCACACGCCTGCTCCCAGCGTCTCCCCACTTTCTGAACAAGGTCATTCTGGGCCTCGTCCCGCGCCTGTCCCACCTCTCGCCGGTGGATGGCCTCCTTCAGCAGCGTGACCACGTCCTCACCCTCGCAGCCCGATGCCTTGAAGCCTTTAGTCCACTTGAGGAGGATGCTCTAAAAAAAAAAAAAGAAAATCACACAGGACCATCCATAGAGGAGGGTATCAGAGGATATGTGTGCCTTCCCCGCAGCCTGATTGTGTCCCCGGTTCCCAACCTCACCACCAAGTAGTACGGTCCCCCCTTCAGTGACCAACGGTCTCTCCCACACGCCACGCAACGGCGCACCTGCCAGGCACGTATTCCATCATTTACTCCTCACAGCAAAGTGGTGAAATGTCATCATGAGGCCCCTTTTCTAGGCAACTATAGCTCTGGGGTAAGCTGCCCAAGGCCCGAAACCAACGGTAAGGCCCAGGCACCCCAATTCCATGGGCCCCCAAGCACAACACCACTGCCCCAGCCATGGAGCCAAGCTCTGTACCCGTTTCTTTCACTGGAAAAGCAGTTTGCTCTGTCATTGTCCTGTATTTACATCAGAAGTCAAAGTATGTCTCTTAATTGTCAAACTCCCCGGGCATGAATGAGTGCCCTGACCCTAGGTGAGTGACAGCCAGGCTTCACACCACCCCAGGGAGGGACGTGCTCTCCTCTCCTCACAGACCACGGGAAGTCACTCGTCTCTAATGTGGCCGTCCGCTGTGTCGCAGGGCCCTCTGGGGAACAGATGGATACGTGGCGGTTTTCCATGTGGGAGAACTGATTCGTGTTATCGTCCCCTGGTCCCTCTCCACTGCTGGAGCCCATCGGGAAACAGGCACTCAGGGTTCCTGGGGCCCTTCCTGCAAGGCCAAAATCCATAAGCGGGCTGGAGGCTCACTATCCACCCACATCTGGGTTTCTCCAAGCCTTGCCTGGCCTCACCACGACCTTGGCATTTTACAGCCCAGGCGAGTTTGGAACCACAAGTCAGCCTGGCTGTGTCACACTGTGCTCCAATCCCAGGACTTTTGGAAAACAAGCTAACGTCCATCCCAGCCATGTCTGGCTTTGCATACCTACACCCTAGTGACGGTGTGCTCATCTCCACCTGACTGTCTTGCCCACAGATTAGCTCCGTGTCCCTAATGAAATTTTGTATTTGGCACTTTCAAGTTTATAGAATGATCAAATGACATTATGTCAGGTGGTCCTTTATAGTAACACACGCAGAGGCCTCTGCTGCGGGGAGACACGCCCCAGGCCACCAGGTGGTTAAGGCAGCATGAGGTCTCTGGGCCGTGGCACCTGCTGATTTCCCACTCAACAGGGTATCTTAGCAGAGCAGAACCCAGCTTACAGACAGATGGAATGACAGAGAGAACCCAGCTCCCACTTTATCTGCTCTTAATTTTTATAAAGTTCAAGTATATACATGCCCCCTACAGAAACTTAGAACATATGGAATGAAATCTGATACAATGACCCAGAATCTTATCATTCGGGTAAAACAGTGAAGGTGTTCTTGGGTCACCTGATAAATACTTCAAAATACATACATGTTAGCATGAAAAGGAAGGCATGTTTATTTAAAAATATTTCAGTAGGAAAAGTTTTATAAATTGCAGTTTTTGTGGGTTTTTATATTGTAGAGACTACCTTTTTCTTAAAAAATTTGGGTCTTACCATTCAGTTTTTTTCCCCCATCATTGAAAAAAAAATTTTTTTTTTAAGATTTTATTTATTTATTTGGCAGAGAGAGATCACAAGTAGGCAGAGAGGCAGGCAGAGAAGAGGAAGCAGGCTCCCTGCTGGGCAGAGAGCCCAATGCGGGAATCGATCCCAAGACCCTTAGATCATGACCTGAGCTGAAGGCAGAGGCTTAACCCACTGAACCACCCAGGCACTCCATCATTGAAATTTCTTTAAAAAAAAAAAAGGAACAACAACAAAAAAAACTAGTTATTGATACGAGACAGTGGATGGCTCGGAATTTGTTAACTATTTCCCAAGTGTCGAACAACTGGGTTTGTTCCTAATGTTTTCATTATAATAAGCAATGTTTCACTAAGTATCACGTAAGTATGTATCTCTATGTTCCCTTTGGTAAACTGAGGCAAACAGAGACATTCCTATACAATATATTTGAAAACTGTGAAAGAGAAGATCCTTAAACTTCTTACAAGAAAAAAAAAAGGCCCACTTTTTCATTCTTTTTTTTTCTTGTTTTGTCTCTATAGGGGATGGCAGATGCTAACTAAACTTTTTGTGGTGCTGGACTCCTTAAACCTCTATGGCATGGATGTTACCAGCTCAATAAAACCAGTAAAGAACAAAAAGTGAAAACCAACACTGCCCTAGGGACAGCAGACACATGATGACACAGGTGTTGGGAAATACTACATTAGGCAAAGTTTTTCATTGTCGGACACCCCCAAAGCCTTCAGCAGACTGGGGCACACGATGAATTCAGCTGAGGGGAAGAGGAGGAAGCACTTACAAAACTCAGCTGAGCAACATGGAGGCCCTATTCTGGAACCCTACACCAAATGCTGGCCTTCCTTCCCCGCCGGACCAAGCTCCCTGTACCTGGGACACTTCCCACCTCCGTCCTCTCCTGCACATGGCCAGGCCTACCTGCCCTTCTTCCCCATCCACTCCTTCTTTGGACTTGGAAGACGATCCAAATCTCCATGCTCACCGGGTATGTGCTCAGATTAACATCACACTGCGTGTCCTCGGAACTCTGGCGCCCCGTTGCTGCCCTGTTCCCACCAGCAGCTCATGCCTTCCCACCCTTGCTTACTTGCCATCAGCACAGTTCGTGCCTCAGCCCCTAAAGCAGGGACCAGGCCTTGTGGACCCTGGCCACTCTGTCCATGTATAAACACGTATGCACGCTCCAATCGAGACGGGGAACAACTGCTTAGACAACAGTATCCTAACATCTCGTACGCCTACTGTCCGCCCAGAACAAGCCCAAGCACAGTACTCAGCTCCCCTCTGTTCTCAACAGACCGTGACCAGAACGGCAGAGCACACAGCTCTCAGCCTGCCTGCTTCACTCACGCAAGGCTGGCAGAAAAGGCATGAAAAGCAAAGCTACGACAAGAGAAACACCGGGGCATCTGAACGCCAGGAGGTGAATGAAAATATCCTGCAGGAGCTGGTGAGCTTCCCTGAGAACACAGACTCGGGGATCAGGAACCAGAACTGAAATCCTGGCTTGGCCACTCCCAAGCCTTCTGATCTGGGGCAAGACACCTGGCATCTCTGTAGACTGTTTTCTTTCCTGCAAGATGGGCATGCAAACACCTACCTACCTTCTATGGTTGCCATGAGGGTTAAATGAGGTGACACACATAGGAAGCCTAGCACCATGCCTGGCGTCAAATGCTGTAAAAACATTTGTCCTTCGTATTTTGGTAAGCACCATCTTCATTTCCCCGAAGATTGTGCCCTAAGTAATCTCCAAGCCCATCACGAGGCCGGTCACCATGACTGCTGACTCGTGCCCTTCTTTGCCTCCTCTCAACTCAACCTTCTCCCCAGTTCCAAACCCAGGCTGGAGTAGGGTCAATAAAGCCCAGAGGCCAGTGCCCTGGGAGACTCTGTTACCTCATCCAGGCTGTTCTGCTGGCAGGGGAAGGAGAAGGTAAAACCCAGAGGCAAGGACACGCCCTTCATGCCCATGTATTCCAGGAAGTCGGCGATGCACTGGACAATGTGGTCAAAGAGCTGCAGGGAAAAGTGAGGCAGTGAGGGAGGGGCCTCAGCCAGGGTAGGCTGGCCCCCCCATAGTGCCTGGCCACGAGCCCGGGGGCTCCAATGGGGACAAACTCACGCTCAGGCACAAACCTGGGGGGGGAGACCAGGCCAGAGCCCCAGGCCCCTGGCCTTCCCTGGGACCATGGCTGAGAGGAAGCACCGTCCTCCCGGGCGAGAAGGGGTATCCACTGGGGTCCCCTCCCAGAGGTGACACACGCCTGGTCTCACCTCGTCCCCTGTGCCGTGCATGACCTCCTGCGGGATAGAGTAGATCTTGTTGTGCATCTCCACGCCGCGCCGCTTTCCATTCCTCACGCGCACCAGCAGGACCCGGAAATTGGTGCCCCCAAGGTCCAAAGCCAGGAAGTCACCTTTCTCTGAAAAATAAACAAACCCAGGAGGGTGACGGGCTGGAGCGTCAGCATGTCAGCACCACAGAGAGGGATGGTCTAAAGCCCTTTCCCCTAACACAGACCTCTCCTGTCAGCCCCAACCCACTCAGGGGGGATGGACTGTGTGTTCCACCGAACAGGAAAGAAAATAAGATCCCTGGGATGAGATCCTGCTGCCTCCATAGTGGTCCTCAGATGAGGTCACAGGTGGCCCCAGAAGTCACAGTGAGTTCCACAGGACACTGGAGATTATGATCTGTGATACAGTACACTCAAAAATATCTAGGGGCACCTGGGTGGCTCAGTTGGTTAAGTGTCTGCCTTCGGCTCAGGTCATGATCCCAGGGTCCTGAGATCAAGCCCCGCATCAAGCTCCCTGCTCAGCAGAGTCTGCTTCTCCCTCTCTCTCAGCCCCTCCTCCCTGTTTGTGTTCTCCCTCATGCACATGCTTTCTCTCTCTCTAATAATCTTGAAAAAAAAAATCTAAGTGTGTCATTCATGCTAAATCAAAGGCCACCTTCTCTTAGCTTCTAGAATAGAGAAGAAACAGCAGAGGTCAACTCTTCAAATGAAATAGGAAATCTTTTCACACAAGAAAACCCTCCTCTGTTGGGCAATCATAGTTAACGAGCTGCGTGCCTCACGCACACTCCTCCGGCAACCCTGAGGCAGCCCTGAGGAGGAGACACTGCCTTTCCCTCGAACGGAGGAGGGAGACCTGGCTGAGCTAGGCTGAGTCACTCCCTGAAGCCCACGGGGTCAGGAGAGGGTAGAGCAGTCACCGTGGCCTGGTCTCTGCCTGTCACCTGCACCAGCTGTGTGACGCTGGCCTGCTCAATGTTAGCTCTCGCGGCACTGGGAAAAGACCACCATTTCTTAATGTGCAGACCCAGACCATGGGTGAGCAGTATTCTCCTGTGAAGTGTTGGGCTGTAAACCTTTTAGGTCTCGTGAGGCACAGTCCCTGCTGTAACCACACATTGTCACAGTAGCGCAGAGCGGCCGTAACAGTATGTGAACAAACCAGCACGCTGTATATTGGTCAAACTTTATTTAAAAACAAAACAAACAAACAAACAAAAAAAATTGGCAGTGGACCCGATTGAGCTCATGGGCCAACTGGCCCTGGAACCAAAATTCCTGGGTTCAAATCCCAGCTCTGCTGTTTTCCAGCCGTGGGAACGTGGGCAGGTTTCTTCATTTCTCTGTACCTCAGTTTTATGACAAACGTCATTAGTTTGTTAACAAAAATTAATTACGAAATCTGCTAACAGTTAAAGATGAAATAAATTACTTATGTGTGTAAAATGCTCACAGAAGCGTTTGACCCTCCGTAGGCATTCAGTAAGTGTTTATCATTATTCATTATTTTTCAGTTTGTAGCAGAGGAACGCCTGGGCTGAAGTTCTCGAACACTGGAATTTTCTAGTACTGCAGCTAAAGAAACATATTCTGGTCCCAATACCCAGTGCTACGGCGAAGGGAGCCCTCCCGGGGCATCAACACCAATCAGGATGAAGGCCACCGCAGTGGGCTGGGTGGCAGCCCCGCAACCTACCTGTGCCGTCAGGCGTGGCACACACGTACGTGGGCAGCATCTTGACGGGAGCAAGGGCATGCGTCTCCTTGCTCAGACCGCGCTGCATTTCCACGTTCATCCTCCTCTTGACCTCCAGCAGCTGCTCACGGCTCAGCTTCAGAGCCTCCAGCGTTTTCTGGCGGGCTCGGTGCTGGTCAGCCAGCCGGTAGGCCACCGCCGTCACCATGGCTGCCCCCTTGCCGCTGCCATCCTCCGAACGCAGGAAGCGGACATCGCAGTCTGGCACAAGGCGCCGCACTGCCTTGTGAAGACGCTTGGCGAAGCTGAGGGGAAGAGATGGGGGAGGAGGGAGGTCCGCGGTGAGGGTCAAGGGTACAAAGGGCTCACCGCCTCAGCCCCAAGGCCGGGAGGCACCCGCAGAAGCAGAGGTGGCCCTGAATATCCTCTCCCCACTTGCCCAAGTTCGCACTCAACACCGCTCAAGCTCAGATTAACCATATGGGGCCACTGTGGCTGAGGGAAGGGGAACAGCCCAGTGCACACAGTCACACGAAGACCTCCCATCCCACACACCACGGCCCCTCCACCCAACACATCAGCCTCCGAATCAGGGGATTCTGAGACCAGCTACAATTCATGCTCTAGTGCTCCTTTCATTAGATGCTGCCTGGGAGAACCCCAAAATAGAAAAAGGAGAAAAGAAACTTTGGTCTCTTCGGGCAGTTTCTGCCGACAATCCCCAAGGTGTCTGAACAGCTCAAGACAAGTGTGTCCAGCAAGAAATTCTCAGGTCATGGCTGTGCTGAGCCACGGTCTCCGGGGCTTCACATTCCCAGTGTGGTCTGTGGGCAGCAGCACCCCCTACAGGCCCAGATATAGGGTCCCAGGCTGGACACTCCTGAATCAGAATCTGCCTCTTGACAAGAGCCCCAGGTGATTCACATGCACATTCAAGTCTCTGAAGCCCTGGACTAGAAGACCAGGTGAGACCTTTGGCATCAACCGATTCAGATAATGCAGGCACACGAACTGGTGCTCATATCCGGTGAAAAAGAGATAGTAAGTGGGCACAAAAGAGAGATCAAATCAATACCCAGGTCAGCCAGAAAGGCTTAGCCAGGGTGCCCTCTGGCAAAGAACACAGCACCTGAACTGACCACCCAGAAACATGAGGAGTCAAACAAGTAAGGAAACAAGTAAGAGAAACCTGAACTCCTCAGCAAGAGGGTGGCAGACAGAGCCTCATGGCCAGGAGAGCCCTGGCTAGAGCGCCAGTCATCGGGAGCCCTCAGAAATCACCCCTGCCCAGGAAACTACCCTCGCAACCCCACACACCCAGCTGGGAGCTTATTCTGCAAAGCCCCTCAGTGCCATGGCCCATCTCCACGGCCCCAAAAGGCCAAATGGACCTGGCCACGGCGTCACTAGGGTCTCTCGCAGGCTTGCTGGGGTCCCGGTGTGCTCTGGGGCCAGGGCACGCTGACTCACTGTGGGTGCTTCTTGTAGACGGAGCCATCCACCCCAATGGTAGAGCGCAGCCGCTCCTCGCCCTTGTTCTCCTTGATGCGCCGCAGCACGGCCGCCAGGGTCGCCGCACACAGGCTGGCCGAGCGCGTGGACACGATCTGGCAGATCCGGTGAGTGGCCACACAGTCCTCCTGTGTCGGGTCTAGGCCCAGCCGCACCAGCACCTCACGGGCCTTCCGGGTGCCATCCTTCTCCCTGGGAAAGAAAAGGACAGTGCATGGGCTCAAGTCCAACCCACTGGGGCCAGCGGGAGGGGGTCTGTGAGCTGACAAGGAAACTGCTCAGCTCCAGCAAACACCACCGCCTGGAGAGGACAGACATCCCGTTCGTGGCTCTGCCCATCGATGGGGAGGCAGAACAAGGGGAAAACACAACAGAACCAACAGGAGGCTCTTCTCCCAGACACATAGACACACACACACACAGTGCTCAGGAGCTTCTTTTTCCCAATGGGAAAAGCAGTATTTTTTATGTATATACTATGTAAGGACAAGGCGCTATTCTTATGGCTTCACACACCAAGCTCTGTGTGTGTGTGTATGTGTGTGTGTGTGTGTGTTGAGAAAGAGAGAGGAAGAAAGAGAGAGAAAGACATGAAGAACGAGCTATGTTTGGTCGTCTAGGGATAGACCCAACACTGTCCCTGCTACCAGTCACGCCACTGGGGATCCCATCCCGTTCTCTCACTATGAAGCAGTCAGCTCACCGCCTCTCCCTACAGAGCAGGCACTGCTTTAACCTACGCTATAGACTGTGCTAGTGTCTGCTGCCGTGAACTCCGCAGTCTTCTCAGGGGAGCTAAATGCCTCACAAGTATGCACTGTTCCATTCCATCGGGGTTTAATAAGCAGGCCCAATTCCCTCAATAGTTTCCACTTGAGGTCGCTGGAACAGTTTCACTACTCTCTTTAGCACCAAAGTCCCCTCCTCTCCACCATCTGGTCCCTGAAACAAGGAGGCCTCCTCAAGAGACAAGTGGAACTCTCAAGAACAGGAAACCAGGCCCAACTCTTTGGATACTGTTAACTGAGAAACAGGGTTCAAGGCTATCCTTACTCCCACCCGTGCCACTCTGTGAAATGCAGGCCTCTGCTCTACCTACTGGAACTAAATGGGTAGATCTCAGGGCCATCTGAAGACCTATTCTTCTGTTAGAGAAGGGGTCAGGACAGAGCCCTTTTGGAGAATCACCAACAGAGAAAGAAATGTCAGAGCTTCAGAAGAAAGTAGATGTGTCATCAAGGAACCCGCTGGGAGCCTCTGGCATCAAGCCAAGCCCCACCCATGCAACATCAGAAGCCACTTGGGTAGCAGAGAAGGGTAGAGACTATCTGAAAGGTTTAAGTCAAGCCAGAGGCCTGCCATGGCCCATGTTGCACAAGACCCTCTTGCTATCCAAATCTGAAGGGTCAAGGGCCAGTTCTTGTTCCTCATTCCCCAACAGCCCATCCCCCCTTCCAGAGATCCAGTGAACAGAGAGGGACCCGGAAGCTTACCCTTCAATATCTGAAACGTCTTTGGTCTCAAACTGGCCAGTGGCAAGAAGCCCTGGGCTGAGCTTCCCCCCGAAAAGCAGCTCTTCCTTGGCCATCTTTACCAGGATAAGCCTCACCAGTTCCCCCATGTACATCCCACTGATCATCTTCTCAAATCTGCAGGGATACAGACCAAACAATAAGGAATAGTCCTTGCTGTCAGTGAACTCCCAACTTCCCCATGAAGGCAAAAGGCACGCAAGGGAAGCTGGGGCACAGCGCAGTGCTAACTTGGGTGGCATTGCGGGGAGCCTCAATATTTATATCCAAGAGAAAAGGGCCAATATGGTCCAATTAGCAGCATGGGCCCAGCAACATCTCACACTGGCCTCCCTTTGCAAGGTCATTTGTGGATTTCTAGAAAAGCAGGTGCAAAAGACCCAGGGGTGGGGTGATGGGCAAGATTAGAAGGGCAGCCTGGGACAGACGAGAAGAAGTTCTGAATATCAGATGGTCCTGGGAATCTGGGAGTGGGACACGTTGACAGTTTCTGAGCAGGCAGGTGACAAGAGAAAGGCATGTTCTAGAAAGGCTGTCCCCAGGCTGAGAGCTATCAGTTAATTTATTTTTTCAACACTAGGTGATGCTGTTTTCTTTAGAAGCCAGTCTTTTTGGCTCAAAGGGTGTGACCCAAGAAACTGAATCTTCACCATTCTTTGTGGCCAAGAGGGCCCTTTCTTGGTACCTAAGGATATGGGGCCTAGAAAGGAGGCTCCCCCAGGGCCAGTGGACACTACTAAGCTGGGCTTCAGCAAAGAAACCCAGGGGGATGGGGTGAAGGGATTACGATGTCGGCTGGTACAATCTACGAGAGAGGAAGCCAGGCCCTCCAGAAGAGACTCGCTCAAGACCTAAGGCCAGGTATGTCAGGACTGGAGCTCAGGGTAGAGCTGGCCAACTTGCTTGAGCAGAGGGTGCACGTAAAATGTCCAAGCACCAGCACAGGCAGGTGGTGCGGGGGGTCACCGGACTTTACCCAGTAAGCAACTTGTGTGTCTGCCTCTCCTCTCCACCTTCTCCAGAACAGCCAGGGGACGGGTCCCATGGGGCTTGGAAGTGCGGGTGGTTACAAAAGCTTCTATTCCCCAGTTTCTTAACCAAAACTTTGTTTCAGTCACCATTTAGGAAAACATTTATCTAGAAATACATCAAGAGGCGGGTAAAGGTTTCTCCTGGAGTCCAACAGTGACTCCAGGGCTACCACGGCTGACATGTCACAGTCTATGTCCTCTCAGCCCTTGATCTGCCTCAGGCTGAGCCAGCGGTGTGTTGCCAAGGCTGGGCTGGCAATTCTGCCTGCAGACACTTCGAAGGGCCTACGACTCCTCTCAATGGCTTGGGTGTGCCTCCTTCTTGGAAGCAGACATTGAGTGAATGACTTTTCAGCCCATAAATTTTCACTAGCCATGGCAGACACAGCCAGTGTGTTCTCTGAAAGTTACAAGTAAGGGACTTGTGCTTCGGCGTGTGGGAGAAGCTGTTGACTTAAATAAACCATGCCTAGAAGAAGCAAGGACTCTCTCCCTGTAAAGAAAGACAGCCCATTGCTGAGCTGGCTTACAGAGTTGGGTTTTCCTCTCTCCGAGCAGAGATCAATGCCAGAAGCTTTCCTGCAATAGTCATAGCAACGAGAAGACCAGAAGGGGCCTGAATTGCTCAAAAACATTTTGTAATTCGGAGCTTACAGCAATCCCTGTTTCAAGATCTTTGATAGGGACATTGGGCCAACGTTGGTGTGTAATAATGACAGCGAAATAATGTTTTGTAACCATCAAAAGTACCTCAAGTCAAGTCTAGCCAGGCTGGAGAGTATAACATTCAAGGTGCAAAACACTGGAGGCCCTCCTGGTCCAGTCCGCCCAGGAACCCTGGCTGGGCCACAGGTCCAGGGAAGCAGCCAAGGAGGCTTCTAAACCAGCTTTTCCAGAGGCCTTGGGTCTGCCTACAGCTGGGTCCAGCTCAGCTCACAGGCGGCTCTTCTAGAGTCAGAGCCTCAGCCCGTGTGCAGGAGGCCAAGTGTCATAGCCCAGTCCTACGCAGGGGTAGGGGCAGCAGCTAGGGAGACAGCTTTCCGGGACCCTAAGCTGGGCCATCCCAAGATGACTTCTCTTCTGTCTCTCACAAACTATTTCTAGAGACACATTGAGGGTGGAGGAGAGAGCAGGGCCAACACTCAGGAAATGACATTCTAAAATGATGGCTCTGAAGGACAGAACCAAATTATTACCTATAATCTGGTTTGCCCACTTGTTTACTGGATTATAGAGCCCTCTCCACAATTTATAGTGACGACACATGTGAGGAACGCCACTCAAGGCACCAGGGGGTGCCTTCGCAACCTTTTGGGGACATAAAACTATAAAGCAATAGTGATAGCCACACCCGCCCCCGCCCTGGTCAGCCCCCTGCTTGGTTCCTGAGCCCACCCCGACGAGCCCACCGCCCACAGGTTGCTGCTCACAGTTGCTTCCCGGGGTTCAGGGAGCCCATGTCGATCTCCTGATCAAACTCAGTGCGGAAGTCATCAAGTGCGCCGTCGTCCCCAAAGGCCCCCCATTCCATGTTGATACACATCCGCCCCTCGTCGCCCTCCACCATGTCAATGTGGCGCATCTCTTCCATGTAGCAGGCATTGCTGCCCGTGCCTGGCCGAAACAAGGGACTGCTAAGCACCCATCTGCACTGGCCTCTCCCCAGCCCCCATCTCCCTCTTATTCCAGCATCCTTGGCCTGCCTCGAGAGGCTGGGATTCCTCAGTGTAGGCTCCTGAGGCACCCCAACATGATCCCATCCACAAGTACCCCCACCCACAGGTTCTGGCTCAGCCCTCCACAGTGACTGTACCATCATCTTCTAACACAAAGTACAAAGAATCATGCAGTCTATGGAGCCCTCCTCCCTCTCCTGCCCACATCCCCATCCGTCAGGCAGCACCAGCCCCCACACCCAGTGTGCTCACTCACCTACAATGAGACCAATCTCGCAATTCTGGTCATCGTAACCACAGGTCATCATGGTCCCAACTGTATCGTTCACCACGGCCACGATGTCAATATCAAAGTCCTGCAGGGATGCAAGAGGGGCTCTGGTCTCTACCATCACAGAAAGGTCACAGTTGTGAAGATGGAGAGAAAGAGCAGCAAGACACACAGCTCAGGTGCCTCAGGGCTACCCCTTCCTAACCCTACTTGGTGCCAAAGAAGGTTAGAGCTGGGAATCGGGTCCAGATCCCAGTCTGACAGCAATGACTCACTCCCTACCCTGCCTGTCCTCTCCACTGAGGCCACCAGCCCTGCGGTCAAGTCTATTGACATCACTGCATTCACAAGAGCCCCTCTTGCCACTGCTGTCCCCTTCTCCCTCTTCTCTTCTTCTTCTTTTCTTTCTCTCCCTCCTTCCCGGTGACCAGACCATGATCCCTGCCTCATTCCATCCTGATGCCAACATTATGCCAACATTCTTACTTGAAAATGATTAATCATGTCTTCTTCAGGTTTAAACCTGAAGGGTTTTTTGCTTGTACCAAGGCTGAGATTATTTATCCACCACGCTAATCTGAAGACCCCAAAGGCAAAAGGCAACTGGTTATTATCCATCATGATAATCTGAAGACCCCAGAGGCATCTCCTTACATATTAAGATCAGCAGTGTGGCAATCATTTCACAGTGTATGGATGCCAAGTCATTATGAGGCATGCCTTAAATTTAGCCATATGTCAACTGTATCTCAGTAAAGCTGGGAAAAATTTATTATTATTGGGTAAACCCAGCAGGGAAGGAAAAGAAAATCTCTCCTTTACAACTACAAGAAAGTTTTCCTGTTCATTTGAGGACAGACTGGGAAAGATTTCAGAGTAGACCCAAAAGAATATAAAGAGCCTCCAGACTCCATGCTCCTATCTCCCCATCCCTGCCCTCCCCTACTCACCCCTCTCCTCTGGATGGCCTTCCGGATCAGAGTAACCACGTCTTTGCCTTCCACACCACTGGACTTGAACCCCTTGGTCCAGGAGACCAGGAAACTCTGAAAAATGGACCAAGGAATGAATACTGATTCCTCACCAAACTCTGACCATACAACTCAAACAACCGTTAGTAAGCGGAGACTTCAATCACGGAGCTCAGCTAAACTACAACCGTGCTTAAAAATATTCATACTGCAGGACGCCTGGATGGCTCAGTTGGTTAAGCTGCTGCCTTCAACTCAAGTCATGATCCCAGGTGCTGGGATCGAGTCCCACATTGGGCTCCTTGCTCAGCGGGGAGCCTGCTACCCCCTCTCTCTGCCTCTGCCTGCCACCCTGCCTGCTTGTGCTCTGACAAATAAAATAAATAAATAAATAAATAAATAAAATCTTTTAAAAAATTTTTTTTAAAAATTCATATTGCCTCCTGACTAGCCTAGGAAAGAGAAATCGGGGCCCCATCGAAGCCCCAGAAAGATTAAATGAATGATTCCTTCATGATCTACTGCCTCCAAGAAGTGAGGAGAAGAACAGTCTTCAGAAATGCCACAATAAGAGACTCTCATCATGAACTCCCCAGTCATCGCTCTTCCAAGGAGCTGTATCATGATATTCTCCAACAAAGGAGTTCCTACTTTCCTATTCACTGTCCCCTACAAGGGATAAGGATAGCACACATATTGTCCTTTGAGGACGGGTGATCAAGACCCTCCCCAATACTTCTTCACCACACCCCCCACACCTGCACACACTCACCCACAAGACACAACTCTCAATACTCAGACCTTGTCCATGCAACTATCAGAGTCGCCTCTAAAAACCACAGAAGCAGCTGGCTCAAAGTTCATCCCAGACCTCCCAGCCCAGAAAATGAAGCAACAGAAGCGTCTGAAGAACTCAATCTTACCTCATCTAGTTTCGTTTGGACGCAGGGGAATGAGAAAGTAAAACCCAAGGGGAGCTTCTTGTCTTTGATTTGTAGCTTATCCATGAAGTTAGCCAGGCATTCCGCAATGTGGTCGAACAGCTAAGAGCACACGACACAGCAAGATGAGTGAGAAGGGAGAACAGCATGGAGATTAAGAGCATACCTAGACTTTAAGCTCAGAAACAAATTAGTTGAATGTGTATAAGATATTTACCCCTCTGAAGTCTTAATTTGCTCATCTGTAAAATGGGGGTAGATAACTGCACCTGCCCTCAGAGTTACCAAGGGATTAAATGAGTCAATGCATAGAAGGGCTTAACAGTAGTTAGTGCTTATTAAATACTGTCTTCCACTCAAACCGTTTATCCAAACCACTGTCAAAATAACTCTGAGAGAGGCAGAGGAAATCATAGGTAAAGCTGATCAGAAGTCGTCACATACCCTGGAACAGAACTCCCCTTGACATGAGTGCACTGCTGACTGGGGGCAGCCCATCTCACTGCCAAGAAGGATTCCAGCAGCCCTGTTAGCGTTCTATGAATGAACTTATAAGAAACTCTTATTTTTCCTCCATGCTGGAAAAGTAATTTCCCATGAACATTTCAAAGAAGTTATCTTTTGTTTTCTAACCTCAAAATGAAACATCAAGTGTGTCCCTGAAGAGCACTAAGAATAAACAGCGTTTTGTGGATGGGCAGCCTTACAACTGTGACCATGCCAAGCAGGACCCACAGCTCCTAAGAAAAAGCTGTATTTACAATTATCCAGCCTTTCAATCAGTCCCAAGGCCTCCAGTCCCATGGCTTCCTTCTTGCCTACTCAACATGCTCAAAGAGAGGCAATGACACCCCCCCCTTCCAGATGCTTACAGGGTGAGGCAAAGGGCATTCTGGAACAAAAAGTAAGCAGAGGCCAAAGAGACCAAGTAGATGCCAAGAGCCAGGTTGACCAGTTGGCAAAATCTAAAAGCCAAGGAAGGGGTGGGAGGTGGATGAGAACATACCTTTTCCTCTCCAGACAGAAGCAAGATTTCACTAAACCACGGGTTCCCAGGGGGCAACAAACATCACCACCATCATGTTACAAATGTAAATTCTAGGGCCAAACCCAAACCCACCGAATCAGAAGCTGTAGGGGTGGGGCCCTCCAGGTGATCCTGAAGCAGTGCTTTGAGAGCCACTGCACTAACTATGAAAGTATTTGCATTTACAAAGGAACTGAGAGGTTGGGGGTGGTAGAGTAAACTGAGAGGCCCATTGGCTCCCCAGATGTCTGAGATATGCTTCCTGGGAGCAATCCAGGAAGATAAGGCCACCCCCATCTAGAAGGGGGATAGCTCTAACAACTTCCTGCACTGATCATATCCCTGTCTGGTCACATGCAAAATTAGCCTCAGAAGATGCTGAAACTCTCCATCTCGGAACCAAAACATTCTCAAGAGCAAAGACTGGGGCAACGAAAAGGCTCTTCTCGCCAACAGGATCACCAATGCGTTAAGGGCCAACTATCCTGAGCAGAAGCCAAGTATTTTAATATGTACATAAGGTTTCTAGACAGACACTCAGCAAGTTCTGTCCGTCTGTTGGAAAGCAGACCAGAGACAAAATTTACAATACAACCCAATTCCCAGCACTTCCTTCCTGGTAGTCATGTCAAAATGATCTTTAGTAAAAATAATGTAAAATAGTAAAAATAGGAAGAAATAGTAAAAACAGGAAGTTGCAGAAGCTCTGCAAAGAGAGGAGGCCAGTCATCAGAGATGAAGGGAGGAAGAGCTTAAGAAGGGGGAAAGGCAAAATGGTTTCCCTCCTCCAGCTCGATGCACTGCTCCCTTTCCAACTGTGCTGCCAACAAAGAGAGGCAGTGAAGTACCACAAACTTACACAGTAGCCACTAGCCACCTGTGGTGATCTTAATCACTCAGAATCTTAAAAAGGGGAAGATACACTGTGAGAAGTTCTCCAGGTCAGTGCTCAGTTAGAAGAACCTACAACTCTTTAAAAGCAGGGAAGAGGTGACCATCTGCTCCCTTAACTGGAAGATTATCTTCTCCTGTACTAGCTGATGATCTGAGGATAAGATACCAGGACAAAGAGCTAACACCTTCCTGTCATAAAAAGGCTCAAAGGGCACCATTTCATGAGGTTAGAAAAGGTTTCCTTTTCCTTATTGGTCTGAGAATGCTCACGCCCTTTCCCACAAGATACACTTTAAACATCCAAAGTGGCTGCTATTATGATTTGAAATTCACTGCTCTCAAGCGGGAAGTTCGTTTGCTAGAAGACAGATTTTATCCTGGGACCCACACTGCCCAAGTTCACAGATCTTCAGAAATCTCTGCAAGTTTAGGGCTTGGTGATTTGGTCTTGGTCTTAACTAAATGTTATGTTTAAAATCCATTTGTTTTCCACCAATTAAAAGATTGATACCTATGATCCAAAAGAAAAGGAAAATATGGGGGGGAAAAGCACCAGTAATTCCACCATTAAAACCACCACCATAGGGGCGCCTGAGAGGCTGTCGGTAGGTAGATCATCTGCCTTCGGCTTAGGTCATGATCTCCGGGTCCTGGGATTGAGCCCCACATCAGGCTCCCTGCTCAACACAGTCTGCTTCTCCCTCTCCCTCTGCCCCTACAACCCACTCATGCTCTCTCTAATAAATAAAATCTTTAAAAAAATAAAATAAAATAAAACGGCCACTACAAACTTCTTCCAGTTTTTTGACCAACTGTTTTCTGCTTTTAAGCAGAGTATGCTTTCAATTCTTTCGAGTGAAATAAACACCTATATTTTCTTCTAGTTTTTTTTAAATATTATTTATTTATTTGAAAGAGAGAGGGAATGAGAGCAAGCACAAGTAGGTAGAAGAGCAAAGGGAGAGGGAGAAGCAGACTCCCTGCTGAGCAGAGAGCCCAAAGTGGGACTCTATCCCAGGACCCTGGGATCATGACCTGAGCCGAAGGCAGACACTTAACCGACTGAGCCACCCAGGCGTCCCTTTTCTTCTAGTTTTATGTTTCATTTTTATATAGCATTTTTCCATTTATTCAAAGTCTTTGAACCATCACAATAGCTTTAGTTTCCTCGAAGTGGGTCTTTTTTTTTTTTTTTTTTTTTTAATTTGTACTAAAGCGTTGTTTGTGGATACTGGAGCTAAGTGACCAACCCCATAGAGCTAAAATTTGTCCAGCCCCAACATAAAAACAAGGAAAGCAGGTTTCCCCTCAGCGCTGTCCCCTGGGACAAATAAAGAGTCTAACAGCAGTTTCTCCCTCAACAAATTCTCTTCATTGTCTGAAATTCCCTTCTGGGGGCACCTGGGTGGCTCAGTGGGTTAAAGCCTCTGCCTTCAGCTCAGATCATGATCTCAGGGTCCTCAGATCGAGCCCTGCATCAGGCTCTCTGCTCAGCAGAGGGTCTGCTTCCTCCTCTCTCTCTCTCTCTCTCTCTCTCTCTCTCTCTGCCTACCTCTCTGCCTACATGTGATCTCTGTTTGTCAAATAAATAAAGTCTTAAAAAAAAAAAGATTTATGCAATTCCCTTCTGAAGTGGGGGGTCCAGTAGAGTGGGAAGAATAGTAGACCAGGAATAAGAAGGCTCTGCTCCTTCTACACCCTAAGGCCTAAAAGGTAACCACCCTGGGAGGGCATCTTACTGGATTTCATGTTCTCTATTCACTCTTCCATTGAGTACATGCTGGAAAGAAAATCAGCAGGGGGGGATCCAGGACTCCCATACTGCCTAATTCCAGGAAGTACCACTCACGTGGACCACATCCATCACACAGCCTACCAACAGGACAGAGCCCCGGAGAATTGGGACAACACCTCAATGTGGCTTTGTGTTGTGACTCTGCCCTTCCCACCCCTATGATCTAAGGCCAAGTCATTTACTCAGGGTTTCAAAACCTAATTCGACATCTGTAAAGTACGTTAACAGAGGCACTCAGCCTCATAGGGTCCGGGGGTTGGGGGGGGGGGGCGCAGATAAAAAGAAATGCACACATAGCCTTTGCTCAGCCTGTCACACAACAGGTCATCACGGGTCAGCTCCTGAGGGTCCCTCATCCACTCCAATGCATGTATTACTTTCTGCGTAGGGTGGGCTGTGTCCCCTGAGGTCCAACTGCACTGTAAGCCCAGGAGGGAAAAGGCCAGGGGACTTTGATTCCCAGCAAGGGTCACTGCCCCATGCACAGGAGGAGCTCAATACATGTTTGGAGATTATCACAGACCAATTCCATCCTTTCTGCTTTTTCTCCTGGCTATTACTGAGAGGATTCTCAGTATGTGGATTTCACATTTCTTCTCTTATCCACTCCTTTCACTGTTTAGATGCTCCAGAAGCCACAGGACACGAGGATGAGGAAATGTGATTCGGAGCAATGTGGAAGCATGCGGTGCCCACTCCAGTACCAGCTGGGGCAGACACCCCAAAGCCAGATTTTGATGTTTTCTCAAAAGGCTTCTATCCCTGTGCGCAAAACCTCTTTTGTCGTAGACAGGCAAGAAGAGAGAGCAAATAACCATAAAGATAAAGGGCCAAGTTCCATCGCCCTGTGATGCGATGCTAACAAGTGTGAGACCAAGAGGGCTACAGAATGACCACAGGGGCAGACCTGACTCTGTGTGTTCTGCCTCGCCACTCGATGGCACCAATAACAACCACAAGTGTCCAGTAGGGCGTGTCAGGCCTCCCGACAGCAGGCTTTCATCAATTACCAGCCCGTGCAAGCAGACCTCCAAAGTCATGGCAATCAAACCACCACCCACTGTGGCCCATCCAGACTCCGGGGTCTCACACGCATGCTCTCCGCGCTCTAGTCTGTGTGCACCTCTCCTGATGCAGGTGCCTCACTCCACCTCCAGGCACAGAAAGGGATCACCAGGCAGAGAGAGGACAGAGAATCTGGGCCTCAGACAGGGTCTCCTCCCTCCAGACCAGAGGAAGAGCAGCGTCTATGCCTGTGGGGCCCAGAGCCCAAGCAGCCACTCTGGGGGTAGGGTCCTACCTGGGTGCCGCTGCCTCGCATGAGGTCCTCGGGGATGGCATAGATCTGGTTCTCCATCTCGACCTTCTGGAGCCCATTGTCTGTTACTCTTACCCGAAGCACACGGAAGTTTGTCCCTCCGAGGTCCAGAGCCAGGAACTCTCCGTGTTCTGCAGAGAGACGAGGGACCGCTGTGAGTTCAGGAAAGAGAAGATCCTCACAGAGCCCAAGACTAAAAACACATGAGTCCCTCCATAAACACTGGCCATCTCCCAGTGATAGGTAGCCAGTGGGTCTTACTTTTTATCACAGACATTTAGGTATGGTCTGATCCTTTTTCTTCATGCTGAGCACTTTTATATTACTTTTAGAATTCACACAATAATGACACAGTCTTACACCCAAGTATGGGGTACCCAGCCTCTCACAAAACTATTTCAGGGGCTTTCAGCCAAGTCCCCATCAAGCTCAAGAGGCCTACCAGGCCCTATCCCAGGAGGTCACACCTCAGCTTTGTTCTTCGTGCTCCCAGGACATCCAGCACACTGTTCTAGGCCTGTGGGCCTCTGGGCTTTCAGCCAAATCGGGGTCCCCATACAAAATTTACTTTTTTTTTTTTCTTTTGAAGATTTTATTTATTTGACAGAAAGAGACACAGCGAGACAGAGAACACAAACAAAAGGAGTGGGAGAGGGAGAACCAGGCTTCCTGCAGAGTGGGGAGCCTGATGCAGAGCTCGATCCAGGATCCCGGGATCATGACCTGAGCCAAAGGCAGACGCTTAACAACTGAGCCACCCAGGTACTCCCAAAATTTACTTTTAATGTCTGCATACAGTGATCGCAATGTCCTGTGGCAGGATAAAAGGGTCACGTGATAAAGTGAATGAATACAAAGAGCTGTTAACTTAGGAGGCCTAGCAAATCGGCCAACCAGGTGCCCCCCCAAAAGATCCCAGGCTTATGTGAGAGAATGCTGACCCAAAAGTATGCTAGAGTCAGGCCACTCAGCTGTTCCACTCAGACAGGCCCCAGAGCTGGGGTACAGGGGGTACAGGGAGACTCCACAAACACAAGTGGGTCAGGATCTTCAGGTGTCCACCAGGAAGGCACAGTCCCTTCTCCCCAGGAAACAAGCCGCGTAGACAGAAAACGTCCAGATTCTAGACAATAATACAGCTGGCTGCAGGGACATGCTCCACTGTATGGCACAGAATAGAAATGCTGGAGAGATGCAGGGGCCGGCGACAGCTCGGGGAGGTGGGCGCACCATCTTGGCAGCCTCCCTCTGCCAGCAGGGGCTCCACCCTCTTCAACGGCCCTGATGCACACCTTCTTGAAAAATACAGTGTTACTTTCTGGGGAATTCACTTACAGGCATGTTTGCCAACACTCAGCCCATTTCCCACCGGGTGACTGGCCACTGAAGTGAGGCAGCATGGGCTGGTGGGGCAGCGGTGCGCTCTGACCGGAATGAGCCAACAGGGTTCCCTTCTGCGCCCAGGCCCTGGGAGGAGCAGGAACTGCTCGGCCCTGAGAAAAAAATACTCCTACCCAGCTCCCTGAGGGCACTACCCACAGCCT
Organism: Neogale vison; assembly: GCF_020171115.1. Taxonomy (NCBI): domain Eukaryota; kingdom Metazoa; phylum Chordata; class Mammalia; order Carnivora; family Mustelidae; genus Neogale; species Neogale vison. Next base: position 95,252,345 of record NC_058098.1, on the reverse strand, counting down.
CTACAGTCCGAAGGGGCAGCCTGGGGGAGAGGGATGTCATTCAACCAAGATTCCGTGGGACTTGCCTCTACACATGTGGCCATCTGGCAGGAGCCAACACGCACAGCCTGGGTCTGGAGCCCACGTTACCTTGTCAGCTATCCGGCCACGTTCTGGCCGTGGCAAGTTCCTGAGGCTCGGCCACCTCACCTCTGTAGTGGGGGCATCATGACTCAAGTGGTTGTGGGGAGGCAAAAAGCTAGAGAATGTGCCCCAACTGCCCAACACAGTCCCGAGAACTTAGTTTGGGGCATACTCTGTAGATTCAGGAAACGTTCCATCCAGGCATCCACACAAGGCCCAGTGCCACACTGGAGTCCTCTGGGCTCTCTGTTAGGGCTGCCTCTCGGGCTGAAAAGCAACATCACCCTCACCAGCGGGGACTTAAGAGACCTAAGAAAAGCCATTGGCATCTGCTCCCCACCCACACCCCCACCCCGTGACTGCAGCATTTCCTCCTCAGGGGCACTAATTTCCTGTCCCCTCCCTGGCATCTGGAAAGTCTCCCAACCCCACTGTGCTCGACAGCCGGGACACCCTCAACCCCTCCGGGTGATTCTGCCCTTCTCGTGGCCATGGGCAACTTTTCCAGGCACTCCAGTTCCAAGCCTCCCCTGGTGGTGGGAACCCAGCCAGACTGCAGGAAAAGCTATGTGGTGGTTGTCATGGGGGATGAAAAGGAAAATCAAAGACGAACTGCCTGCATCAGCACTCTGGGGCCTAGGACGCGGGCGATGCGCTGAATCGGCGGCCACAGGGGTCATGACTCAAGGCCAGCCCAGCCTCCGTTCCCAGGAAGGAATGTCATCCCTTGCTTTCTTTTCAGACTCTGCCGGAACAGACATTCCTCTTGGCATGCCTCCTCCCCGGCACCCCTGTTCTGCAAACACGTACGATCACAATTACCACAGCCTAGGGCTGGATTCCTTCCAGGTCTAGTATCTCTGAGGCAGACCCAGCACCATGACTTCTAGAGCAAATACGAAGGTGACTCCCCTTCCCCCACCCCGGACACTGAACAGATCCTTCTAGTGCCCAGCCCCACACCGTGCATGAGAGGCCCCTGCAGAGCCGGGTGAAAAGCTGGGCCTTCAGCAACAGGCAGACAGGCTTTGATCTGATATCCAGCTCAGCTGCTTCACTACTTATGCGGCCTGAGCACGTCACCTCCCCTGTAGAACAGGGCCCATAGTACGGACTTCTCCCAGGGGTCATGAGTCTGGCACAAAATACAGAACATGCTATGTGTGAATATGAAGGCTCACAGGAAGCCGTCAGTAAACGGCTGCTGTCATCACTCTTCCTATGCCCCTTTGGTTGATTGTGTAGTTCTCCTCAACCCCTCCAATCCCCACTTACACCTACTCGTAGCACAAGTCCCACATCTACTATGAACTTTCCAGAACATTCCAGAAGCCCAGGGCAGACAGCATGGGTGTGTGTGATGGGGCGTGAAGGAACATCACATTTATGGGCCTGGGACTACCAAACTGGACAGGTGGGAGCAAAGCTCTGGGGCAGAAAAACGTGCTTATGGTAGGTTTCTTAAGAAAGTGCACAGGCCATGTGACATGGCCATGAGGACCCAGGAAGATCCAGAGAGATCATTCTGCTGAATGATGGCTGCTATCTGAGGCAACACATTAAGAAAACATCTCCTATTGCATTTGCTCACTGATGGTTCATTTGTTAAGCAAAATGTCTGAGTACCAACTGATTAATAACATGAGACCATCAGGCCAGAGGCAAGGTCTCCTTCACTGCTGAGCATGTCTGGAAAGCAATTAAACTTTCTAAAAGTAGTAAAATACAAACATCTGATTTCTTAAGAAGCTCAAACAATACAAAAGTGGGGAAAATTAAAAGCAAATATCCCTTTTCTCCATACCCCAAAAGTAATCATTATTAATGTTTCTCAGGTGTCCTTAGGTACATTTATTTTATAAAGACACAGAGGCTGTTAACAGATACCCTCAGAGAAAAGGGACTGGAATTGCTGGTTCTTAGGATGTATGCTTTTAATTTGAAGACACTGCCTAAAAGTTCATTCCTAAAAGTGCTCAACGATTTCCACACAAACCAACGTCTGAGTTTTGTTCTCACCAAGGTCTCATGTTATGTGGCAATTAATCTTGGCCAACCTCCTTGGTCAACGTGGTATCTCATTTTTTAAACTGGGTTTCCTTCTACTGTGTAAGGTTATACATTTTGAATTATCTGTTGTTGACTGGCCTTTTTGAATTCCTTGTTCTGTGAAATTTCCTATTCACATCTTTTGCCTTTTTAAAAAATACATTCAGGGACACCTGGGTGGCTCAGTTGGTTAAGCGTCTGCCTTAGGCTTGGTGGGGAGCCTACTTCTTCGCTTGTGCTCTCTCACTTTGGCAAATAAATAAAATCTTTAAAAATATATATTCATTATTTCCTTAATAACCTAAAAGCACTCTTTGCATATTAAAGAAAACAGTTTTATTGGTGGTAAAATTACAACTATTTTTTCCAGTCCAATGTCTGTCTTTTCACTTTATTTGTGGTATTTTTGCCATGCAGAGAAACACTTAATTTTTATGTTGTCAAAATATTTATGGTTTCTGGGTTTTATGTTAAATCTGTACAAATTCTAAAGATTACATGAGCTTGCCACCTTTCCTAACTCTCCCCAGTTCCTCCTGAATGTAGCTACCACCACTGCTGAAGTGAAGGAAGCGAAGTTTGAAAGTGTATTGGAAAGACCAAATTCATCTTCTATTTTCTTTTTTGTTGTTTAAGCCCCCATCCCGCCCTGCCTCTCCCTGGGGGAAGGTACCCCACTAGGGACACCCAGCTGCTCACTGCACAGCCATCATTTTGGGCAAATTGACCCAGATAGGCGGCCGGCCCCTCCCTTCATAAAATTCAGCTGCAGAGAATGCAGGCATCCGTCCGGCTACCTCTCACATGCCAACCAAGTACTCTACCAGCTCCCATTTCCTACTTTTTAATGGGACTTCTTTGGAAAACAAAGCCCAGCACCCTGTCTTCATCTCTCTCATCCCTGGGACAGAGCTCAGATTTCATCACTGGCATCTGGATTACTGTGGTGATAAAACAATGGAAAGACAGAGGCAGGTGTGGGGGAGGTTTAGTTTTTGAGGGCCCGACATGTAGGGGGTTTTAACGGAAGAAAAACATTTGTTAAGTGATGGTCACTTTGTTTATAAGCTTTATCTCATCAATCTTCAGGAGCCCTATGGGGCATCATAATAGCCATTTTCCAGACGAGAAAACCGAGACTCAGGTCAAGTAACTGAAACCAAGATCCAAGTTCGGGTTTGGTTCTCCAGCAAAGTTTTCTCCTTGACGAGCAAGGAGGCTGCTCATGGGAAAGTTGTAAATCCTCAAATAAGGAATTCTTCATGAATAACTCCAAGAGCATAAAGCCCAGAGGTCACCAGCAGCCTCCAAGCTGGCCTAGGTGGCAGAGGAAGTGACACTGTGGTTTAAAGTTCAGTCATTTGGTTTAAGGTCACAAAGGGGTAAGTGACTGCTGGGTTTCATGAACACATGTCCATCTGACCCCAGTGCCCGTGCCTGTCCCACCACACCACACCCAAATTGTTCCTGGAAGCTAAGGAGGACCTAGCACAGAATGAGGCACGTAAGCAATAAAGTGGTGAAAAGGAAAGCCAAGATGCCCTCATCTTTATTAGAACTGCAGTCCATCCCTCCCTCCCCCAGGCCTACTGGAAGGCAAACACACACCCGCTGGATGGAGGTGACATCCCCCCATCCCACCGGAGCCCAGGATCCCAGGACCCTCTAAAGCTTGTTGATACAGTCTTTACTGATGGCCACAAATCACTGCCATCTCTCAATCACATGGGACCTCTGTTCCCACCAAGCCCTCTCTGGCAAAGGTCCTCCTCATTAAAAGCATCCCCCCCAAAACCAGGTAAGAGAAGGGGAACCGACGCTCTTCCACAAGAAAGCAAGGACTTGAGCCAGCACTGCCAGCCCACGGTAAAGTGGAACTGGCAACAGGAGCATCTGGTCGTGTCACCCTCCATCCAATTGCCCAACAGTCAAGATCCAAGTCGTTCATCTGGCGGAGGGTGTGTGCTGACTCATTTCCCACCCTGATCTACCATTCTGCCCACTTTCAGTGGGGCTCTTATCAAACACTGAAGGTCAGCAAGATAAAAGGGTTTCAGTTTCCCCTGGGAACTCACCTGTCTGGGTGGGGGGTGAGGGGGAGGCTGTGGAGGACTAGAAATGCATCAGACCGGCCGCCTGAACAGGACAGTCACCGTCATGTTCTCGGATGAGACCTCAGGAATGGGTCCCGAGCAGGCCATAACTTCAGCATTGTTAGTAACACAGAGGTGGCCAGCACCTGGCAAGGTCTGCACAATTTTTGAGGAAGGAGAGGCGAGGGCCAGCTGGATTTTCCAATAGGATCTATTTTACATCATTAGGTACTTGTCACTAATTAAAATAGCTCACCACCTGTTCCTCCCATCAGGCCCTTGGAGCACTGTGTCTACCAGGGCTGGACTTGCAAACAGGCTGCGTCTGGTTTTGTATTTTGAAGCAGCAGTGCCCTCTGTCAAAGGTAACTATGTTCAGAAGGGGCAGCACCCTGCCCGTCCAGGGTTGGAGCCAGAGCTTTTTCAGAACACACTCTAGAAGCCCCTCTTTGAACAAGAGGCTTTTAGGCAGTGTTCCCAGGGTTCTCGGGACCAGTGCAGGTGGCAAGGTCTGATCTTTGTGGGTTAAGGAAGGCCAGTTAAGGCACAACCTCACCTCCCACCTCCACACTTCCAAGTTTGTATCTTTCCCTTACTGTTATTGTCTTAGATACGGGGTTCCATAAAAGATTTCATTTTGTTTACAGTTGGGAATGGGGTTAAAAGAAAAAAGTTTTAAAAGTCACTATTTTAAGAGTCAGACCCAGAATCTATTCTAGGACCTGCCAACAAAATACTTCCCATTCTGCAATCAGCTATTTCAACAGTGAGCAGCACTGAACATGGTACTAAAAGCTTCTCCGCTATCGGGTGCTGTACGCAAACCCAGTCCCTGAGAAAGGGAGCAGTGAGATGCACTGTGGCAAGCCCATGACAGAAGGAATGACTTGCTTTGCTGGGACAAGCAAAAGTTCTAGCCAGGCCCGAATGATGGTATGAAGTTGCCGGACAGGGAAAAGGGGACACAGGTAAGGGTGTAGAAGTTCACAGAATGTTCAGGGAATGACATGTCAGGAGTGGCTACAGTGTAAGGCTCCTACCACATGTAGCAAATACCAATGCCGAGGACTCTGGATTTTAAGCACAGGGTCAGCTTTGTTTTCGAGAGGGCTTTGGTAGCCCTGCGGACCACGGATCTAGCACTAGGGACACCAGTGAGGAGGATGTTGTGAGATAGTCGGGCCAAGCAGGGTTCTGGGGCCATGTACAGTGGTCAGTCACCCAAGTCTGTCCAAGACTGACATGCAGCTTCCAGTGCTAAAACTGAGAGAACCCTAGGCATACCAGGATGGCTGGTCACCCCCGACCTTGCTAGATCCAGCCATAAAGGACATCGCCTCTTATCACCTAATGCCAGAGGCATGCAGCCTTGAACTTTGAGGTAGGTCAAAGACCCACATCCCATACTGTCACATCCAGTTCCTAAGTGGCCCTTTAATAATTCAATGCCCCCAGAGGGACTAGCTCCTGCCTGCTGTACCACAGCAGGAACATTTCCAGGGGCCCCAGATGACTCCACTGAACATTCCAATCTTCCCCGCCATAGCTCTAGGTTGGAGAGCTTGTTTATGCTCTGCTTTTCAAGTGCCTGCTAGGCTAGCACGCAGCCAAGAGAATGCTTGCTCTAAGACTTTATGGCACAGACTCCAATTAAGAGGACTCAAAAGAGCAATTTGCAGGTCCTGGACAGGTAAGCCAGCAAAACTACCTTTGGCAGGCCCAGGCTTTGAGGCCCGTATTTCCCATGTACCTGGAACCACCACAGCTACTACCATACCTGGTGGCCTCTTTTTAAGCTCTAGGATCCCAGCTACTCCATTAGAAGGCAAAGCAAGCAGGTCTCCACTCAGCTCAGAAATAAAGTCACTCCATGTCATTAAAGGTATCAAATCCCAGTGAATGCGGGTGTCTAGTACAGTCAAAGAACAGGGTAATCGCCTCTTCTACGATCTTCTATGACGTTGGTCTCCTAATCATCTTAAGCGATAGGATACCAAATGCCAAAATGGAAAACTAGAGAAAAACAGAGCTGCTCCAATTGAAAGAAGGGAGCTGGAACACAACTAACACATTACGTACCCCCAAAGCTCCCAACACACACACCATTGGAAAGCATCATGCTGGGGTTCTGATACTGAAGAAGCGTTTCTTAAGCTCAAAAAACGCTCCAGTCACAGAAGTGTTCCCAGAGATGCGAAACCACTTTTCAAAGGATTAAAACGTGTTTTAATCCGCTGGGTGTGTTCAGATTTTCAGGCAGGCCCAACAGGAGTTCAAGTCCTGTTTCAGGATGTATTAGCCGTACAATGTCAGGTAAATTACTAGAAACCTCGGGTTGCATCATTTTTTTAGAGGAGATAGTAATGACCTCTCTAGCCAGTACCTCCCCTCCACCCCCACCAAACAGGGACGCAAACATGCGTGTGTGTGTTTGGCCAAGAGTCAATGCAATGAATATGTAAGGTGTTTGGCACAATGCCTGCTACGTGTAAATGTTTAATAAACTACAGCTACTCTCTATGGAAACCACTTATCGATACAATCTTTGGTTTATACTGTCGGCGCCATATAAATCCACTAACTTGTTTGTGTGCTGGTTACTGATCAGTCCCCACTGCACGTCCGTTGATATAATGCTGAGCAACCAAGATAAGGGTTCCTTGCGGGTATACTCGCCTCCGTGCAACTTCCCGGCAGCCTCGTCTCTCTCTATCACATTGTGTGCTTACATTGTATGACTGGGTACCATTCTGTCATCATTGGAACCGTGGAAGCCTTATCTCCCCAAGGACAATTTTCACTCTTTGAAGGTGGGGTACAAGGCAGTTTCAGCATACTGCTGCCCCAAAGGACCCGCCTTGGTGGGGACTCTACAGAACCAAACCCAAGAAACAGGCCTGAGTTACTGGCCGAAGAATGCATGCATTGTGCTAGCGGGCAGCAGGGGGCGAGGGGAGGGGGGTAGGAGGCAGAGAAGAATGACATGCATGGCTAGTGGTGTGGCTAAGCCCCTGGGCATTGAGACTTGGTGGGCGGGCTTAAAATCAAACACTTCCATTAGCTCACCATGTGACTCTGGGCAAGTTGCCTCATCAAACGAATCTAGTTTTTCTATAAAATGGGTTTCCTAGTGCCTACCACTGAGTCACGATCCAAATTAATGAGATTGCTCAACGTCAGTGCTCAGCATGGCAGCTGGCCTAAGCTTACAGCCTGTCGTTGTCCCCCCCATCTCATCGCCCCCTGCTCTCTCGGCAGTTCAGTCTTGCTGGACGATATACTCACCTGAGAAAATAACTCCCAATTCAGGGAATTGGGAAAGGACCAAATGACTGATACAGCGAAGGCTTCAACTCACTGGGCCTTACAAGGCATCTTTATAGCTAAACAATCTTGGTGCGACAAGAGGATAACAAAGACACTTTACTTCTGGAACTTGCATCTGGGATATGAGCAGATTCTCAGCTGGGTTGTACTTGAGCTTCTTATTTTAATGGTACCAAGCCAACCCCTATCTGGGATGCATTTAAAAAGATGATAACCCAGGGGTGCCTGGGTGGCTCAGTGGGTTAAAGCCTATGCCTTCGGCTCAGGTCATGATCTCAGGGTCCTGGGATCGAGTCCCGCATGGGACTCTCTGCTCAGCAGGGAGCCTGCTTCCTCTTCTCTCTCTCTGCCTGCCTCTCTGCCTACTTGTGATCTTTCTCTGTCGAATAAATAAATAAAATCTTAAAAAAAAAGATGATAACCCAATCTGCTCTGGAAACTTTTTCAGCAATAGGAGTGGATGTAAATTATGAATCCTATGGCCACGGAGTCAGGACGCCCCCTGCTTAAGGCCTAACCTCTTCACCTCTTCACCTCTGCCATTCACTGGCCATGTGTGACCTTGGCAGTCACCCACTGCCTTTGGCCTTGGTTATCTTATTTTTAAATTGGAAGTCTCTCTTGGAGAGTCTGCATGGGGAACTAAACAGATTATGTAAATTGCCTAGCAGACACTATGGGTGCTCATTAAATGGTATCAATTATTCCCAAGTTTTTACTCTGCAGATAGAACAGTTCCATTCTCCGAAAGTCGGATGAGTCCCTGGGATGCATGTGGTAAGCCTGCTGACAGGACTGGGGCTAGCACCATGATCACACACCCAGCTATGGCTTAGGGAAGGGCTGCCTATGGAGAGCCCAGAGATGGCGGGGTTCCTGGCAGATAAAAACACATGCTTTCTTTATTCAACTCTGCACTGAAAACAAACAAACAAACAAAAAAGCAAAACAAAACAAAACAAAACAAAAAACAAGAAAAGGTTAAGGAAGGGTACAGACAACAAATACTGGTGAGGAGGAGGGGCAGGTGTCAGTCTCACACTGTTGGTGGGAGCATAAAATATAAAACAGAATGGTTTGATCACCTTGGGAAAAAAGTCTGGCAGTTTCTTGTAATAAAAATTTACCCACCAAACTTTAAGAGCCAGAAAGTCCACTCCTACTTGTTTACCCCTGAAAACTAAGGCATGAGTCCACAAAGAGGCTTGTGCAAAAATGGCTATGGCAGCTTTAGTCCTAATGGGCAAAAACTGGAAAGAGCCCAGGTGTCCCTCAATATGCACCCCACATAGGCTTCCAAACATACCATGAAATCAGCAACCAAAGGGAATGAACTACTGATAAACACAACCTAGATAAAGCCCATGGTATCATAGGTAGATGAAGACTTGCATAAAGAGTAAATACCAGATGACTAGATTTATGGAAAGCTGTTCAACAGGCAAAACTCATACACATGGAAAATTTAAAAGTGATTGCTTCTGGCAGTCAGGCTCAGGACTGCCTGGGGAAGGGGCACAAGGGAACTTTCTAGGCTGGTGGTAATGTCCTCTCTCTTGATGGGGGTTGTATTAAATATATACACTGTTATTAAAACTGTATGTATCTGTCAGCTCATTGGATGATACTTACAATTTGTCATCTCACTGTATGTAAATTTTATATTAAGAAGGAAACAAATACTGACATCTAGTGAGTAAAGTGCACACTGAAATTGTGGGGCTGAAATAAACTTGATTTCTGTAATTTACTCTGCAGATGCACCAAATAAAACAAGATAGACTGATGGGTAGAAGCGTGGATGAGAACGGTAAAGTAAATTTGGTAAAATATCAATGTAAGAGAACCTAGACAGTCTGTATATAGATGTCCGTTATACAATTCTTTCAACTTTTTAAAACTGGGGGGTGGGGGAGGCAGAGGAAGGGGGAGGATTTTTTTATATACCCTGACGGCCATCTGAATAAGATATTCTTGGCCCATCTACATGTATTTCATTTTTCTCTATGCCAATGACATTTCTGTACAAAGATGGTCCACACAATCTATGAAGTGTGGCTATTTTAGAATCAGCTCCCCTGGGCTTGGTGTCCACTTTCGTTCCTTTCCTTCTCCCACAGACCTCAAACCACTACATGGAGGTTCATTTCCCTTCAGTAGAATGGAGACCTGCATCATCAATGGCCAGCCTAAAGCTTCCTGAAGTCTCTCCCACACTTTCCACCAGGACTTTCATTACCGTTGGGCAGCTGGGGCCCACAGAAATAAGAGTTAGAACCTGGTCCTCGCTCCCAAATGCAGGGGTTCTGGTGATAGGGATGAACCCTCCAAAAGGAAGGACCCAGAAGGCTTACCCACCCTGCCTCAGTGAACTTGGTGCTGGCCATGGCTCTTGCAGAGGTGAGTGATGGCTGCACAGGACTTCATTTATAGAACACGTGGGAAGGTCACGTATTTGCTTTTCCCTTAATTCTTGGTCCTCCAGTCCCCTAATGGTACAAATGAGGAAACTGAGGATCCGGGCATATATGAACTGCTTGAAGGCCCACAGCTTGACTTCAACCCCATTTAACATAGAATTCTGATCCTCACCCCGCTCAACACTGCCCTGGAAACACCTCCTCACCCCTCACCCCCAGAGGAAGCCGATTTTACAAACGCCCACTAGGACAAAAACTGGGGGACAAGCTTTTAAGGCAGCATCGTTCACACTGCACGCTGAAAAAAAAAACCTCAGGGGCTCCTGACCAGCAGCTTTTTTAAAGGAATAGACAGCAATATCCAACTGCACCACATATAAGAATAGACATTGGTCCTTGCAACTTGTTTCAGCTCTGTATAAATATTTATACACGGGTGCTGCTTGGTGTAAGCACGCAGTCCAGAAAAGCTAGAAAGCTAGATTTAAAGATTAGGTCCCTCTAGATCAGAGATTTAGATCGGAATTTTAATTTCCCAGTTTCAAAAAGGGAACGCCGGAAAGGAATGCGCTGAGGAAGGCCATCGTGGAAAAGGCATCACTTGAGCGAAGACCCCCTTGCCCCCTCCTTCAATGGGAGAGACACATCACCACAGCAACAGAAACCAGGCTGTGGCCTAGGCAGGGAAGCTGGTGATGCACCACAGACTGTCTGGGGAGAGGCAGAGATCCCTATACATGACTGACCCACGGTCTCTCTTCCAGGCACTGTACTGCAGTGCCAATATCAAAGCCGAATTTTCATTTCAGATCGGCTTTATCTACTGAAGGGTCAGATCCTTATCACCACAGTCCGTAACTCAGAGCTACAACTCACAAAATATGGAACTGAAAGCCTTGACGTTGTTCATTCGAAATTACGTCCCCTCATGTTCCCCTCCCCACGTTCAGTCTCCTTTCTTGATTTTCCAAGGGCAATTCCTATTCATGTTGGATATATATTCCAGTTGAGATCCCAATAATTTTACGATGTGTGTGTGTCCATAAGCAATGCCCAGCATCGTTTGAGGGATCTGAAGTTACATCCAGCTACTAGGAGGTACCAGTCCTTCCTCTCGGGTGTATCCTTATTAATACCCACACATTTATGTAACACTGCTGCATTGTATCCCTCCACAGGGATAGTCCATTAACTGTTTCCAATATGCTGTCATTATAAGCAACAATGTCATAAGGCGCGGAAAAGGCATCATTTGCACAAAGACTACCCCCACCCCAGGCCAGACTGTTCCTTTTGAACATTCTTAAACATGCCTTGTAGGTTCATAAGGGAATCTGTTCAAGTTACGATACAGCTGGAGACAGCATTCCTGAGTTAACATATATGCACACCTTCCACTTTACTAGTTACTGCCAACCTCACAGACCAGGAAAACTGCAACTAATAGTTCAGTGTGTGTCCCTGAGACTTTGTATTCCTTTATGCACACATAAATACATGAGTTTATACCGTATGAATATGCGTAAATCGATCTCGTGCTTTATAATGGGTCGCAGAGGACCATTTTCTGCACAAACTGACCAGTGCCAAGCTGATGGACATTAAGGGTTTTGCCCTCATCACAAAACGTCAAAGAATTTTTTTGGTGCATAAGTGAACAGCACGCTGGTTCCAGTACCCACGTACAGCAGACTGAGACTGCCAGATCCACCTCTTCATTGTACAGAGGAGTAAATGCTGAGTCCCAGAGAGCCAGGGTGAGGAGCTGGCCCAAGGACCCCAGCAGGAGAGAAACGACAGGGCGGAGCGCTGGAGTTCCTACACTTGGGGCACTTGCTCCACTTAAGGGAATAAAGCATTCCAGTACACGTTATTCCTTTTACACACCATCCCCATTTACCCTGTCGAATTCGACATTAGCAAGAGCTACTCTGTGCATCACCCAAGTCAGGTAAAATCTCCCTGTGGAGGTCCAGCAGAAAGTCTTGCCCCAGACCCTTCTGCCCAAGAATGCTGCAAGGCAGGGTCAGCCTCTGGCTCCCACCTCAGTCCTGGTGGCTCATGGGCACACAGGCTAAATGCCACTTTTGTCTCCACCCTGGGACACAGACAGGATCCCACGACTCCAGTGTGAGGTCACGGAAGAAGACCCGATGACATGGCACAGTAATCAGTGCAAACTCTTACGAGGCACAGGCCAGTAAGTGTCCAGGTCTCCAATCTCAGGAAAGCAGTGAGAAGGTTCAAAGCCGGTCCCATACCTTTGTATTTGTATTTGTATTCACAAATGTATTCACCTGCTGAAGCCGGACATCTGGCCCCGCATTTCAAACACTTTCAGCGGCGCTCAGGCCGTGTGACTGGCGCTGAGCGCACAGCCTCACGCGTGCACGCACACACATAATGGACCGGCGGCAGTCCTGATGCCCAACCTTTGGCATATAGGAGTCTGAATCCTGACTCAGCTTCTCATTAGCTGTGTGACCTTAGGCAAGTATCTGACCATCCAAGCTTCAAATTCCTCCTCTTAAAAAAATACAGATAAAATGTGTCCCTCTCTTACAGGGTTTTACAAAAAAGGAAATGAGTTACCACACGTAGGTGCTCTGCAAAGTTCTTAGACCGTCAAAATGTAGTAGGCACTTGAGGTACTTGCCTAGTGGTGGTGCCTGAAATAAAACAATGTCCCTGGCCCTAAAGAGCCAGTAAATTTATCAGAATGTCAAATAAAAACAATAGAAGCGGGTGTGGCCGCCAGTCAGAGGGAGCGACAGGTACAGACAACAGTGCTGATCTGGAAGGCATATGAGGGATACCCAGGGATCGGGGCTGGCCGCTCACCTCAGGGAACTCACTGCAGGGCTCACATACACACACTCGGAGGAACCCCGAACTCAGCCACCCCCACAGCGCTGGGCCCAGGCTGAGTCCCAAGGCAAACATACAATATTTTCCAAATTGTTGGAAGGGCCAAAGTCTCATTAGACAAACCAGGTCCCCCGAGGCTCTCAGGCAGGTTAGCCTCAAGGAGCCTGTGCTTGCTGGCTCCTCCCCTTGGGCTCTTTCCTACCGTCCCCATGCGGGTGGCTATCCCACACTGCTCCCCCATCGGGCCCCCTCAGGTACCTCACATGTACCGATGAACAGGCACTGACACGGCCCCATTCTGTCCCTTGTCGGAGGATGCGGCCGCCTCCGGACAGCAGGACTCAGCATCCTAGGACACACTCGAGCACATCCCTCGGGCCTCGCCCTGTCTCTGCCAGCAGCCCCGTCACTCTGTCGCACACGGCAGATGCTGCCGCTGATGTTACCCAGACAGTTCTGCCCACACCCCTACGCTGTTACTCCCCTGTGCTGACTGAAGCAAGACCCACTGTTCTAGGTGTGCGTGCAAGGCTCTCTGGCCCACTTCCAGCTCCACCACCCCCTTTACTCCGGTTTGATTAAACCACCTGCTGGGTGGCCCTCCACAAAATACAGGGTCTGCATCCAGCCAGAGAAGGGGATGAAACCAAGCGTGACAGATTCTCGTGCACACCCTCAGAGCCTTTAATACCCAGAGAGGCACTGTGGCTCTTCACATTCTCCCAAGTGTATATGGGCTTCAAGTACTTTTTTTTTTTCCCCACAGAGTTCCAGAAACACATTAAGGACAATCTGTACCATACTGTTTTTCCAGCAAGGCTGTGGAATGTGCCACGTAGAATGAATGCCCTGGCCTCTGGCTGTGACCACCTCAGACATGCCTGATCTTCCTCACCATGACTGTGCAATCTCAGTGGGACTGTGAGCTCCCAAACTGAGCCGATCAGCCTGTCTCAGCACAGGGACAGGAGAAAAATGGGTGGCAGCAATGTCTCGGCAGGGATGACAAAAACTTACTTCTACCCTGACTGCCACAGCTGCCTGCTTTCCAGTCTTCCTGATTACCTCTCCCCATCAACTTCATTAAATTTCCTGTATGCTTCAACCAGCCAGGGCTGGTTTCTGAGGTATGAAACCAAAGAACTTTTGCTGATATATTGTTCTTTTGGTCCCTGAAGAAAAGCCACCCAAATCTCCCCCAGGTGATGGAGCGCCCAAAGCCATCCCCCCAGGGGCAGCACCTGTCCCATCTGGAGTAGACCTCACAAAGGTGGGCAGCATTTTCACCGAAGCTGTGGGGTGGGTGGTGGCTCCAAGCCCTTTCTCCATCTCCTTGCGGAACCGCTTAGAGATCTCCAGAAGGTTCTCATCCGAAAGACGCATGTGGTAGAGATACTGGTCGACCTGCAAAGAGCGGGAGGGAGGAGGGGAACAAGAGTTAGAGATTGGGAGGTTCACTCAGTGTGGTATCCATCTACGTCATGGAACATCACTCAGCCCTTCAAAAGAATAAAACCTGTTATGCACAGAAGGTTATTATTCAAGACCACTTAATTGGAATCTATTTGACAAGGTATCTTTAAAAATAAGAAAGAACTAAACTGAAAGATAAAATGAGAAAAATAAGTTTAACTTTACTTCTGAAGAGTGGTAAAGATGAGGGGAAAGGCACATTAGGGAAGAGGGAGAGTTCTTTCCAGAAAAGCTGCGTTTAAGGGTCTCTGACAATGTTCTAGGAACTGGCATTTATCTGACCCTCCTTGTTCTGCACACACCTCGAGGCCAGTCATGGCAATCCTATTATCCCCACCTTGGGCCCAACCGCCAGCTCCCTCCTCTTGCCTCACTTACACAATCCTCAAGTCTGCCGTTCCCTCTCCCAACCATTTTCTACCCCCAGCCAGACTCCCACCATTCCCCTGCTTTAAAAAAACCTTTCAGTGGCTTCCCATTAGAACCAAACCTGAAATCCTTCCAAGGCCCCACATGATCTCCGCCCCACCCCACCCTCCTGAGGCTCACTGTATGTATTTCTTAGTGTCTAAGTCATAAGCACGGAGGGTGAGAAGAACTGTGTGTTATCTGTTCACCCCTGCATCCCCGGCAGGTGAGGACACAGACTAGAACTTCTACAGAAATAACAACTCAAGCTCTCCTCTCCTCAGAGGCAGAGCCGGCTCCCCTAGTTAGTTCACTCATCTTTCCAACATAAATGTACATGAACTTTCCCCAGATTTACTACCACCAATCAAAGAAGCACCAGGAGTCCCTCTCACACCATTTCCTTCTTGGAAGCTCCCATCTGCCTTGGCCGTGGACATTCCCAGTCTTTTCCTATCAGGAAGAAGTCTGACAGAATCCCTCCCATGAGGCACGCAAGTTTCCACAACACCCGTTCTCGGCAGCGCTGTCAGGGACAGGTGACGCTGCTGGCCACAGCAGGGTAGGGGTCGACAATCAGGAACCTCCGGCCAGGCCCCAACTATCCCCTCAGGGCTAAGAATCACAGTCCTCCCAGCTTCATCAGCAAACTGTGGGACTCCAAGCAACCCTGCTCTCCCCAGCCCTGAAACGGGGGTCCCCAGTGGCCAAGCTGGCTGAGGACCACTGCCTGGTATTGCTGTAGGAAACAAGGAAATTTCTTGCCTGCTCCCTGCCCTTGCTCAATTTTGACAAAAATGTGCACATTTTTTATAATTAAGAGTTCCCAGACAATGTGCCTGTTGGCAGTACAGCCTATTCTACTTTCCAGCCTTTTTGGTCAGGACTTCTTAAATTTCTTTCTTTTTTTTTAAAACCAAACCTGCAGCCTAAGATTTCCAGAGGAAGGGCACAGGGTGCTTAATCCTTTAAGAAAAGAACCAACCCAGGGTGCCTGGGTGGCTGGCTCAGTGGGCTAAGCCTCTGCCTTCGGCTCAGGTCATGATCCCAGGGTCCCAGGATCCAGCCCCGCATTGGGCTCTCTGCTCAGCAGGAAGCCTGCTTCCTCCTCTCTCTCTGCCTGCCTCTCTGCCTACTTGTGATCTCTGTCTGTAAAATAAATAAAGAAAATCTTAAAAAAAAAAAAAAAAAGAAAAAAGAAAAGAACCAACCAGTTTGGTCAACAGAGACAGTCCCCTTACATCTTCCTCTGTTCCAGGCTGTATCCTAACTCCCTATGCAATCGAGGGTACATCCTTCTCTTAGGGCCTCTTTCTTCCCCTGTGGAATAAGGAGATCAGCCCCTCTTGTTTCATTTCAAATATCTTGCTCAGGACTCATCTTTGATCATTCTTCTAAAATCCCAAAAGCTCAAAGATCAGAGTTTGGAGTAAAATGCTGAAAAGAGTAAAATGCAAGCGAGTCGAACGACAGTCCCCGGTGTGTCAGTCCAGCCTGCTCTACAATTACCACGTGGTTAAAATACCACACTGAGACGCGACCCTCGCAGGCACACTGTGAAACAGAACAGGGCAGGCGTGGAGAATGGTATAGGCCTTCAGCCCCTTCTCCTGTCTCCCCCCTCACCCCAGCCAACAGAAGGACCAGGTTTGTCATGCAGGGTTTCAAGTTGGCAGAAATGAGGAATTCCCAGAACTCGTCTGTGGCCAGCATTTACTGCAAACCAGAGTGCCTAAGTCCATCAGTCTAAATCAGGAAGAACCCAATCATCCTGTTTCCTGACCTCACGCCTCGCGCAGCTCATTTGCTTTGACTGCACCACCGTCTGCTGCAACCTCTCAGGGCTGTGTCGACACCAGCATGGTGGGCAACAGTAAACCCTTATGTGGCACGGACACTGCTCTCAAGGTCTCACAGCCATTAATTCATCACATCCTCACAACAACCCTGGGAGAGGCAAGTAGTGTTATCTCCATTCTACTGGGTTGGGGGGGGGAGGCGACAAGCCCAGTCAGAGCTGCAAAGGGGCAAGCTGGGACTGGACTGGGCAGCCCGGCTTGTCCACTCTGCTAGTTGAATGCCCTCTTCCGCTGGCCAACAGCGGGGTCTCCACAGGCCAAGGGGCACCGTGGTGCATTCAGGCTGGCCATCCCCACGGAAAAGTCAGGTTCTATTCCAGTCATCCCCCAGGGTCAACAGGAAGGGCCAACGGCAGAGCACAGTGTTCAGTGACAGATGAAAACAATAATGATGATTGTTACAGTAGCTAAACATGTACCGAGTATTTCTTACCTGCCAGACACCATCCTGTGACTTTACTGCCTTCATCTCCATTGTCCTTTTGTAAAACTTCTATATCCCTGCTTTACAAGCCACTCGATGTGAAGGGACAGAGCTAGGATGCAGACTGGGTGCTTCGGACCATCATCTTCCCTTCACCTGTCTCATGGGCCCTCCTGGTGTGGGGGGGCCCTCTCTGCCTTGTGATTTCTTGAGGGACCCCAAGGCCTTGATTTCCTCTCTAACACAGGAGACTAAGAGAAATGATATGGGGACAGCTTTGAAAAATGCAACCAGAGCACCTTGGCCCAAATTTCCCTTCTTGCACAGCATGATGATGTGGCCGCCCTGAGTTTATTAGGGAAGGGCTACTTAATCATGGAATGTCACAGCTTCCTTAAACACACCGTGGGGCCCACCCAGCCTTGGCGGGCACTGCAGTGTTGCATGAAGGGTGGCCAAAGGAAGCAGAAGCCGGAAACAATCAGTAGTCTCCGTACAAAGACAGTTTTCCTAGACTGACTGGGAAGGAAGTGAATATACTTTGCAGAACCCTGCCAACTTTCACCCACGGTGTAGCCAGAGGGAGGGAGCACTGGGCCCAAAGTCATGGGACAAAGTCATCCAAGAAATATCAAATACAGGCAAGGGTAGTACAACCACAACTAATAAATACTCACCTTTCAAAATGCCCTCGTCATGTTCAAAGAGTCCCACCGCAGAGAGCATTCGAGTATGTGTTGTTTGCCTCTCTCACCCCAACGGCCCATCAGTCCTTGGTCTAAACACTTCTAAGCATGACACACTCAGTACTCATGAGGTGGTTAGCTACTACTATTGGTCAGTTCTAGTTGTTAGAAAATTTGTCCTCTAAGATGAGTCTGCTTTCTGGTAACTTCTGTCTAGTCTCCGTTCTGCCATTTGGGTAAGGGTTCCCAAACCTGCCCGCACGCCGGCATTACTGACATGAGGACCTTTTTAGAAACATAAAGAAGCCCAAAGATCCTTTCTAGACTGACCAACTGACCAACCTTTGGCCCTGGCGCTCAAACACCGCCCTTCGCCTCTCCGGCAGCTCGTAGCCCCCAGGCCAATCACGGGATAATGGTGGGCTGGCTCTGGCCAAACATGGCCTAAAGTCAGTTTTACCACTTTTCTACCCAGAGTCTCTGAAAGGCAGCAGTGAAGACAGGAGGCCAAGTGTGAAATAATCCTGTGTTGATTCTGGGGGACTGGGAATTGGAAAGAGTAAACCCTGTTCTTGTTGGAAACACTTAGGTCACTGGAAACTATCAAAGCAGAATCAGTCAGGTTAGCCCTCATTTCACAGCTAGCATTAGTCAAGTACAGGCTCGGCCATCAGGAAAACCAGTGTCCGAGTCCTGGCTGTGGCACCTGGACAGGTGTATAACACTGCACCCGTCATTCTGACGGAGATCCGGTCTCCTCCCTATAAAACGGGATGAACGGCCCCACACAGTTGTCACTGGCATAAATGGGGAACACAGAGATCTATCTACTCCTTCTCTTTTTCTCCTACACTCCCCCGCCTGTCAAAGGGCCAATGACATTTCTTAACCCTATTCTAGTCACAGTCAGGGTTAACAAAACCCTGTTTCCCCAAATTGTTCCTTCTCTTTCTGTGATGAGTGTGCAGCCGACCACACTGAGCTGTTTCTCTTTAAATTCCTAACAGGGGGAAAAAACAAAACAAACAAACAAAAAAAAACAATCCTATCAGGGAGAGGGAGGGGATGGGAGGGGCTTTCCAAGCTGGGGAAACAGAGGCAAGCTGGCAGCAAGGCCCAGTTGAGGTATAGAAGGCCACATGCCTGCCTAGAGGCAAGCTTGTGTGTGAAAGAGAAAGAGATAGTAGTTTTAAATGACAGCTCTTTAGCAATCTTGAGATTAGAACTTCCTCATTGGGCAATTTTGTTCTTTCTTCCCATATAACACGCCAGCCCAACACGCCCCTTTCCTCTAGAGAACTTGAGTAGATATGGGAGAAGTTCGAAAGAGGAATTAACCCCATCCTCTTTATGAAATAAAACAGCACCCCAAATGAGAAGTCTGTGTCCACACTTAGTGTCCACATTTTCCCCCAGACTAGCACTAGAAGGAGGGGAACTTACGCAAAGAATGGAGAGAGCAGGTCACCCTCACACAGATCGACTTAAAAAGTGTGCAGTGGCTTGGGTGGGCAAGACACAGCCTGGCCCCATATGGATGGGGAGACCCTGAAAAGAAGGACCTGAAGTAACCGGAAAGGGACCTCAGAAAAACAAGAGGCCTGGAGGCAGCCTAAACCAAGGTCACCCAGTTGAGGTTACAATCTGGATCCCCCAGACACCTTCCTGTATTGTCAAGAACAAGAAAGGACAGTCTTCCTGCTGGTCTACAAGGACCCATGTCATCTTACAGGCCAATCCCAACTGAATGCCTGTGGCCACCACTGAGATCCTAAGGCCACCCTGTCTGGTCCCAGAGGGAAACTGGTCCTGACTGAGCTATTCTGATCCAGAAGAGAACAATATTCCAGTTTTGGGTTTTGTTTTTTTTTTTTAGTATTTTATTTATTTATTTGACAGAGAGAGATCACCAGTGGGCAGAGAGGCAGGCAGAGAGAAAGGAAGGGAAGCAGGCTCCCCGCTGAGTAGAGAGCCAGATGCGGGGCTCGATCCCAGGACCCTAAGATCATGACCCGAGCGGAAGGCAGAGGCTTAACCCGCTGAGCCACCCAGGCGCCCCGAACAATATTCCAGTTTTGACGGTTATATAAAGTACTGCAAATCCCACCTTGAATACCTTAAGAGGTTTCAAAGAAAAGGGTAGAAGAAACCTCAAATTTCAATACCTATAAGATCTGCAGCATTCAACCCCAGAATCTTTGGCCATTGCTGCCACCCCAGCTTCTCCCATTGTAGAGCCTTCATTGAAAGCCAATTATATGCAAAGCACTACAGTGTACAGAGCAGGATTTTAAAAGAAATCAATTCTGGGGGCTCAGTCGGTTAAGCACTTAACTCCTGGTTTGGGCTCAGGTCATGATCTCAGAGTCCTGAGATCAAGCACCCCCGTCTGGTTCCATGCTGAGCATGGACTCTGCTTAAGAGTCTCTCTCTCCCTCTACCCCTCCCTCGACTCCGTTTGTGCTTTGCCTTTGCTCTTGCTCTCTCTTGCTCTCAAATAAATAAATCACTTCTAGAAATGGATGGATAATGATGTTGTATACAGTGTAAATGTACTTAATGTCATTGAACCTTACACACACACACACACACACACACACAGAAATAATCTTTTTAAGAACTCGAGATTCCTGTTCTCTAGGACTTTACCAGGCAGCACAGAACTCAACTCATATTGTAGACCCCATGAATGTCTCTGAATTGAATGGAGAGATGGATCTCAGTAGATAACAAAGGCAAACACCCTGCGCAGGGGTCCATGGAAGTGTTAGGTGTACGTGGCCCATGAGACCAGCAGGCAGGGGAGACCGTGTGTTCTGGGCTAAGAACATACATATCCAACGTACATGTCAGCTAGAGTGTAGAGGTACCATGTGAAAGGGCTCAGAAGATGTGGGCCAAGATCCTGAAAGGGTATTATGAATTCCAGGACCAGAATTCAGAAGACTGCAATGTCCTCGGAGGAGTCTTATTTCAACCGACCGTTTATCATCACTGGATCATGGGAAGGAAGGAGCGTGAAGATCACCTCACTATGTCAAGTCGCTGTGCTGTTTACCCACCAGTTAATTCCTTGTAGGGTTTGGCACCAGGAGAGAGTCTGACCATCCAGAGTCACCGCTTCCTGCTACGGGCCAACAAAATTCAAACCCCTGACTCTAGGAGAGCTGTCCTTTTTACCTGGACTGTCAGGGAGCTCTGAGCTCGGTTCGCAGCTCCAGTGACCTATACCTAGTCTAAGTGCATTGGTTGCCCCTCCTTGCCAGTCCCTTTTACAGAAAGCTGAGCTCCATCACCTAATCCTTTTAGAAAGGTGACGAAAGAACTAATATGGGATCAAGCAACTGCCCATCAGTCATCCCCTACAGGACACATCCTCTTGAACAGAAGATGGAATTCCAGCGAACAAACAGCTAAAAAAGCAACGCCACAAGCACGTAAGCATCAGGGCCAAGGTCACAAGGACACCCTGAAGTGCTACTGGACTCTCTCCCCACGCTTTGTGTATTTCTCACAGAAGACCTAGAACCTTCTCTCCAGAAGGTGCTGGATGCACAGCAGATAATTTCTACCTTTTAGCTTCTTCCTGACCCCGCGCAGAGTGTCTGAATTTCAGCTTCCCTAGCACATGGGTCCTGTCCCAAAGATATAATCAGGTCATGCATACAGACAGGAGACAAAGGCTCCAGGGCTCCAACCTAACTTCTCCTAAGAAATTTAGGAAAGACCACACCCTCTTGCAGGGCTTTCACTGGTCTGTGTGTGCTTTACTAGGACCAGTCAAAACAGGGGAGGGTGGGGGGGGGCAGGGATACTCTACCACAGCAATTAGGAAGACACCACCTAGGGGGAGCCTGGGTGACTCAGTCAGTTGAGCCTCCACCTTCTGCTCAGGTCATGATCCCGGGGGGTTCTGGGATCGAGTCCTGCATGGGGCTCCCAGCTCAGCAGGAATCCTGCTTCTCCCTCTGCTTGCTGCTCCCCCAGCTAGTTCTCTCTCTCTCTCTCACACACAAATAAATAAAATCTTAAAAAAAAAAAAAAAAAGGCACCACCTACCATCACATAGAGCCACATACAACAAATGAATCTCACAATATAAAGCTGGGCAAAAGCAGTCAGACACAAGAAGAGACGTATCTTACGAGTCCGTTCATTTGAAGCAGAAACAGACCCCTGCTGACAGAAGGTGGGATAGTGGTTACACTTTGGGCTGCTAATGTTCTGTTACTGGATCTGGGTGGTGGTTACCTGGTGTTTTCAGTTTCCTGTGTAGATTGTAGTTCCATTTTAAAACATAGGAAGGAAAAAGGGCAAAGCCCTAACTAGGCCCTGGTCTACCCACTCCACATGGTCAGAGTGGCCAAGGAGCTCAAAGAAGTGTGTAAGAAGTCAAACCAGAGGGAAGACCCATGATCTAAATAAACGCATCCATACACAGCCTTCCAGTGACTCTATCCGATGACACGGGCTGACAACTTCGTTTTCAGAAAAATTTCTTATTTTTGCACTATTCCTTTGCCAGCGTCACCTCAAAATCTTTGACGAGGACACCAAGCCTTAGAGAAGCTTCCCCAAACCACAGGTCGAGTCCCCGGCATGACCCCCTACATCCGGGGGTGAGCTGAGCGCCCGAACCTGGGGCACAGGTGTGCCCGAAGTGGGAAAGCCAGATAACTACCATCAGTGACCTCATTAATAATACCACCTTCACAGACTTCTGGGAGGACCAAGGCTGAGCAAAGAGCAGCAAGTTTATCCTGTCATGGTGCCAAGCCAAGGCCAGATGTTTCTGATTAAAAAAAAAAAAAAGGAAAAGAAAGAGAAAGAAAAGAAATGGATAAACTGAGGAGGGCAAGACACAGCAGATCCTCGATTCTGTAAGGCCCCTTCCTCTGAAAGGCAGCTGCCCAAAAGTAACAGATCTGCCACAACACTCTCCTCAGATGGGACCAGGGAGGAAGGAGCCTGCCGGGGCCACCAGGCTACCTCAAGGAGATTCGAGCTGACGCACCATGCGCTCACCAGCCCCAGTGAGCCTGGGGCGCCTGGGAAGTGTGAAGCTGACCTAGGAGGCCGACAGGCCACTCCCCCAGGATCCTGTTGCACCTTGGTGAGTCATAGGCTTTCCAGTTCTTCCAGTTCTTGCCTCAGCTGCCTGGAGTTGCAGCCAGACCGACTTTGGGCAGCAGCACCTGCCAGGGGTCCAGAAGATGGGCATCTGGGACATGGGTCTTGGGAGCCTCTTATACTCAGACATTCTGGGCCGTCTAGGGGGAAGCTGTGCAATCCTATGTCTCAGACGTACATGACCCCGGCACAGTTCACTGACCCAAAATGGACTTGAGTGCTAAATGGAGTGGGCCCAAGCCAGGGGTTGAGGGCACCAGGGGAAAGGAGAACCCAGTCTTTGCCTGCAAGGGGCACAGTCTACTGGTAGGAGGCAAATACGTCAGCAAGTAATTACAAACTGAGGGGAAGGGCAAAGAGGCAGTTTCTTTCACAGTAATAAAATACAGATTTATAATCACTGAAATCACGCAGGCATCAATACAATTCTCAGGAGCGTCTCAGAAAGGTTGCATGTGCGTGTATGCTGACCCCACACCTACAATGTTATCCTCTGGCCTAACAAACTCCCACTCTGCCCTTCAGGGCCCAGCACAAATGGCCTCTCCCAAATTCCCAGCTGCCAACATACTTTTGACACCTTCTGTCTCCTGCCCTTGCTGGTCCCAGAGGACTAAAGACACCAACTACATACATGCTCCCAAATTTACGTCTGTGGTGTCAGCAGTTATCTCAGTAATGAGAGTAGGTGCTCAAGGCCTAGGTCATGGTCACTTATAAGGGGCTACGGGTGTGCCGAAGGGGTGGGAGAGTAACCTGGGTGAAGGGGAGAACTGGCCATTCCAGAATGCCCAGGAGCTCAGAGCCTGACCCTGTTCTTCAGGCCTGAGCCCTCATTGCACATGACGTTGGCGGCAGCAGGGTTTTGTCTCCAGCTGTATGACTGTCCTGTTTGGTCACCCAGGTCCCCTAAGGGTCTGACTCTGCCTCCCTGAACAGCCCCATGCCAGGGGACCAGAGTCTACCCCCTGAGCTCCTGAGCCTCCAGCACAGGGATAGCTGAACTCCCCAATCCCGCCTGCTGCCAAGCGTCCACCCGCCACACCAAACCCCCGCACATCTGGCCCTCCGCCCCACATCAGCCCCAGACCTTCCCAGTCGGCCCCCCCTACCCCACCACCACCCACCCACCCACCCACCAGAAGCAGGACAGCCCATACATCCCAGTTTGCCCAGGACTCAGTTTACACTGAGGTAGCAGCCCAAGTATTAACAGTGTCCCCTTTTATTCTCAAAAAAGTGGCCCAGTTTGGACAAATTATAGGGTTACTCTAGGTTCAGACCACAAAGCAAATCCTGCCTTTGTTCTTAGGGAGCCCACACCTGACTGATGAGAAGAGCTCATGCCGCACAGTTGGTGCCAAAAGGGAAATAGGGACCAAGAAACTGGGTTCCTGCTCTGGGGCTTGCCCTATATAAACCTGGGCTGGTCACTTAGTACACAGCACCTGGTTTCCTCATCTATAAAATGGAAGGACTGGAATTAGATAATCCAAAGGTCCCTTCCCAACTGACACCTGACTCACAGCGCCATGAAAATGAAATACAAGTGGCCTGTCTCCAGTTGTTCCAGGCAGCCCCATGCTGGGGTTAAGGACCTGGGTTCTGGGGTCAGACTGAATTCAGGCTTGCCTTTGACCAAGGTACTGTCCCTTTCTATGCCTTGGTGTCTTCATCTGAATAATAGCTAATAATGTCTACCAGGGAGGGCTGCTGAAGGATGGCCTGAGTTAGAGAGTATACACGGAGCCCAGCACTTAGTAGTGCTGGTTATTTTAAGTATACACAGAGCCCAGCACTTAATAGTGCTGGTTATTTTAAGAGCTTGAGAAATTGCAGAATGGGGGATGGAACTGATGAGACATGGCTAGAAGGCTTCATGGCAAGGGGTTGAGACAGAAAAATGTGGAAGGAAGCAGGAAGCAGGAGAAGGAAGTCTCTCAAATGGGAGAAAGGAAAAGTGGCAGCTTCGTGTGCCCTCATTTAACTCTGATGGCCTATCTGGCTCCCTTCCTTTATCAGACAGTATGAAGACGCCAGAAGGAAGAGTCTAGGAGCAAGGTCTTTCAAGAACAACAGGGATCGACCACACCTCTGGGGCAGAACCACTGAGCTAAGGGGAGGAGAGTCAGGAAGGCCGGCTGGGAGGGCACCAAGGGCCAGATTCTCGGCCCTGACTCACTCTTAAGTTAACTCCAAGGTTTTAACCAAGGTCCTTCCAAGTAAGGAGGGTCAGACTATTGCTTAGAGACCCACAGACAAAGCGCAAAAAGTACAGCCACCCTAACAGAGGGCTGCATCTCAGGGAAACAAGGCTTCCCAACTGGGTTTGGACGATGCAAAGCCTGTACAGGGATGGGGGAAGGGAAGTGTCGGAGGGCCACACTGGACAGCCTGGAGTCCGTATGAGGGGCAAAGAGCTCTCTGCTGATACCCAAGACAGCCAGGGCCCCTTCTTCTGATCTGCCGAAAACTGTGGGAATAACGGTTTCCTTCAAACTCCAGGGGTCAGTGAGACCAAAACCTACCATGACCTGGTCCTAGGACTCAACAGCCCAGGATATCCCCCACCCCCAGCAGTTGCCCCAGTGGAAAGGCAGAATCTGGGGCAGATGTGAGGAAGGCTAAGCAGGCATCTCACTGGCCAAATGTAGCATAAGTGGCCTCAGCAATGCCCTGGGCGCCTTTGGTCTGTGGGAGAGGGACTGAAGAGGAGGGAGGACTAGGTTTCTACAGTGAAAAGGGCAGAACTACTGCTGTGATCAGTCACGCCTTCCACTGAAGATGCTTCAGCCTCTGGTACAATCATCGTGGCATCCCACAGACACCCACCCCTCCTACCTCCAGTGGGGAGGTTACTTCCCACGGGACCCAAAGGAAAGCAAGTCAGAGAAAGAACTCAAGGATGGCCCTCCCAAGCCTAGGAAAAGAAACTGTTTCAGAAGGCAGAGAGGGCAGTGAGGATGCTTCCTTACTCCTCAGCTTCAGGAACTTTCCACCCTTCTGCCCTCCCTGTCTTCTCCTCTAATGCGACATCAGACAGATGGAGACAATGTTCCAGAACCCATTATGTCCTACAAGCCCTTGGGGAAAAAGCAGGGCCCCTTTCATCTAAGAGTATAGTTACTATACAGATGTAGTTCTCCATGTACTAATATTTAATACATAAAGAGTTGACGACTACGTGTCAGGCAATGCTGTAAGAGCTTCACATATATTTACTCTTTAATCCCTACAGTAACCCTATTAAGGTGTTATCCAAAAACTCTCCAAGGCCTAGAAAGGTTAAATTAACTGACCCAAGTTCAAAAGCCAGTTATATAAGCCAGGATTCAAGGCCGGGAGACGGCTCTCTCACTCACCCTACAACCTCTCCCAATGTGACCGCTGGACTGGCCCTCAGTGAGGATCACGGGCCCCTGTCCTCTGTCCCCAGCGCCAGTGGCTCCTGGACCCACATTCTGCCAGCTCCCCCGCCTGCGGTGTTCAGAAATCTGACAGAGGCCTGGCCTCCATGGCAATCCCAGCAACAACCAGGGGAAGATTCTCCTGGGGACAGCTGAGCCAACTTCCCTCCCACTCACTACCTGCCCTGGTAACCCAGGTACCCCACCCTTCGGCCAGGGGGCACAGACATCTGCTGACTGCAGTGGTCTGCGACTTCATCTCAAATGCATCTTTTGTTCAAGAACACGTGCTACCGTGACTGTCCCAGGACCTGGCACGCTGTGAGCTGAGAGCCAAGGTCCTAGTTACAGCTACTATTAACTAGCTGGGTGAGCAGGAACAATGCGCCATAAAACTGAAGGGCGGGATGAACTGTGTTCTTTCTTCTGATGCAGTTTCTCAACCTACAGATACTTGGGGCCAAAAAAGTCTTTGCTGCAAGGTGGCTGTCCTGGGCACTGTAAGACGGCGTATCTCCTTTGCCTCTACCTACTTGAGGCAGCAACCTAACATCCACACCCACCCAAATGGTGACAGACAGAAAGTTCTCCAGACATTACCAAATCCACTGGAGGGCAAAATTGCTAGCAGTTGAAAACTACAGCTCAAAAGTAGTAGTAACCAAAACAAACAAAACAAAACAGAATACAGGTTTTGCCCCTACAGACTGAGATAGGGTGGGAATTCTGGCTCTTTATTATAGGGTTGGGCTACAGACAGCCCCTCATAAAGGATCACAGGGCCCAAGATGCCAAGAGTGGTGAGGCTGGAAGACCTGCTTCAGGAGTGAGCAGCAACAGCCCCTCCAGCGCAAGGAAGCAAGGCCTATGACCCCTGACCTGCGATATTAAGATGCAGACAAAGAACTCTGGGATCTTATCTGCTCTCCACCCCCACCCCTCTCCCCCCCGCCCCCGCCTCCCCCCAACACTGCTTTGGAAAGGGAAAGCCAGACAACACAGTGCTGGAAAACAAACCAAACTTGCTGACTTCACAACTCAACAATGATAATGAGGAACCGTTATCAGGAGTCGTCTTTGAAAGAAATGTCTGAACAAAGGAAGTCAGTTTTCTGGGGTTCCTGAGGTCTTTCAGTGTATCAGATCTCCTTAGTCTGACTGCCAGGTTTTGAGAAAACGGTTGTGGTTTGTGTTGTTTTGATTTCCCCTGGAAAAGGGCCCCTAACTGCCCTCCAACTCCTCAGGGTGCTGGAAATGGTCATCTTTGAAAAGTGAGGTTTTAAAAAAAAGAAAGAAAGAGAAAAAAGTTGGCTCTGAGGAGCCTCAGAGGGTATTTTAATTAATTTGATGGTAAAGGAAAGTACTTCCCTAGCACTCTCTGAAATCGAAATTTGGTGATTCAAAAAAAAAAAAAAAAAAGATGGTTAACAAAAGCTACAAAATATTCCTACTACCATCAGCTGCTTCTGGGCAGGGAAGGGACAGTATTAGGATGCTAAGTATTATGTACACATTGAACAAATGAGAAACTGTACCTGTCCATGTCCACTGAGTTGGTCAAAAATAATCTTAGTAAGGTTGTAATCAGTAGCTAAGTCTTGGTACTTTAACCCTTACCAGAAGATTCATGGCACATCATAGGTACTCAAGGCATACCAAGGAAGGCTCCCTTAAGGTCTGCCACTCCTCACTGTCTCTTGACTTACTGCCTTATCTCACCAGACAACTGGAACGTGTCTTGGTTTCAGTTTCCCACATCATAGCCAGAGGACCTGGTACCCACAGTAAGCTCTCAAAAAACATTAAAACTCTTATCTTTCTTGACTCTTGGGGGCTTTGCTGAATTTTTGGCTTCCAAGATACTCCCTGCCCCCTCCCAAGTCCAGAGTTGAAATCCACCCCTCACTCAACAGGGACAGGAGCCCAAGCAAGCTATCTCTGTTCCATAACCGGAGTGAGAGTATGTCACCAGTCCATGCATGTTAAAAAAAATTGGCCAATGGCTAAAGGAAGGCATGCATACCTCATTTGACTTTTATGGTTAGAACAGATTAAAAAACAAAAACAAAAAACAAAAAAAAACCACTATCTCTCCACCCAGAGGAGAGCCTTGATTGCTGGAAGAGAGGAAACTCCCTCACCCTCCCTATGTCACCGAAACCCTCCCTCCCTTGCCCCTCAGAATCAGCCTCAGGATCAGGATCAGCTTCCGGTCTTTATGAAAATAGAGTCTAAGGCCTTTCTTTATGTCCCCCTATCCACCCATCCCCTTCAGCCCTGTCCTAGCAATCCCCCAATGTGCCTTTCACTCCCCTCCCCTTCCTGCAGCCCTTGCTCTGCTTCTGTCTCGAGGAAGGATTCCTCCCTCATCCTCACACTCACTGAGCACCTCCCTGGTGGCCAGAAACTGTGGCTACAAAGGTGAGCAGCCAGAACTCTCCCTGCCCCGAGGAAGGAACCGGAACTGAAAACTACCAAGTCTGATGCATGGTGGGACTACAAAAATGCCATGATAGGGCACCTGGGTGGCTCAGTCAGTTAAGCACCTGCCTTTGGCTCAGGTCATGGTCCCAGGGTCCTGGGATCAAGCCCTGCGTGGGGTTGGTTCCCTGCTCAGTGGAGAGTCTGCTTCTCCCTCTGCCTCTTCCCCTCCCCCTACTCATGCTGTCATTTCTCTCAAATAAATCTTGAAAAAGAAAAACAAGGAAAAAAAATTGGTCATGAGAACTCCCATTTAAAAAAAAAAAAAAGCCATGATAGGGCAAAGGTGCTTTGTGTGAAGAGCATGGCATTTAACGAATGGTGATGCAAGTCCTCAGGGAATGAGGTAGAGAACATGGAGGGGTCAACGGGCCTTCATTCAGTATGCAGTGTTAAAAAAGGGTTCTGAAATGTTCTAGTCTCGCTCCAGAAAGAGACTGGAAACAGAGAAACACTAGGAGGCCTCTGAATTAAGCCAGAGACAGGTTGACAAATGTGTAGCGATCAGAA
The DNA here is from genome assembly GCF_020171115.1 of Neogale vison. Classification (NCBI taxonomy): domain Eukaryota; kingdom Metazoa; phylum Chordata; class Mammalia; order Carnivora; family Mustelidae; genus Neogale; species Neogale vison. The sequence continues at coordinate 95,223,087 of NC_058098.1, read as the reverse complement.
AGGAAAGTCAATGAAATGCGTCCAGAGCTCCCAGCCAGAAGAGCCAGAGGGTACTGATGCCATTAATGTAAGCAAGAGAAGAGCTAGTTGCATTTCTGGGCATGCTGGGTGACGGTGCTGCCAGCATCCCAGAGTGAATGCAGACAGGGGCCAGGATGGAGTCCACTTTTGGTCCCAGAAGCAGGTGAGCGTGGTCAAGAGCATGGGGCTCTCGAGCCTGACGGCAAGACTTCAATTCCCAGCTCTTACAACAAGAGCCAGTGACCTTGGACAAGTTACTGTGCCTTTGTTCCTACCAGTAAGACAGCAATGCTGATAATAACTGCTTCTGCTTTGTGAAACTGTTGCGAACATAAGCTAACAAACATAAAGAACTTAAACCAGGGCCTGGCACACAGTAAATGCCGATGTGTTTGCTCTCAAGTTTCAAAGTGTCAATCAGCAAATGTGAGCAAATAACTCTTACTCTCCTGCTAATGGTACAAAACACTGGACTTGTGCATCAGAAGACAAGTTGGGGGGAGTGAGGGGGCTAGTTGTGGCTAAGTGCATCTAAGTTTTCCATGCCTCAGACTACAACCCAGAATAGGCAAGATAATGGGGATTTCAGAAGAGTCCAAATCCAGACCTTTTCAAAAGACTCTCTAAAATTAAACTCAAACTTCACCCTTCTCTAATTCATCCTTGTAGCAGGAACTGGAAAAGAGGCTTCCAGGGATACTGGGATGTCTCACTGAGCTGAGAGTCTTCATCTCAGGGTCAGGAGTTCAAACCCCACATTGGGTTTCACACTGGGTATGCAATGGAGTCTACTTAAAAAGAAGAAAAGATACTTCCAAAATATTCTCTGACTCTCTTCCTACTTGCTACAGAATGGTAGGTGGAATCAAACCCCTTTGCTCACCTAAACCTAGAGGCCAATCCCAGGTTCTGACACCAGGTAAATTAAAGGCCTGACTCTATTCTGCCCCCATCGGTGATTTAGAGGAAATACACCCAGAGTCCACCCAGACCTTCACAGGCTAAAATGAAGCTGTGTGTAAGGGCCTCCTACAAAAAAGACAAGGCTACATTACCCGGTTTTATCCTCAGAACTCCCTAAAGTGGACAAGGCTGCTGCTGTCACTCCTGTTTTACAAAAAGAAACCAACAGTCCAAAGAGGCAAAGTGACTTGTTCAGGGTCCTGTGGTTAATAAATCACAAAACAGATTGGAACTCATTTCCAGATACCCTGGCTTACGCTCTCTCCACCCTGGGACCAAAGTGATGACTCCCAACCATACCTAGACAGTCCGAGTTTAGCCTCCTTCCTCTGGATTAGGGGAGAGTAAATTAGTAAAGGAATTAAAATGTCCTGGAGTGATACACAACCAAGACCTCCCCTGGATTAATAATCCTACAATTTCCTACTTTAGGATTTGCCAAGGGATGACTCTTCCCCAAGGGTTAACTCACTTCTTGGGCAGAGAACCCAAAGAAGTTGCCAAGATCCTGCCGGCTCACAGACACATTCTTAAACTGAATTCAAGTGCAGAGCTGAGCCACATCCCAGGAATGAGAGAGCAACAGTCCTTTATACGCAGAGTAAATGAACTCAAAACCAGCGGCCCTCTCCTCCCTCCTCCAGTCTGAGGCTAAGTACTGCCATGTTTTATTTGGGGGTTCATCTGCTACGACTCTGAAAAACACCACGAAGGTAACCCACCACCCTCTCCTTTGCTCTCAGAATCCCCAGAAGGGGAGTACGAGCAGGTCGCATCACCCAACAATTATGTCAAGACACTACCCCCAAATGTGTTCCCTCTAAGACACAGAAATTTCAAGTATGTAATTAAGCAACGCTGCCACTGCCTCACAGCTCTGGACACCCCCACTCTCCCTCAGCCCCTCCCTTCTTCTCAAGTCCTAGCTGAGGTCCACGGTCAGGTGCCAACCCTGAAATCCCGTCTATTTCAGAAACCAGTGCTCGGCAGAGTGATAGCGCCTCAGGCCCAGCCCCACCCCCACCCCATACCCGGAGGCACCTAGAGCTTGGCTCCCGGCGGGGCCCGAAGCTCTTTCTTATGTAAATGACCTAGCCCAAGAGCACTGGCGGGGGCGGGGGGGCTGCAGACAGCGAGGTGGGCAGACCTGTCGGAGTCTCGGACAGGAAAAAGCTCGTTTGCCTACCGAAAACTTTTCAAAGACAGCAAAGCGGGAAGCGGGGGTAGACTGGGGGATCCTTCGTGTAACTTTTAGGAGCACCAGAAGTATTAACCAAAGTTCGCCCCCTACTTGGAGGCTGGCGCCGGGTTCTCAGGGCCCGGCCGCCCCGGGGCACGTCTGTGGGTAAATGTACGCCCCTCGCGGGGCCTCAGTTCCGGGCGCCTCAGTTCCGGGGAGGGGGCACGGCGGGCGGAGTTTCTCCGCTGCTGTCCCGGATCCTTCCCCGATCGGCCTCTCCCCAAGCGCACCTCCGCGAGGCCCTGAGGAACGCCGAGGGGAACCGCACGTCCCCAGAAGGCGATCCTTTGGCACAGGAGACCCCGCGCAGTCCCACGTGGCAGCAGAGCCTCCCCCCACCAGCCACGATTCTCCCCCCACGTGCTCTCGCCGGAACTCCGGCAGCGAGAGGGGTTCCTCCCACGTGGGACCCGCAGTCTCAGACTACGTGCCGGGAGACCCGCCCCTCCAGTGGGGGAAAAAAAAAAAAAAAGCGCGAGCGCGCGCAGAGTGGCTGGAAGGCAGAGAGCCGCGCGGTGCGCGAGCCCAGGCGCCTCGCACGCGCGCACACGCCTGCCCGTGCCTAGCGGACGTGGCTCCTCGCGCCCAGGAGTTTCCCGGCAGCCCTGACTTTTTCCGCGTCCTCGACCCCGAATGGAGAGGAAGTGGTTCCCCGCAGGGTCAAGGAGGAGAGTCCCGGCCGGCCGGGACCCCCGAGTGAGGGCCGGGGACCACACAACTTTGTCAAAGGCGAGCCAGCCGCCCCTGCAAGCGCTTACTTACCTTCTGCACCTGGTCATGGTTGAGCTCCGTGAAGAAGTAGGCGAGCAGATGCGAGGCGATCATCCTGTCGCGGCCCGACGGCGCCGAGTTGGGAAACCGAGGTTGGAGCGCGTGCGGGGGAGGAGGACAGCGCGGTCCGACCGCTTTGTATCTGGGCTTGGGGGCCCGGCCGGGAACAGTGAATCCGGACGGCACAAAAAGAAGGCGATGGCACGCCCAGCTAGAAAGTCTAGGGTCTCTGTAAACAGGTTTGGGGAGTCCTGATTGCTAGAAGGCGCCCAAAAATTACTGCTGGCGACGTGTCGGGTTGCCCCACCGCCAAGGCGCTAACTTCGCCAAAGGATCAGTAAAGGCTCAACTTGGGAAGAATCTCGGTCCGGTCTCACTTGGGCGAGCGGATCTCTACGGCTCACACGCGCGCTGCTCTTGCCCACGGATCTTCTCCTCTTGATGACACCGCGGCGGTAGCGGCGGCCGGGGACTCCTGCTCCGGAGTTTCGTGCAACAATGTGGCTTATTGAGGGGCTGCCGGCTCGCGGGCCTCCTGGTCAGTGACGCGCGCACGCCCATTGGCTGCACGGGGAGGGTGTGTGTGCCCACGGGCCGCCCGCCGCCGCGGCGCAGCCAATCCGTGCGCACGGCCCGCGGGCGCGGCCCCTCCGACACCCGAGCCGGGAAACTGGAGGGGCGCGCCCGGGGCAGGGGGCGGGGCCGGGCGGCTGGGATGGGACGTGTGGTCCGTGGCTAGAGGCTGGGGCGGAAAGGCGCATGAGCCACCGCCGCGTCAGGCTTAGCTATGGGTGGGGGGCGCGTGATCACAGACCCGGCGTGTGGGACGACTGGAAAGACGGGTCACCCGACCGGCACGTGCCTTGTGCGGGGACAGGGACACCGTCTGGTATCTCGGGGTCATGTGAGGGGCCCCCAATGCTGGGTCACATTTCTGAAACATCTTAGTCCTCACCTGTCGTGGCTCAGCGGGGTGCAGCGCTGAAGCAAAATTGAGGCGCCACGGTAGCTACTGCTTGCCCTATACCAGGCATCACAAAACGGATAGGGTGTGGGTTTTACTAACCTCGTTTTACAGATGAGGAACTCGAGGCACGGGCCGTTAAGAGACTTGCCCAGAGTCCCATAGCTATATGGCAGATGGGGGAAGGAACCCGCACACCCATCTGACTTTAAGCCCAATTCTTTTTCCCTATTTTCCTATTCTACCGCTCTAAGAGCCTGGGGAAGTAAAGGGCAGGAAAGGAGGTTTATCCGTAGGACGGACGCGTGGGTGAGACGGGCTGGGTGATAAGTGTGTACTGGAATGATCCTGGACATATATGGGGTGAGGTGGTTTACAGATGCTGAGAGGAGGGGGAGGTCCCGCCACAGCTAATGTCTGGCACCAGACTGAGTTGGTATATGGGGGGCAGCTGGCAAGAATGAAATACAGACTGATGCAGGCAGGGGACTTGTGCTTGTGGAAAGGAGCAAGCCTGGGGTTGGAGAGGTCACCGGGGAGGGAAGATGAAAGGCTTTGTGTTCTACTGAGGAGCTTCTCCTCTCATAAACAGTCGGGTGCTATCTGCACTGTATACATTATTATAGTATTATGTAAGTAATATATGTTCATGTCTGGAATATACAGAATAATAAAAAACATCCATGATCCAGCCTCTCAGCAAAACTTCTTGAAAGCTACATACCCTTCCCAACTATACATTCACGCCTCTCTTTCCTTGTACTCCAGTCAGGCCTGCGTCCCAAACTGCATTTGCCACACTCACCATAATGTCTTAACCTGTGGCCAAATCCCGTGTTCTTATCCCCTTTCCACCCTTGTCTTACTCCACTTCTGGTGATGCCCACACACAGTTGACCACATCCTGCGTCTGGAAACACCTTCCTCAGTGGGAACTGGGGAAGCTCCACCCTTCTGGTGTCCCTAGGCTCCTCAGACCCTGTTTTCTCGACCTGCAAATGCGGGAGTACACCTGGGCTGTCCTCCACCCTCGGATCTGGTTATGCTCTCTCCCAGAGTGATCCCTCCCAGCCTCATGACTCCTTGCTGGTAATGCACAGATGGAAATCTACAGCAAGGACCTCTCTAGGAGCTCCAGACTCAATTCTCCAGCAACCATTTGTCATCGCCACTGAATGACTAGCATCTCACACTCAACATGTCCAAAGCCAAACGCAACTTTTCTTCCCTCATCTATCCCTTCCCAGTTGTCTCAGCAAATGACATCACCACCCACCCTAAGTCACCCTTAATTCCTTCCTGCCACTCACCCTCATTACCAATCAGTCCATCAGCAAGCCATCTATCTGACCCATAAAATAAATCCTGTAAGTGACCACTTCTCTCCATGTCCTTGGACGGCTTGGACACAAGCTGCCAGCAACTCGGCCAGAGCCAATACCACATCAGCCTACCTTGCCTCTGCTTCCATTCATGCCTTCTCTCCCTCCCTCACTCCAAGCCATCTATCTAATGGTTTCTAATCCTACAATAAAATTCAAAATCCTGACAATGATATGCTATAGCCTTTGCTGGCATTCATCCCGTCCCATACTACTTTCCCCAGTACCCTGCTTGGCATTCACACGGGCATGCAGTCCTCAAAAATGCCAAACTTGTTTCCCATCCAAGGGCCTTTACTCTTTGTTTTTCTTCTGTCTAGAATATCCTTCTCCAGATCTGTGTCCCGCTGACTCAGCTTAAATATCAACTCTTCTTCGGAGGACTTTCTTCTGATCAGTTTAATCTCAAGTGGTTCCTCTAGTCACTCTCATGTGACCCTGATTGACTTCCTACTGACTTTCCTATTGTTCTTTCTCTCCTTGCTAGACTGTAAGCTATGAGAAAGTAAGATCTGTATCTGTTTTGTTCCCTCATACATGCAGTGCTTAGAATGGTGTCCAGCAAACAGTGGGCACACAATAAATATTTGTTGAATACCTAAATGAGTAGGAGAAATTTTAGAAATACCCATGGTTTGGGATGCCTGGGTGCCTCGATTGGTTAAGCCTCTGCCTTTGGCTCAGGTCATTGATTCCAGGGGTCTGGGACTAAGTCCCGCATCGGGCTCCTCACTCAGTGGGGAGTCTGCTTCTCCCTCTGCCTGCTTGCTCCTGCTGCTTGTGCTCTCTCTCTCCCTCTAACAAATAAAAAATCTTTAAAAAAAAAAAAAAGAAATAACTATTGTTCATGTTTTGTATAATGACACACACACAGAAAGAGTTCATAGTTTCATATATTATTTGTCTAATCTTATCCACCTCTAGATCTTTTCTAGTTCACACACCCAACATCTCTCACCTGATTGAAAACAGCTGGGCTTCCCTCTTTAGATAAACACCATAGATATATAGGTTTAGATAACCAACAGAGCTTCTTAGAGCAGGGATGTGATCAGATTTGTTTTTTAGGTCAATAGCTGTGCTCCAGGGTGGGGGTGGGGGGATTAGAGACCAGAGACAGAAAGAGGCCTAAGCTGTAAGGTAGGACCAAGACCTGAACCAAGGTGGGGGTGGGACAAGGTGTCAGGCTACAGGTTTAGAGGTTTTAAAGTCAGGTAGAATTGACCCCCTGGGCTAGGAGTGAGCTGTCAAGAGGAGGTTGCCTGCTACCTGGAAATACTTGGAAGTCCAGCGCTATAAAACATGTTGGCCCAAAAAAAAAAAAAAAAAAAAAAACATGTTGGCCCCAAGGCTTAGTAGGTTAAGCATCTTTTAGCTCAAGTCATGATATCGGGGTCGTGGGATCAAGTCCCACGCTGGGCTCCCCACTCAGCAGGAAGCCTGCTTCTCCCTCTGCCTGCTCTCCCCGCTTATATGCATTCTCTCCTTCTCTCTCTCTTTCTCTCTCTCTCTGACAAATAAATAAATAAAATCTTAAAAAAAAAAAGCCCTGTTGGCCCTAGGAGGGTGGGTCCAAACCCCATGGGTCATGTCGGCTATGATCCCTTTTCTGTACACTGACTTTAGAGCCTCTTCCCCACTCCCCTCTCTGGTCCCATTTCATATAAACCCCATAACAATCACAAAGTGACTTAAGTACACATTATGTCTTCTGTAGGCCCCAGTTCCAGGAAGTAGGGTAGATATTGTTATAAGACCCAATTTATACGTGACAAACTAAGGCTAGGTTACACACAAGGCTGAGGCTTGTGTATTGGGTCTTCTACTTTTCTAGCTCTAAATGCCATGCCTGGAGTGTATGACTTCTTGACTCTCAGATCTTTCTCTCTCTATCTCTTACACACACACACACACACACACACACACACTTAAGAATAACGAGACACCGGGCACCTGGGTAGCTCAGTGGGTTAAGCCTCTGCCTTCGGCTCAGGTCATGGTCTCAGGGTCCTGGGATCGAGGCCCGCATCGGGCTCTCTGCTCAGCAGGGAGCCTGCTTCCCTCTCTCTTTCTCTCTCTGCCTGCCGCTCTCCCTACTTGTGATCTCTCTCTGTCAAATAAGTAAATAAAATCTTAAAAAAAAAAAAAAAGAATAATGAGACACCCATGTCATTTACCCTCAAAGCCCAAAGAGAGAAATTAATCAGCGAATATTTATTAAGCAAACCCTTACAATGTTCAGGACAATCTGTTCAGTGCTGTAAAAATTATAAAAGAAACACAAGATGTGGTTCTTGTCCCCCTGAGGGATTAATTGTTTAATCAGAGGTACAAAGCCAACACATAAAACAATTATGGGAGAATGGAAAAGTCTATCACTGAGAGTCAAACGTGTGTGTGTGTGTGTGTTTCTGTGTGATGGAGTTTCAGAGGAAGAGACAGAGCCGCAGGCCAGAGTGGGCCAAGGGTGGTCTGATGGATATAAATGTCAGCTTTTTCACAGGCTGGCTCTGGCCTTACAAATAGGACAGACCCGAACCTGGCCATCAGCTTTTAGGCAGCTGTCCTGGGAAGAGACAGGGCAAAAGACCTCTGTCTACCAAATATTCCTTTCTCTAATTAGGATTTCTTAAGTTTGAAGCAAGTTATAAGTGATGGGATTACATAGATTTTAAGAGGGAGGGTGGGCCTTCCCTGAATGTAAATACTTAAGACTCCTTACACTGTGTTATCTTTAACACTGGGCCCTAAAGACCTCCATGATCTCTCGTCTTTCAATCACAATGTGTGAATTTGGGAGACTGGGGGGAAGTGGTATTGAAAGTAGTTAAAATAGAAAAATGGAAGCCACAAGATACACAACCTCATTTTATCTGTCAGGTTTGCAAAAAGAACCTATTCAAGATAGTTTAAACAGAAAAAGAGTTAATGGTGGACTATTTAGTCTCTTTCAAAATCTTGAGGATGGCCAGAGAATCAGGCTGACCCGCTTGCCACTCAAGAGCGATGGCCAAGTGACGCCGTCAAACTCTGCCAGTGGAAATGCCGTTGCTCTGGCCATTGGGTTCAGGTGTCTCGCCCACATTGCTGATGCTGGACACAAGATTAGCCAGGACAAGCCACAGCCACCTTTGACAATTGGATAGTTGTCTCTCAGCGTCCTTGCTAGAAGGAATTCCACACAGCACTTCCTTTATGGTGTTTGCATCCAAACTGACATCTCGCAGCTGGTTGCTGGAGCTTAGGCATGTGCCCATGCCCTAGCCGCAAGGGAAGCTGGGAAAGCAACCCCAGGAGTCAGGAGTCGTAACTTGGAAAACTGGGCTACAGGAGCCCAAAGCTTGACAAACATCCACCACACCCAGCAGTCACTAAATAGGCTACATCATGAAGTTTAAAGGGCCCTTAGACAAATTGGCTTCCTAAAAATCCAAAATATATCAAAAGCATTAAAAAGCATGGTGGCACGCTGAGACTCACATGGGAACACCATGTGGTCTTCCGCCTCTGTGAGCTCCAGTTTCCTTATCTGCAAAGTGGAAATCACGAGATGGAATCTAGTTCAGGACCCAGTAATAGTAGATCCCGAATACCAGTTTCCTAAACCCATCACTCATAACATCAAGCTTTCTATGCAGTAAGAACTCGATGATTTTAAAAAATTCCAGATGTCAGAAATAGTGAATGCAGAGTCTCAGGGACATGGGAGACTGCCATGTTCCAGATGACATGCAGTGCTCTGCTCTAGAGAGCCACTGTCAGTGGGGAATGGCAGGAGGAAGGTTGGGCAGGTAGGCAAGAGAGTTCAGCAAAAAGGGAAGTATTAGCACCCCGTCTGCACCTGGGGTAGAAGCAATGTGGAGGACAGATTGGTGGGGAGTAAGACCAGAGTCCTGGGGCAAGAGGCAGGGGAGAGATTCTACAAGGTTTCTGGCAAAAGGTCACAGAAGTGAAAGAAGTGAGAAAGGTAACAGGTAGCTCAAGCAGAACATGAGAGATGATGAAATGAAATGGGAGGGGTGAGGACAGGAAAGACTAAGCCGGTGATTCTCACCCTTGGCAGCTTTGGGGAAGAGTGGTGTGCTGAGGCGTGGAGGCCGTTGGCCCTGGGTACAGACAGCAAGGGGTACCTTGCCATAGCGAATGTATAAATAATAGTAAAACCTTTCGTCAGTTTGAAATTGAAATTTTGGTTGAAAATGTCAGATGCCTAAATATTTTGGATAAAAGAAATGTAAAACAAAGATTTGGATCATGTACAAAAACAAAGGCAACAAATGTTTTTATTATCATCATGGGCTGGCAATTCTTAACAATGGCCTTGACAAAGAATGCTTTCCTGGATTACAGCTCAGGGCCCTCTCTGCATGCCCACTTCCCACCCTGCTGTAGCCACTCTATTAGAATCATCTAGAAAAGGCACCTGGGTGGCTCAGTTGGTTTAGGGTCTGCCTTCAGCTCAGGTCATGTTCCCGAGGTCCTGGGATCCAGCCCAACATCGGGCTCTCTGCTCCGTGGGGATTCTGCCTCTCCCTCCTCCTCTGCTGCTCTCTGGGACAGATAAATAAATAAAATCTTAAAAAAAAAAAAAAAAAGAGGAATCATTTAGAGAACTTTTACAAATCCTGATGCCATATAAACAATCAACAGATGTTAATGGCACCTTTTCTTCCGTTTTAAAAGTGAACAAAAAGACAAAATGTCTAGGCATTTAAATAAACGGACAAGGAACTTGGGAGGCTGACTAGTACAAGGAGGGAGGTGCACCATGGCTTCACAGAACTTCATTTTGTCTTATGTAAACTTGTAAATTTTAAATATGATCCAACTGAAATAATGGATTTTTTAAAATAAACAGGCTGATTATAACATTCATATGGAAACGTAAACAAGACTTTCCTCCCAAATTCTGGAAACCACAGGAAGAAGCTTGTTCATTAGCTTTTTCTAATGTCAGAGCAGTGAAGTCTTTTCTGAGAGAGACAAAAATCTAAATGTCCTAAGAGAAGAGACCCATGTCCCTGCTCAGCAGGGGGTCTGCTTCTCCCTCTGTCCCTCCTCCACTCATGGTTGCACTCTCTCTCTCTCTAAAGAATAAAAAAAATCTTTTAAAAAGAGAGAGAGAGAAGACCCTTAAAAGAGTATCCATTATGTAAAATCAAAAGTCAACCTAGACAAAAATACAGATCAGACATAAAAGGCTCATTTTTCTATTATATGAAGAGCTTCTTCAAATTAATAAGAAAAGGAAATAAAAAACCCTTGGGTAAAGAACACAGAGAGTTCACAGGAAGGGAGCAAATGGCTATTTGATATATGAAAAAATTATTAACGTTACTCAGAATGGGGAAAATGCGCCTATAAAATATACTGATAGGCCATTTCTCACACATCAGGTTGGCACAAATCAAACAATGATAATACACCTTACCATGAAGAACGAGGGTGCTCTTTCTCCCAGCATATTGGTTTTTTTTTTTTTAAACATTTTATTTATTTCCTTGAGAGGGAGCAAGCACAGAAGGAGAAGAGTGGGGAGCCCCAAGTGGGCTTGATCCCAGGGACCCAGGGATCATGACCTGTGCCAATGGCAGACGCTTAACCAGCAGAGCCACCTAGGCGGCCCCTCCTAGCATATTATGGATGAAGAAACACAGCCTCCAGAAGGTCCGCATGACACTCTCCATAAATCCCAAGTACACTGGCCCATTGACTCGGAGAGCCCATTTTTCTACAGGTAAGCCTACACAGGCTGTGTGAGGTGATTCCCTGGGGCATCCATTGTTAAAGCAAGGCTGGGGCCAACTTAAATCCTATCGCTTGGGGACTGGTTAGGTAGAGTAAGGCATATCCATAACATGGAACATGTTGGCCGCATATAAAAAAGGAGAAGACGCTCTCAAAGTATAAGCATAGAACAATCTGGAAGGTACAGTGAAGTCAAAAGTGTTAGATGTAGAAAGTATGCATACAAAGTCCTGTCAAATAAGAAGGAACTGAAAATAAAATAAACATATACCCACACAGAGTTATAAACTATCCTCTAGGTGGAAACTGAGTGACAGGAAGACAGGTACCTGTATCAAGTACAAGTACAATCTATTCACAAAAAAACAGGATGAAGTTAAGAGAAGAATCTACTGGTGTAAAGGTAGGGGAGGAAAGGAGATTAAAGGGACCCCGTGAAAAACTGCTTTTCTGCTCCTTTTCCTGATTCTGTTCTTGCTAGGACCTACAACCCTCCCCTCCCCCGCCGTACACACGCCTCATGAAACAGATAATGTGGGTCCCCCTTGTACAGGTTAAGGAGTTAATGATTTCTTTGGAGTTTTCCAGCACAAGTCAGCACATCTTAAGGGGTGACCAGGTGGGGCCATCAGGAACATTTTCTAAGACCTCTAACTCACCAAGACCCCTGGTTCCGGGGCAGAAGTGACATGGAGGACACCTCAATGCTCGTCTATGTTCCTGGACACCTGAGAACGCATCTGCATCAAACTACAATCCTCCATAAAAACCCCAGACCCAGGGCGCCTGGGTGGCTCAGTGGGTTAAAGCCTTTGCCTTGGCTCAGGTCATGATCTCAGGGTCCTGGGATTGAGCCCCACATCGGCTCTCTGCTCAGTGAGGAGCCTGTTTCCTTCTCTCTCTGCCTACCTCTCTGCCTACTTGTGACTCTCTCTCTTTTTGTGTCAAATAAATAAATAAAATCTTAAAAAAAACAAAAACAAAAACAAAAAACCACACACACACAACCCAGACCCCACGCAAACACCAGACACGATTTTCTTTCTTTTCTGAGTATCCCGGATACTCTGTCTATATCTGCTTTCTCTGTGTCTCAGTAAACTCTGCTCTCACTTCCTCTTGGCTCAAGTTTGATTTCTATCCTGCATGAAGCCAAAACCCGACCCTCTTGGCTGGGGCTGCGGGCACACCGTCCTCCCCGCCCCCACCCAGTTGCTCCAACCCAGCCAGCCTGCTGCAAAGGCAACACAATAGAGTAAAAAGGACACGGGGACACCTGAGTCCACCAAATAAAATTTAAAATCTTAAGTTAAAAGAAAAAAAAAAAAGGATGCCCAGGTCACACCCCAGTCCAATTATACCAGGATGTGCGTGGGTAGGGCCCAGGCATCGGTATTTTTAAAGCTCCCGAGGTGATTCCACTGTGCAGCCAACAGTAGAGACCATGGCTGTAGCATGACTCTGGGCTCTTGGTCGGGGTAAATTTGCATCTTGGTCAGGGTAAATCTGTATCCAAGTCTGACTCCTCCACTCACTAAGCCCTATCCCTTTGCACTTACTTCTCTGATCTTTGTATCCATTCCTGGTCAGGGCTATCTAGTCCTTCTCTTCTTAGCTGCCTCATTCTTCCCCTCTAGACAGTAGGTGCTCAGTTTTCTTATCAAGTTGCCAAGAACCCAAGTAAACTCCTGACCTCCTGTCACTTCGAGGATGAGAAATGTATTACTTTTAATTAAGAGGGCACCTGTCCTGGTCCGAATGGGCAAGGATGCTGCCTCTCTCTCTGCCAGTTTGATAGTTTAAGGTGCAAGGAACAGAACACTCAGGCTCCAACAAAAAAGTATTTGTTGTTTCAAATAAAAAGCCACCCAAGGATAGGCTGAGCTTCCTGGGAGCGTCAGCTCCTCCTTCTCTGAGGAGCTCTGGGCTTCCTGAGTTGGCTTCATCTTCATGCTAGTAGTGAGACGAATACAACATTGCCTGCATTTCAGCTACAAACTGCAAAATCCAGAGAAAGGGAAAGGAACTGCTTCCTCCCAGGTCTCTCTCTCTCTTTTTAAAGGATTATTTTATTTATTTGAGAGAGAAGAGAGCACGCGCATGAGCCGGGGGAGGGGCAGAGAAAGTGGGAGAAGCAGACTCCCCACTGAGCAGGGAGCCCAATGGGAGTGGGGGTTCCACATGGGACTCTATCCCAGGACCCTGGCCTGCTGACCTGAGCAGAAGACAGACACTTAACCAACTGAGCCATCCAGGTGCCCCCTGGGTCTCTTTTTTTATAAGGAAGAAAACATTTCCTCAAACCCTCCTGCAGTTTTTCTTCCCCCCCTAATCTCATTAGCCAAATGGTCACATACCCATTCTTCTGCCAGCTATCTAGAAAGAAGAATGGATTATCATGGTTGGCTTACACCCATGGCTTGGAGGGGTGCACTTTCCCTCCCAGGATACATTTGACAATATCTGGAGACACTTTGGGTTGTTTCAATGGTAGCTGGGGTTCTACTGGCAGAAATGCTGCTCAACATCCTGTCCTACACACAACAGTCCCGACAACATAGAATTCCCTGGGCTCAACGTCAATAGTGTCAAGACTGAGACACCCTGCCTGAGACTAATCAGGGTCCACCCTACAGCTGAAGACAGGGTCCCATTCTCTTAGTCACGTGATGGCTAAAAGAGCAGAGTTTTTACACAGAGAAGAACTGACCAAACTTCCCTACATCATAGGTGTTGGGCTCCTGTACCAATTTCCTGCAGAGTAATCCAAATGGAGAATTTCAAAATCAGTGGTCTAATCACAATAAATTATATGGATCTACAGTTCTAGAACCCAATGAGGTTAATATTCTTTTTAAATTTTTCTATTGAGATATAACTGACATAAAACATTATATTAGTTTCAGGTGTACAACATAATGATCCAATATTTGTGTACATCAAAAAAATGAAAAAAAATGATCACCCCAATAAGTTAACATCCATCACCACACCATTTTTCCTTGTGATGAGAACTTTTTAATATCTACTCTCTTAGCAACCTCCAAATATACAATATTATTAACTATACTCACCATGCTGTATATTACATCCCATGATATTTATTTTATAATTGGAAGTTTGTACCTTTTGACTTCCTTCACCTATTTCATCCACTTCCATACCCCCTAACATTCTTGATTTAATATGCATATTTCTGCAGAACTAGAAGGCTAGGCACTCAAGATGGCCACAGGACATTTGCTCACTGGTCAATCGAAGAGCATTACAAATGTGTTCACTAAATCTTTTCAGAGAGGGAGGTATGACTTTACTATTGGTAGAATTTTAGCAATCAGGGAAGATGTGAGGTTGGCTGCTTCTACTTGCAACATTGGCTGGTATCTCAAGGAGACATGGGAGTTCAGGGAGTCAAGATTAAAGTATCAGCTGAAACACCCAGGAGAACAATATATCCCTGTTCTTTGTTTTTTGCTGAGACAGTTATTTACCCAATATCTCTCTGGCCTGAAAACAAAACCATTCATTACAAAGACCAACTTTTCAGAGCAAAGAGCAGGGTTAACATGCCATCCCAACAACTGCATATGTCTGTGTAGATTTCTAATTCCTACACTTCTGGAAATCTCAAGAACAAACTCATGCCCATGGAACAGGCACAGATTCCTGGTGTATCAGGACTCAGCCACCCTCCAGTGGATGGCAGCAGGCTTGCATGCCAACAGAACTGTCCCAGAGTTCTCTTCTGAAACTTAAAGGCAGATTCATTCACTCACACCCCTATAAGTTAGTCACTACATGTGGTAATCATTAGTTCTAGTCACCAAATATTTCTCGTTTTCCCTCAGGTTCATGGTAGGAGTGCACATCCTGTTCCTTTAAATTTGGGGGTGGTCACATGAATTGCTTTGTTTAATGAATACTCCAGCAAGTGCACACAAAAAAATTGAGCTTTAGGGGCTCCTGGGTGACTCGGTTAAGTGTCTGCCTTGGCTTGGGTCATGATCCCAGAGTCCTGGGATGGAGTCCCGCATCGCATCGGGCTCCCTGCCCGGTGGGGAGCCTGCTTCTCCCTCTCTCTCTATCCCACCCCCGGCTTGTGCACACTCTCTCTCCCTCTCTTAAATAAATAAATAATTTTTTTTTAAAAAATTGAGCTCTGGCTATCATGGAAGCATAGAGGACAGTCTCCATCATCCTAGATCCCTAGGTAAGGAGGACATGGAGCAGGGTCCACACCAACCCGTAATGGACAAGTAGTATAAGCAAGAAACCACCATTTAAGCCACTTAGATTTGGGGTCATCTGTTGCAATAGTAGAGACTGTTATATCCTGACTGACACAGTTCCCAAAATGATAACTCACCTCCCGTCTTTTGTGCCCTCCATCTCCTCCCTGTATTTCTCCAGTCTGATCTTCTACTTCTCTTTTCACATCCCAACACAGTGTGTCTTCTGGAGCCCCAATCTTGCACCAAACAAATTCCCTTGCATCCTTGTCTTCTCCATAGAATGTGTCCTTCACCTTTGGGCCTTACCTGATCCCCCGGCTCTCCTCTAGAGGCTTCTCCTCTCTCACATCTCAGACCCGAGGGTTGGGAGGTGATATTGGTAGTCCCAATGCCAACGCTGCTTTTACCCTTGAGTAAAAGTTCCACTCCTTTTAGGACTCCTGGTCTCCAGCTGGGTCACCCCAGGCCTTTTCATGTTTGACAGACATCCTGGTCACTCCTCTTCCACTGCCCTCTTGAGCATTTGGATCACAGTTCTCTTCTCTTCTCCAAGTCCTGCAGAATCCTGGGAGGCTTCAGTTAGCCTATGGACAACTACCAAACACCCTAACCTCGTAGCTTCCTGACTTTTCCAAGTGGGGCAGTCTCCACCTTGTTTGTGCTCTGGGCACATTCTCTGAGGTTACGTTGTAAATTCTGTCTCCACTCAGAACGGCTTCCCTTTAGCCGTCGAAGCTGTGATGACCCACCATGGGGGTACAATGAGTTGGCTCAGTAGATTGAGCTGCACTGGACACTAAGCAACCTTCCACTTGCCAAACCATGTCCTAGAGCAGAGGTTCTCACATTTTAATGATTTATTCTAATCACCTGGGGATCTGGTTAAAAGTCAGACTCTGCTGAAGCAGATCTGGTGTGAGACCCTAGTGTCTGCATTTCTAACCAGCTTCCAGGTGATGGCCGTGCCTTGAGAGCTCACTTTTAGTCACAGGGAGTGAAATATCCCTGAGATGGGGCTGTCCTGTACTTCCCAGTCTTCCTTGGAAAGAGCCGGCTACCACCTCTGAGCTGTCATCACTTCCCATGGAACCCACCCAACAATGGGAGACCTGTCTCAAGAAGTCCACACCAAATGGTGAGCTCTGCCTGTAGTCTTCCATTTTGACTTTTAATTTTTGAAAGGATCCCAGATGCAAAGGGTTCACTGATGTTCACTGCATAGCACACTCTCGTCAGCCCATGAAATGTCCCTCCACTTGTGGTTTATTTCTTTTTTGCAACCTTCAATCCTGATACCCATACCTCTTTCCTCCCCAGCCCTTGTCATAGGTCAGCACACTAATATGTTTGGTATAGGTCCTTAAATATGCCTGCATTCAACCTTGTAAAATGAGTTTTATATGTTTACGCTTTTAAATTAGGTAAATGAGCAATTTAAAAAGAAAAAAAAAAAAACATAAGAGACCTTCCGTATGCGGTCTTGTTGTATAGCTCTTCCTGATGAGGTGGCTGATATTTATGTCCCCCTTACTTATACAGGAAAACAATGCACCCCTTATTATTTGAACCAGCCCTGGCAAGTCTGTCTCTTGCAACCAAAATCACCTAAGGAACACTTTGCTTCGTGGAGGTGGTTGTGAGGCTTAACTGAGAACAGGATGTGGTGTCAGACTTCCCAGACCCATGGATCCTTAATGTCAGATCCTCTTTTGTTGTAGTTGGCAAAGGGCTGAATGAAGAGTGATTTAGGCCAGGATTAAGGATTCAGTCTCCATATGGCCCAGTTAGCTCTGCCAGATACCAAGAGCACCCCTAACACTAGCTTAAAATATCATTGCAACCCCTTTGACATAAAGATAGAAGTAAAAAGGTTTAAAACATGCGGCCAGACTTGATTAGACAGACAAGCCAGTGAGCAAAGTAAAAAGTCCAGAAACAGACCCAGAGACATACAAGGGTTTAGTTTATGCTAAAGGTGGTTTTTCAAATCAGTAAGGAAAAGATGGATTAACTCGTAAACGTTGGAACATCAGGGTAGCCATCTGGAAAGACAAATTAACTTGGATTCCTAACTTACTGCTTATAATAAAATAAATTCCAGATGAAGCAGAGAATAATATGTTAATAAATTATTAGAAAAAATTATTAAAAATTAAATTACTAGAGAAGTTTTAAACTAATTTCCAATTAAAGCTTTTCTAAGCACCACACAAAAACCCGGATACCTCAAAAGAAAGATGAATTTAGGTACATTAAAATTTTGTAATTCCTCAAGACAAATCCACCATAAACAAATGTCCTTAAAACATAAGTAGCCTATATAGGTCAATAAGAGAAAGATCATTGTCCCATTTGAAGAAAAAGGGGGGGTGCGGGAATATGAAGAGTTCATAGGAAAAAAATACATAAATGCTCTAAGTATATGAAAAAATACTTGAGACGGGGCACCTGGGTGGCTCAGTTGGTTAAGCAATTGCCTTCGGCTCAGGTCATGGTCCCAGCATTCTGGCATCGAGCCCTGTGTCAGGTTCCTTCCTCAGCAGGGAGCCTGCTTCTCCCTCTCCCTCTGCCTGCTGCTCTGCCTGCTTGCGCTCTCTCTCCGTCATAAACAACAACAACAACAACAAAACTAACCTAAAAAATACTTCAGATCAGTTATAAAATGAAAAAGGCTAATAAAAATTACAATAAAAATGTATTTTTCAGCTCAAAGTTTGACAACATTGAAAGATTTAGAAACCACACGACAAAGATGTGTGAAAATAGGCACTCTCATAAATTTCTCCAGAGGATAATTTGACAATATCTATCAAAGTAAAAATGAGGACACCTGGGTGGCCGAGTTGGTTAAGCCCCCCACTCTTGGTTTCAGCTCAGGTCACGATCTCAGGGTTGTGAGATTGAACCCCACTCCAGCTCCTCATTCAGCAGGGAGTCTGCTTGGGATTCTCTCTCCCCCTCCTCTGCCCCGCCCTCCCTCTCCCACCCCAGGTTCGTTCTCTCTCTCTCTCTCTCTCTCTCTCTCTGTGTCAAATAAATAATTCTTTTTTTTTTAATTTTTTTTTAAGATTTTATTTATTTATTTGACAGAGAGAAATCACAAGTAGACGGAGAGGCAGGCAGAGAGAGAGAGAGGGAAGCAGGCTCCCTGCTGAGCAGAGAGCCCGATACGGGACTCGATCCCAGGACCCTGAGATCATGACCTGAGCCGAAGGCAGCGGCTTAACCCACTGAGCCACCCAGGCGCCCTCAAATAAATAATTCTTTAAAAAATATTAAAAACGAACATAGCCTTTTACTTTTAGGAATGTATTCACAAACATACTTGAATACGTGTGAATTACATGTGTCATTTTATTACCGTAAATTATGATTTGTCCAAGTAATGGAACACCATACAGCTATAAAAAGTTGTGAAGCTTTGGGATTACTAACGCGGAACATGTCATTTAGAGAAAAGAGCAAGATACAGAACAACGTCGAGTAGGGGGAGGAGGAGAGTGAAAACACAGGCCTGCTTGCAAGTGCAAGGAAGATCTTGGGAAGGTGATGAAAGCGACTATGAGGGGAAGAGGGAGCAGCTGGTATGGGAGCGAAACTTCATGTTTCACGTTTGCCTTTTGTACGAATTGAGTTTTATAGCATGGACACCATTATGAAATGTAATATAAAATTTAAGTAATAGTAAATATCTCAAATGCTACCGGTTTTTCCAGCAGAAATCTTGGTGCCCACTGAGTTTTGGTTCTCATTTCTGTGGACTGTCTAAACAAATTAAAAAAGGAAGCTTAAAAAAGGAAGTAGAAAGAAACTCTCTGGAGAGGGTCTGTTTTTATTCTGCAGTCTGGGTGTTCTAGGTATTTGGTGATGAAGTTATGCCTGCTTTCTCAAACCAGGAGCAGGAGAAGCGGCTCTTCCTCCCTCCTTCCTTCCCTCCCTCCCTCCCAAGAGGAGGGTGCACACGGACACAGAGAGTGGATGCCAGGTTGTGAATCTGACCGACTGACCGAGGAGAGCTGGTGCTGACTGGTGGGGACAGGCAGGCAGCAGGGGCTCTCTAGACCAAAGGGAGAGACAGGAGCCCACAAGCTGCTGATTTAGCAACAAATCAAGAGCCAGAATGCCTGGGACCCCTCTGGAACACAGTTGACCAAAAAGAAAGGGAAGCCTTCTGGGCCTGGAGAAGGGAGCACAAAAGAAATAAAGAGATAGATGAATAGCAGAGGCAGAAGCCAGGGGCTTGAAAAGGCAAAGAATATCAGGGTTTGGAGTGGGGACGTGAGGACTATGGGAGAGGCAGGGGTTCAGTGCAACTGAGGCAGGGACTCCTGATCTCTCTTCATTTTCTGTGTGTGGGTGATCAAGTCGGGAGATAAGGCCTTCCACTAGCACTGCAGGGCTTGATCTCACATTCAGGATAATGACAGCGGGTTAATATTTAGCCCCACTTGGAAACCGATCAGCACAGTTCTTTCACAGATGGGCCTTTCACAGATGGGCCTCTAAGAGCAGCACCAAGTGTACATGCCCTCAAGCTTCAAAATTCTCTGGGTACTGGTACCGTGTTGCTGCTCGGGTCGTCTTTACCCAGCCCTCTATCACCCTGCTTCCCTTGCCCTATAGACTTGCATTCATTCATTCAACCAGACCTACAACACCAAGCACTGTACCAAGCCCAGAAACACAGTGGTTTACATGACACACCTCCATGGAGCTTACAGTTTAGGGAGGAAACAGACAGTTGAAAAGCTAAACCCAAATAAGTGTGTAATACAAATTACGACACGTGCTATGAGCAAAAAAGAAAATGTATTCTGAGAGTGAGAAGCTGGCAGCCCAGTTTAGATCGTGTGGTCAGGAAAGAGGGCTGCCTCGATGCATAGCTCTAGGGGACATTGCCCATGGAAAACATTGTGCACAGCATGCTGGAGGTCAGCCAGGCAGAGTGGGGCCAAGGAGCCTTCCAGGAGAGGGAAAGGCATGCTCACAGACATGAGAATAGGAAATATTTGGACAAGGACAGGCCACTGCAAGAAGTACAAAGGAGGGGCAGCATAGAGAAAGGGAGGCATGAGATGAAGCCCAGATTCATGGGGAATATAGGAGACCATGAGAGGAAAGTGGGATTTTCATTCTAAACTGAGTGGGAAGACTCTAGAGAGCACTAAGCAGGTGAGTGACATGGTCCAAGGTATAAATGCTTACAAGCCACTCAGGCTTCCCTCTGGGACATGGGCTGGAAAAGAGCAGGAGAAGAACTGGGTAACCAGTTTGGAGGCCACTGAGTCCACTGGGCCAGAAATGAAGGTAGTTTGGCAAGAGATGACAGCTGCAGAAAGAGAGAGACCAGGGGATGGAGTGGAAAAAGTTCTAGAGATGGAAGACAGAACACTTGCTGGTAGGGTGAATGACTCCAGGTTTCTGGCTTCAGCAAATGGATAGTTCCATTTATTGAGACAGGGGAACATGGGGAAGAATGGGTTAGTTAATAGTTCCAGAGTTCCATAAGCTGAAATGCTTACAGTAAGTAAGGAGACAGACTTTATGAGCTTGTGTTCATATCAGAGATCTGGTTGGAGACACAATATGGACAGCGTAAGGTTGTATTCAAAGCCTTGTGAAAGTCTGGATCCTCTAGTGAGGGAGTGTGCACAAGGAAGCCTTATTTTCTTTCTTTTTTTTTTTTAAGATTTTATTTATTTATTTGACAGAGAGAAATCACAAGTAGAAGGAGAGGCAGGCAGAGAGAGAGAGGAAGGGAAGCAGGCTCCCTGCTGAGCAGAGAGCCCGATGCGGGACTCGATCCCAGGACCCTGAGATCATGACCTGAGCTGAAGGCAGCGGCCTAACCCACTGAGCCACCCAGGCGCCCCAGGAAGCCTTATTTTCTAACGTGTTTGAAAGTTCTTCAGGGTCTCCCATATATTGCAGACCACACCCTATGAAGTTTTTCAGGAGTAGCTGAGAACAGTTCTTCACCTCTGCCTTCAGCAGTGCAGACAGCTAGAGCACAGTGCCTCACTTCCCAGCATCTCTGCTCATTCACATGTGGGAATCCTTCATTTATTCTCTACCTCTGATTCTGGGTCTAGTCACACATTAATTAAAAGGCCTCTTAATTGTCTTAGGACACAATGATGTCACAGTGCAAACTTTCAAGCATGGATTGGAAACAGCGATGAGGGTACAAGGGAGTGTAAGGGCATGCGGGATCTGTTCATCCTTAACTATTTCTCCCAGGTTCCAATGGATCCTGGACTGGGATGCCCAGCCTGCTTCTGGGAGAACTGAAACACCCAGAGCTTTGCTTACTAAGGGTACGCCAGCATCTCTCTTTGGCTCTGACGTTCGTACTTTTCAATAGAGAGGATTTGTTTGGGCTTATTGTCCCAGCCAACGTGGGTCCCCTGCACTGGGTTAAGTTTTTCTCACGGCCGCCTTCCATGGGTTGAGCTCCATCATGTCCAATCTATACCAGTTTCCTTTAGTATGGGTGATGATCCCCATTTCAGGCAGTCACTGTGATGGAAATGAGGGCCATCGCACTCCTGGTGCAGGCTTGGACCCCTGCAACAAATACAGCCTCTATTTGAGCCTACTGGCCTCTGAAGGGGCTGGGGATACAGACCTTTTAGAGCATTGGCTTAAAGTAACTACAGTTCCCGGTCCCAAAGTCACAGCTGTTGCTACAATTCTTCCTCATCTGAAGGTGCCGATGTGTGAACCTTCAGTCTGGTAAGGTTATAAAGTGACATGAAGAAGGATCATTGGAAGGCAGGCAGGCAGGGACAAGACCCACCCCGTTCCCCAAGAGGAAAACCACCCTTAAAAGGATTTTACCCTGCCCTGAAAGAAGCCCTTCCCCCTTTCCCATAGGACAGACAGGTAACAAAAATCTGATAAAATGATGGGCACAGGGAGGGTTAATCAGATTAAAAGTTGATTAAAAACCCCTAGCCATACATACTCCAGGGGCAACCCCTTCAAGTCCCCACCCTCCCCGGGAGCTTTGTACTATCACTTTGCTATTGTTTTTTTTTTTTTTAAAGATTTTATTTATTTATTTGTCAGAGAGAGAGGGAGAGAGAGCGAGCACAGGAAGACAGAGAGGCAGGCAGAGGGAGAAGCAGGCTCCCTGCCGAGCAAGGAGCCCAATGCGGGACTCGATCCCAGGACGCCGGGATCACGACCTGAGCCGAAGGCAGCTGCCCAACCAACTGAGCCACCCAGGCGTCCCTCACTTTGCTATTGTTAATAAACCTTGTGTTGTTGCCCACCACTCTGTGTGGTCTATCTCTTCATTCTTAAAGCAGCATGACCAAGAACCACAGGCAATGATGGAGAAAAAAATCCTCCAATGCCAAGACTGGTGGTTTACAAGAACCTTCAATAGCCTCATAAACTCTTTCCCTGGGGTATGTGCTTGCTCTATTTTACAACTCCTATCTGCCAAGTTCTACATGCATTTTATTTCTCTCAAACTTGAGAAAACTCTGTAGGAAAGTTTCTGAACATTCCTCAAACACCTCTTAATTATGGGCTCAGCCTTTGGGTTCAAGTAAATTAAGACTGATCCAGTTTCACAAAATCTCAATCTAGTCAGGAACTGGGGAGCTCTGAGGCAAAACAATCAAGGTAGCTTGAAGTCCCAAGCAGTGAAGGGTCATTAAACTACCCATGTACAGACAAGTTGAACTTCCCTTTAGGGTTGAACTTCAGTTACAGATGGTCAGATCTTTGAGACATTTTAAAGAGTACCCAGGTAATAGAAGTTCCCACCTTTGAGGTCAACCAGAAAAGTCACCTATGTGTTATGGATCCAATGGAGGAAAGGGATAGGGACTGAAGGGGTTTTGTCAACCCTCCAGGACATCATCTTCAAAGCCTTGTCATTTTAGGACACCTCTCAGTTTCCTGACATTTCTGAATATCCTGGGGTCACAGGACTACCTGATGGTGAGACAATCTTCTCAAGGATATTGGTCTAGCAAACAGCCTTGGAAAGCAGAGATAAGGTCTCTTTCCAGAGCACTGGCAAGTTTATTTACTGTTTGGTATAATAAAGATAGTGTCTCCCTCCAGGCCAAAGTTCAGGTAGGCTTACTGTCCATTATAAAAGATTCAAGTTCCCCAAACTTGGGGTTCCTCTCTTCTGATGTAACCCTCTCCCTGTGCAAGCATTACCTGGCCCTTTCATGTATTACCCTGTGGAAA
The DNA here is from genome assembly GCF_020171115.1 of Neogale vison. Taxonomy (NCBI): domain Eukaryota; kingdom Metazoa; phylum Chordata; class Mammalia; order Carnivora; family Mustelidae; genus Neogale; species Neogale vison. Next base: position 95,199,552 of record NC_058098.1, on the reverse strand, counting down.
TTGAGGTCTAAGGAACAAACACCAAAGTGATGTTACCTGAGTTACTGCTGTTGCTGTAAGTAAGAGCCTGTGCTTTATCTCTGACCCAGGAATCTTATGTCTTCTGCTCATACCTGTGAGCAGGCTTACTAGCTTGCAGGTAAGGACAAATCTCAAACGCCTCATAATTATTGACAGTCAGGCACCTGTCTATGTAATCCTGGCCTGGAACTCAAGGCCAGTGTTTATTTTAATTTTTTTAAGACTTTTATTTATTTATTTGACAGAGGGAGATCACAAGTAGGCAGAGAGGCAGGCAGAGAGAGAGAGAAGGAAGCAGACTCCCGCCAAGCAGAGAGCCCGACGTGCGACTCGATCCCAGGACCCTGAGATCACGACCTGAGCCGAAGGCAGAGGCCCAACCCACTGAGCCACCCAGGCGTCCTCAAGGCCAGTGTTTAATCTTCCAAACAAAATTCCCTTGACAGCCCAAGTGGAGGGATTCTTTCCCTTCTTCAGATTGGCAGACTGCATGAATGAGTGCACAGTATTACAATTTCCTTGAGACTCTAAATCTGAAAGCTTATTCCAGAAGTTCTTCAAAAAAGTCCCAGCACTGATCAAAGGTAGGCAGGCAGGAATGACCATCTGTGACAGTGACCGCACATCTGGACCAGGTGTTTTCTAAGTTTTCCTCCCTGGTGGCAGCCAAGAGCCTCACCCACGACCATACCAGAAGCTCTCCTTCCTCCCTCCTGCCTGAGGTTGGGTTCTTCCCTCTCCTGCCTGTTGCTTCTCCCTGCTAAGTTCTTCAAGGTCACCTTGTTCCCTTCATCTCTGCTGCTTCCTCCATAAACCTCAACATCTCTTTCTTACCCTGACCCCAGCTTCTACCTTCTCCCACTCCAGTCTGGATCCCATGCAACCATCATAGTTTCAGCTTCCTTAGCTCCCCATCAACTTCCACAGGGACTTTCAAGCCAGGAAAACCTGGTGTTTGTTTGTGTCTGCTTGATTTATTGGACTGCTTTACAACATTTTGAAAAAAAAAATGCTAGCGTGAAACATAACACTTTAAACCTTTAGCGTATCACTCAAAGCCCTTCCTGCTAGTGCCCCACCCCATCCTCTCCCCATCCTCAGAAGCCCTCATTTGAGCCACTTTTCCAATACCCGTATCACCTATATTTTTGTTTCTTGTTTTGGTTTTGTTTTGTTTTTACCATACTGCTGTTTTGATCAAGCCTCACTGCCCACAAGATTAGGTCCAAACTACTTAAGTTTGTATTCATCACTCTCCCTGTTCTGCTATGTGTCCTTCCTAATACAAACTCTCTTCACCAGCAAGTTTGGTCTCTTCCTAAAACGTGGAAACTAAGTTCCTGGGAGTTTTCTTTGAAGTCTGTTTACATTATGACAGCACTTTTTCTTTCTGCTATCTGTCCGCCCCTGAGTTCCCCATCCTCCAGCACTGCAAACACAAGACACATAGAGCCACAATGGACAAAGCCATCTCTGATCACTCCAGCCCATGGAGTACCCCAGTGTGTGTGTGAGGGAGTGTATGTGTGTGTCCCCAACCTGTTGACTCTGACATCTGGAACACCTCACTCCACCCCAGTATCCTCTCTCCCCCAACACTCATATACATGCTTAGTACCTGGCAAAAGCCGACTCCCAGTGAATACACATTGCTTCATTGAACTCAAGGATCTTTCCTTCTGGTTTCTCCATCTTTCCACTCGAGTAACACAAATTCCTGATTTACAACATTGCCTCTGATTCCTGATTTGTGCTGTATGTCATGCTATCACCCCACAATCCAACCTGAAACACCCTGTTCTTTTCTTCCTTCCTTACCTACTCAGTTCCTATGTATTCTCTTTTTTTAAAGATTTTATTTATTTATTTGACAGACAAAGATCACAAGTAGGAGGGAGGCAGGCAGAGAGAGAGGAGGAAGCAGGCTCCCTGCTAAGCAGAGAGTCCTATGCGGGGCTCAGTCCCAGGACCTTGGGATCATGACCTGAGCCAAACGCAGAGGCTTTAACCCACTGAGCTTCCCAGGTGCCCCAATTCCTACATATTCTTGAAGATACAGTTTCATTGTCACCTCTTTGTCCAGCCCAAGCCCTGGGTCAACCTGTACAACTTCAACCATGAGCCTGATTTATTCTGTGGATTCAAAGTTCCTAGATCTTATGATTTATCTAATAGAATCAAGTCAAACTTTGTACACTACAAGCAGATAACCCATTGCTTACCTCTAGTACCCCTTCCATCCTGGTACTCATCACTGTATATTATAAATATCTGCTTCTATGTCCACCTCACTCCAAGAGATGATGAACTCCTTGAGGGGAAAAAGATTGGGTCTTATCCATCTTTATGTTCTCAACCATAGAACACTCTATGTGCTCAATAAATATATGCTAAATGAAAGTGTGAGTTCTTCCAGCTCCTCACTGTGATAGTTCATTTTATGCATCAACTGGATTAGGCTATGATCTCCAGATGTTCAGTCAAATTCTTTTTTAGACATAATTACATTGAAATCAGTAGACTTTTAGTAAACCAAATTACTCTTCATAATGCAGAGTAAACTTCAAGTAAAGCAGATTATGTTCCATAACCATCCAGTTAATTTAGGTCCTTAAGAGAACAAATAATCACATCCCCCAGACGAAGAAGGAATTCTGCCTCTTGGAAGAACGCTTACTAATGTATCAGTCATGTGGATATAGAAGTGAAGGCAGCAGCTGGCAAGCCTGATCCAGAGTTGGAAACTGGAAAGACAGCTGGAGCAGAAGGACCAAGAGAAGGGAGTAGAAGTTTGGGGGAGGAGAGTGACTGAGATAATGGGATGTGGAAGCTGAAGCTAAGTCAGGGCAAAGGAGTCATGCAGAAGAGGACTGGAGGATGGTGAAGAAACAGGAGGATGACAGGACCGAATGAGACCACAGAAACAGATTTAGACACAGGTGTAAGAGTCAGAGAGTGGCCTCTGACGTTCCTTGTGAGGGCACGATTTCCGAGCTGGTGCAGGCTCTGATCACAGCACAGTCCAGATATGGTTAAAGAAATGAACAGGGAAGAAAAATATAGGAAGGACCTTGTATTAGACTCCAGAGAAGTAGAACCAATAGGACATGTATGTATTGAGAGAGGAGTTTATTTTAAGAAATTGGCTCACACAGTTGTGGGGGATGCCAAGTCCACAATCTGAAGGGCAAACCAGCAGACTGGAGGCCTGGAGAGGAGTTGATATTGCATCCCATTATATTCTACATGTATTGTTTCCAATTTTACTGTTGTAAGAAGTATTGGAATAAACAACCTTGTCTAAAGTAGCATCAGTTTTTGTAAGTATTTCATGTATATACAACTTTGTATCTTAAGACCACACACTGCCTTTTCTAAAATGTGTATTTCTGGACAGCAGATCAACCAAGTGATTGTGAAAATTGCAGAACATGACGCAAGCTTTTAGGGTGGAGAGGAAGCGTGTGGCCGTGAACATGAACTGGTAAGACATTTTTTCTTTCTTCCACCTTCCTTCTCTTGTCATCGTGTTTTTCACTTGCTGTTTAATGCTGTTCTCAATGGAGAAAAATTAAAATTTTAAGTTATTAGCATTAATTTTACTGTTCCTCTTTATACATCATGCAATGCCAATTTCAAATGCAAACACAAGAACACCTTGACTCATATGCAGAATAACTGCAATTACAACATTTGTATTTTATAGCTGGCACGTGCATGTGTGTGTCATTCTTACCAGAATAAAATTCACTCACCTGTTTTTCTTTTACTTCTTGATGTACATACCAGTCTACAAACACTCTCTACCTTGGGCTTACCAATGAGTAAGGAAGGAACTGTGGGTCTCCCAGTCTCTCCCTTTCCTTCTGCGTCATCATTTGCAGAGTAAGTGGCTGGCTTATGATACAATTAGAAGGATATGATAGAGTTACTTGATTTTTTGTTTCTTCAAGTGCCTTCTTCCTGCATTTGAAACAAGTTCTGGTTGAAACAGGAAGCGTGGCCTCTGGGGCTACAAAAATCCCACTTATTCAGTCATAGAAATAACACACTTACCTAGTATTCATTTCAGGTCTCCCTGAACTCCCACACATCATGTGTCCACCAGGATTCCTTTCTTGTGGGGCATCATGAATGCAGTACACATGGGACAGCAAGGAATGGCAGGACCACATGCTGCACGTATCCCCACTGTTCACAAGCCTGCTCCATTGTCCTACTGGATTTCACTTGTTAACACAAGTTCAAAGACAAAATTATTAAGAACTCCAAGACCGGGTACCTGGTTAGCTTTCAGGGAATTCAAGTGCCACATTGGGTGTAGAGCCTACTTAACAACAACAAACAACAACAAAACCCTTCAAGATGGCAACAGGGGAGCATTAAATCAAGTGTGGGACCCTGGGACCACCCATGTCGATGATGAGATGAAGGGGCAGAGTCAAAAGTCACGGTCCTCAAATGAGATGGTTTCTGGGGCAACTGTCTGGCTCGGTCAGCAGAGAATGTGACTCTTGATCTTGGGGTCATGAGTTCAAGCCCCACTTTAGGTGTAGAGATTCGTTACAAACATTCTTTTAAATAAAAATAAATAAATAGGTAAGTAGTTGGCTTCTGAAATGCAAAGGAGACTGGAGGAGTGGTATGTTAGGAAAGAGTTTGGAGAACAGCGGTAACTTGGCTTCTTGGTAAATATCCCAGGAATGCCAGAAAATACAGTATATTCTCTGTAAGAATGAAAATTTAACGTAGATCAGTTAAATCAATAATAAGATCAGGGAACTTAGAGTGCAGATATAGGGGGGATCAATCGCATGGTTAAGGTTTTCCAGGATGACACAGAACTTGGGTAAAAACACTGGGACCTGGGTCCCTAGGACCTCAAGGAATAGGAAGAAGATCCACAAAGCACACTGACAATATAGGCTGGTACTGCCTCAAAGGGCGGAGAGTTTTAGAAAAGTGGAGGAAAATGTTTAGGGAGGAAAAACAAAATGCTAGGAGAATTCTGATAACCTGCCTCCACCCCCTCCATGGGAGTTAGTCAATGAACATCCCAGGCTCTCCAGAAAGAATCAGATATCAGGCAAAAGGAAATCTTGCTGTTGGACTTCCCTTAACCCATGCAAGTGGAGACTTGGTGATGCTCTCTTGACTGTCATGGTTGTCCCCTCTCCTCTCGTAGGTGCCTCCTAACCAGTCTCCAGGCCACCAGTCCCATGCACACTCATCCACCAACAATTTTGCTACCAGTTATTGTCTTCCTAACAATCCCCAGTAATTTGCACGGCTCACAAGGCCCATCCCAGCACAGCCGTCCATTGTCCATCTAGCCTCGGTGCCTACCACTGCCCAGTCAACTCCTTCTGGGACAGTCAGCCCCTTCTGGCTGGCATTCCCAAACACGCCAGTGCCTCTATACCTACCTGCCTGGTCTCTTATAATTTCTGCCTAGAATGTTCTTCTCTCTCCTCTGCCAGGTAAGAATCCACTAGTGTGCTAGTAAATTGACTCTCCTAAAAATAAAGAAATCCAGATTTGTAGACTTCACTGATGTACTGTGGTATAAGTACTCCCACCATGGCTGACTGCAAGCTACTGACAAGACGTTACTGAACAGGAAACTGAGATGAGACGGGCATAGTCTTTTCCTGGGAGCCAGGACGATCCGTTCCAACATGCCACTCTCCCTCAGCAGATCACCTTTCTTGCTTGAAAATTCCTTTCAGCAAACCCTACATACTGGAACATAGGAGAGACACATCAGTCTATTTCTTCCTCACAGACTCCAGAAAAAACTAAACCTGCCAACACCTTGATTTGGGATTTCTGGCTTCTCGAACTATAGAGAATAACTTTTTATTGCTTTAGGCTACCCAGTTTGTGGCCATCTGTAACAGCAACCCTGGGAAACTTATATAATCCTATGCTTCAAATTTTTCTGTATCAATTCTATACTACTATATATTTTAACTTGAAAATGAAAGTTTTATGGCTCTCCTTTTGGCTACCTATTAAATATTATGTTCGTAACAGCCTTTCTATCCTTACCTCCCACTCCTCCTCAGCTCAGTATGAACTCTCACTCTTTTCTTAGAGATAGGGAAGCAAACCACAAGAGACTCTTAAGGATAGAGAGCAAACTGAGGGCTGGTAGAGGGAGGTGGGGGGTGGGCTAAATGGGTGACGGGCATTAAGGAGGACACTTGTCGTGATGAGCACCGAGAGTTGTATATATAAATTCTACTCCTGAAACCAATATTATACTATATGTTAACTAACTAGAATTTAAATAAAATTTTCAAAAAGTAACTTCTTTTTTCTTACAATGTGTCACTTTTGCAGTTCCCCTAACATTCCACTTCTTTACATACTCTACCCCACAGTACTGTCTTCATGAGCACACGGCCAGCGCAGTCACACAAGTCTCCACATTCACAGGGCTCCGTGCTTGGAGTAGAATGCTCTTGAAATTCTTAATTGTCTCTTTGAATTTCTAAGTGAAGTCCAGTGGGGCAATGAAAGGTATGCCAGGCGCTTAGAGCCTCTGCTCATATGTGGTCCCACCTCTTGGCCACCTGCTCCCTGCCCCTACAGCCCAATATCTCCCATCCCACTCTGTGACATCTGCTACCCTCTGCCTGGGTGACAACTGAGTCAGTCCTCCATTGCCCTCCAGCCTGAGCTGCAGCCCAGGGGTATGAGTGGGGAGGGTCAGGTTTGGGCATAAGCCCTGCCAGCCATGGTCACAGCCATCCCTGCCCCCTGGGCTAGCTGTGCCCTGGTGATGTGTTTTGGCAGGTAACTCAGTGGGGGCCTCTCCCCTACCTTTGATCCAGGATCCAAACACGTCCCTGTGTAGAGACTGCAATCTCCTGGGGGACACCATCACATATGGGTTGGGGCAGTGGACCGACAGGAAGGGGGACTGATTTCCCAGCTCCCTAGCCACACCTCACATTCTCACTTTGCTCCAGGACCCCAAAATTATGTCACTGACCCCACTGTTCTCTCTACCTGGGGTGCCCTTCCCCTCTTCTCCTGTTTAATACAAAATAACAACAACAGCAGCAATAATAGTAACTATTATGAACTGAGTTCTTTGCTATTTGCTAAGCACATTAGACTCTAAGGAAGACAAGATATACAGAGATGGTTATAATACCAGGTAGTTGGGGAGCAGAGTACGTAGAGATGAAGCAGAGATGGCTTCTAGGTGAGGCATCTGAGAGTTGGAAGTTTTGGGCTGTCCCTGAGGGATTCACAACAATTCAGTGTCCCCCTGATCTCCTTGTTCTGTCGGAGGCCAGGTGGGAGGCTCTGTCCTCAGATAATGGGAACAAGCAGGGAGCAGCCACATGGTCTAGAGAACCTTCAGGGAACACATTGTAACACCTCAGGACTAGAGGACCCAGCGTCTTCTGAGGACCTCTTTTGGGTTACTTCTGGGTCTTTTTAACTCAAAGAGAGAAGCAACTCATTTGAAAAAGCACTGGGAAGCCTGTCCCTCCCAGACACTTCTCTGCCAGTAAGTAAAACCCCAACTAGTCACTCAGAGGCACGTCCTCGCCTCACTGGTGTTAGGGAAAGGAAAAGGACATCTTTACAGCTGGGAGAGCCAAACCAGGGGACCTGCACAAAAGGCTAATAGATAATGGAGGCAACTGGCTCTTTTTTGTTAGCTCACTGGGGGCAGAGACCCTTGTCCCAACTTGGGAATACTTTACACCAGGGTTTTTCAGGCTTCAACATGCACCATGTTCAAAATCGCCTGGTGCTTTATTAAAACAGAGCTGGGCTCTATCCCCAGAGTTTGATGCAATATGTCTGGGATGGAGCCTGAGAATTCACATTTCTTTTTTTTTTTTAAGACTTTATTTAATTGTCAGAGAGAGAGAGAGAGAGAGAGGCCCCACACACAGCAGCGGGGAAGGGCAGAGAAAGAGGGAGAAGCAGACTCCCTACTGAGAAGGGAGCCCGATGAGGGGTTTGATCCCAGGACCCTGAGATCATGATCTGAGCCCAACACAAATGCTTAACTGACTGAGCCAACCAGGTGCCCCAGAATTCGCATTTCTAGAAAGTTTCCACGTGAAGCCAGTGCTGCTGGTCTGGGAGCACACTTTGAGACAGACTGCTTCAAGCTGGGACAGAGCATTACAGAGCCTTTGAAAAAATGACTCCACAAACAGAATTTCCCCTGCCCCATCTGCGACCTCCCCACACACCCCACCTTCCAGCCACACCTGGCCTCTTGTGGTTACCCAAACCCTCCTCACTCAAATGTCTGTGCCTTTTTTTTTTTTTTAAATGCATAACCATATAAAAATAAAGTAAGAATTAACTCTAACTCTGCTCTCCAGAGATAGCTGCCATGGATGTTTGGGTATGCCTGGTAGGAAAAACTGAGTTGCCAGCAAGTTACTCTGGAGCAAACTTTGCAAATAAATCTCTTAAATACCCACTTGTAAATGCTCAAGGATAAAGCAGCCGCACCATTGCCTCAGTAAAAGTGGCACGCAACATTCTCTCACGTCACAACTGACCTTCTAATGAAGGTTGGCCAACTTTTGCAATAATATATTGTTCTTGTGTGACATATTTATTTATTTATTTATTTACTTGTCAGAGACAGGGAGGACAAGCAGAGGGACAGAGGCAGAGGGAGAAGCAGACTCCCTGCTGAGCAAAGAGCCCAAGGCAGGGCTTGAGCCCAGGACTCTGGGAACATCACTTGAGCTGAAGGTAGCTTTTTAACCAACTGAACCACCCAGGCATCCCTTGCTCAAGGTTTAAAAAACACAAGTTAAGACTGAAATTCTGATTTTCTGGTTTCAGAATCTATTGTTCCCACATAGTGACATGGCCTCACAGTTGTGACCACAGCATGGTTGACCATTTCCTGAATGGTCACTTGACAATAACAGTCAACTGTCGGCCATTTCTAGCAGCTTTTTCTCTGGTAGATGTGTACCCTCCCCAACTCTGTCCCAACTGCCCCTGCCAAATACCTTGGGACAGAAAATGCAGGGAGCTCAAAATCCTCACCTTCAAGGCATTCTCTCCTTGTCACCTCTGTGCCCTGTTGCCAGTCCTCCTCTCCTTTCCACCATTTTCCTCCTCACCCTGACAGGTGGTCACAGAAGACCAGATGGTGAGGGATAGTGGGGAAGTGTGGGCTCCATCCAGCCCGGGGGGACCCTGGAGCTGGAGGCCCGGAAGCCGTCTCCCCCACTCAGTGGGTGATCTGGGATAAGAAACCTGTTTCTTTATCTGTAAGATGTGGATGATAGTAAGGGTGTGGCACCGAGGGAGTGTGCAATAGGTTTAAATAACTCTCATTAATATTTTCACAGCCCAAGGAGAAGAGAGGAGCTTGGGACAGGGAAGACGCTTTGGAGTCACGGGAAAAAATGGTGGCAAAGGTAGGTAGAGCCAAAGATAAATGATTACCAGCAAATCCTGAGCACTCCCAAGGCCATTTGGGCCTGGGTGATCTGACGGTGATCACAATCCCATCAGTTCTTCTCCTTGTTCTACTTGTAAGATGTCCCTGCCCGCTTCCCGCAGCCTCCTCCCTGCCGACGTTTACCCGGCTGGTAGCTCTTGTGCGCACGCGCGGTACCTGCTGCTGGAAATGACCTTCCGCCAGGTGTGCACAGGGTTCCTTGCTCACTTGCTGCACGACTTTATTCCACTGCTCCCTTGTGCTACGGCCTTCTCTGGCCACTTGGTCTGAACCGGCAAATGCTCTCGCTGCCTCCCCCCTCCCACCCTTACATTGCCCGTTTCCCACCCCTGCTCTCCATTTCTCCTTAGCACGTTTCACCTTTTAAATACTACATAGTTTATATCTCATCTTAATTACTAAGATTGCCCCCCCGCGCCCCCCCTCACAAGAATGGTAGCTTTATCAGGGCAAGAATTCTTGTCTCTTTTGTTCACAGTTATTTCCACCGCGCTAAAACAATGCCCGACCCAAAAACCATCTGTTATATAAAGGAATAAATAATACAGTAATTTTGGTTCAGCAGCTAATTCACTTCCCGGACTGAGCTTTCTGTATTTTGCTTTCAGCAAGCATCAGTTAAGAATCAGGAGGTCAAAGGATGGTTCCTCATCTCTCTACAGCTCATTGCAGTTTAAGAAGCACCCAGACATGGGCAGCATCAGAATCTCGGGAGAGTGTGTTCCAACAGGCTCCTGGGCCCCACCCCAGAGTTTCTGATTCCACAGGTCTGAGCAGGGCCTGAGCTCCAGCTCTGCTGACAGCCTCCCAGGTGCCAATCCCAGGACCACACTGTGGTACAAGGGTCCAGATCAGGAGCAAGCCAAGACCAAGTCCCTCCTTGCAGCAGTGACTAAGTGTCTGGTATATTCCCAGCTCAGCACACCTTTCATCATTGTCTCTCCAGAATGGGTTTTCCCCCATCCCACCTTAGACTCCCACCTGAGCTTTCCTTGACATGCCCAAGAAGGCCCCAGAGGCCATCGGGTGGCAAAGACCTGCTATAGCTCTGGCCAGGCTGGCTCTCAGACCCTCTGCCACCGTCACCAGCCTCTTCCACAGCCTCAGCAACACTCCTAATTCATCCCTTCTGCTTTCCTTCCTTCCCTCCCCTCTCCATGGCTTTTCAGTCATTCAAGTCCTGCTCTCATCACTACCATAGGTTTGCCCATCAGGCTCTCCAGGTCCATAACTAGCTCCAGCCCAGAAGCAAGTACGAGGTCCACTAGTCTTAGAGCAGCAGCGGGTTCCACCCCATCTGCACTAAAGCAGTGAAAGGCTGAAAGGAGCCTGATGGGACAGAGTCTTCCCAGTGCCCAGTGTGAGCAAAGGCTGAAGGTTCTGGGGTAGAAGAAGCAGGGGGAGAGATGGAAGCAACCCACAAAGAGAACTGGAAGAGAGTTTGTGACAGGAACCAGTGGCACCAGGAGGTCATGGAAGGAACAAGGGTGTCCAATGGGGCAAAGGATTTTAATCCAAAAGACACACATTAAGAGTTGACTGTGTGTCAGGCACAGTTCTAAGATCCTCGCATTTATTAACTCTCTTTAATCCCTGCAACAACCCTATCAGGTGTTTTGACAACAGGAAAGTCTACCTTAAGTAAACTTACCACTCCCCGCCATGAGGCTCCATTCCTCCCTCGCAGAGTCTGGTTCTGAGCTGGTGCCTTGAGTTCACAGTTAGGAGCTGGACGAACTGAGCCCAAACTGCATTTTTCACTTTGCCTGCTAGGCTCTGCCTTTCCTGGACTTGTCCCTTCTGTCCCCTCCTCACTCTGGCAAGTCCCGTCTTAGCCCGTGTTACTACTAAATGCCAGACTCCCCGTCTGTGGACATGAAGTCCTGGCTTCAAAGAACACCTGCTTTTTATCTCTTTTGGCAACTGCCGGAATTTGGAGCCAGGTGAGGTGTGAGCCAAGCATAACTCATGGTAACGAACCGCAAATCTGTTGGCCCTGTCAGAACCAGTTGGTGGTGGGGGGACCTAAAAAAGTACCTGTTCCTGGACCCACCTCGGACCTCCTGAAGCCAAATCAACAGAGATGAGGGAACGTTTAAAAGCCCAGAGGGTGGAGTTCCATGAGCCAGGGCAAGAGCAGGACAAGATGAGGGAAATATTCTACACGTCCAACTTGCATAGCTTTAAGCAAGCCACTCTGCAATTGCCCATTGTTATCACAATAATGACAGTAATAATAATGACAAAGATAACAAGCCATTTCTGTTTGTTCCTTTCAGTTGTGAGGCTGAATGCATTCTCCATTCTTCTCTAGAGCATGCACTCGGAAATGGATTCAGCTTTCTACCTTTAGTCATCATATCTTGGCGTTTGAGGTTGCAGCCAGAGAACAGTAAAGGTCCTTCATATATTTGGAACCTCTGACTTCAAGCTACCTCCAGGCTCAGAGTTGGTAGGAACAAATTGACTGATTGGTGAATAGTTTCAAGCAGGTTAATTCTGGCATATTTTAGCCCCAATCCCATACCTTATATTTTATTTGCTTTAAATTATTGACCTGAAACCACTTTGGAATGTGTAGCTGAATGCCCCCCTGCTCCTGGGAACTGAAGGGAGCATATTGAAGGCAGCTATTCTTGTCTATGCTGCTGAGCAAGTGTCATCTTTTACCGAGAGGTCTTAACAGATCAGCCCAACTGTTGTTACAAAGCATGACCCAAAACCTACCCTTCTAGGATCAACATTGTCCTTTATGTTTGTTCCTACATTTAGCTGGCTCATTGTCGATAGTCATACTCAGTTCTTTCATTCAGTTACTCAGTGATTCTCATCCCAGGGCAGTTTTGCCCAGGAGACACTTGGCAATGTCCAGAGATATTTTTCATTGTCACAACTGCAGAGGGGGGCAGAGGATGCCACCGGCATCTAGTAGAGAGAGACAGGAAAGCTACTAACAACCAGAATGCCAAGGACAGCCCCCACAACATAATTATCTGGCCCAAAGTGTAAAGAGTGCCAGAGTTGAAAATCCTTGAGTCACCTGGAAATACATTTTTTTTTTAAGATTTTATTTACTTGACAGAAAGAGATCACAAGTAGGCAGAGGCAGGCAGAGAGAGAGAGAGAGGAGAAAGCAGGCTCCCCACTGAGCAGAGATCCCGATGCAGGGCTCGATCCCAGGACCCTGGGATCATGACCTGAGCTGAAGGCAAAGGCTTAACCCACTGAGCCACCCAGGCACCCCTGGAAATACATTTTAAGATGATTATATTTTGGAAGGTTCAACAGGAGGTTACATTCCTTAATATTATAGTTCATGGTTTTTTAATGGTATGTCAGGCGGGCAATTGGTCGAAATTCTTTGAAGCTCTTCCAAATAAAATATTTTACAGTCCTGCCTTTGTGTGAAGAACATTGAGGCCTTCACGACCTACACATGAAGCTTCCCCTTCGTATCCACAGGGTACTTTTCTGAGGGAGATCTTGGCCCTCCTTGTGTGCCGAGCATATGGCCCGATTATTAGCTTTAAATTTCATAGAAGAATGTTCTTTCTGTCCTCAGTTGGGTTCACAGAGTCACCCTTAATCAACGTTCCCATCCATACCCAAGTTCTTGCCTACCCATGTGGCAGGAACTGTCGAGAACCTAACATCCTTGGACTCTCTTCCACAATAGAGCACCTACGGTCTCTATCAGTGCTCCCCACACCCTCCTTGATGTCTAAATGTGGTCCCACTGTGTGTGCCCCCTCTGACTGATGCAGTTGAGAAGTAAGCACACCATCCTCTCGTCTCCCCCATCCACTGAAGGGTAATGGAGCCACCAGGAGGCTAGAGCTCACGTCCCTGAGTCACCCTCTGGAGGAGAGCCACCGACTCCCTAGGAACACTTGCTTGGATTGTGTGGTAGGAGAACTACCCTTACAGTAAGCCACTGAAACGTCAAGGTTAGTGTGTTATAGTAATAGTGGTAGTAATACAGCAGTTACTGCTAGTGTCTCCAAACACACCTCAAACCCTTCACTTCCTGCTTTCTTAATCAGTGATAAAAATTATTCTTTATAGAGGAGGATCCTCAGAAGCAGGAGGTAGCAAACTACGGCACATGGGCCTGTTCCAGCCTGCTGCCTACATTCCAATAGCTGGAGGAATGCCTGAAAGAAAAAGGAACCATAAAGAATAATATTTGGTGACACATGTACTTGAATGTTCTGTCATTGCCTTGGCTGTGCTGGGAACTCTGTCTCACAAAATCTCCTTGACTACCTATCTGGTCATGGGTCTCAGCAGCCATCACCTCCTCTCTTTGAAGAGGGGAGAGCTGCCCACAGAGGCACAGGCAGTCTTCCCACTCCTCGACTAGCTTCTTGTCCAGCTCTCCGCCCTTATCACCAGCCCCATGGACCAGTAGTGATGCCAGCTCCCAACACCAGACAGACATCTTGCTTCAGACTGGCTCAGCAATGCCATGCCAAACCCCCCACATTCCACAGACTTCCACACCAGCCCCCTTGGCAGGGTAAGTCCAGTGGCAAGGTATGCCCAGCCTCTAGATTTCCCTGCAAGTTTCAGTTCATCTACTAGCACTACAGCTGGTTAGTGACTGTTCTGTGAGCCTTCAGATCTCCTTCTCAGGCCTGTGCTCTCCCAGTCTCTCCCACAACAGTGAACCAGTCTACTTCCTACAAGCTCCTTGCTCTACGATGTTCCTTGTGTTCAACTTCCCTGACGGAGCTCGGACCAGTACAAATGATAGAACACGTTTCACTGCAAGTAGGGTTTACAATAAAGAACATTTCTCTACCAGACCTCCCAACTTCTGATACTGGCTGCCTGCGATATTCTTAGTAAGTGAAATTGTCCTCAGTTCTAGATTCCCACCTGAGGAAGAAACATCTCTATTCATGCACGTTTCTGGTGCCGTGAAAAGTTCTGAAGCCTTGGCCCAACAGCAAGGTGCAGGCTGTGGTACTGGCAGGTGGGCTCTGTACCACTTTGAGCCACCTCCTTCTTCCTTCCTTCCCAGAGAGGTGGTGTGGCCAACCCTCAAGGTTCTCCTCTCAGGAGACAGAGGTTAGTGATTTCGATTGCTGCTTCGGACCAAAAACCACCCTACTGATGCAGTATTTCTAGGTCTCCTGTCAGTCCCAGCAAAAGAGATCCTGAACAGGGTCTTAGATAACATTGCCTTTCTTATAGGTTTTGAGAAATGTTGGAATTCAGTCATTAATGATTCATTCTTTGGCGCTATAGGCAATCTTAAATACATCTGCTTTTGGAGTCTTTTAAAAATACAAATGCTGGGGCACCTGGGTGGCTCAGTGGGTTAAGCCTCTGCCTTCCGCTCAGGTCATGGTCTCGGGGTCCTGGGATTAAGCCCCACATCTGGCTCTCCACTCAGCAGGGAGTCTGCTTCTCCCTCTCTCTCTGCCTGCCTCTCTGCCTACTTGTGATCTCTCTCTCTCTCTCTCTCTGTCAAGTAAATAAATAAAACCCTTAAAAAAAATTACAAATGCTTCGCAGGTGCCTGTGTGGCTCAGTCGATTAAGCATCTGCCTTCAGCTCAGGTCAGGATCCCAGAGTGCTGGGATAGAGCCTTGTTGTAGGCTCCCTGCTCAGCGGGGAATCTGCATCTCCTCTCCCTCTGCCGCTCACCCTCCTGGTTCTCTCTCTCTCTCTCTCAAATAAATAAATAAAATCTTAAAAAAAAATACAAATGCTTTCAAAGCGATAATAGCAAATCAACATCTACTTCTCCCTATGTGCTAGAGAATGTTCTAGACACATTCCAGAAACTAACTCACCTAAGCCTCACCATAACTATCTGAAGGAGTTAGTTTTATAATCATCCCTTCTTTTTCAGATAAAGAAACTGAGGCACAGAATAGTTCAGTAGCTTGCCCAAGCTCTCCTAGCCAGTTAGGACCAGGACTGGAACCCCAGCAGTCTGGCTCTGGAGTCTATATTTAACCAGCATGTTGTATTGTATCTTTGCGGAGAGAAGTGGATTTGGTTTGATTATATTTATTCATTGATTTATTTGATGAATATCTATTGAGGACTTATTATGTGCTAGGTAGTTTTCCAGGCCCTGTGGATATGGAAGTGATAGCACCCTCCCTTCCCCTCCCCCACCCTGCCACCATGGATGGGATCCCTTCTATCCTAGACCCATTTGCAGTCTCATATCCATTGACTTTTGCATTGTCTGGGATTTCCAGCCTGCAGAATACTTTGAAAAACAATAGTGTGCAAATAGTAATAATAACTACCACTTATTAAGTGTGTCCTATGTGCTAAATCTTGCGTTTGTTTCTTGCAAGGACCTGGCCTAGAGCTGGATGTGAGCACAGCAGGCTTTGGGCATTGATAAGTGAACCCCTCTCAAATGGATAGGCTAAAAAATGGATTAATTGTGGATCTTTGTGGTTTCCCACAAAGTAATACCAACTACCCCACCCTGTCATGCTTTAGCCAGCCCTCCACAGTCCACCACTGGGGCACTTAACCACCTTCCTGCCCAGGACCAGCTCAGACCCATCCTAATTCTGTGCTGTCTTGTGCTTGGCTTGGAGGGAGGAGAGAGATTGGGGCAGGACCCCTATTGGTCCTAGAAGTTGGAAGCTGTCATTACACTGGCATTAAGTCAAATGATCCTTTCCTTTCACTGAAAAAAGACTGGAATTTTTTAAAGAAAGGTTTTTAAGTATTTACGGAGAACTTCTTTGAGAAGACTTTTTAAAAATCTTGTTTCTGTTATCACTACTTACCTATACAACATCAAAACATGCTTACAGAACTCAGAGTAAAAGAAAAGTTTTTATCTCAACTTCCCCCTTTGCCCCACTACCCCTCTTAGCCTTGCATTCACTCATACCTATTGTTGGTGGGCATCGATACAGAATGAGGGAGCCCCGGATTTGGGTTCTGATTCCTTCGCTCTGTAAGCTGTAAGAGCTTAGGGAAGTGTCTCACCTCTCAAGGCTTCAGCTTCTCATTTGAAAATGGGAGCAGGGGTGGCTGTGAGGATGAAGCAACCTGAGAGAAGCAGAGTGTTTTCCTCTGGCCTGGTGAATTGGAAAAATGATTAGTCCCCCACATGGACCTCAAAGAGGCCGTCCAAGTTTCCTTCTAGAACTCTGAGGCCTGACTATATGTTGGCAAGTTACCCCCATTCCTCCTAACCTACCTCATCTGGAGGACCACTGTAAGACACTGTTATGGAAACACAGGGGCCAGTGGAGGAGAATGACAGGAGCTAAGCCCCTCAGTTCATACTGAGAAAACTCAGTCCCGGAAACGACAAGCTCTTAGCCTCACCCAGTGAGTTACAGTTGAACTGAAATTGAGCCAGGTATCCTGATTCTCAGCTGGGAAGCTTTGTTCTGAGTAGTTCTCAACCTAGGTCTCTTTGGGAATTCCTTAATCTGTGGGAAGAACTTTGGAAAGACTAGAGCAAATCCACCAAGCATCCAGTGGTGCCAAGCCCAAAGGCCCATACCCCAGTTGCTCTTCACTCTTTACCGTCACCCTTGAACTCTCTTCTGAACTCAAGACTTACAGAGTTTGATGAGTATTGGACAGCACCTGGATATCTCATAGAACTCTAAACAAACAGTTCAGAACTGAGGTCAAAATCTTCTTCCCCAAACACATTTTTTTCTCCCATATTCTCCATATTGCTTAATGGACTCTCCACTCATCAAACCAGACTCCAGAGAGCATCCTCATCTCCTCCTGACCCTTGTCTACCCATCTTCTCTCCACAATTAATCCATTTTTTAGCCTATCCATTTGAGAGGGGTTCACTAATCAGTGCCCAGAGACTGCTGTGCTCACATCCAGCTCTAGGCCAACCACACCCCTCCCTGAGACCAGGTGCAAAAGCTGGTGCCAAGGTTGGAAAAGGGAAAATGGTGCTTAAGGAACAAAGGCTCCCTTCTGCCTTATCTCCAGTCAATCTGGATCCTAGGAGAAACTTGTTCAAATGCTTTGAGGAAGACAGGTATACAATTAGGTGTTATCTAACATCTTCGCTAAATGTTTGGAAAGCCCAAATTAAAATTCTGGGATGGGAGGCATTTATTTTCCAAACAAGAGAAAGGTAGACTGTTCACCTTGTGTGCTCATCCCTCTGTCCTAGGAGTCAAGTCCTGTTCTGGATGCTCAATCCCCAAAGGGCTGAAACTGCCACTAAAAACCAGTTGGGAACAGCTGCAACCACCTCTGGGAAGACCAAAGGCCACTAAGGGTCTGACCAGGGATTGGTCTTTAAATCCAATTGTATTAAAGGCAGAGAACTTTTTCATTGTTAGGTAATTAAGTTCATTTCTCCTTAACTTTCCATAATGTCTTCGGTTTTCACTATTCTCCAGAAACTACCCTTACCATGTTACCACTGATTACCAGTTTGCTTATGATGCACTTTCTTGCCTCACTCCAACTTGGGCTCCAGAGCATTTACCACTTTCTAAGCCCCCTTATTCCCTTATTCTTTTTCTTGAGTTTGTATTCTTTTTTTTTTTTAGTCTTAAACTTCCCTTCTTAACTGGTTCTCATCTCCTTCCATTTCTCTTGATCCCTCCGCTGGATCTCTTAAAGATTCCACTCTCTCATCCCATCCTCTAAATGCCAGTGTTTGCCAAGGACCAGTCCCTGGATCTCCCTTTGTCTCTCTCTACAACTTCTCCCTCAAAGAACCACCACTCTACCCTAATTAATCCCAACAATGTCTCTTGCAGGTGAACTACTCACAGGTATTGTCATCTGTAATAACCCATCCCAATTTCCTTGCCTTTCTTAAGACCAGTGTCATTCTTTTATCTCCAAGTTCAACACTGAGGGGTTGTCTCTGCCTCTTCCCACTCCTTTGTCCTCCTTATTCAATCAGAACCCAAGTCTGTCCCCTTGTCTAGCTAAATCTTCCAACTCCACTCTTGTTTCCATTGCCACTGCTGTAAAATGAGCCTTCAAGGCATGCCTACATAAAAATCTCAGCCTTCAGGACCCCTGAGTGCCTCCAGCTCAGGTGATGATCCCAGAATCCTGGGATCAAGTCTCACATCAGGCTCCCTGCTTGGCAGGGAGTTTGTTTCCCCCTCCTTTTCTACCTGCCAGTCTCCTTGCTTGTGCTCTCTCTCTCTCTCTCTGTGTCAAATAAATAAATACATAAATAATTTTTTTAAAAAAGACCTCAGCCTTCTAACTGGTCTCTGCTGGCATAATCCTGAGTCCTAACTCTAGGCTCTATGAAAAGGTCATATTTGGCTCTTATACTCCCCTTAGATCCAAATAAGACATTTGAGTCATTCTGATCATTTCTTCTTTGGATTCACAACTTTTTAAAAAAGATTTTATTTATTTATTTATTTGACAAAGAGAGACACAGTGAGAGCAGGAACACAAATGGGGGGAGTGGGAAAGGGAGAAGCAGGCTCCCTGCCAATCAGGGAGCCAGATTCGGGGCTTGATCTCGGGACTCTGAGATCATGACCTGAGCTGAAGGCAGATGCTTAATGACTGAGCCACCCAGGTGCCCCTGGATTCACAACGTTTTAAGTCAGATGCCAAGAATGAACTCACCTTCCATCAATCCCTGTACCAGTGATATGATGGGATATTAGATTAATCCTCCTGTTGATAATTAAAGATCCTAGACCAAAAAAAATGTTAAACAACTGCTTGAAGACACTGGAGATCAGTTTTGGACAGACTGGAGGGGATTTGACCTTTAAAAGAAGGAAAACACACTAGATTAGATTTGTATTTACCCATCTTCTCCTTAAGGATGGTGTTTTGTGATGAATGGAAACAGAGCTCAAACAGAAAGCATCAGTCCTACTTAGCTAAGTGAGAGGTCAGAATTTAGGGCTACCAAAGCAGCTATACGTTTAAGAAGGGAAATCTTGGAAAGGAGGGAGTCACAGAGAAGGAATCCCAAAATCTGTGTAAAAATTCCCTTCAAACCCTTGGACAACTCTGAACTAGACATTTCAGGGAAAGAATCCAAGAAATCCAGCAGAAAGCAACAACTTAAAAGACTGAAAGTCCATACAAAGATTTCAACAGCTGCCTGATACTGAGGAGAAAGAGTCTGAAGTTTAATACCACCAATTTAGAGAACCCTAATAAAACCCCAGAAGAGCCATATCTTAGTAGTAAGAATTCCATCCCAAGACTAAAAGCTATCTATCCTTGGCCTTTTGGCTAAGATCACGAGTAGTATCTGTTCTTATCAGTTTTATATCTACTACATCTTCTGTTGAAGAAGAAAAGATAAATTCTAAGAATAAGAGAAAAACAACCTAGCTATATAACAGAGCCTGAATGAAGTCTCTAAGTGATCCATTAGCAATTTAACTGCCATCTAGAATACAACTCAACACTCTGGAGTAAAATAACTAAACTCAGAGTCTCCACAATGTAACATCCACAATACAGAATGTACAATAAAAAAAACTATTAGACTTATGAAATAGCAAGAAACTATAACCATAATCAAGAAAAAATGAGAAAACAGTCAGTAGCAATCCATATGTTGTAATTAGCAGACAAAATTTTTAAATAACTATGATAAATATGTTAAAGCCTCTCTGGAGTGATACAATGGATGAAAGGATAGGAAGTTTCTGGAGAGATACAAAAATCCTAAGAAATAACCAAGTGGGGATTAAAAAACTAAAAATTCTAATATTTGCAATCTTTTAAAAAATGTACTGAATAAGATTAAGAGTAGATTAGACAATGTAGAGGAAAAGATGGGTGAATCTGGGGTGCCTGGGTGGCTCAGTGGGTTAAAGCCTCTGCCTTCAGCTTGGGTCATGATCCCAGGGTCCTGGGATGGAGCCCCATATCGGGCTCTCTGCTCAGCAGGGAGCCTGCTTTCTTCCTCTCTCTCTCTCTCTCTCTCTCTCTCTGCCTGCCTCTCTGCCTACTTGTGATCTCTCTCTCTCTGTCAAATAAATAAAGTCCTTAAAAAAATGGGTGAATCTAATAATAGATCAATAACGTCATCCAAACTGAATCACAGAGAGAAAAAACACTGAAAGAAATGAAAATAACCTTATGATTTTTGAAGTAGTAAGAAGTCTAACACACAGGCTGGAATCCCAGAAAGAGACAAGAGAGAGAATTGAACAGAAGGAATGTTCTTTAAAGAAATATGGACCAAAATTGTTTCCAAATGTTATTGAAAATATCAATTTATAGACGTAAGAGGTTCAGCAACACTTGAGTAGGACAAATACAAAGAAAACAACATTGTCATTTAAATTTAGAAAATCAAAGAAAGAGAAAATCTTAAAAGCTACAAAAAGGGGTGAACCATTACATGCAAAGGAGCAGTGATAAGAATGACAACTAATTTCTCATCAGAGACAATAGAGACCAGAAGACAATAGGGTGGTAGCCTTAAAATGTTGAAAGAAAAACCCTGTTAAAGTAGAAATCTGTATCCAGTGAAAATATTCTTTAAAATTGAAACTGAAATAAGGATATTTCGGGTAAATGAAAACTGCATTTATCATCAGTAAATTACATATGAGGAACATTAAAGGAAGCCCTTCAGGCTGAAGGGATGTGATACTGTATGAAAATTTAAATCTACAGAAAGTTACAAAGAGCATAAAAAGTGGCAAATAAGTGGGGAAATATTTTTAATCTACTTTTTGATCTTATTCATTCTCCACAGAAGGGGAATCTGTTGATTCTCTTCGGGCTGCAAGCATTGATAGTCTTTTTTCTGTAGAGTCTTTGCATTCTGCTGCTTTTTTTTTTTTTTAAGATTTTATTTATTTATTTGACAGACAGAGATCACAAGTAGGCAGAGAGAGAGGAGGAAGCAGGCTCCCTGCTGAGCAGAGAGTCCAATGCGGGGCTGGATCCCAGGACCCTGGGATCATGACCTGGGCCGAAGGCTGAGGCTTTAACCCACTGAGCCACCCAGACGCCCCTGCTTCCTCTTTTTAAAATGCTCTCCTCCTCTCTTCCTGTGTTTAATTCTTACTCATTCTTCAGATGGCCACACAAATATAATTTCTTCAGACAATTTCTTATTGCTCACCTCCCCTTCTCCTCCCCCGCCACATCGTGTTCCATGTCTTTGTCCATGCCTGGGTGCCCTGCTCGGTCTCCCACCCTCTCTGGACAAGGCACTAGTTATTCCTCTAGATATGTCTCTAGTTATGCCTAGTTATGCCTGGGTATACCTCGTTGTGCCTCAGAACCCTAAGGGTGAGTTCACACAACCACTGACAAATTCATGGAATACACACCTACTTGTTTAATTTTCACCTGCCTGCCAGGATAGTCATCTTGTCTGAGCTATTCAGATCTTCTTGACGCTGACTGAATGCTAGTCTGAACATCTCGTCACTAACTGAGGCATTATTCCTGCCAAGGAAACCTTCTTTTCCTCAATCCATCCAGTCTGCTGTCATGCCAACCTAGTTTTGCTCCAACCTTTTTCTAGTAAACGCCGTTCTGTCTGCATATAACTGAGATTTGGAAATGTGCATACATAGAAGCAGGAGAAAGGCAAGAAGATGTAAGAGCCCACCTTAGTAGAGAACCACCCCCCAGGTACTCCTAGAGCACCCTCCTAGCACTCATGACTCCATACTGTAGTTGGCCGAAAACCCTGTCCTTTTTTGTTGTCCCAGTGCGTAACAGAGTCTGGCTGTATACATGCATTCAATCCATGTTTGTCAAAAAAATAAATGAAAAATCGAAGAGTTAGGAAAGACCAAGGGAATGGATTTGCTAAAGCGAAGGAAGGAAGGTTTCAGGAAAGCATTACGAATCCTATTCTTTGCTTCCCCCACACCTCTTGGAGCACTGGTGTGATAATTGGTAGGTAACAGTCACCCAAGAGAGGCTGTATGAATGCCTGTTCATTCCTGATGCTAAAAAGTACATCCTTCAAGTTATGCTTCCTAAGAGGGTTTCTGTGAAGGTCATTTTCTTTTTTGTACTAAAAGGCACTACATATGAGGTTAAGTTGCATCACTGCCATATAGGCCTGAGAATAATCGAATAACATACTCTTAGGATAGTCCCTGCAATATCTGAGTGTACTTGACATTTACATCTAATTCAGTGATGCACAGTCCTGGCGTGGCTGCTTTTGAGGTGCCGGTAACTACCTCGAGGACATCAACAGACTCTCCAAATGAAATGAATTTACATTCACCTTAATACAGATTCCTGGGGCCCACCTCAGACATATTTAATAGGGATCGGTGGATTGGGCTTAGAAATCTGCATTTTTATTACTTTTTTAAAAAAGATTTTACCCATTTACTTGAGCGGGCGAGCAAGAGAGAACATGAGAAAGGGAAGGGAGAGGGAGAAGGAGGAGCAGACCCCCCTGCTGAGCAGGGAGCCTGACTAGGCCCAATCTCAGGACCCTGAAATCATGACCTGAGCTGAAGGCAGATGCTTAACTGACTGAGCCTCCCAGGTGCCCCGAAATCTGCATTTTTAAATAAAGAACGCAGATAAATCTGATGCAGCGCTTCGAAATCATTGCTCTTTACCAGTCTTCTCATTTTCCAGATAAGCAAACATGAGCCAGAAGGGTAAAAATGACTTTCCTACAGTCATACCATGCCAGAATTAGGGCCAGAATCCAGGCCCACTTACTCCAATTCCAGTGCTCTCTCCACGATAGTGTACTGCCTCAGAGTCCCCAGACCATTCATTGCTCGTGGCTTCAGGGAAACTGAACAAGGCTGAATAAAGCAATCCTGCTCTTCCCGGTCTTGCTCCTAAATCCCTTGCAGCCTGCAGCGGCAGGGAGAGGGCCGGGCAGCAGGTGTGGTGTAATGCAATCAGCTACAAGGGCCTTCACCAGCCACCGGTCTTGGTGCAGAGCTGTGAACACCTGCAGGAGCCATGGCCCCACAGGTGTGCCGGGAGCCCCATCACCAACCAGCTGTTTTCCTACCCGGGCTCTGCTCAGCCTCTCCCCACTGTATTTGCCAACAACCCCTCGTCAACTCTGTAGCTTCCTAGAGATAAGAAAAAAGAGGAGACAGCTCTGTGTGTGTCTCCTTGGAATGAACAGCGCTGAAAAGGGAACCTAGAAGTTTTGAGTGGAAGGGCTGCCTGGGCAGTTTCCATAGCAACGCCTCCATCCCTGCCCTGACAACTACGTGCTATGTGGTACGTGCACTCTGCCAGGTCCCTGGAGGGCACAGCTGTCCCTGGCTTGCTCAGGGTTCAGAAGTGAGTTTTTAATTCTGGTATTCAGATAATAATATACAAGGCCTTTATGGGACCTGGAACCAGTAGGAGCTGAAGGTACGTGTCAGCAGACCGTCCAGGGAGGGTCCAGAACTTAGACACCTTCACATTCCTCCTCCTGCCACAGGTCTCGGCATGCAGCAGGTGCTTAAACACTGTTGGCTGAGTGACCCAACCAACGAGAGTTTCTTCGAGGCTTTGGGAAGCTCTTCTGCTTGTTGAGGTTAGAAAAAACCAGAGCGGGGCAAGCAGCAGAGCATAGAGGGGAGGAAGGCCCTCCCCCATACCTCCAAGTGGCTTCTAAGAGCCTCCCCTCTTCACACTGAGTGTCAGCTGCCCCCCCACACCCCAGGCTGACAGCCACCAGTTTTAAGGAGATGGTCACTAAGTGTTACTCCCCCTAGGGACCTGCGCACCCCTCCTTCTGTTGAACTTTATTTGCATACCACCTCCCCGACCCCCAACACACACACACACACACACACACACTTTGGGAGAAAGGTGTATGGCAGAGAATCACGAAGAATGGAGTTTCGATCCCTTGTGATGAAAATGTTTTTAGAAAAGGGTAGGAAATAGGTAGGTTCATCAACAGTAACAAATATACTACTCTGGTAAAGGATGTTGATAATAGTGGAGATTATGTATATGGGATACAGGGATGCATGGGAATCTCTGTACCTTCCTCTTAATTTTACTATGAACCTAAAAACAGTTTAAAAAAATTAAATCTTTAAAGAATATATATATTTTTTAAAAGGGTAGGAAAGACTTGGATTTGTGCAAATAAATGATTCACCACGATAATCACAGCCTGGACTGTATTTAAAAACACGTATCTTTTTTTTTTTTAAAAGATTTTATTTTATTTATTTGAGAGAGAGAGAGAGACAGTGAGAGAGAGAATGAGCGAGGAGAAGGTCAGAGAGCGAAGCAGACTCCCCATGGAGCTGGGAGCCTGATGTGGGACTTGATCCCGGGACTCCAGGATCACGCCCTGAGCCGGAGGCAGTATATCTTCCTTCGAGAGTAGTTTTCCTATTTGACAACAGCAAACAAGTCAGGTAAACCAGGTAGGTAAAGAAGCTGAAGACCTTTCCGGGATAAAAGACGCCTTTGGGCTTTAAGAAAGTGATAAAGACTTGGATTTTTTTTGTTTATTTTGGTTTCTGCAGAGTCAATGAATAATTTAGGAAATATTCCGTGGGTGTGTCCCCTGATTAGCCACCCTCCACCCCCCAGCAGGCCTGGGCTGGGCTGGGACTCCTGCCCGGGAGGGGTTGGGGGTGGGAAGGAAGGGGGTCCCTTGGAATGGGTAGACACACAGGCAGCAACTGCTTCCTCTCTCCCCACATGGCCTCAGACCTCACCCACTCTGACACCCCCAATCTGCCGGCGCCCTCTCTCCTTCACTTGCTGCAGGCCCTATGCTCAGGGTCCGGGGTTGCTGAAAATTGCTGGGGAAGACTCAGCAGACCACCACCACGGATGGCCTATGGAGCCCTCAGAGCGGCCCACCCACTACCCTTGGGCCTCCTCGAGGTTTGCAGCTTTCCCCACAATAGCTACTTTAAATTTTAAGCACTGTCCTGTCCTCCTGTCCAGTCCTCCCGTGGCTGGGCCACCATCTGCTCCCTGAGGAGCAGCAGATAACTTATCTCCCATTTTCCAGAGAATATAGAAGCCCTGAGGCTGGAGCTCTGTCACCCCACCCCAGGCCCCAGGTTACGTCTCTCAGGGACCAGTCCTCCCCTTACCACGTCAGTCCCCAAGGAAGGAGATGTGTTTGCTCCCGCCCAAAACTGGGGTCTCCGTCCTGATCCCGAGTTCACTTCTTTGATAACTGACCCCAGAAGCCTTTCCTTTCTGCCACAGTCAGCCCGGTCACAGGGACAGACAAGCCTCTGCTGGCTGTGTGAAAACACAGGGCAGACAACAACAAATCCTTGACCCTCTGACCCTTCTTGTTGCCATTTTACATCGCTCTTTCCCTCCCCAGGAAAAAGAAACTTTATGTAAAGACAAGGAATTCTTCTGGAGAGGTTAAATATTCACAGGGCTTTTTTCTAAATCAATATTTAAAAAGCACACGGTGAAAAATGTCTTCTTTCTATGCTGGTCCTGTTTCTGGACCAGCCTTTCCTACCGGCCTCTTCTCAGCCCAGAAAGAGTTCTGTTTCATACCCCTTCTCTGGTTTGACACTGGCTGTTTCCACACGGGGACAGTCGTTCCATATTAACATATATAGATTGGCCTTATTTCTTTTGAACACGCCACAGAGTACTTCAAAGTACACATAATGGGCACATTAAAATGTGACAAGTTGTCTATTGAAAGATGTTTGGCTCTACCTTCTGCCATTTCAAATAATATTATGTTAATAATCTCGTACATACATCATTTTGCATGTGAATATTTCTCTTTTTTAAAGATTTAATTATTTATTTGAGAGAGAGAGAGAGCACAAGGCAGGTGGAGAGGGTGAGGGAGAGGGAGAAGCAGACTCCCTCTGAGCAGGGACCTTGATGTAGGGCTCCCCAATCAAGAACCCTGGGATCATGATCAGAGCTGAAGGCAATCGCTTAAACTGACTGAGCCACCCAGGTGCCCCTACATATGAATATTTCTATAGAATAAATTTCTAGGTTTGGAATTATTGGATCAAATTGCATGAACACTGGGAAATTCAACTGATAGGGCAAAACAGGCCCATCACAGTAAATATACTACTTTATATTATGTCTTATTCCCACCAGGGATTCAAAGGGACTTTTTCCTAAGGGCCTGACCAACAACTGAGTTATCCAACCTTTTTTTTTTTTTTTTGTCTTTTACAGTCTAAGTGATAATTATATTTTAGTGTAGTTTTAATTTTATTTTCTTTTACAGTTAGTGAAAATGGTCTTTTTTCATGTGTTTAAGAACCATTTATATTTTCTTTCTTGTAAACTATTCATATCTTTGACCCATTTTTATAGTGGGTTGCTCTTTTTGTTATTGATTTGCAGAAGCTCTTTATATGTAAATCATTTTTTATGGTAGGCTACCTTATTTTTTTCAATTTATGGTTTATATTTTAATTGTGCCTATGTTTTGTTGTGATGAAACTTATTGTGGTAAAACATATATAGCATAAAATTTGTTATTTTAACCATGTTGAAGTATACAGCTCAATGGCATTAAGCTCATTCACGTGTGACCATTTAGCTCCAGAACTTTGCATCTTCCCAAACTGAAATGCCCTACCCATTAAACAATATCTAACTCCCCACAATTGAATTTATCATTGTTTTCTTTCAGAACTTTGGAGTTTCTCTTTTCCCAGATTCTTTTATTTTTTTTTTTAAATCTCTACATTTTTCTTTTGGTCAGTGCTTCTCAGCCCTGGCTACATTCTAACCACCAGGGGAGCTTCTAAAAATTCAGGTCTAGGGTGCCTGGGTGGTTCAGTTGGTAAAGGGTCTGCCTTCAGCTCAGGTCATGATTCCAGGATCCTGGGATCCAACACCCCCCAGCACCCCCCTTGCTCAGCAGGGAGTCTGCTTCTGCCCCTCCATGAGCCTGGCACTCCCCTGCTTGTGCATGCTCTCTCGTGCTCGCTCTCTCTCTGTGTTAAATAAAATCCTTAAAAAAATAAATAAAAATAAAATAAAATTTTAAAAATAAATAAATAAAAGTTAAAAAAAAATTTTTTTTTAATGTCTAGGTCTTACCTCCAGAGATTCTGATTTAAATTTGGGGTGGAACCCAAACACTGGTAATTCTAAATTAATCCCCCAGGTGATTCTAAAGCTCACCCAGCACTGAGAAGCATCGTTTTTGCATATTTACAATTTTATCTTTCTTTTTTTAAAGATTATTTATTTATTTGCCAGAGATTGAGAGAGAGAGAGAGCACAAGCAGTGGGAGCAGCAGGGGCAGGGGGAGAAGCAGGCTCCCCACTGAGCAGGGAACCTGATGCAGGACTCGATCCTAGGATCCTGGCATCATGACCTGAGCCAAAGGCAGACACTCAACCAACTGTGCCACCCAGGCATCCCAATTTTATCTTTTATATTTAAGTCTTTGACTCATCTGGAATTTTTTTTTTAAATTTTGTTTATTTGACACACAGAGAGAGAGAGACACAGCAAGAGAGAGAATACAAGCAGGGGGAGTGGGAGACAGAGAAGCAGGCTTCCCACTGAGCTGATAGCATGATTCGGGCCTCGATCCCCAGACCCTGGGATCATGATCTTAACCCACTGAGTTCCCTGGGGGCCCCTCATCTGGAATTTATACTAAGGTAAAGTGTGAAGTGAAAGTCAACCTCATTTGTTTTCTACATTGGCTGTTCGATTATTTCAATACCATTTAGTGAGTGTAATCTACCAAAACAGACTTCAGAAGAGAGAGAAATTCCTGCCCCCACCACTTAGTATTTGCGTGATTTGAGGCAACTTATTCAAACTCTCTATACCTCAGTTTCTTTATATGTAAAATAGGGGTAATAATAACACCTCATAGAATTGTTTTGAGGATTAAAAAGCTTTATAAATTTAAAGTTCTAAGAACGGTACCTGGACCTTAGTGAAATAGTATGTTAAAATTTTCTGCTATTGTATATTTCCATTCAGCAAATAAACACATGCAAAGCCAACACAGATATGATAGAATATATTTATATATAAATATACACATGATATAAAATTAACTCATCTTAACCCTCATCTCAGTGGGTTAAGATCATGATTCAAGGCACTGAACGAGCACTGCAAAGAATCACACTGATGTGTTAGCAGTGGTTATGTTTAGGGAGATCAGAAGATCACGAATCCTCATTCATTCTTCCTTAGCCTTTCTTCTATTTTTTGAATCGCCCACAGGGAGCAGGTATTGCTTATATTCGGGGAAGGAATGGTGGCAGGGGAGGTTTCAAAAATCGCCAAGCACAGTCTGCCGCTCTGGATCCATCCCCCAGCACGTATGTTGCCTTGCCCAGCGCCAGGCAAAGAGCCTGTTCTCTCTGTTGCATCCGTGTCATGGACAGCATTCTCGGGGGTGATGACCCAGATTAGAACTCTGCCTCCAGGCTGGAATGAAGAGCATTTTCTGGGTTATTCTAACACAGCCGATAGCCCTGGCCTCCGGTCTGTGTTGTGCTAGCACTTTATCAACCAGGTCAGAAAGACCTTCTCAAAAACCTTGCAAAAGCCTTCATTTTTTCTGTCAACAGATATGGAGTAAGTGCCTATTATGATTAGGCTTTTGTCTATTTCCTTAACAGATATTCTATTATAGATACAATGTTAAGGAACAGAAAAAGTCAAGCTGACATACTTCGTTTTTGAACTCTCAGGTTGCATGCCGGTGATTGTTGCTTTTTTAAAGTCTTCCAAACTTTACTACTACCACTATTTATTTTGAACAATCAAGTCCAGAGCCCTGTGTAGGACTGAAGCCAGATTTGGCCAGCAGTATTTGAGCAAGCAGCATTTTCCCCCCTTGAACATCCAAATGACTTTTACTTAACTATCTTTCCCCACGACTTCTGTCATTGCCCTAAAATGACCTGAAGAACATCACTGGGGCCATTCTTTTATCCTTAAAACCTCCCAGGAACTGGGATATGATTCCTTTTCACTCAAAGTCAAAAACATAGTTAAAAAAGCAAAATCCTAGAAACTCATCCCTTATCTTGGCACTAGTATGGGAGAAAGTCAAGGTGACTCCAGACACTTTCAAAGAGCTAGAGAAAATTTCTCCCCCCTCATTCAAATTCTTTACAAGTATAAACCTCCAAATATCATCAAAAATATTTACTCTTAAAAAAAAAAAATCTGGGGGCGGCTGGGTGGCTCAGTTGGTTAAGCATCTGCCTTTGGCTCAGGTCAAAATCTCAGGGTCCTGGGATCAAGCCCCACATCAGGCTCTCTGCTCAGCAGAGAGTCTGCCTCTCCTTCTCCCTCTGTGTGCTCTCTCTCTCTCAAATCTTTTTAAAAATTCTGAAAATAAAATCAGATCCATTCTTTTCTAATGCACAAAGGACTGCTCTAAGCTGATAGATGACAGACCAATACTTCAGAGAGCTGAAGTCTGCACAAACTAGATATGGTAAGTGGCAACTACAGGAAAGCCTTTTTCTAAATTTTAGGAATTTAGAAGGAAAATAGGTATATGACCCAAAGTTCTTTTTATAAGTGGTCCAGAGACATTTAAAATAATGCTTTCTTTAATGTGGGTTCTCATTGCCAGCCCCCTTTCCAGGCTCTCTGCCAGGAGAGCCTGGCTCTCCACTTTTCGGCTAAGAAACAGAAGGAAAAGGGCAAGGGGCACTCTTGTGGGAGGGCTTGATGCTTCTATCACTTGCTACAGAAAATGCAAAGGGGAAAAACGTGACAACACCATCTAACATTTGTGGATGGTTCCACTGTGCTCTTTTTTTATACACATGGCTTCATTTAATCTTCCTTCAAGCCGAGGAGATGAGTATCAGCACAGTCATCACCATCATCACCATCTCCACCACCATCATCATCATCTGCTTTGAACAGATGAGGACACTGATGCACACAGACAGTCATTTAAAAAGCCAAGATTTGGACCCAAAAGTTTTGACTCCGACATTAGCGTGTTTCACCCCACCCACTCTACAGACCTTCCTGAGGAACATCTGACTACTTGGCCATCCCTCACTAGAGCAGATGTTGAATTATCTTTCCCCCATGACCACTCAGAAATACCTTATGGACAGTCCTTTGCACAGGACCACTGAGAGATGGGACCCCCCCCACCCCCACCCCCAGCACCCAGAACCAGCTCTTTGGCAAGAGGCCCCAACCCCATGAGCATAGGACAATTCAGAGGAAAGCCCTCCCAGGCTAAGGGCCCTGTTTTGGCAACCTGGGGACAAAGCCACATGATCAACGCCACAAGCATTTTACATGCTGTTATCCCTAATCCCCAACATCCTCCAAGGCAGATTTTTATCATTTTCCTTATTTGTTAGGTGAAGAAATATTGCTGGTAAAGTGTTAAGTGCATGGAAAACCTCATCATCCCCAGGGGGTCCCCTTCCTAGGCTTTCAGCACCGCCAGCTACCCAGGGAGCTGTGCGCTATACACCACACTGACCCTCTGGGGCCACCTCCCGCAACCCCATCTGTCCCACCGTGTGATGCGACAGTTATACCGAAGCCATCCATCTCCACCCGGCCACCCAGCATTACCTCAGCCTCACAGTGTGGTGCAAATGAGTGTTTTTGAGGTGTGAGTCTTGGTTTTGCCATTCACAGGCTGCAGGACCCCCGTGTGTCCCATAACCTCTCTTAGCTCAGTTTCCTCATCTCTAGAATGGGGATTAGAAATAGCACTAATTTCTAGAGCTGTTGTGAGAACTAAACAAAGGAATGCACCTGAAGTGAGCACTAAGAAATGGGAAACCCATTTCATGATCCCCATTCCCACAGACCCCTTTTGCCACCTCTGACCATCAACCCTACAGGGTAGGACTTCAGAGGTCCCTCTCCCTCCAACAAGCTTGGGGCAGTTTAAGTAGCTTTAGCCCTATATTTTGGGGGCTCACTGTGCTTTCTAGGATAGACTAGGGCCCAACACTCATCCATGATTCAAATCTGGGCTTCTAGGAGTCCCCTGGGGATCTGCTGGGGAACAGGTAGGGGAAATGTGTGTGGTGAGCAGGGAGGCAACGAGGAACAATTTCTTTTGAAGAGAGCTTCATGACTTTTTTGCTTGTTCTATTTTTAACTTGAAAACCACTGACTTGCAACATCCTTTCTGTGAAAGAGAATGTGCTTCAAGTTCCAGACCACACACTTAGGACACAACCTGTTCCTTCCGCAGGTAACAATACAATAATCAATGAGCCAGTGTCTAAATGCCACGAGGGGCACTGACACAGAACCTGGCCTCTCCATCCAGACATCAAAAGCATTCCAAGTTCAAGAGTGGCTAATAATATGGCTTCTTTTCCCTTCTCTTAACTAAATGCATCTATTCATTGGACAACGATTCAACCAGCCCCTGCTATGAGCCAGCAACAGAGGCCAGCACTGGGGATACAGAGATAAACAAGTCCTGGGTCCAGTCTTCCAGGAGCAATTAGCCTCATGAGAGAGATGGACAGGGAAGCTAGGAGTTCTCTCAAGTGGGGCAGGAACTCAAAGACACAGAGGGGGCCTCCAAGGAGAATGGCCAAACTTCATGGGGAAAGGAATGCTGAGCTGAGACTCAAAAGATGAGTAGGGGGTCCTGGGAGCAGGTGATTCTAAAGCATGGAGCACAGTGTAGCAAGATAGGAAGGTCCAGATGCCACACAGGTCCACGGACACCTGCCACTCCAACGTCCTCTTCAAACTGAAAGTGCCAGGACACAAGCCCCTAAACTGGCCAACTGTGACAGCTGGTCTTCAATAAGATGGGACTGGTATGCACCCGACGCAAAGGCTCGGGCTGGTCCGAGTGCCCTGTGAGGTATTCACTATAGGTGACTTAATTAAACTAGCCAATCACCCTGGCTCCCTTTGCAATTTCAAAAAGAAGAATAGCAAGTGTCTGGCCGGTAAGTGAACAGAGTCAAGTTCAGAAAAGCAAGACGCCACATGAGACTGGGCACTTCCTGCTAACGCAGTTCTATTTCAAGTCTCTTCCACATAACAAATCACCCATCCCCCAACTTAGTGACTTATTGTAATCATCATCGTTTTATCTCACAATTTTCATGAGTCAGGAATCTGGGAAGGGCTCTGCTGAGTAGTTCTGGCTCAAACCGTCTCCAGCAGTCGTAGTTAGGCCAAGAAGAGGTAGAACAGCAGGGAGCTGCTAGCTCTCTTTTTACCCGCTCCTTAGAACATTTGCCATGGTGTCTCTCCCGCGAGCTAATCTGGGCTTCCCCACAGCATGGCAGCTCCAGGGAAGCCAGCTATCTACATGGCAGGTGAAGGAGTCAAGAGGGAGGTTTCCGGAAGCTGAATCACCTTTTATGACCTAGCCTCAGAAGTCCCTTAGGGTTATTCCCATATTCTCTCTTGATTGAATGTGTCACAAAAGCCCACCCTATTTTCAAACCCCTGACCTAATGGAAGGAATATAGAACAAGGTTGTCAACATATGCTGGAATTACCACAAAGTCTCAGCTCAATGAAACTCCATTTTCCTCAAGGATTTAGATTCAGGCTAACATAGGCTCTCTGTTCCTTGTACATGAGACAGTTACAGTTAGCTCAGCAGGGCTGAAGCATAAAGTATGAGGGGAGCACAGGGAAGGAGAAGTCTAGAGAAACAGGCAAGGGTCTTTCACGTCAGACTAGGGACAAGACTTTTTCCTACAAGTGCCTACTCTTCCTTGCAGGATGAGCGAGGACAGGTATGAGTGACTTTTATAAGCAGGTGGCCTCTAGAGAGGAGATTGAAAACTGGTGGTCAGTGGCAGAAGACACCCCATACAATATTCCTTAGATTGGGATATTTCTTACAAAAAGTCAGCATTTCTGGCTTCTCTTGAAAAATTAGAAAATCTAACCACAGTGAGCTCTCCTTGCACAGACGCAGAGCAGGAAAGAAAATAACGTCTGTCCTCCAAATGGGGTGTGTGCTCTCTGGTTAGCTGTACTCTCCCCATTTCCTATTGCATCACAGTTGTCTGTTTCATTATTTATGTTCTATCTTCCTTGGGTCTGTGACCTCTGATCTCAGGCTTCCCACAGGCAATAGCTTTTATGGCTCCAGACTAATAAATCCCCCTCTTATTTAACACTTGGCCATGGAATGCAGACATAATCTCTCTTCGTTTAAAGTATAATATACTTATCACTTTATACACACTATATGCATACATGTGCTTTCAACTATTTTTAAAGAGAAACTTTGTGCTTGGGGCCGTCTCCCTTGCTGAATTGGATTTGGTCAATTTATTTAGAACAAACAGGAACCATTATATCCCCCGTAAAATGTAAATCAGGTCCAAGGTGACATCCTTGCCAAAGTTACCTCAGCTGCCATGGTGAGTCAGCATTCGGGCCTGGGGGCGGGCCTATTAGCCCACAGGTGAGTACAGCCAATCAGAGCATGGAAATGCCCCCTCAGTGTTGTGTGACCTCACCTCATGCATCACAGGAAGTGGCTTGTCATACCCCTTCTCCGCTCTGGAAATCCTACCCTTTTCCTCAAATCCAGTCCCAACTCCTTCTGAAAGCCTTCCCAGATTCTGCTAGTTGGGAATGTGGCTGGCTTTGTGTCTGTGTTTCCAAGTTCCTTCATCTCCTTTGTGTCTGTGTTTCCAAGTTACTTCATCTCCTCCATCCCAAAGTCTCAGCTTCTGTCAGACTCCCTTTTGGCACAGAGCCAGCCTGGGTGCCGGCTGCAGGTCTAGCTTGTCCGGCAGCCTGCTGCTTGACTAGAGCCTCTCTGGCTGA
The DNA here is from genome assembly GCF_020171115.1 of Neogale vison. NCBI lineage: Eukaryota > Metazoa > Chordata > Mammalia > Carnivora > Mustelidae > Neogale > Neogale vison. The sequence continues at coordinate 95,165,404 of NC_058098.1, read as the reverse complement.
ATCCATTCTCCCGAAGCCTGTGCCTCCCCACGGGCTAGTTCTAGAGCTAGTACTGCACACTCTTCCCACCTGTTCCTCCAGAAATGCCTATTCCTGTGAGAGGGTGAGAAGCGGAAAAGACCAGGAGAACAGAATCTCGGGAGGCAAAGAAATGGCCCAGCCATGGGTGGGTGGATGTCGTCATTCAAAATTGAAAATGAACCATGGGAGACACATGGGCCCCTGAGTGGCCGCTATTAAGCCATACCTGTGTTTCCATTCAGGTTGTGTCTTTAGATTCAAGAAGAAGAGCTTGAGAAGGCGGACTATCTGAGGAACCAAGTAGGGAAGCACCATAGTTAGGAATAAAGAGAAGAGCAAGAGGACAGTGGGGATCTCAGAACTGTTCATGAGAGGGGATCATGAGGGTGAGAGGGACTGGATGATTTTTGCCAATTGGCAAGTGTCAACAGGCAGGATTGAACAAAGTGGCCAGGCCCAAACTTTTAAAAATCCAAAACTATTGTAATTTAGAGTGTAAGGATGGGGCAACAACAGGAGCTCACATGACAGAAAACCTCATGCTTGGATTAGAATAGTCAGATAAAGGGGCGCCGGGGTGACTCAGTCAGTTAGGTGTCTCTTTTCATCTCAGGTCATGACCCCAGGGTTCTGGGATCGAGTCCCCTGTCGGGCTCTCCACTCAGCAGGGAGTCTACTTTCTCTCCCTCTGCCCCTCCCCCTGCTAGGTCTCTCTCCCTCTCCCTCTCAAATAAATAAATAAAATCTTTAAAATAAAATATATAAGGTAAATGCAAGAAACGACAAAGATTTTACTCATGTGTCTAATGCATAATAATATGCATCTAATAATAATACTATCACGGGCATGACTGAGATTATTAGATTAGGATTAGATAACATCCTACATGACGTTTAAATGCTGCCCATCCATTGTCACACATTTGTGCATTCAATGACCCTGTCACCGACTAAAGGCCTGCTCTGAGCCAGATGCTGGGGATCTAGGGATGAGCAAGAAAGGCAGAGGCCTTGACCTCATGATCAGTATACTTTAGGATTAGTTATCTTCAACTGGAGGTCGTAACATTTCTATCCTCAAGGGACATGTGGACATAGGCGGACACTACTGACTGCACATTGACCAAAGTCCTCATTGGCATTTACTTGCAGGGGACCAGAGGTGCCAACTTGCTACACTGTACATCCTGTGACTGAAGGCCCACAGCACCCCCCTCGGGAAATACTGGTTGTACAAGATATGACGCATCATTTTTGGAGGCAGATTTTTTTCAAAATAACAAGACCAAGCACATAATGTCTATTTTCAAAGTATACATTTTTCAAATTCCTTCACAGTGTTCCTATTTTAATCTCGCTGAATGTTTGTCTTTGAAATGACACACTTTGGAAAATACCAGAATACAGGTTAAGAGCAGACACTTCAAGGTTTGAATCCCAACTCTAACAAGTTTAGACTATGCTGAAGCTACTTAACATCTCTGAGCTTCCTGACATGAAGTAAATAATAGCTAACTCATTGAGGTTGGGTTTTTGAGAGGATGAAAGACTGTGATGTCTATAAATTGTGGGAAATCTGGATGTTCAAAAGAGGTGGACAGTATAGACAATGTAGCCCAAGGAGTTTGGAGGTGGAAAGGATGATGTGATGGAAGGAGAAGGAATTGGGGACAGGGGATGGTTTCTTGAAGAATAAGGACACCTGAAGTATGAAAGGGCACAGAGGAATGACGATGAGAAGGGGAGTGGAAGGCCCAGCAGGTGAGACTGGAGGACAAGGGGGAAATGATCCAGGCCAGAAGACACACCTGGAAGATGTTCTTCCCAGTCCATTGCACATCCAAGGAGTGATTCATCTCCCATACAGAATCCCCGGAGCAAATAGATCTCTCCTGATACTCACTCTACTTCTATCCTTCCACTCCTTTGTGTATCCAGTGCCACTCCCAGAGGAGACATACAAACCATTCTCTTGGTCTCCTGTGGTCCTGCCTCAGATGATTCACTCACAGAACAGCCCACTGGCAGATATGGCAGTGTCTAGGCAAGATCTAACTAAGCCCTTTGGCCTAGTTAGCCCTTGCCCTCTTGGCAAGTCATCTCGGGGGCCCCATCAGTGTTTTGTGAGGTCAGGAGCAGGGACAATAGCAGGAAGTCTAAGCAAACAGCAGAATGAATTTGCTTCTACTCTCTACGGTTTTGCTTATTCATTTGTTTTCTTGGCATGTTAACTATCTTGACGAGATTTATGCAAAGTTCCTTTTGATCACTTCTATCAGGCAGAAAAGCTTGTCTTTTGGCCAAAGAGTTCCCCCAATGACCACAAACAGTGTTCTCATGTTCTGGAGGTAACTCACGTGCCTGTTGTGAAATATAGAGCAGTGCTTCAGGTGTATGGTAGAGAGAGGAGGTAGAACCATGGGAAAGACCTCTGCTTCTTGGCATTTATCCCCAATAGGCCACTGTAGACTTTATAAATACTTGCTGGCTCCTCTTGCTTGTTGTAGGCAGCCCCAGTTCTAAAGTTCAAGTGTTGGTTTCACGCACACTTTATTTTTTTTTTAAAGATTTTATTTATTTATTTGGCAGAGAGAGATCACAAGTAGGCAGACAGGCAGGCAGAGAGAGAGAGAAGGAAGCAGGCTCCCCACCAAGCAAAGAGCCCGACGCAGGACTCCATCCCAGTATCCCGAGATCATGACCTGAGCCGAAGGCAGAGGCTTAACCCACTGAGCCACCCAGGGGCCCTCACGCACACTTTAATAAAAGAAAACATCCCAACTGCTGGCACCTCCCCCTTTGTGTCCTCCCCTAAATAAAAATATTCACGAACTGGGTAAGACTTGTCCCATTATTCGTCTCGCCCTTGCTTTCCTTTCATTCTCTCTCTTCTATCCAGGTATTTTTCTGGAGCCAGCTGCTCTCCAAGAAGATGAGTTACAGCTGCTAGTCATGGGCCAGTGGGGAATACCTCTGTCTTGTGCTTTTGGATGTCACCAGGCAGGTTTTCCTGGTTTGGTTTTGGCATCTATCCTTAGCCCGATCCTGAGCTTTCCAATTGGTCCCCTTGATCAGGGTATATGGGGTAATTAATGTGTGGTGCTGTTTGGTTTGTTTAGGAAGGAAAAAAGTTAAGACATGCAACTATCCCTTCTTTTCCTTATTCACACTCTAGAGTTGATGGTGAGGCAACATTACTTAGAGAAGAACTTGACCTTTCATACTGATGAGGTCTACCCCCAAACCTGTCTTTCTATGCAAAATCTCATCTTCTGCTTGTACTATGGATTCAATCATCCAAGAGGCAGTAAACACTCTCTGTAGGTAAATGAGTTGTGATAGATTAGTAATGTCTGACTTACAAGCAGAATGAGAACTGGCAACAGATATGCCGTGTGTTCATCATCCTTGGTTTGTAACCAACAAGATTATGGAATTGCTTTTCCTATTATTTTTAAGGTCACAGTTCAGTCCATTGTTTCTGTTCCTGGAACCTATAATTACCTTTGAAAGAAATCTATTTTTACCTGGGTAATTGTATCCCATATCTCCATGCCACTCAACTTCTTACATTCAGTCAAGACATATTTATTGGGACCCACCTATGTGCCAAATACTATCCTGGGACCCTGACCATCCAGCAGTGAACAAGAACAACAAGATCCCGGTCCTCATAGACATTATTTCCTAAAGCAGGGAGGCAAATAATAGGTAAATGGTGATACACATAAGAACATTTCAAGTAGCAAGTGCTTTGAGAAAGGCACCAATGTGATAAAGAGTGACTAGAAGAGGATTTTGCTGTTGTTTGTTTTTAAGATGAGAGATACCCTATGATATGCTCATATGACATTGGGAGAATTGCTGGATGGAAAGAGAAAGAGAAACTGATTATGCAGGAGAGAGAAAGAATAATTACAGGAACTCCTTGGATGTCCCTTTCTTTTCTGTACATTCTGCCTTCCCCAGAGCAGATAAGATTTTCTCTCTCCAATTGGTCCTCACCTTCTCTGTGCTTCCAGAACTGTTTTCCATCATATACACCATGTCCACCAGCTTCCCAAAGAAAGTCATGCATGACAGCATTATTTGCCCATGTATCAAGTATTTTCATATAGGTTATGATATTGTTCTACAATCTAGACTCACTTGCGTGTTCTCAAATGTCAAGTGTGGATTGAATTCCTTCTATTTCCTCAAGAGGATCCATTTTCTTAATCCTTTCTCTCAAATAATTCTCTGCATCTGTTTTTGGCAAGATCGAAGACAACTGTCAGCAAACTATTATGGTCATATAGTGTAACTCTTCCCCTGCAGAAAGTGAGAGAGAGATTCCTGTAACCAAATCGCCAAATTTATGGTCAGCTGCTCAACTCTTTCATAAATTCTTGACAAAATAAGCAAAACATGTGATTCACAAGGAAAGTTTGGCCCTAAATCCCCACTTGGATTTCCTAAATTTTGTGAGCCCAGCCAGGCCGTGCATGAATCTATCAGACACCTTACCCCAAAGCCCAGGCTAACTCCAGACCCAAACTTACTCCTGATCTGAACTTAATCTTGACCCAGGAAGGAGTGTTTTTCTCTAAAGTTCTAGATCAAAGCCAACCAAGGCTCACCCCAGGGCAGAGTTTTTCATTAATATGGCTGCTGTAGAGGAAAAGGGCCAAGAGCCAGGAGGTCTCAAAAGAAAGAACCTAAAGAAATATCAACAGGAAAAAGGAACTAATGCGGAAAAGCTTTTAATCCTTTATTGATTTACCACTATGGCCCAAATGTTTCCTTGGCTTTGACCCATATCAAAGTTTCTCTTCTTCTTCTTCTTCTTCCTCTTCCTCTTGGTCTTCCTTTTCCTCCTCCAGTGTGTATGTGAAAAGGATTGGCAGAGGGGTTCACTGGCTCTTCCTAGAGATGAGAGCGTGCTATTGACATAAAGCTGACAGCTCATAATTAAGGACAATCAGATTTCCAACTGTTACTTCTTTAGCAGCTCCTCTCAAAAGCAATTCTCATGCATTCTTACTCTTACATTATTTAGAGCAGAGATTGAGACCGGGATCCCTGAGACCTGTCCCCTCACGACAAGGTACTTGTTTGTGATGGTTCAGTGAAGGAACAGCCCTTCAGGCAGCCAGCTTGTCTGAAAGACAAGCTCTTTCAGAAAATTTCCATTTGCTATCGGTTAGAATCCTAATTGAAAATGTCTCTTTTATACAGTGTTTAAATTCTCAACCCAAAGCACAATTTCTGTTTCTTTGCTTCACATCTTAACCCTGACCCCACCCCTACCTCATGTTAATTAATCTTGTCTGTTAAAATCTGTTTTGGGTGATCTCTCTTGGTCAATTTAATTCTACTATCAGGTGCCAGTTGAGTAAAAGCAAGCAGTCGTACTTGTTAGTTGTATTAATTTCAAATGTTTCATACAGTTCTCTGTGTTCTGTTGTTTCCAAGGTGTTAGAATGAATTCAAAGTCAATTATACTTTTTCTTTTATAAAATAAATGCTTATGTTCAGTTTTCTACTCAATTAGTGGACCTTTTCCTTATTGATTGGTAAAAGTTCTTTCTATATACAAATGTTTCTCCAGTTTTTCATTTGATATTTATGTTTGTTACTTTTTTTAATGTGGAAAAGTTTTTATTTATTAAATGATTAGATTATCATTTTTTCCTTTGTTTTCTGGTTTTTGTTTTTTGCCTTATGATAGTCTTCTTCTTCCCAAGATAATGAAGTTATCCACTTAACTTTCTTCTAGTGTGTTTGTGGTTTTATTTACATTTGTATATGACATTGGTCAACAAACTACAGCCCTCAGGCTAAATCCAGCCAGCTGCCTATCTTTATAAATAAAGTTTTATTGGGACACAGCGGATGTTCATTTGTTTATGTATTGTCGCTTTGCCTGTTTTCGTACTACAGTGGCAGTTAAGTAGTTGTGACAGAGATGATATAGCTCACAAAGGCTTAAATATTTATTATCTGACCCTTACAGGAGAAGTTTTATCAACTTCAGGTATATGGCCCTAATATTTATTCTAGTTCTTTGTATTAAATAATCAGTGCTTTTTCGCACTGATTTGTCACCCTTATTAGATACAAGCGCGCGTGCGCGCACACACACACACACACACACACACACAGGCTATTTTGTTCCACTAATCTGCTGCCTATTTCTACAACAGTATCATACTTTTAAAAAAAAATGTAGTTTAAAAATATGTTTAAAGTGCTGAGAGTGAAAACTTTTCCACTATCACTGTGAAAATCTTTTTTTTTTTAAGATTTTATTCATTTATTTGACAGAGAGAGAGATCACAAGTAGGCAGAGAGGCAGGCAGAGAGAGAGAGAAGCAGGCTTCCTGATGAGCAGAGAGCCAGAACCTGAGATCATGACCTGAGCCAAAGGCAGAGGCTTTAACCCACTGAGCCACTCAGGAGCCCCACTGTGAAAATCTTATTGACCATCTTTAAGTCCGTTCTTCTGAATGAAGTATAGAATCATTTTGTAAAATTCTTATATCTGTTATGAGCATTCATATACAACTCCTTATGTGGACATATGTTTTTATTTATCTTTTTTAAAATTTAAATTCAACTAATTAACATATTATGTATTATTGGCTTCAGAGGTGGAATTCAGTGATTCATCCGTCTTATACAAGACCCAGTGCTCATTATATCCTGTGCCTCCTTAATGTCCATCACCCAGGTACCCCACCCCCAACCTATCCCCTCCAGCAATCCTCAGTTTGTTTCCCAATTACTAGTCTCTTATGATTTGTCTCCCTCTCTAGTTTCATCTTCTTTTATTTTTCCTCTCTTCCTCTATGATCCTCTGCCTTGTTTCTTAAATTCCACATAAAAGTGAGATCGTATGATAATTATTTTTCTCTGATTGACTTATTTTGCTCAGCATAATACCCTCTAGCTCCATGCACATCATTGCAAATGGCAACATTTCATTTTTGATGCCTGAGTAATATTGTTTAATATATTCATACACACACACACACACACATCTTCTTTATCCATTCATCTGTTGATAGACATCTGGTCTCTTTCCATACTTTGGCTATTGTGGACATGGCTGCTATAAATATTGGGGTGCAGTTGTTTTTAATAATCGATTATTATTATAGATAATAATAATCGATTATTATTAGATAATTATTATCTAAGAGTGGATAGGACTGCTGGGTCATATGGCAAGTGTACATTTAATTTTTTAAGAAACCACCTACCTTTCTTCTATTATATTTAAATTTCTTTTTCTTTCACACTATTTTGATTTTCTTTTTTAGGGAAATCAGTTATGCTTCTGCTGTATCTCTTTTGACTGTTTCTTACATTTACTATTTTCTCTTTAATCCTTTTTAACTTTTATTTCCATTTCACTATATTTAGTTCCTTCATTCCTATCTTACATTCTGCCACAGAAACACCATTTCATTGGTGTTTTCTGGGTCTTCTCTAGTTGCTTGCCCCCTGATCTCAGAATTTCTAACTAAGCTTAGCCTTTCATGTATTTCTGTTACTAACAACTTTTGCTCCAGGCTACTATACTTTAAGGTTCCATTTGGTACTCATTTTGGAAAACCCATTTGGAAAGGTTTATCATTATCTACTAAACTGAAGATAAACACATCATAAGATCCTGGGAACCCTGGATCTTTATATATGAATCTTAATAGGTGATCTTTACATATGAATATATATGTATGTATATATAAAAAAGCCCTTTGTTAGTCATATGTACTAAATATATTCCCCTTCTTTGTCTCCCTTTTTTATTTTCTTAATGTTATTTTTGATTAACAGAACTTTTTATTTTAATGTATTAGTAGATAGATTCCTTATAGTTAGTGCTTTATATTTTTTTTTAAAGATTTTATTTATTTATTTGACAGAGAGAGATCACAAGTAGGCAGAAAGGCAGGCAGAGAGAGAGAGAGAGGAGGAGGAAGCAGGCTCCCTGCTGAGCAGAGAGCCCGATGTGGGACTCCATCCCAGGACCCTGAGATCATGACCTGAGCCGAAGGCAGCGGCTTAACCCACTGAGCCACCCAGGCGCCCCAGTGCTTTATATTTTTAAAAATATTTTATTTGTTTATTTGACAGACAGAGATCACAAGTAGTCAGAGAGGCAGGCAGAGAGAGGGGGGAAGCAGGTTCTTTGCTGAGCTTGGAGCCCGACTCAGGGCTCGATCCCAGCACCCTGAGATCATGACCTGAACTGAAGGCAGAGGCTTAACCCACTGAGCCACTCAGGTGCCCCTAGTTAGTGCTTTTTAATCTTCTAAGAAGTCTTTCCATATCCTGAGATCATGATTTATTTATTTATTTATAATTTATACTATTTTCTATATTTATACTACTTTATTTTTATTTATTATTATTATTATTATACATAATATTATAGATATTATATGTTACACGTATTATATATTAAGGATAATATATAATATATAATATTAAATTAGTATATATTTATCCTACATTTATACTATTTTCTGGGAAATTTATTGTTCTGCCTTTCTTTTAAAAGAATAGTTTAACTGATTTATTTTTGTTTATGTGTGAGGCAGAAATTAATATTAATCTTTTTCCAAGTGGGTATTCAAATATCCCAGCACATTCATTGAAAAGACTCTTTTTCCCACTGCTTTATTTCATCATCTTTGACGTAATCTCTGTTTTACTATTCTAATCCATTGATAAATTTGGCCATTCTGGAGTCAACACCACAAAATCTTCATTGCTATAGTTTTATAACAAATCTTGATACTGTTAGTTAATTTCTAACATATTACCCTTATTTATATAGACATAATATTAACATAATATTTTATATATTAAATAAATTAATTTCCTATTAATACATATGTTATTTAATAAATAATACATTTATGTAAATACTTACATCCATATTATTTATATCTATTATTTATGTATTTATACATATATTTATATGTGTGTATATATATTTCCCTCTAGGCACAGCTTTATCTACATATATCCACAGCTATGAACATACAGTATTTTTATTATTGCTCAGCTCAAAATATTTTATAATACTATTAGGTTCATAGCTATTTGGTATTCTTGTACCTTCCTAGTGATCTAAACCTTTAATTTTATCTTTTTCCAGAGTGAATTTATGTTACTTTTGCCGTGTGCCTAGAAGCGCTAGTAACCTGGGATGATGTAAATCCAATTTTGGAGGATGAATAATTAAACTTGAGTTGCTCTCCCTCTAAAGGCCTATTTATTTCTGATTCAACCTACTCATAGGGTACAAGCATCCCTGGAGGTCTCAATCTAAAGGAAAGAGGGTCATCAAGCTTCTCTCTTGTTTTGCTCCTATATTATCGGTTCTGTTCTTCACTGGCTCCCTGTGCATGTTTAAATTTTGTTATCTCATTTGCTTATCTCTTCATGGGTTTCTGTCCTGTTTCCTGAAGACCATCTCTTCTACTCTACTGAAGATACCAAGCAGCTTCCTGAAATTTTCTTTTGGAGCCTGTAGTACATTATTCTGAAGATATATTTGGCCTCTGAATCCTCTGCCTATTTTCTTTCGCTTGTTTCTGTCATTTATTTACAGGTTCTATATTAAATTCTTTTCTTCTTTAATCATAATTCTCATCACCATACTATAGATCAGATTTATGGAGTGCTACTGTGTACTGTCCTAAAGCACTTCTCATGTATTGACTTATGTAACCCTCACAACAACAACAAAGAAAGAATTATTAACTTCATTTTATAGATGTGAATCCTGAGACACCAAAGTTAGGTAACTTGCCCAAGGTCACAGAGCTGTAATTGGTGGAGTCAGGATTTGAACCCAGACAGTCTGGCTCCATAGTATTGATGCCATACTGCCTCTCAGTCATATTTAAATCATTTTTGAATGGTAAAACCTACTTAAATTCAGTATTCTGACAACAGATAAGGTGTGTAGATTTCCCCGGGCTCCATTTCTACTTGTGTGAAGGTCAAACTCCATTCTCAATTCCGCAGCTGAAGGGCAGGTTGGAGTACGTAACATTCAGCCCAGTTCTGATTCCAGTGGGTGTTCATCCATTTAAACCCTGCACCTGAGACTCTGAACAGATATGATTCTTAAAAAGCTACGGTTTTCACTGGTTCCGACAGAGCTCTTTCTCTCAATGCCAACTTCAAAAGCTTTTTACCTCTAGGGATTTATCTCCCAGGATGTAGGTACTACGGCCAGCCCCGACCCCAGGGTTTCTCAACATACATGTGCACGCATGCACACAACACACACACACGCCATCTCACTACTTACTGCCTAATTAACTCCTGGGGACTTGTGGTCTTTAAGTAGATGCACAGAGATAACAAGAGAAGAGGAGGAGAATCAACCTGTAAGATAACAGGACCCCACAGCAGAATGGTGGTTGGGTCTTTGAATCAAGAGGTAAACAGTGGTGAGGTCTGAAGAGTCTTGTGTTTTTCATGTATGTTCACTTTCATGATCTGAATGAGGGGAAGGGATATCTTAACCTTCATTTGTCTATGTTGAGGATTCCTCTAAAATTTTGGGTCTATGCTGTCCATTAGACTTAGTTTTTGGGGGTGGTTTTAAGTTTCCCCACACCACTCCCTGCCCTGATTTCATACATATTTTATTTAAAATAAGTGAGAGATTGGAGCACCTGGGAGGCACAGTTGGTTAAGCATCTGACTCTTAATTTCAGCTCGGGTAGTGATCTCAGGTCCTGGGATTAAGCCCCACGTCAGCCTCTGAGCTCTACATGGAGTCTGCTTCTCTATCTCCTTCTGTTCCTCCCCCCACTCATGCTTTCTCTCTTTCTCTCAAAAAATAAATAAAATCTTTAAAAGAAAAAAAGTCAGAGATTGGGTCACCTAGGTGGCTCAGTTGGTTAAGCATCATTCTTCGGCTCAGGTCATGATCCCGAAGTCCCAGGATCAGGCTCTGAACTAGACTCCCTGCTCAGTGGGGAGTCCGATTCTCCCTCTGTCCCTCACCCTGCTCTCGTGTTTTCTCTCTCTCTCTCTCTCTCAAATAATTAGATCTTGAAAGAAAGAAAATGAAGAGATGCTGTACTAACAGCTGTTAATCAAGAATTCTTCTCAGCTGGGGTTCCTGGGTGGCTCAGTGGGTTAAAGCCCCCGACTTTGGCTCAGGTCATGATCCCAGGGTCTTGGGATCGAGCCCCTCATCAGGCTTCTGCTTAGCAGGGAGCCTGCTTCCCTTCCTCTCCCTCTCTGCCCACCTCTCTGCCTACTTGTGATCTTTGCCTGTCAAATAAATAAATAAAATCTTTAGGAAAAAAAAAAGAAAGAAAGAAAGAATTCTTCTCAGCTAATGAGACTCCTGGGTGGCTCAGTCAGTTAGGTAGCTGCCTTCGGCTCGGGTCATGATCCCAAACTCCTGGGATCAAGCCCTGCATTGGGCTCCTTGCTCAGCAGGAAGACTGCTTCTTTCTTTGCCTCTGTCTGCTTGTGCTCTCTCTCTCTGACAAATAAATAAATAAAATCTTAAAAAAAAAAAAAAAGAATTATTCTCAGATATTATTTTTAAAGCTTACCAAACAGATTAGATCAGATCAATGATCAAAGAAATTCATAAAGGTATTCATATTCATAAAGTGCCATATTAAATTCAAAACCTGATCACAGCTTCATCAGTGGCCTTTGTGTATCTACAGATACTTTTCACCCACTTACCACCTCCCAAAGGCTCAACACATAAAAGTAACACATAAAAGTAACCAATCAAGCCTTTTTTGTAAGGACAACCTCCTTTCTTGGAGGTTGCTAGGAAGCAACCGCTGTTTTCCTACCCAACTAGTACCACTCTCCTCTTCTTCCTGAGTAACGCAGCTCTAATCTTATTTGGAGTAACTACACTTTCGATCACTATTTAAACTCTGGCTACGTGACATTATTTTAGCTAAGGAGATGTGAGTAGAAGTTGTTGGGGGGGGGGCGGCGACAATGAACAGAAAAATTCTTTCTAGAGGGGCAGGCAGCTGGGGATTGCTCCCCACTTCCTCCTGCTTCCTGCCTTAACACACACATGATGGCTGGATCTTCAGCAGCTGTGTTAGACCATGAGCAGCCTAGAGATGCTGACACAAGGCAGATGGACAGAGTAACTGGTATGGGTCCCTCATGCCAGTTTGGGGCTTCATACTTCTGGATATCTCTTGTACAACAAAAATAATAATACAACATATTTTGTTTAAACCACAATTACTTACAGTCTTTTACTAACAGTCCAATACAATTTCTAGCTGAGATTTTTCTCTAAATAATAAAATCAATAAAAAGTGAATGCTTCTTTAGTGCCTAAGATGTGCTGAGCGATGAGTGATATTTTATGTGATTTTACACACTCAGCCACATCCTAACTGGGTCTAACGTTGCAGCCCAAACACCAACAATGGCCCCAGGATGGGGTGCCTGGGTGGCTCAGCTGGTTAAGCGTCCGCCTTCGGCTTAGGTCATGATCCCAGGGTCCTAGGATCAAGCTGCACATCGGGCTGCCTGCTCCGGGGGAAGCCAGCTTCTCTCTCTCCTACTCCCTCTACTTCCTGCTTTTGCTGTCTCTCTCTCTCTCTCTCTCGCTGTCTGTCAAATAAATAAATAAAATATTTTTAAAAGTAAATAAATAAATAATGGCCCCAGAAAACACACGGGGCACAGCATCTGAGCAGCGGCAGTGCCTGCGGTTAAAGCTAGGTAGTCTCCAGGCTGCTGGGCGTCTTTCACAGCATTCTCTGACTTTTCTAAGCCTCAGATCAGAAATGCCACCCAAACCCCAAACTACACAGACTGAGCAGCCGTCCCGGGCGGGGACTGGCCAGCAGCTGTAGCATCCAGGTGCTGGGCCTCCCACCACCATGGGGCCTGCCAGCTGGAGTTCCACATTCACATACCATTCGGGAATCTTGCAGTATAAGTCATCCTTTGGCAAAATCCCATTTTTCTCCTGAGTAAAACAGGAGCAGAGCGGTTGTCAAAATTACTGATTAGCGATCCCTCAGCATTTTTATCACTAAGTGGTCAGGCACATTAACACATATGCAGGCCATCCCCAGTTTTTCTGTTTGAAGCTGTGTTAGCCTTCACAGGTGAGCCCCAAGTAATAATCAGATTCACTTCTAAGAATTTGCCCAGATTCAATGGAACATTTATATATATTCTTATAAGGTGTTTTCTAGCCCTTTCTCACTCAACTTCAAACCTTTTGTCTATATTGAACATTCCTCTGAAATTCTCACTCAACTTCAAATTAAAATGTTACTATTGTTGATACAAAAGTTGGGTATTCATCCTTTCTGATGGAGGCATAATACTCCATAGTGTATATGGACCACATCTTCCTTACCCATTCGTCCGTTGAAGGGCATCTTGGAAGAGATTATGTTGAGTGAAATAAGTCAAGCAGAGAGAGTCAATTATCATATGGCTTCACTTATTTGTGGAGCATAACAAATAATATGGAGGACATAGGGAGATGGAGAGGAGAAGGGAGTTGAGGGAAACTGGAAGGGGAGGTGAACCATGAGAGACTATGAACTCTGAAAAACAACCTGAGGGTTTTGAAGGGGCGGGGGGTGGGAGGTTGGGGGAACCAGGTGGTGGGTGTTATGGAGGGCACATATTGCATGGAGCACTGGGTGTGGTGAATAAACAATGAATTCTGTTACGTTGAAAAGAAATAAATAATAAATAAATAGAGAAAACTTAAAAAAAAATGTTACTATTATGCTTATAGGATGGTGCTGCTTTTCTGCTTTTCTTTCTCACCCGAAATCTGTTCAGACTGAGAGCATCTGACTGAAAAGTCAGAGTCAGTGATACACCGATTTCAACACATGGGAAAAACACTGAAAATTTTACCAGACCTCAAACACACATGAGCCAATATTGCATGAGGACCCCCTTTTGATTGCATGTGTTGCTGGTCTGTCTCTGAGTTTGAGAAGCCTGAAGAGATGGGCCAGGTATCAGGAACAAAGGACCAATCCTAAGGCAATCTAGATAATTCCCTCCCTTCAAAGCGTGATTTGATAGTGAATAGGAAGACTCCTCTAGCAGCAAACCCCGTGTCACCCCGCCCATGACCTATCGCTAATGTCTGAAATCCTACCACAGAGTTTTTTTCAGTTCTTACACTTAGGGGATACAGATGCTACTGGGAAAGACAGCAACATATGATTTTCTTCAGTAGGTAGAATGACCCAGTTTATCAGTGCCTAAGAGCTACCAGCGCGTGTATAAATCAGGACACCAAAAAAGGAGTGTGGTTGGGGGGAAGGGGTTGCAGGGGGTCGTGAGGGCATGAGGGGCACCAAGAGACCTGCTGACCAGTGGGGGAGCTCAGAGGCTTAGGGGCAGGAGAGGAGGGGCCCAGGAGGGATGAGTTCCTCGGAGAGGTGGGGGCTCACAGAGAGGTGAGGCACAGAGCAGGGGTCCAGTGAGGGAGCCTCAGAGAGGACAACTGGACACAGAGTCTTCAGCACCCAGCCTTGGCCCAGGTGGGGCACCTGGTAGATCTGATCACTGAGTGAGGGGCAGCAGCATGTGGGCCCTGGGTCCCAGAGGGAGAGGGGGTTGAATGAGGGAAGAAGAGGAAGAAGACAGAATAGTCCATTGTCTCCCACTTCACAGTCACCCTCCTCTGTGAGCCTAGCCCTGACACATGGTGGATGCTTTCCCAGTCAGCCCCAAGCCCCGCCTCACTACTCCCCTTGCCAAGGTCAGTCTCCAAAAACTGGTTGTCCAATCACATGGGGATGAGTCAGGGCCCTGCCCCGCTGCGTAGGGCGTGGGTGTGGGCGGGAGCCGGCGAGACTTGCACAACCCTGGACCGCTGAGGTCACTGGAGGGAGCCCAGCTGCCTCATGAAGCCACAGAGGGACCCCTCCAAAAACTTCAAGAGGAGGGGTGCCGGGCAGCTGGATTTCTGGCTTCCCATCTGGCTTGGCCCTCTGAAGTGCTCTGTCACTTCCTGGACCAGAGTATTAGCAGGGATAATGAGTCCCTTCCTGTCTGCCCCTGCGGATAAGGGGAGGTCCTAGGAAATGTTAGAACCAACACCCCTGACATCCCCAAGCTTGACCTTCTATTCCAGTATCGCTCTGGGCATTCCTGGGTTGTAAAGTGGGATCATGGCATCCGGGAAGCTTCCAGAACCTCTGGCAGCGTGGAACATTCCACCTTTCCCAGGACAACTGGCCTGGGGGATTCCTGGCCAGTTTGAGTCTGATGAGAGGTGGTTAAAGGATGCCAAGTCTCCAAGCCAGGTCAGCTCAATCTTGGAGACGTCAGAGCCAGCCCAAACTTGTGCCAAGTTTCGGATCCATCCACCTCAGTCCTCCAAAACCATCTGCTGACGCAGGAAGCCAAGCTGATAGGAATAAAGGCACATATCACAGGAGATGGTACAGAAAACACTAAGTTAGAGATAGAGAAACCTATCCCTTCTCATATCTAGAGCTTGTCCCATTTGAGCTGAAGGCAACAAAGAAACTCCAGGGCAGTGATTCCCAGAGTATATGCCTCTAATGGGGGGAGGGAACAGAAGAAGGAGGGGAGATTTTTTTAATCCCCCCAGCTGTCACCACACCCACCTGCAGAAATTCTGAATCATCTTCTAGATAAGAAGGGCTGCAGTATTGACAGCCAAAAAGATTCAGTAACTTTACTAAGCACCTCCTTGTTCTGGCGTCATGTGTAGATTTCCTCAAGATGCTGGGACACACACGGTTAAAGAACCTTTGCTCTCCAGTGGGTCATCACTCTGGACCTGTCTGAGCATGACTATTTATTTACTCACGAGACAGTCCTTTAGGAGTGTCTGAACCAGCCTAACTTCACCCTTAAGGTGGGATGCTACTAAGGAAGTAACCCGCTGGCCCAGACTGATCCCAGATGCTCATCCAGGCAGGTGAGGCTGGGTCTCATGGTCACAGGCAGCCTCCAGCTCTGGTGGGACCAAGTAGCAAACAAAGCAGGGGTTAGGCCCACAGGTGGAAAGAGTGCAGGCAGTTTCAACCATGCAGCATTTGGGAGTCTGGCCAATTAGGTTTCTGCAGCCAGGAATCTGCAACTGAGCTCCAGAATTTAGGAGAATTCTCCAGTCTGTGGGCTGGGCAACAAGCGGGTATAGGCAGAGAGGCAGGGGTCTTAGGAGGCAACCAGGAAGGGAACCCAGGAACAGAGACCAAAGGGAAAACAAATGGGGTTCAATCTGGAATGTTGGGAGTTGGCTCTGGATCACCTTGCCTTGGATCAGACAGAGGGAGGGAAGGGGAATGAACAGCACAGAGTCATGGGAGAATATGGGCCGGATGGAGGGAGCACTGTGAGCCTGCCACAGAGGGCATCCATGAACTCTGTGGAGGAGACCTGGGAGCTGGAAGTAAGGGTCAAGTCGCTGAGCAGCAAAGGAGTCTGTCCTCTGACTCGTTAGGGTGCACAGCCAGGGTCCTCTCCAGCCCGCATGGGGTCATTGTATGAATGGAAAACAGCACCCCCGGCAGGCAGACCAATTGAGTAGATGCACCAGAGACTCTCAGGCGGCACCTCTGTACAAAGAGAAAGACGGCACATCCTTCTGCAGCAGCAGCCCACGCCAAGACACACGACCAGCAAACAGAGCAGGAGCTGAGTTGCAGCACCCACTTAGTCTCTTGGTCAACTTCTGCATGCAGTCTGCAAACTGGACGTCTGTATCTAGATGCTCTGGGAACTGCTCAGAGAGGGGGCATGTGAACCCTCCTGTTCTCCATGGTGGCCGTGGGCAAGCCTGGACCTCCCAGCAAGAAACAGCAACATTAGGTGGGCTTAACTTAGCGGTGGGAGGAAGGGGTGTTCCAGTAAACGGGAGATCGTGCCTTTGAAAACCCCACCCACGCCTCAGCTTCCTCCCCGTTGTGTAGCCCTTAATCGATTTCCTGTTCACACATGTCGGAACTTCCAAGAAACCATGCTAGTGACACTCTCTCCCCACCCAGCGGCCACCGAGCCACAGCGGGAGAGAGACTGACAAGATAGGCAGCCTCAACCATGAGCTCCTGGGGTGAATCCTGACCTGCAGGTTATAGTAATTACCAGTAACAACTAACATTTATGGAGCACACTGCAATTTATCAAATGTCTTCACACAGCATCTCATTTCCTCCCTATGAGGCAGGGATGACTGGCAGGGCTCTCACAAATGAAAAGACAGACTCCAAGATGTCTGACCTGGCTGGGGCAGGGGGTGGGGAGGGTGTGGAGCAGCAGGGTAATCGGGAATATGCTCCTCTGGAGTCTGACTGCCTGGGCTCCCATCCCAGCCCTGCCATGTCCTGGCTGTGTGACACAGAGCAACTTGCTTCACCTTTCTGTGTGTCTGTTTCTGCAAGCATGAGGTGGGGGTGCCTGTAGCTGCTTCATGGACCAGGGGGTTGTGGCAATTAAAATGTTTAGAACACTGCCTGACATGTGACAGATGATCCCAGCAGAGAGGGTCTACTTTCCTAGCCAACTCTGGAAAATCAGATCCACCACTATGTCCAAAATCTCACACCTTTTGGCAGCTCATTTGAGGTCCAATTGAGATTGGGTCCGATCGCTGTGTCACATGTGGGAAATTTAACCACCTGTGGAGCATGACTTGGCCTCTACGTATCCTGTCACAGTGGGCTGAGCACTCAGGGAAGGTGGCCACAGTGCAGGTGACAGGATAAGTGAAGCAGATGGACTGGGTCTAGGCGGGCTGGCCAGTGTGTGTGCCCCAAGAAGGACCCTCTAGCCAAAGGGGCTCAAGGGGGAGTACCGACTCAATACAGCCCCTTCCGCTTTTCAACAGCATCCTCCCAGGTTTCCACAGAAGCCCCGAATACTGACTTCTAATGTGCAATGTCTTGGTTTTCAATTTTAGCAACTCTTTTGAATTTCCTAAAACACTGCATGGGCCAGACCAGAGCCAGCCGCAGGCCCCCAGCCTGAGCTCCTTCTCCAGGCTGCCCTCCCTGACTGCCACGCTCTGGAGCCTTCAGTGCCTGCTGACCACATACCTCTTCCCAGACCAGTTCTTGCCTGTCCTCGATGGACACTGGTTGCTCTCCTGGTTGCTGGTTGCTCTCCTTGAGGTCTGTAGGTAGGAAAATGCCGGTCACGGAAGCAGTGGGGTTCCACCTGGAGCGCAGCAGAGGGAAGGTGCCGTAAGTAATTAATTACTCAATTACCATGGAGCATGAAAAAGACAGTGCTATGTAAACAAGATAAACCAAGTCACACTTCTGCATGGGAAGGCGCGGTGGAAAGTGTTAAGGAAGTGTGTCACACACATGTAAGATACCATGTGCTTCTATGGAAGACAGTTCGGCAGCTCCTAACTGTGTGATAGTCGCACAACCTTACACTCATACGAAAAACCACCGAATTATACATTAAAAATAGGTTAAAAAGAAAAAAAAGAAAGATACCATACGCTTACCGGAATTGGTTAGTAGTACTTGACTCGGGGGGAGAGCTTGACACTGCATGAAAACCCCTTCTGAAAGTTAGGAACCTCAAGATCATCTCCCCCAACCTCTCGTAGTAAGATGGGGAAACTGAGAGGAACATGCTTACAATTCCAGAGCTGGTGCCCAGCCTTCCGACACCGACGTGGATCTCCCCGCATACCCCCTACACCCACTCTCCCGGCCGTGATGGCCATCCTCGCTTTCCAGGGCCACTCATTTCGCTCCCCGGGGTACATCCCCATGCGTGTCCCAGGCACGCTCACTAGGATCACATCTGCACTGGAGCCTCGGGAAGGTGAGGACATAGAACTCACATTCGTAGGGCCCCTTGTTTGTTACCCAGGGGCCTCAGTGTGTCCCTTTTTCTGAAAAAGGCACATGGGCATGGAAGAGAGGACCCAGCCCAGGGTCAGGCAGACCTCGTACAAATACCACATATGAGCCAGGTGACCTTGTGTTGGGGGCGTTTGGCATACTTCCTCTCTCTGGGGCTGCATCGGGACTCGCTCCTACTTGGTATGGGTTTAATCATTAGGAGGTTTCCCTACCCCCCAGCTGCAGACATGTTGCTGAGTGACTGCAACACTGAGCCCCTGACTCTGGTCCAGGAATGCTTTTTGGCTAATAAATAACATCTTGAGAAATGACACAAGGTCCCTGAACCCACCAAAGGGAGAGTTACACGTGCGCACACACACACACGCACACACACATACACACGCACATGTACCACCAAGTGGCTGCGGGCGCAGGGCTGCTGAGGAGGTAGCCCTTGGGAACCCAACCCTGGAAGCTAAAAGCCAGTCTTCAGGTCACCCAGGTCCTCCCGGCACCAGGGGCCAGCAAATGCCCTGGCTGAAGCTGGTGGGCCCTGTGCTCATCTGGTCGCTGGCACCGAGACGCCTTCTCCCTGACTTCTGAATCCATTTGGCAGTCCTGGTGCACGTTGAGACCAGACTGCTTTAGCAGTGAACTACAGAGACAATGATCTCAGCAAGGCTGAGGCAACAGGATGAGAGCTGAATGGCGCCTGTACTCCTATACGTGTCAGTGAACACAAGCTACTCGTGCCTACACTTGAGAGGATCTGCATTCAGGGCAACAAGGATTTGCCAGAGAGGAACAGCCAGGGACTGAAGAAGAGCAACATTTGAGAATCCATACAGGCAGTGATGGAACAGGCAAAAGAAATCAGGGACTTATTATAAACTCCATCTTTTGTGTCCTAATTAAGACAATCACCTAGGTTTCTCGGCTACTGTCCTCTCCATCTCTAAGGGGGTAAACTGGTAATTAACAGCTAATAACTGTTTTCAATACGCCAGGTACTGTATTGAGCAGGGAATCAATACCGCCCACCCACAAAGGCACCTGTGCGGACACACAGGGGACGCCCAGACCCGGGAAGAGAAAACAGTGAGAAAGAAATCAGGAAGGAGGTGATTCTTCCTAAGAGGTAGCTGGAGCAGTAAAAGGGATGGGTCACAGAAGCCAAGGGGAGAGACAGAAGAGGGAGCAGCTGGCCGGCATGTCACACGTTGCCAAGAGGTTAAATTGGATGAGGACTAAAAAAAGGCGCTGGGACTGAGCAGTGAGAAGGTCACGAGGGACGGCGAGGACAGTTCCTTGCTCTGTAGACTGGAACACAGACGGGAGAGGAAGGGGTGGAGGCAGTAGGGACAGATTGGTGCATTCAGGAAATTTGCAAAAGGAAAGACAGAAAAGAGTGATGGGTCCAGTGGGCTCTGTAGTTTGTAGGGAGGGATGAGGAGCGGTGGAGGGGAGCTTCCCGCAGGTGGACGGACACAGGAGGAACGAGGCCTGACCAGTAGAACAAACGTTTGACAGAGGAGACGGTCAGGCAATGGGGATGGGGAGACAGCTTAGAGCTAAACTCCAGTTTTCCCTTGGAGCGGCAGCTGAGGGGGATGTGGGCCATCCACTTGAAGGAATCTGAGAAGTGGGTTTCCATCCTTAGAAGCACTATTGTGGTTATTGCCCCAGTTGCAGAATCCCGACACATATTCCTGTCCACCCACTTCCCCACACACACAAGCAAGCTCACATGTTTCCTCACTCCATGTACCCAGGGACAGTCCCTTCTCTGGACCTCATTTTCCTGCCTGAAGCTCCTGACAGTCATGGGGCTGCCTTGGGGGTCCTCTGGGGAGGGGAGGTGGGCCACGCAGAAGGCAGGGAGTGAGGAGGTGTGGAGGGCGGTAACTCAGGGCTTGATCATGCAAGATCAAGGCTTAGGGATTCCACATTCAAAGCCCAGCCTCCCTTCAAGGGCTGGGATCTCCCCAATTGATGAGCAATTCCCGTTCTGCCTGTTCTCCAATAATGCTTCCATTTCCAGTACAAAGATGAACTCAAAGAAGCTTGTATCCAAAAGAAGGATTAAAAAAAAAAAAAAAAAAAAAAAAGAGTGAATCGGATGGGAGAGGTCCAGAGGTCCTGGCTGCCAGCATGTACGCAATGCTGCCTCTTCTTGAGTGCTTTCATAATCCATGGTGAGTCACAGCTGCCCGAAGAGCTGGAACCTAAGTCCTCACAACCCCTCTGCCTGGAGGAAGGTAAGGCGTGCTCCTTAACCCATCTGCGGCCATAGCCTCACCGGGAAGAATGCGGCCCTTGGGCAGGCAGCAACTCCAGATGAGGCCGGAACAGTGGGAGAGATCCCCTGATTGGCAAAATTCCTCTCTGAGACAACAACAAAGTCCTTTTGTTCCATCCCATGAACATCTCTGGGAGGGATAACACGTGGAATCCCAGCATTTTAAAGCTGAGAGGAACTTTAGACTCGTCCAGTCAAATCTCCTGGCTTCAGATGAGAACATGGAGGCCCAGTATCCAGTGGGAGATTAGCAACCACGCAATTAGCAATCACACCGTGAGCTAGTAGTGGAGTAGGGACTTGAACTTGGGTTTCCTGACAGTAAGCCCATGATGTATAGTAGGGCTGATGATGATCTATTAAGAATATTGTCCCCACTAGGGTACCTGGGTGGCTCAGTCGGCTGGGCGTCCGGCTCTTGGTTTTGGCTCTGTTCACCATCTCAGGCTTGTGGGATTGAGCCCTGCATCAGGCTCCCTACTCAGTGTGGAATCTGCTTGGGATTCTCTCTCTCCCTCTCCCTTTGCCCCTCCCCCCATGCACACTTGCTCTCTCTCAAATAAATAAATAAATCTTTATTTTAAAAAAACATATTGTTCCATGTCCATTGATAGACGAGTGGGTAAAGAACATGTGATGTATCTATATGCAATGGAATATTATTCAGCCACAAAAAAACGAAATCTTGCCATTCGCAACAATGTCGATGGATCTAGAGAGTATAATGCTAAGCAAAACAAGTCAGTCAGAGAAAGATAAATACTGTATGATTTCACTCATATATGGAATTTAAGAAACAAAGCAAAGCAGGGGAAGGAGACAAACTGCAAAACAGGCTGTTTATAAGAGAGAATAAACAGATGGTTACCAGAGAGGAAGTGGGTGGGGGATGGGTGACATAGGTGAAGGGGATGAAGAGCGTCCTTATCCTGACCAGCACTGAGTAATGTACAGAATTGCTGAATCACTCTATTGCACACCTAAAACAAACATAACGCTGTCTGTTAACTGTACAGGAATTTAAAAAATTTTTAATTAAAAAGAATATTACCCCCTGTATTTCATCAGGAGACCAAGTGGTTTCCCCACTTCAATATGACCTACCTCCACCTGCTCTCCTTACACAGTCTTAGCCAGAGTGATCCCAAAGAAGCTTCCCTTAAACTCCAAAGTTCTCAAAATTCCCATAGTTGGAGCTCTTGAGAAAACAGTATCTGGATGCCGGTGGAATTTCCAGGTCTGGAGCCTGTCCGTCTGGATGTGGTTCTATCTCGGACACTTCCCAGTGTCTTTAGGCATTGCGCATGTTATCTGACTTACTTGAATCTCAGTTGTGTCCTCTGTGAAATGGGATAAAAACACAAGGATTATTGTGAAATCCCTGAAATAATTTCTGAAAAGTGCTTCACACGTGCCTGGCACAGAGCAAACACTCACCAAAAGGAAGCCACTGTTTAAACGGGAGACACTCCCCTGCCTCCACACAGAATGGGGACTTCCTGCTGGGGGCACCCATGGAATGCTGCCTGCAGGCTGACCCTCAGATCCTCGAAATCCTCATGATAATCTCTGTCCAGAGCCTTCTGGGAACACCTCAAACTCCACCAGCAAAATAGGCACTGGGTGACCTGAATCCTTTCTAGGACTTGGCCCTGTGGTTGCTGGTGTCCAGGTATAAGAACATTGGAATTGCCACACCCTACCTGATATTTTCTCTGGCAGTGGCAGCAAGGGATTGTCTGAAGGAGAGCCGGCTGTCTTATTGGCTTCCTCCACAAAAGGTTACAATGCCACCCCTACCACAACATCTGTCCTGGTCTCACTTAAGAAGCAACCAATTCTATCATCCAAGAGTTATCTAACAAGCGAATGCCAGAAAATCTTTTCTTTTTTATAATTGTTTTATTTGAGTATATTTATTTGATTTTATTTATTTTACTGAGAGAGAGACAGCAAGAGAGGGAACACAAGCAGGAGGAGTGGGAGAGGTAGAAACAGGCTCCTCGTTGAGCAGAGAGCCCAATGTGGGGCTGGATCTCAAGACCCTGAGAACTGAAGGCAGACATTTAACGACTGAGCCACCGAGACACCCCTATTTGAGCATATTTAAATTATATATTCTTCTATCACTTCTCAGCCTTTGGGTTAAGATCAAGTGTAAAGTATGTGTTTTAGAGGAATATTGACAGAAGTGAGAGAGGCATCTGACTAGAGACAGCAGGCAAAGGGGAAGGTGAGATGATGAGGCTTGAAGACAAGGATGAAATAAAAGTCTGTATGCTGAATGGGGAGTCCTCCTTGCCCCTTCCCCTGCTTGGTTCCTACGATGTTGGCAACCCAATTCACATCCCCCAGGAAGGAGAATAAAGCACCTTGAACAGGAGAACTGAATCACATGTGGAGAAAGACCTACAGATCCTATATATAATGACATTTGGAAGTGCCTCATTGCAAAAGTGCCATCCTTGCCCTGGTCGCCCTATGGCAGTTGGCCTCAATTCTATTAGATTCAACACCTTTTTTTTTTCTTTTAATAGATTTATTGAGATATAATTGACATATAGTAAGCAGCTCACATTAAGGTATACATTTAGAGAGTTTTGACATATGTATCCACTCATGAAACCATGACCATAATCAAGGTAATGCACATATCCATCCTCTCAAAAGTTAATCCCCCCTCCTGCCACTCCCTTTTTCACATCCAATCCCCAGTTATTGATCTTCTTTCTGTTGCTATAGGTTAGTTTGCATTTTTGAGAATGATCTTAAAATGGAATCATATGTATAGACTTTTTTTGCCCAGCTTCTCTCATGGAGCATAACTATTTTGAGACTTGACCATGCTGTGGGTGCAAACACCTTCTTTTTTATAAGTATTTTTATTTTATTTTATTTATTTATTTGACAGATAGAGATCACAGTAGGCAAAGAGGCAGGCAAAGAGAGAGAGGAGGAAGCAGACTCCCTGCTGAGCGGAGAGGCAGATGTGGGGCTCAATCCCAGGACCCTGGGAACATGACCTGAGCTGAAGGCAGAGGCTTTAACCCACTGAGCCACCCAGGTGCCCCTTTTATAAGTATTTTGAAATATCCCCTTTACAAACAGAAGTGAAATTCAGTTAAAATAATCAACCTACACATAATTTTTAAAAAATCATTATAGTGCCCTTACAAAAGAGGAAGAGAAGAAAAGTAATTATGATACAATTAACTTTGTTGCACTGTGAAAGCACATGGGCAACATAATAGTGGATATTTTCATCTTTTTACAATGAATAAGCTTGGATTTAAGATAAGTTACACAATATTAAGCTGAATTTTGCTGAGACTTCCTTCATTATATATTTTTTAAAAGATTTTATTTATTTATTTATTTGCGAGAGAAAGGGCTCAAGCACGGAGGAGAGTCAGAGGCAGAGGGAGAAACAGGATCCCCGCTGAGCAGGGAGCCCCATGCAGGACTCGGATCCCAGGACCCTGGGACCACAACCCGAGCTAAAGGCAGATGCTTAACCGACTGAGCCTAGGCACCCTCTTTCATTATATTTTGTTACATTTTTTTATATTTGTCATCTTACATATTTTTTATATTTGTCATCTTAAAATGAGGTCTACATTGGTATATTTGAATCCCCGTGAGTAAGACAATTACATGCAGACTAATATCAGCATATTTGATTACAAGCAGGGCTGTTGTCAGTGATATGTCCTTCTAAATGGTAAAGAGCCCTTGGTTAAATTTTAAACAAAACTAAGCCCAGTGTCCCCTTAATTTACATGGTCATTGCATTCTTGGAAATGCAATTTTATAGAAATCTCAAGGTATCTTAAATCCATGTAAAAAAATTTATTTGTGTATATATCCTAGATCAAATCATTAAGTGAAGCAGAACACAGATAGGGTTGCCAGACGGGAAAAAAGCAATATTTGAGACATACTGATACAAAAAAAAATTTTTTTTTTTACCTGAAATTTAATTTTAACTGGGTGTTCTTTATTTTATCTGCCAACCCTTCACACGTGGCAATCTTCATTGTATGGAAGTATCTGGCAAGCCAACTAGCCCACCTGACTCCACATACTAGACCCTGGTAGACCTTTAAAAAAAACTTGATTCCTCTACACTTGCAATACTCCTGACACCAAATGAGTCAAATTTTCTAATTTTTCAGGTATATATCAACTGGGTATCCTACAATTCAATTTTGATACTTAACCACCCAAAGTTAACACATATCCTCCACAGATTAAGGACTCAATCCCACAAGACTGTCCCCACTTCAGATACCAGTCACAAGTCCCAGGTTGTCAACTCTACTTCTGACCAATCAGCTATAAATTAGACTTCCCACAACCCCCTCCTCAGGTTTGATAATTTGCTATGTAGCTCACAAAACTCGAAGAAACATTTGCTTACATTTACCTGTGTATTATAAGAGATATGATAATGATAAAGAATATAGATGAACAATAAGATGAAGAGGTATGTAAGGTGAGGTCTAGAAGGTCCTGAGCACAGGAGCTTCTGTTTCAGTGGAGGTTGGGATGCATGACTCACCCAACACCTCAATGTATACAACAACCCAGAAGTATTCAACATACTCTCGGTTGGGAATTTTAATGGAGGCTTCATCATTAAGACATGACAGTTTTTAAACTCAATCTCTAGCCCCTCATTCCTTCACAGAGGAAAAGAAGTAGGGCTGAAAGTTCCAAGCTTCTAATCATGACTGCCTTTCTGATGGCCAGCTCCTATTCTGCCCAGGAACCCAACAAGAGGTACCTCATTAGAACAAAAAATGTTCCTATCACCAGGAAATAAATCAAGGGATTTAGGAACTCTGTGTAAGACATAGCACTACTATTACTCAGGAAATTACGAGAGCTCTAGGAACTCTAGAGGGCAAAAACCAAATACATGTATATTTCTTATGCCACAGTCCCCCAATAACTGTGACTACTAAAAATCTTCACAACTTTCCAAAATGTTCCTAGGAGCTATTCCTAATGAGAACCACTGTCCTACAGTGAAGATCACCAGAAGAAAACCCTACCAATGCACTCAGAGACCCCCCCATCAGCATTTTAGTAATTGACTCAAACATTAATGAGCAGCTAAGAATCCACAGACATTGCAAAAGTCCCCAAAAGTAAAAAACAAAGACCAGAACAAATACACAAGAAATTGAGACTTAGAGAAAAGATCAGGAAGAAAAGAACTTCAGGAACAAAAATTGTATTCAGTGTTTGGAAGAGATAATAACAAGAAAAGGATTCTAATAGAATGGGCAGAGGAAGTAGGAAACCTATAAGAACACCTGAAAATTAAGTATGCAATAGCTAAAGTTGGGGGAAAATCAATAAGAGGGATGGAATATAAATTCAAGGGAATCTCCCAGAAAACAGAACAAAATAATAATGAGAGAGAGAATGAGCTGGAAATTAGGATAGAATGATCAGGAATGCCAGATAATTAGGAGATTAATTCAAGGAGCCCTGTAAGAATTAATTAGCATCCTAGAAAGAAAAAAAAAAGAATTCTAGAAAGAGAAAACAGAAAAATGAGAAAGGAATTTATCAAATAATTTAAGAAAAAATATTAGTAAACAAAAGACTTGAGTTTCTAGATTAAAAGAACCCATGAAATGTCAGCACTAAAAACACAATCCATATCAAGATAACATTTCAAAACACCAGGGAAAAAACAGAGGTTACTAAGGAGAAGGAAAAAAAGTTTACATCAAAATAATCAGCAATAAGAATGGTCACGTCTCAGCTATAATACAGGAAGCTAGAAAACATGGAGCAATGCTTTCAAAATTCTAAGGAAAAATATCATTTTGAGTCTACAATTCTATACCCAGATGAATTAACTACCAAGGGCGAGGATAAAGAAAAATTCAGTCTTGAAAATCTCAAAGGACTTTTCTTGCATGCCTTTTTTTCCTCAGGAAGCTATTTAAGAATGTGATCCATGAAAACAAAGGGGGTTAATGCACAAAAGAAAGAGAAAGAGAAAGACATGGGATTTGGTGAAATGGGATCAAACACAGCTGAGAGTCAAAGGGGATTTCCAGCATGGAAATTTCCAGAGCCACTGCTGTGCTGCCAGCCCAGAGAATGACCAAGTCCGCTTAGAGCAGGACCTGGGAGGCAGAAAGGTTATCTGAAGCTACCAGGGGAAGTTACCTGATACATTTAGCTACAATCATGTTAAGAAGCCATCCATTTGGAACCCAGACATTTAAGTAGGGGAAGGGGAGCAATTATTAACCCTAATAATACCAAAAAGTTTGTAAGAAAGGAAGCATAATTACAATATAGTCCTTGGCTTTGCAATAAACAGTATTTACACAGACATGATAACCTAAATACTGAAAAGAGATTTAACCAAAAATAACACCATTGGCAGAGAGGTTGAAAGACAGCAAGATAACTCATTTAAATGATGAGAAAGCCAACAGGTAAGTTGAAAACTCACAACTCAAACCAACAATATATGCGTATCGCATAGGGAGAAAAAAAAAACAGATAAATAGTAAAGGAAAAAAAACTAAAAAATAGTTTGAGTAAGATGGGGCAGGAGACAGCTGTTTTGCCTCATGAGCCTTTGGCATTGCTTAACGTTTGAAACTATGTGTGTTTGTCTCAGAGGAGTGTGAAAAGTGATTTCTGGAAATTAATATGGTTGTGGTGGAAGTGGTCTGGAAATTTTCAAGGGGAGGAAGATCCACTGATTTGGACTGATGTAAGCTCTTCTCTGCCCTGTGATGAGGCAACGCACACCAGCCCCTTTGAAAAGGGAAACCACTGACTCTCAATTGTAACGGGTTGGGGGTGGGGTGGTTGAGAAGGACCCTGCTGTGCACACCTGCCACGGCCCTAATCCCCCTCTCTCTCTCTGTTCAGTTTTGTCAAGTCACCAGGAGCAGGAAGCTGCTTTCTCTATTACACAGAGCAACAAAGAGGGAATGAGTGGTTTTGATAATGAGAACTGATAACTGTCTCTCACAGAGAGAGCCTGGGCCTCCCAAAAGCTTTAAATTACAACTTTAAGGGCACTGATCGGGGTTCCTGAAGTGGCAACTGGGGCATGGAGAAGCGGCAGAAGATGCTGGGTGTTTTTCTCAGACACAGACAAAGACCTGGAGTCAGATTAAACAAAGATTCCCAGCTAGCAAAGCAGATGGGTGGGAAAAGAACTAAGAGATGTGCCTGTCTCTTTAAATCTGGCTCTAAATTGCAGGTTGCCTCGTTTGTATGGTGAAGATTAGAAATTGTTTAATTGCTGTTTGGTTTTAATGGAGATTTTTATTTTGGAAGAGAAAAAAAAAAACACAAATGGGTTGGGTGGGGTGCTATCGTTTGTGACTCAGTTAGCCATACTTGGGAAAAACCTGTCTGCTTAGATCACAAGCCCACGATTCACACAGGTGTGAGCTTTACCTGGGCTACAGCGCCTAGGAAGAGAAGCACCTTGTGGCCTCCTCAACCTGAACCCGGGACGTGATGAGAAACAGCACGTCCCTTCTTGAGGCTATATTTTCAACCGAGGCCATTGCAAGCCAGGTAGGATTATTTGTACATTAGTTCATCACAAATTCTAGTTGAGACATTGACATGAGTTGGCCCTACAGACCAGAGCGTCCTAGTCCCAGGCTGTGTGTCAGTAGCAATCCCATTTAGAAACTTCGGCTGTTCAGTAAGCACAGTCGAAGATCTGTAAAGTAGAGTTTAAAGTAATTATTTCCGGGGGCACCTGAGTGGCTCAGTGGGTTAATCCTTTGCCTTCAGCTCAGGTCATGATCTCTGGGTCATGGGATCGAATCCCGCATCGGACTCCCAGCTCAACAAAAAACCTGCTTCCCCCTCTCTCTCTCCTGCCTCTCTGACTACTTGTGATCTCCCTCTCTCTGTCAAATAAATAAATAAACAAATAAAGTAATTATTTCTGAAGAGGTTTTTACCAGACTGGCTTGTTTTTCATGACATATTTACTACCTAGACCCAAAATACCACCCCTCAAATGGATCTGTCTTGACCAAAAAGGACAAAAAGGCAGACATAGGACACAAACACAGTAAGTTTACCCTCTTTAGAAAGAGCACCCCTAAACTCAATGGTGTCTTACAGGATTCTCCGCATCCTGGGACGCTGGGATCCACCGTCCCAAACTGCAGAGCTCTCAGTTCCCCAGACAATCTGGGGCAAAACCTCCCTTCATGAGGGAGTAAGTTTGGAGTTCTCCCGGACTTGGGCTACAGGGTCCTGCCCAGTCGTCAAGAAACAGTCACTCATACTCAGGGCGCTGTGGAAGTTTCCTGGGGAGCTCGTGGTGGAGGAGGGTGTCAGCCACGAGGCTGTCCACACCAGCAATGTGTGCAGCGGGACACGGGAGAATGCACGACAGAGTGGACATGTAGAAGGGAAGCTCCTGTCTCACTCCTTGTCTCCTGCCTTCCAGCTTCTGTTAGTAACAACAGGCTAGCAACACAACCTGCGGACACCACATGCTATTCAATTACCGCTGATACCAGATGCCACTTATGTCGTGGGACCGTGCATCAGGCACACGCCCTATTTCATTCAAACTCTGCAACAACTTCTCGAGAAGATGGGTACCATTTTCAAGAAGAGGAAACACAGACTTTAAAAGGTTAGGTAATATGCTAAAGACCACGAGAGAGCCAGTATTCAAATTATGCCACCTAGGCAAACATTATTTCTTTTGTATTTTTTTTTAAGATTTTATTTATGAGAGAGAGAGGCAGACTCCCTGCTGAGCAGGAGCCTGACATGGAGTTTGATCCCAGGACGCTGGGATTGTGACTTGAACTGAAGGCAGACACTAAACCGACTGAACCACCCAGGTGACCTGACATTCTGTTTCTATTCATGCCAGTTGGGTTTCTGTCACTTACAACCAAAAGGGTTGTAGCACCCATGGGCAAAACATGAAACCACCAAGCCACAAGCACTGAGTCTCAGAAGCTTCTGGAGCTGGAGGTTCACACGTTTCCAGGGCTTTGTCTCTTGTTTCTGTTTCTCTACGTGTATTGATTTCTTTGAGTGATTGGTGATTATGTTGCACAGGGTGATTACTCCTGAGATTACAAGTGATTTTTTTCATTTATTTCAATATTTCATCTTTTTTTTAAGGTTTTATTTATTTACTTATTTGAGAGAGTGAGAATGAGAGAGAGAACATGAAAGGGGGAAGGTCTGAGGGAGAAACAATCTCCCTCCTGAGCAGGAAGCCCAATGCATGACTTGATCTCAAGACTCTGGGATCATGACCTGAGCTGAATGCAGTCACCTAACCAACTGAGCCACCCAGGTGCCCAATATTTTGCCTTTTTAGAACAGTTTTTATGTAATGAACACTAGTTTCTTATGTAATTTTTAAGAGGTGTGAAGAAAACAAATAAAATCAAGACAAACTCCTGTGTGCTAATTACTCACCATCACTTAGCTGCTTACAATTCCAGAAAATACAGCAGGCAGATTCCTGAGTGCCAGAAGGATGGACCAAATGTGGTTGAATAATATGTTGAAATGTCACTTTTTTTCTCTCTGTCTCATTTTCTTTCCCTTTTCCTTTCACCCCAATTTAAGGATTGCCCTGCTCCATCTCAGGCGAGTTATACGGCAGGACAGGAAACAAAAATAGGGTACAACACCCTTTCTTTTTCCACACTTTCCACACGTTAGTTCCCAAAATATAAGTACCAGAGAGAGGAGACAGCTTGTGGATGAGAGCAGAATATGGGGAATGAGCATGAACAGAAAAGGATTTCCTCAAGACTAGAAAAAGACTCCCCAGGGAGCTGAGGAGAAGGTGATAGTCTCCGAGCACTGGCACCAAAAATTAAGGTGTTTTTTTTTTCTAACATTAGATAATTATCTAGAAAATTTTTAAACAACTTTCTAGTAATCATAAGCTGAAGAATATAAAACTACATGGAAAGCACAGACGTAAGACAATGTCTTCTCATCAACACCTAAAAAGACACTCCCACCAAAAAATTTTAGGGAGTTTTGAAGCGAGGAAAAAGCCACTGAATCAAAGGTCTGGAATTATTTCTACTTTCAAGCCACTCCTTTAACTTTACAGCTCACTAGAGTCAGACTTAAACTAAACAAGATGTGAAGTCCTGTGAAGACTTTTGGGACTCTGCTTTCTTAAAACTTAGGGGAATTGTACATTCATGTTTTTTCTGCATAAACACCTCTGTCCGGGTTTGTGCTTCTCAGCTTCTGCATGTCTTCCACCAAAGATCCATGAATGGGAGGCTCCATGGGTGTGGGCACAAAACCTTCCCTGTTGACTTTTTTTCTTCCATGTAGGGATCACCCCAGGACCACAGGTAAGTCACCTCCTCCTACCAGTTAAATAACCAACTCTTCAAACTCAAGCAAGAAGGAGAACAGGGCTGAGAGTTGGGGGTAGGTAAAGAGCAGCAGCTTGCCACCTGACTCAGTTTTCTGTTTAAAAGGTGTGTTTTTTTTTTCTTTAAATAGATGTTTTATTTTGGAATAATTCTAGATTTACAAAAAGTTACAAAGATAATCCAGAGAATTACCTCTCACCTAGTTTCTTCTAATGTTAGCATCTTCCCTTACCTGTTACATTTGTCCACACTAAGAAACCCATATTAATATATTATCATTAACTTTATTCCAATTTCACCAGCTTTGCCAGGAATGTCCTTTTTCTGTTCCAGGGTCCAATTCAGGATAACACATTTTGTGATTCATTGCTTTAAAATTTAATTTTTATTTTTATCAAGGTTATACATGTTCATGGTTTAAAATGTGAAATGGTCATATATGACTCCTAACAAAGAAAAGCAGCCTTCTGCCCAAACCCACCTCATCTCCATTCCCTTCTTCCAAGGACAAGCAATTTCAGCTTTCCCATTGCTTTCCCTCACTCACTGCAGCCCACCCCCAGCCTCTGCGCTGCCCCTTGAACATGACACACCTGCTCTCATTGTAAGGCCACGTCTTTACTCAAATGTCTTCTGCCCAAAGAAGTCTACCCTGGGGCGCCTGGGTGGCTCAGTGGGTTAAGCCGCTGCCAGAGTCCTGGGATCGAGTCCCACATCGGGCTCTCTGCTCGGCAGGGAGCCTGCTTCTTCCCCTCTCTCTTTCGGCCTGCCTCTCTGCCTACTTGTGATCTCTCTCTGTCAAAAAAAAAAAAAAAAAAAAAAAGGAAGTCTACCCTGACCACATTATTTAAAATTGCAATACTCAGGGCACCTGGGTGGCTCAGTCAGTTAAGTGTCTGCCTTCAGCTCAGGTCATGATTCCAGGGTCCTGGGATTGAGCCCCACATCCGGCTCCCTGCTCAGCAGGGAGCCTGCTTCTCCTTCTGCCTCTCTCCCTGCTTGTGCTCTCTTTCTCTCACATGCTCTCTCTCAAATAAATAAATAAAATCTTTTTTAAAGATTTTTTTTTAAGATTAGAAGGTGCAGAGGGAAAAGCAGGCTCCCTACTAAACAAGTAACCTGATATGGCACTCGATCCCAGGACCCTGGGATCATGACTTGAGCCAAAGGCAGATGCTTAACCCGTGAGCCTCCTAGGCATCCCTCAAATAAATAAATAAAATATTTTTTAAATTTTTCAATAAATAAAATTGTAATACTCACCTATGCACTCCCAACCACCCTTACTCTTTGTTCTTTCTTTTTCCCTGCAACACTATGTAATTTATTTATTATATACATTGTTTACTATCTCTCTGCACTAGAAGGTAAGTTCTATGGAGGCAGCAACATTGTCAGCAAGTCCTAAACACTTAGAACAGTGCTTGGCACACAAAAGTCACTCAATCAATCTGTGTTGAATAATGGTATGAATGAATGAACACTAGAGAGAAGGAGGAAGATGGGAAGGTGTATACTCTTTCCTCTTCCAGATCTGCACCTTCACTGTAGTTCCCTGTTGACAGAGCCTCACACAGAGCCAGCAAAGAAAAAAGGCAGTTTGCAGAGCAGCAACCCCAGCATTGGCAGGTCAGAGTGTGGAAGGCTGGGTTTGAAGCCGAGCCACAATAGCGCAATAATGGGCACATGCATGCATGCATGCGAGCGCACACACACACACACACACACACATTTATCATGCCCTAATCTTTAAAATATGGTTATAGCTCAATTTTTGTTTGAATCTATATCTATTGTTTATGTTCTCATTAATCTATAATATTGTTCACAGCTGAGTCAAATAATGTGCCACAATAACTCTTCCTTTCTGGTACAGCTTTCTGTTTTTCCTAGATTAGATTGTTGCCTTATTTTCTATGTCTCAATTTCAACCCCAAAATTCTCACATAGGACCCTAAACCTCCTTTCAATACAGCTAAGCATATCGAGAGTCGATCAGCTCAGTTCTTTTCTTGGCTATGTCCTTCCTTGCTGCCCTCTGTCCTCCTACCTATGTTTTCATCATCAGTCTCTATTCCTGTGCTTAAGTCTTCCCATATTCTGTCCCGGCCTTTCAGTACAATTTTCCCTTGGTCAGATGTATGAGATGATCCATCAGTTCTTCTACATTTTTTCTTCCTGAAGCCCTATACCCTCTGCTCCAGTCTAGCTGCTGCTTCCTGAGGCCGGCTGCCTAGTTGTTCCCCATCACCCGGAGTGTCTTCTCTTTTGTGTAAATCCCTTGCTTCCTCAATCCCAGTCTTCCTCTTTCTGGTTTAAGTGTTTTAGAGGGTCATATCCTGTACCATCTTCCTTAGAAAGTATACATGGGAGATAAGCCTTTTGCCTGTCTGAATTAGCCTATTTTCAGACTCGATGGATGGTTTGTCTAGGGAAGGAAATCTAAGTCAAAAACTATTTTCTGTAGAATATTGAAGGTATTCTTCCATTATCTTCTAATTTCCAACTTGCTCTTGAACAGTCTTATGCTATTCAGTCTCCCAGTCCCTTACATAAAAACTGTTTTCCTTCTTTGTACTCTTGTCTGGACCATAGGATCTTCCTTATTTCTGTGATATTCATTTGTTTGTTGGGGCCTCTGGTGATGGTGACTGTTTATTCACATGCGAAAGTGAGAGGACCAAAGGCTGACTGACAGCTCAGTGTGCATGGGCAGGGCTTGTTGGAAACCAGCCATTTGTTGATGAATCCTCTCTGTCAGTATTTCCTCTTAGACTGGTTGGTTTCTCCAGATAGAAGTGACCCAGTTTTTTGTTTCAGATTTTTCTGATGACAGTCTACTATGGAAGGGAAGCCTGCTCGGTACGTGGTCTCTCACCTAATTCCACTCTTCAGTAGGTGCCCGGCTCTAAGTCATCAGCTCCAAAGCCTCCTCAGCTCAGTCTCTTTAGAGAACAAATTTGCTTTCTCCCAGGACTGACTGGCTGTGTGGGGTAGGGAAAGTGTTAAGAAGTCTAAGGGTTTTATTCAGTCCTTCTGTTTGGAGTCACACCCTGAACTGTGTGACCCTGAGCAAATCATGCAGGGACCTCAGTTTCCTCTTTGGACCCCTGAGGGCCTTTGAGACACATCTGGTCTCTAGGGTGCTCCCAGCCCTGGCATTTTGTGATCCATTCACCATTTACAAGGTGGAGCTCTCTGCCTAGTGACTAAGACAGACAGGAAGATAGCAGAGGTCAAAGAGGGGGAAGTAGCAGAGGGACGGAGTGGTAGGGAGACTGCACACAAAAGGTGGAACTTGAGAACTAGAGCTGGCTGGAGAAGGAGGGGCAAGCAGGGCCTCCTCAAGTGGTCCAACTTGAAGATATATATTGGAGTCCAATAAGTAGAACAGAGGGTTCTAGAGGATAATGACATTGGGTCAGACTGTGGGGAGTTTGAGGCTATTCTCCATGTCGGTGCATCTCATGATGAAGATCATCTGGGGAGCTTAAAAAAATGTCAGACCTTATACATCAGAATGTCCGAGAAGAGAGCCCAGAAATGTGTATTCCTTTAAACTTGCCCCATGATTCCAACAAACTGGAAAACGTTCCTTAGACAATGAACCATGGATGGTTTATAATCAGAAATCATGATACAAGTGGGAATTTTAGAAAGATGAATTTGACAGCAACATGCGAGGAGGACCAAGTTTGAGGGACAGGAGACCAGGATGCACATGAAGCAATTTCACTACTCCAGGCAGGGGGACATGTGGGCCTACAGGACAGAAGTGGTGAAGAAGAGACAAAGAAGGGACCACCAGGCCAACCCATCTGTTATGGTTTGAATTGTGCCCCACCCCCAAATTCATATATTGAAGTCCTAACCCCTGGTGCCTCAAAATGTGACCTTATTTGGAAATAGGGTCATTGCAGAGATAATTAGTTAAGTTAGGATGAGATTATTAAGGTAGGTCCTGATCTAATATGACCAGTGTCCTTATAAAAAGAGGAAATGTGGGCTCTGGCATGGACACACATAAGGAAGAAAAAGACAGTCACCTACAATCTAAGGAAAGAGGCCTGGAATAGACCCTTCCCTCACAGTCCTCAAAAGAAACCAACGCTGCCAACACCTTGATCTTGGACTTTTAGCCTCTAGAACTATGAGAAAATAAATTTCTGTTATTAAAGCCACCCAAGTGTGGTACTTTGTTATGGCAGTCCTAACAAATTAATATACCATGTTTTTAGATACACTTTCCTGGTTTGGAGTTACCTTTTTTTCACTTCTTCACGATGAATGGTTCCCCAAAGCCATCCTCCTGAGAGGCCTGGAAGTAGTGGTTGCAGAGTAAGGCAGTGGATCTAACACCACATGATGCTCTCTAACCGAGGAGGGCGTGTGAGTTGCTTTTCTGGGTCATTGCTCAGTTTGTTCCCAGAACTCACCTGAGAAATCAAAGGACCAAATCTTTTAACTGGAAATCGCTGGACAGAAATGCCCATTCTCCTCATGTGAGAAAGCAATCAATGCCAAGAATCTCAGACTGTGAGTAAAACCACAGAGGAGAAGGGAGACTCATCTCTGTGGAACCATGAGCATCCCACTAGTGGCTCATTCAGAGAGAACAGAGCTGCAGGAGGTGGAGGAACCTCCAAACAAGGTAAACCCTGGCTCTGTCATTTTATGACCTGGCCTTTGCCAAAACAACTATCCCCCTTGGCTAAACAAAGAATATCCAAGAACTCTACATATCAAGGTCGAAGGCGTGATGATTGATGTAATCCCGTGGGACCAGGGACAAGCAAGTCTACCACAGAGCTCTTGGCCTCCAGCCATTCAGTGCTGCCTTTGCTAACATCCTTGGCCCCCTTGGCCCTTTTACCTGCCAATGCTCCCAACACCAACCCTCACACCAGGTGACCTGCCATCTGCTCACTCCAGGACTGCCAAGTTTTGCTGGAGAAAGTATCACAACTGTACCACAGGGCCTGCTAAGCGTTTCCACTCCCCTACTTCATCTGGGCCCTCCCTGCTCCCATGGTTATCCATCCGGAATTGGCTTACTGTTGTTTCTCTCCAGCCCATGCAAAAATTTTCTAGGATCGACAGGTCTTCCATTTCATCCCCATGTCTCTTGCTTTCACCTGAGAACGTCATTTTCACTTTCCTGTTAGGCAAAAAGTCTGCCTCAACTGTTTCTCTTTGCCTGGGAATTTCTCTCTGGCTACATCCATCCTCTCCTGGATTCCTCCTGTTTCAGAGAAAGAGGTGAGGTTTTTATTTCCTTGTCCATTTAAACCTATCTCTGTTCTGGCTCCTACTCCTCATTATAACATCAATTTATTTATTTATTTAAAAGACTTATTATAGAAAATTTTAAATACATACAAGAGATTTTACCTTTATATCTTCAAATTCCACTGGCTTTCCTGCCAGAAAGCTCAGGTCTCCTCCAGTCTTTCCTTTTTTTCTTTAAGTAATTCCATGCCCAGTGTAAAGCCCAGTTCAGGGCTTGAACTCAAAACCCCAAGATCAAGACCTGAACTGAAATCAGGAGTTGGACACTCAACTGACTGAGCCACCCAGGCACCCCTCTCCTCCTCCAAAATATTTAAAAGCTATTGTAATCTTGCTACTCCCTTGAGCTACTTCCTAACTTCACATTTTTTAATGGCCAGATGTTGCAACATGTTCTTTCTTGTCTCCCTTTATTTCTTAATTCCCTAGAAGCTAGCTTCAATCTCTGTAATTCTACTGAAACTCCTCTTTCAAATTTTTAGCTGTTCCTTTGAAGTAAATTCAGACTTACCGAAAAGTTACAAATATTGTGAAAAGAGTCCCATATGCCCTTTACTTAGCCACCCCAAATAGTAATATCCTATAGAACCATAGTACATTTATCAAAAGCAAAAAATTAATGTTTCTACAGACTTTATTAGAATATCACCATTGTTCCATCAATGCCTAATTTCTTTCTTTCTTTCTTTTTTTAAGATTTAGTTATCTGTTTGAGAGAGAAAGCATGAGCACAGGGAGGAGCCGGGCAGAGGACAAGCAGACTCCACGATGAGCATGGAGCCTGACTCAGGGCTCGATGCCACGACCTGAGCTGAAACCAAGAGTCAAATGTCTAACTGCCTGAGCCCCATCAATGCTTAATTTCTGAATCCATTGTTTTAAGAAAGATTTTTACTAAAGCTATCTTAAAGAACTTTTTTTTTAAACTTCTTAAGTTCTGAATATAAAAATAAGGAGTGATGAGTAGAAAACTTGGAAAATATGAAAAGATATAAAGAAGAAAATAAAAGCCACCCAGACACAAAATTATTTACCTACATAAAAGAGACATAAGAACACGTTAAATGACACCACCATAGAACACCATCAGCAAAATCCACCCAGTGGATTTCTTCAGGGGGAAAAAAAAAAAAAACCAAGGAAAAATAGAAGAGATGAGTGGGGAACCTGCAGTTTAAACAAGATTCATGAGCTAGAGTAAAGAATGGCAACATGAGGGCTTTGGATCCCAATTTAAATAAACTTTTAAAATATTATAAGACAATTGAGAAACTGTGAACTCTGATTATTTGGTAACCCATGAAATTATTGGTAGTTTCTAAGTGTGACATAGGTACTATGTTTATATTCAAAGAACATTTATTTTAGACTTAGCTACTGGAATATTTATAGATGATATGGAGAGGGAGAAGCATGTGAGGTATGTGGTGAAACAGACTAGTCATGTACTAGTAACTGGTAAAGCTGAGGGATGGGTGAATTAGGTGCATCAAACTATTTTCTCTATTTTTATGGATGTTTGGAAATTTTCCATCATGAAATGCTTTTTTTAACTTTTTTAGAAAGATTTATGTATTTTCAAAAAAAGATTTTATTTATTTATTTGACAGAGATCACAAGCAGGCAGAGAGTCAGGCAGAGAGAGAAGGGGAAGCAGGCTCCCTGCTGAGCAGAGAGCCCAATGTGGGGCTCGATCCCAGGACTCTGGCTGTGATCATGACCTGAACTGAAGGCAGAGGCTTTAACCCACTGAGGCACCCAGGTGCCCCTAGGTATTTTTTTTAGAGAGAGAGTACGAGCAGGAAGAGAGACAGAGGGAGACACAAAAGGGGAGAGAATCTCAAGCAGACTCCCCACTGAGCATGGAGCCCAACATGGGTCTTGATCCCATGACCCCTGAGATCATGACCTGAGCTAAACCCACTTAACCGACTGAGCCATGCAGGGGCCTGAAAATGCCTTTAAAAAAAAAAAAGAACTCATCTATGCAACAACCAAAAAGTCATTAAAAATAAATTTATATTTTTGTCTCAAATTTTCCAATAAAGCACATAAGGAATCACATTCTTTGAAACATGGCAAACATCCGCAGACCTTTATATCTTCTATAGCTCTCACCAACGAAAGCCATGTCCTCCCTCCCACTGACAAGCTCTCTGCCCTGCCTTGGCTCTTCTGTTTTCTTCACCACCCGTCACTCTTGCTTCCTCCTGCCCTCTTCCTCATCTTCCCTGATCCTTCATGCACATTGTTCTAAGCCCTTTCTATTAGCAAGCAATGAAGGCTTTTGAAGTTCTCAGTGCCGCCTTTAACTCTGCTCAGCTCAACAAAAGCAGGAGCGCCTGGGAGGAAACACAGGAAAACACCCCAGTATATGTTAACATTCTGTTCATTGCCAAATCCTTACATATTCTTAGAAAGCCTGGTTTTTAATGTCTGTAGAATATTACCCCGTTTATACATGCCATAATATGTGTATCTCATCCTCTAGCATTAGATCTATTGACCCCCCCGCCCAGTTGCCAAAGCAATTCAGTCCTCTTCCTCTGTGACTTTCCATAGTACTTGATGCTTCTGACCGTTCTTCTGCCTTGAAAAGTCCCTGCACTGGCTTTTGTGATGTCCTCTCAGTCTCCCTCCTCACTGACCAGTCCCTCTTTTGCCTTCTGTGACTTGTCTTTCTCCGGTTCTTCCCCAAAATCCTATCTAGGACCCCCTGGGCTCTGTCTCCTCTTCTCTTTCCTCTGTTCCCCTGGTTCAGTTCTCTCTCTCCTGGCTTCACTCTGAAGGATTCCCAAATCCATACCCTCAGCTCGAATCTCACCAGACCAGCATCTCCCCCACCTGTTACATGCAACCACCAAAATATAGTCCACTGTAGTTCCACCAACGCTATTGACCACGCAAAGGGAGCCATATTGAACCAGCTCTGCCTGCCTCCTGGCACCCGGCCATGTTGCTGCCATTTCCTTGGGGCTCAGCTTGATGCCTTGGAGTCACTGTCCACTCCTTCCTTCACCCTCCACTTCACCAGGTCACCAAGCCCTGCAGAATCTACTTCTAAAATGTCTCCACAACAATTGCTAATATTCCATTCGAACTGCTCAGTTCAGTATTTGAGTTTTCATCCCCCGCTTGCTTTCACTTCCTCCTTGTTCTTTCCTTCTCTGTTCGTTCCCTCCAATCCATCTTACCTCCAACCCCCATACTAATCTTCCTAAAGGCTGACTTTCATTGGGTGGCTTCCCTGTTCAATAATCATCAGCAGCCCTCCATTACTTACCAAACTGAGTTCTAATATTCAAGGCACAATTTAAAGTCATCTGCCAAACAACCTTCCCCATCTTCTCACTTCCTTCCATTACTACGCATGAGATGGAATTGTGTGACTCTGGAGTCAGACCCCAACTTGGTAGTGCTAAGACCTTGGGTAAATTACCTGAGCCTCTGCTTCCCCATCCACAAAATGGGAGTATCAACAGCACATACCTCATGTGTTATTGGGAGGATGGGATAAAGTACATAAAGCATGATACCATGCATACAGTAGGCTCTTAATAAATGTCAGATATTATTACTTTTATTACATTACTGCAATCAAAATGAGTTGCTTGGTTTCCCAAGTTTTAGTATTTATTTCACATCCCTGTACTTTTGCTTATACCATTCCCTCTGCCTCCATCTTCACCTTCTGAAATCTTTCCTATACCCAGAGGCCCTGTTCAGATGCCATTTTTCTGAAGTTTCCTCGACAACCAGCCATACATGCTCTCTTGTTGCCCCTCTGAACTTTAAGGCTCTTTGCGTCCAACACTCTGAGGCATTTATGATGTGAGCCATGGGATGAGCTGTGTGGTGAGCTGTGTGAATGCATTCTCTCCCTACAAATTACAGTGGGACTTTGTCTACTTCATATTTAATATACTGGACACAGCCCGGCACGTCGTCTTGGCACAGAGCTGAAACTCGGGGAAATGTTCATCAAAAGATGAAGAGGCGGAACTTTCCTGTTTCTCAACAATAAACTTTCATCTCGATACCTGTCTATTAAACAAAAATTTATTAAGCATCATATTAATCTTATTAATACATCTTATTAAACCTAGGATTAATGAATATGGTCCCTGCCCTCTTGATACACACAGCCTAGTTCAGAAGATTATACTTTCAGAAAGAAAACTGAGAACAAGTCAGGGCAATATTTAACAATGTGTTTAATCAACTATAATCAAATTTCATAATGTATAATCTAGACAGTTTCCTGGGTGGTCAAGCTAGGGCAGGGTCTGGAGAATTTAGGTGAGGAGGGGAAGGGAAGAGGCAGAAATCGTCACTGGAAGGTTGAGCTCACTGAAAGGCAGATGAATTTAGCTAGGGAAAGTAGAGGGAGGAGTAATTTTACAGGAGAATAATTACACCTGCTTTCAAGGGGGGGGGAGGGCACCGATAAACGAAAAGGAGTGTGCCACCTACTAAGTTAATGATTCTTTGTGCTGGAGTACCAGGAGATAACAATGGATGCCAGCTACAATGTTCACATGTGCCAATTACCATAATTACAAACACCGAAGATTAACATTTACCTGTCAGAAGTCCATGGGAGGAAGGGGTGTCTCCCACACCTGTAGCTGAATAAAAGCAACTGCAATTCCTAGAGAATCAGCTTTGATTAAAGATATTCTGAGTTTCATGCTTTCTCTATTTTGAGATTCTAAATCGCCCTTCAGATTAATATGGTCACACCTCCTTGCTTCACCTAAGAGGAGGTTTGCCAAAAAGCTAGACTTCCCTTTCAGCCACATATGTTTGGCTTTGCCTAAGTTATGAGATGTCATTTAAGGAATTGTAGAAAGAACCTCCTGCCCCCAGGGATCTCCCCATCGTGCCTGAAAGAATGCCATGATTTGTGACGCGGTCCTGTCCAGTTCTCTCCTCACAAAGGTAAGTACTGCTGTCGAAGGCCACAGTCTGGAATCTTTTGGTTTGCCTGTGAGGAGTTATTTATTTGAGGGAAGGAGAAAAGGCATAGAAAGAGGTAGTGACCAGGTCCTTGCACAGCGGAAGTGGGACAAAATAAGCACCACCCTGTCTGGTCTAAAGGGAAAAGCCTCCTGTCCCCAGACTGCACAGACAGACCCAGTTCCACTGGCCGGTGCCGGGCCCGCACAAAGCGAGAAGCCAGCACCGGGGAGCCCACAGCAGCTCAGCCCTTGGCCACGTGCAGAGACAGGCCTTGCCTGTGCCCTGGAGGGACAGCACGTGGGAGGGCAGCAGACCGCCAGCTTATCCTCTATGGCAGCGGATGGAGCAATAAAAGGTCCATAGGGAGTTAGAGAGGAGAAGGGAGTTGGGGGAAATTGGAAAGGGAGGTGAACCATGAGAGACTATGGACTCAAAAACAATCTGAGGGTTTTGAAGGGGCGGGGGGTAGGAGGTCGGGGTACCAGGTGATGGGTATTATAGAGGGCACGGATTGCATGGAGCACTGGGTGAGGTGCAAAAATAATGAATACTGTTACGCTGAAAATAAATAAAAAAATAATGGGGGAAAAAAAAAAGGTCCTGTGAATGGTTAAGGTCCAGCCCCAGTGCCACAGTATGGCCACCAACAGACTGAAAACCTCGGGGGGGGGGGGTGCCGCGGGGGATACTCCCCCGGCCCCTGCACCACCGGGTCCCCGCAAAGCCTTTGGCGCTGTCGGGCAGAGGGTGCTGCCCCTGCCCTCCTCGCCTGGGAGAGCAGCTCCCCTGGGTCCGCGAGGCCTGAGCATGGGGAGTTTCAAGTTCAGCTAGACTGCAGGGGTTGAAAGGAATGACGTGTTTTATCCGAAGTCGGAGTTCATGGGATCCTGTTTCTGTATCTAACCCCATTCTCTTCTGTGTCTAAGTGACTCTCTCTGGGCCTCGCAGCGATGGCCCTCGTGCTGCCACCTGCAGGTAAAAGGGGGGATTGAG
This sequence comes from Neogale vison, assembly GCF_020171115.1. NCBI lineage: Eukaryota > Metazoa > Chordata > Mammalia > Carnivora > Mustelidae > Neogale > Neogale vison. The sequence continues at coordinate 95,122,607 of NC_058098.1, read as the reverse complement.
CGAACTGTAAGTAGTTGGCAGGCAGGAGTCTTAAGGAGCCCAGGACCTGGCAGAGACCTGATCCAGCCTCCACATATCGTCCAGAGGTTGCCCTTTGGTTTGTTTTTTCCATTTTGCAGATTTGGGAGGAGAATGATGATACATATCTGCACAAATGTAATTCAGCGTAGATGTTTATAGGATTGCTGTGCATTTTAAAGGAGACCATGCACTTGAGCCCCGCAGTATAGCACGCTGGGAAAGAGGACCCGGAGGTGCGTTCAGGCTTTGCCACTTGCCAGGTCAGGGGATATGGGATGAGTTACTTCACTTCTCTGTGCCTTGGGTTTATCTATAAAATGACAGGGAAGAGTATCTATTGCATCGGTTATTTATGAGAATTAAATGAAATACTTCTACTACACTTCGACACAGTAAGTGCTCAAATGTTAGTCTTTAACAGTTGAACTTGTTTTTGTTATTTTCAGCATTCTGTTGCCTGGAAAATTCTGGGTTTTAGATTCCCAGATAAACAATGCCATCTGTTTGCTCATCATTTTGCAGTTGTCTTGAGTATACTTGTATATAATCCTTCCATTGCCCTGGGAGTTAGATGTCCTCATCCCATTTTGCAGATGAAGAAACTAAGGCTCAGAGAATTTTAGTGACTTCCCCGATGTCACACAGCACGTGGAACCAGGACATACCCAGCTTTCCTCTCCCCAAGATCAGGGTTCTTTTTACTATATCACAGTTGTCATAATTCCTCTAAATGGGAAGAGTATGCATTTGATTTTACAACCCTTTGCCAGTATCTATGCTATGCAGGAAATTTTTCAAGTTATAGCAACTTCCTAAAACCAGGCCTCAGCTTTCAGGTAAACTAAAAGAAATACAGTCAAGGCCTTTCCTTGGTAATAAACCTTTTCTCTGTGACTTATCGGTGAACTGGTCTGTTAGGTGCTGCTTTGGGAAGGGAGGATGGAGGGGTGCAGCAGCTTGGGCTTTTGGGGGAGCAGTGTCTTCACCACAATGTGTTAAGCGCCCCCCACCTTTGAACTCCTGGGCAGTCATGAAATGGTTTATTCCCTCCTTTCTTCCCTGACAGACTGTGAGCTCTGTCAAGTGTAAGATGGGGCTAACCTATCAGTTCCCTACTTGTAGAAAAAAAATGCAGAGGAGAAGCTTTTCACTGAAGAGAGTCAGGAAATGAGGACATCTCCTTAGACACTTGATGACAGATTCATCTCAATCTATAGAGAAAGAGATTAGGGATAGTTTTGATCATTTTTGGCCAAACAGCTTTGATGATCTTCCTCTCCTGACTAGTAGCAACAACAACAATAACTAATATTGATCCAGTGACAACCATGAGCAGATGTGATGCACATGAGTTCATTTGAGTAACCCTGTGTGCTAGGTACTCTTGTTATCCTCATTTTGCCAATAAAGAGGCAGGCTGAAGGAGATCTTGGGCTTCCCAGCACAATACAACTAGTAAGTAAAGTAGCAGAACTGGGACTTGAACCCAGGTCTCTTTGACACTGTTTGACACTGACTCTAACATCTGCCCAGCCTGCCTCCCAGAACCGGCAAGATAGCTACTGAGGGTCTTGCTCAGAAACCTGCCTGATGGGAACAATGGATGGGGTGAGTGTGTGCATGCTTTCTACCCTAACCACCTTGATTCCTTCCCTTTGATTTATTTTCCACCTCAAGCAGCAGGACTTTATATAAGAGTCATCTTCTTTGGCTCCTTCCCCGCCTGAGCCTGGCATCCCTGATCCTGACTCAGGCCCAGAGTGCTCTCTCCCCTAATTCCTGGCACCAGGGCAAGGGAGAATATCCAGTGTCAGAGATCAGCAAAGCCCTCCATGTGACAAACGGGCACTTGCCTTCCCAGCTCCGTACCCATGCCTCCAGCGAGTAGTTCCAATGACAGTCAGCCGGGCTGAGACCTCGACTGTCCCTCAACAAGTCCCAGATGCCCAATTCATGCAGAGCAGGTGCTCCTCTCATGCTCCTGGCCCCAAAAGGCCAAACATTTCCACTTGGTTCACATAGTCCCAAAGCCTATCCATTCTCTTTCCTTGTCCCTGTGTGTCCTGACCCATCAAGCCTTTGGGACTGCATCATTTTATCACTGATGGCACGGTGAATTTGTTTTCTGGAATCAAATTTCCAAATACTCAAAACTCCAGCAATTTCAGCAATAACTGTGCAGATGATCCCAGACCATTCATGACTTTTGTTCCCAAGATTTTTTTTTTTTAAGTTTCCAAGGTGGTTAAGAATTCCAAACTCGGGATGCCTGGGTGGCTCAGTAGGTTAAAGCCTCTGCCTTCGGCTCAGGTCATGATCCCAGAGTCCTGGGATCAAGTCCCGCGTCGGGCTCTCTGCTCAGCAGGGAGCCTGCTTCCTCCTCTCTCTCTCTGCCTACCTCTCTGCCTACTTGTGATCTCTGTCAAATAAATAAATAAAAATCTTTAAAAAAAAAAAAAAGAATTCCAAACTCATTTGCCTGTCATGTCTGGTTCTAAATAATCACTAGGTATTGTGGCAGACCCTAGAAACCACCGCTTACACACCTGCACTTGCAGTCAAGGCCGAGTATGTTTGTGCCAACGAGGAAAGGCAACTACAAGTAGAGAAGGACAGAGGGGAGGTGGAGATTTAGGAAAAAGGTTCTAAGTAACCTCCAAGGCCACAGAACAAGAGCTCCTCATCTCCCAGGTACAGAGGAAGCACCAAAGAAGCTTGTTAAAATGCAGATTCCGAGTTCTGATTCCTTGGGTCTGAAGTGGAGCCCAGGACTTTCAAGGTCCGCAGAATCTCTTCCAGTGCAGGAGGTCTGTGGATGACACTCTGAAGAAGGCCACCTGAGAGACCAGGAACACCCAGGAGTGGGAGACGAAGCCCACCAGGGAGGAGCCCAAAGATGAGAAGAGAGAGGAGCATTCCCCAAGGCAAGCATTCAGAAGTGAGGACAAACCAGGAGGAGGGGACGGATGAGAAAGAGGTTCAGAGACACCCCCCCACCAGCATCCCACATCCTGGGGGATCCTAAATGTTACGCTCTTTATACAACTCAGAAATCTCACATTACCAGGGACCAGTCAGGCAACGTCTCAAATATGAGCAGTATGGGAAATGCAAAAGCTGTTTGTCCCCTTTTAATTCTTCTTCTTAGAATTATTTTTACTCTCTTAACCAAAATCTATCTCCCTTTATTTTTCTATCTTAGCCCCGGAGAAAAAGAAAACTTAGGAAACTAATTAATATATGACTGATTTATATCCCTCATCTTCCTAGAGATTTTTTTTAACTTATATTCAATCCAGAATCTAATCCAGGATCATGAATTGCATTGATTTTTCTCAAAGATGTATTTTAAAATATAACTGGGGTGAATCCCTAGCTGGTTAAATGCCAGAGAAGAGAGAGAGGGAGATGACAGCCTGGCCTGGGGTTCTGCCCCCATCGTCCATCCCCATCCCTAATTGTTCAGGTTTTTCCTCAGCCTCTCCCTCTGCCCTCTGCTCCTCTCCTTTTCTTCCTCTCTGATACTTCCAGTGTCCTGGAAGACTCCAGGTGGCCGAGAAGATGAAGCGGCACCCCAGGGACCCTGTCTGGTCACTGCCTCTGGGAGCCTCTTCCTGGTCCTACAGACAGGTTGTCCTCGTCCTCACCGGGCTCTTCAATGAGCATGAAGCGGAAGCACTCAGCGGTGCTCAACAGGGCACAGAGACTAATCAAAAAGAAGAGATTTCAAATAAGTAGACAAGCCCAGGAGTGAAAATCAATGAGATAAAAACTCTCCTGCCGGAAAATAAATGAGGTGCAAAGGAATCAACCCGGAAACATGAGTCAGCAAACTGGGATTCCCAACAATCCCAGTCCAGGCTTGCTGGTGCTGGGAGCCTCTCCGAGGCAACTCCAGGACTCCTCATCCGTTCCCACCTGCCCCTCCTTGCCATCGCACCCACATGCTACGGCCTTCTGGAGAAGCCTAAGTCCCACTTGCTGATCCTGGAATCTGACCTCGAGTCCACATCAGATCTCGCTCCCTGGCTGTGGTGGCCAGGGGCTGCATCTCTGCGTCTCCACGGCCTTCTGTCATGCCATTCTGATGCCGCCGGTCAGGGACTGCCTGGGCCAGAAGACTTTGGGTATGTGTGTGCTCAGCTCCTCCTCCCAGACTGCGGGCTCCTGTACTGTCACCAAAAAACTTTAAATCTATTTGAATAATGATAAATGCTTTGGTGTCAGATCTGGCTTGAAATTCCCAGGGATGTATGATTGAGCCAGTTCCTAATCTTCTGTGAGTCTCGGTGTCCTTATTTGTAAACTGGGACCATAAGATCTCATGCACTTATGGTGAAAGTTAAATGGATTAAGTTATGCAAAGAACTCAATCCAGTGTCTGGCACATTAGAAACTTTCAACAAATATATGTTCTCTTCCCTTTCTTCATTTTTGAATCTCCAAAGCCTAAAATATGTTGCCGGCAATTTTATGCAAATTATAATGGCTTATAATTACATGATTAATTCACAGTCATCATAGGACAATCAGAAAATATGGAGAAGTAAAAAGAAGATAGAAAATCTTATGTAAATTTCAAATCCAAAGATACTAGAGTATAAATTGGTATACATCTTTCAAAGCTTTAAAAATACATAAATATTCATTATAACACACTGTACACAGTGCTTTCTTTTTTTTAAAGATTTTTATTTATTTATTTTGAGAGAGAGAGAGAGCACACGTGCATGCAAGTGGGGTAGGGGGAGGACAGGCAGAGGGAGAAGAAGGGGCCATTCTTACACTCTTCGTCTACACAACAACAGCACGTTCTGTAATAATTATTTAGCTGCCAGTAAAGATAATTTTTCAACTTGTTATTTCTTTTAAAATGACTAAGAACTTTTTCAAAAAAGGGGTAGGAAGGAATCTCCATCAGACTCTGAGCTGAACATGGAGCCAGACGTAGAGCTCCATCTCCCAACCCGCCAAGATCATGACCCAAACCCAAATCAAGAGCCAGATGCTCAACTGACCAACCCACTCAGTTGTCCCAACACAGTGATTTATAATCTGGTTTGCTATATGAAAATATATAACAAACATCTTTTGCTGTCCACAGAGCAATTTATGTAACATTAGCCATTACGGCTGCAGAGTGATCTCATATGGGGATGTGTCTCCACTTACTCAGTCAGTCCCCTACTATTGAGCATGTAGGTCATTGGCAATTGTTTCACTGACTCTAAGCAATTGTTCTGATGAACAAGTTGTAAATATTTACTTTCATTCTTTTTTTTAAGCTTTTATTTATTTATTTGACAGAGAGAGATCACAAGTAGGCAGAGGCAGGCAGAGAGACAGGGGAAGCAGGCTCCCTGCTGACAGGGAGCCCGATGCAGGGCTCGTTCCCAGGACCCTGAGATCATGACCTGAGCTGAAGGCAGACACTTAACAACTGAGCCTCCCAGGCGCCCCTTCACTGTCACTCTTAATTAAGTTCCTATGAGTAAAATTGCTAAATTGAAGAGTATGTGAAAATGTTAGTGTATGAACACTTTGGATACACTTTGTTGAACCGATCTCCACAAAGGTTATATAAATTTATGTTCCTTATCTACTCAAAGTATGTAGTCATTCTTTTCTTGTCTTTGCCACAGAGGAAATGACATCTAATTGTTATCTGAATTTCCTCTGAAAAAATACCACTTGTGTTTTGTAACTGTTGAACTGAATGAATGTACTTCTTTCATGCTGACCCTCAAATCACATCCATGGGAGCGCCTGGGTGGCTCAGTCGGTTAGGCATCTGCATTTGGCTCAGGTCATGACCCCAGGGTCCTGGCATTGAACCCCGCCTCAGGCTCCCTGCTCAGCAGGGAGCCTGCTTCTCCCTCTCCCTCTTTGATCCCCCTGCTCGTGCACTCTCTCTCTCTCTCTCTCTCTCTGTGTCAAATAAATAAATAAATAATCTTTAAAAAAATAAAAATGCAATTAAAAAAATCACACCCATGTACACATTTGCAAGCTTTGCTCATCTAGAATAAGTGGCCCCAAACAGAAAGTGATCATAATTTGGATGAAGCTCACTGAAAGACAAAGAGGCTAGGGAACAAGGACATCTGCGATGTTACGAGGAAGCGAAGAGAAGTGGGGTGAAACAGACACAGACGGCTGGGGAGAAGCCAAGACAAAGCCTCTGGCTGCTGTAATCAGGGAGCGAGCCCTCCCTGTTGGATTTCAAGGAAGACAGGAATGAAGCTCAGGATGGTGGGGCTGGACCTGGAGAAGGGGAAACGATGGGAAGAGACAAACCCAGGGACCATTCTGGAGGCAATCGAGGCCTGCTAATTGGGAGCATTGTTGGAGATGTCTGGTTACATTTCAAGGCAATACAGTTTTCACTCTTCTGTCAGCTTGTTGTACCTTAGTCCCTTAATAATCATTCTTCCTCATTCCCAGTTGGCTAAATAGTAGTAATAACTAATTGTGGAAATGTAATAACTAATGTGGAAAGTATTAAACACTTTCCACATGCCAGGTGCTGTGTTCCATTAGCATTTTCTCATTTAACCCCTACAATGACCTCAGGAAGTTTGCACTATCATTATACCCATTTTTCAGATGAGGACACAGGCTCAGAGAGATGTAGTGTCTTGTTCAAGGCCACAGAACTAGTAATGGAGGGAGCCAGGAAGAGAACCCAAGCCCGTGTTTCTTCAAAGCCTAAGTTTGTGGCTTTTGTTTGTTTGCTTATTTGGGTTTTTTTTTTTTTAAAGATATTTTTATTTGACCCAGAGAGAAAGTACGCACAAGCAGGGGGAACAGCAGGCAGAGGGAGAAGAAGGCTCCCCCTGAGCAAGGAGCCCAACGTGGGGCTTAGTCCCAGGACCCTCGGATCATGACCCGAACGGAAGGCAGACACTTAACAGATTGAGCCGCCCACACGCCCCTTATCTGGGCTTTTTAACCACTACATTTTACAAGGGCCACTGTTTTTACCAAGCACATGAGTTGTACTAGATTCTAGTTCAAGTCGAAGGCCAAACAACCATGAAAAAATAAAGGTCAACAATTCCACATGGAGAATAAGAAGAGATCAAGAAGGCTCCCTTCCTCCATCCTCCATCGAAAGCCCCATTACCTAAGCCCTTGTTTTTTCCCCTACTGTGTTAGAATAACTCAGTGCCTGCCTTACCAAGCAGGAGTGAATTTAATGTACTTGATTCCTTGGAGATCTGACTCATTTAGGCCCAAAGAACTAATTTATTTCCTGATTCACACATCCTGACCTCTTTCTCCCCTTGCAATCCAATCTAAAATGGGTACCAGGAACTCACACTTGTCAAGCCCCATTTTGCACCTGGCTACCACCCACCCAGGGTTATGGCTGTACTCCTTGAGGCTTTTCTAACAAAGACCATTGTGGGATGTGGCCACATCCACAGAGAACAGGTGCAAGCTTAAAGACTTAGGAAGGACACAGAAGGACCCTCCTGCTGGTGGCTCCTGGTGAATAAGCAAGGGCCACCTGTGGCCTGCTCACATTTTCATGGCACACAGAGTTGGAATCACCCCGCAGTGGAGCTTGTTAGTGAGTCTCCAGGAGTTTGGTTCCTACTGAGTTCAAAGCCTGACCTTTCCCTGAAAGCTGTGTTCTTCCTCCAGCCCTTTCTGACCGGCCACATGGGCTTCCACTGAAGCCACTGTGACAGTTTCTGTTCCTGTTATAGTGTCTTCTCATTACAGCAACTCCCTGGAAAATGCCAAGTTTCATGTTTGTTTTCTACCCATTGCAACACAAGCTGCTTCTCAGCAACAAATGGGAGGGGAGCAAGGGCAGGAAGAAAACTTGCTTCAGTTTTCCAGCTAAATTCCACTCCCTTCATGAAATTTTTTCAGACTATTCCTGCCAGTGGTCCTTGGGTCACATCCCTCCCCTGCTTTCCAGCTTCTCTGACCTTCTAGAACATTGCTGGTCTCCACCAGCCATTCACGTAAGGCCTTGTTTGTTTCATCACTGATTGACATGTGAATGCTGCCTTCTCTCCTTGACCAGATCGTGCATTTCTAGAGGGCCGGTACCATATTTTAAGATATTTTCATATTTTCCTCCAGGTCAGAACATAGGGTTATGTGCCTTCCTTGATCACCCTATTTAAAACTCCAAATGAATCACCGTTAGCAGTCCAACAAAATAAATGTTATATTTATTTAATAAATATAACTTATTATATTTATTAAATTTATAAATAAATTAAATTAAATTATTTATTTAATAAATATAACATTTATTTTGTTGGATGGCTAACAAATATATAAATATATTTATATAACATAAATATATATATTATATATAAATATATAAATATAACATATTTATATATTATTATATATTTATATAGTAAGTTATATAATATAACTTAACTTAATATAACTTAACCTAATATAATATAAATTTATATAATAAGTTATATAATAAGTTATATAATATAACTTATTATATTTATTAAATATATATTTATTAAATTTATTATTATAAATTTATTAAATTTATAAATAAATTAAATTAATTTATTTATTTAATAAATATAACATTTATTTTGTTGGATGGCTAACAAATATATAAATATATATAACATAAATATATATTATATATAAATATAAATAATATATATAAATATATAAATATTTATTATATATATTATATATATATAAATATATAAATATAACATTAATATCTGACCCCCATCAAATCTTAGTCTAGAAAACAGGTATTTCACCTGCTTTGTTCACTGACATTTTTTCTAGCATTTAGAACAGCGCCTGGCATATAATGAGTATTCAATAAATATGTACTAATTAATGGATGAATTAAGGGATGAATAATGTGAAAAACAAATTATACTCCTGTATTTATGGAAAGATTATCTTTTTCCATTTTAACTCTTCAATGAGTATTTTATGTATTGCTCCTTATGAATTTCGGAAGAGTTTCTTTAGGCTCTCAAACCTATTTTATTTCTTTACTACTAGCTCAGGAAACCCTAAGATAGAGAATAACTACCAGTACTTAACTGGGTTTTCCCTATACACCAGTAACTATTTATATTCTCATTTAATCAATACTCCTCTCCCTCGGGCATCTGGGTGGCTCAGTGGGTTAAAGCCTCTGCCTTCGGCTCAGGTCATGGTCTCAGGGTCCTGGGATCAAGCTGAGCATTGGGCTCTCTGCTCAGCAGGGAGCCTGCTTCCCCCTCTTTCTCTGCCTGCCTCTCTACCTACTTGTGGTCTCTGTCAAATAAATAAAATCTTGAAAAAAAAATACTCCTCTCCCTTGTTGATACTGTTAAAACCATCATTTCACTGGTGAGGATCTGAATCTTCTAGAAGGTAAATAACTTGCCTGGTTCTCATAGCTAGTAAATGGTGAAATCAGGACTTGAACCCAGGCCTTTCTGATTAATGACCACTCTGCTTTCCTGCCTTAATAGAATCCAGGCTTCCAGGATAATCCTTGAGCTTCCTCCCCTAAGATCTTCCAGTCCTGGCCAGCCCAGCCTAGCCCTTCCCAGGATGAGAGACCACATCTTGGGGCTGCCAGGAAGTGTTGAAAGACACAGCTACTACCCAGAGAGCTAACATAGGGTAAGTGTATGGTGGGGAAAGCAATGGAAGAAACAACAGCAGCAGTAGCAGTTCCTGATCACCAGGTTTCTAACTTAGATGCTGATGGACAATTTTAGCTGCACCATGAACATTAACCAAAATGGAAATGACTACGGATAAAGCAGGTTTTGGGCAGAGAGAGGAATTAAGTTTGGGTCCTCTTACATTTGAGATATCTGTTCAATACTCAAGGGTAGATGTTGTGTACACAGTAGGATCCACAAGTCTGAAGTTCAAGCAAAAGGGCTAGAGATCTTAATTTGTGAGTCAACAGCACCATGGAACCCTGTCTAATGCAAATGCCACGGGACAACCAGATGTGCTTCTAGGCCGGCAGAGCCCCAGTCCTGAAGATTGTGTCAAATGTTTTAGAAAGGTTGATGAGTGCCATGTAGAGACTTCATTGTTCCCTGTGTTGCTGCAGCGGGTGCATTATGAAGCTTAAATTTGCCATATTCCTTCTCAGTGGGGTCTCAGTCGGCGACTGTATGTATGTGTGTGTGTGTGTGTGTGTGCAATCATTTGCAATTGTTCAGGGATTGAAATGGTTCATTCTAGAGATTGCCTCTGGGACTCCCTTTTCCTTGGACTTTCATGGCTGACCAAGGCACTTGTAAACAGACACATTCTTTTTGGATATGTTAAAACTATAATCCAGGCCTGGGATACAACTCCACTCTTTTCAGTGATTCTGTGTTTTTCTGATCTGAAGCACAGACCCCAATTTCATACTGTGGTTGGCGGGCCCTCTGATTTCCTTTCCTTTAATATTCTGGGCATAACATACAACACCTTCATTAACTGCTCAGTCAGTATGCATCCCATCCCTGCCCCAGTCGTGAAGACAGAAATTACAGAGAGAGAGGGGGAAGGGGCTCAAGAAAGCACAGCCAGAGCTCAGAGATGTCAACATAGGGTATCTGAAAAATACTGACAGAGGCATAAAAAGATTTTTTAGCAACACTGAGAACCCAGCTGAGGTTGGAAATCATAAATTTGTTCTGGAACCAGTTAGCCTGGATGTGGAATTTTCTCTAGCTGAATTCCCACAGAGAAGACAAATAGTAGGGCCACTTCAGGGTTGGGATATGGCTTGACAGGTGCATACGGAGAGCAAGTGATAAGTCACTGATGAGAATGTAGCTAGTGGGTCCCAGGCTGGAGAAGGGAGGGCAGAAGGCAACAAAAAAACTGACACCGGGGAGGGGTGGGGGGCTGGATGGCTCAGTGGTTTAAAGCCTCTGCCTTCAGCTCAGGTCATGATCCCAGGGTCCTGGGATCGAGCTCTCTGCTCAGCAGGGAGCCTGCTTCCTCCTCTCTCTCTCTCTTCCTGCCTCTCTGCCTACTTGTAATCTCTATATGTGAAATAAAGAAATAAAATTAAGTAAATAAATAAAATATAAATAAATAAAATAAAATAAATAAAAAATCTTTAAGAAAAAAGAAAAACTGATACCCAGAGTGTCCCAGCTCCGAAAGGCTGTGGGTGAACCCTCGAGGATCTCAAGGGTACAGAGCATGGAGGACACCTAGGAAAGGCGAGTCTAGGACAAAGGAGACTCCTCTGGCTGGACACTCCTATGCCAGGTCTGACTCAATCCCTCAACTGCCACACCACCTTTCTCAAGCAAGACAGTGCCTTCCTACAGAATCTGCCTTGGTGTTGATACCATACCCTGCCCCTCAGAGATCCCCAGATATCAGGGCTACATGAAACTTCAGTTTCTCAGAAACAACACAACCTGTCCACGAGAATCTCTCTGGTTTCATCTTTTATTAAAATGACACTGGGGTACCTCAGAGCATCAAAGCCATAGCTGAAGAATTAAGTCTCAAGAGAGCAGGAACCAGGAAAGCTTCGACCTCAGGGACTAGAACAGGACTCGGACACCATCAGGACCCCTTACCCTCTCTTTAGCTTCCTTCTCACCCTTGCTCCTTCTTTCCCTCTTGAAACTTAAGAGCTTAGACTCTGGAACCAGATACCTAGCATTCTAATCCTAGCTTGGCTCTCCCATTTACCAGCTGAATGATCTGGAGAAATTTATTTATCCTTTCTGTGCCTCAGTTTCCTTGTGGAGATAATAATAGATCCTACCTCATGCAGCTGTTGCAATCATAAATAATTTGATACTTGTATAGCACAGGGAAGAGTCCCTGGCTCCTTGGGCTCTGTCTCATCAAGAGAAGAGTTTGGACCCAAAGGTGTTAATCAGCAATTTGCCTTCAAGGTTAAATGTAATAAACTGGGGTCACATTCAGGCCACCAATGGGATCCACAGGAATCACCCTCATCAACGGGGTGGAGAGGCAGCAGGGGCTGTGGCCCTACTCACAGTCAGACAGGAGACCTGTCATTTTGTTAGGAGTAGGGTAATCTATTCCAAACCTTGGTCTTTACTCTCGGACTCTACGCTTGCTCCCCTTGGTCGTCAGTAGGTAAACATACCTACTATGTCAGGGGAACTGGACATCTTTCCCTCTGCTCTCTACCCCCATCTGTCTCTTGTCTGGCCCCTTCCCACCAGCACTGGAATGAGCTCAGGTCTCTAATCTAGAGACAAACACATCTTCCTAGACTCCCCCTTCCTTAGGTCCCCACTTCCCTTCCCAGCTCACTTTACTCCACTTCCTCCCTCCTTTTCTCAACTCTCTGTTCTTTAGCTCTCACTCTCACTTCTCCCCAGGTGCCAAATTCCTGGGCCTCTGCTGCCTTGGACATCACTGCTACCCCTACTTTAAACTCTCTCCTCCCTGGATTTCCATAGTAACACTCTCTCCAGTACATCCCTAGCCTCTCCAACCACTCCTTCTCCATGTCCTTTGAATGTTCCTCCCTCTTTGTCCACCCATCCTTGAACAACCCATTTTCCCCTAGGTTCCATCCCCTCTTCACCTTGAAGCCTCCTTGGGCAACTTTATCTACTGTTAAGGTTTTGATCACGCTATGCAAGCTAATGATTCTCAAATCTATATCCATCGGCTTAGTCCTCTCTTCTGAGTGTCAGATTATCCATCCATCCAACAGCCCAGGCATCATCTTCACTGGGATCCCCTTGAAATAATAACAACTCAGCATGTGGGTTTAGGAGACAGCTCTTAAGGACAATAATGGAGAATAGTTAAAGACACTAGAGGTGTCTGATCCACAGGGACAACTCAGATGGACTGTGGTGGTAAATGGGGCCATGGTGGCTAACTGGGAAAGATAACCTGGAGATAACCTGGATGGACCCCAAGGGGTCAAATGCAGACCAATGATTAGAAAATTGGAGAAGACAGATCTCAGCTGAACCAAAAAAAAAAAAGACCCTTTGGAAGTCAGAGTGGCTCAAAAGTAGACTCAGCTGCCTTAGAAGGTTTTGAGACCTTGGTTACTTAAAGCATTCAAGCACCAGGCTTTAAATTCCTTCCGACTGCAAGATTCTATGAGAAAGCAAAACAGAGCTTATGAAGACTTGACCAAATGCACTAAAACCTGGTCCTACTGGTTCTGGCACCAAATGGACGTTGGTTTACTGGCTGGAGTCCCCAGTCACGTGAAATGGAAATAACAGCAGAGACAATTTAGGAGAGCTGAAGGGCAGAAGAAATTGAATAAACTCTCAAGTGGGGAAGAACTGATAGTCAAAGAATCTCACTGCAACCTGACTCTCTTGGAGGTATTTGCACTTGGTTCTATTTTTATGCAACTACTCAGTTGATGTGGAGTCTACATTACCCATACTGCACTGGGACCTCTGAATTAAAGTTCTGTTTCAACAAACCTAACCAGGTATTGTTTGAGGCAGGAGCCCTGAATCTGGATGGAACCTAAAGGCCTGACCTGACCTTGGAAGCACTTTTGTGCCTGAGTCTACAGATCTCTCTTGTCTTCTGTGTGAAAGATGGAAGACTTGAACTACTGTGGGAAAAAGAATGGTTCCCACTTGCAGCCAGCTCCATGTACCTTCCCACAATAAGACAAGACCCCAGCTCTAGGACGCCTCCCTCCCTGCCCATCCCTGGATCATCTCATCCCATAGCGTATAGTGTACTTGTGCCTTCTTGCTTACTGGCTTCTCACAACCTCTGTCTCCCTAGAGGTGCAGGCTGGAGTGAGGCCAAGGAAGAGAAGGGGCTGGCCAGAAGCTGGCATTTTCCATTTGTGCCCTGGATCCTGCAAATCCAAGATTTGGATAGATATGTAGGAGAAGGAGTTTCAGTCTCTGGCCCCGAGGAACATCAGGGACATAGAAAACCAGGCTTAAAAGGGGTGGCCTGGGTGGCTCAGTGGGTTAAAGCTTCTGCCTTCAGCTTGGGTCATGATCCCGGGGTCTTGGGATAGAGCCCCACATTGGGCTCTCTGCTCAGTTGGGAGCCTGCTTCCTCCTCTCTCTCTGCCTGTCTCTCTGCCTGCTTGTGATCTCTCTCTCTCTGTCAAATAAATAAATAAAATCAAAAAAAAAGAAGAAGAAGAAGAAGAAGAAGAAAACCAGGTTTTAAGGTAGGACTTGAACTGATATTGTTTCTTTTTTCTCTTTTAAGCCTGGATTCTAGAGCCAGCGTGCTCCTCTCCACTCCTTCTGCAAGACCACATCTCCCAGGCAGGAGACTCCAAAGTTCTGCCTCCTCAAAATGCTCTCCAGCCCAGCAAGTCCTCAATCTGCCATCTGAGTCCCATCCCAGGAGAGGAGGGGGCAGTAAAAGGGTGCTGTCTCACTGCTCTGTGCCTCCATGTCTATGTCTGTCCAGTAGAAATCATCACAACTACCTCTCATGTCCCACAGAATCCCTTTGAGGATAAAATTAGACTTGACCACCTGATTGCCCAATATCCAAGGTTATTCTGAGCAATAGCCTCTCAAAGAGAAGTTCAGGGAAGAGCTAATTTGGGGTGAGAGACACTGATACACCAGAATATGCATCACACACTGGATGTGCCAAGTTTCTAAACCGAGTCTGGTTCCCCATGTTACCAAGCACGCCTCAGAACTAATGGCCCTCAACTGACTCCAACCAGTATTTACTCAGAAGACAGAACATAATTTAATATTAATCCATGCAGAATATAATCTGGGAAGACAGATTCCCAGCAAAGAGTAATTCTAACTATGGGGGAATCAGCATACTTCTACTCTACTGATGGGATTGAAAAATGACACAGCCCAGTGGAAGGCAATTTGACAACATCCATCAAAACTCCATCTGTGGTTATCTTCTGACCTCACAAAGGCACTGCTGGGCACTTATCCCACAGATACACCCAACATTCCTACAAAGGACATCAATTTAAGGTTAGTTATGGCAGTCACAGGTTGTAAAAGCAAAAGACCAGAAATCATTCAGGGGTCTATAAACAGTAACCTGTTAAATATACCCTGGTACATCCTTACTTGCAATTTGTTAAGAACAGAACACAGAAACTTTCTGTGCATTGCTGTGGAAAGATTGCCTCTATAGACTGTGTTAGAAAGAGTGGGAAACAAGAATGTGTTTCAATATTTTTATTACAAGATTTGCTTGTATTTTCACAGAGAGACCCTAGAAGGATTATATAGGAAATTAATAACACAAGTGGGAGGGAGGCTTTTCAATGTACAATTTTTGTATTGTTTTTATTTTTAAAACATGCTATACTTTTAACTTGGCAAAAAAGAAATTAATAAAGGAAAGAAGAGACCCTCTAGAATGCATTCCAGAAGGGCAAGAGGAACCAGACTGGGCAGCAGAAGAGCACACTTGATCCTGGCAGGGCCTCTGGTGGCCCTGAGTTTCTCAAGCTGAAAGACAAGAGGGGTGGCCCTGTCTGCGGCCTGCCACCCAGCCTCACTATTCTTTAAATAAGAGCCTTCCTGGGATCGTGCCCTGGTTTACATCACGGCTACCTTCTGTGCCCTTTCTCTTGGACAGACAAGTGCAAGTTGACTGAGTGTGTTCAGCACCACTTTCCAGAGAACGCCCAGACTCCTACCATCCCTATTCAGTTATTCCTCATTCTTGCATTGTATCTATCCATTGGCCGTGCCCCTTTACTGCTATCTTAGGCTTTATTCAAAGGCTTTTAAATTTATACTTTAACCTGGTTGAATCCTTTTACAAAGCAATTTGGTCATATAAAAGTTAAATCATAAAAGTTTAATCCAGCATCCTGTTCCTTGGGTAATTACCTTCAAAGTGACAAAGTCCAGTTCTCATTCATTCATTTGGAGTTATTTCAGTTAAGCGTCGTGGGAATGTGGGTGCAGGGGTAACAGAAGACTGGAGGCATGGGATATGGAAGCTGAGATGAGCTGGGTTGCTCTGCTGCATCACAAGACAGAGGGCAAGAGGCACCAGGGAAGGCAGTGGCTGTGCCTGGGGCTTTTCCATGAGACATGGACAGAAGCCCTGTGAGCTGAGCACTGAGGACTGTCCAGGGAGATGCACAGCATGAGAGGATGCAGAGAGGGGTGGGCTGGAGGCTAACAAGGGCTAGAGGAGCTCTATGACTGTAAGGCACCAGCTCAAGTTTGGGTCTGGGCACAGCTACAGAGGCGTGGCTCAACTGTCCCATCTGGCCCAGTGCCTGGCAGTGGTGTAGACAGTATTGGTATAGCCCACTGGGAAGCCCAGAGAAGCCAGCACCTGTGTCTTCTTATTTTTCTTGAAAAACCATTTTTGTCCCAGGGTCACCTGGGTGGCTCAGTTAAGTGCCGATTCCTGTTTTTGGCTCTGGTCATGATCTCAGGGTCTTGAGATCAACCCCTCCACATGGGGCTCCAGGCTCAGCGTAGTCTGCTCAAGATTCTCTCTCCCTTCCCCTCACTCTGCCCCTCCCTCCCATCTACCCCCATGCACTCTCCTCTTTCTCTCTCTCAAATAAATAAAGTCTTTAGAAAAAAAAATTTATCCAAAAACTTAAAATTTCTGAATTAAAAAAATCCATCCCATCATCCAAACATGAATCCTTTCATTTCTCTGTGTTTACGTTCAGTTCCTAACTGTAAGAACTTACTTTTCCAGAAGTGGAATAGTTGTGTAGGCAAACTTCCAAGTTTTTATTTAACATTACTTTATAAGCCCGCTGTCTCAAAGTCTTTATAATAGTTATATTAATGATTGAATTATATTCCATTGCAAAGACACACTCTGGTTTAGTTCACCATTTCCCTATTATCATGGAGTTCCTTGTACTTTTAGCTTCCCTATCCTTAAAATTTGTCCTTACATTGAATTCTGAGCAGGGGGATAACTAGGTTAAAGGATATGAACACATTGGATATCTTTATTACTTTCTTACTTTTTTCCCTCTCCTGACTTTACCCTGTCTCCTCTCCTGGAGTTTACTAATTCAATCAGGCAGATTATCTCATTGTGTCTGTCCACACCTCTAGCTCAGTATTTGGGGTGGAGGCATTGTTTTCTTACATACTTGAATAAGCTTTTTTAAACTTGAGTTTAAGTTACCATGGCTACTGTTTTTATTTAAGAAGGAATGCTTATTCATTATAAAACTCAGATGTCTTTTATAAATTTTTGTATAATCTAGCACATTTTTCTCATTTATCTAAATTCTTTTTTAAATTTTCTATTATTATCAATCTTTTTCTTTATCATTTTTTTCTGTAGCTTCAATTCTTATAAAGTTATTCTCCGTCATAGAAATGAGGGCTCTACCCTTTGTTAGGTTTTCCATGACTTGATTTAGATGTTTAATAAGCTGTTAGGCCTGGAGTTTACTTTAGTGTGTGGTGTGAGGACCCTGGGAAAGAGCAGAACCCAATCTTGATTAACTGTATTTATCTTATAACTACTTTCTAATGTATACAGTCCCACTTCTGGGAAGTCATTTCGGCAAATTATCTGGCAGGAGGAGTTATTTTTAGGCTAACCAGTCAGCTAACACATTACTTTACAAGACCAGGCTTCCATTTGTCCCGCTCTGAGTCCTGATTTACCCTTCTGTATTTCCTACAGCAACTCGTCTCGTGCCTTCCATGTGGCAGTTGTTAATCCAACCTGATTTGATAGCAGAATGAAACAAGCAGCCCAGAGCTGTTGTCTAAAAGAATCATCCAGAAGCTGAAGGGTGCCATTTTTAACCAGGAGGACCTGTCCCCAACATTCAGTCTTTCCCAGGGTCTTATTAGAGATCGAATGGGAATGCCAGCAAAGAAGGGCAGAGGGGCACGGCTAACAGGGCAGGACCGTGGAGCAGACACCCTTGACTTAAAATTCTGCATCTACCACTTCCTACCTAGCAGGGGTTCTTGAGCAAACTGAGGTCTGGGTTCCTCAACTGTAAATAGAATACAAAGAGCTGCTGGTATGGCCAAAGTAAGGGTCAGCAATAAGACTCAGCACTCAGCCTGGTGCCTGGCCCCAGGAAAGAGCTCCATGTGTGGCCAACGTTATCTTCTTCCCGGCTTCCCTTATGCCCTGGACAATCGAAGTGCATAACCCTTGAGGCTGAAGGGTGTGCACGGTGATGAGAAGGCGTGGGTATCCAGAAGGAAGCCGGAAAGGATCCAGCCAGCACTTGCCCGGTGGGGGAGACACACACGCGGGTGCAGTAGTCCCAGTCCCGACTGGTTTTACCATGGATGTTTTGTCAAATGCGGGAGTAGATCGTTGCCCAGTTATCTAAGCTCTGGTTATCTGAGTCAGAGTTTATCTGCCTACTTATCTCTCTCTAAAACGCTGAAGGCTTCCCAATTCATTCTTACACACACAGCAGTCCTATTTCTGAGAACTCTTTTAAAGTGTACCCACACATCTATGAAATCGCATATTCAAGAGGCTCCCCGCCAACATAAAAGACTGGAAAGACCCCACGTGGTGATGACTAGGCAGCTCGTTGAATAAACTGTGGCAAAAGCCACCACAGAACACCCCGTACCTGTGACAAAACAGTGAGGAAATGAGCAGGTTGTAAAAGAGTAAAAGAGCCCTTCAGTAAAGAGGGCGTCAAGCATGCCGCCTCTTCCACAAGATTTCCAAAAGCAGCAACGTCCTCTTCCCAGGCTGCAAAGTCACCGACACAGGCAGACTCAACATCAGAACATGAACAGGTTAAAGGAGAAAAACTACACCATCACCTGGACGGACACTAGAGACACGTTTCGCCAAACTTAACCACCATCCTGCAGGTCTTAAAAGAAAAATAGAAAACCCGGTTAGGCTTTAAGATAGAGATGGAGACTCCATTCAGACTACAAACGGATTAGAAACCAACAGGAAGCATGAAAAGCAATGGTGAAATCCTCAAGGCCCTGCTACTAAAATTAGGTTCAAGTCAAGAATGAGCTCAATCTGGGCTTGTTCTGGAAATTCTAGCCAATGTGCTGAAAGAAGAAAAAGAAGGAAGAAACAAATTTATCACTATTTTCAGCTGATATGATGCTAAGCAACAGAAGACTAGTTAAAATAAGAAAATAAGTTGAATGAATGCTATGTTGCTACCAAAGATGATAGAACCATATCTATTATTATGGAGGTTCCAAGTGAGAGTTACCAAATAGATGAAACAGGTTATAAAACAGAATTAGACTATGATTTAATTTTAAAAATGAATATGCATAAGCCTATGTTGAATATATACATAGAGAAAAGTCTGAAAGGAAATTCATCAAAATATATTTAGAGATCATATCTGTGGCTTACAGGGTTTCAGGTAATTCTTATATTTCTTATGTAAAACACTTTTCAGTATTTTGTTAATGTTTTATAGTAAGCATATTTATATTACCAAAAAAAAAAAAAAACAATTAATCTTTTTGCCCAGAAACACATGGACATCGGAGTGCATGGAAACTCATTTCAAGGTCATTGGGATGAGCATGTGTTTCTCCTAAAGTGGTCAGTGTTAGTGACTTAGGGCAATTCCCAACTCACCCTCATCTCCCACAAAGCCCAGATTGATCCACTCTGTCTGGTCCTTTCCTCTCTGAAGGGGATCCCCAGACCTGTATGTTCCAAAAAGCCTAGGATGACCTGATTCCCCCAGCTGACCATGGCCCCTGGCCTTAGCACCTACAGCCGGTTCTAGCCCCATCCTAGCTGTTTGCAAAGATTCCCAGCCTTCTGCAGACTGCCCATTTTGCCCAAAGGGGACTCTTCCTTGCAGCCATCCAGCAAAGGCTTTTGTCTCCCCTGTGGGTCATTGAGAAATCATCTGGCAGCCTCTAGCCTCCATATGCCAGACTTCTCTGCCCCACTACTGGGTTGAAGGTCATGCACAGAGCATGCCAGGTCCAGTAACCTCATCCTGGATCTTCTGAAGACCTCAAATATCTCTCACCTGTTCCCCTTCCCAGGGCCCCACCCCACTGCACTTCAGACAGCTTGACTGGGTCCATTCTGCTACCTCACTCCTATTGGCTAAAATTTTGTGTCTAACCCCTGCACCTGCCATCACCCACCTGTTAGAAGGCAATTGCCTGGTAGAGGTTGCTGCTACATGTGGTACATCCAGTTCTCATGCTGATTCTCTACTCTGTACCCTGGAGGCTCTAAGAAGGCCTTGATTGGGTCTCAGTACCTGCTAGGAAGAGAATGAGATTTGCTACCTCCCTGTTTCAACTTGAGTCATAATCTAGCAGGCCCTCTCTGCAGCCTCTTCTGCCTCATACTCATCTCACAGCCCCCCAACTTCCCTCCTGGCCCAGAACCCACCACACCATCAGAGGACCGTCAGGCCAGCTCCATAAGGCTGGACATCCTTGCCCTAGCCTGGAGCATTCTCTTCCAATTGCCACAGTACTAGAGTGAGTGATGGAGAGAGTGAGTGACTCAGTAGACTGAAATCAAGGCTGGCCTTGATTATACTGGGACTTGAAAAGAGACTGGCATCATTGTTCCTCAACTCTCCAGAACCAACTCCCTATCAGTATCTCCGTCCCATAATTCAGATACAAACCAGGAAGTAAATGCACGAATTACAAATGCCTTCATATAGATTGGCTTTGAACCTGACAGACGTTACATTATACTCATTTCTACCTGGCTTGGTTATTTGATTTCTAACTCCAGAACATTTGAAGAAAAGCAAAGGAGGAAAGGGAAACGCAGCAGGAATCTGGAAGTGACAGCCTGAGAACGATCACATTCCCAGATCACGAAAGTGCAAGATCTCAGAAGGAGCAGCACGTGGCCCCACGCTCCTGACACTACCATAGAGCACAGCGCCAAAGTTTATCATGCTAACCCCAAGTCAGTGCAGGCCTGGCTCATATTCAGCATGCTCCCAAAGCTGCCTAGGTGTTTGCAAAGAGCTCCCAGATTCTGAAGGCTGCCCTTCAGAAGGCTTGCCCAAAGGTGAGAGGGCGTCCCTTTGTACAGCCACACTGCACAAGCGGTGCATCATCATTTGAATGGCAGTTCTCAGAAAGTGAACCCAAATGTATTTTTATTGTTAATACATTTATATGCTAATAAATATAAACCACAAATAGTGTTTTCTTGCTGCATATGTGCTAATTTCTAGAACTAGCCAATGGAGGGGGAAAGAAGGCTCAACCAGTGAACTGTTAATGACTTAATTTCCTGGTTAACTTCACTTTCCTCTCCTGTAAAATGGAGTATATAATAGCTGCCTGTGTATTTCAAATTACTATGGAGATAGGCTGGCTACGCAAAAGGAACAAGAAGTATGTTTTAGTTTAGTAATTCCTCTTATCTAGATTGAGTCATGGATCAAAATTACAAGAGGAAGGAAAATTACAAGTACATAGTACTTGAAGGCTAGAGATTAGGTGTATCTCGCAGACAGATAATTGACTTAGAATTGGGCATAGGTCGGAGGACTTCCCGCCACCATTAGCAATGTGCCATTCTCTGGGAAAGGGCGACGCCTACTGCATGCTTCTGTACTGCAACTGACCTGGAAAACCAGGAGGCTTGAAACCTAACGACTTTCATACAATTTTAGGCAGGTGCGAGATACCACCACAAAAATAAAAATTAAAAATGGTCATACAGCATTGTCCTTTTAAAAATGCCAATTTTCCTGGGGCGCCTGGGTGGCTCAGTGGGTTAAGCTTAGGACATGGCTTAGGTCATGATCCCAGGATCCTGGGATCCAGCCCGGCATCGGGCTCTCTGCTCAGCAGGGAGCCTGCTTCCCCCTCTCTCTCTGCCTGCCTCTCTGCCTACTTGTGATCTCTGTCTGCCAAATAAATAAATAAAATCTTTTTTAAAAATGCCAATTTTCCTTCACTTAGGGACGCCTGGTGGCTCAGTGGGTTGGGCCTCTGCCTTCAGCTCAGGTCATGATCTCAGGGTCCTGGAATACAGTCCCCCATCAGGCTCTCTGCTCAGTCGGGAGCCTGCTTCCCCTCTCACTCTCTGCCCATCTCTCTGCCTGCTTGTGATCTCTCTCTCTGTGTCAAATAAATAAAAATCTTTTTTAAAAATAACAATTTTCCTTCATTTAAAAATAACTTCTATTTTTCATATTCAAATGCAATGCATATTCATTGTAGAAAATGAAGATCATCCAATAGCACCATTCTCAACCCTTAATCAACCACAGCCGCTATTGTCAACATTGTTCTCTCTTCAGTCTTCCCTCCCTTTTTCTTCTTCCTGTTCTTTCTCTTTCTCTCTCTCTCCACCCGTGCATATTGTAAAAACAAAGCCAAATTTTAAAAAATCATTCCTCATCTGAGATAACCACTGCTAACAGCTTGGTGTGTATTGTTATGCACATTTTTATGACAGTGGAGATGCATATCTACCACAAACCAAATGGGGTCTACTGGCTGTCCTTCAGACCCAAGACCATCAGGAACTTGCCTGCACTTGAACTTCTCAGTCTGCAGTAAGGGAGAACACACACCATGGGAACTGCAGCCAGTCAGTAAGAGGCTGTTAGGATTTATAGCCCTTAGGATGGAGCAAGGTGATTTGCAGGAGGGTTTAAGGAAGCTGGGCTCTGCTCTGGATTGGACGTTGCCAGGAAGCAGGGTAATTCTATGATGGCTACCTTAATTAATGTCACCCAGGAGGGGCAACCAGGGCAAGGCTGAAGCTGGCAAAGAACTGGTAAAGGAACAGCAGTCCCGACTATTAGCCAGGACAGGTGGATGCTTGGTCGTGTTTGTGCTTTGGACAAGGCTCCTGTGTAGTCTGTGTGCAGACATGACTACGAGCGGTCTTGTTTTTATCTGCTCTGTGACGTCACAGCGTGGCCTTATCTGCTCTCTCTGTGCTCTGACACAGAACTCCAGAGCCTCACGGTGCTGCCAGGCCAGCTCTCAGCTGTTAGAGCTGCTCTCTTCCCTCTCAGGGTTGTCTCTTCTCTTCACCTAACAACCTTGTGGACATTTCTTCCAAGTCAAGATTGAGTCTTATGTAACCAAATTTCTCTTGTTAAATAGATGTTTTCTGATATTTTAGGCATACAATACTAAAATGAAATCCTTCAGAAATATATCTTGGCACACAGTATACTGTTATTTCCTTTAATTTTTAGACGTGTAATTACTGGGTCAAGTGATGTATACATTTTAAGGTTTTTAGTAAAATCTCACCAGAATGCCTTCCACAGAGCATGAACTAATTTCACTTTCAATAGGCTAGGACAGAATACTCCCTTGCCCACCCCCAAACCCTCATCAGCACAAAGCCACGCAAGTATCATCAATCTTTTTTTCTTAATCTTAGCGAGTTTTGTAGACTGAGGCACATCTTGTTTTTAAATTTCTGTTGTGTAAAATTGGACACCTGACAAGGACCAACTGTGGTATATGGATCTCACTGGACTCTACTGCACTGGACTGTGTCTGTAGCTCCGAGGCAGTCCAGTTAGGGGGCACAGAGCCTTCTGCTGGTTTCTCAAGTCTGTTTCTCAGGCTACCAGTTAAGAAGAGATGTATACAGAAAGGGGCATCTTGGGGTTCCTCCAGATTTGGAACACATTTTGACAGCAGTGTTTTTCAAAGTGTGTTGTTACCTCCTTTCTTGTCTGCCTCCCCACTGAATTAGGAGCATCAAAGGGACAGGGACTGTGTCTTCATCACTTTCATCCATTTTTTTTAATTGTGGTAAAATCCAAATAACATAAAACTTACCATTTTAACCACCTTTAAATGGTACTAAAGAACATTCATATTGTCCTTAACCATGGGCATCATCCATCTCCAGAACTCTTTTCACCTTATAAAACTGAAACTCTCTCACCATTAAACAATCCCCCACATCGTCCTCACCCCTGGCCCCTGATCACCACCACTCTAGTTTCTGTCACTATGATTGCAACTACTCTAAGTACCTCATAGAAGTGGAGTCATACAGTATTTGTCTGTTTATGACTAGCTTCCTTCGCTTCTCATCTTCACGTCTATCCATGCTGTAGAATGTGCTAGAAGCTCCTAAAGTACTGTAAGAAAGAAACATGCTGTTTTAAGCCACTGAGAGTATTCAGTTGTTATTGCATCGTAACAAAGCCTGTCCGGACTAGAACAGCAGTAAATGCCCCCAAAGAATACGAACTTCTCTAGCAAAGCACCCAATGGCAGTTTGTCATAAACCTTTGTAGAAGTAGCATATGGAGATGGGATTGGGAGGGAGACAAACCATAAGTGACTCTTAATCTCACAAAACAAACTGAGGGTTGTTGGGGGGAGGGGGTTTGAGAGAGGGGGCTGGGGTTATGGACATTGGGGAGAGTATGTGCTATGGTGAGTGCTGTGAAGTGTGTAAACCTGGGGATTCACAGACCTGTACCCCTGGGGATAAAAACATATTATATGTTTATAAAAGATAAATAATTAATAAATTTTTAAAAATTGGTTTACTTTAAAAAAGAAGAAGAAGAAGAAGTAGCATGTGGACATCTTGGTTTCTGAGCTAGGACTCCATAGGTTCGTGTGCCTTCTTTTGAGGACATTTACCCGGGAAGTGCAAGGTGATCACAACTTAAGATGAGCGACAAAACCACAAAATACCTAAATCTAGTACACTGGGTGGTGATGGGTTTTGAGACTGACAAAAGACTGACTTGGTGGATATCTGTAAGGAGAAGCTACGTTAGGGCGAATGGCTACTTGCAAAGGGTTAGAGGAAGGTCCTCCTTCTTCACTTCAGACCCCTTCAGCGCTTACTCAGCAGCACCCGCCCCCCTCCCGGCCCTTCTCCTCTCTCACCCTCTCAGGCCAGTTCATAATGCCGCACTCTGCTCTCTGCCAATTTTAGAAACGCTATTAGTTACAGCGGGCGTGAATTTTTCTCCACAAACCCACAGGTACAAAAAAGATTACTTATTTCCATAAATCATATTAACTGGTTCTCAGCCCCAATTCTCTTTTGGGGGAAAATATTCTATTTCAGCCGTCTTGGGGGTGGCATCCTCCTCTCTAGAACTGAACGCAAATTCAGGGAACTTAGTGCAGCTCCAGGTAAAGGCAAGGAGAGATCTGGTTCCTATGATCAGTGATGAAAAGTTCATTGTCTGGGCTGAGAGAGACAAAAGGTAGGTGGCTCCATCCTTCTATACTAAATATGGGGACACTTGCCCATAACCTCAAGGTTGTGACTGCTTCCAACATCCCCCAGAGCTTGTGGAGAAGCTGCAGGGAAACAGGGGGCAGGTCTAAGTCACTAAAAGAATAAAACAGCCATCCCCACCCTCACCTCAGGGAAGGGCCACTCCTGCTTCCTCGCTTCTTCCAGGGAAAGGAACAGGAGCTCACCCATCACACACAATGACGTGTCTTGAAAGGAGAGTGCTGGCAATGGCTGCCCAGTCTCGGCATTCTCGGGCTTGCAGGGGAGTTCCAGCAAATCCATCTGAGGCCAACTGGAAGCCCTTAGCTGACAGGAAGTACACCTCCCAAGGCCCCAGGCATGCTTTCCTCCCAAGTTCTCTGCTGAAGCCTCTACCACACCGGCCTAATCAGCCTCCTCAATTCTTAACTGTCAGGGAGTCCCTGGAATGAACCCAGCCCTGGCAGGATTTTATTCCCGGCCTCCTCAACTCCAAAGTCCTTGCCTGAACTTGAGGGCAGCCTGTGGGTCTTTGGGGCTGGTACCAGTTGCTGGTTCCTCCTGCTCCAACAGTGACTCCAGCTGCAGGTAATGAAAGCCCTCAGCCTGTGTCGGCCAAGCCTCCGAGTCCACAAGAGGAGGGCCGACTCTGACATAAATGAGGGTTACCACATCCATGGGCAGGCAGGTCCGGGATTCACCTGTAGCCCTAAGCCCCAGGCACAGCCTGTCTAGGGAAAACCTGAGTCCCGCGGCTGGGAGTCCTTAAAAAGAGAGGCCGAGAGTTGTGGCTTGCACTAATTTCTCCACAGAGCCTGGAGTAGCCCCCTGAAGCTGATCTCTTTTCTGCACCCTTCTGACCACACCTGGCCTCACCTAACATCCTGGGGGAGCTAGATCACTCTGTGGCTTGCCCTTCCCTCCCCCAACCAGGACCTAGTGTTTTGCATCAATCCAGATGGGCCACTCTGGAACCACTAGTGCTATCTGCTAGCCACGCAAAATGCCATGTCACAGAGAGGCCTGTCCCTAGACCTCACCAAGGGTCTGCATTTAGAAACAACTGCAGAACCACGTCTTATTTCTATTGCCAGCTTCTCCATCAGTTGGAAAAGGTGATTTTTAAAAAATTTCAGCCTTGCCTCTGCTATAATCAGACCCTGGAGAGGCAATCTGTGCAGAGATGACTGAGAACCGCCAGTGGTGGCCATGACTGCCCCCCTCTGAGAGGGACATAGTAGCCAGGAGGCTCAGGACCCAGCAGAAATGGAAAGCATCCCCTTCCTGCCATCTCTCAGCCACCAGTGAACTTTCAGGACTGCTGGGGAGAGGGATGGTGCCTGAGAAAGGAAGTAAGTCAGCCTCCTGCTAGGTTAGGCCAGTGCTGGAGCTCACCTGGCTGGTAAAAGTCAGCAGCCAGCATCCCTCTCTGGTTCTTCCAGTAGGGCGGTGTGGTTAGCAGCAGACCACTGGTTAGGGACAAGCGGAGAGTCACAATCTATGGACCAGGGGCCAGAGCCAAAAACGAAGGAGAATTTAAGAGTAAGGGCCAGAAAGTGTGCCATCTTTGGAGTCTGCGGCTAAACACTAACACAAGGCCCAACCTGCCCCCTCCCCACAGCTGCTTTAATGTGTGAAGCCAGGCAGGTCTCTGGCTGCCAGAATCCTCACAACTCTCCCTGCAGAAAGCCTACACCCACCTTTAGCTCCCTTCCCCACACACAGATCCTCTCCTCCTCACACGCTGTCACAGGTGGAAGTCATGCAGCCATTACTCACACTATCTCTGTGGGGGTTGGCTTTACGCTCCTGTGCGATCACTCATGTTTGGGGAACTGAACTTCACACTAACCGAGAGCTAGCTCTTTTTCCCTTTATGCCTATTTCTCTCTTCCTCATTTTTCCTTACATTACTCATCTCATTTTCCTACAACCAGAGTCCTGTCCAAGGACCAAATGCCCCAAATCCACTGTCCTCTGGTCCCTTTCCTCCTCAGAGAGACCCCGGGCCCCTCTGACATCACCTCACCTCTCTTCCTCTCCCAGAATGGAACAAATCCATCACCTTAAGAGAACAAAGTGAGGATAAACACAAGAACACAAGACCAGTACCATATTGGACTAAGAAGGTCACTAAGCTCACACACATCTGAGGATCATAAAAACCACGGGCCCATCCTCCCAAAACCTGGACATCAGCAGCTAAGACCTGGTCAGAGATGACCTGGGACAGGAAGTCTGTGTGAGGCCACGATTCTCCTCCCGAAGAATGGGGCTTAGGTTGACTCAGGTGTCATGGTTATCACACGGTTCAGCTAGAGGATTATGGCATCAGAGGTCAATGTTTGCAATAACAACATCTACTGGTGTAGACACTGCTTTATTGTTTACATGTCTTCCCATTCAATCCTTGCAGCAACCCCGAGGTAGGTATTACTATCCCCACTTAACAGCTGAACAAACCAGTGTTCCTACATTAGATCACTTGCTGATAATCATACACGTATTAGTGGCAAAGCCACTGGTAATTCCAAACCCAAGGGGACTCTTTTGAATAGTTCACAGGTTGCTGCCAAGGAGAGTAGAGCCAAAAACTTCAACTGGGAGGGAGTGGATCATTCACTGGAGCTCGGGGCGGGGGGTGGGGTTCCTCACCAGGGGTGAACGAGGCACATACACGGGCCAAGACCAGAACCGAGCAGGAGAAGCCTAGAGCATCTGGGAGCTGTGAAGCAGGAAGAGGTCTTTATGTTTGGTAGGAGTTGATAGTATCTTCGAATACACGCAGAGCCCAGCTTCCAAGAACCGGAGAAACAAGAGGGCATCCAGCAGCTGCAAGTCCCAGGGCTGACCACAGGGAACGGGATGGTAGGGCTGGAAGAACTGCCGCTGACTGGCACTCTCTCATCTTGACCACTGGGCGGCGACCTCGAGGCATAGTCCTTTAACTTGGTTAAGGCCTTGAGAAGCTGATGAAAACCAGACCCACCCACCCCATCCCCCATAAAAATACACTCACATGTACCGACAACATTTTGCATACGATTACAGGGAGTCCACGGACCCCAGGTGGAGAACTTCTGACTTAGGGCAAGGGTGTCAACCTGAGTAAAGTCACTGATACAAACCTATTTTTATGCAACTTGTATTTCCTATGACTGTTCCCCTTTTGTTGTCCCTTAATACTTAGAAGGTTGTGAAGTCTTTTTAACGGGAGCCAAAGAGAAAGAACAGCTGTGTGTGGCAGTGGTGGCAGCCGGGAGGCAAAAACAAAGAATGATTGGGTCACGCGTACCACTGTCCCGCCCGCCCAAAAGGTCACTTTGGGAGTTTTTCCTCTACTCAAGAGAAGGGTTATAGGTGATGGGGCCCAGGTGGTGGTTTGTTTCTTTTTAGAAAGGAAAGCCATTCCTTTACTGGCTACAGGGTCTGAAGTTCTGCAGGCAATGCCTCATTCCCACCTTCCCTCACCTGCCCCCCCGGGATATACCTGAGCACTGGGTCTGACCCCCAGGGATACACCTGAGTACCAGCCCAGTCCTGCATGCACATGTGGCCAGGCCTTCCAAAACACCTGCATACTGACACTCACTTTCAAGGAAGGACAACTGGGTTGGGAGACATCTCAGGGCAGAGATTCATCTTGCAACATGGGGATCATGCACTCCCCACAGAGAATCCCATAAACTAAGAGAATGAACAAAGGAACTTAATGCACACTAGCCCCCACCGCCTCTAACGCTCTTCCTTCCAGCCAGGGCCCACCAGAAGGCAATGTCAAAGCTACGGCCCATTCCCTAACCTCAAACTAACGGGCCCAAGATAGGGAGCCAAGGCTGAAGGAGTTGCAGCGGTTCAGAGGGCAGAAGTGGGAAAAGTCCTGATTCACTGGAGACAGCAGCTCTGATCTCTCATGAGAATCAGGAGATCAAACACAGGCCTGGCCCTGAGCCCAGCCAGGCCCAGAGAGGGCAGACACAGAAGTCTAAGTGATGATGCAAAGACCAAAGAGAACTCATAGCCCATAACCATCTTCCAGGCTCAGTACCTGCAGCATCTCAATGGTTATCCCCCTCCAGTGGTCACCTGTGCACTAGCAGTCACTTGCCCTAGATGGACGTTTCATCACATGTGGCTAGAGGAGCCCCAGTAAGCCGAACGTGGGCTGGGCTTGGACAAGGATCGAGCAAGAAGGGTGGAGGGAAGCCACCAAAGCCACTGCCCCTCTTGGCCAAGGCCAGGGGCAGCCGCTCATCTTCGGGAGAAGGCGAGGGAGGGTCCTGGCTGTAACTTGTGGTCCCAGACGGGGGTGCCCCCAGATCCAAGCCCACCTTGTCTCTAGCCAGAAGCTCCCTCTGTCGCCGTCGCTGCTGACGCCGGCCAATCAGAAGAAGAGTCAATGATGCTGCAAGAACCCCCAGGAGAAAGCCGGCCAGTCCAGCACCCACTGTGTGGGCCTGACTTGGGGGACCCCGCTGGCTGCCCCACACCAAGCTATAAGCAGCCACCACACGGGCCGCGCCCCCCTCCTGACATTCACAGGCGTAAGCACCCAGGGCACCTGGGGTTACTACCACCTCCAGCCCGTCCCGCCGGGGGGGAAGTGCAGTCACCCCACCAGGCTGGTGCCACACACAGGACGCCCATGCCGAACTTGGGGAACATGGCAAGACCACGTGTGCCGCTGCAGCCACAGGAACTTCAAACACTACTGGGCGTTCTGCGGAGAGAGAGCAGAGACACGAAAGGTGGTAATGCTACTGGCTGGGCTGTAACACGGTAAATGATGGCATGGTATCAGACCCAAGAAGGGGCTGTATCAAGAGGCAGATACCCAACTGACTGAGATACAAAGGAGATGCCCAAAGACAGTAAGACCAAAAGTCACTGGCTGCCATATCTTCCAATTTTTAAAGTGGGTCCCAAATGGACAGCATTCTAGCCCCCTTCACCCACTCCACCCACATTCCCCTAAACCATACAGACCTCCCGGCTCTTTGGGACACAAAGAAGACACATCTGCCGACTCTATGTCTTGGACCAGCCTGTACAGAAGAGAACACTTGGTAAATCCAGTGCCAGCATCCCCTTCTGATTTCCTCAGTACCAGTGAACATTCAGTAACAGAATGAAATCACAGCCCCCATTCTCTCATAAATCACTCCTGAAACTATCCGTCAACATTCTCTTAATGTAAAATTTCCCCCCAATACCCCCTTGACTATTCGTGACACTTGCCAAGTCAATTCTAGACGTATTTCCAGCAGACCACAGAGAATTAAATTTGCATTAAGTCTGTTGGAAAGGTGTTTGGAGGGCACTTTTAAAAAATGCATACTAGTGTTCCATGAAATGTATTTGGGTATCTATAACCACAGGACTTCTCTGGGGAAGAAAAAAAAAAAACATAAAAACTACAGTTGACCTGTTTTCTATTAAGAAAGAAAACTTCTTTTCTATAAAAGTAAATCAAAATTCTATGAGGGTCGGGGAGATGACTTTTTGTTTCATAAAGGCTGCTCCCCTCTATGGAGGAAATTTCTCTCTCCAACACCTGCTTCAAACAACACAATCCTGGTACTTCCAGGATATGTGTGGACTGTGCCTGACAGCAAGGCAGACTGCCCACCCCGAACCCCCTGTCACTACTCCCCAGAGGGAGACCTTCCCCAAGCTATCAGTGGAGATCAAGTTCTATCTGAACACACGAAAGTCTCAAGCAAAGATAGACTCCATTTGAGTGTGAATGCCTTCCACATGAATTAAGGTCCCTGAAATGAGCTCCAAGACTGGTATAAATACATTACAGTCTTCTGGGTAAAACCAAGGTCACTTAGTTTGTCTGAGAGTTAGGAACATGGAGAGGCCATATGTGCAGCTATAGCCACAGGAACTCCACAGTTTCTTTTTCTCACTTGTATAAATTGAGGTGTAGAGGATAGAGATCATAGAAGTACCAACTCCGTGAGATGCCTGGGTGGCTCAGTCAGTTGGGTATCTGCCTCTTGATACTGGTTCAGGTCATGGTCTCAGGCTCCTAGGATGGAGCCCCACCCACCTCACCTCAGACTCTGCACTCAACAGGGCATCTGCTTCTCTCCTTCTTCCTCTCCCTTTGCCCCTCACCCCTTACATGCACTCTCTCTCTCACATAAATTTTTCAAAAATGAATTAAAAAAAAAAGAAGTACCAACTTGGTAATTTCCTGTATTACCAAGAAATAAACTAGCGTATAGACATACCTCACACCCCCCCCAAACATATATATCTTAAGGGGACCCTGAGTACACAGGATATCCAAAAACAACGAAATTCTTATTTTAATAGGTATTAAAACAATAAAGCACTTGCCTTGTTGTAGCATCTAGAAGTTCTCCCAAAAGAAACTACCAGATCAAAGTTCTTAATGAAAAACTGATTCCCAAAAAAAGTATTTACTTCTAAAATTTTGATAGCCTTGTGGTTCAGTAATATGTACAAATATACTGTAAATTAACTGGGCTTCAAAATAGGAAATCTCAAAGTCAGTTTGAAAAAAATATTTTCCAAGCAATCAATTAAAAATGTTTCATTAAAGGGAATATCACCAAAAATGTCAAAGACTTAAGAAAGACACCAATTTAAATTGATGGACATTGTCTGGATCCTAACTTAAGCAACTATCTTAAAGTATACGCTGGCTTTGAGAAAACTGGAAAATTGGAACACTGACTGGATGTCTTGTCACATTAAATTTATGGGATAATAATGATAATACGGTTTCATTTTTAATTCCATCTGTGTTAAAGATGTATACTGCCAGATTTATGGATAAAGTGATAAGATGTTCAAGATTTGCTCTACAACATCAGGGAGTGCGTGAGGGTATTGGTGAAGCAAGGTTAGGAGTTGATAGTTGTGAAGTTGAGCAACAGGTGATAGGAATTCATTGTATTATTCAAATTTTGAATGTTTGAAATCCCTTATAATAATATGTTTTTTAACAGAGTTCTTGTTGGGGGCAGGGGGCACACCTGGGCGGCTCCATCGGTTAGGCGCTGACTTCAGCTCAGGTCAGGACGCCAGGGTCCTGGGGTGAAGCCCATGGTGGGCTCTATGCTCACTGGGGCATCTGCTTGTCCTTCTACCCCTCCCTGCACTCATGCTCACACACTCTCTCTCAAATAATAAATAAAATATTAAAAAAAATTTTTTTAAAGATTTTATTTATTTGACAGAGAGAGATCACAAGTAGGCAGAGAGGCAGGCAGAGAGAGAGAGGAGGAAGCAGACTCCCCGCTGAGCAGAGAGCCCGATGCAGGACTCGATCCCAGGACCCTGAGATCACGACCTGAGCCGAAGGCAGCGGCTTAACCCACTGAGCCACCCAGGTGCCCAATATTTTAAAAATTTTAAAAAGAAAAAAACGAGAGCGAGTCCTGACCTGAGGGAGATATATACTGAAATATTTCTGATGGGTATGATGCCAGGGATTTGCTTCAATGTGACATACAATTTTAAGCTGGCTGCTGAGGGGAAAAGAGATGGTCGGATGCCCCAATGGTCGAAGGAGACCAGTGAAGAGATTGCCAGAATAATCCAGTCAAGAAGTGATGATGGCTTGGACTAGGGTGATAGCGGCAGAGAAGGAGGGGAATGGCTGCGGACTGAGGGTATGACAGATGGAGCTAGAGTCAGTACAAACTGCACGACAGCAAGGGCAGTTCTGGCTTGGATGGAGGTCCCTTTCTTACAATGATGAAAATCACAGGTAGAGCACATGAAGGAAAGAGGAAACAACAGTGTGTGCGGAGACTCGCTAAGCTCGAGTTGCCTGTGAAGCCTCCCAAGGGACTACCAAGTAGACCTCGAGGCAGGGAATCCCACAGGTCAACGAAAGACACATCAGTGGTGGTCGGCGGCACTCGGTGTTGAAGATAATGGGAATGTGACCACTTCGAGAGTGTGTGGAAGTGTAAGAGGAAGGACTGAACCCCAGGGAATACCAACATTCGGAAGTGGGATGGAAAAGGAATCTGTAAGGGAGACAGACTGGTGGGGGAGGGAGGAAATATGGGATTACGCAGGGTCACAGAAGGCAAGAGGATCGCAAGGAAGTTCGGAGGGAGCAGTCAAGAGTGCAAACACTTCTGAGAGCTCTTGTAAAGTGAAAACTGAGAAGTGTGTGGCAACCTGGAGGTCAGTCTCACAGCCAGGGCAGGTCCAGCAGAGAGGCAAGGATACGGATGAGGCAGCACCAGACAGTCAGTATGGACTGACAGATGGACACACAAGTGACACAAACAGAAACACACACACACACACACACACACACACAGGGCAGCATTAACAGATGAGGCACTTTTTTTTTTTAAGTAGCTCCACTTGGGGATGCTTGGGTCGCTCAGTCAGTTATGCATTTGACTCTTGATTTCAGCTCAGGTCATCATCTTGGCTGTGACATCCAGCCCAGCATTGGTCCTGCACTGAGTGTGGAGCCTGCTTGGGATTCTCACTGTCCCTCTCCCTCTGTACCCCAACCTCACCATCCGCCCCCACCTCCAACCCACACTCTCAAAAAAATAGAATAAAATAAAAACGAAGTAGGATCCGCACCCAACATGGGGCTTGAACTCTTCACACTGAGATTAAGAGTTGCATGCTCTACTGAGGATCCAGGTACCCAGACAGATGAGACATAGACACAAACACGTGGATGGGCAGGTGCCCTGGGACCACAGGCAAGAGACCAACGCAGCAACACTCACCCGCCATGCTCGCCAGCATGGGCCACACACGCACCCAGCCGGAGGCTCCAGGCACAGGCAGGGTCTTGGGCCAGAATGCATTCTGAGCAGCTCTGGAGACGGCCACAGTTGGTGGTGTTCACTTGTGTCACCTCGGTTCGGGAGCCCACCAGGAGCCAATTCTACAGAAAGAGAGTGAGGAAGAAGACACTGGCTCTCCCAGACCTTACGGTAACAAACTGGCTCTGGACTCAGAGGTACCCCCACCACACTCCCCCAAATCTATAACTCCCCCAAATCTATAACTCACCTGATACAATTTCATACTCTCAACTGGCTGCGGCTCTGGGAATAAGGCCAGATCCTCCAGGACGCTGAGCTGGGCTCCAATCCGCACAGCTCGGTGGAGGTGTCCATCCTCTAGGAAGCAGACAGGTGGCCAGACAGAATGACAGAACCACTCCTGTGCCTGGCAACACTAACACCTGTACGCGCAGGACCCGCTCTGTGACAGGAGCACATGTCCCCTGGGTGGGCTCCTCGCTGGGCCGTTAAACATACCTGTCCCCAGGTACAGCACATCATACTCTGTCCCTGAGAGGCTGGTCACCCTGTGCGCCACAACTCGGAGATAGGCTGTATCTGTAGTGACGAGCAGGGGATGGTCATCGGTTGGAAATACTGGCCGGTCCATGAGAGGGTGGTCCCGGATGAAGGTGAGCACACGATCAGGCAGGGAGAGCGATGAGCCAAACTGCTGTAGCTTCATGCTATTGGTGAGGCACTAGAGGAAACACAGGACAGGGACAGTTTCCCAGGGGCCAGGAAGCATCTGTGATCCCTGGTTGGGTCCTTTCTCTGTGAAGTGAAGAGACGTCCTACCCCCTCACCTCTCCAGGTCTGGGCTGGGGGACATCGTTGTCCATGACAGGCAGTCCCCTGTTGCAGTCATGTTTCAGCTCTCTGAAGGAACCATTCAGCACTATCCGAATGTCTTGGGGTTGGAAGGCACAGACAGCAGAGATGGCCGCCCCCTCCCTGTAAGAGTCACAGGTTGGAGGCAGATATTTGGAGGGAACAAGGGAACAGCAACTCACCCCTGACAAATAAGAGGAGCCATGAGAAAGGCAAAGGGAGCCATGAAGGCTGCTCCAGGGATAGCCCACCCCCTCTGAAGCAGGCAGCACAGACACTGCACCCATCCCTTATCATCCCCCACCCCGTAACTCTCCCCCACACCAGGCTCCCCTCACCACTGGGAGGAAAATATGCCGTAAAAGATGGGGGTCTCCGATCCATGCTCAGGTCGGAGAATGGCCATGTCCTGCAGGACATTGGAGGCCCGGCCATGCTCAGGGCCTGGACAGAGTAGGTCAGCCTTCAGAAAGGTCGTCCATCTGTGCTGGAGGGTCTTCCGGCCCCCAAGGTCTCCCTGGGGTGACAAGTGCATGGGAAATTCTCTTTAGAAGAACATTGTGGGAGGCATGTGGACACCAAGAGAGCCCCTATCTTCGGGGCAGACACAGACAGATGGGAAGACAGATGCACAGAAAAGCAAGGATGGAGGTACAGAGTACTATAGGAGATAAGGAGATCCAGGGTTGGATGGGGTCACAGTAACAACAGCGGTGACTGAGTTCGTTGTGCACTTATGAAATACTGCCCTGTAAGCTTTCCATAAGCCACCTCATTAGGTCCTCAAAACAACCCTTATAGCTAGAGGTCATTACTATCCTCATCTCACAGGGGAGGTTCAAAGACGCTAAAGGAGCTGCCCAGAGTCACAGAGGCAGGAACTGGTGGAGCCAGGACTTAAACCCAGGACTAGCTCTCAAAAGTTCCTGCCTTTGACCTCTCCACCAGTCTACCTCCCGAGGATAGTCTGTCATAAGGGTAATTATAGGGGTGAAAGGCCAGAGCCTTTCCCCACACTCCCCAAGCTCCCAGAAAAGAAGTTGGGACAGAGGAAAAAAGGAGACAGAGGACAGACACAAAGACAGGCCCAGAGAGGAAAAGACAGAACAGGCAGAGCAGAAGAGGACAAACAGTTGGAACAGTGGTCTCACCGCACACACACGGGCCACCCGTGGGACCTTAATGCGCTCATATGAGTCAAATGCTCGGGAAGTCTCCGTAAAGAAGAAGTAGATCTCATCATCTCCGTCTTCATCCCCCCAGTCTGCTGGGCTCAAGGCCACGGCTGCAGCAAAGGCTGGGGCTGGGGAGACCAGTGGACTCAGTTACTACAGACACAGCCTGGGACCACTCGGCCTCAGCCAGCTCTGTCCCCCACCGAGCACCCCTCCCCCTCTCCCCACCGTTAAGCCAGGAGGGCAAGGTCTCTGTCCGAATCCAGTCCTCTGTGCGACCCACAGCCCGGGAGATAATCGGCTCCGTCCCCAGGTAATTTTTCACAGTGGCAGCATAGAGGACGCCCCCTGCAGGGCGACAGGGAGGAGACAGGCTGTCAGAGACGACTGGGGAAGCAAAGGGTTGCAGACACAGCAGCATCTCACTTCCAGTCAAGGTAGACACAAAGTGCTCCAGGGTGGGAAAGGCCACCGTGTTAAGGGAAAACTGCCAGCATGCTGATGTGCAGGAAGGAAGAGGAAGGGCTGCCCTGGTGAAAATCAGGCTTTGTCTGTCTGTTGGCTTGTTTGTTGTCATGGCTATTTTGGGGCCGCCTTTATCCCATACTGTAGTGATGGCACCGTGACACTCCAGGAAGGGGGCTCGCTTTGCAGCATGCCCGGTCTGACTTCCACTCTCCCACTCTGGCACATGTCTCAGGGAACTGGTGCTCTTTCTGAATGGGGGTGGACCCTGCTCCGGAACCAGGCACAGCTTTAGGGTGTACCTGCACCCATTGGAGAATTGATCAAAACATAAGTTCCCGGCCCCTGGGCCCAGTAACTCTCACCCAGCAGAGTTAGGGAAGGGTCCAAGAACTAAGTTTAAGCTGCCCAAGTTACCCTCATGTGGGTGATTCAGGACCTCCCTTGGAGGAACACCAGCCTGGGGGATTCGTGAACGCTGCACAGGCAGCCAGAGGAAGCAGTGAGGAGGCGGACCCTCTCTCCTGGTTCGGTGCAGGAGCACAGGTGCTCCAGGGATGGTGGGGACTGGAGAAGACAGAAATCACAGATCCCCACTAGGAAGGGGAGGTATAGCTCTGTGGGAGGAGTCTAAGACACCTATAGCCACCCTATAACACAGACAAGTGCTCACATGCAACTAGGAGACAATAACTCAGGGGTAGTAGGTCGTGAGCCCCAGAGGAGTTCTGAGTCTCCCAGGAACTCTGGAGAGAACAGAGTGGCATTCCTTCACCACCTACTACGTCTGAGCCACTGTGCCATGTGCTGAGCATAACACTGCCTCCAAGAGCTCCCCCTTCGAGTGTGGAAGACAAACGTGGGCTCAGGTACCAGAAGACACTGGGGGAGCACAGAGGAGGACCCAGCTACCTCTAAATGGGGGGGGAGCAGCCCCCAAGAGGTGACATCTAAGCTGGGTCTGAGGAAGAAGCAATTTGCCAGGGGGCTGGACTTCAGGGAGGAAGGCAAGCAGGTGGGGAAGAGAGGAGCCACGTTCAGGGACGTGGGGTGCTCCCTGTGGCTGTAGCTCTGGTGGGGGCCAGGCACCTACTGGGCTAGTGAGCGGAGATGGAGCTGGAGGTGAAATGTGGGCATCCAAATGTGAAGAGGCTGCTCTGCCACGGGATGTGGACTTTATTCTCCAGGTAAGAGGGAAAACTGCAGATTTTCTTGAAGGAAAGAGTGGCATGACCAGTTCTAGGCTTTAAGAAGATAATGCTAGTTAAGTCCATTCACACACTCCAGGCAAGAGTAGAGGCCAGAATTAAGTAGCAGCAGAGGAAAGAAAATGGTGTAAAAAAAAAAAAAAAAAGGTAAATAAAATAAAAGGGCTTGATTGGGGGGATATTTCTGAGGCCGAATCAATTAAAAAGATTTGAAAGTCAACTGAATATGAAAGGTGAAAGAATGGAATAAAATTACGTCTTTAAGATCTCCAGCCTCTAAGATGGATGACAGCAGAGGGTGATACTATGAGCAAAGCCAGGAAATGAGAGGAGAGAACCAGATAAAGCAAGTAGTTGGGATTACCAGATGTGGAGTGTGCTGAGGCTGAACTCCCTTCAGGACATGTGATTGGAGACTCTGTAAGGCCATCAGACAGACAGACCCAGGCAACAGGGCTAGTCAGGGAACTGTGGAGTCAGGCTTAAGCCTGGCCATGAACATGACAGCCAGGGAGAAAGAGGAAGTGAGAAAAAGGTCCCTGGGGATACCACCATTTCAGGGGAGAGGCTACTGAAGACAACGTGGAAAATCAAGTCCGAGAGGCTAGGGAAGCAAGAGAGACTGGTGTGCTGCAAGGCGGTGCAGGGAAGGCCCAGCGCGGGCCATGTGGACTCGTGAGTCTGGAAGGTAGGGGTAGAGCAGGGCCACTCTGGGGGAAGCACCAGCATCCTGGGGTCACAGAGGCCTGAGAAAACTTGCTTGTCTCAGGTGCTGGAAAAATAACCACTATTTAAAAAAATACTTCCTACAAAGCTAAAAAGGGTCAAAAAGCCTCTGAGGGCAACAGCAGACGGTTAGAGGGTGGGGAGGGGAGACTATTCTATCCCTGGAGATGGTGAAAAGAATCCAAGTGTTCGGGAGC
This sequence comes from Neogale vison, assembly GCF_020171115.1. NCBI lineage: Eukaryota > Metazoa > Chordata > Mammalia > Carnivora > Mustelidae > Neogale > Neogale vison. Next base: position 95,084,076 of record NC_058098.1, on the reverse strand, counting down.
TCGGAAGGCCTGGCTTTGGACCCTGAATACTTACAAGCAGTATGATCTTGGCAAATAAGCTTCAGGAACCTCCAGCCTAGAAGGGAGATAATACCACCCTCCACTCGGAGCCCTGCTGAGGGTTAAATGCGATCCAAATGTAGAGCCCACATAGGGCCTGGCACATGGCCGTCATTCAGTGCGGGTATTGACGCTCTTTGTGAAACCTCAGAGACCACATGCTTGAGTTGTTGCCAGAAGGGGGGCTATAAAATAGCACCCCATTTCCTCCCAGAGTACTTCAGGAAGGACAAAACCAGGTTGAGGGAATGGTCTGACAGCACGCGGAACAGGGAATAAGCCAACCATCTGTACTTCCAAGGCGGGTGGAAAACTGATCCGGGGACACCTGGGTGGCTCAGTGGGTTAAAGCCTCTGCCTTCGGGGGCGCCTGGGTGGCTCAGTGGGTTAAAGCCTCTGCCTTCGGCTCAGGTCATGATCCCAGCGTCCTGGGATCGAGCCCCGCATCGGGCTCTCTGCTCTGCGGGGAGCCTGCTTCCTCCTCTCTCTCTCTCTGCCTGCCTCTCTGCCTACTTGTGATCTCTGTCTGTCAAATAAATAAAATCTTTAAAAAAAAAAAAAGCCTCTGCCTTCAGCTCAGGTCATGGTCTCAGGGTCCTGGGATCAAGCTGAGCATCAGGCTCTCTGCTCAGCAGGGAGCCTGCTTCCCTTCCTCTCTCTGTCTGCCTCTCTGCCTACCAAATAAATAAATAAAATCTCTTTTTTTAAGATTTTATTTATTTATTTGACAGAGAGAGATCACAAGTAGTCAGAGAGGCAGGCAGAGAGAGAGAGGAGGAAGCAGGCTCCCTGCTGAGCAGAGAGCCGGATGCTCAGCTTGATCCCAGGACCCTGAGACCATGACCTGAGCCGAAGGCAGCGGCTTAACCCACTGAGCCACCTAGGCGCCCAATATATAAAATCTTAAAAAAAAAAAAAAAAAAAAAACAAAACCACAAACTGATCCAGAAGCCAGAGTTAGGATGAGAAATCTCCCTACAAGAATTATACACAAAACACTCTACAACCAGAACTCCCATGGAAGCTGTGTCATGGACACCTGAGAATGGAGAGAGCTCTGTGGAGGAGACAGTCACGAATATTTAGGAGAATGACTTGGTGCAGGGTGGTGGTAGGGGGTGGCTACAAACAAATATTTTGTCAGGACCCAAAAGCGGGTGGAGGTAAAAGGTCCCAGAAGTTTCTAAGGGATCAACGGGGTCAGTCAGGAACTCCGGAGCCCAAAATTGCCAAAGAGCACACTCACTTGGAGGGAAAGAGCAGAAGGTCACTGACACTAAGGGACAGCAGGAGGGGTCAGACACTCTGGGGGGAAGCAGCAGGGTTCCAGGTAGTCCAGGAGTACCAAGGGGCTTGTAACACATGCACACACACGACCCAAGGAAAAGGAGCAGCAGCCATCACAGTCACAGCTTCAGGAGGACACAGCATCACCACATGTCCTAGATTCTCCAGGACGGTCTCAATCTCAAATATTATGTAGCATTGCTCATATAACAAAATATCACTGTATGTGCGATCGTTGGCAGGTTAGTACTGAATGAATCGATTCAGTAAACATTAAAACACACATTTGCTATTGGCAAAAGAGAATGATGCCCGCAGTGCTGAATTCAGTGAAAAAAAAAATACATCAGGTATGATATAACCCTATAATTTTAAAAGACTCGTATATGTCTGCAGACATAAGAAAGATGGGAAGGAGTGACAGCTGTACAGTGTTAATAACACATTTCTGATTAATGGAATTACAATGATTATTATTTTCTCCTTTCTACATTTTGGTGCCCACTGAATGTTTGTTGCAGTTACCGTCTTTCACTTTTATATCCCTCCAAATTAAGATATATTTCATTTTGGAAATACCAAGGGAAAAAAAAAAAGACTGAAAGAAAGCCACAAGAGATGAATCACAACCAAAGAAACATCACAATCAAAAGTGGGAATAGAGCTCTCCTCACCCAAGCCTAAAGCCTGAGACTTAGGCTTCCCAGATGTGTTAGCAACAACACTGACAGCCTCACACTCGTCATGGCAGTTTGCACTTCCCTGCACCTGGGGTTTCAATTTTTCATTCTGCTACCAAAACAGTCTTCTTTCTAAAGAAGGTGTAATTAATAGGATTAATCATTCATTAGCTTTAAAAAAAAAAGAAGGATTTTAAACACACCCTGGCCTGCCTTCCTCCACTCCCTTTTCTTCACACAGTCAAAGCTTTCCAAGATAGCTAGCTCCTAGCCTAATAGTCTCCATTTCCTTATCTAAGGATGAGGCCAGCTGGATACTTTTTTTTTTATAGAACAGCCTACGATGAGGACATAATTAGCTAGTTGGAGATGCAGCGTTTATTCTACCTTTTCCTTTGTTGTTCACACAGTATTTCTAACTGTCTTGTATCAGTGTGTGAATGCTAGTCTTGGAGCAAACACGCCTAAATTTAAGAGGTAGGTCTAAGGGGCACCTGGGTGGCTCAGTGGGTTAAAGCCTCTTGCCTTCAGCTCAGGTCATGATCCCACATCGAGTTCTCTGCTCAGCGGCGAGCCTGCTTCCCCCCTCTCACTCTGCCTGCCTCTCTGCCTACCTGTGATCTCTCTCTGTCAAATAAATAAATAGAATCTTTAAAAAAAAAAAAAGAGGTAGGTCTGACCCCAAAATGCCAGCAGCACCCAGTATATCAGGAACATTTGCAGTGCTTCTTGGCAGATGCAATCATCGCAAGATACCATGAGAGCAAACAGAGATGATTAAACAAAGGACAGAGTCCCAAAGAGAAAGAACAAATACTCCTTCCTCCTGCTCTTCTCAATAAAAGCCCTATCTGTTACAGGATGTTGCTAGGAGAACAGAGGATAATTGACTGCTATCTCCAGCTGGGGTACACGGGAAGGTAGCAGCACTGTGTACTCAGAGGAGGAGACTCTGGTGGTGGAGCAGGTTTGGGGAAGGAGAGTAAGGATGATGAGCTTGGTTTGGGGCATGCTGACTTTGAGATCTGTGGGACAACTATGTGAAGATGTCTGGAAAGCAGCTGGAAACATGGTCTATAGCTCCACATAATGTCTGGGAGGCATCAGAATGCAGTGGAAACAAATCTGTGAGGCTGGTTGAGACCACAACCACATAGAATGAGAAAAGAACAGGACCCTGAGAGGGGGTCCAAGGAACACCAATCTTGAAGGGATGAGTAGAAGACAAAGACCCTCCAGAGGAGACAGAAGGAAGTTCCAGTGTTCTTAGGCTAATGTGAACATTACCGTCAAATTATCTGCATTTTTCCAAACTGGAACAGTGCAAAAAAGAGACACTGAGAAAATGCTAATTTTATCTAAGTGCATTACAAATACATGTCATATTTGAAGACAAGATTTCTAAGGCTTTTTCCTAAATAAATGCCAGTACTAATAAACAGTGTTCAACCTCACTAATGGAGATGCAAGCAAAAATACATAAAATTGGGCTCTGGAAGAGGTCATAATGGACTGTATTTTTTTTTTAAGATTTTATTTATTTGACAGAGAGAGATCACAAGTAGGCAGAGAGGCAGGCATAGAGTGGGAGAGGGAAGCAGGCTCCCTGCAGAGCAGAGAGCCTGATGCGGGTCTCAATCCCAGGACCCTGGGATCACGACCCGAGCCAAAGGCAGCAGCTTAACCCACTGAGCCACCCAGGCGCCCAACTGTATGTTTATTAACTGTATTCCCTGGGACTGACAAGGGTGCAATGAAAGAGGCCCTCTTGTCAATGCTGGAGGGACTAACTGGAGGGCAATTTGGCCAAATCCATTGAGTACCATAAAAACCTTTACACTCTTTGGCCCAGCAATTCTACTTTCTGGATGGACTCATATGCAATTAATTAGATTTATGTAAGGGATTTACATAAACATTTCTGTGAAAAAATTTCCCCTGCAGCAATATTTATAAAAGCAATCATTTATCTTACATTTTGAACGTATAATTATATGGGAATAGACTGTGCTAATTCAAGTGATGGGAGAGTATGCAATCACTAAAAATCATGTTTTGAATAATTAATTCTATGAGAAAATGTTCAGTATACAAAATTAAGTGGCATATGTACAATAATGCCAATGTATTACAAATATACACATGGACAAACACAGTAGAAGAAAATACTCGAAAACAGTATTAGTGGCTACCTGGTGATAACTGAATTACAATTGGCTTTTCAGTTCCTTCATTATATATTTCTTTATTTTCTCAATTATCCACAATGCACATTGTAATTTTTAAAATTTAAACAAGAAATACTCTGCTATTACATTCTAATAATATTTTCATTACTAAAAGCTCTTCTTTCTATTTCAAAATACCTCTATTATCCTCAAGGACATTTTTATAAATCCTAACTGGGAATTTAAGTTCTAGTTCTTACATAATGTTGTCACTACTATCTATACTGCTATTTTCAAAACAAAGGGGCAGCAGGATATAACAGATCAACATTGAAAGCTCCAACTGAATACTGGTCCTTGGGTCAAGTTTAAAGAAATTTAAATTATAACCCTATAAAGTACCAACTTCAGAAGAAAATGTATAATATTGGTATTGACTGTGATTTGGATCGATGACAGAAAGAGACATGGAGAAACTAGCCATTCTAAATAGTTAGAAAGTGACTTCTATAGTCATTTCCATCTGTTATCAGATGAAAGGCAACCTAAAAAAAAAAAAAAAAAAAGATTTAAAACCCTTTTGAGGGGCGCCCAGGTGGCTCAGTGGGTTAACCTTCTGCCTTCAGCTCAGGTCATGGTCTCAGGGTCCTGGGATCAAGCCCCGCATCAGGCTCTCTGCTCAGCGGGGAGCTTGCTTCCCTCTCTCTCTCCATCTACCTCTCTGCCTACTTGTGATCTCTCTCTCTGTGTCAAATAAATAAATAAAATCCTTTAAAAAAAAAGAAACCCTTTTGAAAAATGTCTTTCCTTTTTTGAAAATGTTCTTTTGTCATACAATGATCTTATTTATGAAAGTTGTGTTCTTAAACCACATGCTAGGGGCGCCTGGGTGGCTCAGTGGGTTAAGCCGCTGCTTTCGGCTCAGGTCATGATCTCAGGGTCCTGGGATCGAGTCCCGCATCAGGCTCTCTGCTCAGCAGGAAGCCTGCTTCCCTCTCTCTCTCTCTCTCTCTCTGCCTGCCTCTCTGTCTACTTGTAATCTCTCTCTGTCAAATAAATAAATAAAATCTTTAAAAAAAAAAACCACATGCTAATATGAATTCACCTGCTGACTGGAATATAGAGATTACATGCAGAAGACGGAGTATATATATATATTACTGCTTGAAATAAAGAAAGTATGTTAATGGATTACCTTAGAGTTTGTAATTAAGAAGTCATTTTGTTGATAAAAAAATTATGTAGAATCAAGAGACAACCGATAAAACTGATAAATCTTTCTTAATGACCCAATGGCTGGCTCAGAGTTTTGCCAAAGATGCTAGATAAAAAGCCAAGAAAACTAATAACTAAACTGTTTCTATTCAAACATGTATGACTATAAACAAGGTTTCATCAATTTCAACTGCAGGTGAATGATAAAAATGACAAATCTTATATTTATCAGATTGAGAGTTTAAGTTCATTTCCAAAAAGTTTTTGTTATTTTATTACTTTCCAAAAAGGGAAGTCATTAACTGTAGGACTAAGTAATTTGTATAACTAGTTTTTAAGACTTTTTCTACAAAGACACAAGGAAGAAAAAAATTTCACTGTTAGATCTTGTGTCTAAATTTTTTTCATAAAATGTAGCCCAAAAGAATGGGTAAAAATTAATTTTATAATAATTAACAGCAAAAGTCAGTAAAGAAAGAAAAACTAGTACAATGAATGCTGCTGAGTCAACTGATTAGCTAATTGGGAAAAATAAATTTAGATCTTCACCTCATGCCATTCATCAAAGTAGGTTCCAAACAGATCAAAGAGTTAAACATTTGGGGGAAAAATTTGTAAGAAGAAAAATTTTTATCTGCTCTCTAACTGAAGAAGGATTTAGCTTAAAGACAAACATAACCACAAAGGAAGAGATATAGATCAGAACACATATCCCATCTGATAATTGGCCCAAGAATATGAGTATTCTTGTATTTACCAAATCCAAGAATATATATTTGGATCTATATACAGGTGTGCATATATATATAGATTTATCAAAGAAGAAATAAAAATAAGTACTAAAATATGAAAACTTCCTAATATTAACTTTCCTAATATTCAAAGAAATACAAATTAAAACAAGGTGTCATTTTTTAGCCTCAAATTAGTAAAGATTTTTCAAAGTGACAACAATAGTATTCTCGTGAAATTTATCTGAGAAAAAAACAAAACACTCTCGTTCCTGCTGATTTAGGGTGTAAATTGGTACACTCTTTCCAAAAACTCAATTAGCAACAAATAATGAGCCATAAAATGTTCACACCCTTTGATAGAGTAATCCTTTTCCAGGAATCATGAGATAATCTAAAATGAGGACAAAAACTTATGCACAAAAATGTTCATTACAGTGTTATGGGTATTAGCAAAAACTTTGAGGTAAACTAAATAAACCTGGAAATCAAATAAACTTATATAAGTGACTTGAGACTGCTTCATTAAATTATGGAATGCTCACAGGATGGGTAGCATCATATTATTAAAATTTTTCTTCACAAAAAATTGTTTAATTGGGTGTGCCTGGTTGGCTCAGTCGGTTAAGCATCTGTCTTTGGCTTGGCTCAGGTCATGATCTCAGGGTCCTGGAATCGAGCCCCGCATTGGCTCCCTGCTCAGCAGGGACTCTCTTCTCTCTCTCTCTTTCCCTCCCTCCTTCCCTAACCCTCCCCACTGCTCATTCTCTTTCTCAAATAAATAAAATCTTAAAACTTTTTTAATTGCATAAAAATGCCTATGATACAAAGTTTCATGACAAAACTCAAAATTAAATCCATGTGGCATGACATTTAAAAGTTTTACAATATACACACACTCATAAAATTTCTATTTACCTGTTTGTTTTACACTGCTGTGAGAAAATGGCTAGACTCTCACTGAATTTGAAGGGTGTATGTGGGGTAGTCTGACCTAAAAGATAGGCTACGTGCCACACAAACAATTCACTTTGTGGTTGCTGCAGGATTATGTATTCTCTAGAAAAGATTTAGGGACCAACTGTGATTGAACCATTGCACACTTGAACTGTATACAGCTTGGTCAAAGGAAGTAAGAGCAGGAATTTGTTTAATAGTCATTACCGATTACTGATTCCTCTGAGCAACAAAGGATTGGCCAGCAAAATTTATATGCACAAGTGCAGATGCAAGGACACACACACATTTATTTAAAAAGCTAGAAAGAAATATCCCACACTATTGGCAGTGGTTTTCTGAAACCCTGGAACTATGCAAAGCTGGTAGATACCAGACACGCAAATTCCTTCCTCCGGTCAAACTATTCACATTGTCCCAGGGCTCAAGAGCCACATGTAGCTCATGGCTACTGTTTTAGACAGCACAGACGTAGAACATTTCTAATGTCCCACAAAGTGCTTTTGGGCAGTGCTATTCTACAAGATTTCTTAGGTTCTTCTCCGTAGTTTTTCTAAATGTATTGCAATATGCATTGTAGTAGATTCCTCATATAAATGGGGGTGGGAGGGACAGCATTATGAGAAAAGAAAATGAGGTTAACAGAGTAAACACTTACACTAGAGGTGCAGAGAATACATACTCTAGAGAAAACCCAGGGGAAGAATCTGGGGAAAAGCAGGAGGGCACAGGCACTGTGGGAAGAATAGGAAAGGCCAGAAAGAGACAGGGGAATAATAGACATTGCAACAAAAGGAAAGAAAGACACAGAAATCCCAACAGCAGGGGTGGGGAAGGAGGCAATTACAGCAAAGAGCCACAGGTTCTGGGCTCTCCCCACTCACCAGCCATTACAGCTGCTGACCGCTGAGCTGGCTCAAAAGGACATTTCCCCCGGCCATTCTCAAGTTTTTCAACCTGCTGGAAACTGGACACATCCTACAGACCAGAAGGGGGCAATTGGTTTAGGGTCATGGACAGGCTCATAGTGAGAATTACAAAGACGGTCAGATGAAGGAAAAGTTCAATTTCCATTCATCTCCCATTCATCTGCTACCATCCCCATAACTCCCAGTCTGCTGTTCTGATTCACCCACCCATTCCAGCATTTCCCATCTCTGCCATCCCCCTTTTTGCCAGTTTATTCCTCTTCCCACTATTCCCCTAGTACCAACACCCACATGCCCTGCTGAAGGAATCCCACAGATGGTCCTAGAAGACACCAAGAGGCCGAGAGGCAGATCTTGCCTCCGAAATGCTAGGATTTGCAACTGGCTGGGGACTATGTGACAGGACAGGGAGGACGAAGGGAAGAGAACAGGCCTCCTGACAGCTGGAGTTCTTAGGAAGGGTAAAGAAGAGTGCAGGCTAATATAAGATCATCTGAAGCCCAGAGGCTTAGAGAGAAGGGCCTTCCTCCCTCTACTCCTACCCCAAGGATAAAGGACAGGACCAGAGTCAAGGATACATAGAATGGGGGAAGGGAATCTGCAAAGTTAGCGAAGACCTGAAACTCAGGTCAGAATTTGAGGATTTGGCAAGTAACCGCCTTCTTCATTCAGCGACTACAGCAGGACTGACCTGGACAGGAGGCGAAAGATGGAGGAGTCCGCCAGGACTAGCCAGAAATTACCTTACCTGAGCACCAGCACTAAGCCAGCCTTCAAGATAATATCCAAAAATGGAAACCAGGGATGACTTCAACCAGAGACGGGCAGAGGAGTTAATGGTTAGGCTGGTTAGGAATCGAAGTTATGGCATGGAAGAGGCAGACACGACACGTCCAGTTCACTAGAGAGGGCATATGGTGTCACTGGAGCACAATTACACTGATGGGGATGGAGGAGCCACACTTAGCCCCTGAGTGTAAGTATACTATGGGCCCATTCTGACCACTTGTCTAGTAACTACAGTCCACAAATATGGTTTTGTTTTACCAAGACAGCCTTGAACAGGGCCTGTTAAAATCAGGTGTGATCTGAGGTCCCCAAAAAGGGAATACTGGGTCAAGAGAGTCTTCCAGAATGAAGGAGCCCACAGGGGCACAAGCAGCCCAGCTGTGTGGCAGTGAGGGCAGCCTCGCCTGAGAAAAGAGATGGATGACAGCTCAGTGAGAGATTACCAAGATGCTTGGGCACTTTGGACAAAGATTAAAAAAACGTGCTGACAGGGTTCTTCTTATCCTGTCCCCAGAAAGGCAGCAGTAAGCTCCTCCTCTCCACACTGCCTAGCCATGCCTGCAATTTACGCCACAGGTTAATATACCTACAGTTATCAGTCACTGCCTGGATAAATTTTTGAGCAAGAGACTGACAAAATGGCTCCCTGTTGCCTAGAATACAAACCTGTTAGCCCAAATTACTTCCTTTCTACTGCTCGAAATGAACATTTTCTTCCAACCAGACCTGGATCCCTTGGTATTCCCAGAAAACAAATCACGCTCTCCCATTCCTGTGCCAAAGACTACCCCCTTACGTTTCACCAAGGATCCCTTTTCTCAGTCCTCATCCTCCTCATCTTTATGGTGCAGCTGGTAATTCTGGCTCACCCCCTCCTTCAAATAGTCTGTCTTCTCTTTGAAAGTCTACCATCCTCCCCTATCTAATTGCTGCTTCTCTATCTCCTTTGGTTGCTTCTATTTTCCTTTCTAGACCCTAACTATGTAAAATCTATCCTTAGTCCTCGTCACATATACTCCAATGACCACACTCATTCTTACATTTCCAGTTAGACTTTCTGTGCAAATTATTCCTCAAATTCTCTGAAAGTTTCATGCCTTCCAATCTCTGGTCTGTGTCTGCACTTGGCAGCTGGACTTCTTCACACAGATGGCCTATGAGCCCCTTAAAACGAGTCCTCATCCAGTTTCCCCAAATGGCATCACTATATTATGTAGGCTTATAATTTTTGAGCAAGTGAGGCTCCTATTAACTAGATAGGTTATGCTTACTGTCTCATCAAAGTGACATTTAGTTAGGGTCTGAAGGGGATAAAACCCCTCCACTATATTCTCTGCTGAAGGCTGGGATTCCTCATTGTACCATCAGTTGTGCGGAAGCCAAGTCCCTCCAGATGAAAGACAGAGCTAGTCAGGAAGGCTATCACTGAGCTGTCGGGCTGGAATCCATCCTTTGGCTTTGGCCAAGAAGAGTTCTTGAGAATAAGAATGCACCTTCCCCAGATGGTTAGGGGGAAAAAAGAAAAGAAAAGATGGTCCCCGTCACATGAAACAGAACAAATGTCACAAGACACTGAAACCAGATAAGGTATTCTGTGCTGCAGGCTGGATTAGAAGAACAGGGTTGTGGGGCAGAACGACACATAGCTGGATTTAAATCTTGACTCTGCCTCTGCCAGCTACATATTAGACATGGTGCCTAACTTCTTGGAACTTCTATTCCCTAGCTTGAAAAATGGATATAAATAATACCTAAATATCACAGTGCAGTGCTAAGTACTAAACTCAGTCTCGAATATGAAGTCCATAGTACCACACCTGGGACAGAGTACATCATCAACGCAACGGAAAGTCTTGTCATTGCTATTGTTAAGTCTAGCATTCTCCTCTGTTAACTGCTAAAATTCCCTCAACAAAGCCAACTAAAATCTTTTCCTCCATGTCCAATGAGCTGTCACTGAATGGCAGCACTCCACATTGTTAGAGCTGGGGGTGGGGGTGGGTCCAGTGCTTGAATTGCCTTTTGCAAGAACTTGCGTTTCTCTGAGCAATCAACTCTGAGTGAGTGGTCAAAGCTTGCACGTAATAGTTATACACGGTCTCGAAGTCATCACTCTGGGATGTGAGAGGTTCAGTCCTAGGGATAAGGCAAGAACTTGCTTAAACAGAAAGGAGTTGCCAGGTAGCAGGATCAAACAGTAAAGGCATGAGAGCATTGAGAATGTCTAGAGGGCAGTCTTTGTATATGGCTTGACGAGTTAACACAGCTGATTTCAGGGGCAGGGAGCTGTACCCTATATTCTCCTACAAACACGCTTTGACCAAAGGATGGTTTTTCACTTCAAATACCTGCTAGGTAGGAGCGTTCAGAGAACAAGATCAAAGTCATGGGAGTGCAAAGGCAGACCCTGTGCTTCTCTCTGGTTGCTGAATTTTCTCATGAATGGATAGGAGTCCAATCCTGACAGGATGTACAGAAAACATTTTATGTCTATACAATCTAACAACCATTAGGGTCCCCTCAGGGAGCCAAGGAAGAAGAGAAAGCTCTAGGAGACTAACTGAAAGTGATCATGATGTCTCTGAGCCATGGTGCCGGTATTCATACCCACAGGGTCCCCAAGTGTGTGTAAGCCAGAAGAAGACCTATGTGGCAAGGGTAGTTCTACCACTACTTCCCAAGCTTCGTGAGAACTGTGAGAAAACCATACCCTCAACATCACCTGATGGCATATAGAGATTTTCAATACCACCCCGAACTGGAAACCTTCCCAAGATGAGGAAGCTATCCACACCCCAGTGAAGAGTCTTTCATCCACATTACGAAAAGGACACAACCAAAGACCGGCTAACCTCGGGGGCAGCCCAGATGGACTGACTGGGGCAATCAAACATAAATTACAGCATTCGAAGCCAGAAATACGAGGATCATCTTCAATAAGGAGGGGTTTGGACAAATGCACTGATGAGATCCAGGTGGCAAGGAGTGCTCCAGTTTGCAGAAGGGGTAAGTCAGAATCTACGGTTAAGGATCAGGGCCAGGAAAGGGAGTCATTGCACTCCTCCTATTGCTCGTCGGAGCAGAAAGGAAAGCCACTGAATACAAAGAACATGGGAGGCTTTTGACTCATCCTAGGTTCCTGTCACAAGTGTGGGCTGGCAGAGGACCAGTGACTGACTGCTGGATAACTGATGGGAAAAGCTGAGAGTTCAAAAACATCAAGACCTTCCTGAGATGCCACCGGTCCCCTTACCTCCAGAAGCCATGACTAGCCTAGAGGTGATCAGGGGTACACATGTCCCAAGCCTGCCTGAGGGTGAGAGTAGAGATGCCCAGGGCTCCAGCAGCAATGAACAGGACCCAGAAGAAAACGTGACTGACAGAGTGCCCACTTTGAAGGCAAAATCCGGGTACTGTATTAGTGGGCAGTGACCTCAGAAGCCATGAGAGCAGAGGGTCACAGCCCACACAGAATGAAGTTGGCAGTGGAAGTGGGAGAAGGTAGTGAGAGAGAGTCACATGCCCTGGGACAAAGAAGCAGGCATGGATTGTGCTGATTAAGAAATGGACCTAGGCTGCCTGAACAAAGTGTACACAGAGCAAAAGAAACATGAGTTACTGGCCTCTGAAGTCTCTCCTGGATTTATCCTCTCCGGGGATTGTTAGCATCCCTAATTCCCTTCACCATCTCTCCTCTCTCTACACTCTGTATACCTTACCTTCTACAGACAACCTCCTCCCCCTCCCATGGCAGACAAAGGCTCCACCCTGTGAAGACATCCCTCACCCCCAACGTGTATCATGCACAAGTGTTGCCTTAAGCATGCCCCCCCTCATGGTCACTCACAGAAGACCCTTCCCATCCTCCCACCCGTCACTCACAATAACCCCGCACTTCGGATCAAAAGCGAAGGTGCCACAAGTGAGGAGGTGAGAGGCATTGGCAATGGCGAGAATCTGGACAAAATTGTGACATTCGTCCTGGGGGTCAGAGATGATTAGAGAGAATTAGAAGCAGCAGGTACAATGAAAGGTAGGGTAGGACAGTTAGAGGCAGCTCTGGGACAGTTAGAGGCAGCTCTGAGATCAGAGATGACTGGGGATGACATGGCGTTAGAATCCCTGGAGATGGGAGCACTGCAGGGGACAGACACAAGAGTCAGGGGCTGGAACTAGATCTCAACTGACACTCAGGACAGGGACGAGATTCACACCTACCTCCTTCTTGCCTTTTTTCCTGCAGTTCTGTCTGTGGGCTTCAGGCACCATCCAGTCAATCTGAGAAAGGAGAAGTAATTGTTTCTTCCAGATTCTCCCCAAATTCCTCCCAAGTCAGGGTAGGTCAAATAGTTCCACAACCTCCATCAATTTGAGAACTGCAGAGCCCCTCACCCCCATCCCGACCCCGACCACCACCACCACTGATCAGAGCATTGTTTTTTAAACTGGACATCTCCACCCATTAATGAGTAATGAAATCAAATGCTTTTATTTTTAATGAAATAGGATATATCAGAATGTATCACATACAGGAGAGTAGATATTATTTCAAGAAAGGGTTCTTTCAATACACACTTCCTGTCCTGGGTCAAATGCATCAAATATTTCTTACTAAGGGATGGTCAAAAAAGTTTAAAACTATTTCCCTAAAGAAAAATGATTCTGATGATTCCTCTGCCCACCGTGACCTGAAACCTGGTCACTGTGGCCTCCTCCCTTGTCATGAACCTCCCTCATAGCCTCCTCAGCCACCCCACCTCTGCCATCACCTTTAGCGAAGATAATGAATATTCTTCCTATGTTCAATTTCACCAACACTCCCCCTCCTACCATCACTACTGTTACATATTTGGTTATTATGAACAGTCCCCCATCAATCCCAAAAAACTATGTATCTAATCACATGCTCTGGGGTCATCCCCACTTTCATCTCTCACCCTGCGGGGTCTCTCCCCTGAGAAGGGCAGGGATAAAGCGAAGATGGTGTCCCGGGCGCCGACATAAAGCGTATGGGAAGCAGGATCCACAAGGAGGACAGAGTAATTATATGTCTGAGGGACAGTGAACCGGGTGAGATAGGAGTCAGCCTCTGGCAGGAAGAAAGGGTGAGAGGGGAGAGTGATATCAGCCATTGCTTCATAAGGGTTGGGTCCACAAGGACAAAGCTCAAGAGCTCAATTTGTTTTCTTCAAAGTACCATTTATTTAGCAGCCAGGAGGGTGAAAAACAGAGCTTTTACAGGCCAACCATCAAACCTCCCCAAAGAGAGAGGACTGAGGAGGCCAGAATATTTAGCACACCATGCAGTCAAGTATGCTTTTTCTATAAAAATGGAATGCTTTATTAAAATAACAGCATAAATATTAAGTCTAATTTCTATTCATAGCAATATGATACATAATTTGAAAATTCCTATAGAAGGTATAAGTACTTCCCTCTCAATTTCTTCTTTTTTTAAATTATTACTTATTAGTAACTTCTTTTTACTTAGAAGGGAGACAATTCACTCTTTCCACCAACACTTTAGGAGACTATGCCCTTTCTCTCCCACTGCTCTTGTCCTTCCCAGCCCCATCCCATTTCCACCCAGAAAGGTAAAGGGTAGACAAGAGTGTGTGCTTTGGAAATGGACCAGCCTGTGTTTAATGTGGCTCTGTCACTTACCAGCTGTATGATCTTGAGTAAGTTACTTGCCCTGAGCATCACTTCCCTCACCTGTAAACACCAACAACCAGGCTTGTTGACAGAATTAAGTGAGATAACATATGTGGAAGCAACTGACATGTACTACATGTTTCAAAATGGCTCCTTTCTTTCTTACCTAGGCATGTGCTCCATTTGAGCCAAAGCTAAACTTCGTATCATCATTCAAAACTCTATTTAAAGATGATGACAAATGAGTTAGCATGAATTTACCTTCTTAGCTCACTCTGGGGCCCCTATCCCTGCACCAACACAGCTCTACGTGCTACGCCCTCTCAGCCACCCTCAAAACAGAATGGCTCCAAGCCATTCATTCCTAGCTGTGCTGATGTATGGGGCCCCACCCACCCCATCCTCCCACACCCAAATTCATGTCTATGCTGTACCTGCCTATACTCTCATGCTCATTCTAAGTCCTGGAACACCCAAATTCCCTGCATATCCCCAGCTCTGTTTCACTCTGCTATCTAGACTTCTCTGGATTTCTGGTTATCAACCCAGCCTGGCAACCTCCATTCTATCTTGTGGCTATTGCTTGAGCACAGACAAATCCCCAGTCTCTGACCACAAGTTTGTCTTCTGGATTCATAGCAACCCTAAATGTCCTAGTCTGAAGTTCAGACTCTACACTACTATTGCCCACTTCTGAGGTTTTGCCAATAGGTTGTCCTTTCAGCTTCACTAGCTCTGTCTGCACAGGAAGCTAACACTCATTGTCCACAGAGAAGAAAACAAGGTCAGTGGCCATGCTCACGCCCACCTCAGCAGAAAGCCATTAAAGTGTGAATCACTCCAATGACCATTTTTAACCTTGTGGCATCCTCTGCCTTCTTCCTCATCTCCTTCCTTTTTTTTTTTTCTCCTTCTGAAGATTTTAGAAATCATTTAAACAGAATTTTAAATCAACTCACTGAACGGTTTCCCAACATTCAGCGTAGGGAATGAGTAGAGAGCAGGCAATGCTGAGGAGTTAAGAGGGTTACAATGGATGATGGTCCAGAGAATGGGAGTTTTGTCAGAGCTGTGAGAGGCCTGGGAAGTGGGTTAGGGAGAAGAGGGCTACCAGCAGGGCAAAAAGCTTGCAGGCAGATATAAACGATGATAAAGGGAATGGATTTGAGAAGTGAGCAGATGGAAATGCTGAGCTGGAGAAGGATGGGCGGCTTGAATAGAATGACAGACCAATGAGTTTGGCAGAAGAACAGGCGTCAAGCTGGCGTGAGGGATATCGGTGTACGTTTGGGAAGACAGAATAAGGGAGAGGGAACTCAAATGGAGGACCTCAGGAACTCCCCATCCCCTGCCCGGGGCTCAGCGTCCGCGTCTGCCTGGTGAGGGGCTTAACCCTCTTTCGGTTCTGCGAGTGAAGGGCCGCGGGATCCACCGGGGCGTGTCTTGGGAGGCGAAGCACGAAGCGGGGGAGCGATACCGTGGGGCAGCACCGCGTGGGGGTCCCGCCCTGGTCCTGGCGGGGCGTGGGCAGCGCGGGACGCGGTGCGTTGCGGCGCTGGGCCCCACTGCGCCTGCCCGGGTCCGTAAGGAGAGCAGGTGGGTATGGGCACCTGCAGGCGGGGCCCGGGCGCGGTGCGAAGGGCTGAGGGCGGGGGCGCCCACGCCTTACCGGAGATAGGAAGCGAGGTCCTGGGCACCGAGCGGGGGACGCGGCCGGATACTGGGCCGGTCAGCACCGCCAGCAGCAGCAGCGGGAAGGGCGAGGCCGGAGGTGGCAGGGAGCCCAGGAGGGGCAGCGTGGCAGAAGCCAGCATCTTTGGCTCCGCCTGGCCGCTGGGTGGGGCGCGTCCTGCCACCTGCGCTCAGAGCCGCGGCTCTGCCGGCCTCGGCCCAACTCGGATCTCCTCGGTCCGGTTCGGCCTGCGTCGGCCAGACAAGAACGCAACCCGGCTCCGCCCCTTCAAGAAAGGACTAATGGTCGGGCCGATTTCCTCCTCCAGCCAATCGGGGTTGGGTGGAGGCGGAGCTAAGGGGCGGAGAAGCCCAACCCAGGTACAGGAGGAGTTAAGCCTAGGTATAGGTGGGAGTTCTGCTTCGGAACCGGGCTGGAGGCGTGGCTCCAGGTCTTCCGTGGCAGGTTTGCTCAGTGGGTTCCAAAAGCTCGAGTGCATGTTGTCTGTACCAATAGGGAAAATATGTGTGTAATGGGTACACACACCAAATTTCTCAAAAGTATTATTTTAGCAAGCATTTAACAAATAACTGCAAATAGATAATTGCAATGCAAAGCGATTTAAGTTTGCTATAATAACGTGAAATAAATGCTCGGAAGATTTAGGTTTTGCCTGAGCGAATCAGGAAGGTTTCACAGAAGTGACATCTGAACTAAGTGTTTAAGGATGAGTAGGCCTTTGAGAGCAAGGGACAAAGACTAATATGGATATATCCGCTTGGGAATCCTACAGACAAGACAAACACGAGCCTGAAAATAATCACTATCTCATCCAAATCCCTCCCTGTTACTTCTTCAAGTACTTAGTACTCCAATTTATAGCTTTGCAGGTAGTCTTTTCTTTCTCCTCTTTCATCCCCTAGATAATCTTTGGTTATCTAGGCTAAATAACAAATGTAACAAATTAACATCAAAATTTAGTGGCTTAAAACAATAAATATTTATTATCTCTGACAGTTTCCCTGTGTCAGGAACTCAACAATAACTTAGCTGAGTTGTCTAGCTCCCAATCTCTCAAGAGATTATAGGCCTGGGATGCCTGGGTGGCTCCACTGGTTAAGCATCTGCCTTCAGCTCAGGTCATGATCCTGGGGGACTGGGATCCAGTCCTGCCTGGAGCTTCTTGATCAGCAGGGAGCCTGCTTCTCCCTCTGCCTGCCACTTTCCCTGCTTGTGTGCTCTTTCTATCTCTGTCTCTCTCGCTGACAAATAAGTAAATAAAATCTTAAAAATAAAAAAAATTTTAAAAAAGAACTGTAGTCCTGATATTGGATGGGGCTACAGTCACATGAATGTTTGACTAGGGCTGGATGATCCACTTCCAGGATGGCTTAATTCCATGCCTGGTAAGTTGATAGTGGCTATTGGCAGTAAGTCTCAATTCCTTTCCATATGGACCTCTCCATGGGGTTGTTGGAACGTCCTCAGAATATAGTGTTACTTCTTCAAAGCGAGTGATCCAACAAAGCAGGGTGAAAGTCACAATGTATTTTATAATTTAGTCTCAGAAGTAAAATATAATAACTTATGCCATATTCTGTCAGTCCCACAGAACAACTCTGATGCACTATGGGTAAGGACTACACAAAAGTGGAACACAAGAATTGCAGGGGTCCATCCTGGAGGCTGGCTACCATGTCCACATGTAAGCAGTCATCATGTCCTGTTAATTCTGCTTCATAAGAAACTTAAATATGTCTTTTTCTTTCCATTATCATCATAGTTCAGGACGTTATTATTGCTCACCTACACTGTGCAATAGTTTCATTTAAAAACAACACAACAAAACTTGCCTCCAATCTCTCCCTTTCCAGATTGCCATCAGGGTAATCTCTCTAAAGTGCCCATTCTGGTTTATTCATTCACTAGTTATTGAGGACCAACTATGCACTAGGCATTTTTAAAGTACCAGAGGTAAGAAGAAGATTAAGATACAGTTTCTACTGCTCGCTTGGGCAGCACATATACTAAAATAGTGACAATACAAAGAAGGGTAGCATAGCCCCTGAGCAAAGACACACAAAACATGGTTCCCGATTTCAAATTGCTTAGTCTACAAGGGAAAATAGACGTTTGAGATTGATATAGCAAGGACTATATACCAGGACACTCCTATCTCCACTGGATTTTGTCAAAGGTACTGTAAGAATCAACAGCAAGCAAATGAGAATGAGCGTGAGTAGAGAGGGGCAGGCCCTCTTGGAATGTAGAGGTTTGAAGACCTGAAAGAGCTTCTTGAGAGTAGACTAAACTCCATCAGGGCAGGGACCATAGTGTGTCCACTGAACCGCAAGCCTAGCACAGTGCCTGACACGTAGTTTGCCCTCAACAGCTGTTTATTGGATAAAAGAGTGACTGACTAAGTTAATGAATGATGTGGAAGAGAAAGGTTAAAGCTAAGGACACAGTGGGGATGCCACTGGCATGTGGGGGGATGGGGGGGCGTTACTGGAATATTTAACTGAGGGTAGAAGTTAGCTAACAAGGAAGTATCAAGTTTAGCATAGCATTCTCAACAGAGATCCAAACCTCTACCTCAGAGTCAAAGTAGAGCCATTTGCCTGGAGCCCAAGAACTGGGGAGACTATGGTCCTGAGGTAGACCCTGAGGCGGCCCCTGAGGCTGCGCGCGCAGCTAGCCGCACTGCGCAGTCGCCGCCGTCCTTACCAGGCGTGGCGCAGGCAAGCTTCGAGAGCCAGGAGGACCAGGTAATGGGGCCTCTGTCTTCCCAAGGAAGTGGGAACACCCTCACTCTTCCCTGCCTCTGGGCAAAGGAGGGCTGAGGGCCTCAGCGGGTGGACGGCGCCAAGGGCGGGCGGGGGAAGAGCGGCTCGCAGGTTGGGTTTAGGCTGAGCTTGAGCCACCGTCAGGCAGGTTTTGGCGGTCCCGGCCGGGGCAGCACCAACGCCCCTTGTGGGCCCAGGCCGCCTCTCCACTCACGTGTCTGAGGACCGCGACGCCACCGCGACTGGGCGGGTGCTCCCAGGCCTGGGGGCAGGACTGCCAATCCGCCTGCACAGTGGGCGCGGTGCATAGGCCACTCGACGCTTTGTGGGGGAGCCGACCATGTTTGAACCTCTTGTAAAATCAAGAAAACAGTGGCCCTTTAGGGTCAAAAAACCTGTTTTGATTTTTTTTCTATTTCTGTTAGTTAATTTTTATTTATTTATTTATTTATTTTTATGAAGAAGTGCCTCACGAAGGCGAAAGTGCTTAGGATTCAAGAAATTTTAATGCGGCCCTGCAGGAGGGAGAACCCTTGAATCATTTTTCAGACACTGGGTCATAAGAGCTATAAAGGCATAGTATATATACTATATACTACTGTGAGGCAGTAAAAAACCAATAAAGACAACTTTTTAAGCTACAAAAACATAAGTATCTAAGAATAAAATTTAACAAAAGATGAGACCTTTGGGAAAAATTATAAAATTGTATATTCTTTTAGATTTTCCGTATATACAATCATATCATTTACAGACAACAGTTTTCTTTCTTCCACTGCAATGCATTATATTTACTATCTTGCCTTATTGCTACCTTCACTACAGTGTTGAATAGAAGTAATGAGAGCAGCCCTCTTGTCTTGGATGGAAACTTTCAACATCACCATTAAGAATGATATTTGCTTTTGGGGCACCTGGGTAGTTCGGTCAGTTAAGCATCCGACTCTTGATTTCTGCTCAGGTCATGATCTCAGGGTTGTGAGATTAAGCCCCGTGTGGGGCTCTGCTCTAGGTGTGGATCCTGCTTAAGATTCTCTCTCTCCCTCTACCACTCCTCCCCAAAAGATACTTGCTTTAGATTTTTGTGAACATGCTTATGAGATTATTTCTATCATCTGTTCCTGGTTTGAGTCTTTATCACGCATGAGTGTTAAGTTTTAACAAAAGTTTTTCTGCATCTAATGAGATGAGCATATCATTTTTCTCATGTAATCTTTTAATGTGATGAATTACAGTGACTGTTTAACTTTATATCAACGTTTTGTTCTTGTAGTAAACCCAACTTGGTCATGATGTATTACTTGTTTTATGTATTGCTGTTTTCAATTTGTTTGTATTTGTTCAGGAGTTTTACATCTAGGTTTGTGGATGAGGTTGCCCAACAACCTTATAATATTCTTATCTGATTATGGTAGCAAAGGTTATGTTTACCTAGTAAAACTAATGGAGTGGTAATTCTCCTATTCTCTGAAAGACTTTGTTTAACATTGCAATTCTTGGTCTTCGAAATTTTGATTGAACTCTTCAGTGGAATCATCCAGCCCTGTAGTTTACTTTGTGGGGAGATACTTGACTACCAATTAAATTTCTTCAATAGTTACAACTATTTAGGTTTTTAAATGTTCTTTTTTTTTTTAAGATTTTATTTATTTAACAGAGAGAAATCACAAGTAGACGGAGAGGCAGGCAGAGAGAGAGAGAGAGGGAAGCAGGCTCCTCGCTGAGCAGAGAGCCCGATGCGGGACTCGATCCCAGGACCCTGAGATCATGACCTGAGCCGAAGGCAGCGGCTTAACCCACTGAGCCACCCAGGCGCCCTTAAATGTTCTTTTTGATCTAGTATTGGTTAGATATATTCTTACAGTGATTTTTCTACTTTATCAAATTTATTGGCATAAAGTTGTAAATTACATCTTTCCATAATCTTTTCCATTTACAATTTACAGCATTTACAAATACATACGGATGTCCCCTTCTCGGTCCTAATATTGGTTCTGTGTTTTCATTGTTCTCCTTTCCGAGTCTCAGCCCTGGGGATAGATGTGAATAGCCAGAAAGAAAGAAAACAAGGGTGTTGGAGACAGAGAAAACAGTATGAGCAAACACACTGAAATGAATGGTATATTCGGTTTTAGTCAATGAAAAGCTTGAGGTGAATAGCCTTAAGTAAGGCTGAAGGTCAAGTCATAAAGGGTCTTGAATGGATCTTGTGGGAGAAAACTTGATCATATTTTTATTTTTAAGAATTATTATGTACCAAATAAACACTGTGCTAAAGAGTGGTAGATAAAGTTGACAAGACAAGTTCTCTAGTCTTGGGAAGCTCACAATGTAGTGGGAGAGGCAGTTGTAGAAACAAATTATAGAATACAGTACAATAAATCCTGAAAAAGAAATAAAGTTAATGAGAGCATATACTTTGAGGCTGTAATTTGGCCTTTGTGTCTCTTTTTGTTTAGTTCCACTCAGCATGTGCAAGCACTCTCAGCCTTACATTACAGGTAAATATGGAGATCCCTTGGGAGCTGTTAAGATGGGGTAGAGAACTTGAGTTAGTACCCAGTCTGACTCCTTTCTAGACTCAGTTCACTAAGCCTATGTTCATCATTTCAACCAAGCATAATTCAGTTTTATGAAAGCCAGTGATTTCTCTTTCTTCCTTGTAGGTATAGAGAATATCCAGGGAGCGGCTGCAGTTCCACCTCTGGTCTGGTTACCATGTATCATGGGCGAAGCACTGGTAAAGGACCCACCACTCCCACGCAGATTTACCAGCAACCTCCAAGGCTTCTCATTGTGCAGATTACTCTACCATCCTGGGCTGACACCTGCTCCAACCTCTGTGAGGCTCTGCAGAACTTTTTCTCTCTAGCCTGCAGCTTGATGGGCCCCAGCCGCATGTCCCTCTTCAGCTTATATGTGGTACAAAATCAGCACGAGTGTATCCTTCCCTTTGTGGTGAGTATATCTATATTTGATCATTTTATCCTGAAAATAAATATGAGGTTTCTGGGGCAGAGATCACAGTTATTATTACTTACAGTAATAACTATGCTCATACCTCACGCCCAATACCCCACAGGCAATGCAGGAGAGACAGATGTCATCCTGCACACGAAGGGTTTATGTAGAGGCTGCTTTTAGGCCACAGGCTTGAGCAATGGAAAGTTGATGAAGGCAGAAGGGCCCATAGCCACCACCTGGCTGAAAACAGACAAGCCCATCAGACAACCCACCTCAAAATATCCATAAGCCCTAACTGACCAATGGGCTACTTAACCAGGCACAGCTACCAAAAAAGGGAAGATTCCATAACACCCATACATCCTCACGTTCCCCATACATTCTCACCTTCCCACTTTAAGTACAGCCCCAGTCACTGCCTCCATGCAGTCAGTCTCTTCTTTGCAGTCCTGCCCACTGCTTCCTTTTGGGTGTATTCAATAAACTTCTGTCTCCTTTTTCTGACTCACCTGAGTGTCAGGCTTGGCTTCCACCTGATTGTCGTCCTTATATTTGGGGGCCCCCATCTGATTGAGAGAGACACCACAGTTTATACTGCAGAAGAGGAACTCCATAATTATTAATCTGAGAGTAAAAATAGGTCACATCTTGCCCTGTCCCACTCCTTAGATGGAGAGAAACCTTGGCATTTACAGTCCTTTGGAATGTAAGCAACCCACTCCTTTCATCCCCCTCTGAAAAGCAAATACAGGGAACTAAGTCAAGTGTCTTCAGAGGCCTCTGGCTAGTAAATCACCCTTTAATTTACAAGACTTTTCCTTTAACCGAATTTCTAGCTTTCTTTGATCAGAAAGTCTAACTATGAAGACACATGAAAGTATTTACTCTACAGTTCCCTATAGGATTCAGGTGAAAAACCCTCCCAAGATTTCAGAAGGCAAATGCTGGGCCCAGGGTTGGGGGGTGCTTTTATGAAGCTTTTTCAGACAACTGTCTCTCCTCCTCCTCAAAGAAATCACTAAAAAATATTTTTTAAATGCAAATCTTCACTTATTTAAAGTTCAGAATCACAGGGATGGGAAAGACTTTAGAGGTTCTAGTGCATCCTTTTCCTAAGGTCACCATGCTGCTGGGATAGTCAGAGAAGGCCTAGTGGAATATCACAACTTTTATCTCTACCTGGTGGGAATAAGACCTCCTCCCTCTAGGGTCTATGGAAACAACAACAGAGCCTGGACTCCTACCCACCTACCAACATTAACTGTATATCTCTGCCCCTCCCTATAGAGGTGTTGTCTGAGGAGACTGATTTGAGGCCCTATGGGAGCTGCAGTAAGGTGTGGTGTCTGTCTCAGTCGTATGGGGACCCCCAAATGTGAAGCAAACCTATGGGGTGGAAGTGGGCATGGGCGGTGAGGATGGAAGTGGGCATGGGCTGTGAAAGGATTCACCGGAGACAGAACAAAGGAGATAGAAGTTTATTGAATATGTCCGCAAGGGATCGGGGAGCAGGACAGAAAAGGAGAGACTTCAGCAAGAAGGCAGTGAGTGGGACTATACTTAAAGCAGGAAGGTGAGGAGGTATGGTGTTGTATAAAATTTTCCTGTTTTTGGTAACTGTGCCTAGTTGTAAGTAGCCCATTTGTCAGTTATGGCCTATGGATATTTTGAGGTGGATCTCCTGATAGACCTGCCTGTATTCAGCCAAGGGTTGGGATCTATGTGGGCCCTTTTGCCTCACTTTATATTCCATTGCTCAAGCCTGTCACCCAAAAGCGGCCTCCACATGAGGTACCTTTTTACCTCCAAGGCAGGGTGATGTCATTCATCTGTCAGATGAATCCATTCATCTGACATTGGATATCTGGGCTCTTTCCAAAGTTTGTTGTGGACATACCCACAATATATTGGGGTGCAGGTGCCCCTTTGGATGACTCATTTGTATCTTTGGGTTAAATACCCTGTCGTGCAATTGCTGGGTCATAGGGTAGCTCTATTTTCAACTCCAGCTTTTATTCCCATCCACAGTGTAGGAGGGTTCCCCTTCCTCCACATCCTTACGAACATCTGTTGTTTCCGACTAAATTTTAGCCATTGTGACTGGTGTGAGGTGGTATCTTATTATGGTTTTGATTTGTATTTTTCCAATGCTGAGTGATGTTGAGCACTTTTTCATGTGTCTTTTGGCCATTTGAATATCTTTTTTGTAGAAATGTCTGTTCATGTCTTCTGCACTTTTCTTGATTGGATTATTTGTTCCTTGGGTGTTGAGTTTGATAAGTTCTTTATAAATTTTGGATACTGGGATCCCAGGGTGGCTCAGTTGGTTAAGCATCTGCCTTCCGCTCAGGTCGTGATTCGTGGGTCCTGGGATAGAGTCCCACATCAGGATCCCGCTTCTCCCTCTCCCTCTGCCTGCCACTCCCCCTGCTTGTGCTCGCTCTCTCTCTCTCTCTCTTTCTCTGTCAAATAAGTGAATACATAAAATCTTTATAAATAAATAAATTTTGAATACTAACCCTTTATCTGCTACGTCATTTGTGAATAAGTTCTCCCATTCTGTCAGTTGTCTTTTGGTTTTGTTGACTGTTTCCTTTGCTGTGCAAAAGCTTTTTTATCTTGATGAAGTCCAAATAGTTAATTTTTGCCCTTGCTTCCCTTGCTTTTGGTGTTGTGTCTAGGAAGAAGCTGCTGCAGCCAAGGGTGAAGAGGCTGCTGCGTGTGTGCTCCTCAAGGATTTTGATGAATTCCTATCTCACATTTAGACATTTTATCCATTTTGAGTCTTTTTTTGTGTGTATTGTATAAGGAAATGATCCAGTTTCATTCTTCTGCATGTGGTTTCTGATTTTCCCAATACCATTTGTTGAAAAGACTTGTCTTTTTTCCATTGGATATTCTTTCCTGCTTTGTTGAAGATTAGTTGACCGTAGAGTTGAGAGTCATTTCTGAGTTCTCTATTCTGCTCCATTGATTTATGTGTCTGTTTTTATGCCAGAACCATGCTGTCTTAATGATTACAGTCTAGTAGTAGAGGTTAAAGTCCAGAGTTGTGATGCCATCAGCTTCAGTTTTCTTTTTCAACATTCCTCTGGCTATTCAGGGTCTTTTCTGGTTCCACACAAATTTTAGGATTATTTGTTCCTTTTCTGTGGGAAAAGTTGATGGTATTTTGATAGAGATTGCACTGAATGTGTAGCTTGCTCGAGGTAGCATAGACATTTTCACAATATTTGTTCTTCTAACCCATGAGCATGGAAAATTTTTTCTGTTTCTTTATGTCTTCGTCAATTTCTTTCATGAGTATTCTATCGTTTTCTGAGTATAGATCCTTTATATATTTAGTTAGATTTTTCCTAGGGGCACCTGGGTGGCTCAGTGGGTTAAAGCCTCTGCCTTCAGCTCAGGTCATGATCTCAGGGTCCTGGGATTGAGCCCTACATCAGGCTCTCTGCTCAGCGGAGAGCCTGCTTCCTCCTCTCTCTCTCTCTCTCTCTCTCTCTCTCTCTCCTCCCCTCTCTCTCTCTCTCTCTCTCTCTCTCTCTCTCTCTGCCTGCCTCTCTGCCTACATGTGATCTCTGTCTGTCAAATAAATAAATAAAATATTTTTAAAAAAAGATTTATAGTTAGATTTTTCCTAGGTATCTTATGGTTTTTGGTGCAACTGTAAATGGGATCAACTCCTTACTTTCTCTTTCTTCTGTCTCATTGTCAGTGTATAGAAATGCAACTGATTTCTGTGCATTGATTTTATATCCTGCGACTTTACTGAATCCTGTATGAGTTCTAGTAGTTTTGGGGTAGAGTCTTTTGTGTTTTCCACATAAAGTATCATATCATCTGCAAAGAGTGAGAATTTGACTCCTTTGCTGATTTGGATGTCTTTGGTTTTGTTGTTGTTGTTGTCTGTTTGCTGAGGCTAAGATTTCTAGTACTATATTGAATAGCATTGGTGGTGATGGATATCCCTGCTGTGTTCCTGACCTTAGGAAAAAAGCTCTCAGTTTTTCTCCACTGAGAATGATATTCCCTGAGGTTTTTTCATAGATGGCTTTTATGATATTGAGGTATCTACATTCTATCCCTATGCTGTGAAGAGTTTTAATCAAGAAAGAATGCTGTACTTTGTCCAGTGCTTTTTCTGCATTTATTGAGAGTATCATATGGTTCTTGTTCTTTCTTTTATTAATGTAATGGATCAAGTAGATTGATTTATGGATGTTGAACCAAGCTTGCAGCCCAGGAATAAATCCACGTGGTCGTGGTGAATAATCCTTTTAATGTACTGTTGGATCCTATTGGCAGTATTTTGGTGAGAATTTTTGCATCCATGTTCATCAGGGATATTGATTGGTAATTCTCCCTTTTGGTGGGATTTTTATCTGGTTTTGGCATCAAGGTAAAGCTGGCCTCATAAAACGAGTTTGGAAGTTTTCCTTCCATTTCTATTTTTTAGAACAGTTTCAGAAGAATAGGTATTAATTCTTCTTTAAATGTTCGATTGAATTCCTTTGGGAACCCTGGCCTTGGGCTCTTGTTTGTTGGGAGATTTTTTTATTCCTGCTTCAGTTTCCTTGCTGGTTATGGGTGTGTTCAGGTTTTCTATTTCTTCTGGTCAGTTTTTGTAGTTTCTACATCTCTAGAATACATCCATTTCTTCCCGACTATCTAATTTGTTGGCATATAGTGGCTCATAATATGTTAGTATAATTGTTTGTATTTCTTTGGTGTTGGTTGTTATCTCCTCTTTCTTCATGATTTTATTTATTTGCGTCCTTTCTCTTTTCTTTTTGATAAATCTGGCCAGGAGTTTATGAATCCTATTGATTCTTTCAAAGAACCAACTCCTAGTTTCGTTGATCTGTTCTACTGTTCTTTTGGTTTCTATTTCATTGATTTCTGCTTAATCTTTATTACTTCTCTTCTCCTGCTGGGTTTAGGCTTTATTTGCTGTTCTTTAGGTGTAAGGTGAGGTTGTATATTTGAGAACTTTTTTTGGTTTCTTGAGAAAGGCTTGTATTGCTATGTACTTCCCTCTTTGGACAGCCTTTGCTGCACCCCAAAGATTTTGAATAGCTATGTTTTCATTTTCATTTGTTTCCATGATTTTTTAAAATTCTTTAATTTCCTGGTTGACGCATTCATTCTTAGTAGGATGCTCTTTAGCCTCCATGTATTTGAGTTCTTTCCAACTTTCCTCTTGTGATTGAGTTTGAGTTTCAAAGCATTATGGTCCAAAAATATGCACGGAATGGTCCCAATCATTTGCTACCAGTTGAGACCTGATTTATGACCCAGGATGTGATCTATTTCAAAGAATGTTCCATGTGCACTAGAGAAGGATGTGTATTCTGTTGCTTTGGGATAGAATGTTCTGAATATATCTGTGAAGTTCATCTGGTCCAGTGTGTCATTTAAAACCCTTATTTCCGGGGCACCTGGGTGGCTCCGTGGGTTAAGCCTCTGCCTTCGGCTCGGGTCATGATCTCAGGGTCCTGGGGTTGAGCCCCGCATCGGGCTCTCTGCTCAGCGGGGAGCCTGCCTCCCCCTCTCTCTCTGCCTGCCTCTCTGCCTACTTGTGATCTTCCTCTCTCTGTCATGTAAATAAAAAACTAAAATCTTTAAAAAAAAAAAAAACCCTTATTTCCTTGTTGATCTTTTTTTTCTTTTTTTAAGATTTATTTATTTATTTATTTGACAGAGAGAGTGAGCGAGTGAGAGAGGGAATATGGGGAGTGGGAGAAGGAGAAGCAGCTTCCCATGGAACAGGGATCCTGATGCAGGCTCAATGTGATCATGACTAGAGCCAAC
The DNA here is from genome assembly GCF_020171115.1 of Neogale vison. Taxonomy (NCBI): domain Eukaryota; kingdom Metazoa; phylum Chordata; class Mammalia; order Carnivora; family Mustelidae; genus Neogale; species Neogale vison. The sequence continues at coordinate 95,056,372 of NC_058098.1, read as the reverse complement.
GGCGAACTCTTAATGACTGAGCCACACAGGCATCCCTCCTTGTTATCTTTTAGATGATTTGTCCATTTCAGTGAGGGGGGTGTTAAAGTCCCCTACTCTTACTGTATTATTTGTGTTTCTTTGATTTCCTTATTAATTGGCCTATGTAATTGGCTCCTTCCATGCTAGGGGCATAAATATTTACAGTTGTTAGATCTCTTGTTGGATAAACCCTTTAAGTATGATATAGTGTCCTCTTTCATCTTGTATTACAGTCTTTGGTTTAAAATCTGATTTGTCTGATATAAGGATTGCCACGCCAGCTTTCTTTTGTTGTCCATTAGCATGATAAATTGTTTTCCACCCCCTCATTTCAATCTGGAGGTGTCTTTGCATCTAAAATGAGTCTCTTGCTGACAGCATATTGATGGGTCTTGCTTTTTTATCCAATCTGATACCCTGTATCTTTTGATTGGGGCATTTAGCCCATTTACATTCAGGGTAACTATTGAAAGATAGGAATTTACTGTGATTGTATTGCTTGAAGTAATTGCCTCTGTTCCTTTCTGTTCTATGTTACCTTTGAGCTCTCTCTGCTTAGAGGACCCATTTTCAATATTTTTTGCAGGGCTAGTTTGGTGTTTGCAAATTCTTTTATTTCTCATTCTATTTTCAGTGACAGCCTAGCTGGATAAAGTATTCTTGGTTGAATATTTTTCTCATTTAGTACCATGAAGTACCATGAAGATATCATGCCAGTCCTTTCTGGCCTGCTAGGTCTCTGTGGATAGGTCTGCTGCCAACCTACTGTTTCTACTGTTGTAAGTTATAGACATCTTGTCCCAAACTGTGAAAACCCAGGACTTCTATGCCCATCTGATGGTAATGAAACTTCCCCATCCCAGGGTGTCAGTGGGAACCATGTAGAAAGCCTAAATTTCCATTCCCACCCAGAAGTAACAAGGCATCCTTCCCTCTAGGCTCAGAATCAGAAGCCAGAGTCACACTCCAACCTGGCTCACTTCCCCCATTAGCACAGTATCAGGGGAAGCCTGCTAAAGCAGAAGATTGAAATAAGATCCAGAGTTCTGTAATACCCAAAATGTCCAGAATACAATAAAAAGTCACTTGTTATATCAAGAACCAAAGGGGTGGCTAGGTGGTTCAGTCAGTTAAGTGTTTGCCTTCAGCTCAGGTTACATGATCCCAGGGCCCTGGGATCAAGCCCCACATCATGCTCCTAGCTTATCAGGGAGCCTGTTCCTCCCTCTCCTTCTGCCTGTGCCTCCACCGTCTTGTGCTTGCTTAATGTCTCCCTTTCTGTCTGTCTCTCTCTCTCTGTCAAATAAATAAATAAAATCTTGAAAAAAAAAAGAACCAGAAAAATCTCAACATGAATGAGAAGACACCAGGCACCAACACTGAGATGACACAGATACTGGAATTATCTGGGAAAAAAAAAAAAAAACCAGAAACAACCATTGTAAAAATGTTTCAACAAGCACTTAAGAACATTCTTGGAATAGATGGAAAAATAAAAAGTCTCACCAAAAAAAAGGAAGGGTAAAGAAGAGCCAAGAGCTTCTGGGTAGCTCAGTCATTAAGCATCTGCCTTCAGCTCAGGTCATGATCCCAGGGTCCTGGGATCAAGCCCTGCATTAGTCTCCCTGCTCAGCAGGAAGCCTGCTTCTCCATCTCCCACTCCCTCTGCTTGTGTTCTCTCTCTCTCACTGTCTCTTTCTGTCAAATAAATAAATAAAATGTTTTTTAAAAAGAAAAAAAAAAGAAGAGCCAAGTAGATATTTTATTTTTTTAAGATTTTATTTATTTATTTGAGAGAGTGAGTGAAGAGGGAGGAAGGAGCAAGGAGAGTGGCAGGCAGAGGAAGAAGCAGACTCCCAGCTGAGCAGGGAGCCCTACATGGGTCTCCATTCTAGAACTTCAAGATCATGACATGAGCCAAAGGCACTTAACTGAGCCACCCAGGTACCCCCAAACAGACATTTTAGAACTGAAAAATATAATAACCAAACTTTAAAAAGCAAAAATCTTTAATGGATGGGCTCAACAGCAGAATAGAGAGGACAGAGAAAAGAATCAGTGAACATGAAGAAATTACTCAATCTGAGTAAGAGAAAGAAGACAGACTTTAAAAAATGAACAAACCCATAGAGACGTGTAAGACTATAACAGAAGATCTAAATTTCATATCATCAAAGTTCAAGAGGAAAGGGGAAGAGGGTGGGGCTGAAAAAATATTTAAATAAATAATCACTGAAACTTTCCCAAATTTGTAAAAAGTTATAAACCTAGATATTCAAGAGGTTGGTGAGCCCAAAGAGGATAAATGCAAATAAATCTGTTCTTAGACACATCATAACCAAACTTCTAAAAACTAAAGGCCAACTCTTGAAAGCAGAGCACTGCCATCTTACCTATAAGGGGAAAACAATCAAGTAACAATAGCTTTTATCAACAGAAACCATGGAGACCAGAGGAAATGTCACATTTCACATTTTTCAAATGCTAAAAGAACCCTTGATAGAACTCTGTATCCAGTGAAAATACTCTTAAGGAATGAATCAGAAATGAAGATATTCTTAGATAAAGGAAAACTAAGAGAATTTGTCATCAGCAGACCTACGTTAACAGAATGGTAAAGGAAGATCTTGAAACAGAAAGGAAATTATAAAAGAAAAAATCTTGGGATATCCAGGAAGAAAGAACAATGGAAATAATAAAATATAAATAAATATAATAGACTTTCTATTGAGTTTTCTAAATATATTTGACAGTTAAAGCAAAACTTGTAACATTGTCTGATGTGGATGTTAATGTATATAGAGGAAATATTTAAAATAATTGCATTATAAACAGGGAAAAGTAAAGAGACCTTCTACATAAAATATATATATATAATGTAACACTTAGAGCAACCACTTAAAGATCAATACAAAGACACTCAAATACTAGAGATAAATCAAAATGGAATTCTAAAAAATTCTTTAAAAAACTTAAGTAACCCACAGTCAGATAGGTAAAAGAGAACAGAGAAACAAAAACAACAACAAATAAATTGGCAGGTTGACATACCAATAGTTACATTAAATGAAAACAGTCTAAGTATATCAATTAAAAGACATAGGTTGGCAGAGTGGGTGAAAATGACCCAGCTATATATCTATTCTATCTATAAGAAACTAATTTCAAACACAGCAGAATTAGGTTGGAAAGTATAGGGTTGAAAAAGATATACCCTGACACATTAACCAAAACAAATCAGAAGTTGCTCTATTAATATATCTAATATAGTAGAATTCAGAACAAAGAATATCAGGTAGAGAAAGGAATATTAAATGGTGATAAAAGAATCAAACCAAGAAGAAAAAAATAGCAATCTTACATGTGTGCACACTGAACAAAAGAGCTTCAAAATATGTGAAGCAAAAACTGATAGAACTGAAAGAAGAAATAAACAAATCCACAATTTAACTTGGAGGCTTCAGATGTCCTCTTGACAATTGATAGAACGACCAGAAGAGAAAAAACTACAAGTAGCCAATAGGATCTAATCAACATTTTATATATATTCCACTCAACAAAGCAGAATACACAATCTTTTCAAGCACCCACAGAACACTTATTGACCATATCCTGGGCCATAAAAGAATCTTCAACCAATTTGAAAGAATTTGAAGTCATACACAATTTGTTCTCTAAACATAGTAGAGTCAAACTAGAAATCAATAACAGAAACATAACCGTAACATCTCCAAACACTTGGAAACTAAATAACACATTTGCAGATAACTCATGAATCAAAGAAGACATGGCAAGGGAATATTTTAAAATATATTGAATTGCATGAACATTTAAATACTGCATATCAAAATGTGTGGAATTCAGCTAAAGCAGTGCTAAGAGGGAGATCTATAGCACTAAATGCTTACATTAAAAATGGAAATATAGGGGCACCTGGGTGGCTCAGTCGTTAAGTGTCTGTCTTCAGCTCAGGTCATGATCTCAGGGTCCTGGAATCGAGCCCTACAAGGGGCTCTCTGCTCAGCAGGAAGCCTGCTTCTCCCTCTCTCACTCCCCCTGCTTATGTTCCCTCTCCTTCTCTCTCTCTCTCTCTCTCTCTCTGTCAAATACATAAATAAATAGTTTTTAAAAAGAAATGGAAATATATAATTCAAAATCAGTAACATAAGATCACACCTCAGGAAACTAGAAAAGGAGGAACAAAAACCCAAAGTAAGCTGGAGGTAGGAAATAATAAAACATATAAATGAATAAAATTGAAAACAGAGAAAAGGAAAATGATGAAACAAAAAGCTGATTTCTTCAAAATGATCAGTTAACATTGACAGACCTCTAGCAAGATGTGAATCTACAGGAGTGGTGATATGGCATAGAACTCAAAGCAAACATTGTAGCAAGGTCAATTTCTTGGTTTTAAAATTGAGCTATAGGGCGCCTGGGTGGCTCAGTGGGTTAATCCGCTGCCTTCGGCTCAGGTCATGATCTCAGGGTCCTGGGATCGAGTCCCGCATCGGGCTCTCTGCTCAGCAGGGAGCCTGCTTCCCTCTCTCTCTCTCTCTGCCTGCCTCTCTCTCTGTCTACTTGTGATCTCTTTCTGTCAAGTAAATAAATAAAATCTTAAAAAAAAAATAAAAAATAAAAAAATAAAATTGAGCTATAGTTATGTAAGAAGCAAGCACTGGAAGAAACTAGGTGAAGGGTACATAGGACCTCTCTACAATTTTGCAACTTTCTGTGGATCTGTAAGTATTTCAAAATAAAAAGCTAAAGAAAAACAAAGGTGATTTTATACACTTACTAGAATGGCTACAATGAAAAAGGCAATCCTGACAAGCAATACCAAGTGCTGGTGACAATGGGAAGAAACTATAACCCTAGTTCATTGCTAACAGTAAGGTAAAATGATACAACCACTTCGGAAAATAGTTTGTCAAATTCTTAAAAAGTTAAATATACAACTTCCATGTAACCTAACAGTTCCACTCCCAGAAATCTAACCAACAGAAATGAACAGAAACCCACATTTACATGAATGTTCATGGCATCATTATTTATAATAGCCACAAACTGGAAACAGTTTAAATGTCTATTAACTGGTGAATAGATAAACAAAATGTGTAATTCTCACTGCATATAATCTGTGATTGTATATACCGTATCAGTACACTGAGGACACAATGAAAGTGGTAGTGATATTTGCAGCCATGTGGCAGGTATGTTCCTCTGTTGTGCCATTTTCCTTGTGCATGTCTGTCCCATGATCACATTTGGCTTTTTCTATCTTCTGTTGGGCAATAGGGGTAGAGAAAGTAAAGAGTTATCTAGAAGGGAAAATTAAGATAGATATTCAGCATAAGGAGGCTTTTTGAGAGATAAGCTCATGTACTGAAAGTTAAAGGATTTTCCCCCTTTCTCAAGTGACTGTGTTGTATACCTCAGGCACTCCTCAGTACATTTAGCCCTAGATAAATCCCTTGATCCGTTAATCATTTCATTGGGAAAGGCAGATATTTCTAGACTATAAATCACTGACTAGTAACTCTCGGGAAAAACTGCAAGTCAAAAATCCTTCCAAAAGAACAGTAAGTTCAACCTATTTATGAGCTCAAGAAAATTACTGGAACAATGCCATTACCTTATGTATAGAGCAACCCAATCTTTGTTCAAGGAAAAATGTTATCTTAAATCCACTGTCTCTAACCTATATAAGTATCTAACATTTTCTGTCCGCAAAGTTAGCTCAAAATACAACGGTTAAAGACAGCAGGCAGGATATCTTGCCCAGGATGAATACCTCAGTATATCGCTTCATATTTAATTTCTGAGTATTCCATTTATGAGTATAACCCAGAGCTTTTCATAAGGAATAATGACAGAGGAATCATAATTAAAATATTAGAATTCCTTTTATATCCATTGTGCCCTTAATATAAATAAATCTGACCAAAATGATTAATCTCTTCTCAAAGCAGAATTTCAGAAGAATTACAGTGAATATCTTACCAATTCTTCTATCTTTTCATGAGAACAAAGGAATTATTTAAATTATATATAATCTACAGTGGAATTTTAGGACTAACAGTGGTCTAATTTGGCTATAACATTTATTTCCTCATCCTTAATAGCTGACATTGAAATGAAAGTAACAGATAACAAGGATATATTTCATTTAACAGTATAAAAGTAAACTCCAATAAAGATAATATAATAAACTATTATTGAGTGCTACAGGAGAGGGAGGAGAAGAGTAAGAAAAGGAAATATACAAATTTTGTCATTGTTTATTTTGAAGATTTTTGTTATTCATTAATGGATAGTACTAAAGAAATAAGGAAATTATATAAACATGTAGTTATAAATAATAAAACAAATACAAACCTTTCTAATTATGACAGTAAAAGCTTACATAGAACAAGAAGTCATACAGTATAGTGATTTTTCAAAAGCTATGAAAATAGATCTGCCTTCGCTTAGGTCATGATCCTAGGGCCCTGGGATGGAGACCCCTGTTGGGCTCCCTGCTCAGTGAGGAGCCTGGGGAATCAGCTTCTCCCTGTCTTTCTGCCCCTCCTCCAGCTCTTGCACAAGTACACATGCATGCACATTCTCTCTCTCTCTCTCTCTCTCTCTCTCTCTCTCAGTAAATAAGTAAATCCTTTAAAAAAAAAAAAACAACTATGTGGGGCGCCTGGAAGGCTCAGACTGTTAAGTTTCTGCCTTGGGCTCAGGTCATGATAGCAGGACCCTGAGATTGAGCCCTGCATCAGGCTCCTTTTTTGTCAAGGACCCTGCTTCTCCCTCTCCCTCTTCTGCCTTTCCCTCCTGTTTGTGAGCAAGCTCACTCTCTCAAATAAATAAAATCTTTAAAAAAAAGTTTATGAAAATAGAGTATATGTTAATATAAAAACAAATATATCTGTCATATCAATAAATATAAGTATGCTAAACCCACCTATTAAAAATTCTGCTTTGTTGGGGTGCCTGGGTGGCTCAGTTGTTAAGCTTCTGCCTTCAGCTCAGGTCATAATCTTGGGGTCCTGAAACGGAGCCCCGCATTGGGCTCCCTGGTCATTGGAAAGCCTGCCTCTCCCTTTTCCACTCCCCTAGCTTGTGTTCCCTCTATTGCTCTGTCTGTATCTGTCAAATAAATAAAATCTTTTAAAAAAATTCTGCTGTGTTGAAAAGATACAGCTGCAACAAAGTTATTCAGAAAGGTTGACAATGAAAGAAAGGGCAAAGGACTAGGCAAATGAACCTCCCTCCACCAAAAGAAAGAACATGATCTTAATATCAGACAAGGTTGAATTTGGAACAAAAAGCACTAAATGACACTAAGAATGTCACTTTAACACTAGACACAAAGCAGAGAAGAGTAGAGAATATGAATACATATGGACGATATTCAGTGCAGAAGGTTTGTTGGAGGGGGAATCTACAGAAAATATATCAGTTTTGAGTACCTATGTACCAAATAACAAAGCATGAACATTTTTAGGAGAAATATGATCATACATATATATGAAATCTCCACCCTCCTCAAGTGTTCATGGAATATTCACAAAGTATTCAGTCATGTATTAAGCCATAAATAAACCCAAAAGTTTAATGAATTCCAAAAATGTTAATAGTTCACTCAATATTTTCTGAACACTCTGCAGTAAAACTAGAAATAAATGGCAAAAGCAGAGAAAAAAATTACCCAACGGAAATTTTTTTTAAGATTTTTATTTATTTATTTGAAAGAGATCACAAGCAGGCAGAAAGGCAGGCAGAGAGAGAGAGAGAGAGGAAGCAGGCTCCTTGCTAAGCAGAGAGCCCAATGCAGGGCTTGATCCCAGGACCCTGAGATCATAACCTGAACTGAGGGCAGAGGCTTTAACCCACTGAGCCACCCAGGCACCCACGCAATGGAAATTTTTTAACTGTTAAATAAATTTGGAGTCAAAAGGAAATCCAAACTAAAATTGCAATATGTGTAGGAAATAATAATAATAATAATAAAATACTACATATCAGAACCTATGGGTTATAAAAAAATGCAATGCTAAAAGGAAACTTTATTTTTAAACTGTATTAATTTATTTTAATTGCATTAGTAAACAAGAAAAACTGTAAATAAATGAAGCATGCAACTTAACAACAAAAGACAAAAAAAAAAAGCCTAAGGAGAGCTGAAGGAAGGAAATAGTAAAGATAAAAACAAAAAATAATGAATATGAAAATAGAAAATGGTGGAACAAATTAATAAACCCCAATTTGTACCTTGGGGGAAGAGTAGTAGACAGATAAACCATTAGTAAACTTAGTTTGAGGAGAAGGACAGGAAAAGGTGCCATATACAAAATATGATAAGGAGAAAAGAACCACATACACGTGGGTGAAATGCATAACTCTACATGCAAATATAATTACCAAAATTAAGTTCAGAAAGGGAGAAAAATCTAAACTCACCATTTCCCATAAAGCAAAGTTGCCCAAGAGCTGCCTTCCTCCAAAATTACTCCAAAAGTACTCCAAAAGTACTGAAACCAAATGATTTTAAAGGGGAGTAATACTAAACTTTAAAGAACAGATCATTACTATGTTTTTTAATTGTTTCATTGCACAGGAAAGAAAAACCCTCCAAAGACTTTTTATTGAAGATGCATAATATTGGTACTAGAACCCAACAAATATTGCACAAAAAGAAAAGCCACAGCAAGTCTCATTTATGAGTATTCAAAATCCCAAATAAAGTACAGGCAATAGAATCCAGCCATATATTTTTTTTCTAAGCTTTATTTATTTATTTGAGAGAGAGAGCAAGATCAGGGAGGCAGATGGAAAGGGAGAGAGAGAATCTCAAGTAGACTCCCCACTGAGCATGCAGCCTGACAGAAGGATCTGTCTCACAACCCTGAAATAATGACCTGAGCTGAAATCAAGAGTTGGAGGCTTAACTAACTGAGCCACCCAGGCACCCTCAGCTTATATTTAAAAAGATCACATACCAGGAATTTTTTTAAAAATAGTACAGTATTAGGGAATCCATTAATACAGTTTACTGTATTGATACATCTAAGAAAAAAATATGATCATGTTCATTTCCATAAATACTGAAAAAAGCATTTAATAAAATGCAACATCCAGTCTTAAGTCTAAAATCCTAGAAGATTTTAATATAATAGGTATAGGTAACTATCCCTGAGCACAGTATAGGTTTATGACAGCTCAAGAATCAAATCATACTTAATGAAGACACTAAATATATTCCTATGTTATCATCATTATTACTTAAAAGTATTCCAGAGATTTTCACTGATGCAATTGTACAAAGGAAATAAATTAGAATATAAAGATAGGAAAGAAGGATATAAAATGATTGTTATCTGCAGATTAGTGATGTCCAAGAGAATAAACTAGAAGATTATTTTCTTTTTTTATTTTTAAGATTTTTATCTATTTATTTATTTGACAGAGATCACAAGTAGGCAGGGAGGCAGGCAGAGAGAGAGTAGGAAGTAGGCTCCCTGCTACGCAGAGAGCCCAATGCGGGGCTTGATCCCAGGATCCCTGGGATCCTGACCTGAGCTGAAGACAGAGCCTTTAACCCACTGAGCCACGCAGGCACCCCTAGAAAATTATTTCAAACAATGAAAGAACTCATGATAATAGTCTGGTACAAGAACTAATACAGATATTAATACCCTACATATATTCCAAACAACAGATTTGATGGTAAAGTGGCAGAAAAGATCTCATACAATAACCAAAATTATCAGACACTTAGGATTGAAATTAATATATGTGCAGGACTCATATGAATTAAAGTATTATTGAGAAACACAAAAAAAGATTGCACAAATTAAAAGTCATTAATTTGGGGGAAGAGTCAGACCAGAAAGATGTCCATTATCTCTAAATTAATCTGTAAATACAATGGAATTCCTGATGAAATTTCCAACAAGAAAACTGGACATCCTAGACTTTTTTTAAAAGACTTTATTTATTTATTTGACAGAGAGAGATCACAAGTAGGCAGAGAGGCAGGCAGAGAGAGAGGAGGAAGCAAGCTCTCTGCTAGGCAGAGAGCCTGATGCGGGACTCGATCCCAGGACCCCGAGATCACAACCTGAGCCAAAGGCAGAGGCTTAACCCTCTGAGCCACCCAGGTGCCCCAAAACTGGACATCCTAATAATAAACTTCAAATTAGAAGCAAAAGTAAAAAAAGGAAAAAACAGCTAGGAACTATTCCTCTCAAATATTAAACATACGCAAAGTGTGATACTGGAGATTGAAAAGATAGGGCAATGTAATATAATTTAAAATCCAGAAAAAGACCCAAATATATGTGGGAATTTAGTATATAATAAAGATGATATTTAACATTAATTGGAGTGGGGGGGCGCCTGCGTGGCTCAGTCAGTTAAGCATTTGACTCCTGATTTCAGCTCAGGTCATAATCTCAGAGTTGTGAGATTGAACCCCCTATCAGGCTCCATGCTGGGGGTGGAGCCTGCTTAAGATTCTTCCTCTGCTCTTCCACTGCCCTTGCCCCCCTCTCCCTCGTTTTAATTAATTAATTAGTTAATTAATTTAAATTAATTGAAGGGGCACCTGGCTGGCTTAGTCAGAAGACCACGAGACTCCGGATGTCAGGGTTGTGAGTCTGAATGCCATGTAGGGTGTAGAGATTACTAAAAATAAATAAATGTAGCAATAAATTAAAAATTAATAAATAATAAAATTTATTTGAAATAATAATCCAGTAAATGCCTGGGTCAGCTGGATAGCCATGTAGGAAAAAAGTAAATTTGATCCATACACATTGCTTACATCAGGATAAAGTCCAGATAGGTCAAAATTTTAAATGTAAAGATTATATTATACATGTAGGAGAACAGACTATATCAGTCAGAGTCCAATCAGGAGAGAGTAACCACACAGTGATTTAAACAAGGGAAGTTTATATGGAAAATTTTAACATCATTTAACATACTAAACTATGATAATAAAGCAACTGTAAGATATGAGAACTTTCTCTGGTACCTTAGGGTTGAGGTAGTGATGCCTAGGAAGGACAAACTTGAAAAGTATATTCCTTTCCCAAGGCTGGACTTCAGGACCAGTTGGAGAAAGTATAGTTGCAGCTGACCAGATAACAAAGTTCACCGGTTTTTCCAAGCCAGAGCTGGTTTGTGGTTACTGTGAAAGCAGGATGCAGTCTTCCAGATGTTGGTGAGCTATAATCAGAGACTGGTGCATAAGTGTGTAGAGTGGAGATATCAACATAGGCAGAATGCCTAGACCAGACAGCATCCATGTGGAAATTGCAGCATCATTGGGAGGGCCACAGGAGACAAATTTCTGAGGTGAGCAGAGGGAGTGTTGGCATTTGTGCAGGCAGGAGACCTGAAGCAGGCAGTGTCTGTGCCAAAAGGACTGCTGAAAGGCGATCACCAAGCCAGGGCTAAGAGGTTGCAATGTCTTAGCTCAAGATGTCATAACAACAAAATTCTAAAAACTAGACAGCTTAAACAATACATATTTATTTTCTCAAATTTTGAGAGACTAGAAGTTCGAAATCAGGGTGTGAGCATGGCCAGGTTCTGGTGAAAGCTCTCTTCTGGCTTACAGACAGTAGTAGAGTTGTTGTTTGCTCAGATGACCTTTCCTCAGTGCATGTATATGAAGAGAGAGAGAGCTCTGGTGTCCTTCCTCTTCTTTAGAAGGTCACCAGAGACTGCATCATTTTAACCTCCTCTAAACCTAATTACCTTAAATGCTATCACAGTAGGAGTTAGGGCTTAAGTATATGAATTTTAAGGGAACATACACATTTAATCTCTAAATTCAAGGGACTGTTAATTTGGGGCACTATCTGCTAGTGTGAGGCGCTATCAGATGTCTCATACCCCACTGCTTTTAGCAGGAAAGCATCTTCCTTCTGCAGTGTTCCTCCAGTGCTCTCTATTCAAATGTTTAACATCATGTCCATATAAAGGAGAAATGTTTAAAGGGATTTTGTCCATTACTGCAACGATCTATTGAAAGGTGAATTATATCTTAGAGGCAGTAAGTTGACAATTAGCTCACAAAGCAAGGAGGAAAATATCAGAGTAAGAAAGGTTTGTCTAACCATAACATAAAACCCAAAATTCCAAAAGTGAAAGATTAGTAAATTCAGCTGTATAAGGGCACCTTATACATCTAAGGGTGGTTCAATCAGTTAAGCCTCTGCCTTCAGCTCAGGTCATGATCCCAGGGTCCTGGCATCAGGCCCTGTATCGGGCTCCCCACTCAGTGGAGAGCCTGCTTCTCCCTCTCCCCCTGCTGTACCCCCTGCTGTGCATGCTCTCTATCAAATAAACAAAATCTTTTTAAAAAAACTCAGCTGTAAAAAAAATAGAAAATATGTGCATGGCAAAAAAAAATCTACATAATTAATAAGGTAAAGACCAATAATCCAAAAGGAAATGAGAAATGACATATATAGCTTTCAGAAAAAGAAATATAAATGATCCTTCAACATATCAAAATATGTTCAATCTCACTTATAAAAGAAAACTTGAAGTACATTGAGATACTATTATTTTTCACCTGTATGGTTTTGTTTGTTTTCTTTTTTTTTTTTTTTTATTTATTTGACAGAGAGAAATCACAAGTAGATGGAGAGGCAGGCAGAGAGAGAGAGAGAGGGAATTCCGCAGACTCCCTGCTGAGCAGAGAGCCCGATGCAGGACTCGATCCCAGGACCCCAAGATCATGACCCGAGCCGAAGGCAGCGGCTTAACCCACTGAGCCACCCAGGCACCCCTCTTTTGTTTTTTAGTAACCTAATGTTCATGAGGTTTTAAAGAAATAACCACACTTACATGCCATTTATGAGTATATAAATTAGCACAATTTCAAGGGTGGGCAATTTGGTGACAAGTATCACAATTTACATACCCTTTGACCTAGCAAGTCTGCTTTTAGGAACTTATCCTGCAGATACATTTTCATATGTGGAAAAATGACTTAAGTATTATCATTTCAGCACTCTTTTCAGTGGCAAAAGATTGAAAGCAATCTAATGTCAATCAATAGGGAATTGGTTAAATAAAATTATGTTCCATCCACTAGTGGAATACTCTGTAGCTGTAAAAATTAAGACACTTTTGGGGAGTCTGGGTGACTCAATCAGTTAAGCCTCTGCCTTCAGCTCAGGTCATGATCCCAGGGTCCTTGGGTCGAGCCCCACACTGGACTCCCTTCTCTCTGTTCTTCTGCCCCTCTCCCCTACTCATGTGCTCTCTCTCTCTCAAATAAATAATCTTTTAAAAAATTAAGACAATTTTTATCTATTGAATGACACCATTGCCCAAGTACACTATGCAATAAAATCAAGATATAAAAGACTATCATAGTCTCTTTTATTTTGGTAAGAAGAACAAATTTATCTTTTATATTTTCTTCTATGTAAAGAAAAAAATCTCTGGGAAGTTATCCAACAAGCTACCAATATAGATTGCCTAGCTGAAGGATGAGTGAAAGGTGATTTTTCCGCATATAATTTTATAACCTTTAAATTTTGAATCATGTATTATATATTGAAAATAAATAAAAACAAAATATTGAAAATACATTTGTGCTAATAAAATTCAACCCACATATGGATTCAATCCATATATGGATATATAAAAAATTTTTATATAAAGTTTCTACTGATAAAAATATTTTTGAAAATCAATGACCTAAACTATGTTCTAACTTTTTTCATCTGATTTCCAATAAGACATCAATCTGAGTTGCCTTAAACTGCCAAGACCAAGGAGAACACACTGGCACTAGATTTAGGGAGAGAACATCCTGTAGGCATATTTGTACAACTAATCTACACAAAAAGCTGAAAGAAATGCATTGAGAAAAAAAGATAGAAATAAATGCAGTGAGGGTCCATTAGTCCTTACCCATTCATCCCAACTTCCACTTCTCTGTACAGCTTCCATCTAACTGAATCAAGGTCTCCACTCTGCACCTTGAAACTCACCCAGATATCTAAGACAAAGAACCTGAATGTGTGATATAATAGATAATAACTCAAAACAATGTTGTAGGCAATTTCAGTACCTGATTCACTGGGCTGCATTTCAACTCAGTAACTTCTGAAAGCACATTTGAATCTTCCACAGTGGAAATCCCAAACTTTCCATCCAGGAAAGGGGAAGGGGGAGAAGTTATGACATTTGACTGCTCAGATTGCAGATTGCAGGTAATGGCACAACTCCAGCTGAGAGACACCAGGTCTTATCTTCCTACCATCCATTTTCTCCCTCTTTATCTAACAGGTCCCTATAGATCCCTGACCCCACCTTTTGGGTTTGGAACACAAGTCTGAACTATTTACACTATTGCTGTATGAAATGTTGTCTAGGCATTTCATGAGGGAAAAAGGCTAAGAATGTAAGACTTTCTGTAGCATTCATCAGTCATTAACCTTTGATATATAGAAACTGTTTTCCAGCCAAGCTATATGAGCTCTTCACATTCTAGGCAATTAATGTTTCTGCAAAGCCTGCATTTTAAAATCACTTCCGGAATCATAATGAGTACCTGAGAGATCAGATACCATTTTCAAGGTATCTGAAACATAGTTATGTTTTAGCCTACTTTCTGTTCAGCCTGTTTCTGAATGATGATCTAATCTTTTAGATGATTTGGGCACGTGACCTCTTGCTACAAGAGCTTATCAACCAGGAGTGCTCTCGAGCAATAAGCAACCCTATTATTTGATTAATATAAGAAAGAACAGCTTAATTTCCAATATTTCCAAAGCCATTGCATTTGGCAAAATTACTCAAATAGGAAATATTTTCAAACCTTGTTAGAAGATCACTTCCTTTTCCTAAAGGTTATTGTAACCTGGTTGGCAGAGACATCAGGAGGCCATCCTTTTTTTTTTTTTTTTTTACATTTTAATTACAGGAGATAAGTTAAGCTTTTTGTTTCAGTTTTCAAAATAGAAATGCATTTTCTGATAAAAAAAAGTTTTTATTTTAGAAAACTTAAATGTAGAAAAGTATAGTCTTTTGATCATTGCGAAGTTGACTGTTGGTAACACACTTTTACTGTTGATTCCTCCCAAAACACTACCAAAAAGAAAGTTGAGGAATTTTTTTAAAGATTTTATTTATTTATTTGACAAAGAGAGAGATCACAAGTAGGCAGAGAGGCAGGCAGAGAGAGAGGAGGAAGAAGACTCCCCGCTGAGCAGAGAGCCTGATGCTGCAGGGCTCCATCCCAGAACCCTGAGATCATGACCTGAGCCAAAGGCAGAGGATTAACCCACTGAGCCACCCAGGCACCTGAGGAATTTTTTTTAAATAACATT
Source organism: Neogale vison (assembly GCF_020171115.1). Lineage (NCBI taxonomy): Eukaryota > Metazoa > Chordata > Mammalia > Carnivora > Mustelidae > Neogale > Neogale vison. The sequence continues at coordinate 95,040,998 of NC_058098.1, read as the reverse complement.
GAATTAGTTACGATTAGGCTCAGCTGTGAGTCATAGAAACCCCCGAATAAAAGTGTCTTAAATAAGATATAAATGTATTTCTTTCTCAAATAGTTTTACGCAATCCAGGGCTAGTGTGACAACTCCATAATCAATAAGGACCCGTGCTCCTCCTGGCTCATTGTTCCACCATCTTACTACCACCAGCAACACAGATACTGACTTTTAGACCAAGTTGGCCATTCTTAGACTTGTGTTTCAGCAAGCAGGAAAGAGGAAAAGCAAAGCAAAGGGAAGGAGAATAATAAAGATTAGAGCAGAAATAAATGATATAGAAACTAGGAAAACAATAGAACACATCAATGAATCCAGGAGCTAGTTCTTTGCAAAAATTAATAAAACTGAGAAACCCTTAGCCAGACTTACCAAAAAAGAAAAAAGAAGGGCCCAAATAAAATCACAAATGAGAGAAGCGAAAGAACAAACACCACAGAAATACAAACAATTAGAATATTATGAAAAATTGTATGCCAACAAATTGGACAACTGGAAGAAATGGACAAATTCCTAGAAACATATAAACTCCCAAAACTGAAACAGGAAGAAATAAAAAACTTGAACAGATCTATAACCAGCAAAGAAATTGAAACAGTAATCAAAAATCTCCCAACAACCAAAAGTCCAGGACCAGATTGCTTCCCAGGGGAATTCTACCAAACATTTAAAGAAGAGTTAATACCTATTCTTCTCAAACTATTCCAAAAAATAAATGAAATGAAAACTTCCAAAATCATTCTATAAGGTCAGCATTACCCTGATACCAAAACCAGACAAAGACTCCTTGAAGAGATCTACAGATCAATATACCTGATGAACATGGATGCAGAAGTTCTAAATAAAATAGTAGCAAATAGAATCCAACCATACATTGAAAGAATCATTCACCACAATCAAGTGGGATTTATTCCTGGACTGCAGGGGTGGTTCAATCGATGTGATATACCATATAAATAAAAGAAAGGATAAGAACTGTATGATCCCTTCAATAGACACAGAAAAAGCATTTGATAAAATACAACATCCATTCTTGATTTTTAAAAAAAACTCTCAACGAAGCAGGGTTAGAGGGAACAAACCCCAACATATTATAAAGGCCATATACAAAAAAACCTACAGCTAATAACCTAATGGGGAAAAACTGAGATCTTTTCCTTTATGGTCAAGAATAAGACAGTTATGTCCATTCTCACCACTGTTATTTAACATAGTACTGAAAGTTCTAGCCTCAGCAATCAGACAACAAAAGAAATAAAAGGCATCCCAATTGGCAAGGAAGAAGTCCTTGCAAGGTTTTCACTATTTGCAGATTACATGAAACTCTATACAGAAAACCCGAAAGACCCCACCAAAGAACTGCTAGAACTGATACATGAATTCAATAAAGGCTCAGGATACAAAATCAACATACAGAAATCTGATGCATTTCTACACACCAATAATGAACTATCAGAGAAGTCAAGGAATAATCCCAATTACATTTGTGCCAAAACCCATAAGATACCTAAGAATAAACCTAACCAAAGAAGTAAAAGATCTGTACTCTGAAAACATTAAAACATTGAAGAAAGAAATTGAAGTTGACACAAAGAAATGGAAAGACATTCCATGCTTATGGACTCTAAGAACTAAACTTTTTTAAAGATTTTATTTATTTATTTATTTATTTGAGACAGTGAGAGAGAGAGCACAGGTGGGGTGAGGGGCAGAGGCAGAAGCAGAATCCCCACTGAGCAGAGAGACTGATGCAGGGCTCGATCCTGGGAATCCATGATCATTACCTGCGTTGAAGGCAGACCCTTAACCAACTGAACCACCCAGTCCCTGGAAGAATGAATACTGTTAAAATGTCTATATTACCCAAAGCAATTTACATATTGAATGCACTCCTTATCAAATACCACCAGCATTTTTCACAGAGCTAGAAAAAACTATCTTAAAATTTGTATGGAGCCCCAATGACCCCAAATAGCCAAAGCAATCTTGAAAAAGAGAAGGAAAGTTGTAGGTAAAGTGAGAGAGCTAGGCTCTTGTCTCACAATCAAAGAATGAATCTCATGGACAAAAGGAGTGAGTAAAGCGGTTGAGTTTTATTAAGCAAGGATACAGAGAAAGCTCTCAGGAGTGAGAGGGATCCCAACAGGGTTGCCACTGAGGGCTTTGGTCTTTTATAAAAACCTATCCAGGGAAGTTAAATCTTTTTGACTTCCTACTGGCAGCACCACTGATTAAGGACTAGCGTTAACATCTTTAATGGCTTCATTCTTTTTAGGTTCTGGTTATTTTCTGTTACCACAGGAGATTGGCATAAGTAAGACTTTCCCCTAAAAAAAATAAATTGATTAAAAATAACTTAAAAATTAAAAACGGGGCACCTGGGTGACTCAGTGGGTTAAGCCTCTACCTTCGGCTCAGGTCATAATCTCAGGGTCTTGGGATCGAACCTCTCATCAGACTCTCTGCTCAGCAGGGAGCCAGCTTCTCTCTCTCTCTCTCTGCCTGCCCCTCTGCCTACTTGTGATCTCTGTCTACCAAATAAATTTTTTAAAATCTTCAAAAAATAATAAGACTTTCCCCTTGGACACCTAGGGCAGGGTGGCCTGAAGTGTTCCCTTATCTCTGGTTTCCTTATACCTCCACATTTGTGGAATTTTTATGAACCCGATCACATAGCCCCCTTACCTATCTCTCCCTACCTAGCCCCACCTGTCCCTTTCTCAGAGGCATCACCATTCTGGACTTCAAATTATATTACAAAGCTGTAGTGATTAAGACAGTATGGTACTGGCACAGAAACAGACACATAGATCAGTGGAACAGCATAGAAAACCCAGAAATGAACCCACAAATATATGGGCAATTATTCTTCAACAAAGCAAGAAAGAATGTCCAATGGAAAAAGACAGTCTCTTCAATAAATGGTGTTGGGGAACTGGACAGCAACATGCAAAAGGATGGACTGGACCACTTTCTTACATCACACACAAAAACAAATTCAAATGGATTAAAGACTGGGCACCTGGGTGACTCAGTTGATTGGGCATCTGACTCTTAAGCTTGGGTCTTGCTCTTGAGGTTGTGAGTTTGGACCCTAAGTTGGGCCCCACGCTGAGCATGGAGCCTACTGTTAAAAAATGGATTTAAGACCTAAATGTGAGACAAGAACCCATCAAAATCCTGGAGGAAAATACAGGCAGTAACCTCTTTGACATTGGCCACAGCAGCTTCTTACTAGATATGTCTCCTGAAGCAAGGGAAACAAAAGCAAAAATGAATATATTTTTGGGAATACACACACACACACACACACACACACACACACACACACACACACTGGAATATTAGCCATTAAAAAGAATGAAATATTACCATTTGAATGATGTGGATGGAGCTAGAGGGTATTATGCTAAGCAAAATAAGTCCGAGAAAGAGGAATACCATATAATTTCACTCATGTGGAATTTAAGAAACAAAACATGAAAAATGAGGTGGAGAAGAAAACCATAAAACAGACTCTTGACTATAAAGAACAAACAAGATTGCTGGAGGAGAGTTGGAGGGTGTTAAATGGGTGACTGGGCTTAGGGAGGATACTTATAATGACCACTGGGTGTTGTATGTAAATGATGAGTCACTAAATTCTACTCCTGAAATTAATATTATATTGTGTGTTAACTGGAATTAAAGTAAAAACTTGAGATAGATAAAGTGTATCAGTCTTCAGATTCTTTTAGGGGGTACATGAAAAGAAATTTCTGAAGGCCACTGGTCTATACATACAGTCTCGTTTTCATTTCTTTTTTGCGTAGGTTTCTTATCTTGCCATCTAAATTACAAATTCTCTTTGTGTAAGAATTACATCCTATTTTTTGTGTTTTTCCCATAGACTCAGGAGCATGTTAGCAAAGTAAGCAGCTTTGGAATTCAGTGGGGCAGGGGTTGACTTAAGTAAACCCTGCATAATGGCAGCTCGTGCTCATGAATTTTATGTGCATTTTGCAAATATTGCTCAGTTCTGCTCTTTGTCAGGGTGGTTTTCTCATCCCAAATATAATTCCTCCTCACCCAACCCCCATCTGCTATTGATGCTTAGAATTCAAATAGTGTCACAAATTAGCATTCCACATTTATTCAAAATGTATACATCCTTAGGAGAGGTAACACTGATATAGAATCAGATTATATTAGATTACTTCCTGAGAGTAACTTTTTATAAAGGGAGGCAAGATAGAACCAAGAGGTTTACATGTTGGCTCCTTGAGCTGACTGCAGACTAAGTCAAGCATCTCTTCTTTATTGAAGTGATCCTGAGGAGCAGACTGGATAAGACCTTATCCATTCTGGAATGACCAGCCATATCAAAATCCTCATTTCTAGAAACTAGAGAGGCTCCCAGTGCCTAGACTGACTATGAAATGAAAATAATAATTTAAGAGTGATCCTGCTAGGCCTCCAGTTTGCAGAGCCCCCCAAAGTAAAACTCAGCAATCACAACTGGACTTCCATTTGGATGAGTGAATAAGTTCAAACACTTCCTTTCCTGTTCCTGGTAACTCCACATAATCAAAGCCCTTTGACTACAAATTTTCTTTCTTCTGGTATAGGGAAGATTTTAGTGCCGTGCCTAAAGCATAGAAGGCATAGAATAGATATGGTCAAATAAAAAATCTTCAGGAAGGGAAGGGACGCCAGAGAAATAACTGATAAAGAAGATGGACTGCCCATTAATCTGGAACCTGGGTCACTAAAGATCTTTGGTTCATTTTTCTCTACAGCAAGTGAAAGGGAACTTTGTTAGGCTGAAGGCCTGCATCTCAGAACTCCGCATGTTGCAGAGAGAAGGCTGTTTCAGGCCACATAGCTCTTCCCTGCACCTGGCAGTACAGGATGGGCTTCAGCAGTTCAAACAGTACAGCAGACACGTGACCACAGGTGCATCGCTGAGCTTCACTTCCCTGGAGGTAAGAATACTGGCCTTAGGACTCTAAGACCATTGCGAGCCATCTAGATGCTTCATTATTTATCATCTTTATATTGTTCTTTGTTTCATACACTTTGATGGTAATTTTCTAGTCTAGATTTTCATCTCCCTGCGGGCAAGAGATATGTTCTCTTTTTCCAATAGTCTGTGTAATTCTTATACAGAGCCAGCATAGAGAGAAATGCTAAAAATATGGGCTGAAGTGAACTATGATGAAACACTGAAATCAAAATCTGAATATGCCATCTGCCTCTGGATTTTTGGAGCTTGTAAAGTAGTTGTTAAACTGCCTAGAGTGCTGTCTGTATTTATATTTCCTTTGCACCCTTCAGAATTTACAGTTGTTCTTAATCAAATCTTGGCATCAAATTGAGTAAATTTTCTTGGACTTAGCAAATGTGCAAATTTAAAGATTGCTAAACTTCTAATGCAGACTAAGACAATCTTAAAAAATATAAGTAAGTCATGCCTGGGTACTCCACTAGGTGCATGAGTGACTATGAGTTAAAACACATTCAGTCTTTGGAAACCTCAGGCATCAAACAGATGTATTTTTAAAAATAACTGTGCTTTTATCTGGGTGGCTTAGTCGGTTAAGTGCCTGACTCTTGATTTCTGCTCAGGTCACAATCTTGGAATCCTGAGATCGAACCCTGTGTGCATCAGGCTCCATGCTGGTGGTGGAACCTGCTTAAGATTCTCTCTCCCTCTGTCTTGCTACTTCCCTCCTCCATGCACACACACACGTGCTCACTCACTCTTCCCCCCAAAGAAACGTTCCAAACACCAAAAATAAATGTCTAAGTACAAAAGAGAATTGCATATATTTAATATTTGCCTTCCAGATTTTCAAATTAAGGACAAAACTGCTAATGAAAACATCTGGAAGATTCACTCAGGTGAAATAAAATATTCAGATTACAAACAAACACCTCAGTATCCCTTCAGGTTAGATATATTGATCAAGAGTGAGTACATTTTAGAGTTAAGAAAGCAGAAGAAACAGCTCACCTGTATCCAGGTTGAACAAGGAGAGAAATCTATGTGGAAGTACCACCATGAGAAAGAAGCATAGAGATTCCCTGATATTCAGTACACACTTAGTGGTAGAATTTAGGATTATATTTCCTTTGTTGCCTTATAAAATTGAAGCATTTTGAGCATGAGAAACTTCAAGCAATCTTAAATTAAAACATAGGGATGACTTCTCACTGGTCGCTTTCTGGGATAGGCCTCACCTGTTTGGAAGGGTCCTGTAATGATTTGTCCCACCAGACCTCTTCCACCAGAATCTGTCAAATGAAATTTGATTTGTAAGTTACCATAAAATCTTCTCTGCTTCAAAGACAGCAGCCACTGCCACAGACTTCTGCTGTGTCTGTCCTCCATATCTAACCTACTATGTTCTTCACTGTGTACATCAAAGTAGACACATTGATTCTTGGATTTATTTCCAGATTACTGTTCTGACTTCCCAGCCTGGAAAGAAGGTGGTCAAACAATTGGAGGAAGGATTGAAAGATACAGACCTAGTCAGAGTCAGAAGACTTCAGGTGGTTGAGATCACTAAGGGAGACCTAGAGTATATGGACTCAGTATCCCCTGCTGAAGAGCCTAGCAGTGATGGTAAGAATTAAAAGAAAAGGTAAAAAGAATTTTAATGAGTAGTCAGGAAGATTATTTTCCATGGTCTTTTTGTTCTTCAATTAAATGAACCCAACATATTTCTCCACAGTTTAGACAGGCATTTCTAAGTGTATATACAGGCCTAATATATATTAAGTATATATTTAGTATTTTTACAGAATCATAATATACATAATATTCTATAACCTTCTTTGTGTGTTGGATAGCCATCTCTGTTAGTATCTATAGATCTGTCTTATTTTTTACTGGCTATATGATTTTCTTTTTGTGTGTTTGGATCATAGTTTGTTTAATCGCTTATTAATAACAATTTTGTTTACTACACTTTGCTATTATAACCAATGCTGAATAAACAGACTTATGTGCAGGGCTGACTTCATGGACTTATGACCAATATAGTCACACAGGGCCCGGCATTCAGAAACACCCTATGCTTGGGATTTAATGCTCTTTGGTTGCTCTCTTGAAATTCTTAATAATTTTATCTTTGGATTTATATTTTATAAGTGAAGTTTGATGGGACAATGAAGCATGTGCCAGGGGACTAGAGTCTCAACTCACATACGCCCTGCCTCCTATGTCTTTCCCACCTCTCCATAATGGGGTTCTTAGTTGCTAGCTTCCCAGCTCTGGTGTCCCCAACCTGCCTACCCCAACCCGGCAACCACTAATACCCATGTCCCTGCCAATAAATCCTACATAAATCACTAATAATTCTAAATTTCCTAGAGCATAAAATATTTGAACTGATTCTTAAAGAACATATAGGAATTAATCATGTAGAGGAAGAAACAAGGGCACTCAAAAAGGAGACATGGGGGCATGAGAAAGCAAAATAATCAACTTTCAGGGAAGTGCCCATGGTTCCTTATTACTAGAGCAGGTCAGTCAGAAGCAGGAGTTAAGTCTATGAAGACAGGCAAGAATTTGATCAAGAAAGGCCATATATGCCATTCTAAGACCTTTAGATTTTATTCTAAGGCAGTGGAAATTTATGAAAAGATTTTGGTCAGAAAGTCAAGGAGAGATTCCAAATTATGGAGTTTAAGATATTTTTAGCCAGTTTTAATTTATCCAACACTCAAGTTATTGTTCACCCTTCAACAGTCCTTTCTGCATGTATTGGCCTTCTCCAAGGTTATGCACATGGGAGGAGCCCCTATTCTGATACCATTGGTCGCTTTCTGGTCACACTTGGATAACACACTAATTAGGTGAGAGAATTAAATCTAAGTGTGTGGTTCTACTCCAAACCTGACACATGTGAATCCTTCCAGCTTCATGAGGCCACTGACATTGTTTTGGTCCAGGAGGGAGGATAACCAGCCTTAGCTGTGTCATTTATGAGCTGTCACCCACTTTGCACACTCTGCTTTTCTCAAGTCACTCTCCTCACTGAATGTCTTTCTTTCTCTCTCCATCTCTTCACTTATAGTTGTCTTTTCCTTTGAATTCCCTCTTCTTTCCTCTGAGTTCCTTCCCTTATCTTCTTCCAGCCAAATCTTCCCCATCCCTTAAGGCCTAATTCATGTTCCTGATTACTATATTGATTTTCCTCTCCTTAGAACAACGATAGCCTTGTGGTGTGTACCAAACATTTTAGCACTTTATTATATGCCATGGATAATTGTTCACCACTGGGTGATAATTTTGTCTTCTCATCTAATCTGAAACTACTTGATATCTTTTCTTTCTGGATTAAATTCTAAGTACCTTAGGATTAGGAATTTGTTTTACTCATTTCTGTGTCCTAGTGTGTAGAATATTCTAGATTACAGGTGATATTTGCTGAATGAATTGATGACAGTTCTTGGTCTGCCCAGCATCCACTGAATCCTCATTCTCTAGTAACACCTTACTTTCATGGTCACAAAGAATGGGCCATGACCTCGGTGAAGCCATTATAGTTCCCCAGGCCACCAGAATCCTCCCTAGTAAGTTCTCAAACTGAATCTATGAGAGAGAAGCTCTTTTTCTTTCTCTTTGGCAATGGATATATCAGGCATAGACTATGTCCTTTTCCCTCTTCAGTGACTGTATCCAGTAAGAATTTCCTGTATCTTTAGTGGCACAGAGCTCAGAGTACTCTGAGGCCACCTGATGTCTTTATTTAGAAAGTTGGTGTCTAGAGCCATATAGAAGAACTTTTACATTCAGGAAGACAGTTTTCTACCTTGTGTCACTCCTGATGATCTTCCAGTAACCTCCTATTTGCTTATAAATAATACGTCATCCCATAAATTTCTGGTAATTCCTCTTTGCGGGCTAAGTATATGTATGTATGGTTCATATCTTGAGATCTTCCCAGTTACCTGTACTTTCCTCATAATTATTACATTCCATTGATATTTGCCTCATCTTGGTGTCCTTATGAAGAGATTAGCAAAATCAACTTCTCTCATAAAGATGACTGCTCCAGAATCAGGTTGTCTGAGTATAAACCCCAGTTCTATCACTTACTAGCTGTGCAGCTTTGAGAAGGTACTTAGTCTGTTTAAGCCTTAGTTGCTAATTCTTGCCTTATACAAGGCAATAGTACAGATTTAATGAGATGATGTGTGTTAATTCGTGCATGATAAATGTTCAGTAAGTCAGCTAATCTTGTTAATATTTCTGAAAATGTTTGCATATGGGTGGTTTAATATTTCTGAGATTTGTTTTTAATGGCCAGGTCCCAAGTGCATTGTAAGTTACCTGAGGATAACTACATCTAACACATCTTTGTATCACCAGCATGTATCATCCAGCCTTGCACATAGCAGATTCTCAATAAATGTTTCTTTAAAAAATAAGTGAATGATTGGAAAAAATAAAATGATTTGGGTGAGATAATGGTCTCCCTTTTTGACATCAACCCAAATAGTTAGTTTCATATTTCAAACACTCAGCTTCCCTTTGTAACCCATGAATATCATAAATTAATTCAAGCACTTTTTTTCTTATCTTTTATTTATTTATTTATTATATTCTTTTTTTTTTAATTTTATTTATTCATTTGACAGAGAGAGATCACAAGTAGACGGAGAGGCAGGCAGAGAGAGAGAGAGAGAAGCAGGCTCCCTGCTGAGCAGAGGGCCCAATGCAGGGCTCGATCCCAGGACCCTGAGATCACGAGCCAAAGGCAGCGGCTTAACCCACTGAGCCACCCAGGCGCCCCTCTTATCTTTTTTTTTTTTAAGATTTTATTTATTTATTTGGCAGAGAGATAGAGAGCACAAGTAGGCAGAGCATCAGGCAGAGGGAGAGGGAAAACAGGCTCTCCACTGAGCAGGGAGCCTGATGTGGAATTCGATCTGAGGACCCTGTGATCATGACCTAAGCCCAAGGCAGCCACTCAACCAACTGAGCCACCCAGACACCTTAATTCAAGCACTTCTTGAGTCTATATATATATATATATATATATATATATATATATATTTAAACTCTGTAACCATGATCATCTATTAAAGGAAAAGTATCTCTATTCCACTTTTAGAGAGACCAGTTACAGGGAAATGTTGATGCAGACTCATTTAAAAAGTAAGTATGGGGACGCCTGGGTGGCTCAGTTGGTTGGACGACTGCCTTCGGCTCAGGGCGTGATCCTGGAGTCCCGGGATGGAGTCCCGCATCAGGCTCCCAGCTCCATGGGGAGTCTGCTTCGCTCTCTGACCTTCTCCTTGCTCGTGCTCTCTCTCACTGTCTCTCTGTCTCTCAAATAAATAAATAAAATCTTTAAAAAAAAAAAAAAAAAAAAGTAAGTATGAGGGGCACCTGGGTGGCTGAGTGGGTTAAGTCTCTGCCTTCAACTGGGGTCATGATCTCGGGGTCCTGGGATCAAGCCCCGCATCAGGCTCTCTGCTTAGCAGGGAGCCTGCTTCGCCCTCTCTCTCTCTCTCTCTCTCTCTTTCTGCCTGCCTCTCTGCCTACTTGTGATCTCTCTCTCTCTGTTAAATAAATAAATAAAATCTTTTTTAAATAAATAAATAATAAAAAGTAAGTATGAGAGTATGTCCTTCAGTCAGTCAAAATTCTGCCTCCTGCACACGAATATAGACTCAAAATAGATGATGGACCTCAATGTGAGAAAGGAATCCATCAAAATCCTTGAGGAGAACACAGGCAGCAACCTCTTCCACCTCAGCTGCAACAACTTCTTCCTAGGAACATCGCCAAAGGAAAGGGAAGCAAGGGCAAAAATGAACTATTGGGACTTCATCAAGGTCAAAAGCTTTTGCACAGCAAAGGAACAGTTAACAAAACCAAAAGACAACTGACAGAATGGGAGAAGATACTTGCAAATGGCATATCAGATAAAGGGCTAGTATCCAAAATCTATAAAGAGCTTAGCAAACTCAACACCCAAAGAACAAATAATCCAATCAAGAAATGGGCAGAGGGGGCGCCTGGGTGGCTCAGTAGGTTAAAGCCTCTGCCTTCGGCTCAGGTCATGATCCCAGGGTGCTGGGATCGAGCCCCACATTGGGCTCTCTGCTAGGCAGGGAGCCTGCTTCCTCCTCTCTCTGCCTGCCTATCTGCCTACTTGTGATCTCTGTCTGTCAAATAAATAAATAAAATCTTTATTAAAAAAAAGAAGAAGAAAAAAGAAATGGGCAGAGGACATGAACAGACATTTCTGCAAAGAAGACATCCAGATGGCTAACAGACACATGAAAAAGTGCTCCACATCACTAGGCAGCAGGGAAATACAAATCAAAACCACAATGAGATACCACCTCACACCAGTCAGAATGGCTAAAATTAACAAGTCAGGAAATGACAGATGTTGGTGAGGATGTGGAGAAAGGGGAACCCTCCTACACTGTTGGTGGGAATGCAAGCTGGTGCAACCACTCTGGAAAACAGAATGGAGTTTCCTCAAAAAGTTGAAAATAGAGCTGCCTTACGACCCAGCAATTGCACTACTGGGTATTTACCCTAACAATACAAATGTAGTGATCCGAAGGGGCATGTGCACATGAATGTTTATAACAGCAATGTCCACAATAGCCAAACTATGGAAAGAACCTAGATGTCCATGATGGACATCTAGATGAATGGATAAAGAAGATGTGGTATATACATACAATGGAATACTATGCAGCCTTCAAAAGAAATGAAATCTTGCCATTTGTGACAATGTGGATGGAACTAGAGGGTATTATGCTTAGCGAAATAAGTCAATCCGAGAAACAACTATCATATGATCTCCCTGATATGAGGAAGTGGAGATGCAACGGGGGGGCTTGGGGGGTAGGAAAAGAAGAAATGAAACAAGATGGGATCAGGAGGGAGACAAACCATAGGAGACTCTTAACATCACAAAACAAATGGAGGCTTGCGGAGGGGGAGGGGTGATGGGGTTATAGACGTTGGGGAGGGTATGTGCTATGGTAGGTACTGTGAAGTGTGTAAACCTGGCAATTCGCAGACCTGTACCCCTGGGGCTAATAATACCTTATATGTTTTTAAAAAAATAAAAAATAAATTCTGCTTCCTTTAGTGCAATCCTGCCCCGTGAGAACTAATTATAAAGATGACTTGGAGAGTGCAAGATCCAGAATCATCAAAATAAGAATGAATTTAGAAATGAAGAAAGTAGGTGGCTCAGTTGTTGCCTGTCTACCTTCAGCTCGGGTCATGATCCCTGGGTCTTGGGATGGAGCCCCACATCCAGCTGCTCAGCAGGAAGCCTGCTTCTCCCTCTCCCACTCCCCCTACTTGTGTTCCTGCTCTTGTTATCTCTCTCTGTCAAATAAGCACATGAAATCTTAAAAGAAAATTACAATTAAAAAAAAAGAAATGAAGAAAGTAGACTCACATTTTAGAAAGTTTTTTAACAAAATCTAAAATGAAAAGATTAAATCATACTCGTATCAGTTTAAGTTTTCTATAAATATTCAGACCATATAGCCTATTTTATATTTTCTTTCAACCACATAAATGGTGCTTTTCTTTTAAAGATTATATTTATTTGAGTGAGAGAGTGCAAGTGTGCACGCACGCACGCAAAAGAGAGAGAACGCTCGAGGGGGGAGGGGCAGAAGGAGATGCAGACTCCCCACTGAGCAGGAACCCCTGGGATCATGACTGAGTTGAAGGCAGAAGCTTAACTGACTAGGCCACCCGGGTGTCCCATAAATGGTGCTTTCTTTCATCTGTTCCTGTTTAGTCTAACTGGTGTGTTTTTTCTATATTTTAAATTTAGCTAAAAGATCCAGCCTAGCTCTCTTTGTAGTAGCTTTTGTCTGGTCATTTTACCATTTTTTATTATAAGTTGTACAAATGTAGGGCGCCTGGGTGGCTCAGTTGATTAAGTGACTGCCTTCGGCTCAGGTCATGTTCCCAGAGCCCTGGGATCGAGTCCCACATCAGGCTCCCAGCTCCACGGGAAGTCTGCTTCTCCCTCTCACCTTCTCCCCTTTCATGTTCTCTCCCACTTTCTCTCTCTCTTTCAAATTAAAAAAAAAAATCTTTAAAAAAAGAGCAATATGATCTCTTAAAAAATGTTATACAAATTTAAACACTGTATAAGTATATAATATAAACTGTTCAAAATGACTCAAAATTCTGCTCTCCAGAGATAACCACCATTAGTAGCATAGTACGCATTTTGCTGAATAATTTTCCTTACATGTACATGGATATGAACACACATGTAACATTATTACTGTTATCAATACTTTTACAAAAATGTAACTATACAGTATTCACTATTCTGTCTGAATTTTTATTTTTTTCATTTGGTTAATTATCCATTTTTTTTTCATATTGACACAGAAAGAACTAATCTATTCCTTTTAACAGCTGTGATGCATTTTACTGTATAAATTCATCACTATTTATTCAACCATCCAGTTCGATTTTTACATTTTACTGGAGAACTGTGTGACCTTGAACAGTTATTTAAACTTCTTATTTCACAATTTTTTTCATTTACAAAGTAGGACTAATAAGAGCATCTGCCTCATAGGGATTTTTTTATTAACATATAATGTATTATTTGCCCCAGGGGTACAGGTCTGTGAATCATCATGCTTACACATTTCACAGCACTTACCATAGCACATACCCTCCCCAATGTCCATAACCCAGCCACCCTATCCTTACCTCCACCACCTTCCAGCAACCCTCAGTTTGTTTCATGGGATTAAGAGTCTCTTATGGTTTGTCTCCCTCCCGATCCCATCTTGTTTCATTTTTTCCTTCCCTACCCCCCATAACACCCTGCCCTGCCTCTCAAATTCCTCATATCAGAGAGATTAAATACACCTTGCATGTAAAGCACTTAGAACAGTGCCTGGCACATGTGAGCAGTAAATAAATGTTATCTGTGGTATTAATAGTAGTAACACTATGGGATGTGGGGGTGACTCAGTTAAGTGTCTTCCTTCTGCTCAGGTCATGATCGCAGGGTCCTGGGATCGAGTCCTGCATTAGGCTCTTTGCTTGGCAGGGAGCCTGCTTCTCCTGCCTGCTACTTCCCCTGATTGTGTTATCTCTCGCTCTCTATAGTTCCAACAAACAAATAAATAAAATAGGATCTTTTTTAAAAATAATAGTAATAATAGAACCTTTTTATATATGCCTTTTTACTGAGAAAATTTTCAAGCTCTAATAATTTTTTATTGAAAAAGAAGATATGACCATAAAAAAATTTTAAATTTAAAACCATTTATAATCCAACTATCCCAATATACTGATTTTATTTTTACACATTGTTTCTTGGTTTTCACAATCATGTTTAGATTACATAGTTGTAATTCACATATATGGTATTTTGTTTTCATGTAACATAGTATTATAAAACTTTCCCACAGATTTGGTAGCCTTTCTTTTCTTTTATCCATTTTGTTCCTCTTTTGCTCTTAAAAGAGGACTAGAAGTGTTAGTCTTTGAAATAGAGTTATGCTGATGTATACCTCTCACAGGGAAAGCTGGTGGCCTTCTTTATCTTTATATGCCCTCTTTACACATATGCCAACCCTGCTCTTTAGAGTAGATCCCTAAACCTGGATCTCGATCATAAATTTAGGGTTTAGGAGAGCCTGTCAATTCCAGCAGCCAAAGTTAACACCATAAAAGAGCCATTGGTGGAGGGAGTAATACTGATAGCTCTACTCATTTTTAAGTTAAGTTCTGAGCCTCAAGGAGAAGATATATGAAATAAAAGCATTGGTCTCTTAACCTACACTAACTTTTGTTTATGGATCATAACAACATGTATTAAACACTTACTATCCAGGGCTGCCTGGGTGGCTCAGTGGGTTAAAGCCTCTGCCTTCGGCTCAGGTCATAGTCCCAGGGTCCTAGGATCCAGCCCCACATCCGGCTCTCTGCTGGGCGGGGAGCCTGCTTCTTCCTCTCTCTCTCTCTCTCTCTCTCTCTGCCTGCCTCTCTGCCTACTTGTGATCTCTGTCTGTCAAATAAATAACTAAAATCTTTAAAACAAACAAAAAAACCCACCTCAATGTGACAAGTTTTCCCTTGCAGAAGATCAGGAAAAAAACCATACAGATATCTTAGTAGTATTGTTGATATTCTACATCTTAAGCTGAATAAAGGATTCATGAATGTTCCTTTTGCTGTTATGCTTGTAGCTTACATATATGTGTTCACTTGCATATAATAAAAATTTTATAATAGCTTTCTAAAGAATGGCTAAGTAATAAATATGCCAAAATTAAAAGGGCTGGTATGATCAATGCACTTTGGTATCCAAAGGGCATCTGTCCAGATTGACAGCAGTGCACTGGTTGAGTGTGTAAGTCTTTCAGCCGGTTACAAATCAACCTAACGATGCTGTCAGCCAGCCTGCACTTCTCAGCCTTGTACACAAGGATATCAGGTTCCCTTTCTAAGTGCTCTCAAACCATCTGTTTACTATTTCCTTTGCTAGAGATCAATGTCAGCTCTTTTGGAAAGCTATTGTATCCATATGTGTTCTCAGGAAACACCAAATGTTAACAACCCAAACATAGAAGGTAAAGATTTGTTGCTTCCTAAAGGAGTCCAGAAAAAAATAAAAAATAAAAACAAAAACAAAAAAACCTATCGTATGCTTCATGCTTCAGCGCAGTTGTCAAACTCCACAAATGAGTTGTTTCCCCTTTCCAATGTCTTGAAAAATAGACCAGAAAATGCAGTTGTTCATTGAGTTTGTCTTTGATAACCACATTAAAGTCATTTCCCTGTAGTGTTTAGAACAACTGTTGTATTTATTACCTAAAGATTTTCAACACAGAGAGACATGTGCTTATTTCATTAACAGAAGCCATGGTCTCAGAAAATGTTAATTCTTCCCTTTTTTGAAATTGAATTAAAGATTTTTTTAGAGTTAACAGAAAATCTAAAGATATTTGAAAATGGAGGTTTAAAAAAATTTCCTCTCCGACATTTTGAAGGAGTAATTTACATACCGTACATTGCACCTATTCAAAGTATAAATTCAATGAGTTTTGACAGTTGTATATGCCCACAAATCATCACCACAATCAAAATACAGAACATTTTATCATCCCTAAAAGATTCCTTTTGCCCCTTTACACTCCCTTCCTCCCTCATTCCCTAGTGTATGCCACTAATGTGCCTTTTGTCTGTAGATTAGTTTGCATTTTATATAAATGAAATCATATAATACATATTCTTTTATATCTGACTTGTTTCTTTTAGACTTTGAGATTAACCCATTTTGTTGTTTAAACCATAATTTTTTATTATTGCTGACTGGTAGTATATTATATGAATATTCCACATTTTGTTTAACCATCCGTTAATGGGTGTTTCACTTGTTTCCAATTTTGTGGTATTGCGACTAAAGCTGCTGCAAATATCCATAAACAAATCTTTTTATGACGTTTTTATTTTTCTTGGGTCTTACTGTAATTATGGTTCATCTTTTCTCATCCATTTGTTTCAGCCCATTTTATGTTCTTATACCAAAGTGTATGTCTTATAGACAGTGTGTAATTGGATCTTGCTTTTTAATCCATTCTGCTAATCTCTGCCTTTTACTTGGAATATATAGTCCATTAACATTTACAACAAGTATTAATATGGTTGGATTTAGGTGTACCATTTTATTTATTTTTTTTGTCTTCTCTGGTTTTTTTGTTCCCCCTTTCCCTGCTTTCCCACATTTTTTAGATTATTAAATATTTTTAGGATTCTGTTTTAATTTATATTTTGTCATTTAGCTATATTTCCTTACATTAATTTTTAGTGGCTTCTTTAGGGATTATGTTATAGATTCTTAATTTTTCATAGTCTACTCAGAGTCAGTATAGTACTACTTCACATAAAACACTGAAGCTGCAAAATTATAATACTTTAGAGTGCCTAGCTGGCTCAGTCAGTGAAGTATGAGACTCTTGATCCTAGAATTGTGAGTTTGAGCCCCACACTGGTTATAGAGGTTACTTAAAAAAATAAAATAAGAGGGGCACCTGGGTGGCTCAGTCAGTTGTTTGCCTTCAGCTCAGGTCAAGATCCCAGGGAGCCCCACAGTCTCTCTCCCTGCTTCTCCTTCTCCCTCTGTTTCTCTCCCCACTGCCCACCTTCCCTATTTGTGCTCTCTCTCAAATAAATAATAAAATAAAATAAGATGATAATATTTTACATAAAATGTAGAAACCTTTCAGGGGTTAAAAGATATTTTTTAACTTTTCGGCAGCCTACTTAGAATTAATATAGTTCCATTCCATGTGAAATATAGAAACTTTGCAACCATGTAGGTCCATTTATCCCCTTCTCTCTCACACACACACACAGTCTTTTGTTTTATAGTTGCCATGTGGATTACATCTATATTATAAATTACTCCAAGGCATTATTATAAATTTTGCTTTAAATGGTCATGTATTTTAAAGAAACCAAGAGAAAAATATTCTTTTCTTTTCCAGTGCTCTTCATTCATTCCTGAAGATCCACGTTTCCTTTGGATATTATGTCCTCCAGCTCAAAGATTTTTTAATTTCTTATAGCTAGTTCTGATGGTGACAAATTCTCTTAGTTGTTATTTATCAAAAAATGCATGTTTCAACTTCATTCTTGGAGGGTATTTTTCTTGTATATAGAATTACAGGTTGATAGAATATTTCTTTCTTTCAGCTTGTTTAAAAATGTTGTTCCACTATCTTCTGGTCTTCCATGGTTTCTAATCAAATATCACAGTCCTTGAATCACTTTCCCCTGTATGTAAAGGATCATTTATCTGGCAGCTTTCAAAATTTTTCACTTTATGTTTGTTTTTCAGCAGCTTTACAGTGATGTGACTAGGCACAGATTTCTTATTTAGGGTTCACTGAGCTTCTTGAATCTATAACCATTCTGTACCCAATTTCGATGTGTGGGGGCATTTTCC
Source organism: Neogale vison (assembly GCF_020171115.1). NCBI lineage: Eukaryota > Metazoa > Chordata > Mammalia > Carnivora > Mustelidae > Neogale > Neogale vison. Next base: position 95,022,990 of record NC_058098.1, on the reverse strand, counting down.
CACAAGTAATTCTACACCAGCTGGGTATCCTACAACTTAACTCAATTCCAGCACTATCTGGAAATAGCATCAGATCCACAAATTAAGGGCTCAGCCTCATAAAATCTCACACATGTGTACATGTACACACACACATACCAGATAGCAATCACAAGTCCAGGTTGTCACCTATGCTTCTGAGTGATCAGCTATAGATCAGAACTTCCAGTGACCACCTCCTTGGATTTGATTAATTTGTTAGAGTGGCTCACAGAACTCAGAGAAACATTTTACTTACTAGATTACCATTTTATTACAGGAGGATATAATTTAGGAACAACCCAATAAAACAAATGCGTAGGACAAAGTGTGAGGACAAAGGATCAGAGCTTTCAGGCCCTCTCCCAATACACCACTCTCCCCAAATCTCTACATGTTTATCAACCCACAAGCTCTCTGAACCACGTCCTTTTAGGGGTTTTCATGGGGGAGTTCATTACATAGGCACAGTTAATTAATTCATTCGCCATTGACAAGTGATTCAACTTCTGAGTCCCTTTCTCCTCCCCAGAGGTCACAGTGTGGAGCTGAACGTTCCAACCCTCTAAACACAGGACTGACTTCTCTGGCAACTGACCCCATCTTTAGGTGCTTCCCAAAAGTCACCTCACTCACATGACAAAAGATACCTTTATTGCTCTCTCATTTAGGAAATTCCAAAGGTTTTAGGAGCTCTGCCAGAAACAAGACAAAGATCAAATGTATACCTCTTACTATAAGCCACAGTATCACAACCTATAAATGTATAGCTTTGATTCATTTTGGGAAATTTCCTGCCTCATCTCCTCAAATATTTTTTCCATCTCATTCATCTTTGTCTCTTTTTCTTGGACTCCAGTTACCCACATATTAAGACTTTTTAAATTGTTCTACAGTTTCCAAGCCTCTGTGGTTGGTTTTATTTTGTTCAGTTTTTTCTTTCTCTTTTTTAGATTAAATTATCATCTCCATTGACCTATCATTAAGTTCACTGTCTCTCATCTCTTATTCCCAAGCCCATGCAGTGAATTTTCTTGTTCAGATAATGTATTTTTCAGTGCTAAAATTTCCATATTATATTTTTTATATTTTCTATTTCCCTGATATTTCCTATATCATCATTCATTATGAATATATTTTCTACTCTTCATTGAACATAATTATAATTTATAGGTATAGTTATATAATTATGCTGCTTTAAAATCTTTGTCTAATAAGTCTGATACTTTTATATCTTGGTGTTTACATCTGTTGATTATATTTTCCTTTGAGACTGGGTCACATTTTCTGACTCTGTATGCTAGACACATTTGCTTGTTGTTGTATTTTGTGAATGTTGTTATAGGGACTCTGGATTCTAGTATATTACCCTGAAAAGTGTTTGTTTTGGTAGACAGCTAACTTTGTTGGACGCAAACTGCAGCTAGTCATGGTCTACAGTAGTCAGGGACTCAGATCTCGGTTGCATTGGTTTAGCTTCCACTATGAGCTGCTTCCAGTTTGTCCTATACATGTGTGGTGTAAGGGTCAGCAAGGTGCCTGGACTGAGTTTAAACACATAATTTAGGGTTCTCAGGCTACCTCCCTTCTTGGATTTCTTCCTCACTTTCTGGAGGCTCTCCTTGCCCCTGGCTTCTACCCCTGATAAGGCCAGTGAAAGACAGAGGTCTTTCTATTAAAGTTTTAGCTGCTATACTAGGTTCACACTGTTACAAGTGAGGCTACCCTTGGGGGAATTCATTCTTTGCTGGTCACTTGTTCCCAAGTTCCAGTTCCTCTCTAAATTCTACCTTTGTTCAGTCTCCACAGTCTTCAGATAGCTGTCCTCACATAATTGTTTTATTTTTTTAACTATATTATCTCAGATAGCTGTTTTATTTTTTGATCTATATTATCTAGAGTTTATAGCTATGGTTTATAAGGAAATAAGAACACAACCAGACTGAACAACCTTCACTGTTGATCAGTTTGGTTCTTTTTACTTCCTTTTCTATATTCCATTCACTTCAGGAAGCTCAAGTGCTCCATCATTTCTTTCTTTACAAGACTATGACTTAAAAGTTCTTTTGATTAAATCCCAAGTCTTCTCTGCTCCTCCTTTCTCCTTCTCATCCCCTAACACTTACAGATGTACATTCTCCTGCTTTACTTGGCAAATGCCTGGTGTTACTCCCTCCCATCCTTGGACAATCTGGCCACTTTCCCATCTGAAATCAGCCCCACCATATACCTAGCACTGGAGCACTAGTTAGCATAATACAAGGACTAACTGGGGACAGAATTAAACACGAGTACAGATATAAATTTAGTATAGGATGAAGGTGGCCTGTTACATTACAAGGGCAAAGATGGGCTTGTTCTAAAAGTGGTACCAGGCAACCTGTTACCATCTAGAAAGTATCCCATGTGTTCCAGGGACCTAAATGTAAAAAATAATATTTCAAGAGTAGTAAGAGGGCGCCTGGGTGGCTCAGTGGGTTAAGCCGCTGCCTTCGGCTCAGGTCATGATCTCAGGGTCCTGGGATCGAGGCCCACATCGGGCTCTCTGCTCAGCAGGGAGCCTGCTTCCTCCTCTCTCTCTGCCTGCCTCTCTGCCTGCTTGTGATCTCGCTCTGTCAAATAAATAAATAAAATCTTTAAAAAAAAAAAAAAGAGTAGTAAGAGAACATTGGTGAATGCCTTTATCATCTTAGAATAGGGAAAGTTTCTCTATCTGTGACTCAAAATCCATGTGCAGTAATTTAATTAAAAATAAATATATTTTTTAAATACATTTTAAATAAATAAAGTCAAAAGACAACTGAAAAAATTGGAGAAAATATTTGCAATTTATGTCTTGGATGGGGGGTAGGAACATGGAGAGGAAAGGCTAATATCGCTAATAGAGAAAGAACACTTGAAAACTTCGGGGGAAAAGACCAAAAACCCTGCAGAAAAACAGACAAAAACATGAGTGGATAATTCAAAGGGTTTTTTTTAAAAGAATTATTTATTTATTTATTTATTTGACAGACAGAGATCACAAGTAGGCAGAGAGGCAGGCAGAGAGAGAGATTGGAGGAAACAGGCTCTCTGATGAGGAGAGAGCCCAATGCGGGGCTTGATCCCAGGACCCTGGGATCATGACCTGAGCCGACCAAAGGCAGAGGCTTTAACCCACTGAGCCATCCAGGCGCCCCCAAGGGGTATTTTTTAAATGGCCCTTAAACATATGAAGATTTTTTTAAAAATAGGAAAATGTGCTTAACCTCATTCATAGGGAAATTAAAATTAAGACTGCACCAACATACTACTTCCCATCTATTAGATTTGCCAAAGTTAAAAATTATGAGAACATATTTGCATTACTGGTAGAATGCACAGTGGCACAACCCTTCTGGAGGGATATTTAGCAATATCAAACAAAATGCCATGTGCATTTACTTTTTGTTTTGTTTTTGTTGATTCACTTATTGAACATTTTTTTTATTTTAGTCTTTGTTTAAAGTTTTTATTTAAATTCTGGTTTGTTAACATACAGTGTAATATTAGTTTCAGGTGTACAGATTCATCCCTTCCATATTATAACTGATGTTCATCACAAATGCCCTCTTCAATACCCCCCACCTGTTTAACCCATCCCTCCCCACCTCCCCTCTGGTAACCATCAGTTTGTTCTCTATAATTAAGTCTGTTTCTTGGTTTGCCCCCTGTCCTTTTTTCCCCAATGCTCATTTATTTTGTTTCTTAAATTCCTCATATGTGGGAAATCATATAGTATTTGTCTTTCTCTGACAGATTTATTTCGCTTAGCATAATACTCTCTAGCTCCATCCAATGGCAAATGGCAAGATTTCACTGCAAATGACAGGATTTCTTTTATATGGCTGCGTAATATCCATAAAAATTTGATATATTTATTTATATATATGTGTGTGTGTGTATATATATATAATATATATATATATATATTCTCCCACTAGAATGTAACCCACAAAAGCAGATAATTTGTCTCTTTCATTGTTGACACAATCAGTGTGCCAGGATCATAGAAGGCATTAAATAAATAATTATTTGATATATATATATCACATATTTGAGATATATATCTCACATATTGTTTATCCATTCATCAGTTGGTGGACACTTGGCTTTTTCCCGTAGTTTGGCAATTGTAGATGCTGCTGCTGTGAACAGTGGAGTGAATGTATCCCTTTCAAACAGTATTTTTGTATTCCTTGGGTAAATACTTAGTGATGCAATTTCTGGATCATAGAATAGTTCTATTTTTAATTTTAATTTTTCAGGAACCTCCATACTGTTTTGTTTATAGAAAATATAAATACGTTTGTGCAGAAAAAGAGGACTCTCGAAATACCTTCTAAGTCTAGTGTTTTCCAGTCAAACTATATTTAGACTTCGGTATCTCTCAGTCAGTAGGGACCAGCTTCTTTTGCATGTGGGTTGCATTTTTTTTTTTTTGTAAAATGAAAATGAGCTCTTAAGGCCTTAGATAAAACGTATTTTCTTACAACTTGGATCATATACTTCCTGAAGAGAAAACTTTCTCTCTCTCTCTCTCTCTGTCTCTCTCTCACACACACACATACACGTCATAGTCTTACTGTGTTTTGTTTTTTTTTCATAGTACCTACCATTATCTGTAATTGTTTTTTTGTTTCTATTGTTTGTTTATTCTTTGTTCTCCCACTAGAATGTAACCCACAAAAGCAGATAATTTGTCTCTTTCATTGTTGACACAATCAGTGTGCCAGGATCATAGAAGGCATTAAATAAATAATTATTTGAAAGACAAATGAACTGAATGAAAGAATGAATGAATGAATGAATGACATCTCTTCTCTCCTTGAGAATGTTCTGGAAAATAAAGTCTCTCTATTCTCATTACACTTCTAGTTTTGCTGTTTTGTAGACTCTGGAACCCTAGGAAGATGGTCACCACCTGGTCAGTCCTGCACTCACTTCTCTAGAGAGTCTGCATCACATAATCACCACTACCCTGCTACGTCCTTTCAAGGAGCTTCTCCTTTTTCCCAGGGTCCAAGCATCACTTCCATAAATGAGGCACACGAGCTCAGAAACAAGCCAGGCTGCTCCCAACAATGTGAGCTATTAGAGGTTATCTTCATGCCATTGTTGATTTAAAGACAGTCATTAAATGACTCTGCACAGTTGTTCCTGAGCAAAATTTGTCAACTCTGATTACTTATCCTAGTTATTAACATCCTATACTACTCCTATATTCAGAAGCTAGACAGCAAAGATTGCAAACTGGCCCAGAGAGGCTGAGATATCACAGTCCCACAGTTTTTGCAGTGGCTCTTGACCTTTTTTGGACTCACAACACTCTGAAGGATCTGATGAAAGCTAAGGACCTGTCCCCCTCCTCCACCCTATTAGAATACAACTATACATTTACAGGGTGAAGTTATATACAATTTAAGGGGGTTTCCAGAACCCCTAAAGCCCATCCTACTCAAGAACAGGCCATAGAGGGCCATTTGGAAAGGAACAGTTCTGGCCTATAGGTCCAGGCCTTTGTAGGACAGGGGAGGATCTATAGAATTGAGCTGGAGCACAATTTTCCTAGGTCTCTACTTTAGATACTCTACATCTGTTTGTGTATTACAGTGTTACATTCTCCCTGTAACTTTTTTGCAGGGTTGAATTCTGAGAAGGACTGCTTTAGGCATTGCCATATTTTCAATCATTTGGCTCTCTTAATTTTTCCTAATATTGTGGTCTTTCTGCAAGAGCTCAGTAGAAGGCATCACTACTTGTGGCCACAGGAGGGCAGGGCAGATCCAAACACTGAATGTGAATGCTTTCTGCAGCCTTGCGACAGTGAACCGTCCTTCCTTGTCCTCACCACCCAAACACTCCAGCCACACTCACTCCCATAACCTTCCTGTTTCATACTGTGAGTGGGACTAGCTCATTCCTGCTCGCCGGTCAAGGTGGGAGCTGCTCTTCAATCTCTGAGAAATGACAAGTCTCTTCCCCATTTCCCAGGTTTAGTACATTTCCTTTTTTTTTTTTTTTTTAAGATTTTATTTATTTTTGAGAGAGCACAAATGGGGGAGGGAGTCAGAGGGAGAAGCAGACTCCCCGCTGAGCAGGAACCAGATGCGGGACTAGATCCCACAACCCTGTAATCATGACCTGAGCAGAGGGCAGAGGCTTTAACCCACTGAGCCACCGAGGTGCCTAGTTTGGCACATTTCATTGTATTTATGAGGAACACAATTCTCTGCCTTTGGTGTTCTTATATATGTTAGTGGTGGGGAGAAAGCAGTCGCCAAGGGAAGTGATGGGGGGAGAGCTTATAAAAAAGGAAAGCACATTCTTACCCTGTAAGAGCAAATCATTTTTTTGATGAGAGAAAAAGAAGAAAATGCCATTTGTTGGACCTAGGCATGTCATTCATAGATAATCATCTCACTTCTTATGCCTCACTATAACTATGAAATAGGTTGTAATATCCCCACTTTGTCCAAAGTCATGTAACTATTCCAAGTGGCAATTCAAACCCTCCTCTCTCCATCACATCCCACCACTTTTCATAAGCTCACAGAAAGAGAAGAAAACCCTTCTGAAGAAATAGATTAGCAAGAGTAATTAGTATTGCCTAAATGAAGCCCACCTATATCCAGGAGCTGATGATTAAACCCAAATAAGGGAGGATATAATTAAGCATAACTTCCGGAACAGAGTCAGTTTGGAGCTGAGTTTTGGGGGAGGAGCGAGCCATGGATTGACAGAGTAATAAAAGCACTAAGGAAGGAAGGAAGTCATGTGGCAAGGAGACTAATTTAGTTGAAGCAGAAGAGTTACAGGAAAAGGTAATGAGAGCTGAGGAGGGGGAGCAAATGTTGAGCTCAACAGGCATTTGCTAGGCTTCAGCTCTAAGCTAGCTACTGAGCTAGGGAATGGGGAATGAATGGGCATGTAAGATCTCAACAGGCAAGGGTGGGAAAGAATCATATGAGCCATCACAGAAGGGAAGAGTGGGGTATTTGATGAATAATGAGTAGAACCAAGTGGTACAGGGTGAGTGAGGGAAATAAAGAAAATAATCAAGGAAGGCAGTGTATGCTCTTTAGTAAAGGAGAGAACTGAGGAAACCACGTATTAGAAAAATGAACTGGTACGGGGTGCCTGGGTGGCTCAGTCTTTAAGCGTTTACCTTCTGCTCAGGTGGTGATTCCAGGGTCCTGGGATGGAGCCCCACTTCGGGCTCCCCACTGGGCAGGAAGCCTGTCTCCTCCCACACCCCCTGCTTGTATTCCCGGGGGGGGGGGGGGGGGGGGGGCCCCCCCCCCCCCCGTCTCTCTTATCCTCTCCACTTTCAGAGATCCCTCACTCAATTCCACTTCTTTCATTTTGTATCTGCCTTTTCATGCTTTAATAGTGATTTTTGCCTCACTGAAGTTTTGGGTTCAGTTCTTTCTGTACTTGTTACTCAAATTGAAGTCCAGGCCTCAGGCTCAGTAAAATTAAATTACTTCTTTTGCCTGTGACAGAATAAAATTCACATTATTAAAAAGATACTTTCTTTTGTGGCACCTGGGTGGCTCAGTGGGTTAAAGCCTCTGCCTTCAGCTCAGGTCATGATCCCAGGGTCCTGGGATCGAGCCCCACATCGAGCTCTCTGCACTGCAGGGAGCCTGCTTCCCTCTCTCTCTCTGCCTGCCTCTCTGCCTACTTGTGATCTCTGTCTGTCAAATAAATAAATAAAATCTTTTTTTTAAAAAAAAAGATACTTTTTCTTTACTCACAAGGAACATTTCTTGGGCAGTGACTTTGCATTTATCTCTGTAATACCTAAAACATAATGTGGCAGATGGCAGTTTGAGGAGGATGGTTAAGAAGAGTGTAGCGGGGCGCCTGGGTGGTTTAGTGGGTTAAGCCTCTGCCTTCGGCTCAGGTCATGATCCCAGGGTCCTGGGAGGGAGCCCCACATTGGGCTCTCTGCTCAGCGGGGAGCCTGTTTCCCCCTCTCTCTCTCTCTCTGCCTGCCTCTTTGCCTATTTGTGATCTCTCTCTCTCACTCTGTTAGATAAATAAATAAAATCTTTTTAAAAACAAAGGCAAAAAAAACTCTTTAAAAAGAATGGTGTAGGGCTCCTGGGTGGCTCAGTGGGTTAAGCCACTGCCTTTGGCTCAGGTCATGATCTCAGGGTCCTGGGATCGAGTCCCGCATAGGGCTCTCTGCTCAGCAGGGAGCCTGCTTCCCTCTCTCTCTCTCTCTCTCTGCCTGCCTCTCTGTCTACTGTGATCTCTCTCTGTCAAATAAATAAATAAAATCTTTAAAAAAAAAAAAAAAGAATGGTGTAGGGGCACCTGGGTGGCTCAGTGGGTTAAGCCTCTGCTTTCAGCTCGGGTCATGATCCCGGGGTCCGGGGACCCAGCCCTGCATCAGGCTCTCTGCTCAGCAGGGATCCTGCTTCCTCCTCTCTCTCTGCCTGCCTCTCTGCCTACTTGTGATCTCTATCTGTCAAATAAATAAATAAAATCTTTAAAAAAAAAAAAAAGAACGGTGTAGCTTTACAAACTCCTTTACATATAATCTTTGTACCCTGTACAATATTTCTTCTTCTATATAGTACATAATAAAAATTACTGCTTGATGGAATGAATGAAATACTTGGTTAATGAATCCCCAGAACTGTTCATGGAAGATGGCAGAGTTTTAATCATTCCGGTCAAAGAGAAATGCATTTGGCACCCCTTTTCAGCCACAGAATAAGTCATTAATATGACATGAAGTCATCTGAGTCTCACCACACCTCCCCTGTGTGGGTACCAACACGCTGGACTGAAGCCCTTTGTTCCCTGTGGAGAGTCTGTCACCTCTGCCTCCTTGTCCTCAGGAATGTCGTTCTAGAAATAAACCAGCCTTCTCCCTGGAGTCTATGAGTCATACACAAAAGTTAATTCATCAGTTTTCTTAGGCTCTTTGTGAAAGTATTGCAGAGAGTCCCTCATGGTAAGGAAAAAAAAAAACCAGGTTCCTCTTCGGTTTCTTTCCAGCTCTTGCCTCATTTCCTCTCTCTGTGTTTCCTCTACTACCTTATATTTGGCTTTTACTGATAACCTTTACCTGTAGACCCAGACCCAGTTACTGAGCAAATGTTGCCTAAAACAGGAAGTAGACCAGCAAAGCCTCGTCACCCAACATACCTAGTTCCATTCACTCAGATTTGGAATCAAATCACACTCTACTAGAACGTTTCTGTCTTCCCGGCTGCTAATCACACTTGTGAGTTACAGCCTGCCAATGACAAACTTGTGTAATCTGTGTCTGAGGTGAAGCCTGGGAGTGCACTATTTTTTTCTTTCACTTTTTAAAAAAAATTTTTTTATAGCAGAAGTAATAATTGACTACATTTTTACTGTGAAATAAGAGGTGAAGAAGTGGTGCCTGTGTAGCTCTGTTGTTCAAGTGTCTGCCTTTCCCTTGGTCATGATCCCAGGCTCCTGGGATCAAGCCCCACACAGACTCCCTGCTTAGCGAGGAGCCTGCCTCTCCCCCTCCCTTTGCTGCTCCCCCTACTTGTGTTCTCTCGCTGTCTCTCTCTCTCGAATAAATAAGTAAATAACATCTTTTTAAATAAATGGATAGGTAAATAGGAACTAAGGAAGCTGAAGCTCTCCCTTGTTAACTAAGTCTTTAACTTCAATTTCTGTATTATTTCTGGCTATTTTTGTATTCCAGAGTGTTTTTTAAATACAATAAAATTAAAACAGAATAGAAGTATGAATAATAAAAAGGAAACATACTTCAGAACTCTGCCCTGTTTCCATTCCTGCCCACCATTAACAGTTTGATGGTACCCTTCCAGATCTTTGTAAAAGGCGTTTACATACATATGTATGTACTTAGGCCAAGGGTTTGATTTTTATTTATTTTATTTTATTTCATTTTATTTTTATATAAAGTGTTCACACATCTGTTCTACAACTTATTTATTTATTTACCATCTCTTAGATTTCCCTGCCAGTACATTTAACTTTACTTTAACAGCTGTGTAATTATCCCAGCTGTGTGATTATCCAAAGGTTGAGTGTGCTGTAACTTATTTAAACATTACCCTGTTGATGGGTATTTGAATTGCTTCCTGTTTAAGGTTTTGATTATTTGTTATTACAACAATGCTGTACTGAACATCTTTGCATATGTGTCCATGTGTACTATTAAGAATGTCTCTAAGCTAGATATCTAGAGAGTAGAACTGGTGGGTCAAAAGATGGGTGCATTTAAATGTTTACATTTTCCAAAGTTTACAATTAAAGAATTAAATACTTTACCCGCTAATTCCCTTTCTTCTGCAGAGAGTTCTATCCTGGCAACTGACATTGACCTTCAGACTATAGACAACGATGTTGTCAGCATGGAGATTTTCTTCAAAGCCTGGTTACATAACAGTGGAACAGACCAAGAACATATCCATCTTCTTCTTCCTTCACGGTGTTTCAGCAACATTTCCAAAGCCAGAGATGACTCAAGTACACACCCCCAAAAGACATAATATATAGCCTATGATTATCCTACTCTCAGGTTAAGACCCTAGATTTGTGAGCTGTCAGAATACACAGTAGTTGAGGTTTAGGGACTGGAGGAGGCTATGTAGTGTAAGCACAAGGAGTAGGAAAATAATATCTAAAAAGTAACCACAGTTACAAAAACTGAACCTAATTAAGCCTAGACAGCAAGGGCCAGTTAGTTTAGGAGCAAAGACTTAGATACCTCAATTATAGGGCAGCACATAAACTAAATAAGAGCACAATAAATCATATATTTTTCTCAATTCATTTTGAATTATAGTAGATACTATTGATTTAATAACTCGAGGCATGCTCGTACCTCAACAATTATCAACAGGGCCTGTGAGAAGGTAAGAGACCAAGATTAAACCAAGATTAAATAGAGGTCTTCTGGATAGGAAGACACCAAACTGAGGTAAAGTAAAGCAACTAAAGAGGCAGGCTCCACAGAGGACAACTAGTACCCCCAACTAATAGAGGCAGGAGTTTAATGAGAAATATAGGTATAGACTCCTATCCCCAAAGGGGAAGACACATGGTGACTCTTACTTTCTGGGGATAGCCATCAGATCTTTACCCGTCCACCCCTTCCCATGCTCCCATTTCAACCAACAGCCTGGAATGTATTTGGTGACTTACCTTGATTTCAATGTGTCTTTCCTTGGTGTGTAAATCTTCCCTGGACCTCCTTTCCACTCTTTTGTCCAAGGCTGATGGTGCCAATTCCTCCATGTCCTATCTTCTGGAATCTACTTCATATCTGTTTTTCCCCAAGCACCCTGTCATCTCCTTTTCTGCATTATCCCATTTCATCTTCACCCACCGCCGTGAAGCAGGTATTGTTACCATATGTCATTGAATCTCAGATGCTATCAGTTATGAGATACTTTATGTACCACTAAGAAAGAAAAACACTGCCAATTAAACATGACACAATGCTTTCTTTCCTTAGAAATATTATTTTATTCTTACTGAGAAGTTAAAGTAGTAAGTGTTTGGAGTGTGTCTCTGGCCAGTGGCAACTGTAAGATATATAGTGAGATGTTAGTATGTGGGGAGAAAAATGTTTCTTTGAGTCAATTAAATACCAATATTATCTCCCTGTTTTACAAATGAGAAAACTGAGATTTAGAGGAATTAGACATTTTCCCAAGACAGCACAGAAAAATTAATAGCAGAATTTGATGTTAGGCAACTCCAGAACCCACTCTTTATTTTCAGATATTTTTTAAGATTTTATTTATTTATTTGTCAAATAAATAAATAATTGCCGAAGGCAGCTGCTCAACCAACTGAGCCACCCAGGCGTCCCCAGAACCCACACTTAATGCTTAAGATTAGAAGTTTATTTTTTGTACATTTGACTACACTCAGCCCAAAAACCAGGTCTGTCTCCAGAACCTGGACCCTTACCTACTACAAAACCTGTTTCATGCTGGGAAGTTCTGAGCAAAGATGCTGCCCATGCTGGGCACTTCTTTCATTAGGAGAGGTGGGGCCTCCAAAGCCAGGAACTCCAGCAACCAGCCTTTCTTTAACTGTTGCACAGCACTTTCACATGATATAGTGGAGAATTTTTCTACCTTTTCCCTCCCTCTTTCCATGGCTTTCAGCACCAGGGTCAGAGCCAGAATGTTTATCTCCATCTGCAGTCATTTTTCAGTAATTTGCAGGTCTTCTAGGTGCATGTTGGAACTTAGATCCGGATTCAACAGCTCTTCTACTAGAGAGACCACTGGAATCCAGATGCTCAGGCACAGTTGGAGTGAGGTCTGGGGAAAGTAGCCCTCCTCCAGGGAGGGTGTGACCCACCTGAGAGTTTATACAAGTACAATAAAGACCATACTACAGTTATCCACTGTTCGAAAAAGAGAAACTGACTCATTATCATTACCACACTAGATTTCTGGAAATGTGGCTCACTATCAAAAATGAAACAGAACAATACAGAACACTGAGCTCTCCTACTCTAGAATGTTTTGAGGATTGCTCTTCAGATGTTCACTCTGACTCCTTGCAAGATTCTCTATGCACTCTACCTTCTATTGCTGCTCAGGGCCCTTCACTCCACTCTCTAGGTGCTTCCCTCAGAGGCCTCCTTCTGGCAGAGTGCACAGTTAGCTTCAGATGAGTATCTTTTCTCGTTTTGTGGATCTGGAGTGTCACCTCTGCATCTGGGTTCAGCGTGGTGAGAAGCACACCTGATTCTAGACTCTAGTTCTGCTAAGACAGCTTTCCCAGCTTCAGAACACTGTTGAGACTATGGTGCTAGTAGTTCTCAGCCCTGGCTGCAGTAAGAATCACATGAGGGACTTTTTAAAAATACCAGTATCTGGATTCCATCTCCAGAGATCCTGATTTCACTAGTGTGAGTTAGGGCCCAGATATCAGTATCTTTTAAAAGTTTGTTAATGTGTGATGCCTAGGTAGCTCAGTGGGTTAAGCCTCTGCCTTCAGCTCAGGTCATGATCCCAGAGTCCTGGGATAGAGCCCCACATCAGGCTCTCTGCCCTGTGGGGAGCCTGCTTCTCCCGCCCCCTCTCTGCCTGCCTCTCTGCCTACTTGTGATCTCTGTCAAATAAATAAATAAAGTCTTTTTTTTTAATAAAAGCTCCTTAATGAAAAGGTGATTCTTACGGCAACCAGAGTTGAGAATCTCAGCCAGGTGAACACAGCTATCCAGTCCTAAAGCCCAGATATCTAACAATGGAGAAGTCAGACACAGAAGAAATGAGGGTAGTCCAAGGCCAAGCCCCTCCTACTGACTTCCTGAACTCTGAGACACAGCAAGCCAAAACTGTCCTATCCAGAATTAATGTCCACGTTTAACTGCTGGGCCCAGGAGGCCAGCTGGATCTGACCTCTATTCTGCCATCCTATCTCCTTTTCTATATTATTTCTACTTCTGCTTTTATATCATGTTTGTTAACAGTATTCAAACCTGTATAGATTTTATTGAAAAACTTTGTAGTATCAAGGCTACAAGCTTAAAGCAATAGCATATTATACACTGTGGCATGCGAATATACCTTGATGAATAATTCATACCTAGGTGAAGCCCCCTCAGAATGGTTGCAGAAGGTTCTACTCTCAGGTTTCTTTGGGGAATTAAAAAATACACCATTTCAGGAACTTATTCCTCCCCCTCCCCTGAATGTCCCTAGAAGAGCCCACAGAGAAACAGTAGCTGTCACCTGACTCCCTGACTTCTGCTTTCCTGCTCTTCCTTCATCTGACCTATAGTCTTGCCAAAGCTTAGCTACAGGGAAGCAGCAGAAGCAAGATTTCCATCTGTGATTGCAAAGGGCCTCTGCATATCATAGTGTTAGCTGCCTCCTCCACAGAGAGCCCGTGTTCCTCTCAGACTGGATCATAAGCCAGATCTCTCACTGTGAGGCAACTGCTCAGCTAGGCCAGAAGTAAAACAAGTAAAAACCATATCAGACACAGAAAATAAGTTAACTATTGTATTGAGAAACTCTGTACGTCCAGACCTGCTCTGCCTTTCCAAACCAGTCATACTTTCCTCTTTCTACTCCCCTGCCTCCTCCCAAGCCTTACTTGCCTGGTGAATGTGGAATGGGTAGCAGATGTTGTCTCTTAATCACGTAGCCTGAGGTAACTTGTGACAAACTGTCCCTCCCCCAATGCCATTTTATTGTAGTGTGCCTGAAATGTGATCTCCAAGAGCGACTCCTCAGCCCATCCCTGCTCCCTGGCACAGCTGATGGCTCCTTAAGAATGGATGACCCCAAAGGAGACTTCAGCACACTGTACCAGATGGCCTCCCAGTCGTCAGCCTCTCGTTACAAGCTCCGGGTGATCAAGTATGGGACAAGAGAACTTCCCCAACCCATGCAAATGCCTATTCTTACTGGTTCCAGCTAGGAAGTCCAGAGGTAGAGGGCATCTCCAAGTGTCAGTCAGGTGGGAGTCAGTTCCAAAGGAGAAACTATAGTTATAGGAGTGAAAGAGCAAGCTCAGGCTGCCCATCATGTGGAGACTAACAGCCAGATGGTAGAAGATATGCCTCAGTAGGATATTCTAAAGCCTGGATGAGGATTGCAAATCCAGAAAGTCTCTGAACACCAAGAAAAACAAGATCAGCCGTGTTTATCCATTCAGCAACTGCATATTGAATACCTTACTGTATTTAGTCCATCAGGACAAAGGTCTGACTTTCAAGGAACAAGGGGGTAGATAGGATCTACTCCTGCCTTGCCATTTCTCTAAGTACTAGAATTTCTGCTTCCAGAGGAACTAGTTCTTGGGTAGAATTAGCAATGATGGCAAAGACCACTTTTACTGCTTCGTAGTTCCTATCACCATGTCTGTGCTCAAGTATCTAGGTAAGCTTGTCCAGTGTGTGACTGCAGATGCTTCTTGGGGAACTTTCTTAAACTTCTTTTCTTTTCCTTTCTTTTCTTTTTTTAAGAGAGCAAGAGCAAACAGGGGGAAGGGGCGGGGGGAGGGAAACAGAGGGATAGAATGAATCTTAAGCAGGCTCCATGCCCAGTGCAGAGTCCAATGCAGGGCTCAATCTCATGACCCTGAGCTTGTGACCTGAGCCAAAATCAAGAGTCAACACCTAACTGAATGAGCCACACAGGCACCCCAATTTACCCTTTCTTTTTTTTAAGATTTTATTTATTTACTTGACAGAAAGATAGAGCACAAGTAGGCAAAGCAGCAGGCAGAGGGAGAGGGAGAACCAGTTTTCCCACTGAGCTGGGAGCCTGACGCAGGGCTCCATCCCAAGACCCTGGGATCATGACCCGAGCTGAAGGCAGACATCTAACCAACTGAGCCACCCAGGTGCCCCTCATCTTCTTCTTAAATGCATCTCCTCTCAGCACTTTCCACAAGAGAGCCGGGACTGGGTGCAGACGGTTAGCCTACTATCATGTTACATGGTTATTATAGCAGGGGTGTTCTGGGGGTATCCCCAGAAAAGTCACTTGGAATTAAAGAAGCTCAGGAGAAGAAACATCCATCAGATTGCTCTTCATGATGGTGCTTCCTTCATTGGTTAACAGACTTTGAGAATCTACTATGTGCCAGATACCTTGCTAGATGCTGGCCATGCTAAGGTGATTAATTCACAGGACCTAACCCAAAGGATTTCACGGTAGAGTCTTAGATATAAGCTGAATTTAAGCTGATCTGGTGTCAAGGTTGTACATATCACTGAGGAGACTTTCACGGCCATTGTCTTTTGCCAGGGCTCTAAATTCCAGTGGGATCTGCGAGTCATTGATATATGGACTGCCCTTCATCCTCAGACCCACAAGTTGTTGGCAGCTGGACTGGGATGAGCTGGAGACAAATCAGCAGCACTTCCATGCCTTGTGTCACAGCCTGCTGGTGAGTATTCATGTCCCCAGATGAGGAAGAAGAAGAGTGTTAAGGCACCAACCACAGAAAAGTATCTAGCTTAATCCTGCCCTGATCCCAAACCTGTCCCAATTCTTAAGAGGACAGGAAAAAACTGGAAATATTCTGAAACACAGATTAAATATGACTTGCCTTTGTTGGTTTCATGCAATAGAGAATACTTCCTGAACTCAGTTATATGACACTAAGCTTGAAAATCCCTAATTTTGGTTGCCTGGGTGGCTCAGATGGTTAAGCGTCTGCCTTTGGCTCAGGTCATGATCCCAGGGTCCAGGAATCGAGTCCCGCATCAGGCTTCCTGCTCCTTGGGGAACCTGCTTCTCCCTCTGCCTCTCTCTCTGTCTCTCATGAATAAATAAATTAAATAATAACTTAAGAAAAAAGAAAATCCCTAATTTTGTACATTTAAGTGAAAATAGTATTTTCCATACCTAACTGTATTTTAAGACTTCTCTAACACTGGGCTAGACATTATGGTTTATTTAAATGAAGAACGCCTAGACTGTGCCAGACATCTTGCTAAACTGTAGATATTCAATGATAACATGATAGACATTATCCATGGCCTCAAGAAACTTACTCTGTAATAAAAGAGACAGAATTTTATATATATATATATATTTATATATATAATAAGCATGGAATATATAATTATAATTCAGAATTTTATATATATAAATTAAATAATTATAAAATGTAATTTATAAATATAAATACTTAATTGTGAGAAGTTTATGAAGGAAAAGAAGAGGCTGCTGCCAGAAAGCCTCTATGTGAAAGGAACATTTAAACTGAGACCCACCCATTTATGGGAATAGGAATTAGCCAAGTGAAGGGTGGCAGAAAGAGAATGCCTGAGAAAGGCATGTGTAAAGACCCCAAGGCTGGAGAGAGAGAGAAGAATCAAGAATGGAAAGGCCATTGTGACTGAAATAAAGAGAGGGAGAGAGAGCCAAAAGGTGGGCTGGAGAAGTGAGTAGGAATCAAATCATTCAAAGCTTTGTAGGTCAAGTTCAGGATCTTGTACTTTAAGTACAGAAAGAAATCATGAGAGATGATTTGAGTTTTTAAAAGATTACTTACACCAAGCATTGGAAATGAACCGGCAGAAGTGAGAATGGGAACAAGAAAATGAGGTGGGAGAGCATTGCTGTAGTCTGGGCAAGAGATGATGGTGGCTTGGACTAGAATGCTAGAAGTCAAAAAGTAAACCAATTAAAGAAATATCTTGGGGGCGCCTGGATGGCTGGGTTGGTTAATAAGCATTGGCGTCAGCTCAGTTTGTGATCTCAGGGTTGTGAGATGAGCCCCACATGGAGTCCTGCATCAGGCTCCCTGCTCAGTGGGCAGTCTTCTTGAAATTCTTTCCACCTCCCACTCCCTCCCCCTCTTCTGCTCCCTCCCTTGCTCCTCCCCCTCTGCTCCCTCCCCTGCTCCTATGCTCTCTCTCTCTCATTCTGTCAAATAAATGAATAAAATCATTTTTAAAAAGACATATTTTAGAGAAAGTGTCAGAACTTGGTGAAGGATTGGATGTAGGGAGTGAGGAAGAGGAAGGTATCAAATAACTGCTTGGTTTCTGATTTTATTATCTTCATGGATGCCCATTTCCTGAAATGGAAAAAAAATAAAAGAGCTTAGAAACACTTAGAAAAGAGCATGAAACACTTAGAAAGCAAAATAAAACAACTGCAAATATAATCAAGGACAGGTCTAACTGTGAGTGGAAATAGAGGAGCAGTTTGACCTGGTGGCATAAGGATGATTGGACCAGCACAGCAATGTGTCTCTCACTATCAGAAGCAGGCTTCTTTTTTCCTGTTTCAAAGCCCACACTCCCTTTTAGGCCCACCCACAGAGTTCCTGTTTCCTATCTGAAGAACACGCATCCCCTGCCTCAGCAGGGCAGAGACAACAGATACATCCTGACCATCAGAGCCCAACAGCTCAGTTGACTCTTTACTCCACCCCATTCCTCAGGATCTCAGAGATGCTGCATCACTCCAGAGGAATTTCCCTCAAGTGGCTTCCCTACATTCTTACAGTACATGATATTTTACACAGGCATTTGCATTTCAATACACTGCTGGAAGAAGTGTAAATTTTCTGGAAAGTGATAGCTACTTCAAAACTTTAATTCGATTGTTGGGAATGTATGTAGCACAGGAAAACAATCAGCAAAAGGAACAGAGATATATAGACCAGCGTGCTTATCCCAGTGTTATTTACAGTGGAAAAAATTCAAATAACCTGAATCCCACGACCCTGAGACCATGACCTGAGCCAAAGGCAGAGGCTTAAGCCTCTGAGCTACCCAGGCACCCCACAATCCTTATTTTTAATGGCTACATAATATTTCATTACTTGGCCGAATTATTCCCATAACCTTTCCCTTATTTTGATTTAATCATTTCTCTATTTAGGACATTTAGGTCGTTTTAAAATTTCTTTTCAGCATAACAGCCTGCTTCTCCCTCTCCCTCCATCTGCTTACTTCTAATCTCTATCTCTCTGTCAAATAAATAAATAAAATCTAAAAAAATAATAATAAGGATGGGAAGGAATAGTTTAGTCCCTCCTGGCTTAAATATATAAATATGCTTTATATATATAAATTAAAAAATGGCTTTACATATATAAATCAGATTCTTCCTGCCTCTAAATTTGGCATTTGAGGATCTGATATTTATTTATTTATTTATTCATTTAGTCCTTCAACAAACATTTATTGAGCAGTATATGCCAGGCACCATTCTATAGGCCAGAGACTCTTACTTATCACTCCTCTATCGTGGAAATTCACAAGTGTGTGGTTGACCCATCACTAATAGATTACCCTTTTTTTGGAGTACTTACTAGGGGCTAGTCACTTAACCAAGTGTTTTGCATAATTTATCTCACTCAATTCTCACAATAATTCTGTGTGATAGGGATGGTTATCCCCATTTTTACACATGTAGAAGACCAAAGTCTATAGAGATCAAGTGACTTACCAAGTCACATAGCTATCAAAGTGGCCAAGTCAGAACAAGGGGAGATGGAGAGGAGAAGGGAGTTGAGGGAAATTGGAAGGGGAGGTGAACCATGAGAGACTATGGACTCTGAAAAACAATATGAGGGTTTTGAAGGGGCGGGGGGGTGGGAGGTTGGGGGAACCAGGTGGTGGGTATTAGAGAGGGCACGGATTGCATGGAGCACTGGGTGTGGTGCAAAAACAATGAATACTATTACGCTGAAAAGAAATTTTTTTAAAATCTATAAAAATAAATTTAAAAAAAGAATTTGAACCTACTTATAGAGGGGAGAATTCCCCACAAGTCTCTTCTGATGCATCCAACAATAAATCTTTTTCCAGTACCTAATCTGTGACCAGACCTTATTTAGAGTTTGAACCTCTCTGGTCCTATATTACAGGTTTACAGCACTTCACTAACTCCTTGGTTTTCTAGTCTTTATTACACCTTTTTCATATGTTCTTTTAAAATCTGATGTCCTCAGCTCCCTGTGTAACTCTCGTCTTCTGTTTCTTACTGTGACATTTCCCCTCCAGCTAACTTCTCATTCTAACATCTTTCTGTTAATAGCAGCACCACCCCTGTCTGCTCACCCAGGCTTGAAACCTCATGACCTTTAGGCTTCTTTTCCTTTACACACACTTCATCACTAAGTCATATCAGTTTTCTTCTCATAAGATGAGTTGTAACTGTCTTTTCTTTCCTATTCCCACTGTTTATTCTCCAAGGCTGTAAACTCCTAACTAGTTTCCCTACCTCCAGTCTCCCTCCTCTAATTTGCCCTGTTTATTAGACCACGTTAATCTTCTTGAAACACTGCCCCTGACTGCCACATGTTTTTTGGAAGTGTCAATACCCAGCAACGTAAGCCTTGCCTGTTCTCTCCCCATGGCATCTGCTGCATGTGTCTCTCCTCTCCATTCTTATTATCACTATCCTGGTTTGGAGTCTGTTTACCTCTTCCCTGTAATGTTGCAACAATCTCTTGTCTCAGTGCCTTTAGTGTTTCCCTTCCCAGTCCACTTTATATACTGCCACCAGATTAATCTTCCTGAAACACAGCACTGGCCCTGCCACTGCTCAGCTTAAAGATATTTTGTGGCTTACTATTGATTATACTTTGAAGTCTGTATTCCTTAGCCAGTTTTCAGACTCTAGTCTATCTCCCATCATCCCCTTTTGTGTACCATAGAGTCCAGCCAAATTAATATATAAGCTTTAAATGGCCACACCTTTGAAACTCTGTTCATGTTGTTCCTTCTCCTCTCTCACTATATGTTCAAACCCTACCCCAACTTGAAAAACTCAACTCAGATGGTACTTCTGCAATGAGGTCTTTCTGAATCCCTTTATTTATCATTAGACCTTTGTGTGCTCTATGTTCTTTTTAGGGAAAAGCATATTTCTATTAGCTTTTCAAATATATGGTCTTATGATTTTGGTTAAAGTCTGTGATAGAAGTCTGACTACCTGACTCCAAGATAACAGGATGGCCTTTTCCTGGCATTTCTACCACATTCCCATTTTACCAATCAATTTCTCAGCCTTAGTTAAAGTTAGGTTCAGAGTAGAAATTCTCCTCTCTTTTTGAGAAGTCAAGGCAAGGCAGCCTTCTAATCTATTGAGGAAAGATGTAGTCTGTCTTGTCCATGAAAAGCATGGGCTTCATCAGAATCATACGGCCCTAGGTTCCTGACATTTTCGTTATTTCCCCAACTGGTTAAATTCAGGTAACATACTTAACCTCTCCATGAAACAGTAGTATATTCATTTATTTGAAACCCTAACAAACCTAGTGGCCCTATTTGGCTAATATCTGCATAAATGGTATACAAAGAAGCACTATCCAGAGGCCAAAAAGTTATTTTAAAATTTATTTGTGCTTTCAAAGAACACCAAAGAGGAAATAGTTCATAACCCACAATGACATTTCTCAAATATTTGTCCTTCACTCCTCAATTATGTCTAACCAGGACCCATTCCAAGAGACTCTCCTTCTCTCTCTCTCTCTCTCTCTCTCTCACACACACACACAGACACACACACACACACACTTAAAAAAAATAAAACTGTCTATATCACCAGTCCCTGTTCCTCTACCTTCTTCCTCCCTCTCTCAGCTATATACATATTCTATAGCTTGGTTTAGCCCAGAGGGGTCTGGCATAGTCTGCCTCCCCCTCAGGTCCTGTCTCTCTCTTCCTGTTTAAAACATCCAGGCATAGAATTCACAAGCCTTCTCCTTTTGTGAGTAGAAGTAGAATGGGGGAGAATGGGAAAAAGGGAGAAGGTGCACGAAAGACACACATTAGTAACTCTTGTCCCTGTCACATACTTTATAGGGACAATAAGATATATGTCATATAGTTTTTAAGTTTGCTAAATAATATTGCATGTTTAAAGCACCTAGCTTTTGCCTGGCATATGATTTGTATGTAGTGGTTGGTTAACAGTTCTATGATTTACATTTGTTTCTTTTTTTAAATAGATTCTAAATTTCTGGAAATATTCTTCATTTTTCAACTATTTTTTTAAAGATTTTATTTATTTATTTGTCAGAGAGAGAGAGCACAAGCAGGGAGAGCAGGAGGCAGAGGAAGAAGCAGACTCCCTGCTGAGCAGGAAGCCCAATGCGGGACTTAACCCCAGGACCCTAGGATCATGGCCTGAGCCGAAGGCAGACTCTTTAACCAACTGAGCCACCCAAAGTATCTTTTTCACCTATTTTCTCGAGCGTACTTATCACAGCTGTTTTGAAGTTCTTGTATGTTGATCCCAATACCCGGATCACCTGTGGCTTTGTTTTAGCTCTCTTTTTTCTTCTGATTTTCAGACATGTGGGCCTGTCTTTTGGTGCACCTGGTAATATTCTAATGAAAGATGCTCAGTGTGTCTGAATAAATTGCAGAGGCTCTAGTTGGTATACCTCCAGAGAGGGTCCATCCTGACCTGTGCTATGCAGATAGAGTGGTGACAAATCCTCCTATTCTGTTAAGAAGCTGTACTGAGTCCAGGCTGGACTGTGATCCTACTGAGGCTGAGTCTAACCCTGGTTTGCTCCCGGCCTTCCAGGATTTTCCAATGAAACCTGATATATTATGTGCATCCCTTTCCCTTGGACAATTCCAACTCTAATCACTCTATACCATGTATGTTAAAATACTCTGCTTCTAAAGGCTTTCTCTTGGATGTTTTTGCCTCTTGCTCCATGTAGCCCCCGTATTTGGTAAATGTGCTGAGAGAAAAATTGGTTTGAGCACACACCCACCTCTGACTGGTCTCCACCAAAAGATCTGCTGGTTTCTCTGTTCCCTTGCAAGTGCCTCAGCATATGCAAATCCTAGATTCTCAGCTACCACCTGCTCTTCCTCCAACTCAGAATCAACATGTGCCCTCAAGGTAAAAGCAGTTGCCATAATTTCCTCATCTCTCTGGATTCTTTCCTCTCCAGAAACTTAGCTACCTCTCATTTTCATTGTCTCAGCACATCCTCATGCCCTCAGACAAATGGTTTCTGTATATTCCAGCTTCTCTAGTTGTTCTAGGCAAAAGAACAAGCATGCTTCTGGCATTTCTATCCCCACATGGATGCAGAAGGAGATATTTATTAAATGTTCATTCATTCCCCCACTTTTCATCTCTTATTTGGCTAGGCAGTCTGTAATACATTTTCTGGTTTACTCTCAGCCAGAGAGTAAACTGGCTGGCTCCACCAAGTTTTCATTTTCAGGTTCCTGGGTTTTCTTACAACTATAGGCATAGGTCAGTTCCTTCAATGCTGTCTCTTCCTCTGCCCCTTCTTTTAGAGTAGTTCTTCTGAGCAAAGTCCACACTCCCATAATTAAATTCTAGTCATTAGTGCCAGCCCACCCACTCCCATCAACTATAAATGTTGGGTAACTTTTCTAATTATACTTTACATGTGCTCTAAATCTTAGTCAACTTCAGCCTTACGTGTTATTCCATCCCCGGATTTTCTTACATGAGAATTGACTATTATATCTTTCCACCCTCCTTGTAGATGATTTTGTTTAATTTAAGTATTTTACTTCCTTTTCCTCAGAAAAATATCACTTCATCAGATAAGCAAGACTCTTGATAAACCCATTCCCAGGCCCTTCCTGAAAGATATCTGCCATCCATCCATTCTCATAAATTTCACTCTTAGATCAATCCAGACCACAGAAGAAAAATGTGTTTTTACTTCATTCTCTGGAACTTTCAATGATCTATATCTAAGAATTGTAAATTACTTCTAATTTCAAAAAATTTTATAAAAATTATCTAATAATTATTCAAATGTCTTTGTTAAAAATTTCAATACTTGCGTAGTATGTGCCTGAATCAGTTCTAGAGATGTCACAAATATTAAATTATATAATCTCCATAACTATCTATTAAAGTAGGAATCATTATCTCTATTTTACAAATGAAGAAATTGAGGCCCAGAGAGGTTAGTTAGTTTTCCAAGATTACACAGCTGGTAAAGCCAGGATGGAATCCAGAAATTATTGACTCTAGGACCCAAACTCTTAACCACTCTACAGCCACATGACATTCATTATATTGATTGCAGGAGTTCTCTGGAGTACATTTACTACTCAGTAAGGACCCATAAGATAACTTCCCAAACACTTTTATCAGGAAAAGCTGTGGAGCTCCCTTTTAGCAGAAGTGGGTGGTTTGCATTTCTCTGAGCTTACCTAATCTTGGCTCTTTTTTTGCCCTACCCTTATTTTTCTTTTGCCCAATCCCTTGTGTATTCTATCTTCTTTGGATTGTTGCATTTTTCTAAACTGGCATAACTGCTTTATGGAATGTGGTAGAGAATATATATAATTAACTTTCCTAAGTATTTATGAGATGAATCTATCCACCACCAGGAAAGCATAATTTCAATTACCAAACCCTACTGTGTAGTCCCAGTTATGCAGCTAATGACTCACTTTCCACATCCTCATTTCTCTTACAAAGTCATGTCTGTATGAACTAGAAAAAGAAATGAAAATACCACCTAGGTCTTTCAGTTTCCTACTTAAAATGTCAGAGTCTCTGGAGAAACATTCCAGAGCTTTACAGGCCATGTCTGTCCTAATTGGCCACAGAAGTGACAGAGTTCAAGCCAGGATGTGTCCAGCAGGAGTCTAACTACATAGGCAATGACCTGGTTGGGCTGTAAATGGGTGGGGAAATGGAAAGTCCTTGGTTACATTAGGCGAAGAGTCAAGTATAAAAATCCAAGCTGAGAGTGGGGTGATAGCAGGTCAGAAGCCATTAAAAAAAATTAGAATGAAGTTAAGTGTTGAGCTTCATGGGAAACAAACAGACACTAGAATAGACAGCAGGCTAGCATGGGATCCATGAGCTTCTTGTGACTCAGCCTTGTCTGTTTCTCTT
This sequence comes from Neogale vison, assembly GCF_020171115.1. Lineage (NCBI taxonomy): Eukaryota > Metazoa > Chordata > Mammalia > Carnivora > Mustelidae > Neogale > Neogale vison. The sequence continues at coordinate 94,998,619 of NC_058098.1, read as the reverse complement.
GCTTCAATTTTTACCGTGCCCCTTCCACCCTTTACTCCATGCACACTAATAAATTGCTAAATGTCCCCCAAATATGCCAAACTTCCCTATACCTCCATACTTTTTTTTCATGTTCTTAGGGAACAGTATGCCAGTATGCCTTTCCCTGACAAATATCTATCCATTTTTTCCAGATTCTGCTTAAATATCTTCACTAGAAAGCTATTTCTTCCCCCATCACAGCCTGCCCCCATTCATCTTTTTTGTCCTTTATCCACCCACGTACCTGGTTCTCACATCTATCTTGACCTTCACAGCAGTAATAAAGGGTATTCTGATATGAAAAATGTCATATTATTGTATTTTTTTCTAACCCAATTTTAGAAAAATATTAATCCCCAAGAACTAGGATGTTGACATACTCAATATTTTTTAAAGTTTTTTTTAAAGATTTTATTTTTTTATTTGACAGACAGAGATCATAAGTAGGCAGAGAGGCAGGCAGAGAGAGAGAGAGGAGGAAGCAGGCTCCCCGCTGAGCAGAGAGCCCGATGTGGGCCTGGATCCCAGGACCCTGGAATCACGACCTGACCTGAAGACAGAGGCTTTAACCCACTGAGCCACCCAGGCGCCCCGACATACTCAATATTTTTATGAGTGCCTCTCTCTGGCTCATACTCAGAATCCTAGAGTCCTAATAGTCCAGAAAATGTGGTAAAGAGGCCTCTTGTCCTTAGTACACCTCCAGTACATGTTGAATAGAAGTAGCAAAAGCAGACATTTTTGTCTTGTTCCTGACCTCAGGGGCAAATCATCTGGTCTTTCATCACTACTTGTGATGTTAGCTATGGGATTTTTATAGAGCCCTTTGTCAAGTTAAATTCCACTTTGCTTCTAATTTGTTCATGAAAGTGTTTTGGATTTTATCAAATGCTTTTTCTGCATCTATTGAGATGATTATGTAATCTTTGTCCTTTATTCTAGAAACATGGTGTATTACTTCTTTAATTTTGGGGTATTAAACCAACCTTGCATTCCTGGGATAAGTCCCCTGTGGTTGTGATATATAAAGTTGGTTCCTGAACAACATAGGGGGTTAGGGGTATCATCCTCTCATGCAGTCAAAAATCCATGTATAACTTTTGACTTCCCAAAAACTAATTGCTGAATTTGGTCCCAGGACATCATATTGATGGCAGACCAAGGAAATGTCAGTTTGGTGAAATTAAAGATTTTACCTGCTATAATAAATTCCCATCCATCTTGGTAAGGCCTATACTGGTGCCATTAAACTTGTCCTTTCTACTGCTGTCTCCCCATTAGCTATATCCTCTTCTTTTCCTTTGCTATCTGTAAGGGATTCCTTTGGCTGCAACTAACAGAAAGCCAATCCAACTCTAACTTGAGTAATTTTAAATATTTATTTTTCTGCTATAACAAGAAGTATGGGGAGACAGACAATTCTGAGACTGATACCATCAAAGACCCAGGATCTTTGCATTTTTCTACCACAGCGTCCATAGCAAATATGCTTCATCCTATGCCTGATCCTCATGTGGCTATTGTGCCTTAAGATCAAGTCCTGTCCTAGGAAAAAGGAGTACAATCAAGAGGCAAAAAGCTTGCCCGCATATTACAAAGCTTTTCCAGAAGTCTCATACAGCAACTTCTGCTTATGTCTCATTATTTAAATCTAGGTCACATGTCACCCCAGACCAATCACTGAAAGACTGAAAAATGTGCAGAGAGAAGGGAGAGGGGCAGGAAAGTAGTGGCCAGTCAACCAACAGTGGTTACCACACCTTCTTTTACAGCTTTAGAAATCAGAAATTAAGGCAGAGATGGGGGAGAATGAGCTTGGAGCATGGTATGCCCATCAACTCTGCCCCTGTGCATACCTGTTCTAAACAGAATCAGTCCCCACCTTCTAAAATCTAAGCTCCCAGGGCACCTGGGTGGCTCAGTGGGTTAGGGCCTCTGCCTTCGGCTCAGGTCATGATCCCAGAGACCTGGGATTGAGCCCCACACTGGGCTCTCTGCTCAGCGGGAAGCCTGTTTCTCTCTCTCTCTCTCTCTCTCCCTGCCTCTCTGCCTACTTGTGATCTCTGTCTGTCATATAAATAAAATCTTTAAAAAATAAAAATAAAATAAAATCTAAGCTCCCTAGCACCTTCTGTAGCAAACACAACAAATACAGACACATTTTTACCTGCTTTCTGGTAAATTCAGCATCTAGTCATTCTCCTTATTTTAGAATTAGCAAAGGGGCACCTGCCTGGCTCAGTCAGTACAGCATGTGACTCTTGATCTCAGGGTTTTGAGTTCAAGCCCCATGTTGGGTGTAGAGATTATTTACAAATTAAATCTTTAAAAAATAGATTAGCAAAAGCTTATCCTGTCATCTACCATCATTTAGCATTGTTCACATTGAGGACCCCAAAAGCTAGTCCTCTGGGACATCCCTATGTCTTTTCTCAGCCTCACATACCTGCTCTGGCAACAAACCATTTCCATCACAGGTACAACTACAAGTCAACCCATGACCTGGGTAACGTATTCAAGCTTCGATCATGTACTTCAGATCTCTGGTGCCATTATGCTATCCAAGAAGGAGTTAGAAATTCAGAGTCCAAAATAAAGGACTTAAAGTTCAACTTCCCCATCTCTCCCTTTCCCCAAATGCTCCTAGGAATTACAGATAAATTAATATCTTTATCAAACTCTAACAAGTGCATTTGCCTCTCTTACTTCCAGAGCCTTCTGCTAACCTCTCTGTAAGTGAGAATCAGCCCAGACGTTCTTTAGCATTCTGTAAAATCCTTTCAACTTGATCTCTTGCCAGTCTTCTGATTTTCCACACATCAGGAGTTACTTTTGAGAGTCTTCTTTCAATTCTGCATACTATTTCTCTAATAGAAACTTAGCTATTGTCTCAAAGCCTGTATGCTCAAATTCTAGGGATCATAATTTTTTTGTGTGCAACATACAAAGTTTCTTAGTAACCCCACAATATAGCAGTCATGAATTTATTCCATAACACTAAGGTGTAAGTAATGTCACATTGCTTTACACACTGAGGTATAAGTAATATCACATTGCTTTTTTTAAGAAAAGGACCCAAAAAATGCCTATTCCCATATTTTTAGCCCCCAAGGGACTTGTCACTGTGCCAAGATATTCTGTGCTCTGTGAAGTCTTAGAAGGGTGACTGACCACCCCTGTTTGCCCATGACTGGGGGGTTTCCTGGGATGTAGGACTTTCAGTACTAGAAATAGGCAAATCAAAACAGTTGGTCATCCTAAATACAGGACTAACATTAAGTTACAAACTTTTCCTTTACTATATTATAAGATCTCAAGGGGCAAGGAACACATCTAATAAATTTCCATATACTCATGCCTAGTGCTTGGGACATAAACAGTCATAAAACATAAAAAAGATATAAAGTCATAAGACATAAAAAAATAAAAAGAATCAATGCATTCTTAATAGATAAACTAATTTGCAAACAGTGGATAAACCAGCATAAAAATAGAATATTGAATAACTGTAATAATCCAAGCCTGGTCCACATCAGAAGTTATTTGAACCAGTTGAAAATGTGTAAGCCTAATGATTCACAGACCTGTACCCCTGGGGCAAATAATACATTATATGTTAATAAAATAATTTTTTAAAAAAGAAGTTACTTGAGCCAGTTGAAATGGAGTGACCTGCCACTTGCTACTTATCCCTTCCAGAGAACATCCCTTCCAGGCTTAAAGAAGTTACTTGAGGCCATGTCCTCAGAACAGGGGCAAATCCCCCCACCCACCCCAACACACACATAAACAAACCATGATTTCTACATCATCTGTTTATAATTGAATGGATTTGAGAAGGATCAAGTAGACTTTCCATCCCGTTTTGGATCTGTTCTTCAAGAAGACAGCACATTACCAAATATAAGCAAAATGTTAAGGAAGGATACACTTCTGAAGGTACCTACCATCTGCCCAGCCTACCAGACCTCCTCAGAATTCTGTGCTGCACAAAATGACGACACTGCTTTTAAGTTTCCAGAACCTTCCACACCACCTCCACCCAGCACATTGCCCCTGGAGTATAGCATTAAGGTTACAGCAAGGCTTTTTAGTGTGCTTCTCTGTGTCATTTTCCACCTTTCCACTTGTCTTCCACAAGACACTAATGTTCCTTTATCCCCTAAGATCTTTTTTCCTCCATCTGCCTTTCCTCTCATATTATTTTTTCCAACTTTTTGTGTAAGTTAAGAGTGGGGTAGAGCTACTGTGCTTTCTTTCATCTTCTGTAGCAGGGAGGCTGTTATGTTTGTGCCAGGTGTAAGTGATGATCACCTCCAGCAAGAGGGCACAATTTACAGATGATTGTAACAATCCTGACTCCACATTTCATGGAGTTTAGTGGTTTCCCTTAAAGCACTACCACAGCAAATTGCCTTATTCCCATGCCTGATTTAAAAGAGCACACCTGGGACGCCTGCCTGGGTGGCCCAGTGGGTTGAGTCTCTGCCTTCCGCTCAAACTCAGGTCATGGTCTCAGGGTCCTGGGATTGAGGCCCGCATTGGGCTCTCTGCTCAGCGGGGAGGCTGCTTCCCCCTCTCTCTCTGTCTGCTGCTCTGCCTACTTGTGATCTATCAAATAAGTCCTTTTAAATAAAATCTTTTTTTTAAAAAAAGAATTACAATTCTTAAAATTCTGCATTTGCCATTGAGTAATATGTTAGCATCTCTGGAGAGAACACCTACTTCAGGTTAAAGGGCATCTCTTAACTTGTCTCTGCATCGTTAACCCTTCTGTGTACAACTCCAAGCTGAGAGGAAGAGCAGTACCTTGGGGCACTAGCAACTCAGCCAGGAAGTCCCTCTCTCTCTCAGGCCAGAGTAAAATGGTTTGGGCCTCTGGACACCTCCAGAGGAACTTGGGAGAGTCTTGGTGGGGACTGATCTTTAAAACATGCCAAAGACTGAAGGTGAACCAGCATTTACATATGTCCTTGTTTCAGAAAAGAGAATGGCTGCTGTTGGCCAAAGGGGAGCCCCTGAGCGGAGGACACAGCCTGAGGCAGCCTGCCAGCACCTTCTATGTGATTGTGCCATCACGCTCCCCCACTCTGCTGGTGAAGGCAGTGGCCACACGGGAACTGATGCTGCCCAGTCCCTTCCCGCTGCTGCCTGAGGACCCACCTGATGACAGCCTTAAGATTGTGGAGGCAAGTGGAGCTCAGATCTCATGGGACAGACAGAGGGAGAGAAGAGTTGGGGGTCGGAGAAAGGGATGAGGGAGAGGAGCGAGCCTGTGGGGGAAAGGACTGGGGTGCAGAGGGAGAAGTGGTTTTGCCAAGAAGGTGGCAGAAGGTCAGTAATGTAATGTGTGTCTGTGTGATGTTGTGTTCCCACCGGTCTTTCTCTGCATTGTGTGTGTGCAGAGGTGGTGTACCTGTTTGTGAGCATCTATTTTTGTTGAGGAAAAGATAGCCAATGCAGGACCCCAGGATAGGAAGGGCTTCAAAATGAGACACCCAGGCATCAGAGGGAACTGCGCTGCTGGCTATTTTCTCCCCCTTCTCTCGGTCCTGCCCCTCCTCCTCCTCTCTTCCTTGGACCTGGTTTCTGGATTTCCTCTGCCAGCCTCCCTGGGTTGAGGGCAGAAGGAGGGGCTTTGGGCAAGGAGAACTGGAACCACATCACTGCTGGATTGCTGGCTTATGTGCAGAGAGGACAGAGCCTGGGATTGTGTTCTTGCCTTGGCGGCCATGGGCATACAGAGAGAGGTGGGCACGAGTGGCCGTGGCTCGCTCAGCGTCTCACTTCAGGGCCAGTGGTTCCTGGCACAGGATGTTGTGGCCGGAAAACCTGACTGCTCAGGAATGCTGCGCTTGTGTGTCCTCAGGCTGTGCTCACCTAGCAAGCCAGGCAGAGAACTCAGTGTACTCACCAGGCAGACTGGGAGCACCCCCAGGCCTCGGACACTGCCTCGCTTACAGCCATGCTCACTGGCTCCCTTGTAACCCTCACAGCACTCCAACCCCTCTCAGGATCCCATGACACACTTCTTGGGACCAGAGTACATCCTGTCCCTAACTATTCAAGGTTGCACTCTTGCAGGAACTGTACATCATCACAAGCACTCAGATCTGGGAGCGAGGACACCCAGTGGGACCCACATCTATTTCGGTCTTCAGTGAAGCACTGGGTCTTCACACATCCTCCAGCTTCTCACACTCCAAGGTCTCTGCCTGACATCTTGTGTTCTGTGACTTCAAGTTCCCTGGGTAAGGCTGCTCTTCTCTCTTCCTCAGAGCTTGCTGGACAGCCTGGAACTAGAGCCCTCTTACAACCCCTTGCAGGCTTGGAGCCATCTGTACTCACACCTGAGCAGCACCTTCATCAAGCCTCAGGGCCGGCTCCACCCAAGCTGGGAGAGCCAGGCCCTGAGAAAGGTACGGCTCCCTCCCTACTCCCCTTCCTCCCCACAATGCCCAGAATCCCAGAGAGTCCTCCTACCCTGTCCCCAACTCCCCACTCTCTGCAACCAAGGGAATAGCCCTCCTCCCTGGATCTTCCCTGGGGGACGGGAGAACCAAGCCAACAGGAGAAGAAAAAAAAACAGCGCTTTACCCTAGACAAAGGAAATTAGAACCCCTGCCCGATAGGGACGCTTTTCTGCCTGGCACTGGGTGTTTACATATGGTAATGTTTAGGTATCTTAACTGTAGCACTTATGATAACTCATTAGTCATTTAACAGACCATTGTCCCACTAAGCAAACTGACAGCACTGAGACCACAGCTTCTGTTCAGAGAAAAGGCTAAATGGAAGGTGGAAAAAGAAATGCCCAAAGGGAAGGAAATTAGCATTTACTAAATACCAGCCATTTACCAGGTTTTGTGACAAGTGCTTTCACATGTGTCTTTCTCATTTAATCCTCACAGCGTCCCTGCAAGGTAAGTATTAATGCTTGTTTTACAGATGAGGAAATGGAGGCTGACCAAGGTTAGTTAACTAGATTCAGGGTTTTAGCAGTGAAGGTTAAAGAGAGAAAAGGAATTGAGGGTGGAGTTGTTTTTCTGAAATTCATATTCTATAATATTTCCCTTTGCCCCTAATTATCTTTTCCTAGTTTCTCAGTAACAGAGACTTTAGAAACTCCTCCTTTACCTTAGCTGAAGTTACAAGAGAAAGAGCTTTCCAAACTATAGTCAGTCTAGAGATGGGAGCAGAACCCACCGTGAGTTAGCTGGTAGGCAAGCTAACAGAGGAGGGACCCTCAGCCAGGAGATGGGCACTGTGGAGAGGAGCCCAGGGGACTCAACTGCCCTGGAGCTTGAGGCTGTCACTCATGGAGCATGGGAAGGAATCAGGACATGAGGCCCAACAGGGAACAGGATAGGAGATCAGGAACTGTGGTCTGGGCTTCAGAGAAGTCTGCTTGCTTTCTTTGCAGGCTGGGCAGTTACAGACAAACCGAGTTCGAGCCACAGTGGCCCCCCTGCCTATGACTCCAACCCCTGGAAGAGCCCCCCAGATGCCAGCAGCCAGCAAGTCTTCCTCAGAGGCCTTCTTCTGGCCTTCTAAGGAGGAAGTGGGGGAGGAGAATGAGGAGGAGTATTCCTGGGGACCCTGAGGCCCCAGCACCAGAGCCCCGTGCCCTGCTCAACCACAGCCATACAAAGGCTCATACAGTGAATGGCTTTCTGTGGTCAGACTTGCTTTCTGTCCACTTGAGCCTCAGTGAGCTCCAGGTGACTGGGAAACAGAGCCTTCCCCTCCTCTGTCTTCAGTGCTGCCACCGCCCCCGCCCCACCACTCAGGCCCAGAAGAGACACACCTGAACTTTTTCCTTCTCCAAGCAAGAGTTCATTTTCTTTTGGATCATTTGATACCTTTAACGCAGATGAAGATTAAATACCCAGTAAGTCTCCACCATTGTTAGGAGCATTCCCAACCCTGAATTTCTCCTTCTAGTTCCCTGTGAGCAAGTAGATGAGGTCAGGTCAACTTCAGGAAACTGGAGCTCAGGAGGCAAGGACAAGGTTTTCAGAGCTCATGAAAAATAAGTACAATTGAAATTTAAGCCTCATTCTGAAGCCTGTGCTCTTCCCACTACACCCACCACATAGCAGTTCCCTTTAACCTTCAAAGAGAAAAATGGTTGGTGCTTGAGTACTTATAGGTAAAGTGTGTGTGCATGTGTGCATATGTATATGAGCGCATATGTGTGTATTTTTGTATGTTGGGGCAGGTGGTGTCATATAGCTGAGAACAGGAGGGAAAGATGGTGTGAAAAAGAGCTATTCCCTTCCTGTTCTCCTCTCCCCATGCCTGTCCACCTTTCTGTTGACCCTCCTCATCCATGGAATAACCACTGTTTATAAAATGCTTAATCTGTGCTGCAGACTGCACTAAGTACTTGAGAAACTTAACTCCTTTCACACAAACAATGCTGTGAAGTAGAGTCTGTTGTTGGATTTCCCATTTTACAGAGGGGCATTGAGAGAAACCGAGGGTTAGAGATGTTATACAACTCGCCCAGCATCCCAGAAACAGGCTCTAGCCCAAGTGGGCCTGACTGGACCACCCAGGCTCTCATTGTTAGGAGAGCTAACAACACTGCTCAGTTAACTCACCTTCTTCCTTCTTTGGCCCCTGGTACATTCTGACCCCCTCCACACCCACCCAGCACACCCTGCCAGCATGCCCCTCTGTGACTATTCACACACAGAGACCTCTTAAACCCAAGCTGACTTTAATGAGAATAAACTTCTTAAAATCTAGGTCTCTGGCAAAGAACAATGCAGGGGTGAGGATCCGGGCCCAGTCCAGCATCACCCTAGAGCCTCCATGCAGGCCCCTCTAACTGCACCAACTCAGACCAAGCACCCCTTTTCACAGACCTAATCCAGCAGCTGTCCATTCCTTTGGGGAGGATAACTTGGGGGTGCTGGTCTCTCCCAGGTCCCATCCCTCACCCCTGCCAACTGTCCCACTTCCAGGACTTCTTGAGATTGATCATCCTCCCTTGACTCCCCTGATCCCTCCAGTCCCCTGGCTGGCTTACACAGGACCCTCCAGCCTTCTGGTCCCTGCAGATTCTAATAGGTTTCTTTGATCCCCAGTGCCACCTTCCTATGGTGGTCCTATCAGCAACCCCAGCCTTGCCCCACCTGTCATGTGGAGCCCTCTGACTTGACCCCCGTCCTGTCAGCCCCTGTTCTAGACAGCTCACAGTCCCAGCTCCCTGAGGCTCTGCTCTTCTGGACCTGGCTGTACAGGACAGTGTCTGAGCTGTGGCCTTTGCTGCCACCACCACCTGCAGCTCCAGGTTCAGCGAAGGCCAAGCCCCGGGGCTTGGGAGCGGGGAGGGGCTTTGTGCTCCGGGGCGGTGGCACAGCATAGTCATCAGTGGCAGGGTTGTAGGGGAGCTCATAGCCCTCCTCCTTCATCCTAGCCTGGCACCACCATGCATCCTTGGGCTCCTGAGGCAGATCATAAAGGCCCCGGGGTGCAGCTGGGGCCAGGCCCTCAGGTTCATCATAGATGGGGTCCTCTTTGGGGTCCATCAGTTTGGCCTTCAGCAACTGCTGCTGCACGTGCTCGTACAAGTCGCAATAAAGAGATTTCTTGAACGGTACTCCCTCCCCTGCCTGAGCAGGAGTGCTGTCCAGGGGATCTGAGTATAGGGAATCCAGGGAAGGGCTTGGAGGAATGCGCAAGGAGTCTAAGGGTTCAGCATACACGGTGGGAGGGCTGCCCAGGAGCTCCTGAGGGCCAGGCAGGGATGCCAACTTCCCCTCTGCCACTTCTCCTTCATGGGAATCAGCTTTGAGACTATCCTGCCCTTGCCCGTCCTTTCCCTGGATCTTCTGCCTGTGAATAGCAGTCTCAACAGCCTGAAAGATGTCATTCCCCTGTGCGGTCTGGAAGGTGAAGGTTCCAGGGCCCGAAGGGCAGCGGCGACCAGCCTCAAAAGAGAACATGACCTGAAGAAGATGTGGAGGAAAACACGTTAAAAGGAGCCACGAAAGGAGATGAGTCACAGGGCCTGCCCTAGTATAGACCATCTACCAAAAAAAAAAAAAAAAGACTACCTGGGGAGGGAGGTGGGATCATGGGCTAAGCAAGGAACCATTATCCAGAGGACAGAGCTTCCTGCCTTCCAGTCCTGCCCCACCCACCCACCGCACAGCCAACCCAGAAAGTCGGTGCTCCCTGACAGCTCCCGCACCTTGTCCCGGCCATAGCGCCGCAACAGAGTGTAAGGCCAGAAAAGGAGCGGCTCCAGTATCTGACTCTGAGTCCCCATGGTCAGGAGAGTCAGCCTCTCGGCCTCCACCCTCAGCACATAGGAGCCCTGCAGGCCACAACGCTCAGCGGCTTCGGTCCTCTGCACTGTCACCCAGAACTGGGATCCTGGAAGGAATACACAATTAGGTTGGCCGGACTAGTGGGTTAGGACGTTGGGGAGGTGGGGACAGGTTGTCCAGTCACTTGGAAACCAGCTTCAGGAGCTTCCAACTTCCCCATGGGTCCCTGATCTTTCTTTATCACTCCCTTCCCAAGGACACCCTTCCTTTCCACCCCATCCCTGCCCAGGCATCTCAGGCATCTACCTTCCCAGGTGGGGCTATACAGCGAGTTCTCCAGCATCTCCAGGGCAGAAAGCTTGGGTGGGTTCTCCGCAGGCGCCAGAGCCCAGCTGCCTTTCTGGGGTAAGAACAGAGAGTATCGTGGACCCTGCAATTCCCTCACCGCTGTACCCAGGGACCGAGCCAGCCTAGGCGCTCTGCTGCTGTAACCGCCCAACCCCGCGTCGCCTCTAGGGCCCAGTGCATATTGCCCCAGCCCCTCTAGGGCAGCCGGGCCCACTCACCGGAAAGGCATTTCGGCACAGTGTTTGCACCCACGCAGCGCTGGACGGCGCGTCCGCCGCCAACAGGTGGGAGCGCTGCGCGGTGTCCAGGCGGAAGGCTGCGGCGCCAGGCTCAGGGGGGCTCTCCACTGACACCGGGACCACGCTCACACACTCCGCCAGACGAATCACCTTGCAGTCCAGGCGGCGCGAGCCTCCTCGGCCGCCTCCAGAGCTCGACCCCTTGTGGTCAAAGAACTCGAGCCGCGCTACGCCGTGGGGACTGGCAGGATAGAGTACGGCCCAGGTCTTCCTCCATCTCTGGGAAGAGAGAGAGACGCTGGAGAGGGAGCGGTCCGGGCCCCGACGGGAAAGGAGAGACCAACTCGGGCCGACTTCGGGTCTGCAGCTTCCCGACAGGGGGCGAAGTTTCCCGATAAGGATGCAGCTCGGTCTCCCCAGAACCAGAGAGGGTAGACCCCGAGGACCACCTCCCGAGTGTGAAATCAACTTCGCGGGAACGTCATAGGGCTCTCCAGCTCCCGGCCCGCGCTCCAACCCGCTGCCTCCCCCCGCTCCCTCTGGGCTCTACAGTCCACTCCTAAGTCTGATGGGGTTCCGCAACCCCTGCCCCCGACTACCTTGGTACCGAAACGCTGACTTTGCAAAAAGAGCGGCCCTTCCATCACGGCACCGTCCATGGCCCCCGGCGGTTCCTTCCGCGCTTCCTGGCCCTGCGGGCTAGGGGCGGGGCGGGGGCGGGGCCGGACCACCGGAGGCGTTCCCGGCCCCCGCCTACTGCGAAGGGGGAGCAAGAAGAGCAGCATAAAGAAAGGGGAGGGGGTCCCGAGATTAGTTGTGCGGTGCACCACCTTCAGACCCCTACCCACAGCCCTGGGACGCGCACAAGTGGCTCCACCCCGAGAAACCTCGAGGTTTCGGTCAGAAGGCTCTGGCGCCCGGGCTTTTGGGCTGCGTAGGACGTCATATGCTCAACGTGACATCAGAGTGAAGGCCGTGACGTCACCCCGAAAATGCCAGTGGGCACCCTGGGGCACCGGAGGGACTATGTGGTTCTTCATCGCCTCGGTTCCCCGACCGGACCCGCCCCTAGCCCGGCTGGAGTCCGGCTGTTTACACTCCGCAGAGCCCGGGACGTGGGGGAAGGGCTGGGGGCTGGAGACTGGAAGGCTTCCCGGAGCCCGGAGCTGAGCAGGGGCCGCCGCCCCGGTCGGTTTGCGGCCCCGTGGCCTCTCGCGTGTTTAGCTCCCTGACCGCAGCTGCCCGGCCTCCGATCCGCGGGAAAAGAAAGCTTCATTGAGCAGGCCGGGCAGGGTCGGCGATGGGGAGTGGGAGGAGGTGGAGCGGCCGCAGGCCAGCTCCACGGGGGAGGGGAGGACCAAAAGAAGAGGAGGGAGCTGGCCAGGGAGGAATCGAAGGAGAAGGCGGAATGTGGGAGGGCTCAAGGGAACGTGGGAGGGACGAAAGGAGAGGGGGGAGGGAGGGGGGGTCCAGTCTCCCCTGGCCGAGCACTTTTTTTGGGAAGTCCTAGGACCGATCTCCAGGACCTGGACTCTTCTCCCAGCCCCTAGAGTCCCGCTCAAAGGTAGGGGGAGTCACGCTGCCGCGGGAGGAAGGGGAGTTTCGGATGGAGAGGATGGTGGCGGGACCACGGAAAAGGGGTGATGCAGGATGGGGTCGAGGGGAAACCAACCAACAGAGGTTCTATCGTTTAAAAAAAGAGAGAAAGAGAGACAAGAAGAGTGGAGAGAGGCAGGTATTTGGAGGGTAGAGGGCTGCAGAGTGTTCCAAATAGGGCAGCCGCTGGGGCCCTAGGGCTGGAGGCTCCTCTATGAGGCCCTATCCCTGGGCCCCCAAGCCAAAATGTCCCCAGAACAAAGCTGTCCTGTTGTGTTGTTTGTCTGAGTTGGGGAAAGCATGTTCAGGGGGCCCCTTGCTGGAGAGGGGCTGTTCTCAGTCCCAGACAGAGGGAAGGCCTTGGCTGAGGAACTGATTGGTGCCCTGGCCTCCTGTTGCCCGGTGACAGCGATGGCAGTGTTGGCAGGAGGTTTGGATAACCCCACCCCATTCCCCCTCCCAGCTTGAGGCCTGGCCCTCCTGGGCCCCTTGACCCCGCAGGGCATGTGAGACCCTGCGTGGATAGGGTGTGAGGGGGTTCTCCGTGCACCCTGGGCTCTGCCGTGGAATCTGCCCAGACAGGACTCTAGGCTTGGCTGCCAATCAGGGAACCTAAGGTCTGAGGGGCTCCTAAGCCCCCTCACCTGCTTCTCTCCACAATCAGTAGCTATCTGTCCTCTGTCTGACTGGCTGAATGGAATCTCTGGATCCCTGCCGTCACCCTTCCTTGGCTCCTACCAGGCCCTCTCCTTACCTGTTGCCTGCGTCTCTCTATGCTCTGTGTGCTGCCTCTTTCACAGTCACTTTCTATTTATCTTCCACATTGTTTCTCTCTACGGTCTCTTTCTGTTTAATCCCCTTTCTTTCCCACAGTTTCCCTTCCTCTCACATCCTGTCTGGGTGTCCCTCCTGCTCAGTCTTTATCTCTTCCTCTCAACCATTCTCTGCCTCTTGGTCTCTAATCGCTGTCTTTTGATCTTTGGGTCTCTTAGACCAGTGGGTGGGGATAATAGAGGTGATGAGGACAGCTAGGGAAGGACCTTGTGGGACAGAACAACTGATGCTGAGGGAGAACCTCTCTATCTCTGTGTCTCTGTCTCTCTCCCTCTCACTCCCCCCTCCCTGGTCCCTGCCTCTCGGACTCTGTTTCTGCTCTTACTGAATTTGTGTTTCTCACTTAGTCCCTGGTCTCTGTTTTTCTCTCACATGGTCTCTGTCTCTGTCCTTCTTCAGTGTCTCTCTTCCTCTCCTGACCTTTCTCTGGGAGCCAGGCTTGGCTTGGACTTGGTTTGTCTTACACACTGTCTCTCTCTGGGGCACCCAGGCCTTCCCTGCCATGCGACCTGTCAGTATCCGGCAGTGGAGCCCATGGGGGCTGTTGCTGTGCCTGCTGTGCTGCTCCTGCCTGGGAGCTCCATCCCCATCCACGGCCCCCGAGAAGAGGCCTGGGAGCCAGGGGCTGCGGTTCCGGCTGGCTGGCTTCCCCCGGAAGCCCTTTGAGGGCCGCGTGGAGATCCAGCGAGCTGGCGAGTGGGGCACCATCTGCGATGACGACTTCACCCTGCAGGCTGCCCACGTCCTCTGCCGGGAGCTGGGCTTCACAGAGGCCACGGGCTGGACCCACAGTGCCAAATACGGCCCTGGAACAGGTGAGCAAGGCTCCATGTGTGGCTGAGGTATTGCCTTAATGCAGGGAGAGAGAACACCAGGGCAGGCGTGGGAAGCCAGGACACCAGAAACAGCACTGTCAAGTACACCCATGGTTGACAGTCACTTCTCAGGCCTCTGTGACCTTAGGCTGCTCAGTGCCTTCTCTGAACTTCGGGTGCCCTAGGTACAAAATGACGAGGTGATCAATAAATTCTTTTCTTTTGCCTATGTATGATTCCACAAAGACAAATGCTAGGACACAGCTACAGGTAAACCCTGTACAAGTAAAGTACAGTTGGCTTGATGGAAAGCTGAGAGCAAATAAATGGTGTCTGGATGTCCCAAACAGAAGGGATCACAGATACTGCAGCTGACAAAATCAAATTATAGGCAAGAGCTGAAACCAGCAAGCTGGAACTGACTAAGAACAAGGTGTAAACTCATACCACATGAAGTGGGGTGGGGGAGCATAGGAGGAATTCGGAGACCTGAAGATACTTCCATTGTATGAGCCCACAGTAGGATTGATGGCCAGAAGCCCAGGCAGTCTGCAGCACATCCCCCACTTCCCACTGGCTGGACAACTTCTGGAATAAAGTGTCCCTTGTAGATGTCACATTTAAGAGAGACAGTAGAAAACAGAAATTCTTTCAGAGGAGAGCTGCCCAGATGTGAAAGATTGGAAGCCAAGTTTCAAGAGGGAATAGCTGAAGGAACCAGGAGTGTTTGATATGAAAAGAAAAGGTTTTGGAGAGCACTTACTTGAAGGTTGTCTTCAAATATGAAGACAGTCATTTGGCTGAGGGTGTTTTCTGAATGGCCTCAAAGGTCTGAATCAGACCTGGTGGGGGAAAGTCATAAAGAGTCACAAGAACTCTGTGATGGTTCCAGTGGCCTGGTGGAACAGGAAGTAGGCATCCCAGCAGAAACTGGGTAAGTCCTGTCAGGACGTATGTGATGGGTCCTTGCCATTGGCTGTGACAGACAAGTCACATTGGGTGGAGTCCCATGTGGTTTGGGTCCATCCAACTCTGATAAGTCAGATATTCATTTCAATGTGGTCCAGGCAGAAAGAAAAACAAGGGGCAATGTGGCAGTGCAGGCAGGGCAGGCCCATGGGAGAAAGCAAGGCTGAGGTCAAAGATCTTAGATTTCCAAGTCTCACAAATGCCTTAAACCCCTAAGTCCCCATGTGTTGGCTGTGTGGCCTTAGGCAAGTTACTTAATTTCTCTGAACTCCAATTTATGTAAAATGGGAGCAGCTCTAAGAATACTCATGTGTATGCATACATGGCAGAGTGCCTAACGCTCAACAGGTACTTGATTAATTGTAGCTATCACTGAATAGGTCAGGATTGATCAGAAATTCAGTGTTGAGTCTCAATTTTTTATTCACCGTACCAACTTCTTGAGTATCCCTGAGATCACCACTGGCCCTCCATCAGTCCTGTGCTCCCTTTCCTCCCAGGGTGTCCTGTCTCTTGCACACCCATTATCTTAGCTGAAAAATGGGATCATCTTGGCCAAACGTGAGGCCTATATGCTCACTCTCCCCAACATCCTCATTCCCTCCCCCACTCCTCCATCCTGCCTCCACAAGTCTCTCTCTCCCCTATCTCTCTCTCCCCAGGCCGCATCTGGCTGGACAACCTGAGCTGCAGTGGGACTGAGCAAAGTGTGACTGAATGTGCCTCCCGGGGCTGGGGGAACAGTGACTGCACTCACGATGAGGATGCCGGAGTCATCTGCAAGGACCAGCGCCTCCCTGGCTTCTCAGATTCTAATGTCATTGAGGTCTGCCATTGATATGCTCGTACTCACAACATACACATCTCACCCAGGATGGCCAGGGCGGTTTATGTGGGTAGAGGGGATACTAGAGGATAGGGGATCCCCTATGCCTCACAAGCTAATTTGGGTTAGTGGGAAGCTTAGCAGGGTGTGGACAAAGAATAGAGCTAGACATATTAAAGCCCAGGATTGTTTTAGCATTGGCATTCACATTACTAAGCCTGGCATGAGCCTCTCCAGCTTCATCCCTGGTCCCCAGGGCATCCGTTGCTCTCCTTCCCTTCAGATGTTCCTGCTCTCTGGGAACATCTCCCTTCCTAATCTCTCCTACTGCTTCCACGCCACTTCTTCTGCGAACTGCCCCCCACGCTGGGGCTGACTTGGGCACTCCTTCCTCAGCTTCCCCAGCACCCTCAATCGCTTCTCAGAGCACATGCCCTTCCACTCTCGCGGTCCAGGAGAGTCCGTTCACTGCAGAGAGCAGGCATGCCTCTCAGCCCTGTACTAGCGCCTACTCGCCACGGGCTTTACAGCAAGCACACTGATCAGGGGTCTGTGAGGGTGAGAGGACATGGGAAAGGCGCTACTGAGACTCCTTCCTCTGCTTGTGGTCCTATCCCAGGTAGAACAGCACCTGCAAGTGGAGGAGGTGCGACTTCGACCGGCCGTGGGGCGGGGCAGGCGGCCCCTGCCAGTGACCGAGGGGCTGGTCGAAGTCAGGCTTCCCGACGGCTGGTTGCAAGTGTGTGACAAAGGCTGGAGTGCCCATAACAGCCACGTGGTCTGCGGGATGCTGGGCTTCCCTAGCGAAAAGAGGGTCAACACGGCCTTTTACAGGTGAAGGGATGTGGGCGCTGAGTGGAGAGGGCTGGGATTGAGGGGTGCTTACTAAAAGGGTTGGTGTCTCGACCCCAGGGAGGGTCCGGGGCTCTGCAGCAGTGGAGAAATATGGAGGCCCTTTCCAAACTGGAGAGTTGAGAAATCTTGTGGGACCATGAAGGGCTCCTCGGGGCGGGTCTGAACTGGGGCAAACAAGGCTTCGGCTCTCTCGGGCCCGCAGCCGGGGCGAGTGGCGCGGGGCGAGTGGCGCGGGGCGTGGGCCGGTGCCCATGACGCCATCGGTTGGCAGGCAGACTCTCCGCGTCCCGGGGCGCGCGCCAAGCCTCGCGAGGCCACGCCCAGCGGCCTGCGGTCCGCTGGGCGGTTACGGTTACTGCGCGGGCGCGACCCCGGGGCGAGCTCAGGGAGCGCGCGGCTGCGCCCTGCGGAGGCGGTGCCTGGGTGTGTCCAGTGAGGGGCTGGGCGCGCGTGTTCCCGCCAGAGGGCCAATCCCTGAGGGTCAGAGGGCGCGGGGAGGGTGGGGCCCTGCCCTCCAAAGGCCTCGAGAGCCCCCGGGACTCCTAGACAAGTTTTCCGGAATATCCTTCGGCCCGGCCCTCTCCACCTGCCCTGGAGCCGGGGTGTATGCGCTGGCTTCCTAAGTAACGGATCCCATGCGTGAACGGTTCTGTGCTTGCAGCGCTTGGCTACCCTGGAGAATCTTTTGCCGTCATTCTGAGGAGTTTAGAAATCTTTACAGTCTCTCTGTAATCTGTTTTGCAGGCTAAACTGCTAATTGTTTTCAGCTCTTCGTTAGTTGAGCTTTGCAGAAAGACCTCTGGACATCTAGGTGACCTTGCATTGGGTACACAACTTCAGATACGGTCTGATCAGGGCAGGGTACAGTACAAATGCTCACCTTTGGGTAGAGCATGCCCAGACTTGGTATTGACTTTCTGTTGAGCAAACACCCCACTCTTCATATTGAACTGGTAGTCATCTAAAACCAATTCAGATCTTCCCTTATCCTTGATCCTAATAGAAAAGACTATTTGAACCTAAATCTATGTTGAGTTTACCCTATTAAATTAGTTGGACACATCATTGAAAAACCATTACAAAGCCACGATAACCCATGAGATAATCCTGAATCTTGACATTATTTTCAATTTGCCATCCCTCCCAGCTTCCTCTCAAGGATGTACAAGATAGCTATGTCTTCTGCCTTCATCAGCGTGACTGTTAAAATTGTTGAAATGTTCAAAACCAAAGTCTAACTCTTCATTACTCATCAAGTCTTTACTCATTAGTTGTGAAATGTTTTTTCCACTAATTGGGAACATACTGAACACTACAATGAGGTAGCCAACATTTCATCATTTTATCTATAATGAAATCATGGGACATTTTGTTAGTCTCCCTTAAAATCCAGATATATTATGTTCACGGCCATTCTCCAGCCTTCCAATTTAGTAATCTTATCAAAAAAGAAATCATGATGGTTTGAGCTCATTTTTACTGAAATCCTTCTAGGTTTCTAAGAATCTCCATATATTTTCCTCACTTTTCACAAACTTTCCATTTAATAATGTATTCTAGAGTGTTATTATTTAGCTTAAGGAATCCTTTTTCTTCTTTTTGAAAGTCAATACATTATCCAACCTCTGGTCTTCTCCAGACTTGCTCAAATTCTCCTTGCCTTGGCTGTCTGCACATCTGAAAGTTCTTTCATTTCCAAGTAATATACTTTATCTGGTCTAGAGACTCAAACGGTTTTTAAATACCTGTGTGCTGTACTCCTTCACTGTTATCTGTCTTGGGACTATATTTCTTTCTCTGTGCTGTTCTTCACCTTCCCTAATGCAAACATCAGGTTCTGAAAGATTAGTACAATGTAAAAAGCAGGGATTTCAAGTGACAAAGCTAGCATGAACAAAGGTGAAGAGATCCATTCATTCAGTATTTGTTTATTGAGTGTCTACGGTGTGCCAGGGGCTGTTGTAGCCACTAGGGATTCAACAGTAGACAAAAGGATTCAACAGTAGACAAAACAAAAATCCCTGATCTCATGGACTAAGGAAGAATTGGAAAATAGAAAAATTTTTAAATGCAAGGATAGCAAAGAGTGTAATAGATAAAAATAAGGCAGGGAAGGAGATAGAAAGTTGGAAGTGGGATTGCAGTTTTAGATAAAGCAGTCAGAGAAGGCCTCTTTGAAAAGGCATCATTCGAGAAAAGATTTAAGGCACAAACTATGTAGAAATTTAGCCAAACATTTACAGGAAGAGAGATCATAAAAGATCCTAGGGGGCAGGGGAGGGGTGAAGGGAGGGAGAAAGCACTTTTGTCAGGCTCCTAGAGACCACTGTGGCTGCAGCTGAGGCAACAAGAGAGAAAATGATATGGGAAGAGATCCAGAAAGTATGGGGAGCCCGATCATGTAGGGACATTTGGGAGACTGTTTTTTTCTCTGTGTAAGATAAGGTTTTGAACAGAGGTATGACATCTGACTTCCATTTTTAAAGTATTATTTTGGTTGCTTTAAAAATAGACTGTAAGGGATGCAGTAGAGTCAGGGAGGCAGAGAAATTAGTTAGGGGGTTATTGTCTCCTGAAAGCCAAGTAAAGAAAGTGAGAGGGGATGGTGACCAGTGAGAGTGGTGAAAAATGATCACACTGTGTGTATGGTTGAAGGTAGAACCAAAAGGATTTGCGGATGGATTTAATATGGTGCGAGAGAAGGAGAGGAGTTAAGGTTCATTCCAAGGTTTTGAGCCTGAGCTCAGTATGGAGTTGGCCTTTTCGGATAAGGAAGACAGTGGGTGGAGGACATTTTGTTTGAGGAGGAGGTAGGGGACATTGAATAATTAAAACTTGGTTTTAGACCCGTTAATTTTGAGGTTCTCTAAGACATTGAAATGGTGAGGCTGAGTAGGCAATTGGGTATATGACTCTAGAGTTCAGTTGAATAAAAGTATTACAAGTCTTGAAACTGGACAGTGTCACCAAGGGAGTGAGTGTAAACAGGAAAAGAGGAGTCCAAGGACTGAACTGAGAGCTCAAATGTTATGAGATCAGGAAGACAGAGTGAACATGCAAACAGTGAAGTGAGGTAGAAAGAAAACCAGGGGTGTGTGGTAGCCTATAGCCAAGTAACGGGCTTCAAGAAAGAGAGGGAGCGAGTCGTCACCTGACTCAGTGCTGCTGATGGGTCTAAAAGCACAAGGACTGAGAAATAAAAGCTGGATTTGGCGAAATGGAGTCATTGCTGACCCAGACAGAGAGGACAGTGATGAGGATATTTTTCAAAAGTGGTTGACTAGAGTAGAAGATTGTGCTAAAAAATAATGGAAGAAAGATCTGGATACTTAAAAGTCAGAAAATGGAACACTTTTCATGCCACTTTGGAGAGTTTCATCTTTATTCTATGACAAAATTAAAAATAAAAGTATTTGTGTAGAACACTGATAAAATAAGGCCAGTGTCGTCAAAGTTTACCCAATAGTAGTAAATTGGAGGATGGAGGTTCAGGGTGCAGTAAGGCTAGTTAGGAGTTTGTTACAAAAGTGAAGCTGATTTGGAGGGTGACAGCCAAGAGAGAGGGAGTGAAGAGCTGTAGGATGACTGGTAGCAGAAAATAAGAGAAGACACATGGCAAATGACCCTGAAGCTGCTAGAAAGGAGGATGGTGTGTGCCATCAGTCATCTCTGGCTCCAAGGTAATACCCACCAACTTTCCAAGTGAGCCATCCTTGGCAAGTCTGAGACCCAACAATTATCCCTAGATGTGCATGGTCTGAGGTAACGTTCAGAGATTGGGAATATTTGTGTAGACATTGCAAACTGTTACTGAATCTGGGATATGAAGGCTGGAGAAGGACACATACTGAGTAGAGAGATCAGTTGTAGTGAGTAAAGGGGTTATAGGAGTCCTGGGAGATTCTGTGATGGGGATATGATCCAGATTGCCTTTCACAGGTCACATCAGACAGAGGGAGCATTCCCACAGGTAATACCATCATAAAAGAGAGGCAAGAATATTACGAAGAACTCTACCTTCCTTAGAGAAAGAAGATACATTGGCTAGATTTTAGAGGAAGCCAGTAAGATGTTGAGAATGAGAAAATCAAAATGTGATGCATTTAGCACTTTTTCAAGTTGGTTTTATAGTTCTGCCTTAGAACACGTGAAAGTTATAGAATTTTAGAAGAGGAAAAGGATGTAAAGATAATTGAATCATTTACTGTCCTTTTGTAGGCAAAGAAATTGAGGTTCTAAGAGCTTTAGTGCTGAAAGCTATTTATTGAACTCCTGCTATTTGAAAAGCACTGTGCAAGATGCTGAGAACACAGAGGTGACAAGAGATTGTGGAAGACTTTACAGGCGACATTAAGGATTTGGGTCTTTATAATAAAAGCCCTGGGAACCAAGTGAAATGTTTTCACAAAGAGGGGTGTGAGAAGCTGTGATGAGGTTTTGGGGCTCCAAAAGATCACTCTGGCAGCATTTCTGAGAATGGTTTGGAGAAGAACAAGATTGGATGGACTGGAGAGATGTTTAGGAAGTAACACTGATGGAACTTGGTTATGGACTGACTTTGGGAGTCAAAAAGAGAAGTATCAAGGTTAACTCTTAGGTTTCTGGAGTGGATTTTGCTGAAAGAATTGTGGGTTTATTTTTTGGACCTACATTACATTTTAGAACACTTTGAGACATCTAAGTAGAAACATCAAGAATGCAATGGAATATACAAGGTTAGGTATAAATGAGAACTTATAAAGAGAGGATATGGACTGAGTAGAATGCCTCAGACAGTGCTCCAGAAATTTAAGTGACTAACTAGGGGAGGAGCCTGTGAATAAGACCAAGAGAGAGTAAACAGAATTAGGAATCAAACCAGACTAGGAGTGTTAGGACAGTCAAGGAAGGAGAGAAGAAGAGTACAGCAGTTCTTTGGAGAGGTAAATAAGATAAAGACTGAAACTGTCTACTAGATTTATTTTTGCAGAGTGATGGGGGAAAACCAGAGAAGAGTGGGTTAAGGAATGAGTGGTAAGAGAGAGGATATAAAGTGGAGCATTTGACAACTCTTGACAGTGCTTTCAATGAAGAAGGGGGGAGAACTGGGATGGAGGGTGTGTGTGGGTGTGTGTGTGAGAGAGATCTGAACATGTTTAAAATGATTCAGTTGAGGAGAGATTGTACGTGATTCTCAACTGAAGAGAAAAAAGATCCTAAGGGATGGAATTCGGAAATATTGGGGGGAGTGGCCTTAGAGAAGATAGGTAGTTGGATTGAGAAGAGGGCACATAGATGTAAGTAGGCTTTTATGTTTGATGGTTGAAGAAACAAATGATGGGGGGGAAACAAGCACATTTGTGAATGAAGGAGTGTAAATAAAGATAGATATCAGTACTGGTCCTAAACAAGCACCAGGTTCTTAATATAATCTATGTTGTACCTTAAATATAACTAAGTATACCATAGGATATTTAATATAAGAACCTTATAAATAACAAAGAGAAGAAGTACTTCTAAATTTCTAGATAATAATGCATTTTTCTGAGTACTAGTCAGAGGATTGAGATATTCTTGAAAGAGAACACAAAATATATTTCATTTTAGACAGATCTGAGAAAAAGACGTTTGGAGAAAAAGTTTCACACTGTACTTGTGTGATGAGAGGTTCTAAACTCTTAGTAATGTCTCAGGAAAGGGACCTGAGAGTTATTGTACACACTTTCCTAGGAATGTTGGACATAATGGATATTTTGGCAAAAAGACCAACTAAATACATCCCAGGAAGAAGCCAGGACAGGAAAAATCAAGCAGCTTCTGCGCGGTCTCAAATCTATATATATATTTTTTAAGATTTTATTTATTGATTTGTCAGAGAGAGAGGGAGAGAGAGCGAGCACAGGCAGACAGAGAGGCAGGCAGAGGCAGAGGGAGAAGCAGGCTCCCTGCCGAGCAAGGAGCCCGATGTGGGACTCGATTCCAGGACGCTGAGATCATGACCTGAGCCGAAGGCAGCTGCTTAACCAACTGAGCCACCCAGGCGTCCCTCAAATCTATGTATTAACACCCAAGTGTATCTGCGTACAGTATGTTTTGTCCAGATAGGACTCCTCAGGAGAAAACAGCAGAGTAAGAACATGTTTAAAGAAGGGATAAGTAAGATGATGATGACAGAGAGATCCATAAACTTGTAAGAACAGAAAGGCCAGACCTGCATTCATCTGTGCATAGTCAGAAAGAACAGAGAGGGGACAAAATTAAAGTCTTTAAAATCAAAGGGAGAACGAAAGGAGAGACAGCCCTAGTTTCCAGACATTAGATTTAAGGCAACCTCTTGAAGAATAAAATAGGTCAAATATTTAGGCCAATTAAAAAGAAATAAAGTTTTAGGCTTACTTCTCTGGAAGTAAGTCTGGGAGCTGAGCTCTGTTTGTGAATGGCTAAAGCATATGGGATTTAATTTAGGCAGGAAGGATGCTGTCATCCTAACCCGCCTGGCCTCATGTTTCCCAGTCAAACCAACTTAACTTTCTTGGACATCCAGCCTTGGTCCTGGTCCACAGGCCTCAGACCTGGAAATGCCAGAAGTCAGAGAACATCCAAGAATAAAAGACAGTCAGCCTCCCTATAACCAGGCCAGAGCTCTCTCCTTGCCCAGTCAGTCTGACAATCTTAACAGTCTAACACCCTCCTACTTATACCTTTCCCCAAAGTCCTCCCCTCAGGTTTAGAGCAACCCTGATACTGAGCCTGGTTCTCATGACCCATCTGCCCCAGACTAGTTTCTGTGGATGCTGATATAGGGGCTCTAACAGCCTGAGTCCCTGCGCTTCACCGCTGCTCATCGGCCTGGTTATGGGCATGTGAAGCCAAACAGCTGTGAAGGGTTGAGCCTTGGGAGTATCTCATAACATCCCGCTGACTTTCCAAGTTCCCTGTTGGAAAAGAAATTTGCCCTTGGCCCCAGCTGCACCAGCCTTTCCCACTTGGTTCTAGACTGATCTTGACTCTGCTATTGTCTTATCCTCGCAGAAAGTTGAGGAAGCGAGCGGCCAAAGCCTCGGCCCGACGCCCCAAGCCCCTTGGAAGGTAATGGGGCAAGAGCCCCGGGACCTCCTGTTTGCCCCTGTGGCCCCAGGAGGTGGATGGATGGAAGGCAGCCTATCCATGTCCATCCCAGAACCCAAGATGATGAATTAGGGATGTAGCCGCAAAATGGCCATTCTAGGGGGTGGGGAAGCAGGCATGGGGATGGGCAAGCTTTGATCGTAGGGTGCACAGGGAGGAAATAATATAGCAATAGTTGAGGAGAAGCCTCCTCATCCTTATACTTCCCCCAAATAACTTGGGACTCCGGCCCCGGCTGCCTGCATGCTTCCTGCCCACTACTCTTCACCCCCACCCCTTAATTCACCCACATTCCCCTTCTCTCTTCTCCCATTACCTCTTATCCCCTCTCCCCTCACCTCTGGACAGACTAGGTTTCCCATCACTGTTGTGGAATCCACACAGCAACTGGAGTTCCTAAAATGGAGTTCAGTGATGTGTAGCCATCAGTGTGTGTGGAAAATCTGGCCCCCTTCACTTTACTCCTTCTCACGCTCTGCATTGAGGGTCCTTCCTGGGCCACATACCTAACCACTACCTCCACTAACTTCTTTCTCCTTTTTTCAGACAACTCACCAAGCTTAAAGTCAAACCCAAACCCCGAGTGGGCAGGGGATCAATCAAGAGGTAAATGAAGTTCAGGTGGGGTGTGCGGAGAGGGAGCGCACAGAGTGACGATGAGTCAGGGCGATGGGGCTGTGGTCAGGAAGGGGTCCAAGAGGCCCCCACCTAGATGTGGAGGAGCGGCAGTAGCTATTGCAAACCACCTTCCAGATGATTTACTGAAATGTAAAGTGATGCTGGCCCTTATGTAGATTTCTGGGGAATTAGGCTTGTCACAGGATTTTTGCAAGACTTGATAGAAGTTCACCTACTGACTACCCTGTCCCATATGCTTATTTTTCTTCCCCCAGTGAATTCTAGCAGATCCTCTGGCACTTCTGTCCTTCAGATGCCATACCTGTGTCTCCCTCAAGTTCAGTTTGCCTAAGGGATCAATGTTCCCAGCTTACCTTTATTTGATTGATTTTTTAAAGTAGGTGCTACCAGCTTGGAGGTGAGACTTGGGGCCCCCTCTGGAACCTTTGCCAGGGATGGGTTCAGATTATAGTCCCTGTGTCTCTGGCCCAGTTGACAGAGTTAGGCTCCCTGTTCCCTAATTTTCTCATGGGTTCCTTTGGAATTCAAGGGAGTGAATACCCTTCAGTGGGCTTCCAAAGGCCGTTTGCACGTGATAAGTCTCCCTGATAACTTCTTCAGAAGTGGCTGAAGACACAAAGAATCTATCCCTTTCTTCCATCCCCTCCTCTCTTCTGCACATTCTAGCATCACCCAGTGGTCCCCTGAGGGCCCTCCTTCCCCAGCTCCTCCTTCTGGTGGCTTCAAAGGAGCTCGGAATTTGGGGGTGTTCTTGTAGTGCCTTCTAGCTAAGGGTCCTCTGTGCCCAACATGGCCATGCTCTGGTCTTCCCTGAACCCCAAATTCAAGTGCACACTGCTGATTTTACTGTGGGGAAAGGGGAGGAGGAAGTTTAGAAGAGTGAGATTTTTTTTTCCTGTGGCCTCTTTGGCTTTTATTTTCAGCCACACAGGACTTTGGGAGAGTACCTGATGTGTCTGAGCTTCAGAATCCACTGATCCTGAGCCTCCAAAGGTATTCCATAAAGTCTCCAGGCTTCCTTTGTCTGTTGTATGTATGAACTTTTCCTCTTCTCTGCGTCTCCTAGCCAATAACTTCACGTCGTCAGATTCCTTCCTCTGACATCAAGCAATGGGCACGTTACTACATAACTCATCGCCAAGCCAGCCTCACAGGCCCACTTCGCCACTACGAGCCCTCCTCTCTAGACACTGCTCTCATCACGCGGGCCCGCTGCCATCTTTTATTCTGTGTCAATAAGCAAGCCCCCTCCATCTCCCAAGGCATCTCTCCAAAGTGCTTCTAAGTTTTAATGTCTCTAGTTTAATCCCACTTTCATGCTTGGGTGGCTAAGTAACCTTCTTTCTGTTACATTTAAGTTGCAGAACCATAGACGACCTTATTAAAGCTCAGCTCAGGTCTGGAGAGATCTCTACCATTCTGTTGTGCATATTCTCCTTCTCTGGTCATGTGGTCTCAAACTTCTGTCTTACATTTCTACATCTTCATTCCCACATATACCAGCCCCAGTCCTTCTGGTATATTCCTCTCATAACTACCCATCAAATTCTGGCCTGGAGACCCTCTGGCCTCAGAGAAGCCATTTAGACCCAAGACTTACTCACTCCTTTGCATCCTGACCCTGATTCCATTCTCTTAGCCTCAGCATAATGGAAGGCTCTGTGCTCCCATTCTCTTAGCCTCAGCATAATGGAAGGCTCAGTGGCCTCCTGTTTGTGTCAGCCACTACGTCCTGCCCATCTCTTCCAGCCAGGCAGTCCTGGCTTCCCACTCTCTTTGCCCAGCAGCCTCAACCCCAGCCTCCTTAGGGCCAGCAACTTAGAGCCATTCGGAGCAAGGTTTCTGTCAGGTAATTCAAGATTAGCTGTCCAGAGGGGACTTTGGCCGCTGGTCCCCAAGAACCCTCCTGTCTGGGTAACCTGGGCTTTTTCAGCCTGGAAACTTGCCCTTTCCCTTTGTCTCTATGGAGGGAAATGCAGCAGAGAAGAGGGAAGAAGAAGGGATGAAATGATCACGAAAGGTTGGGGGATGGCAGAGGCATGGAGGGAGGAGGGCTGGGGGCAGAGAGGGAGGAGCATTGTTTTACCCTGTTGCACCCACTCCTGTCCCCCCAGGCTGCTGGCCCAGCGGCAGCAACACTCCTTTGGTCTGCATGGGGTGGCGTGCGTGGGCACCGAGGCCCACCTCTCCCTCTGCTCCTTGGAGTTCTATCGTGCCAATGACACCACCAGGTGCCCTGGGGGGGCCCCTGCGGTGGTGAGCTGTGTGCCAGGCCCTCTCTACGCAGCGTCCAGTGGCCAGAAGAAGCAACAACAGTCGAAGCCTCAGGGGGAGGTGTGTGACAGTGACTCTAACCTTCCCTACCCCAGGTGGAGGTCCCCACAGCCTAGCCACCCCCTGACTAAGCACAGCCCTGACCTTTGAGGACAGAGAGGAACCTCTCTCCAGGGGGTGGGCCACAGACCTGAGACCACCCCCTCCCTCCCACAGAATCTCATTCATCTCCCAGGTCCACTTAGCCTTCTCTGTGCTGTTTCCATTCACTGCTTTTGGGCACGTCTCTCTCCTCTATAGACCCGAGTGCGTCTAAAGGGTGGGGCCCACCCTGGAGAGGGCCGGGTGGAAGTCCTGAAGGCCAGCACGTGGGGCACAGTCTGTGACCGCAAGTGGGACCTGCAGGCAGCCAGCGTGGTGTGTCGGGAGCTGGGCTTCGGGAGTGCTCGAGAGGCTCTGAGTGGTGCCCGCATGGGGCAGGGTGAGGGGGATGAAGATGGGTGGAAGAGGGAAGGAAAAGGTACACACTCTCCTGGGAGGCACATCCCTTGGGAAGGAGACCCCGAGGCAGACAATGAAGGTCCAGTTATAACCTCCTGATCTTTGACCTCTCACCCTAGGTATGGGTGCCATTCACTTAAGTGAAGTTCGATGCTCTGGACAGGAACTGTCCCTCTGGAAGTGCCCCCACAAGAACATCACAGCCGAGGACTGTTCCCATAGCCGGGATGCCGGAGTCAGATGCAACTTGCCCTACACTGGGGTAGAGACCAAGGTCAGTTTTCTTTCCACTTCGGTTCAGGGATCTTGCCTCCTCTCCAGTCCTGGTCATGATCTGCAGCCTGACAGCTTCCCAGCCCACTGTCCCAGGCCCTCGCCACCTGGCAGCTCCCACCCAACACCCCCACTCACCAGCCCACATGTGCCTCTGAATCACTCATCAGCCACACGCCTGCTATGGACTCCCATTACCCTCCCCAAAAGCTTACCCAGAACTGCCATTCTGTGTCACTACAGATCCGACTCAGTGGGGGCCGCAGCCAACATGAGGGGCGAGTGGAGGTGCAAATAGGGGAAGCTGGGTCCCTTCGCTGGGGCCTCATCTGTGGGGATGACTGGGGGACACTGGAGGCCATGGTGGTCTGTAGGCAACTTGGACTGGGCTATGCCAACCATGGCCTACAGGTGAGTGAGGAGAGGGAAACCAAGGCCATTGCCTCCAAAGCCTGTGTTTGGGGCAGAGGACTGTGGAAATGAGTCCCTTGGCCCAAGAAGCTGGACAGCAGGGCCTCACAGAAACACCAACATATGTTCCCAGGAGACCTGGTACTGGGACTCAGGGAATACCACAGAGGTGGTGATGAGTGGAGTGCGCTGTACAGGGTCTGAGCTGTCCCTGGACCAGTGTGCTCATCATGGCACCCACATTGCCTGCAAGAGAACGGGAACCCGCTTCACTGCTGGAGTCATCTGTTCTGAGAGTGAGTGAGGCCAGGGAAGGGAGGCTCGGGGCCACCCCCTTCGAGAGAAAAAGACGGCTCAAAACTGAAGGGGTACTCCTTGACTGTGAAAAACCAGCCTCTTGCCCTCCATAGGGGGAGGAGAAGCACCCCCATCTGTCCCTCCCCACTGCCCCAGCAGTGACCTCCCGCACTCTGCTTCCTTCCTTGGGCTAGCTGCGTCAGACCTACTACTGCACTCAGCCCTGGTGCAAGAGACGGCCTACATCGAGGACCGGCCCCTGCACATGCTCTACTGCGCCGCAGAGGAGAACTGCCTGGCCCGTTCGGCCCGCTCAGCCCCCTGGCCCTATGGCCACAGGCGTCTCCTCCGGTTCTCCTCCCAGATCCACAACCTGGGACGAGCTGACTTCAGGCCCAAGGCTGGGCGCCACTCCTGGGTGTGGCACGAGTGTCATGGGTGAGCGGTACAAGCAGAAGGGCAAGGTCCCTGGTGAGGGGGCAAGCTTGCTGGGGTAGGGAAGGCAACAGGGGTCCCTTTGTCCCCACAGGCACTACCACAGCATGGACATCTTCACTCACTATGATATCCTGACCCCCAATGGCACCAAGGTGGCTGAGGGCCACAAAGCTAGCTTCTGTCTAGAAGACACTGAATGTCAGGAGGGTGAGTCGGGCCTTGAGCAGACGTCGGTATCTCCATCCCACAGCCGTGCCTCACACTGACATGTGCCAATCCCTCTCAGATGTCGCCAAGAGGTATGAGTGTGCCAACTTTGGAGAGCAGGGCATTACCGTGGGCTGCTGGGATCTGTACCGGCATGACATCGACTGCCAGTGGATTGACATCACAGATGTGAGGCCAGGAAACTACATTCTGCAGGTGCCAGGGGCCTGAGTTCCAGCTGCCAAGGGGGAGGGATATTTGTTAAAGACACCCTGGGATCTGAGGAACACAATGGGTTATGCTGCCTTTCCCCCACTCACAGGTGGTCATCAATCCCAATTTTGAAGTAGCAGAAAGCGACTTTACCAACAATGCGATGAAATGTAACTGCAAATACGACGGGCACCGCATCTGGGTGCACAACTGCCACATTGGTATCTGGTGGGAAAAGGAGCCCAGAGAGGCTGGGCAATGGGAGGGAAGGACCATCATTCCCGTCTGCCTACATGGGTTCTGTGTCTTCCCACCCGCCTATGGATCTCCCAGCCTCTCTGCTTCTACCCACCCTTCCCCACAGAAGGTCTGTTTCCCCACCTAAGCCACCCATTCACCTTGTAGGTGATGCCTTCAGTGAAGAGGCCAACCGGAGGTTTGAGCGCTACCCTGGCCAGACCAGCAACCAGATCGTCTAAGGTGCCGCCACCCTCCTCCACAAGCCACCACTGGCCCCTAAGAGCGGGGTCTGAGGCTGCCATTACCTCAGGAGCTTACCAAGAAACCCCTGACGTCAGCAGACCTGCCACACTCATCCACTGTGCGCTATGGATGTGGAACTCTCAAGCCGAGGTTATCGCCCTCCTTCCCAGGCCAGCTGCCGGATCTGTGGCCAGGCGTGGGGAATTTTTGCTCCCGGGCCCAGCACCAAGCCAAGCACACAACAAAGAGCAGCACCTGATTAACTGCCCAGAACAACAGACAGCAGCAGCTGGTTTTCTTGCATAGGGAGGTCAGAAGGGTCAGCTCCAGTGTCTCCCCTCAGTTGAGGGGGAGGGGGGATACAGCTTTACCTCTAACCTTTTTGTGGGGGAAAAGATCAGTAACCCCCCCTTACTTTTGACTATAACATGATGCTAGGTATAATTTTATTTTATATAAAAAGCATTTTTTGATTCCTCAGAGCCCAGGGATTGGTGCTGGTGGTTGGAGGGACCTGCCCCCCACTGGTTCATTTAGTCCTCTGTCCAGGTACCCTCAGAACCTAGGCCAGGAAAGCAAGGTGGAAATCAGAGCAGGAGACTCATACGCCTGCTGACCCACTCACTCATTCTGTGACTTCAGGGGTCACATATAAGGTCAATGTTTCCGGTCCCCGCCGGATGCGCACTGCCAGCTGGGATTGGGTTCGAACAGCTTCATAAATATCTTCAGCGTTTTGTACCAGCTGCTCCCCAATGGCCAAGATCACATCACCTGGCCGTAGACCAGCCCTATGGTGAAAGATGGACAGAGAAAGAAAGGAGGGAATAGACAGCCCAGGTCTAGGGGACATGCACACCTCACCCATCCCCACCTCACAGCGCAGTCCCTCCCTCACCGGTGTGCCGGGGAGTCCAGGATGACTTTATGGATGAGCACACCATGCTGAACATCAGGAAAGCTGGGTTCTCGGAGCTGTAGTTCAGCAAGGATGCTGAAAGGACAGAGATCACTCTGTTAACCACACCAAGGCACTCTCCCCATCTTGCGTTCACCTCAAATCTTGCATCAACACACTGACAACTGCATGGACAAGGCCATGCACTAGATACTCCGGATACAAAGGCAACTGGCTCTCTGCCTTCTGGAAGTTAGGAAGTGGGACATGTATATAAAAGGTAACTAATTCCAAGTGATACATAGTATTAAATCAATAACACTAATGTCATTCTAGAATCCTAAGAGAAACTTTAAAGAGAGAGTAGAACTTGAGCCTAGAAGAATGGTTCTGGTATTTAAGTATATAAAGTAAAAATGACATAAATAAAACCATGGGAGTAGGAAATCAGGTTGGCTGGAACAGAATATATTCATGTAAGAAGCCATATCTGGATGGTTAAATTGGAGACAAATGGAAAATGGCCACTAAACACCCTGTTTATGGATTGAAGTTTTTAAATCAAAGCAGTAATAGGATGAAATTCACCTGGTAGCAGGTGTACAAAATGGACTGCAATGAGAAAGTCAAGATCATGAAAGAGAACAGCTCTTCCCATAGCCGCAAATGTGAGGCAACTTATCTTAGATAAACATAAAATTGAGAACAAAGCTCAACAGAATTGCTAGCTGCCCACAACTGAATACACTGGTGGTCCTACAGGTCACTACCCCTAAAGCTCATACCTGGGAGTCAGGGTCAGCATCATCACCCCAATGTAGCGGCGCTGGGACCCACTGATTCCAAACCAGGAATCTGTGATAGAGGGACAAATGAGCCTCACCCAGCTAACTCCTTCCTTCCCCCACCCTTTCCTCCCAGTAGACCACCCCCCAAGCAAAGCCCAGTGAATGCCCCTCCCACTACTTAAAGGAATTCCCACCCCCCCATCCCAAGACAGGCTCACTCTTCTTTTCCCCACGATGCAGAAATTCCCGGAGGCGATCAGAAGGGATGGCAAAGGAGATTCCAGCCGTGACCTTCATGGTATTCACTCCGATCACCTCCCCATCCTGCAGGGATACAGCCAACTATTCCCTAGCCCAGACACCTATTAGGAGATGGGGATACCTGAACAAGAGTAGCAGGGAATATTGGGAAGCTGGGGAGACCTGGTTGGATTTTGGGAGATAGCCAACAGGAGACTGCTCAGAAACTTAACCAAACATCACTGAATTAGGGGAAGCACACTCCTTCTCACACTGACCTGGGGCAGGGATTCTTGGAAAGAAGGGTGTCCCACTCACCAGGTTAACCAGAGGACCTCCAGAGTTTCCAAACTGCAGGACAAGGAGAAAATATGGAAGAAATCCAGGGACTCTATGCTTGGGGGCATGACCAGGATGTAGGCACTTTCTCCAAATTCTCTCCTTTCCCAGCCCAACCTCTGTATATAGGCTCATGCACCATCTATCACAGTTGGTGCCTGCACCCCACAGCCTCACCCCCAGCCCCCAACCTAGTTTTCATTTTTCTTATGTCAGAACGCACATCAATAGCTGCATCAGTCTGGATGTATTCCACATTGGTTTGGGGGAGGCCCAGGTCTCTGGCTGGACGCTGAGCAGAGCTGACAATGCCAGAAGTGATCGTGTTCTGCAGTGCAAAGGGACTTCCCATGGCAACAACAAATTCCCCTTGCCGGACATCAGCTGAGCGTCCCAGGGGTAGTGTGGGGAGAGGCTCCTGAGGGAGAATGGATATAACAGACCTGTCACACGAAGATGTGAGCAAATTCACAGCTTCAATCAGCCCCAGCCCGCCCAGACCCCCACCTTCGTCTGAATCCTCAGCGTGGCAATGTCTGCCACAGGATCCACAGCTGTGACCATGGCCTCATACGTGTCGCCGCTAAGCAGCCTCACACGGACCCGGCGCCGATCAGCCACCACATGAGCGTTGGTTACGATGAGACCGTCGGCAGCCACCACGAATCCTGAGCCATTTGAGATAGGGACTTCGCGGCCCGAGAAAGGGTGCCTGGGATGGGGGAAAGCAAGGATGTAAGAAGGCTCAGACCCCTGCTCGCCCGCCCTCTAGCCCGCGGCTTGGGTGCCTTCCGCTCTTCCCCACCGTTACCGGCCTAAGATCTCGATATAAACCACGGCAGGTGCTGTCTTCTCCACCACGTCTGCGATGAAGTTGTACTGGCTCCGGGGAGAGGTGGGCGGCGGGCCAAGGACCGAGGCGAGGACCGCTGGGGGACCCCGACCCCCGCCCCACAATAACAACAGCACTGCCCCCCCAGCGCCCAGCGCCACCGCCAGCCATACGCGCGAACGGGTTCCAGGGGTCCCTGAGACCTCCCGGGTCCTGGGATCTGGGGTCCCTGCCGTCAGCCGTGCTCGGGAATCCGAAGTCCCCGACGTCAGACACGTCCGTGGTTCACGGACCCCCATAGACAACCGGGCCCGGAGACTGGGGGTCCCATAAGTCACTCGGGCCCGAGGGTCAGGAGTTCCTGACGTCAGCAAGGCCCGGAGGTCAGGGGTCAACAGGGGTCCCTTCCCCCAGCGAACCCCCCCCAAAGCCCGCCATCCCCGGAGGCTCCAGCCTGCACCCCGCCCCGCCCTCAGTGCAGCCATCAGCTCCGCCTCGGCTGCCTTCTCGCCCGCCCTACACAGAGGCGGTGCCCTGGACGCGAGCTGGCGGACAGAGGGACGCGGGGCACGCCGGTACCTGAAGTCCTCCAGAAGTGCACGCCGGACCCAGGATTCCAGGAGGCCGACTCCGCCCCGCCGCGCGAATGCCGGGAATTGTGGTCCCCGCGGGACACGAGTTATGAGGTGGCCCAAGGGCCCGCGAGGCATGCTGGGACCGCTAACCCTTCCGGGGCGCCTCAAGACTTCGGGTGCCGGCACCCTGGGCGGATGCCCGAAGACTCCGCCTTCCCAGGAGCCCCTGCGGCGGGGCGCGAAGATGGCGGCAGCGGCGGCGGCCGGACGGTCCTAAAGCGGCAGCTATGGATCCTTCCCCCGCGCTGGGGCCGGAGCGGCTCTTTGACTCGCACCGGTAAGAGCCCTGGCGGAAAGAGGCCGGCTCCCGCGTCCACTCGGCCTTCGGCGCCCGATCACCTCGCCTTTCGCCCCCAGGCTCCCGGGTGACGGCTTCCTGCTCCTCGCGCTGCTGCTCTACGCTCCAGTCGGATTCTGCCTCCTCGTCTTGCGCCTCTTTCTTGGGATCCACGTCTTCCTGGTCAGCTGCGCTCTGCCAGACAGTGTCCTTCGCAGGTAAGGACCCCGGGGTTTCGGGAGGGGCTGGGCTGGGCCCGGCCCGAGGCCGTCAAGTCACCACTGCCTGCTTCCCAAGGTTCGTGGTGCGGACCATGTGTGCGGTGCTGGGGCTCGTGGCCCGGCAGGAGGACTCCGGACTCCGGGATCACCGCGTCAGGGTCCTCATTTCCAACCACGTGACGCCTTTCGACCATAACATAGTCAACTTGCTCACCAGCTGTAGCACCGTGAGTGGGGGGCGAAGCCGAGAGCTCCACGGGGCGGTTCCCTGGGACCCAGCCCGAGGCTCCCCTTTGCCCGCCGCGTTTCCCTTGGGGACCACAAAATACTGAGTCTTACCCCTGATTCCACTTCTCTGCCCCCACATGTCAGTTTATTTTCTCACTTCCCAATGTTCTTTTCTTGCCTTCTCTCTTGTCGATTCCCAGCCTCTACTCAATAGTCCCCCAAGTTTTGTGTGCTGGTCTCGAGGCTTCATGGAGATGGATGGGCGGGGGGAGTTGGTGGAATCACTCAAGAGATTCTGTGCTTCCACGAGGCTTCCCCCCACTCCTCTGCTGCTATTCCCTGAGGAAGAGGCCACCAATGGCCGGGAGGGGCTCCTGCGCTTCAGGTGGGTGAGCACAGGTATCGGTTTCCAGCTGGGTAGGTGGTGAAGCTTGGGGGGTCCTTGAGTTTTCACAATTTTCAGCCCTACCTCTTCCCTCCTAGTTGATTTCTGTTCGCTTTTAGTTTTTTTCCACTTGTACCTCTATTCCTCATTTATCTACTCGTACAGTTTGACAGTTTTCTGTTCTGAGTCAGGTGCTGACCGGCTGGCTGGAATCCCATCCTATTCTCTCTTCCATCTTCCAGTTCCTGGCCATTTTCTATTCAGGATGTGGTGCAACCTCTTACCCTGCGAGTCCAGAGACCCCTAGTCTCTGTGGTGAGTGTGTGTTGGACAGGAAATCTCTGGGGCTTGGAGAGTAAGTTTCCCACTCCTGGCCCAGGCTTAGACCGCACTTCATGCCCTCCCTTCAGACGGTGTCGGATGCCTCCTGGGTCTCAGAACTGCTGTGGTCACTTTTCGTTCCTTTCACGGTGTATCAAGTAAGGTATTAACTGTCTTCACTTTTTGGTGACTGGGAGAAGCTCACCTCAAGGTCAGGGAGGTTTGCAGATCTTAGTTTCAAGGTTCTATCACAGAGGCAATACAAAGTGTGTATTGTTTTCCCACCCTGATTACAACTGTTACATGAGAAGAAGTATCAAAGTGGGGAGAGGGTGACAGCCTCTACCCCAGGCATGCACAACATGGTCCTGGTTTGTTTTGTTTTTGTTTTGTTTTGTTTTTTTTTGCAGGTGGCTCCCTCCTGTTCATCGCCAGCTGGGGGAGGGGAATGAGGAGTTTGCCCTCCGTGTACAACAGGTGGTAGGGTACACAGGCAGGGTGGAGGTGGGATTTTTCTTTAAGAGGAGGGGGAAGAAGTCTTGAGACCTTGACAGTTCCAACCTTCCAATTCTCCCTAGCTGGTGGCCAAAGAATTGGGCCAGACAGGGACACGACTCACTCCAGCAGACAAAGCAGAGCACATGAAACGACAAAGACACCCCAGATTGCGCCCTCAGTCAGGTGTGTAGTCTCTGTACACAAAGTTGTTTGGGTTTTCTCAGCCTGTTGTGATTCCCTTCCTGTCCCTGTGCTAGTTAGTCTCACCTTTCTCCCAGTTCTCCACTCACCATGTTTCGGATTTCTTTTTTGCAGCCCAGTCTTCTTTCCCTCCCTCCCCTGGCCCTTCTCCTGATGTGCAGCTGGCAACTCTGGCTCAGAGAGTCAAGGAGGTTTTACCCCATGTGCCACTGGGCGTCATCCAGAGAGACCTGGGTATGGGAAAGGGTAGCCTCACACAGGAGACAGATGCAGAAAGGAAAAGTGGGTGGTGAGGGGAGAAGGTGAGCAGGAAAACAGACTCCCTTCTTCTCTCTTCCCTTCTCCCCAGCCAGAACTGGCTGTATAGACTTGACCATCACTAATCTGCTTGAGGGAGCTGTAGCGTTCATGCCTGAAGATATCACTGAAGGGACCCAGTCCCTTCCCACAGCCTCCGCCCCTAAGGTGAGACCCAGGAAATGGTTAGGTCCAGGACTAGGGCTGGAATGGGCAGTCTACATACTCCCTATCCTTGATGTCTCTTTTGATCCTGAGACCCTAGCACAGTGCCTCTCTTGCAAAGTAGGCGTTCGATGCGTGTTTAATGATGATGACTTCGCAAGCCCTCTGACATTGTGATCACCTCAGTTCCCCAGCTCTGGCCCGGTGACCCCTCAGCCCACAGCCCTCACATTTGCCAAGTCCTCCTGGGCCCGGCAGGAGAGCCTACAGGAGCGCAAGCAGGCACTCTATGAATATGCGAGAAGGTGAGGGGCTTAGAGGACAGTGGGTAGGAAGGGGCAGGCTGGAGAAGAGAGCTAATCTTAGGGCTAATGTGGCAAAGCCCACACAATGTCTTCTTCCTATGTCTCGCAGGAGATTCACAGAGAGACAGGCCCAGGAGGCTGACTGAGCACAGGATGGCACCCAGAGCCGCAGGACGGAGACTGGGGGCAGCCCTCACCCAACTTACAACTGGCTGGAAGGGTGGGTGGTAAAAAGGGAGGGATGGGGCTCCCCGCAAAATCACATTAAATTCAGGGTTTTCACTCAAGTCTCTGTTGCCTCTCTGGGGCTCAAAAGCCCACTGAGCAGGTTCCTTTCCCCCTGGTTGGGGGGGGGAACAGTGGTGAGAGCCCCTTTGTGGGTTTGTGAGAAGTGGTTGAAATCACCCCTTCGTGTCAAGACATGAGTGATACTGTGGAAGTGTAACTGAACTGAAGACCAGCGGCAGCTGGACCCTAGCATGAGTGTTCAGCCCAGTTTTGTGAAGACACAGCTGCAAAACTACAAGTCCCAAGATGCCTTTCACAAATACACACAATGTACACTAGAGCATACACATGCTGGGTGTGGGATCTGGAACCTGTTTTCCATAGGCTTCTGACAGATTAAGTAAGGTGGAGCAAATGGCCACACCCCAAAACCAGGCTTAAGGATTCCTATTTAAGCCAAGCCCCAGGGCGAAGCCGGAATTTACCTTTGTACTTCACGCGGGTCTGGGTTGGTGGTGACTGGCTGGGTGGGTCTGGACCTGGCTGCCGTTGTGACACGTCTCAGAGCTGCAAGCAGGTTTGAATCCAGGATCCTTGTGGCCCTGCTCCCCGGTTCCTACCCTCTCCCTTCTCCTATTCTTTATCTCTTTAGGCTTTTCCCCTCAGGACCTCTCACAGGTTACCCTAATTCCTGCTGCCCTGGAGGCCCCCTGTGTTAGTCACAGGATTTTTACTACCTAACAGGTTAATAGTCCACTTCTGATCGTCCCTCACTTTCAGACTCAAGGCTCCACGGTTTCCTGGCAGGCAAGAAATGCTGGGAAGGATGGACCCCAGCGCGTTACTGCCTGAGGGTACAGGTTAGGGATCAAGGGTGGGAAATTGGTGCCAGTCATCTAATGCAAGGCCTTAATCACTGCCCTGCCTTCTGTAGGTACTTCCAGTCAGCTACCATGGCCTCTCAGCGTCTTGGGCTGGCAGAAGAGTCTGGCCCAAACCCCGGGGAGTCTGAATTGGCTGTGAACCCCTTTGATGGGCTCCCATTCTCTTCCCGCTACTACGAGCTGCTTGAGCAGCGCCGAGCCTTACCCATCTGGGCTTCTCGCTTTATCTTCTTGGAGCAGTTGGAGAGTAGCCCCGGTGGAGTGGTGCTGGTGTCTGGAGAGCCTGGCTCTGGCAAGAGCACCCAGGTGGGGGGAGATTCTGGGAGTAGACAAAGGGAGGGACTAAAGAACTGGTCCTTCCCCTAGCAAGGTGGGGATTGGGCTGCTTGGAGTTCCAGGGGAGTGGTCAAAGCCCAGGGGGCTGTTGAAGGACCACAGGACTCCCCAAATGAGAATGGCCACAGGTCCCCCTGTACTTCTGACTGAAGTCCAGCATCTCCCTGACTGCTTGTCCTTTCCTGTTCCTACCCCAGATCCCTCAGTGGTGTGCAGAGTTTGCACTGGCCAGGGGGTTCCAGGAAGGCCGAGTGACTGTCACTCAGCCCCACCCTCTGGCAGCCCTGACCCTGGCCATGCGGGTTGCCGATGAGATGGACCTAACCCTGGGTCATGAGGTTGGATACAGCATTCCCCAAGAGGACTGCACGGGGCCAGACACCCTGCTCAGGTGAGGCCTCTTGGCAGGCCTGACCCAAATCTGATTTTCCTCACACAGTAGAAACAAG
This sequence comes from Neogale vison, assembly GCF_020171115.1. Lineage (NCBI taxonomy): Eukaryota > Metazoa > Chordata > Mammalia > Carnivora > Mustelidae > Neogale > Neogale vison. Next base: position 94,960,463 of record NC_058098.1, on the reverse strand, counting down.
CCCAGACGTCTGACACCTCACTCAGTGCTCCCTCAGCCCATGTTACCCTTTAGATCATGCACAACACAATGCTGAATTAAGCCCTTAACCCCAGTCGGGGGCCTCACCTGCCCAACTGGAGTACAGCTCTTGAAAAAGGCATCATCAGTGAGATTGTGGGTCTCAATACAGGTTCACAAGGTCTTTTTTTCTGACCTTGCTATCAAAATCTATGCCCCCTCCGCCCCCCAGGCAGATATTCCCCTGGGCTTCTGAAGCTGTTCGGTGTCCACCCTGACTCCTCTGCCTACTGCCAATGTCAACAGGTTCTGCTGGGACGGGCTGCTTCTGCAGGAGGTAGCCTCAACCCGGGGCACAGGAGCGTGGGGCGTGCTGGTGCTGGATGAGGCCCAGGAGCGGTCAGTGGCCTCGGACTTGCTCCAGGGGCTCCTGCGAAATGCCAGGCTGGGAAACCTTCCAGGGGACTCGAGAGTGGTTGTGGTTACTGACCCTGCCCTTGAACCCAAGCTCCAAGCCTTCTGGGGCAACCCTCCTACTGTGCATGTACCCAGACGGCCTGGCACGTGTCCCACACCTATATACAGGGACACTGTCCCTACCGATCGAGTGGAAGCTGCCTGCCAAGCTGTGATTGAATTGTGTACGAAGGAGGCTCCAGGAGATGTGCTGGTGTACCTGCCCAGTGAGGAGGTAAAAATGGGCTGCAGAAGGAGGTCCTCACATATGCTGCCTTCCTTTCCTGGGGGAGTTGGAGCAATGCTTATTAGGAACACTGAAGTTGTAGTATTTACTATGTTGGAGTCCTTAGGAAAAACTGAAGGATTTGGGGGTAAAGAGGTCTACCACCCATCTAATACAGAGACTATGGCTCAGTGAATTCCTAAAATTTTGACAACTTTATGTGCATTTTTCCAGAATGAAAAGCCATAGCTTTCATTGTTTTTTTCAAAGGGGTTTGTCACCAAAAAGGTGAGAACTGCCTTAATGCCCCACCCCTCCCTTCAGGAAATTTTGCTGTGCTGTGAATCCTTGTCCAGGGAGGTGGGGCCCTTGGCTCTCAGGGGGCCTCCACCACGGGTGCTGCCCCTTCACCCCGGATGTGGCCCAGCCATTCAGGCTGCATACGAGGACACAGACTTGGGTGCCCGAAAGGTCGTGGTCACTCACTGGCTGGCTGACTTCTCCTTCTCCCTCCCTTCCATCCGACATGTCATTGACTCAGGACTGGAGCTTCGAAGTGTGAGTGAGAGAGATGAGGGGATGTGGGGGGCTAAGGATAAAAGTGGCCCACTCTGATATGTCTTGGCCTTGGTTGGGGGGGGCGGTGACAGGTGTACAATCCTCAGATTCGAGCAGAATCCCAAGTGTTGAGACCAATCAGCAAGTGTCAGGCAGAGGCAAGAAGACTGCGGGCAAGAGGGTTCCCACCAGGTAAGAGCCTTTGCCCTACTGAGATCAAACATGAAAAGAATCCCCACACGCAAACCCAAGAAATCTGCAGTGGCCTTCTTTCCCAGGTCTTTCTCCCCTCAGGGTCCTGCCTCTGCCTGTACCCTAAGTCCCTCCTAGAACTAGAGGCGCCTCTGCTGCCCACAGCCAGGATATGTGAGGTGAATCTGAGCCCTGTGGTATTACTTCTAAAGAGGAGGCAGATTGCAGAGCCTGGGGAGTGTCACTTCCTGGACCGGCCTGGTGAGCACCCACCCCCCAGGTCCTGCTGTCTGACCTTCAGGCTCCAATACTCACTGCCCACTCAGCCCTCTTTCCTTACCAGCTCCAGAAGCCCTGATGCAGGCCCTGGAAGACCTGGACTACCTGGCAGCCCTGGATGATGATGGGAACCTGTCAGACCTGGGGGTCATCCTGTCAGAGTTCCCGCTGCCCCCGGAGCTGGCCAAAGCCCTGCTGGCCTCCTGCGAGTTTAACTGTGTAGACGAGATGCTCACCCTCGCTGCCATGCTCACTGGTATGAATCACTTCTCTAACTCCTGCCGCCACTTCAGCCCTTCTCAGCCCTTTCTGGTGTTCTGGTGCCCCAAATGGCAGCTCTTGCCCCTCTGCTTCCCTTGCAGTTCCCACAAAACCAGCCCTAACCATTTAGCCCTCTCCCGTGTCCTTAGCCTCCTCCCAACGCTGGTTCTTGCCCCCAAGCTGCGTTAATCTTTCCTGTTATTACTAGGCCTCCACACTCCTCTCCTTCCACCCTCTACTCCCCTGCAACTATACAGAATCATCTCTACCCCAGGCCCCCGGGTGTCCCCGCCCACTGCATCACAGCCATCGGCACACAGCACTGACAAATCTCACAGCTCAGCCGGGAAGTCCCCCACCCCACGGAGGCTGAACCCCCTGAATACTTCTGAGTCCTTATTCCTTATGACCTTCTAACACTTGAAAATGCCGACCACTCCTGCCTTGAAACTACCCCCTCAGCACCTGGGTGGCTCGGTGCTAAGCATCTGCCTTTGTCTCAGGTCATGAGCCTGGGGTCCTGGGATCGAGCCCCCGCATCAGACTCCCTGCTCAGCAGGAAGCCTGTTTCTCCCTCTCCCACTCCCCCAGTTTGTGTTCCCTCTCTCGATGTCTCTGTCAAATAAATAAATAAAATCTTAAAAAGAAAGAAGGGAGGGAGGGAGGAACGAACGAACGAACGAAGGAACTGCTGCTTCCCTAAACCTCTGTGACTTGCTCCACCAGGTTTTAATCCTGCTTCTCTGGCTGTCCAGCAGTTCCCTTCCTCTCTTCCCTGGCTCTTTGTCCTCTGCTCCTCCGCTGTAAATCGGGCCTCAGAGTTTCATCCTTGCACCTTTTGCCTTCTCATTGCTTGAGCTCTCTGAGCAAGTTCGTGCACAGCTATCTTTACACCTAAAATGTCCAATCCTTCCACCTCCCTGCCAGTACCATTTTTCTGAATCTTAGGTTTATATATCCGATGCCTAATGGACATTTCTATCAGAATTGGCCACAGTGCCCCAGCCAGGAACCAAAGTCAAGCACTTGCTGAAACTGTTCGCTCTCCACCACCACCAAATCATGCCCTCCTCTCTGCAGCTCCACTACCATTATCCTAGACTAATCTTTCCCCAGGTTCTTTCATTTTTATCTCCGAAATGTTTTTAAAATTCATCTATTTGTCTCAACACTCACTAACAATGCCAATGTTAGATCCTCACCACCACTCAGCATGGATCCCTTTAGCCTCCTATGTTTTCAAGTAAAGTTTAAACACTTGGACTCTCTTCCCTCAAAACTCTTTTCAACAGCTATTCTCTATCTTCTGGACAGAATAAAACTCATTGGCACAGCACATCCAGCCTCTCGTGACCTGGCCCATACCTGCCTCTCCAGCTTTCTCTCCTGCCAGTCTGCCTCACATGCCGTTCCCCCTAACCATACTAGGTGCATGCAGGTCTCCAACAGGCCATACTACTAGTTTCTGTGCCTTGCCATGTGCACAGTTCAGATTCTCTCTGCCCCTTCTCTATTGAGCTAATTCCTAACAAAACTTCAAATATTGGGATGCCTGGGTGGCTCAGTTGGCTAAGCATCTGCCTTCCCGCTCAAGTCATGATCTTAGGGTCCTGGTTTCAAGTCCCACACTAGGCTCCTTGCTTAGCGGGGAGCCTGCTTCGCCCTCTGCTGGCTACTCCCCCTGCTTGTGCACTCTCTCTCTCTCTCTGACAAATAAATAAGCAAAATCTTAAAAAAAAAAAAAAAAAAAGAACTTCAAATATTGGCCCACGCACCTGTTGTGCTGGTCAGGTTTGCTTATCTCTCTCACCAGACCCTAAGCTATTTGGGGCAGAGATTGTCTTTCATTTATCCTCAATGTCTAATGAAGTGCAGAGCACCTAGAAAGTTATCAATATCTTGAATAAATTTCCCAAAGTAACACTTGCTACCTTTTCACCCTTCTGTACTGTGTCCTTTCTCATTCCCCCAAATGACCTTCCTCTCTTCTTCTCCAGCTGCTCCTGGGTTCACCCATCCTCCACTCTCTGCAGAAGAAGCTGCCTTGCGTCGGGCCCTGGAACATACAGATGGTGATCACAGTTCTCTGATCCAGGTGTACGAAGCCTTTATACAGAGTGAGTAGCCCACTCTGCATCTTCTTTAAAAATGCCAGATTTTCCAAAGAGGAGAAATGGTGTGCAACCAGCTGGCAAATCTCTATGGCCAGGAGGAGGAGGCCCTTCAGCCAAGAGCTGGGTTCTCTTGGGGGACTCTTTGCAGCTGTAGCTGTTCCCTTTCCTTTTGTAGGTGGAGCAGACAAGGCTTGGTGCCAGGCTCGGGGGCTAAACTGGGCAGCATTGTGCCAAGCCCAGAAACTTCGAGGTGACCTCCTAGAACTCATGCAACAAATTGAACTTCCACTGTCCCAGCCAGCCTTTGGCTCTGAGCAGAATCGCACAGACCTTCAGAAAGCACTGCTGTCGGGATACTTCCTTAAGGTTAGGGGAAAGAGTTGGGGCAAAGGTCATAAAAGAAGGAGAAAGTAGGGGGACCAAAAACTGATATGCCACCTCTGAAACAGGGGTCTGGGTGACCATTCAAAAGATTTTTTAGAACCAGGAGAAACTTTTTCTTTGAGGTGTTGGGGTATAGGGGCCTATGGGAAATGCAATATGGCAGGGACTCTAACACCTAGAGATGCTTTACTTTTAATACTCTCATTGCCCTTCCTAATTCTTTCTCAGCGCCCCCGCTTTTCTTTTTTCTACTGCCTTCCTCTTCTCCCTCACTTACTCCTCCACTGTCTTTGCTTTTCAATGAGGTGGCTCGAGACACAGACGGGACTGGAAATTATCTGCTCCTGACCCATAAGCACGTGGCCCAGCTCTCTCCGTACTGCTGCTACCGAAGCCGCAGGTCTCCAACCAGACCCCCGCCATGGGTTCTTTACCACACTTTCTCCATTTCCAAAGACAACTGCCTTTCCATTGTTTCTGAGATTCAACCACAGATGTGAGTTCCCTGATGCCCCTCTTACATTGCCTATTCCTCTTCTTGGGGCCAAAATTATGACTGGGGAGTTAGAGAGTCCTAAGGAAAAGAGGATATCTTAGTAGTCTGTAGTGACATATGGTTCAAAGGCACAGGGTTTGTGGAAGGAATGGGAAGAAGTTTAAGAATCTGCATTATAACAGAGGGTACAGAAAGCATCTAATTGTGACTCTCTCTGTCAGGCTGGTAGAGTTGGCCCCTCCATACTTCCTGAGTAACTTGCCTCCCAGCGAGAGCAGAGACCTCTTGAATCAGCTGAGAGAAGGAATGGCAGATTCTTCAGTAGAGAGTGAATCCTCCTCCACCCAAGAGTTTGGAGATGCCTGTGTCCTGCAGTGACCTGCCTAAGGAGTGGAACTGAGCTCATCTGAAGGCATTAGGTCCTCTCTCAGGCTAGCACTGAGGTAGCCAACCAAAGGTTAGGGTCAAATGTAAATCCTAGAACCTGAGACTCAAGAAATGGTGGACTGAGAATAGAGGAGACTGGGTAAGCCACAGTATACATATGGTTGGACAATTTCCTTAGCCGCCTTCTATTTATTGAAGAATGACTGATGTACCCCCCAAACCCCCAACTTATGCCAAACCCACCTTTGTGTACTTAATTTTGATCTATAAAAGTTCTTTCTCTGTGGTGCCAAATTTTAGTTTGATTCTGCAGAAGCACATACAGGATCCATGAGTTAGAGGTGACACAGTATCATCCAACTCCTCCAGCAACATCTGCTTGCCTGGCCCCACCTGTGGGCAACCCTTTGCGGTATAAATGACCTGGCTGTCACTAACCCAGAAAATGTGTAGTTTGAGTACAGATGGTCTCACCCTGCCCCAAGCTTACTTGCCTTTATCTTGCTCCCACCTACCGGGGAGGAAGAATGAGAGTGCTATAAGAAATCAGACAAAATCTTCCCTGTTTTCCACATACAACTTAGATCCAGCTCCTTCTTAAACCTTAAGGCTATTGAAGCCATCCCCCAACTTTCAATTTTCCACCAACAAGCTTCCCAGCAGCCCCTAGCCCACCAGCATGCTGAAGCTTTTCTAACAACTTCAGAGACATCATGCTTTCCTTTTCCCCCAGCTGAGTACTCCTTTCCCTTTTCTTCGTTTAAATCACTAATTTTTATATTTTCCATCATCTTGTACATTGTAAATGTGTTTGTAGAAATTGGTGGAAAGAAAGATTTAATCCTCAGAACTCTGTTTCTCTCCTCAGAGTGTCTTCCCTTGGAGAGTCTATCTGTTCTCATCATTCCATCTATCTCCATATCCATCCTATGTGGATGTCACCCAAAAGCACTTTTCCAGAATGTATTCTTTTTTAGGTCTGGCGTTCAGTTTTGACTGTAGTTATCTTGCTCTAATCTTTCAATTTCCCCTTCATTATCCACAACACCATCTCTCTCCCCATCCTCTACATCTCCAACCATGGAATTATCTTTGCTTCTTCTTGGATAGTCCTAGTTTTTTGCCAAAATCTGCTCACCCTAACTCCACGGGTCCATTAATTTTATCCACTGCCTCCCCGTTTCCTCGTCTGTCCCTACTGGAGACTAGAGCTGTATTAGTGTTCCCAGATTCTCTGCTTCGTAGGGTGTATTAGTATCCGTCTTGCCTGCCACCCAGGCATGTTGTGAGGCTCAAGGAGGAGGGGAGTCAGCAGGTTGAACACACACAACATGAGGTTCAAAGTCAGAAAGGTATCCTTAGCGATTATTTTACAGTTGAAGAATGAGATGCCCCATGTGGATAACCTTCTGGTTCCTGTCACAGTCAGACCCTTGCCCTCCAGCTCCTCTTCCATGATTCCGCTGTCACTGTTGTCCTTCCTTCGCACCTTTGAAGGAAGGTGCCCTTTGAAGGGACGCAGCTGCCGTCCCTTCCCAGCACCACCGTTAGGCTGCTCTGTGGGTCCAGAACCCCAGCTTGAACCCACCCTCCGAAGAATCCAAAGTCCTCGGGAGAGCAGCTCCCATTGGCCAGTCCGCCCCCTCCCCTCACCTCATTGGCTACCATACCGCAAGTCCCGCCTTCTGGGCTCCTTGGGTTCCATCTGCCTTGCGACCGAAGTTAAGTGGGAAATGGCGGGAAAGGCCACGTCTAAACGCGCGGCACAACCTCGAAACGCAAGCCTGGGAGCCCGCGGCGGCCGTGGAGACCTCGACGACAGCCTCAAAGCCAGCTCCTCCTCACCAGCTCCGCTACCACGGAACCACGGCACCACGGCGTGGTCAGCCGCGCGCTCCATGGTCCTGGGCCGGGCACTCCGCGCGGCGCCTCCGTCCGTTAGAGAGCTCTCGGCCGCTCGGGCAGGCGTCGCTCACACCACCGAGGCGAGCCCGGACACGGAAGCCACCTTGTTGTCCTCGGCCCAGGGCTGCAGGTTCTGCAGCGCGAAGAGCGACGAGTTGTGCAGGCAGAGTGGGTCCGGGGGCAGCGGCGGCCGCAGAGGCCGCGGTAGGGCATCCTGTTGTAGGTGCAGGAGCAGCCGGCCGGCGCGGTGCCGCTCCGCCTCGCGCTCCTCCGCCGTCTGGCGCCTAGGCAAGCGGAAACGGGGGGTCAGCTAGGCCGGCCCTCGCCGACCCCGCGCCCACCCCGCGTCTCGTCACCGGCCGGGCCCGCGGTTCCAACCCAGCCCCGCGCCGTGCCACCACGGCGGACGCCTCAGGCGAGCCCTCCCTCGCCCCAAGCCTCACCGCCACTTGGTGCGCCGGTTCTGGAACCAAGTCTTGACCTGTGCGTCGGTCATGCGCAGGGCCTTAGCCAGCGCTGCCCTCTCCGCCGAGGCCAGGTACTTCTGGCGCAGGAAGCGCCGCTCCAGCTCCAGCACCTGCGAGCGGGAGAAGGACGTGCGCGGCTTCTTCCGCTTCGGGGGGGTCCGGTTTTGGTAGGGGTGACCTATGCGCCGCGTCCCGGAGAAGGGCGAGAGTGCAGCTACGGGGAGGAAGAAGAAACAGGGCAGGGTTTTCAGGGCGGCCCTTCTAGGTGTCCGAAGCCGGGTGCCATCCCAGCAAAGGCCTCCAGACAAGAAAGGGCCTCGGAAGAAATGGCCCTCCCCCTTGGGTGAGGAAGAGACAGCCCCCGGAACTTCACCCTGCCCTACCCGCAGTGTGGACTGTGGGCTGCAAAGGAGGGCGCGGACATCGACGGCAGCTCCCTCCCCATTGCCTCTCTGAGCATCAGGACCAAGAGAAACATGTTGGGGGAGGATCTCCTGGGACGATCCGGGCGGGGAGCGTACGGGGAACTTGAGTCGGAGCAGAAGGATCAAAGATGAGGAAAAGGGGTCAATGTGGGGCTGGACGCTGGAGGGTCGGGCAATCTCACCCGTGAGCCGGTCCTTGGCAAAGCGGCGGCCGCTGTCCATCCAAGGGAAGGTGAGTCCCGCTAGGCCCCCGGCTCCGCCCAAGCCCGAGGGTCCAGGCACTGCTGGCGCGCTTCCCGCGGGCGGAGGCACTGGCATTGGACGATGCGCCGGGACACGGATCACGCCGCCTGGGCCCATGCCTGAGCTGCCAGGTAGCGGGGCCAGCGAACCCGCGGGACCGTAGCTTGAGGTTGCGTGAAATCCACCCGAGAACGGTGCACTCTCCCCATGGCCCTGGCCGGCGCGACCGGGGCCTACGCCGCTCCCGGGGGGTTCCGGGCAGCTCAGGATCTGATCGATGCCAAAGCTGATTGGCTCGTGGTGCGGGAGGTTGTGCGAGGCCAGGACCGCCGGCTCCATGGGTCCGGGTCAAGGAGGACCACAAGAGTTTTGGTGGTGGGGGACGTCGCCCCAGGCAACTCTGGGAACCCAGTAGCGGAGCGCTCCGGGCGGCAGCCTCAGGGGCCCGCGGGGCTAGCCGCTGCGAGTCTCCGGGGCCCCCAGGACAGCTTCATCCCTGTGCACGGGGAGTAGCCGCGCCCGTGCCGGCCTCTGCCGGGCGTCGGCGCAGGGACTCGCATCCCGGGGAAGCGCGACCGGCGGGGGCCCCAGGAGGGCCTTGCTGTCCCTGAGGCGCAGATGGACGCTGGGCTGCCAGGGCCTCTGCCCGAGTCCGGGGTGGAGAGGGTTGGCCGGCTGGGGATGGGGCAGTGACTGACAGATCAGCACTGGGTGGGTAGTGGGGGCTGGGGGTAGGGCAGGGGCGGGGCCGTACCCGTTAAAGGGAAAGAGACGCCTGTTTGAGCCAAACGCCGGGACGACTGGCGGGCGGGGATGGTGGGGATAAGGGAGGAGGTGGCAAGGGTGTTAGGAACCAGGCTCAGCACGGGAGGGGCCGGAGCAAGGGCTGCAGCGCGCTGAGTCAGGCGAGATGCGCACAGCAACTCCATCCTCGCCGGCCTCCGCCTTTGGGCTTCCTTGGCCTCACCGGCTTCCTCGCAGGTGTCTTCTCCCACAGCCCCCAATTTTCGCCTCGCGATGGGTCCTGCTTGCCGACTCCCAGATTCGTTGTGGCCCCCGCCTAAGTGCCCTCGAAGACCAAATTTCGTTGTGGCTTCCTGGCTGTGATGGGAAGCGGTCGGGAACGGCGCCGGCGATTTGGAGGCCCGGGAAGAGGACAGGTGTGGGAAGGGGGTGGCGGGGCGCGTCTAGTGGGCTAGGGCGGGGAGCAACCACTCCAGGCTAGCCACCCTGGCGCACCTCCCGGCCTCTGCCGTAGGGGCCCTACCTTCTTCCCCGAACCCCAGTAACTAGTGCCTAATGTGTTTCTTAGAATTTCGATTTTCTGAAATCGGTGTAAAGCGTACCGTTGGCTCAACCCAAGCTAAGTCAGGCAGATGAGAGCCTGGGGGTGGCGTTCCGCTCCCCACAAGGGACCACCAACGAAGGACTCTGCCGCTCCACTCTGCGCCTTAGGAAGTCAATTCTCAAACACTTCCCCCTCAAAGGCGAGAGGACAAAATCGCCACAGGCGACACGTGGGTCCTCACTGAAGCCTTCCGCGGTCTCAGCCGCGTCATTTTCCACAGGCCCTTCACCCACCCAACTCCAGAAACTATGCCTGGAGTGTGTCAGGGATGGGAGGTGGGGAAAGACTGAAGGCGCTCCGTGACCTTGTGACCTCTGGCTGGGGGACCCAGGAGCTGGGAGTGTGTGAACTCTGCGTCCTTCCCGGGATGGGACCCGGGCCCGGCGGGCCCCTGCGCTTTAGACCCGCCCCCGCCGCCGCCCGGCCCGGTGCAGGCAGCCATAATCGGGTTAGCTGGGTCGGAATTACATTACCTTCCCCGGCCCGCCCCGGCCCCGGGGGGGCCCTGGCGCCTCCGAGCCGGTGAGACTGGGCGCAGGGAGGGGGGTTGTTCCTACCATTCCGAGACGGGTGGGCACGGATGAGCCGCTCGGCCTGCCTTGGACACGTGGTGGCCAAAGGACCCCACCCTACTGTGTCAGCCCTAGCCCCTAGACCCCACCCCACTCTGGTGCTCAGCTCCAGTCGTCTTGTTACCCGTGTAAGCCGAAATGCCTTCCAAGTCTAGTAGATGGGTCTCCCTCGGTGCACGGATCTTCCAGTTGATTCTCCAGGATCTCCTGGGAAAGACTGACCCTCCTTTCTCACCAGCAGATGGGCTGCAGCCCTGCGCCTGAGGCAGGGTGAGGGGGTCTTTTCTCTCCAGGGAACTGCGAGCGGTATTTGGGCATCTGGGCAGGAAGATAAAAAAACGAAGGGAATGGACTCTCCCCGCTAAAGCCACCACCCCCTCCTTCAAAGTTCTCAGAAGCCTCAGTCTGAAGGGGGTGAACCATGGAAGAGGGAGGCAGTCAGCATCAGTAATATGTGACTTCCTTCCCCAAATTCTTGTCCACTTTCACTATCCAATTTCCCCAGCCCTTTCTGACACTGCAAATAGCCTCTTCTGAAGGAAGGGCCGGGGGCGGGGGGGGGGGGGTGTGTGGAGAGGGGGCTCCTGCCAGTTTGGTAGCTGTGTTTTATCTTGATGGTTTGGTGAGACAGACAGACATTATCACCTCCCCTAGTCCCTCACAGAAGCCCAAGCACTCTTTCTCAGCAGTAGAGAAGTGGGGCTACTAGGGGCCATGAAACTTCTGCTGTTCAGGCAGGGAAAACCTCCAGAGGCCACTTGGGCTGGATCCCCTGAAAGAGAACGGAGAGCCTAGGGAGACAGCAAAGTAAGTAAAGATGCTGGCCTGCAGGTTAAGAATGTCAGTCCTTTTCTCCACTGCAATGCGTGGACCTCTGAGGAAAGGCTGGGCTCTAGTGTGTCTGCAATCAGGCTGAATAAATCCTTTTTGAATGAATCAGTGAGGAAGGAAGACCTGTATACCTGCTGACAGTTCACCCTGCCTTTTGAGGTCAGCCCTGATGGCACTGCCATCCAGAGATCGCCCAGCTGACCCTTGGAGGAGAATGGTCACAAACCCAGTAATGTATACACATCTTCTGGGGAGTTACAAAAAAAGAAATGAGTGCCCTATTTTTAAGAAAAAAGAGTATTCAATTCTGTCAGCCACAGTCCTAGGAATTCCTCTGCTTGTCTCCAGCTCTTTGATCAGGATTCCCTGGAAAAGGTGGTTCCTGCTAGTTTATATCTAAGATGGAGGTCAGGGCCCCTCCATCCAGGCACAGGACCCATATGTGCATGTCGTCCCCAACCTTCGTTTTCAGGCCTTCAAACTTGCAGCTTCACAGATAGAGGCATGTCCCCAGCCTGTGTTCCAGTGTCGTCCCTTCTTTTCTGCTTTTTGTGCAGTATCTTTCCCATGAGATGGTCCCCACTTCTGTATCATCATTTCTCTCATTAGCTTAGTCCTTCCTACCCCCAACTGTCTTAGGTCTTTTTTACCTGGACAAAGATCTTTGCCTGACTCTTCAAGAGAGATTATGTTTTTCCTTTCCCTTGTACTCCACACAACCACTTCCTCTACTTCCTCATCATTTATTCTTTTAATTTTAATTTTAAGGTAATTCTACACCCAGTGTGGGGCTCGAACACACAACCCCAAGGTTGAGTGTAGCAGGCTCTACTGACTGAGCCAGTCAGGTGCCCCTCATCCTTTATTATTTTAATCCACTACAACTTGGCTTTACCACACTCTTTTTCAAAGAGCTCCGGTGTCTATTATCAAGGATTTCTCCACATATTTTGCTCTGGTGATTACCAACTATTTCTTGAAATATCCCTTTTGTTTTCTGTAATACTGTTTTATTTTACATCTTAGGCTTCCGTAGTCAAGGCTTACATTTTTTTCCCCACCGACTTCGCTTTTTCCACTGAAGACTGAGCATTCTGAGAGCTCAGATTTCAGCTTTTCCTCTCTCTATTATCTGCTGAAGATTTCATCTGTTCTAATAGTCCCATCTATTATATCCACTCAGAAAACTCTGGGACTTCTAACCTTGGCTCTGACACTTGTTGTGTTCCAGCCCTCTGTCCTAACCTTCTGGTGAGCTCCACCTGCCTTTGCTGTAGCCACCTTAAAGTCCAGCAGGCTAGAGGAGGTGTTCACCTCCCAAGCTCCTCGTTCACTCCCTCCTATGCTTCCCTTTGAAATGTCTCATATACAGCCCTTTCTTCCCATTCCCAATGATACAACCTAATCTAGGCCATCATTACCACAGAATACATTTATTCAGTTGTTCATCCAGAAAATTTTGATTGAACCCCTACCACATACCAGGCACTGGAAATAGAGCTGCAGACACAACAGAAGAAAAAAAAAATCCCTGCCATACAAAGCTTATATTCTAGTAGGGGAGGCAGGTAAAACACAAGATATATATTAAATAATAATAAATGCTAAGAAGAAAACAAAATAAAGGGGGAAAGTGAAAGGACAGGGTTTGTGATTTATCTAAAGTGATCACAGAGGGTCTCACAGAATAACAACCTGGAGGAAGTAAGGAATCGTTTAGATATCTGAGCATTTCAAGTTGGTGATAATGCAAGTATATCTTGGTGTTATCTGTGGAACAAACAGTAAGGGGTCTAATATAGCTGGAAAGACCATGCAAGGCCTTGAAGCATTATAGGACTTGGGCTTTTAGTTTTAAAATGGAAGCTATTAGGTTAAGGAAAAGATGCCTGATTTTAAAATATTATGCTTTTTTTTTTACAAGTTTCTTAGGGTAAATTAACATACAATAAACTGTACATGTTTAAAGTGTATGAAAGTGTATGTGTAAACACATGAAGCCATCACAATCAAGATAACAAACACATCCATCAACTCAAAAAACTTTCCTTATATTCTTTTTATTCATATGGAAACATGGAGCAAGGAAAGCCGGCCAGAAGCCACTGCAATCAATCATCCAGAGAACAGATGATGGTATCTTGGACTAGGGAGGTAAGTAAGCAGTGGTTGTAGTGAGAAGGGGTTGATTTCAAAATCACTCATCTCATATTTTCTTGCTGCTTATCCACTCCAATTATTCAAAAATAAATGAGCAAAAACGTTTCTTTCATAGGGTAACTCCCTCCCTTCAAAAAAAGTCTGCTATCTCCCTAATTGCCCTTAGGCTAAAGTCCCAGCTCCACGAGGTCTTGCTTGTATCACTACTCTCAAATCCACACCGTGGCCTTCTTCCTGTCCGTCTTTCCAGTCATTGCCCTTCACTCTGCCTTTTTCTCTTTTCCCACCATACTTCTTATCCATGCATCCCAACCCTATTCTCTAAACTGGGCGCACACAAAGTCCCACTTCTTCCAGAAAGAAAGACCGCCCTCGGTGGTCTCCACTGGGATCACTCCCTTGAGTGTCCCAACTACACCTGATGTTAATACTTCACAGTAAACTTATCCTTGGTTTTCAGTCCCACTGGAAGTACCTAGAGATCGCGGTGTACAAGGTCTAGAGCTCCTAAGATTCTCCTGAGTACGGGGCTGGGCCTATGCTACTGCAGTCTCTTGCTGCTTCGGCGTGTCTCTGTGCTGTAGTGTCCCAATCCTCCTCCCCTCCTCCTTCGGCATCTGCTCTGCATTAGTCTGTCCCAGGCCTCCGCAGGCGCCGATGATTGAATCATCATCATTAACCGGGGTCTGCCCCCCCCCTCCACAAGCCCCGGCGGCAGGGGAGGGGGGGTGCGAATAAGATCGCTACACCAAGTCCCTGAGGGTCTCTCCCTCCCCGCCACCCTCTCCGAGACTCCGCAAAGCCCGGAGAAACTCCCGCCCCGGAGCCGGGAGAAGGCCTGCCATCCGGATGAAGATCCGTAACGTGGACGCGTCAGCCGACGACGGCTACAGTACGAGGAAAGGACCCAGGAGGGGTTTCTCTAGCGGGGTCCTGGTGACGGGAGATCGACGACCCCGATCGGCGGCGGGCGGAGACCGCTGGGCCCTTTGGGATAGAAGGGGGTAGTCTTTTGCTGGCTCCAAAAGTTAGTCCCGGGGTAGGGTAGGGTCTATTGTGATGATTACTACAAAGAGGTCTGTGAGATAAGACCCCCTCCTCACAACCCCCCTCCCTAATTACGGATTGAGGAGGGGGAGGGGCCAGTGGGGCTCAGGTGAGCACACGGGGAGAAAGGGACATGGGCGGGGCCTTACAGAGGGTCAGCGAATCCGAAAAGACCTAAGCCCTCGTTGCTGGGCGACAAGTCCCGCCCCGCAGGCGGCACCGGAAGTGGCGGGCCGGGATCAGCCTTTAAGATGGCGTCTCCTCAGGGGGGCCAGATTGCGATCGCGATGAGGCTTCGGAACCAGCTCCAGTCAGTGTACAAGATGGACCCGCTACGGAACGAGGTGCAGGGGCGGCAGGGTTACTGCTTTGGTCGGCTAGCTGTGCGAACTGGGGCCGGCTGGAGGACGGGCGGTGGCTGGCCTGGCGCCCAGTGCGCCTGCGCAGAGACAGGGTGCCCAATGCGCCTGCGCGATTGCGGTCGGGTTGCCAAACTCCGAGCTAGGACGCTTGCGCATTGTGCCGCCCACGTCGTGTAGTCTCCCCTGGGAAAGGAAGGTAGGGCGAGTCCAAGTGAAGAGAGCCCCCGCTGGGCGCGGAGCCCCCTGCTGGGCGGAGGGGGAGTGTCCGCTCCCGGGAACTAATCCCTTGCGGACCGCGCGGGGTGCGAGACTTGGCCGTGGGGTTTGTTGAAAGGCATCTCCCGAGCTGGAAAGGCGTATGATTGGGGTTGGAGGGGGTGATCGGTGACGGAGAGTGGATCCGCAGGAGGAGGTCCGAGTAAAGATCAAAGACTTGAATGAGCACATCGTCTGCTGCCTGTGCGCTGGCTACTTCGTGGATGCTACCACCATCACAGAGTGTCTTCATACGTGTGAGTGCCCTGGACCCTGGCTGGTTCTTCCAGGCCCTAGTCTCCACCAAGCCGATTGCCACACTGCTGGCTGCCTGCACCAACCACCCAGACACCCCACCCAGCGCACAAATCCCATCCCCAGAGGGACCAAGAGTCTGCTTTTTTCTTCCTGCAGTCTGCAAGAGTTGTATTGTGAAGTACCTCCAAACCAGTAAGTACTGCCCCATGTGCAACATCAAGATCCACGAGACACAGCCACTGCTGAACCTCAAACTGGACCGGGTCATGCAGGACATCGTGTACAAGCTAGTGCCTGGCTTACAAGACAGTGAGTGACCAACCTAACTTTGAGGGGCCTCTAGAGGACTGATGCTGGAGATGACAAGGGCTTTGGTGGGAATCACATAGGTAAAGAGGTTGACAGTCATGGGGACAAAGTATGACGGAGGGCTAATACTGTATTTCCCACACTCCCCTCCCTTCTAGGTGAAGAGAAACGGATTCGAGAATTCTACCAGTCCCGAGGCTTGGACCGGGTCACCCAACCCAGTGGGGAAGGTATGTCCCTTGGCAGCAGGAGGGTAAGAAAAAGCCCCCAAAACATCCCTCTTGCCCAGTTTTGCTCTCTGGGGGAAAAGGAATATGGAATCTGTGCCACTGTCCTCACTACTCTTTCTTAGAGCCAGCCCTGAGCAACCTCGGCCTCCCTTTCAGCAGCTTTGACCACTCAAAAGCCCACTACTATCGTTATGATGAGCAGCTGAGCCTGTGCCTGGAACGGCTGAGGTAAGGAGCAGGTCCTGAACTGTCCGCAGTAACAGTCAGTGACTCAGAACCAGGGAGGGGCTTGCAGTGAGGGAGTGTCTGTTCCCTTGAAGAGAGTATACCATAGTGCTGGGTGGGAACTGGGAAGGATCAGACTCCCTAACTTGTGTCTGTTTCCCCCAGTTCTGGCAAAGACAAGAATAAAAGCATCCTGCAGGTGAGAGGGGCTGAGGGGAGGACCTCTCTAAGGACACTCACTTCCCTGTGGCCCTTCCCTGACACACCTTTCCTCTTGCCTTCCATCCCTGTCCCCAGAACAAATACGTCCGATGTTCTGTTAGAGCTGAAGTTCGTCATCTCCGGAGGGTCCTGTGTCACCGCTTAATGCTAAATCCCCAGCATGTGAGTATTTCTACAGTAGGTTTTTGGGGAAGGAAGGGGTTGAAAGGGAGGGACGGAATCTGTAGTAGATCATAGTAGTTCTTGACCTACATGAGAGAGCAGTTTTTTGGGGTTTTTTTTTTAAGATTTTATTTATTTGACAGAGCAAGAGATCACAAGTAGGCAGAGAGGCAGGCAGAGAGAGAGGGGAAAGCAGGCTCCCTGCTGAGCAGAGAGCCCGATGTGGGGCTCGATCCCAAGACCCTGAGATCATGACCTGAGCTGAAGGCAGGCTTAACCCACTGAGCCACCCAGGCACCCCAAGAGAGCAGTTTGTAAAGCTGTGCCCCCATTTCCCCTCCTAGGTACAGCTCCTTTTTGACAATGAAGTTCTCCCAGATCACATGACCATGAAGCAGATATGGCTGTCCCGCTGGTTCGGCAAGGTAAGCTGGGGCCAAGGCCGTCCCCAGGGCAGCAATGGGCTGAGGGGGCGTTTTGGGTAAGAAGCTCCCACTGACTGCTTCTTCTGCTTGTTCTCTCCTTAGCCATCCCCTTTGCTTTTACAATACAGTGTGAAAGAGAAGAGGAGGTAGGGGCCAAGCCCCCGCTACATCCCTGTCCCCTTCCTTCCCCAGATATTTATGTGAAATAAACTGTGGCTTTATTTTTTGAAATAAAAACTTGAAAAAGCATCTGTTTTTTTCCTTTCTTCCTTTCACATACTCATGCTTTGTTCTGTGTTCTGCTTCCCTCAGAAATCCTCTGAGTTTCATCTTGAAGGAGGGCCTCTCTATGTCCGTGGTCCCTCAGTGAATTGCCAAAGGAGAGGGGTAGAGGACCCTACACATATAAAACTCAGAAGGTGAGCTAAGTGGAACCAGGTTACCCATACCAGCCTTTTTTTTGGGGGGGGGGAGGTGAAGGGAAGGCTTTCTGGAGGGGAGTTCTCACTGTACCTGAATTTTGTAGCATATACTACAGGTTTGAGTGGAGGTGTCCTAACTCAAGAGCAGTGAGGGTAGGGCTAGGGTTGGACAGGGACCACTGTAGGACTGAAGGAGATTGATATATTATTTATTTATTTATTTATTTATTTGACACAGAGAGAGAGATCACAAGTAGGCAGAGAGGCAGGCAGAGAGAAGGGAAGCAGGCTCCCTGCTGAGCAGAGAGCCCAATGCTCAGCTTGATCCCAGGACCCTGAGACCATGACCTGAGCCGAAGGCAGAGGCTTTAACCCACTGAGCCACCCAGGCACCCCGAAGATTGATATATTTTAAAGAAAACACCAAAGAATCTAAAAAATATATAAGAATAATTTTTTAAAAATAGGGGGTTAGGACACAGGGAGCACAAGGGTGTTGAGTGGAGACATGCTTGTTCATACAGGATTCAGTAGGCCTTCAGGTACCTGGATTAGGTGAAGCTAGGGTGAGGAGAGGGAAGTGGTGCCCAGGAGAGCAAAGGCAACTTCAGGTAACAAGAGGAAAGCAGGAAGGCTGTTAATTTCCTTGATTAATTCAGCAAACATTCCTTGTCTGTATGAGCCCAGCCATGAGCCTTGGGCTCTGGACATAAATTCAGCCAGTCTCCCTGTTCTGTAGCCTCTCAGTAAGGTAGTCAGAAACTTGTCTGACTGGGACAGTAACAGATGGAGGAAGAAGTTCCTGAAGGAAGCTAATGGGCTGTGGCTGAATCTGGGATGAATGGGAAAGGAGCCTGCAGCATAAATGTTGCCAGAACTCAACTTTGAAGCCTAAGTCTTCTCCGGGCCCAAGTCTGACTCCAGTGAATTCAAAGTGGTCATTGTGCATGGCTGGGGAGGGCTGAAGGCATGGAGCTTCCAGGGATAGAGATGGGGTGGCAGAAGACCTAGGGGAGGAGTTCTGTGAAGATGGTGTGAACTGTCTAAGAGAGTCTGAGACTGGGGTGTCCCGGGGTGGAAGTGGGCATGTTTGAGGGGCCTGAGCCTAGTGACCAGTGCACAGTAGACCTGGCCTTCCCTACACACAGATGAAGTTTGCAGGTCACGAGAAGAACACTGTGGAGGGACTGCAGAAAGCAAGGAAGAGCCCTCAGTGTAATGGGCAATGAGGACCAGGGCGGGGACACTGTAGAACTTTCAGCCTGACAGAATCTCCAAGATTCCCAAACCGTCGCATGTTTCTGACTTCATGCCTAGAATGCTTCTCCCTCACCCCATACCCAGCTGTTCTTTCAAGGCCCAAGTATCACCTCCTGCAGGAAACCCTCTCTCCGCCAGAACCCAGGCTTTTTGACCCCTTTGTGCCTGCCTCTAAACCAGCATATATCTTGAGGTTTGCATCAGTTGGGCTCCTCCCCAGTCTTCTGGGACTCACGGCATGGGCTCCACTCAAGCATGCCCCACTGAGGCTGTTCTCCAGGGGTTTGCAGGTGAAAGGGCATTTTTAAGGAATTAACACCACCACTACCACCACCACCACCCCCCGCGAGGTGTGGGCTGAAGGGGAAAGAGAGTAGAAATGCTCCTAAGGATATTTTGGGTCCCCAAGCAGCTGCAGGAGTTGGGGACTAGTCTGATTGGGTCTTGGCCGCAGCTTGGCATCAAGAAGGCCCAGTCAGAAGATAAGGCTGACCTGGGAACCAGGCCTCAGGATGAGGCTTTTAACAGCACATGGCTTGAGGCCAAGGGGCAGCAGAAGGTGCTCAGTCAGGGATCTGGGGTGCAGCAGGCAGCCTCCCCTCGCCCCCAGCTCAGCAGAACCGTCTTTGTGTCTGTCAGCGGCTGTGGCAGAGGCAGCTGCAGTGCGTCTCCCATCTCCCAAGGTGACTGATGCAGGCCAGCTGTGGGCTGAGGGCGGAGCGCTACTCTTCCCCTATTTATGAGTCCCTTATCCCCTCCCTGGCTTGCGCCTCACAGAGTCCATCCCCCAGGCTCACTCAGGTTAAGATCTGCACCACGGGGAGAATCAAGCCCAGTTCTCTTGATTCTGGGCAACCGAGAATGTGCTTGGTCGCTTGGTTGTGTTCAAAGAGGCTATGTTCAAAGAGGCCAGCTCTCAGCTGGCCTTCTCCAGGGGGTGCTGCCCTTGACCTTGTGGCACTTCTGGGTGGAGGCATCAGTCAGTCCTCACTTGCTGGGTCGAGTTGGCCCTTGCCCCGTCCCCTTCTCATCTAGCCATTTCGGCTGTCCACACTCACCTGGGGGAAAGGGGCACCGAGATTTGCCCCCACCTTTGGCACAGGGGAGAACCAGTCCCTCTCAGCCTGGCCCGTCTCTCCCAGCACCAGGGTTGGGCAGAAAAGGAGGGAAAAGGGACTTCACTGGTGGTGGAGCAGAGAGTGTGTGTGTGTGTGTGTGTGTGTGTGTGTGTGTGTTGAGGATGGTGTGTGTGTGTGTGTGTGTGTGTGTGTTGAGGATGGTGTGTGTGTGTGTGTGTGTGTGTGTGTGTGTGTGTTGAGGATGGGGTCTGAGTCTCCTGCCACTCCCCTGGCGCACACAACCTCCATAACCACAGAACAGTGGGGTCGGTGAGCCAGCGTACAGGGCTGCCACAGGATCACAGACCCAAGCAAGGCCCTCCAAGAAACGAAACTAAAATGTTAAGTGTCTGAGTCAATTCTTTTCTGCAACATTTTCTGAAAGAGGAAACAAGCTCGGAAGTGTGATAGATGAAGGGCTGCCCTGCCCCGCCCCGCTGCCTGGAGTTTCCTCCCTTAACTCACACTTCCCTCTCACTGGCTAACGGACTTCCCTAAGGGTCTAAAGGGGCGGCCAAGCACCTCTCTATGACTGTTCTTGTCCATTCACCTCCCTGAAGGGGTTATTCCGAAGATCCCCCAGTCGTCCCTTTACATTCACAGAATTCAAAGGAATGCGCACGAAGGGGAATTTGGAGACTGAAGGTTGTTTATTGAGCAGATCTCTGCCAAGAGGGGCATCAATTTGGGGAGAGCCTGGGTCAGGGAACCCACCAGGTGGGAGGCTGAGGTGGGCAAGGTGGTTGACAGGTACGGTGTCAGGGAATGAAGGAGAAGGTGGAGCTACAAGGAAAAGGACATCTGAAAGGGGGTGATGAACAGAGGTGTGAGAAAGCATCCTTAAATCGGAATAGAGGCATCTTCCTGAGGGAGTGAAAGTTGGAATGTGGGGATCTCTATAACGGGGAGGAGCAGAGGACACCAAATGTCTGAAAGGACAATCAATGAGGGGAATCCGAGGAGATGGGAGACCACAAGGGGTTGCTTGACAATCCTGAGAGAGGAAAACCTCCACCACAGGCGGGGGTGGACGGGGGTGGGGGTGTGTATCTATGAATCCCTCTGTGAAGGAGGCCCGGGACAGGGAGCGTTGGACCCTGGGGTGGGAGGTATGGGTGAGGGAAGCCTACACGACAGCTGAGCTCCACAACCTCCTCCCCACCCCCAACCCAGAACCCAGGTTTCATCTCTTAATCTCCCTCATTAATCATTCACCTTCCTCCTACCCCCATCAGCGGATCTAGTTTCTTCCCAGCTCAGGTTCCAGAGGTTTTGCTGGAAGAAGTCCCCTACTGTGGCCTCACCATCGTCTGGACACATCCCTGGCCGCTGGGCTGACCTTTACAGGCTCTGCTGTCAGTGGCCTTCTGCCTTTACTAGTCTCTCCTCTTTCTTGCCCCCCAAATGAGGATGGCCCAGCTCCGTTGTCCAACCGCATTACTTGAGCCTGGTTGCTGGGGTGGGGGAGAAGATAGGCGGGAGAGATGGAAGAGGAGGAAGGCAAAGGCCCTTCAGGAGAGGGTACTCCCCACAAATACACTAGTAACTGAGAGCGAGGAAGAGATGACCTAAAAGCTATGCAGAGGACACATGAGTGTCTGTTTGGTGACAGGCTTGGGACTTGAGCTAGGCGATTCCAGCAGGCTCCTGAGACCCTCTTTAAATGCAGATTAAGTGAAACCTCAGAGGACTGAGGCTTCCAGCCAGGAGGGTCTCTCTTGGCCCCTTTCCACCTCCTCCTATTAGTAACCAATTAACAAGGTCCTGAGGCATC
Source organism: Neogale vison (assembly GCF_020171115.1). Lineage (NCBI taxonomy): Eukaryota > Metazoa > Chordata > Mammalia > Carnivora > Mustelidae > Neogale > Neogale vison. Next base: position 94,939,091 of record NC_058098.1, on the reverse strand, counting down.
TGGGTTTTCTGCCATGGCCTGGCTCTGCTCTGGCCCCAGCAGGCCCGCTGGGCTGAGTGTGCTGCTCAGGCTTCAAGTGTAGTCGCAAGTGTCTGAGTGGGGCTGGGGGAGCGGGGAGGGGTCTTACTGAGAGGACCCGGTGTTTCTCCGCCTCCGTTTGGTGGTGGGCCAGGCCAGTGCCTCAGGCTATGTGAGGTTCCCTCACCCCCACCATCAAAGCGCCTTCTGGTCCTTGTTAAAGAGTCTTTGGCCCAGGTGCCTTAGCTCTCCCAAGCTCTGTTTAGGGCACCTCAGCTGCAGGCTCTACTTGCCCCCCCCCCCCCCCCCCCCCCCGGGAACAGGCACAGTGGGTCATTGCACAAGCGGTGGGAGGTGCAGAGGTCTACAGAGGTGACGTGATGGCCAGTCCAGGAGGGACTTCTTTGCACTGTTGGAAAAAAAAACAGAAGAATCCTATGGAGGCAAGTCCCTTAGGGATGGTGAGCTCCTTGGGAGTGGTGGGGCTTTTCTCTCTCAGCTGTGAATCCCCTAGCTATTTGGGCATGTTTATGTGAACAAAACCTGCCTTTTTGGGCCTCCACTGGTAAAGCAGCCCTCTCCCAGAGCTCCCTTCTTCCTATAAAGGAGCGCTATGGAGTGCTCACCTAGATGTGAGCTAAGTACTAGAACAGGTGGGGGAGAAAAGAAAGAAAAGGACACAAATCCGATAGTAATGAATATCCCTGGGGCACCTGAGTGGCTCAGTTAGTTAAGCGTTTAAGTGTCTGTCTTTGGCTCAGGTCATGATCCTGGAGTCCTGGGATTGAGCCCAGGTCGGGCTCCCTGCTCAGCAAGAAGCCTGCTTCCTCATGCTGTCTTTCAAATAATATCTTAAAAAGAAAAAAGGAATGAATATACTAGACCTTAGAGTTTGTCCCTGAGGTGGCAGGGGTTTCTGTTCTAGGATCTGTTTGGGTCCATGAAGTCTGGCATTCAGGTCACTTTTCTATGAGGCGTGACCAGTGGCCCTTCCCATTGCTGCTCCTACACAGTGGTTTCTGGGCTTCCCAGGCTGGGGAATCCTTATTTGAACTACAGGAGCTTAATAAGGAGGCCAAGACAGATCGGCTGATGGGTCTCTGTGGAGGCCAGACTTCCTTGGCAAAGACCCAGCCCAGACAGTAGCGCTAGCTCTGGATTTGCTGTGTCCTCTCTCCTGAGGCCCGGTTCTCCTCTGCTTCTTCGTGTGTTTTGACTTTCCCAGGGCCTCTGAGCCGCGGTGGCCTGGCCTGGGTCCAGAGAACCAGAGGAGTCCGCTCACCTGCCTTTGCTTCCACATCGCATCCCCAATGCTCCCGGGTGCAGACACTCTGCCAGGCCAGGTCCTGCCGAGTCTCGAGTTCCCCCCAGCCCCCTCGCGCCGCACTAATAACTTCCAGCCGCCAGGACCTTTTTAAGAGCGTTCCGCAGGGGTGGGGCGGGGACGAGGGGGCTAGGTCGGGAGACTGAGGTCCTTCCTAGGAGAGATCGGACATCCTAGAACACTCAGCTCTGGTATCCCTCCTCGGAATTTTGCAAATCCCCATCCGCTGGGGCCAGGGGAAGCAATTTTATTGCCGACTAGTTTATGAGCCAGCGCAGCGGCTTGGCGGGGAGTCAGTGGCACACAGAAACTAGGGGCCGTCCAGGAAGGGTCCAGCCAGAATGTGCACCGGGCCGCACCCCGCAGCGCGAAGCAGCTCAGCTGCCCGGTACGGCAGGTTGTTCTGGGGCTTCTCTCTGAGCCTGCCCATCCTGTAGAAATACCGCTGCCGGGTTATCTACTAGCTCCAGACCCACCGCGCGGCCCGAGTTGGGGGTTGGGGGCGCAGGAGGAGGGGCACACGGGGCTCGGGCCCAGCGCGGGGGGCGGGTCCCAGGCTGGGGGCCCAGATCGGGAGCCGCTCGCTGGGGCCCAGGCAGCTGCGGAGCGGATCGCAGCCGGCGGCGGGACCGCCACAACCTGACCGGCCATGAACTCGGGACCCCAGCCTCGGACACCCCGGACACTATTCAGCATCGCAGACATCCTAGGCCCGCGCAGGATTACCCGAGGACCTTCTACGTCTCAGCTTCCAGAGTCGAGCCCTGGTCCCACGTCGCCTCTGTGCGCGCTGGAGGAGCTGACCAGTAAAACTTTCCTCGGACTCGAGGGGCACGCTCCGGAGTCCTCTGAAGGTACAGCGCCGGCGAGGTCATGCACTCTGACTCGACCTTCTCCCCATCTGTCTCCTCCCGGTCCCGGTCTCGAACCTTCGTTCACCCTGGCCGCCACCCTAATCCGCCCCCTGCCCTCAACTCACGTGCTGGGACTTGCATCTCCCGATCCTCCCCTCCCCTCTATAGTTTCCAGGCTTCGCGGCAGCTCTTGGAGGCTGCCAGCGCGGAGGGGATGGGTCGGCCTGTCGAGAAGTGAGGGCCCCGTGGGTCCGTTCTCCGTAGGCGGGCCAAATGCGACAAAGAGAGACCTGTGAGGAGACAAAAGGCCTGAGCCGGAGGCTGTAAACGAATGAGTTAGGGCAAGGGCAGTGCAGAAAGTGCTGGGAGGCCAGGTTCGAGCCTCTCCGGGGGACCTTGCTCTGCTCCACGCCGCTCTCTTCAGGAGAACGCACAGGAGCAGAAGGTCCTGGCAGAGGTAGGGATCAGGGGACCACATACTTCGCCTCTCCTTACCCCTTTGATTCCCCATACCTCCCTTTTGGGCTGGAGGAGGAGGCGCCGTGTCACTAAAGTGTTAACCAAGAGTGCCCATCGTGACCCGTGTGTCTCTAGAAGGCCATGGCCCGGTTCCTGTTAACACTCATCGTCCGGGGCCAGCTGCCCCTACTTTGACTATGGTGGGCCCCGCCTCGTTGCCGGCCCCAAGGCCTCGAAGGTCCTGCCCCAGATGGCCTGCCTCTGCGCCAAGTCGTCTCTGGCCCGTCCTCCTTCCACTCCCTCACCTCGGCAAGATGCCCTCAAGACTGGGCCTCCCATACCCACGTGGCCCTTTTCACTTTATGCCCCCCACTCCCCTCAGCCTGAACCCTGGTTGGGTGAGCGGCTGCGGTTCTGGCGCCGGTCTGCCTTCTCCCACGTCTGCCTCCCTGCCCCTGGCTTAAGCTACCCCCCACACCCGGCAACCGCACCCCCCCCCCGGCCCCGCCTCAGCTTCTCCTCCCGGCAGGAGCCCGATTCCCGCAGGCCAGAGACTGACCCCCACCCTATCCTCGCAGGCCGCGCAGCCCGGGGTGCGCTGGGCCCCGGCCCCACCGGCCGCAGGCGGCGAAAGTCACGCACGGCGTTCACCGCGCAGCAGGTGCTGGAGCTGGAGCGACGCTTCGTCTTCCAGAAGTACCTGGCGCCTTCGGAGCGCGACGGGCTGGCGGCGAGGCTAGGTCTGGCCAATGCGCAGGTTGTCACGTGGTTCCAGAACCGGCGAGCCAAGCTCAGACGCGACGTGGAGGAGATGCGCGCCGACGTGGCCTCGCTGAGTGCGCTGTCCCCCGAAGTCCCGTGCGGCCTGCAGCGGCCAGATGGCGCCCCAGGCCCCAGCCCCAACCCGGGCCCTGGCCCACCGGACTCCGGGCACCACCTGACCGAAGAAGAGATTCAGGTGGTTGACTGAAGGCAAAGCCGCTGCGGGGCCCGTCTCCTCACCTCCGTGCCCCGCGCCCTGTCCGGGGTTCCCGGGTGGAGGGAGGGTGTGGATCCGGCCTTCTCCGGCTCATAGTCCAGACGCTCACTTTTCCCAGTTGTTGAGAATAAAATTGAGACTCAGTCGCAGGAGGCCTCAGTCCCAGCGCGGGTGGTGGTAAGAACAAAATCGAACAAAATCGGTGATTGTTGTGCAGATTCCTTGTTTGGCTGAGCGCTTTAAACTCGATGTCTCCTTTAACCCTGGTAGCAACTCTATAAGGTTGGTGATATAATGATGCCCATTTCACAAAGCAAGAGCCACTAGGTCAGGCTTTGGATCTATGCATCCTGCCAGGCTTCAGAGCCAGTGCTTGTCAGCCCTCACAGTGCTCTGGAAACTTTGAGCGGAGCAGTAGGAGATGGGATTCTGGTAGCTATGGGTGACCCACCCCTACTGACTGCCTTTGGTGGCAGGACTCCACCAGGTCTTTGATTCTCTAGCCTCCTCAGCCCCTCACCCACCCCGACCTTGCTTCTAACCTCTAGGTGGCCCCACAGTGACAATGACCCACCTGATCTACCCTTTCCCCACCCTGAGGTTTCTTGTTAATGGGGTCTTGACCTTCTCCTACCTCTGCAGAAAGAGCCCTATACTGGGACACAGACTAAGTGAAGCCCCCAGGGAGAAGGGCCACAACCCTACTTCTGTGACTTCTGCCCTGCACTTGGGCAGGAAATGTCCCCGCCAAGATGGTGGCCTTGGCAGAAAGATTGGGAGGCCCGCTGAGGTGGAGCTTGGAGTAGTGGCTTGAGGCCTTGTGGGTGAAGTCAACAGCCTACCCCCACCAGTGGACATTTCTGAGACTAATTTATTCCGCTGGTAATTAATCACTCTCTGGCAGTGTGATGGGGAGGGAAGAGGCCTACCACTAAGCAGGGCCATCCCTGCTGATCTTCACAAGACCATGCTTAGGCTCTTTCCTGGTTCCCCTTTCTCCGTGTTTGCCCTTCCTCCCCGCTCAGACCCTTCCATGCTTCTGCCCAGATCCCACAGTCTCATTCTCAAGAATGCTCTGAGAGTGACCTTTCCTTGAGGATCCAAGGGGAGTTAGCTAGGGTCTGAGTTGCAGGTGGAGGTCCCAGGAAAGGTTCTTTCAGGGAGAGAGAATAAGACTGGAAGGCAGAAGGGAACCTGGTGTTGTTAGACAATAGCTACCCCTTACTGAGCACAATTCAAGGGATTTGCATGGATTAATCTTCACAGTTATCCCAGGAGACTTTAATTTCATTTTAAGTGTAAAGAGACTGAATCACAGAAGCCCAAGACCACCCCATCACCTGGTTGTGAAGCTTGTAAGTGCTGGGGCTGGCACTAACCTGCTTGCGTGGGTGACTTGGGCTCATGCTTTTGGCTCATGCAGGCTCTGTCCCTGTAACTGCAACTGGGCCTAACTGAAAGAAGAAAATGGTTTACGAAGAAAGCAGAGGAGAAAGGGCCAAAGGTAGGAATTTAGGCCTTGTACTGTAGCTCGATCCTGGTCGGTGGAGATTTTAGAGAGGAGAGGTTGACCAGTGTTGGAGCCAGCTCATCTGCCTGCAAGTGTAGGGGAGACCAGGGACTGGCAGGGGCCTGAGGAAGGAGTAGATCTCTGGCCACTGTGGAAGGTAAGAGCTGAGGGGATTCAGGGCCAGACTTGGGGAATGGAGGAGGCTGTAAGGAAAGAGGAGTCTGTGTGATTATCCCAGTGGCCAAAGATTGCATCCATCACTGACCGCCTCACAAACCTGGGCTACTGGAAGGAAAAATGGCATCATGGACAGAATTAATGACTACTGGTGTAGAGCTAAGAATTTTTCAGCCATTATGTGTGAAAAGTATTCTTTACACCTGTGTTGCCCTTTCAATACACATAGACAACATACACACACACACACACACACACACACACACCCTGATTCTGGTCCAGGGCCCCTCCTTATTCCCTTCATCTGCTTCCTAAGGGCTGCCTCTCTTGAACCTTTAGAGTGACTGACTCATTCATGTTTGTCCAAGACTTTCCCAGCTTCAGTATGGAAAGTCCCACACTCCAGGAAATCCCTGTCCCAGGAAAACTGGTCACTGTGCTTCTACACCCTAGGGACTCAGAACTCTGGCTGCTGGGTTGGAACCCTATCAGTTAGCCGTGTGAGTGTGGGACAAAATGGGGATAAGGTGTCAGAAGTCCTGTGGCTCTTGGAGAAGATTCAAGTCCAGGATAGGTCAAGGGATACTGGGGAGGGAAATATTTGAGAGGCTTGAAAAGCAAAGAGCCAGCTCAGCTTCAAAGCAAAGATATCACACAGTGGTGATGGGTGCCCATTCTTTGAGGAACCCTAGTGGAGTCCCCAAAGCAGAGAAGTAGCTCCCTGCTGCTTAGAACAAGATGGCCACACGAACAGGCCTTTTATGGAGTCATCATACTGTAAACACCCCTCAAACAAACACAACCACATCTCCCCAACTAGGCATGAGCAAAGAGCTTCCAGAGCAAATAATTCTTGTTAGGAAGGTATGATTTAGTCAAGTTAATTGGCTCTGAGCTGTAATCTCCCTCCACTTGAGGCCTCCTAAATTCCTCTCCATAATCCATATCTCCCATAATCAATCCTCAGATGAACAAAACTCAAGCCTCGCCCACCGAAGTGGTCTCCAGGTGGTGTATCCTCTGCCAGGTCCTAGAACAAGTGGGTAGGCATTACATCACCCAGAGGGCTTAATAAAGCGCAACTTGCTGCACCCTGCTGTTGTCCTTTCTGATTGAGAAGCTCTAGGGTGGGGCCTGAGAACGCATTTGCAGCAAGTTCCCGATTTGCTGCTGGTCCAGGGCCTGCACTTGGAGAACCACAGTCCCAGAGCTCTGTATTTTGTGAAATAAGCAACAATTCACCATAATCCCCTCTTTCCACTGTGGGGGAATCATGAGTATGTAGGACCATTGCAGATTAAAAACCAATTTATTTAGCACCCATTGTGTACCAGGCACTTGGTAGGTATTTTCTTACACTTTGACTTTCAGTCCTCACAACTGTCCTGTGAGGTAGGGATTGCCCCCATTTTTCAGAGGAGGGATCTAAGGCACAGACGTTAAGACCTGCCCAAGGTGCCCCAGCTCATGCTGGCAGACTTCATTCTGCTATACAGTATTGAAAGAGCCTGCTCTGTTAACAAAAATAATCTGGGAAAGCCCTATATAAAGAAGGTTTTTCAACATCCCCTATACAGCAATGAATGGTGTTGAGCAAGACCACAGGGGGGCAAGAATCATTTCTCCTGATGAATGGTTCCTCCAGGCAAGGCATTCTGGGAGGACTGAGTCCCCTGCAGATCCACATTTCAGTGAGCTGAGAGTCCCAGGAAGGGGTAGGGAGGAAGCGGCCAGGGGCAGCTGTCAGGATCTTCGAGGAGAAACCATAAGATTATGATTCTTACACAGGAAGCAGGGAATGACAGCCTTCTTTGGGGGCAGTGACCCTTGGTCGAAATACTGAGTAAACTTGACATGGGGAAGTGCTCATTACAACACCTAGTGCTGGAGTGGAGAAAGCACGGCCACAGGAGCAGCAGCCGGGGTGCCTGCTGGGGTCCCATGAGCAGGAGAGCCAGCACGGGTGGGCGGGCTGTGGAGACGTGTGTACCCTGCCACATCCAGGCAGGACCTGGTAAGGGATTTTCCAAATGTAAACCCCAGTGAACATTCTGGCAATTGAAGAAGGTGAGGCCCCTGGGCAAAGGAGAGGTAAGAATGTGCACCTAGTGACAGGAAACAAGGCATGAGGGGCTGGGGCTAGAAGGAACAAGGTGAGGCCGGACTCAGAAAGATGTGCGCATCTGCCACGATGCAGGGTGGGACTCAGGCCTCAGGCATCCCCTGAACGTGCTCCTGAGCACAGATCTCTGGCTGGTGCATGAGGTGCCCAGAGCCAAAAATCAGAGCAGGCCCCAGATCCTCCCTTCTGGGTCTGATATAGTCTGAAAACCTGAACTTCTGTACAGTTCCCTCCTTAGCCTTGGTGGATTTTATTTTTCTCTACTGCTCCCAGAGGAAGCCATCTGCTTCAGAATCAAAGAAAGGTTGTTTCAGTGGACATGGGGTTCCTTTCTGTCATCAGGTCTCTTTGGCAACAGGAACAGCCACCAGCGGTATCTTTAATTATGGCTTTAGACTACAAGATCTCAAGATATGCAGGGAACTAGGGGAGGCACACATGGCCTTGTCCTATGAGGGACAGGTCCTCCATCATCTGGCCTGAGGTAGATGCTGGGGCCGAAGTCCCAGGATACCAGAGCCCTTTGAGGTGTCCCGGAGATGGAGAGAGTGGGGTCTCCTACTCTGAGTCTGGGGAAGGGTCGAGTTACAGTGGCTCAGGTGACTCGGGGGATAATGCAGCGGTGGAGACAGAAGGCCAGCGGCTCTTGGAGCAGTGCTTGGAGGACGAATAACAGACAGGAGGCTTGAGGTGCCAGGCCCAGCTTGGGAAAATGGCTGTGGGAACCCAGTTGACAGAAGTGGCTCCCGGATTCCTCCTCGCTGATTCTGCTGAGAAGGAGAGAGGGGGGCACCTGTTCCTCCTTTCCAGCAGCACAGCCCATGCCCCTCCTCCCACCCATCCCTGCCATCACTATCCTGAGGAAAGGAGCAACACTCGCTGTGGAAATCCCAGCCAGCTCTCCGGCTGCCCGCTCTGGGCCCGCCAGTGGGCCTGGTTCCCTTACCAGAGCAAGGTGCAGAAGGCAAGAGCGGAGCTCCCGGGTGGCATCGGGCTGGGAGCCGCCTCTCAGAGTTTCCTGGAACACAGCAGCTGCCTCTTCAAAACACTTTTGTCCCAGAGCAATTAGAAAGAGGAAAGTTTAGGTATCAAGCAGGGGAAGGAAATTAAAACTGTCCCCTTCCTCAAACTTGCCTCAGCTCCTAGTACCACTGATACTGTGACACTGTGGTACCAGGAGCTTTGCTAGAAAATGTCAGTACAGACCCAATCCCTACCCCATGCCACCCAAATTCCACCCACACTTCCAATCTCAGATCCCTTACCTGCAGTCCCATCAGGGCCTTGCCCAGGCGGAAAAGGCCCCGGGGCCAGCCCGGTCGCAGGGTGAGGGCCACCTGGGCATCGGCCAGGGCCCACATGGGCTGACCCAGCCGCTCATGGCAGAAAGAGCGGTTTCCAAATAACCTGGTAAAGACAAAGTGACCAAAAGTCTAGATCCTTAACACTCTGCCTCACCCTGACCTCCCAGCACAGCAGCCAAGCCCCCACTCACCGATAATCCCGGGGGTTGAGCTTCAAAGCCTGGGTAAAGAGAACCACAGCCTTGTGGTAGAAGCCATTTTGGGCAAAGCTGGTACCCAGTGCTGGGGAGGAGAGAAGGCGGGAGGGTTCAGATGGGGCTATCCCGGGGAGGGTGAGGTGAGGAAGGAGAGAGAAAGAGAGAATCTCACTTGCCAGCTCCTGGCTCTGCTGTAAGGCAACTGCCAGCAGTCCTGGAGATGCCTAGGGATGGGGAGCAAAGTCAAGCAGGATTCAGGCCTCAGCGCCCCCAAATCCTTCTCCTTTGTTCAAACAATGACTATTGCCAACTTCCCAACTTCTGTAATTCTTATGACAGTTCTGCAAGATGGGATCAGTCCTACCTTCCTGTCAGTGATGGAGCCTGACCCACATCTCTTAATCCTAGAGCCAGAGAACTTCTACGGGTCACCTCACCTCTGCCTTAGGACTCTGCCTGGGGCTCTCTTCTATTGGAGAGCTTGCTTCCTCCTGGCCCATCTTCTCTTGGGAGCTCCGGCTTTTGCCTCGAGGCTCCTGGCTCAGTCCCTTCCCTCTGCGGGCACTGGGAGGCCAATCCCCAACTTTGCGTAAAGCCAGAGACACGAAAGTGCTAGATAGATCCAATGAGTCCTGTGAGCAGAAAGGAAAGTTAGAAGGGAGTGGGGATGAAATATGTCCTGGGGTAGGGAGAGAGGGAGGCGGGGTGGGGGGGGCCCCGAGATCAAGAAAGGAAGGAGACTCTCACCTCTTCCTCACCACACTGTCCCTGAGGAGGGTTCCCCGGGCTGGATGGGGGGCTCCCATCCCCATTTGGGGTGGCCATGACCTGAAGGGAAGGCAGACGGGGATCACTTGAGCTGTCTGCCCTCTGAGCTCCCACCCTCCTGGCACCTAGTGTTCTTCATACCTGCTTGGAGACACTCACCTTGGGCTCCCCACCCTCCTGCTCCAAGCGCTCCTGTCGCTTGCGATCCTTTTGACGCTGCAATGATAATGATGCTGACGCTGATGATTTATCTTGAACACTACACGTAAATACACACACACACACACACACACACACAATCTGTATCTTGAAGCCAATTCTTTACATGTACAGTAGAGACTACAGGTCGTGTACCAGGTTAAGAGCTTTGCACATACTATCTCATTTGATCCCTGCAACTCCACGAGGTAGGTTTTGTTGTTATCCTTGTGTTACAGGTGAAAAAGCAGACAGGAGACTCACCAGGCAGAGGTCCCCCAGTAAGAACGAGGCAGAATTCAGCCCAGGCGGCACAGTGTGACTCCAGAACCATCACACCATAGGGCTTCCATGAGGCCCTCCCCTCCAGGCTCTGAGCCCACTGGGCCCCCTCTCACAAGAGGATCCATTATGGGCTACCCCAAGTTCTTTCCTGTCCTCACAATGTGTCCCCCTTTCCCTCTCCCCAGTCCCTCTGGGTTCCCACTCCTCCTGCCCTCCAGCTACCTTCTTCTTGAGTCGTTTCTTCTCTGCTCTCTGTTTCATGCGCTCCTCTTCCGCCACTAGCTCCTCAGCCAGGTGGTTGGCTTCCTAGAGAAGAAAAGGCAGGTGACCGGAAAAGAGAGAGAGGGAGAACGAGAAAAAAAAAGGGAGGCCAGCAGGATGGAAGGACCCTGAAAGGTCCAGATTAGGGGCCAGACGGATGAGGGCACATGGCAGTTAGGAGAGCACTGGGCGAGGGGAGGCTCCTTGCTGACAGTCTCACCTCTTCTGTCAGCAGGAGCTTCTGGGGCATGGCCACCTGAAGTAGGCTGTCTGAGCCACCAGGGGAAGGGGCAGAGGGACTAGGAGGGCAGGGCTCAGACCCTTGAGGAGGATATAGGAAGGACTTTCGGAGACCACAGTAGGTGCCCAGTCCCTTGACCCCCTTGGCCATGTCACTCTGTCTAGGCGTTTTCCCCTCATTGCAGAAATGGTCCAGGAGGTAATCTGTCCAGAGGGACAGGGAGAAGGGAAAGAAAAAGGTACATGAGAGAGAGGAACATCTGAGGGTTCCTCAGCCCTCCCCAGGGTACCAGCCTCGATCCCAGGGCTTGGCCCCTGCACGCCCCACCATGGTGCCAGAGCTGTAGCCGCCCACTGCTCCCGTCCACATGGATCCGGTGCAGGCCCTGGGGATCACTCGCCACGAGTCGTTGAAGAAAATCCGCTATGTCCTGGGAGGGGGAGGAGAGGGGAGGCTGGTGTTGGGGGGGAGCTCTAGGAGAGAACGGGGGACTTGGCTGGGTCGACTACTCCATCATGGAGACCACAACCCACCCAGCCCGCCTGGAGAACCTTACTGGCTGACCTTCTCCCCCGCTGAGGGCCTGAAGACACGCTGCTCTGGTTTTCCTGGTTTATCACTTCCTTCACCACTCTCCTGCTTCCCAAGCGTTCTGTGTGGCCCTCAGCCCAGCCTTCTCGATCATATAAGATCTCCTCCCCTTGACCTGCCACTACGTCAGCTACACTGAGGCCCAGAAAGAGCCCTCTTACCTGCTCTTTCAGCTACATACCCCGCCATATCCTTAAATACAGGCAACCCCACAGAACCCGCTCTGGAGCTACATCACGCTGAAATGAGCGCAGCATCCCTGGCTGGCCTCTCCCCTGCACGTCGTCTGTTTCCCCCAAAACCAAGCTCTCAGAACTTACTTCCCTACTCAGGAACTTCCAGTAATCCCCCGCTGCCAGGGCCACAGGCAGGATTGAGTCTAGCTCCTCACACTGGGATTTGGAGCCTTCCAGAAAGCCCAGACTGACCCTCCTAATCTTCCTCCGTAATTTCCTCCTGCTTGGCTGCTGTCGTCCCTCTGTTCTCAGGTTTCTTCTAGTGTTGGGATTGTCCCTCCAACTGTCCCTAAATCCCTCCTGGCTCTAAGCTTCTCACCACACCTGTCTTACTTTCAAGATTCAGTTCAAATTCCATCTTCCCTCAAACCTCTTCATCTCCAGTGATCTCTGCTCTCACTCAACCAAACTGTACTCACATAGTCTGTGTTATACAATTTAGAACCTTATTATTTACTGCTTTTTATTGCACTTTCAATTGGCAAGAAGCATGGAACCAGAAAGAACACTTTGCTGCCTGCATCTTAGTTCTGGCTTTGCCATACTGCCTGGAGATAGACTCTGGACAAGTCATCTAACCTCTATGAACCTTGGCTTCATCATTCACAATATGAGATAAGACTCTTCAAGGCTTCTCCCATTACATTCTGTGGTTCTTACAAGATTCCTCATTTAGTGTCAGCTCTGGAGGAGGACAGGAGCCATCTTGTCCTTCTGGGACCATTCAGGTGTAAACAGAGCACACCCCTGACTAGATGGTGGCCCACTGACTGAGAAACTTAGAAGCCACATGAAACACCAGAGTGCTAAACGAATGCATAGCAAGGATTCAGATCAGGGAGGTATGGTCAACTTTCTAAATAGTCTCAGAGGTAGGTTATCCTTCAGGAGATAGTTCTGACTCAACAGCATCTTCACTGACACTGCTGTGGGCTTTCATCAAGTCTTATTCTCAAATTAAATTTCCTGCTGGGTTTAATTCAATTTCCTAACTGGCCCAGTCTAGCCATCTCTAAAAACAAACCAAAAAAAAGGGATGATCTTGACCTTCTACCTCTCCCCAAGGCACAGTCCGTGCTACTGTCTTAATTCACCATGTGGCTGACCACGATCTGGCTCCCCAGTCCTCCATGAATCATCTCCTCTCCTCTGGTCCCACCTCTAGCTACAGTGGTCAGTGGTCTGTGAAGGTCCTACAACACACCAAGTGTGTTCCCATCTCAGGGCTTATGTCCTTGTTACTTCCTCTCCCTGCAATGTTCTTTCCCCAGTGAACGGCTCACCCCTTCAGATCCCTGCCTGCTAATCCTTTCCCAGGAGGCCCTTTCTGACTACACCCTTTAAAAAGAGAAACTCAACTTCATTCCAGCACTCCCTACTCTTCTTATTTTTCCTTGTATTTTTCGTATCTGGCATACTATATTGTTTATTTGTGGACTGGCTGCTTCCACTAGATGCTTCTAATTCACTGACTAAAAGGATTTTTGTGTTTGGTTTACTGCTGTCTTCCCAGTGCCCAAAACCGGTACATTGGTGGCGCTCAGTAAGTGTGGTGAGTGAGCAAAGGCAGAGTGATTGGTGAGGAGACTATTCTATTAGAGATGCAGCCAGGAGCTGGCTCTGAAGAACCCTGTGTGACCCAGGGAGTTTGGACTTTGTCTTGTTAGGGATGGGAGTGGACCTCATCTGGGGAGTGAAGCGCTCAAGTCAAACACTCAAGTGAAACAGCACTGGGGTGGGGTGGGGGGTGGGGAGGACATGATTCTAGGGGTGGGATGTTTAGTTGGCAGGCCCCTATGACAGAAAGAATGAATTCTTAAGCTAAGGCAGGGGCAGCAGAAGCAGGAATGGAAATGATGGGCTACAGTCAAGAGACATTTCCAGGGGCACCTAGGTGGCTCAATCAGTTAAGCATCTGCCTTAGGCTCAGGTCATGATCCCGGGGTCCTGGAATGGAGTCCTGCATGGGGCTCCCTGCCCAGCGGGGAGCCTGCTTCTCCCTCTGCCTCTCTCTCTGTCTCTCATGAGTAAATAAATAAAATCTTTTATAAAAAGAGAGAGAGTAAGAGAGAGACATTTCCAAAGTGGATTTTAGTGACTGGCTAAATGTGTGAGGTAAAGGAAAGGGAGGATTATATACAATGATTCCCAGATTTCTGCATTAAGTAACTGGATGTCCGTTTGTGTTACTAGCCAAAACTAAGGTTAGAGGAAAAGCAATCAACTTGCAAAGTAGATGAATTAACTAACGGAATTGCTGAATTTGAGGTTTTGGAGATACCCAGGAAGCAGCTGGAAATACAGCTTTTTAAGTGCTCCCAAATCTGATCCTGTCCCCTCCTCAATAATCCTGCAACCTACTTGAGGACATCCAAGCATTTCAAGCCACTTGCTGCCTCCTCCCCACCCCCCTTCATTTCTTGCAGTTCCAACCAAACCACTCAAGTCTCACTTCAGTGAAGTTTTCTAAACTTTTCCTTGCCTTGGTGTCTTTGCTCACACTCTTCCCTCTATTCATATTATCTTACCCTAAGGAACTCCCATCCACTCCCCAATTCTCAACTCAGACCCTCGTCCGCCCAATCCTGCCCACTTTCACGACCCTCCATTTGCCACGCGCTTCTCCAAGCATGAGCCCCAGGCTACGCCTCTACAGAGCCCTCCGAGCCCAGTGTGGCTGGAGAGAGGCGTGACCAAGAGCAACGGGACGAGGGGGAGCTAGGAGTCCTTTTACCTCAGCGCCGTAGTCTTCCGGACCGAATTCCTGGCAGAGTTTGGGGACAGCAGCGACCTCCAGCGGGCAACCAGGCTGCAGAGGGCAGTCTATAGTAAAAGAAGGCGGTGGCTCGTCAAGGGACTTCGGAAGGATGGGCCGGAGCCTTTCGCCCGCCCAGTAAAGCACAAGACCCTACTGAAAACAGGTAAACCCAAGTGGGGCTGTCCCTCCCCTCCTGGACCTCTTTGTCGTCTTGTCACACCTGCTTACCTAGCTTTATCCGCCCCACTGCCTTCGGAATCGGCGCCATCTCCCATCAACAGTGACCCGAAAGTGAAAGACCGCCTGGTATTTGATACCGCCCGGAGGGTGGGGGAAATGGGGGGGGGGGGCGGAGTAGCACAGGGTAGACCGCCATCTTTATTACGGGCAGAAGCCTCCGCTTACGGAGCGCGAGAGAGTCCATGACGGTCCCGGCGGCTCCAGGGCTAGAGATGACGGCTCTTGGGACGGGGCGGAGTCCCGGCGGCAGCGGGCGTTGGGCAGTGCGGGGAAGTGGGAATCGTTAGGTTCGTCCCGGACGCGGCGCCGCATGGCCCAGGCATCTCGCTCTGGTGGCCTTCTGCCTCCGCTTCCTACCCTGCCGCCGTTGAGGGCGCAACCCGGAGGCGCCGTGGAGGAGCAGTGGGAGAGTAGGCAGGCGGGGACTCCTGGCGGGGACTTTCGTGGCTGGTCGTGGCTGCCGGTTGCCGGGAGCATCCCCTGCCTAGACCCGCGGCCCGGTGGAGCCCGGGGAGGGCGGCCGTGTTGGGCGGCGCCGGTGGACGCCAGAGAGCACCAGGACGAGGGCGCGGCGGACTGGTGGCGGGAGGCGGCAGTGGGCCGCCCGATCCCGCCCGCGCTGCAGCGTCTTCGGGCAGTGTTGCTGCGGCTGCATCGCGAGCGGGAGCAGCTCCTCCAAGCCCGGGACTGCACCCGCCACCTACAGGCAGCCGTGCGCCTCCTGAGGATCATGAGTGCAAGCGCGCCGGGCCCCGACCCCGGCTCCTGGCCTCAGCTGTGCCGCGACCTGCTACTGCACCCCTCCCGAAGAGCTGTGCTGCAAATCGGCCTACGGGAGACTCCCGTACCGTTACTCCTGGCGCGCCCTATCGGACTGGCGGCCCAGCGCCTGGATGCTGCCATCGAGATGCAGCTTCGGGCTCTGGGTCGGGAGGCGGCCAGCCCCGGCTTGTCTTCCCAACTTGCCGACGTGCTGCTGGCGCTTCCCGCCTACCACCAGCTGCAGGAAAAAGCCTTGAGCCATGTCCCTGGGGCAGCGCGCCCTTTCCCGCCGGCCCGTGTGCTCCGCCTCCTGACGGGGGAGCGGGGTTGCCAGGTGGCGGGTCAGCTAGGTGAGGCGCTCGAGGGAGCGGGCTTGCGGGATCAGCTCCGCAGTCGGTGCCAAGAAGAGCGGGAGCTGCTGCCGGGGCTGCTGGGGCTGCTGGGGGGTGTGGCAGATTCAGCCACCAGTGGACTGGGGCTTGAAGGGGCTGGAGCCCTGTGGAGCCGGTACTGGACCCTGCTGTGGGCAGCTTGTGCTCAGAGTCTGGACCTAAGTCTAGGACCCTGGAGGGACCGCAGGGCAGCGGCACAACAGCTGAGTCAGGCACTGGGTCAGGGTGAGTGATGGGGCCTGGATGGGCCTTTGGGCAGACAGGGGTCTCTTTCTTCTCCCTAGCCACGTCACTCCCCTGCCAAGCAGACTGCAGAAGCAGGCCCTTTAGAATGAACACTACCCCCCCCACCCTTTACTCCTACCTCTCTAACCCCCTCCTGACCCGACAGGCTCTAGCATCTGGGTTTCAAGGCCAGTCTTCCTTTCTACTCAAGTCTTGAGTCTTGGTGGCAGCCTCCCCTTTTCCCTGGTCATTGAGTGGGCGGTGGTTCTGGAAAAGAGAGGCCTCTTTTCAAGCTCCAGACCCTTTCTCCCACTAGCACCCCTGCCTCAGGAGTGTGAGAAGGAGTTGTCTTCTTTGTGTCGCAACCTATTTCATCAGTCTCTTACCTGGAGCTGGGACCAAGGTGAGAAGAAAGGGGCAATGGGAGTGAAACAGCCCCAGATTACTCCTTCCTCATCAAACCTTATCCCTCATCTTCAGGCTTCTGCCAGGCCTTGGGATCTGCTGGTGAAGATCACAGCAGCCTTGCCTCATCCTCTCATACCACCGAACTTTTGCAACAGCTCTTCCCTCCTCTCTTGGATGCCCTTCAAGTACCCAGGTCAGGGCTGCTCCTCTGTCAGCCTCCAGGTGAGACAAGGTGCTGGGTATGGAGCAACAGAACAGTTGAAGATGTCCCCGTTATTCCTTTACTCTGTTCTGAAGCCTACTTCCTCCCAGAGGGGTTCTGTGGCCCCTCAGATACTCCATCCTCCTCTCCCCAGGTCCTGCACCACTTGCTCTGGGGCTCTGTACCCTGCAGACCACCTTGGTCTGGTTTCTGAGCAAAACTCAGCAGCATCTGGCAGCGTGGGCCCCAGGTTCCTTCCTGGTCCTGATCCAGAAGAACTTACCTGTGAGTAGCTAGCAAGTGGGAAGGGGAACAGCCTGGACTGGGCTCAAATCTCACTTCCTGTTTCTGGATCCAAAGCCTCTATTGCATGAGGCAGCAGCTCTGTCTAGACTGGCAGCAGAGGAAAGTTTGGGCCTGGAAGTGGAGCAGCAACTGGGCCTGGAGATCCAGAAGCTAACTTCACAGATCCAGGTGAGAAGAGCAGGGGCCCTGACAGTGGCAGTTGAAAAGTCAGTTCTGTGCCCAGTTTGGGGGGTGGGGTGATGCTGATAGTCGTGGAACATTCCAGTGACTTGGAATCTCCTTGGAGTCTCTGCTGATTTTAATTTTTCTTGCTCTGTTCATTTTTGTTCTCTATTTTCTTAGCTTGTTATGGAAAACTTCAAACATATACAAAATTAGAGAGAAGAGTATAATGGACCCCCATATTCCTACCACTGAGGCTTTAACAGTTATCAGCTTGTGGTCAATTTTGTTTCATCTATAGGTCAGGCTCTCATTTTGTGATGTTAACAGCCACTGAAGATCACTGCCTAGATCCATTATTTCATTAGGGGGTACAAAGTGGTGATATTCCAATTCTATCATATCTTTATATATTAGTACTTAGTCCTATAAAGAAATTTGCCCTCATTAGTTACTTGGTTACTTTGAAGTATATTTTGTAAAGAAAAAGCAAGATAAATAATTGAATCTTTCCTTTTACCTACTAGGGTTTTTTTTTTTTTTTTTTGACAGAGAGATCACAAGCAGGCAGAGCAGCAGGGCGGGGGTGGGGGGGTGGGACGGGGAAGCAGGCTCCCCACTGAGCAGAGAGCCCGATGTGGGGCTCAATCCCAGAATCCTGAGATCATGACCTGAGCCGAAGGCAGAGGCTCAACCCACTGAGCCACCCAGGTGCCCCTACCTACTAGCTTTAAAAAAAAAAAAAAAAAAAGCTTTTATTTATTTGAGAGAGAGAGAGAGCACACAGGCGATCAGGGGGAGGGGAAAAGGCAGAGGGACAAACAGACTCCCTGCTGAGCCCAAGGAGTCGGGGGCTGGATCCAAGGACCTAGGATCATGACCTGAGCCAAAGTCAGCCCCTTACTACCCTTACTTACTAGCTTTGAGAGGATGTTTCTCCTCTTTTCTATGTTTATCATTTACATTTTTTAAACTAACAATAGTGCCCTTTATTTTATTTTATTTTTAAGTTTTTTTATAAACATATAATGTATTTTTATCCCTAGGGGTATAGGTCTGTGAATCACCAGGTTTACACACTTCACAGCACTCACCATAGTACATACCCTCCCCAATGTCCATAACCTCATCCCCCTCTCCTGAACCCCCTCCCCCCAGCAACCCTCAGTTTGTTTTGTGAGATTAAGAGTCTCTTATGGTTTGTCTCCCTCCCAATCCCATCTTGTTTCATTTATTCTTTTCCTCCCCCACCAAACCCCCCATGTTCATTTACTTTTTTTTTTTTTTTAATTAAGAGAGAGAAGCAGGCTCCCTGCTGAGCAGAGAGCTCCATGCGGGACTCGATCCCAGGACCCTGAGATCATGATCCCAGGACCCTGAGATCATGACCCGAGCCGAAGGCAGCGGCTTAACCCACTGAGCCACCCAGGCGCCCTTCATTTACATTTTTATTAAAGTAATACATGTCCATAGTTTAAAAATGAAGTAGGATATTATTTTAGAAGTCTTCTAATGAAAAAAAAGCACTTTAATTGCCCCCAACCCACTTCTGATTCCTGTTCCACAGTGATAAGCTTCATCCATTCTTGCCTGTGTTCTAAGATTTTATTTTCTTCTAAACTTATGAATAATATTATATTTTTATTTTAATATTTCCCCAGTTTGCACAGTATCTGCTCCTACTATGGAAGATGTTTCAGTTTTTTTGTTTTCTCTTCCTGCCCCAGTTTCTCCTGTGCCCTGAATAGGGGCAAGGCTATAGAGTTCAAGCTTTGTCCCTCTGCTCCTTTTTTCTCCGCATCTCTGCTTACTCACAGTGCCTTGGTGCTATGCACTGCGTAGTTTAGTCCTAATCTACGATCTGCACCTGCCTGTTCCACCTCAGTTTATTGCTGTCTCCTTCAACTCAACATAATCCAAAGCAGGCTCCTCATGAGGGCGTTGCCCAGTGATGGCCATGGGAATCCCCTAAGGCAGGCAGGCCATGGCAGGCATGTCATTACAGAAACTCTGTACAGGGTTTGTGGCTCAAGGTGGTGGCTACGCAGCCTCAGAAGAGTGGCAGAGGTTACTGGAGATGGGAAGTTCATAGTTCCTTGAGGGAGTAATGGGGAGATGACTGACCAAAGCAGAAACTCCCTGTGTGCATGCCTGTGTGCACACACATGCACATACACACACACACACTTTTGTCCAAGGTTGGGTGGGGGACTGTGGAGGAGAAAGCAGGTTGGCATAAAATTGTGGAGGGCACTGAACACCAGCCCGCAGAATTTGGGCTTTGCCTCATAAGAGATGGAAAGCCACGGGAGGAGCAGGAGGGCAACAGTGGAGACCATGATAGAGTCTCATCCAGCTGTAGAGGTCAGGTTGGGAGATAAGGAGAACTAAGAAAAGAGTCCAGCTCTTGCTAGTTGTGAGAACAGGGACAGGAACAATGTGCTTACCATGGGAACTAACCACTGTGGGAAGGACTCTGTATGCCTTGTTCCTCTAGGAACATCCCAGACAGAAAGACTCTTTCATAATGTGACCTTGTGTTTCCTCAGAGTACTGTATGCAGGAAGATTCCTAACAAATGTCAGTTGACAAAAGGGTAATTTCCTTGGCATAAATAAGAGGGAGTTGGGGTTTTCAGAAAAGAGGAAGAATTGGACTTAGGATAGGCTGCTGTCTGGATATATACCAGGAGCCGCATGGGCTCCACTTCCCCCTGTCCAGCCCCCAAACCCCTTCTTCTCTTCAGGCTAACAGGCATCCAGTCACCTTGTCTTTACAGAGCTGCTACCACATTACCCATTTCTTGGGGTTCCTCTCCAAAATAGGCTGAAGAGACCCTTCTTTTTTGCTCTCCCATTCCAAAAAGATAACCTATCAAAGCACAGAAACCAAACCAGCACATGGGCCTTTTCTTGCTTTATAGGTTACACTACTCTGAGAAAATGGAAGTAGGGTGTAAAGAATATTCAGTGTTAAGGACATTCCAAAGGTTCCTGAATCTCAGAAAGTTAAAGTTGTTGCTCCTGGTCTGCATATAATTCCTGCCTTCCTTTCACAGTTGATGGAAGACCATACAATTCCCTTTCTTCAGCCTCTGCCTGTCTGTAGGTCATGCAGACCCCTCTCTCTAGCATTTGCTTTGGAACATTCATAGTGGTGAGGGTGTGTCCCTGTTTTTTTCCTCTTGATGTTCCTATAAAGTAAAATTAACCTGGAGGACTTCTAGACACTGAACCAAGCTGAGGAAAGCAGGGTAATCCTATGGCAATTGTCTATAATCTTTTCTGGGTCCCGGCCTTTAGGAAGACCCAAAAAGTTAGGGTATCTCTTGTCAGAATGGCCCAAGCCTGTAGAATTACGCATACAGTTCTGTTCTGGGGCTTTATGGAAGCCAGTTTAAACACCTCAGATTTAGAAGAGCATCATAACTTGGCAAGTCCCTAACAAGTAAACCCCTTTTGTTTTTTCAATATGCCACAGCTCCTGCCTGAGGAGTCACTAAGTCTCTTTTTTCAAGAATGTCATAAACAAGCCACACAGGGCTTCGAAATCTACATGCCACGGGGTCGGTACTGGCGGAATCGTCTCTCTCCGGGTAACTCCTCTTCCCAGCATCCCCTTCCACAGTTCCCAAGCGGTAATAGTCTTCTGAACCCTCCAAATCCTAGATCTACTGCTCTGTCTCCATCCTTGTCCTTGCCTTCTGTGCCCCTGCAAATCTTATCGTCTTCTCCCAAACACTCTGTTAGGGGCTGAACTGATCTCCATAGCCTCATATCCTGGCCTTTCTCTTCTCTCACTCCAGAACTCCCCAGCATTCCTAGTGAGTATGCTGGGTTGGTGGTTCGCACTGTCCTGGAGCCTGTGTTGCAAGGATTGCAGGGATTGCCACCTCAAGCGCAGGCCCCTGCCCTTGGCCAGGCACTGACAGCCATCCTGGGTGCCTGGCTTGACCACATCCTGGCGCACGGGATCCGGTTCAGGTGGGAGAAAAGGAGGCAATGGCAGAGGGCTGAATGGAACTGGCAAAGGGGAGGGGTAGGTGGGGCAGAGCAGTTGCAGAGGCAGTAGAGGCCCATGGCCACATTGTACCCTGGCCTTCACTCAGCCTGCAGGGGGCGCTGCAGCTTAGACAAGACTTTGGAGTGGTCCGCCAGTTGTTGGAGGAGGAACAGTGGGGCCTGTCCCCGGAACTTCGCCAGACTCTGCTCACGCTCAGCATCTTCCAGAGGCTGGATGGTGCCCTGCTGTGTCTATTCCAGCAGCCCCTGCCTAAGTCTGAGGTCCAGAGGAGGCCTCCCTGTTGCTGTGAGTCACTCTTCCCTAACTCTAGGCTCTTTGCCCTGCCCCTTGCTACTTTATGTGCCCTACCTCCCATCCTCCTTAGTTACCTCGTGTGGTTGTCAATAGTTGTCAAACCCCTCCTCCTGCCCACTGCCTGTTTTCCACTCCTGCCTTCCCAGGTACATGCAATGAAGTCCAGTCCATCGAACTGCCCAGCAGCAGCCTTAACAGCCTAGAAAGCTTGGAGCCCCCTCTTCGGCCTGGAGCACCCCCAGCCCAGACAGCTCAGCTGCTAAGCACACTGTGGGGAGGGGGACCTAGCCCAGAGGCTTACCTGGTGGGAAATCAGCAGGCCTGGCTGGCCCTGAGGCAGCACCAGCGCCCGCGTTGGCACTTGTCTTTTCTTTCCTGCCTGGGGATCAGTCATGAATCCTAAGGAGCCTAGCACCAGGAGCCACAAAGTCAGAGCTCCCCAACTCTGGCTGGAAAAGCCCAAATATTTAGAACTGCATATTAAAAAAGCCTACATTTGGGAGCTTAGAAGAAAGGCTACCCGAGAACCACAAGCTACACAGAACCTGGACTTAAAGTGAAGCATGCGTGATCACTCCAGTGCCTGCAATCCAGAGTAAAGGGCCAAACCACAGCCTGGAACCTGGAGGTCAGCATTCGTGGGAGGCTCAGGCCTAGTACCCCAACAGTGAAGACCTCTCAGGACTCGCACTGGGAGAAGAGCCATAGCATTGGATCCCAGAGGAAAGGGAAAGGGAAAAAGAAGTACAAAGCAGAGAGACCAGGATGCCACTTCCTTTTAAGTCCTAGGAGCCAAGCTAAACACAAAGTTAGTTCATCAGGAACCACAGAGGTGGAACAGGCATTTCTACACTTAGATCAGTCCCAGGAGTTGTATTACCCTCAGCTCCCCGTCTCGTAACTATTTTCAGTCACTTAAGAATACTGAGCTAAAGGACCTTCGCATTTAAATTGCCGTTACTCAGAGTTCAACAAGTTTAATCTGAGTAGGGTCCCCCCTCGCCCCCCGTAGCTATATAATCTCTACCATGGTAGTGTCCCCACCGAAGGGACCAGCGCTTAAGATGGTGTTAACCTAGATCTGGCACAGCAGCGTACAGCGTACGGAAGGGGTAAAGGCTGCAGGAGACGGACGTGTTACCGGAGCCAGGCGCAAGGGCTTCTGCACTATTTATTGTCTTCACCGTGGTACAAGAGGTCTATTGATAGGTATTTACTGACCGCTTACTTCAGGGCCCTCCATACTCTGTATGGAACCACCACCCTCCCTGCCGGCCTTCCTCCTCCTCTCCGGCTGGGTAGCCGGGGTCGGCGGCGGGGGCGCGCAAACACTACAGAGGGTCGGAGAGCCGCACCCCGCAGCCGCAGGGGGCAGGAAGGGGAGGGGGGCGCTGCGTCAGAGGACACTTCCGGCCGCACGAGGCCTTCCGGCGCGGAGGTCGCCATGGCGGCGTCTTTGGCTCGGCTCGGCCTCCGGTCAGTGAAGCAGGTTCGCGTTCAGTTCTGCCCCTTCGAGAAGAATGTGGAGTCCACGAGGTACGAGGCGGAAGGAGCGGGGACAGGAAGGGGCCGCGCCTTCCTCTCGCCGGGGGTCTAGCCCCCCGGGCCGGGAGCTCAAAACAGTTTTCACACCGCAGGACCTTCCTCCAGGCGGTGAGCAGCGAGAAGGTCCGTTCCACCAACCTCAACTGCTCGGTGATTGCGGACGTGAGGCACGACGGCTCCGAGCCCTGCGTGGACGTGCTGTTCGGTGGGCTCGGGTGGGGAGGCGGGCGGAAGGGGTGCCAGGCAGCCCGCGCGCCCTCAGTCCCGGCCCCGCCGCCCTCCCAGTGCCTGACTCGTTTGTTTCTTCCCCAGGAGACGGGCATCGCCTGATTATGCGCGGCGCTCACCTCACCGCCCAGGAAATGCTCACAGCCTTTGCCTCCCACATCCAGGCCAGGGCTACGGCGGGGAGCGAGGACAAGGCCGGCGCGAGTACTGGGCGCTGATAGCGCAAAATAGCCCAACAAGCAGGTTTTAGCTTGGGATGGCTAGGATACCTACCTGAGAAGAGCTTGAGAGACTTCATCACTCGAATCACCATCTGGAGGGACACGGAGCGCCAAAAAAAAAGAGAGAGAGCGAGCGAGAGAGCCATGTGATTACTGATACAACCAGCGTTTTTGGAACAAGACAGAATCAGATAGGGGTCTGGACAAACTTGAATTTATTTCACTTTCTAACCATCATTCCGTGCTTAACTCTTTGAATTTGGCTTCACCCATCACTCACCCAAGGTACCTCTTACTCTTATTAGCCAAATCTAGTGCTGTTTTTCTCCATCCTCATCTTTCCATCTCAGTAGCGCCGGCCACTTTTAATTCACTCCCTTGTAGAACTTCTCTTCCTCTTATGGCTTTTTCCTTTTAGCCATAAAAGTGTACCACTCTCATCCTTCATTTTCTTTTCTATTTCTAGGGCATCTCATCCCTTGTCATAAGTTGAGCTACCCTCTCCTGTTAAATCCTACATTTTTCTTTGGCTCTAATCTAATGATTACCTCCAAAGCCCACAACACTGTCCAAAATAGAATTGGTAGTCTTATATACACATATACTTGCCTCTTACCCTGACTTCCCCATTCCTTTTAAAGGCACTTCATCTTCTCAGCCACCAGGGCTGGAAACCACAGCATTTTCTCTTGTTCTGCCCTCTCCCTTTCCCTTCATATCCAGTCAGTAAGTTCAGGATATTCTGTCTTAAACAAAAGCTTCTGAAATGTTTTCTCCATTCCCATTCACTTATATCCCACTAACTATATCATTATATTCTCCCACCCAGTCTCCTTTTTTCTGATCATTTTTGCTGCTGCTTAACTTTATCTTTCAAAGCACATCACTGTTTTTATGTCTCCTTGTTTCACACTGTACCTAGCCTGTTTCTCATACTGGGTTGCTACCCATTGGTGTGGATCATGAAATCAATGTAAGGGGATAAATCAGCCTTTTTAAAAACAAAGTAAAGTAGAATAGTATCAGAGTGCATGGCACAGGGAATGAGAAGTTGTTGTTTTTTTTTTTTTTAAGATTTTTAAAATTTATTTGACACAGAGATCACAAGTAGGCAGAGCAGCAGGCAGAGAGAGAGGGGAAGCAGGCTCCCTGCTGAGCAGAGAGCCTGATGAGGAGCTCAATCCCAGAACTCTGAGACCATGACCTGAGCTGAAGGCAAAGGCCTAACCCTCTGCACCACCCAGGTGCCATGAGAGAAGTATTCTTTTAAGAAGTTTTGCAGCCTATAAACAATATACATATATAAAGTAGGAAGTATGTATATGTGTGGCTATCTGCATGTACTTGGTTGCAGTGTAGAATTATTTCTACCCTGGGTTGTAGGAAAAATACTTGATTGCTATGGGTTTAAAGAGCTTTAGAATGCTTAGCTAGGGCAATCAAGGATCTGTAGACACTGTCTGCTGTATTCTTTGCCAAATACATTTTCCCTGACTTTGTTAACAGTGTTACTACAGTGCTGCTCTGCTTAAAAGGGTGCTGTCTTCAAGAGCTGGTTTTCCCCCCTCCCCCTTTAAAAAAGAAACTACCAAAAAACAAACAGCCTATCAGGAGGGAGTATGGTGTAGTAAAGAGCCAGAATTCTTGGGGTTGAAGTCCTAACTCTTGTCCCTAAGTAGCTCTGTGACTATGGAAAATTAGTCTCAGTGCCTGTTCCCTCACAGATAAAATGGGGATAATAGTACCTATCTCTTAGAACTGTTGAGAGGAATAAATGAGCCGATACCTATAAAGCACCTAGAACATTACTGGGAGCAAAAGTGTTGTCTAAGAGGGCTTATGCTGTAGCCAAAAGGATACTGACAGCCTAGATTTGTTCCTAAGCTCTATGGTTAACTGACTCTTATCTCCGGCCAGATTTTACCACTCTTCTCATCTGAAAAAGTGGGGATGGTTCAGACATTGCTGTAAACACAGATTGAATGCTGGCACTGAACTTGAGGTTGGGGCTGTTTTCTCTGTGTCCCCAGCACTTTGCATAATCTCTGATACACATAGTGTGCAATAAACATGTTGAATTGACAGATATTTACTATCTGCCTTGTGCCTGTAACTGATTAGTACTGGTATACAAAGATGAGTAATGAAACCAAGGGATGTAATAACTGCTACAGTAGAGATATGAACTAGATGCAATAGTAGCAAGAAAGATAAAGACAGGAGTGACCATTGGGATTGGTCAGAAGGTGATTGCTGAAAGAGCAAAAAGTCTACCAGCGGAGGAGGTGGTGTCAAATAGATTATAGCAAAATAGTAAGTGGACATGCAACGTACAGTATTAGCTTTAAATAATGAGTTTGGATGGGAGTTAGAGTAGCATCATGGTGTTGAGTAGGGTTTTTTAAAGGATGATAGGGACTTGTACTTTATGAAACACCTTTTATGCAAAGCTGTTGGTGAGAAACAAGTAACCAAATCCAGGTTACTTTTCTGAACCACTATTAATTGTGATGTTAACTCTCCTGGGTCTCCCTGAGGTGCAGGTGCTACTTCCTACAACCTTCCCTCCCCTGGATATAACTGATCCTACCCCAAAGCTGCTTTGCTTCTTGGGTTGTAGAAAAGGGGGTGGTGGGGGAAGGCATTCTTTAAAGTGCATGCACCACCATTACGGTCCTTTTAGGGTTCAGCTAGATAAGGAATCCTAGACTGTTAGAGGGTCGTTTAAACACTGTTGGAACAGAGCTCAAGCTTCCTCTTGGGTCCACTCTGGCACATTCCACTTAACTAGGAAGGAAGTCACGGGCGTGGGCAAAGTGATCCATACTGTTTCAGGTACACGGGCTCCAAGCTGACCTCTTCCTGGTTCTGTGGCCAGTGCCAAGTTACTTGACTTTCTAGGCCAGTTTTCGTTCACCTATTGGGGCAGTTAAATGTGAAACACTCGGGATGGCACCTCAGGTTCTTAACAGATACTCATTTAAAAAACAAGCCAGTATGAGAATACTTTTCTCTACTAGGCCGTGAAATCCGCGAGGATGACAAAGAAACTCTGGAGACAACCAGCCCTTTGCCACGCCGGCGGCGGCCGTTCCGGACTCGGAGAGTTAATCTGACGTGGCGGGGCGGGACTTCCGGCAGGAGGCGGAAGCGGGGCGGAAGGCGCGGGCCGGCAGGTGCGGCTGACAGATCTGTGGCCGCCCGGGCGCTGCGCGCAAGTCGAGGCGAAGCAGGACCCGGGCTCCATTGCCGCCTCTACGAGCTCCCGCAACGCAGACCTCCGTGCTGGGATGGCTCGGGGCGAGCGGCGGCGTCGCGGAGCGGCGGCCGACGGAACGCGGACAACTGAAAGGGCGGTTCGGGGCGGCCCGGCACGACGGGGCGGCGAGGCCCGTGGCTCTGCCTGGAGAGCGGCTCTGGGCGTCATGGTCCTGTCTCTGGCCCTGGGCCTGTCAGGATGCTGGCTGTTGGCCTGGCATCGTGCGCGGCGGGCGGTCACACTGCACTCCGCGCCCCCGGCACTGCCTCCTGATTCTTCCAGCCCCGCCGTGGCCCCGGACCTCTTCTGGGGCACCTACCGCCCTCACGTCTACTTCGGCATGAAGACCCGCAGCCCGAAGCCCCTTCTCACCGGTAACTGGGCCTCGGGACGGGCGGGTAGGCAGGCGGATTCTTAACCTGGGAGCCCCAGCTTCACGCCAGAGCAAGAGTGGGGAGGGGTGTTGTTCAGGAGAGTTACGAGGAGGGATGACCCTGAAATTCTTGGAGACCCACAGGGACAGGTCCCCTGCTCTCTTTGACTTACGTGGCCATTCTACCCCTAGGACTGATGTGGGCTCAGCAAGGCGCCACCCCAGGGACCCCTAAGCTCAGGCACACGTGTGAACAGGGGGACGGCGTGGGTCCCTATGGCTGGGAGTTCCACGACGGTCTCTCCTTCGGGCGGCAGCACATCCACGATGGGGCCTTAAGGCTCACCACTGAGTTCGTCAAGAGGCCTGGGGGTCAGCACGGAGGGGACTGGAGCTGGAGAGTGACTGTAGAGTCTCAGGTCAGGGCCTCAGGACACCCTTCCCCCAGCCCAGACTCCCTCCACCCTTTCTTTGCTGGCATTTCTACCAACAAATGCCGTATGATGTGGCAGTTAACTGCAGGGCTCCAAGTCTGGCTGCCTGCCTTAAACATTGTATGACCATTTCTATTTACTATCCATAAGCCATGGTTTCCTTTTTGCAAAATGGAGATACAAATAGCACTTAACTCATAGGATTATAAGAATGAAAGAAAATGATAAATGATCTGTAGAGTTCTTAGGATAGTATATGACACAAAAGCACTCTATTATAATTTCCCAGCAAACTCTGTGCAAACCTCTATACCTCATCTCACTGGGTGCTTACCCTCACTGACCCTCAACACTGTAGACCTATGTTTACCATGTTGCTCCTGCATGGTGCCCCTTTCAGTAAGGCTGAATCTCCAGGAGATACTGCCAATCTAATGCTGTGTTTTTCTGTCCTCCTTGGTCACCCAGACCTCAGGTATCTCTGCCCTCCCTTTGGTGTCCCTGTTCTTCTATGTGGTGACAGATGGCAAGGAAGTCCTAGTGCCAGAGGTTGGGGCCAAGGGGCAGTTGAAATTCATCAGTGGTCACTCCAGTGAACTTGGTGACTTCCGCCTTACACTTATGGCACCAACCAATCCAGGGGACACTGTCCCCAAGTATGGCAGGTAACTGGGGGAAGAGTGTGGGGGTGATGGTAGGGGTGGTATGGGTGCTGACTTAGCCTGATTTCTATCTCCCCCAGCCTACCTTCTTTCCACCGGTTATTTCCCTACTCACCAGGCTCCATGTCCCCGCACTGCCAAGACGCTCCCATCCTGACTCCCAATCTCCTCTTATTTCTCTTTATATTCCTCACCATTTTCTCCTGAGTAATTTTTTCTTATTTATCTTCTTCCCTTCAAGCTACAATGTCTTCTGGTCCTCCAACCCTGGACTTGCATTGCTGACAGAGATGGTGAAGAGCCGGCTAAACAGCTGGTTCCAGCACCGGCCACCAGGGGCTTCCCCTGAACGCTACCTCGGCTTGCCAGGATCTTTGAAGTGGGAGGACAGAGGCCCAAGTGGGCAAGGACAGGGACAAGGGCAATTCTTGATACAACAGGTGACACTGAAAGTCCCCTTTTCTGTGGAGTTGGTGTTTGAATCAGGCAGTGCCCGGGCAGGAGGAAGCCAACCCCTGGAGCAGCTGGCAGGCAGCCTGCTGACCCAAGCCCTGGAGAGCCATGTTGAAGCCTTTAGAGAGCACTTTGAGAAAACTTTTCAGCTGAAGAAGAAGGGCCTGAGTCCTGAGGAGCAGGCTTTGGGTCAGGCTGCCCTCAGTGGCCTCCTCGGTGGGATTGGCTACTTCTATGGACAGGGTCTAGTGTTGGCAGACATGGGGGTTGAGGGGTCTGAACAGAAGGTGGACCCAGCTCTCTTTCCACCTGTTCCTCTTTTCACAGCAGTGCCCTCCCGGTCATTTTTCCCACGAGGTTTCCTTTGGGATGAGGGCTTTCACCAGCTGGTGGTCCAGCGGTGGGATCCCCGCCTTACTCGGGAAGTCCTAGGTCACTGGCTGGGACTGCTCAATGCTGATGGCTGGATTGGACGGGAGCAGGTGCTGGGGGATGAGGCCCGAGCCCGGGTGCCTCCAGAATTCCTGGTCCAAAGGGCAGCCCACGCCAATCCCCCAACCCTGCTTTTGCCTGTAGCCCACATGCTAAAGGGTGGTGACCCTGCTGACTTTGCCTTCCTCCGCAGGGCCTTCCCCCGTCTGCATGCCTGGTTCTCCTGGCTCCATAAGAGCCAGGCAGGGCCAGTGCCGCTATCTTATCGGTGGCGGGGCCGGGACCCTGCCTTGCCAACCCTGTTGAACCCTAAGACGCTACCTTCTGGGCTGGATGACTATCCCCGGGCTTCACACCCTTCAGCCAGTGAGCGGCACTTGGACCTGCGGTGCTGGGTGGCCCTGGGGGCCCGTGTGCTGGTGCAGCTGGCAGAGCAGCTAGGAGAGGCTGAGGCAGCTGCAGAGCTGGGCCCACTGGCTGCATCACTGGAGGCAGAAGAGAGCCTGGATGAGCTGCACTGGGCCGCAGAGCTAGGAGTCTTTGCAGACTTTGGGAACCACACAAGAGCAGTGCACCTGAAGCCTCGGCCCCCACAGGGGCTGGTGCGGGTAGTGGGTCGGCCCCACCCTCGTTTACAGTATGTGGATGCCTTGGGCTATGTCAGTCTTTTTCCCATGCTTCTGCGGCTGCTGGACCCCAACTCCCCCCGCCTTGGGCCCCTGCTGGATATTCTAGCTGACAGCCGCCATCTCTGGAGCCCCTTTGGTTTACGCTCTCTTGCAGCCTCCAGCCCCTTTTATGGCCAGCACAATTCAGAGCATGATCCTCCCTACTGGCGGGGTGCTGTGTGGCTCAATGTCAACTACCTGGCCTTAGGGGCTCTCTACCACTATGGTCATCTGGAGGGTCCCCACCAGGCCCGGGCTGCCAAGCTCCACAGTGAGCTCCGTGACAATGTGGTGGGCAATGTGTGGCGGCAGTATCAGACGACAGGTTTCCTTTGGGAGCAGTACAGTGACCGGGATGGGCGGGGCATGGGCTGCCGCCCTTTCCAGGGCTGGACCAGCCTTGTCCTACTGGCCATGGCTGAAGACTACTAAGGGAAAGGTGAGAGGGGTGGCAGGCCTGCACTCTGGAATAGAAGGACAAGGTCTCTAGCTTCTGCTCCCAGCCCTCAGATACTAGTGCTTCAAACCATCCTCAGCTCATCTCAGGTGTCTCCTTACTATCATCCCACACAGCCCTGGGATGAATGTGAATTCAGAGTCTATTTTTCTAAATAAATGGAAAACCATGACAAACTCTATTGCTTTTGCCAGCTCTGCCTCACCAAGGGGTCTTAGCTCAGTCTAGACCTTAGGACTGTCTACTGTTCTTCAGAGGAGGGTGGGAAAAGTGGTCATTACATGTCCCCTCCAAATCCAGTTAGGTCAAGTGTAATGCAGCAAGTTGAGCACTAGTCCACCCAAATTCACAAGCAGCTGGTTCACATCTCTTTAATGAGATCAAAGGCTCCTGTGTATGTTTTGGGGGGATAGAGCTAGCACAGTCCCCCAAACACTGCCACTCTTCCTCAGGACTCCACCCCTTTCAGGTAGATTTGAGAAGGCAGGGAGAGGCCAAGAAGAATTCAAGGATTTGGGCCCCGGGCTGTTTCTAGTGGGCAAGGAATTCACCCACCCTCCCAAAACTGTTTATGGGATGTCCCCTTCACTGGAAGCTAGCCCCACAGGAGAGACCTGGGGTACAGGATCGAGGGGCAGCACACAAGAGTCCTCCAGATCTGGTGGGGTGGCACTAGCCCTAGCCTCCTTGACTGGCTTGCCCTCACTGGAGTCAGAACAAGGGCAGAGCTCAATACCTGAGTCACCAGTCAGGCGGCGATAGCGGCAAGAAGGGGGTGTGGGGGCAGGGCTCACCCCAGCCCCAAGCTCACCCTCCTGATGAGGGGGTGCGCTCTGGTGGGAGGAAACACCTTCCACATTTGTTCCCTCGCAGTGGGCAGGGCAGCTAGAAGCAGAGGAACAGCAGGTGCGGTCACTGGAAGCAGTCAAGGGGCAACCTGAGGCTGCAGTGTAAGGAGGCGGCGGTGTGCCGGGGCGGTGAACCACATCCTCATAGGCAGGGGGTTTGAAGGTGCTGAGGAGGCCTGCAGGAAAGAATGGCATGGTTGGTGCGGCAGCCAGCGGTGGGATAGTAGAATCTTTGCTATTAGGGAAAGTGTGCTTTGAAATGTCTGAAAAGGGAATGTGGGGATGATTCAGGGTTCTGGGTGGGGAGGGGCCACTGGCAGTGTGCCCAGAGCCTCAAGCCACTCACGAAGGTCAAGCAGTGAACCGGTAGGGACAGGGCCAGCCCCATGGCATGCCCCGTGGTAGGCCAACAAGTTGATCTCGCGCTGTCGCTGCTGTTGCTGCAGCCGGAGTTTAGCTCGTCGATGACGGAAGGCGCAACAACAGCTAAAGAGGATGAGGACAGTCCAGAGCAGCCAGAACCCTGCAAGGGGTGAGGAAGGAGGGTCTTAGATACCTCCCAGGTAGACAGAGGTCCATGAAGGTTGGAATTTTGAGGCCCGAGGAATTTTGAGAGTGAGCAGAAGGACCCGAGAATAGCCCCCTTGGAGACTCACACCAGAGCTCATAGTAGTAGGTGCAGCAGCCCGTCTCCCCGCAGCAGTGACCACTCTCACAGAGGTAGGGCTGGTTGTTCACTCCTGGGCAGAGCTCTCGAAGCTGGGAGCAAGGAGGCACTTAGAACCAAAGGAGATCCCAGCCCCAGGCACTGTCCACCCCCACACCCCTGCATGCAGGGACATAGTCCCACCCTGTGAGCCAAGTTGAGCTCAGAGAGATCTGTGGGGAGGGGAAAAGTGACAGTGAGAGGAGTGTTCAAATATCTGAAGGGCTGCTGACACGGCAGAGGATTTGGAATAACAAAAATCTGTCTAGAAAATAAGATGCAAGGTGTGGACATAAAAAGAGGCAGATTTCAGTTCTGCGTACAGAGACTTCTCTCACACTGGGGCTGGCTCCCAGGGTATTTTCTGTTAAGGGAGTGTTTGGGCAGAAGCCAGGGGGCAGTCTGAGCTACCTCAAAGTCTCAGACAATGGGTAAGGGGTTTAAGGCAATTTCCAATGCTAAGATGCTTTCATTATCCACCCTCCCCCCACGGGCTGCCTCCCCACCCCCACGCTGGATCTTTCCACCCCTGGGTCTCAGGCTTCCTAGGGTAGAGGAAGGGCCATTTGAGACACAGAGCAGTGCTCCCAACCAGATGGGATTGCTGTGGATGATAAAGGATGGCATCCAGGGCGCGAGTCTGGGTTCCAGCTCTTCTCCAAATTGCTCCCTCAAGAGAAGACGCTGCCGGACTCTGTTGTGACAACAGGCACACAGAAAAACATCACAAATAACTGTTGCAAGACAGAGGGAGCTTCCCTGGGCCTCACTATGCCTTTGATCACTGGAGAGCCACTGCAAGCTTCCACTGCAGCCATGGGATAGGGGTCTAAGAAGCTGCAGGCAAAGTCAACTGCATCTATATTACAAAGTTTAGACAAAGAGTAGAAGGGACATATTTAGGAACTTCACAGCATCTTTGGCTACGTGAGTTCCTCCCCAACCCCCCAAAAGGAAGGGACAAGGAGAGGGGAAAGAGAAATAAATGGCTGTCCTGATAGGCTTTTGGAGCAGTCGGGATACCTGCTGTTGCGGCACGCGAAGTGCCCCCCAGGCCTCCTCGCTGCCGTTCCCGCTGCTGGCCTGAGCCATGCCTCCACCTACAGCCCCCGGTAGACCACAGCCTCCTCTATCGCCAGGCGCCCCGCCCCTGCCACTTCTGCCGCCACCGCCATGGTCCCTGCCCGGCCCATCTTCGCTGCCGCCACCATCACTCCGCGGCCGGAGCTTCCATCCGGGGAGAGCTCTGCCAACTAGCACCCAGATTGCTCGATCCTACCAATCAGCGACACCCGCCGGCGGACGGGCCAATAGGAAGGGACCAGAGGTTTCTCCCATGGACCAATCTACAGCAGCGCCTCCGCCACTCTCCCAGACAACAGAAGCTTACACAGACAAAGAGCGGGGCAAGGTTCGACCATGGCCCTGACTGACAGCGACAATAGCCAATATGGACAACAGAACGGGCTCGGAATTGCCAGCCAATAAGCGGCCGTCCAGAAAAGCAAAGTCTCCGCTGATTGGTTAGAGCGCTATTTTCGGGGATGACGCGGAAGGCCTGACCAAGCCAGGTAACCCCACTGGAAGAGGCGGTGCGGGGCACGGGGCGCGTTCCGAAAGTGCCTCGGTGTTCTTGCGGCCTAGTGGCCGTTTCCCATGTGTCGACGCAATCTCCCCTGACGGCAAAATGTGTGTACGGGGCATTGGCCCGCCCATACCCCACTTTCCCAACTCTGTACAAGTCGAGGCACCGGATGAAATTTAATAATAGGGTGGGGAACATAATGAAAACAGGACAGGGGAGAGGGCGCAGAGTCCGGGTCAGGTCAGGAACTTAAGTAGCCAAAAGAGGGGACCCGGGGCCCTCTGGGCCCCCAAGCCGCATCTGCAGGTTGATGCGGTAGCACTGAAGGCTGCAGAGCGCCTGGCCCGTGCGGGAACAGGCGTAGCGGCGGGGGTATGGGCAGCCCGGGACCGAGCATCGAGGGGGAGGGCCAGATGGGGACGGCCGCTGGGACAATGGCGCGGGGGTGGGGACGCCAGGTGGGAAGGAAAGAGTGGAACCCTGTGCCCCGCTGCTGTAGCGCACCATGGGGGCGGGGGCCGCGGTCCTCCCACCCCGGCGCTCGCCCCGCGCCGCCCCTCGGCCTCCCCGGCCACTGGGCGCCGCGGTCTTGGTGAGGCGCTCAATAGTCTGGTTCTTGTGCTCCTCTGCCCGCCGAGCCGCCTGCAACCGTCTCTTTCGCGCCCTCTCCTCGCGTTTCAGCAGCATCTCCTCGGTGAGGGCCGGGGCCGGACAGCCCCCAGCCACAGGGAGCGGCAGTATCGGGGAAGGCTGACTCCGAGCCTTCTGCAGGAGAGCTCGCTGGGGAGAGACACGAGTGGTGTCAGGCGGGTGCCGTCTACCCAAACCAGGGGTTTGGGGGGGGCGGGGGCAACAGTGGGGATCCGGAAAGCAGACTCTTGAGAGACACTGGCCTTGAGGGTAAGAGAGGGATGAGCCCCCTCTCCAGGAGCCTTAGTACTGCCTCCTCCCAGATCTCCAGACTTTCATCTTCAGATCCTTGACTCTAAACAAGAAAATCATTAATGGTTCCTGTCTGCCCTGAGTACCAAAACTCGGTTTACCACCTCTCTGGAGGTGTTTTTGTTTTTTTCTGTTTTAAATCTTTTCATCTCATTCCAAACGGTGGGAAAAGATCTTTGCTTCGTGTCACCGGATGATGCTACAATTGAAGAAAGGGGGTTTGGAGGTGATCTAGATTTAAGAGTGGACCCACAGATGTGTCCAGTTGGTAAGAAGCTGCTCTTAAACAAGTGACATTTCGCCCAAACCGACAAAGAATTTGAGAAAATCAAGAGCATGTAGTCACAAGAAGCTGTCGTTTTTGAAAACTTTGATATGCACTGAAAACAAAATAGATCTCAGGGTGACTATGCAGTGTATTTATAGTGGTGCTGCTATATATATGGATCTGGGATCTTTCTTCTCCCTTTAAATGTGATATGTTCCTTGGGATGCCTGGGTGGTTCAGTGGGTTAAAGCCTCTGCCTATGGCTCAGGTCATAATCCCAGAATTCTGGGGTTGAGCCCTGAATCAGGATCTCTGCTCAGCGGGGAGCCTGCTTCCTCCTCTCTCTCTGCCTGCCTCTCTGGCTACCTGTGATCTCCGTCTGTCAAATAAATAAATAAATAAATAAATAAATAAAATGTTTCAAAAAAAAAAAAAAGTGGTATGTTCCTAATCTATTACGAGGACTTATTTTGCTACAAAATTTGCTAACATATTACACAGATTTCAAAAAAATGTATTTTTCTTTTTAATATAGTGTGTAAATTAAAACAGAAAATTACAGGTTTATGACAAGTATAAGATGCTACTTAGGGGAATGGCTTCGTTAGCAGTAAGTCCTTCAGATTTTTTGTTTTGTTCCTGAAGC
Organism: Neogale vison; assembly: GCF_020171115.1. Taxonomy (NCBI): domain Eukaryota; kingdom Metazoa; phylum Chordata; class Mammalia; order Carnivora; family Mustelidae; genus Neogale; species Neogale vison. Next base: position 94,904,068 of record NC_058098.1, on the reverse strand, counting down.
TTTGCCTTGGCTGTCTAGTTAAACATTTGACTAATATTGTGTTTGATTTTGGAAGTATTCTTTTTTTTTTTTTTAGATTTTTTAAAATTTATTTATTTGACAGACAGAGATCACAAGTAGGCAGAGAGGCAGGCAGAGAGAGAGAGAGGAGGAAGCAGGCTCCCCGCTGAGCAGAGAGCCCGATGTGGGACTCGATCCCGGGACCCCGAGATCATGACCCGAGCCGAAGGCAGCGGCTTAACCCACTGAGCCACCCAGGCGCCCTGGAAGTATTCTAATGACACAAAATTTGAATAAAGTTTCTCCTAGAAAAAAAAAATCTTTTCATCTCAAGTGGATAGCATCAATTGGATTATTGCTCAAGCCCCAAACTGAGGGTTATCCTTGAGTCCTCTTTTCTGCCCGCTCCATAACTCCCACCAATTATTTCCAAAACATATCCAGAATCCATCTGATTTCCTCGACCTCCATAAATTCACCTTGGTTCAAGCCTCCACCACCTCTCACCTGACTACTTCAATGGCTTCCTGGCTGGTCTTGCTTCTACTCCTTACCTGCACTAAGAAGCCAAAGTAATCTACTGAAATATAAATCAAATCACTTTCCTGCAGACAATCCTTTTATGCTTTAATCACACTTATTTTTCTCCTTGACCACTACTAGGCATGTTCCACTCTCAGGGTCTTTGCACCTGCTGGTCTCTGCCTGAAAAGCTCCTTTGGTATTGGAAATGTAATCTCATCAGAGAGGTCTTCCCTGCCTTCCCTATCTAATGTTGTCTCTTTCCACCACTTTCCATTTCTTCACCCTATTTTCGTTATAAACCATACTTTTCATAATTACTTGCTTACCCCCTCCCCCAACACACACACACACACACACACACACACACACACACAGGAATACCAGCTCCATGAGAACAGAAACCTTTCCTTTCTTCCACTATTGATATCCCCACTGCCTAGCAACATTCTTGAGACATAGAAAGTTCTCAATATATATTTAGCCAGTGAACAAAGAATGAACCAACTTACCTGTCGAGCAGTGAGCAGCCGCTCATTGATCTCCTTCTTGAGATCTCCATTGTCATCGAGCTCCCCCTTCTCCAGGGCATCCAGCCACCTCTGTTCCTCCTCTTCTTCTTGACCTCCTAAGCCCCCTGACAGGTCCCGAAGTGGGGAGGGGGACAGATTACTGTCTTCATCTGAAAAGCAAAGTTGGAGAGCTAAAAGTAGAATTGTTCAGATGGAGAACCCTAATTTGGCCAAGTTAATACTGAGACACTCAAAATTCTCACCCTCCTCAGAACCAACCCTCCTCCGTTAACCAGATATAATGAGAAGCCCAGTTTCCCCACCTCCAGATTCTTCTCACCCAGCCAGGCACGGTACTGCTCAAGGGGGACTCCTTCCATTGGTTCCTCTTCATTGTCCACAACCATAAGGGGGGAGGGTGAGCGAGGACCCTCAGGGATCACAGTGAAAGTAGGAACACTGCAGAGAAGCAACCACTATGTAAGTTGAGCAGTTCTCTCCTCCTGCTTGACAGCTACAACCAGCATTCCCTTACCCCCTCTTGGGTTCTGCCTTCACCTGGGCCCTGAAGTCAGTGTCCACCCTCTGTCTACTGGAAAGCCCAGCCAGCTTCTCCCTCTATCTCTGCCTGCTCCTAAATTTCCCCAAGTAAAACCTTGGCTTTCTTGGCCTCACCTCTTGGTGCCCAGGACCTGCCCACCCAGTTTGATTTTGAGTTTAAGTTGGGGCTTAGCAGGTGACGGCTGCGTTGGCCCAGCCTCCTCTTCCTGATGGTGTTTCTTCTTGTGTTTCTTCTTGTGCTTCTTATGCTTTTTCTTGTGCACTCCATGGCCGTGGGCACCCGCCAGACTCAATTCCAGCGCTTCCCCTGCGGAAGAAGAGCCTGTCAACGGTGTACGACAAGAGCGGGACAGGAGGAGCCTTGAAGAACCCAATACCCCCGAAGGGCCCCACTCATCCAGCCGGACACACTGTTACCATAACAACAGACCCGCCTTTCTCCTTCCCACCTGTGGCGAAGTACCCCGGAGGCTCGGAAGAGCAAAATGGGATTCCTTTTCTGCGAACGCCTAACTTGTTTTATCGACCCGCTCTTACCGGGTTCAGGGGCTTCCATAGCCCCAGGGGTGCTCCCCCGCCGCCACAGCTTACTCATGGGGTCCTGCAAGAAAAGGGGGCTGGAAATGGTAGGGACACATGCTGACAAGCCCTTTCCGCCCCGCGGAAAAACCGACTCCTGCAAAATAACAGGCTACTTCCGGTGCGTAACAACCATGCTTGTGCGGGCTGCGCGCTGAGACTAAAACCCTCCCTCACAAACAATGAGGCTCCTAACAAAGGTTCCGGGCCCTCTGAGGCCGGGACAGCTCGAAGGGGCGCGGCTTTCCCCTCGCTCCACCTCCCGGCTCTCGATTCCAGAACTCAGCGCGGGTGATTCGATTATTGTTGCACTCAAACGTGGTGAGTGTATACTCTGGACCAAATTCGGGGTTTAGGCTCTAAGGCTATAAAGGTGAATATGAACGGTTTCCCCTGCTTCTGAGGAGCTCACAGTGCAGTGAGTGCTAGGAAACTACATTGCCCGCAAAATGGCAGAAGGGCCTCATAGTACAAGTGCCCTAGAAGCAGAGCAAACGGTATTTAAGCCTAAATTCTCATCAGTGCAGAAATGAATTATGGTGCATCTCTACGATCTGAAACACTATGACAAGTAATTGATTGGCATGGACTTTAGATCCTGTCGATAAAAGCGTTAGAAACAATCTAAGTGTTCCACTAATGAAACACCAAAATAATTTGGTGCATGGATATGGTATGTCCATAAAACGGGCAGCTCTACTGCTCTTCAAAGAAATGCGGCCTCTGAGTGCTACCCAAGAAACTAGTGACATCGTTTCTGTTTGGTGACTGGGGAACAAGGGTGAAGGGAGACTTATTTTTCATAATATACACCTCTGTGCCCTTTTTTTTTTTTTAAAGATTTATTTATTTATTTATTTGACAGAGAGAGATCACAAGTAGACAGAAAAGCAGGCAGAGAGAGAGAGAGAGGAAGGGAAGCAGGCTCCCCGCCGAGCAGAGAGCCCTATGTGGGACTCGATCCCAGGACCCTGAGATCATGACCTGAGCCGAAGGCAGCGGCTTAACCCACTGAGCCACCCAGGTGCCCCTCTGTGCCTTTTGAACTTGTATAAAACATGTGTCGATTTTACCTAATTGAAAAAAGAAGGGGGTGGGGTGCCTGGGCGGCAGTCGGTTAGGAGTAGGACTCTTGGTTTGGCTCAGGTTGTGATCTTGGAGCCTGGTGTGTGTGCTGCCTCCCCCCACCAAGGTGCTCAGAGCGGAATCTGTTGAAGAGTCTCACTCTCTCCCTCTTCCTCTGCCCCATGCCCTCGTGCTCTTTCTCTTTCTCTCTCAAATAAACAAATCTTTAAAAAGGGGGAGGGGTCCTGGGTGGCTCAGTTGGTTAAGGGTCTGTCTGATTCTTGATTTCAGTTCAGGTCATGATGTCAGAGTCGTGTGATCAAGCCCCTTCCAGGCTCTGGGCTGGGAGTGGAACCTGGTTGGGATTCTCTTTCTGTCTCCCGCTCTGCCCAGCCCCCTGCTTTCATGAGTGCAGGCTCTCTCTGGGGGAAAAAAAAAAAAAAAGGACAACAGTGAAGTAGATCTGTATGTGCTGTCATATGAAATAAGAAAGGTGAGTTTCAATATGATGTTATGCCATTTAAAAAGAGTAATATGCTTCTATATATGCAGGGAAAAATTGAGGAATATATACTACTCCTTAGCCTGGTTATCTTCAGAAGCTGGGGTTGGGAGGGGCCCCTAGCTGTCTCAGTCAGTGGAGCATGTGACTCTTGCTCTTGGGGTCCTGAGTTCAAACCCCACATTCAGGAGCCTACTTTAAAAAAAAAAAAAGAAGAAATTGGGGTTGGGGAACTTTTACTATCTAGATCTGTAATGAATTTTTAAAATTTATTTTTATTTTTAAAAAAGATTTTATTTATTTATTTGACAGAGAGAGAGATCACAAGTAGGCAGAGAGGCAGGCAGAGAAGGGTGGGGGGAAGCAGGCTCCCCACTGAGCAGAGAGCCCATTGTGGGGTTCGATTCCAGGACCCTGAGATCATGACCTGAGCCAAAGGCTTAACCCACTGAACCACCCAGGCACCCCATATAATGAATTTTCTTTTCTCTTTTTTTTTTTATATAATGAATTTTCTTAACACCTAATATGTATCACATTTATAATTAGAAAAAGGTACCACCTATATATATATTTAAATATGAACAATATGTACAAGATCAGTGTCCAAAAAAGGTAGCATCAATGAACAAAGAAAGAACTGATTTCAGTGACAAAATTAAAAGGAATCAATGAAATTATGTATGGAAATTCAGGAAGAAGTCAGTGTTATATGATGATTAAGATTAAGAGAATGAACCTTGGAATCAGACAAGCCTATTATAAAAACCCAGTTTCACTATTTATTAGCTGTATAACCTTGAGCTCAAGTTATTTAAACTCTCAACGCTAGATTTCAGCCTTGTAAGATGGGATGAAGTAGGATCTACTTTAGAGAGCTCTTTCAAGGTAAAAAAGCAAATCAAGAATGCAAAGCACTGAGGGGCGGCTGGGTGGTTCAGTTGGTTGAGCGACTGCCTTCGGCTCAGGTCATGATCCCGTAGTCCCGGGATTGAGTCCCGCATGGGGCTCCCAGCAGAGGGAGTCTGCTTCTCCCTCTGACCTTCTCCCCTCTCATGCTCTCTTTCTCTCTCTCAAATAAATAAATAAAATCTTTAAAAAAAAGAATGCAAAGCACCTAGTATCTAGAAAATAGTAGATGTTCAATAAGCAAACGACAACAACAATAACAAATGATTTTTAAAAAAAGATTTTTATTTATTTATTTGACAGTGCACAAGCAGGAGGAGGAGTAGAGGGAGAGGGAGAAGCAGGCTCTCTGCTGAGCATGGAGTCTGATGCAGTGCTCCATCTCAGGACCCCAGGATCATGACCTAAACTGAAGGCAGACACTTAGACTGAACCACCAGGCACCCCTAATAAATGACCTGTGCATTTCTAGTTCAAGTATTTAGAGGGAGCGTGGTGTGTTAAATAAGAAAGAGAACATAGGAGAAGCAAGTCAGTTAGTGTTGCCCAAGGTGAATTTGAAGTGCCAGCAGGGATGCCCAGAGATGAAATACTGACTGGAGGATCCAGTACAAAAGGTGTGAGTGGGGGTGTCATGGGCATAGTAACAGAGGTGCCCCCAAAGGTATGGAGTAAATGAGACATTCCAGAATGACCAAACAGATGAAGAGGAAAGGACCAGGTCTGAGTGAGTAGCTGTCCTGGATCGGCAGGCCAACCGGCCAGGCAGGGTTGAGAAGAGGAAGTCAAGAGAAAGGCAAGAAAGGCATCCCGATCAGAGAGCAAGGGTGTGATCTGCTGTATACTGTCCTGCAGAGGGCAGGCTGAGCTCCTAGAAGAGGTGTGAAGGCAATAGTGCTGTACCATCAGGAGTCAAAGTGAGGGATCACCTGTAGTTAGTGTTTGTCAAACACATTATAGCTTCTTGCCCGGTTTTATATTCCTACTTTCCCTTGGTCCTCTCCGTAGGGGAGACAGTATTGTTCCTTCATGAAGAAACTGAGGCTCAGAGAGGTTCAATGATTTGGCCAAAGTGGCATAGTTAGGGAGTGGCAGAGCCAGCCTCCAACAGAGGCTTCCTGACACCAGGCCCAATGGTGTTTCTTCAACATCCTCATGCACAGCAGGGAGGAAGTGGCAACAGCAAGTAGCCACTGGCTTCATTATTTTTCTTTGTTTAGAGTGGAAGAGATTTGAGCGTGTTTGTAGGCTAAAAGGAAGAACTTGATTCTCCTGAGTTCTTAGTCTTATTTTAAAACACAATTTCTTTTGAAATAATTGCAAACATGCAGAAGAGTTGCAGGAAGAATACAAAGAACTCTCTTGCTTCCTAAAATCAGGTGCTGTGATTGTTCAAGTTTACTATCCCCCACATTTACTATTACGGTTATTTCTTTTCTGATGGATCTGAGACAAAGTTGCAGACATGATGCCATTTCACCCCTAAATATATCACATCGACTATTTCCTCAAAACAAGTACTCTGTTCTATAGCCTTTGTGCAACCCTTTCAATCAGGAAATTAACACTGATAGAGAAAGTCCGTCCAACCCACAGACCCCATTCAAAAGTTTCACCAGCTGCCCAATGTCTACTTTTCCTTTTAAGCCCAGGATCCAAATCCAGAATTATGCAGTACATTCCCTTGTCATGTCTCTTTGATCAGCTTTAATCTGGAACATTTACTCACCCTTTCCCTATCTTTCATGACCTTGACAGTTTTAGGAAGTACAAACCTTTGTGGGCACCTGGCTGGCTCAATCCATAAAGCCTGCGACTCCCAATCTTGGGGTTGGAAGTTTGAGACCCACACTAGGTGTAGAGATCACTTAAAAATAAAATCTTAAAATAAAAAAAAAAAGTACAGCGAGTACAGGTCTTTGATTCCCTAGAATGTTCCTCAACCTGGATACATCTAGTGTTTGCTTGTGTCCTGACTCATAATTGTTGGCGGGAGTACTATACAAAAAAGACTCTGCTGTGTTCTTCTCAGTGTGTCCCATCAGAAAGCACCACTGATGTTCTAACCTTGATCACCTGGTCAAGGTGGTATCTGCTAGTTTTCCCCACTGGAGAGTCACCATTTTCACTTTTGTAATTAATGAGCTATTTCCTGGGGAAATAATTGAAACTACTCTGATATCCTGTTCCCCATCAAACGTCCACCCATCAGGCTTAGTATCCATTGATGACTACTGTATGAATCAGCAGTACTGTAATAATTGGCAATGGAATCTTTCTACTTCCACTATTGCAACTACATGCATTAGTGGGCATTGCTACTGTGAAGAGATTTCATCTTGCATTCCTTTACGTGTGTAGTTATTTATATCATTATGTTTCCTATTTCTGTCAATGAGTGGTAATCCATTACTACCATTATTTATCTTGATGCTGAAATACGTCCCAGCTTTGGTCATGGGTCATTTCCTTAAGATGATTTCTGTGTCCTTTTGACATGTCTCCATCATGCATTGAGTGCTTTTTTTACTTCCCAGCACTAAAAAATGTTTTGGGCTCTTCTTGTACTTTCCTTTGATAAGGGGTGGGAACCAAGAGAGGCCAGGAAGTAGCAACCTGTGGGTGAGGTTACACAGAGGGTACACCAGTCACACCACGGTACCCTCCTGATGAGGACTTCTCTGCTGACACAGCTATCCGCCCCTCATGGACTGCAGGTGCAACGATCATATCATGAACTCTCCCTGGGTCTTGTTTTCACTCTTTCAAGATTCAAAGTCCAGTTGGAAGCATGCCAGTTGGTTGACTTAGGCCAAGTGCTTACACCTGGGCTGTGAAGAAGTGGGAGAGAAAATGAATGACCTTCTCCAACTGCCGTAAAGAGGGTAGGCTTACCAATATCGTCCACAGTAGGGGACCACACAGAAACAGGAAAATGGTTTGAACACCGGGTGACCAGCAACTCCAAATATCTACTTCAGAGCTGGAGAGACAGAGATACCTACATAAGCAAAGGAAAAAGTTGGAAAGATTGTACAGCAAATCAATTGCATGCTGGTAAATTTTTAACAAAAGCTCCCTAGGGGAAAGGAAAAAAAAATCCAGACCTGATTTTTGTGTTCACCTGTTTCTGTTGTGTAACTGCTCCCACCACACCCAATTTCAAACATGATGTGATGGAACATGGGAACTTAGGAAGAGATATGCAATAGCTCACGGTTACGTAGCATTTCCATTATACCGATACTATCAATGCAAATCACCTCAAGAGATATAGGAAAACACAGTGAAATAATTAGGAAGTGATGAGTTTTATCGCCTTTGCTTTAATATAATATATTTCATTGTTTTTAGGTTCGATTTTTAATTAAAGCTGTGCTTTTAACACCTGGGGTGTTAAAAGTTCTGAAATATTCAGCAGTTGTCTCTTATGAGCCCGTGTGGGGCTTCCATACACCATGGCACCAAATGTCTCAGTGTTTTTCTTTTTGATAGTAGGGAAGGCATGCCTTTATTCTTTTTTTTTTTTTTTAAAGATTTTATTTATTTATTTTACAGAGAGAAATCACAAGTAGATGGAGAGGCAGGCAGAGAGAGAGAGAGGGAAGCAGGCTCCCTGCTGAGCAGAGAGCCTGATGCGGGGCTCGATCCCAGGACCCTGAGATCATGACCTGAGCCGAAGGCAGCGGCTTAACCCACTGAGCCACCCAGGCGCCCCCCTGCCTTTATTCTTATTTTATTTACCTTATATTATATTTAAGTGGTACAATTAGGAGTATTCTTTTAAAACTGTTTTTGTGTCTTCAAAAAGGAATTTAATCTTAAAAATAAATAATCCACAGAACTGTTGACCCTGGTTTCTCCACTCTGTCATGAATAGTGTCAGCTGGCTTCCCTGAACCTAGTCACTAGACCCTAGAAACTTCCTCCAACTGATGTATGCAAAAGGCTGCCAGATTGTAATCTGTAAAATAAAACTCTTCACTGTGCCGCTTCTTTTGCAAAATATTCTGTCACATGGAGTCCAAATTCTCAGGCAGGATTTGAGCTCGATCTCTCTTCCAAACGCCTTCCATTCTTCCACCTTTTGTCAGGGGCTTCCAAACCCTTCCCCAGAGCCTATGAGCACAGCTGAGGACCTGGGGATAGGACAATGGTTGAGGCTCCAGACCTGCTTCCATCACAGCCGTTGATTCTATTTCACATATTCCAGGTAAGAGTTCATTTGGAAAAACAAAACACCACATTCTGCTGCTAAAAAACAAACAAACAAACAAACAAAAAACAAAACAAAACAAAACAAAACCCCAGTGTTTGAAATGAACCCTTTTAATCTACCAGCTACTCATCCCAGTCAAGTGCTCTGAAATCTGCATGTTTCCTTGAGGCATTTCCTGTGTTCATTTACTTTACTGGTAGTTGACTGGGTACTTCCTTTGTGCCAGACACTGGGCATAAAGCAGTGGACAAGACAGACTGTTCCTCCCTGGGGAGCTTACAGTTAAGAGAAGTGACAAAGATATTTGAAGGACTAAATAACAATTCCAGGGGGTCTGGCTGGCTCAGTCAGTGGAGCGTGTGACTCTTCATCTTGGGGTCATGAGTTTGAGCTCTGTGTTGGGGGTAGAGTTTACCAGGAAGGAAGGAAGGAAGGAAGGAAGGAAGGGGAAAAAAGAAACAATGCCTTTCCTCCTCTTTCTCCTCACCCATCCTTTGAAGTTTATCTCAGAGGCCACAGATTTTTGTTTTGTTTCATTTTTTGTTTTTTTTTTTTTTTGTGCAAATGGTGATTTTATTAAAGCAAGGGAACAGGACCCTGGGGAGAAAAAGCTGCTTCCAGAGTCTACATATTTTATAAAATTTTTTGATCTGCCTTTCCTACAGACCAGAAGAACTCCCTTCTCCATGTGATTTTTCTTTCTTTTTTTTTTTTTTCATGTGATTTTTCTATGTCAAAGCTGTTTGCTGTTCTTCCTGTCCAGCGTCCATTCCCTCACCTTCTGGTGGTCATACAGGAACAGTTTTAAGGAAACTACCTCTCCCTTCCCTCCTCTCCCAGCTCAGTACATTCCAGCTGGTCTAAAGGAATGGCCAACTGACCCACGTCTGGTTGACTGGCACAGAGAATCCCCCCCACCCCAGCATAGTGACTGGTTCAGGTCAGGCCACCCCTCTGGCTACAAAGGTTGAATAAAAGATCCCAGATGGCCCATAGTAAATCCAAGACATGTATACGAGGTTCAGGAAGCAGATGCTGTCTTTTCCCCTGAAAAGATATAGACCTGGAATTTTTGGCAATGATGTTGTGCTGTGGAGAGTGAAGGCAACATGGAGCCAAGTAGAACTAGAGGAAGGGAAAAGACCCGATCCTCATGACACGGAATGCCTGGGTCAAGCCACCTCTAGCCTGACCTTGGGACATTTTAGTTCCTTAAGACAATTCATTTCCCCTTTGCAGAAGTAATTTAAGTCAGGTTGTGTAGAACACTGAGCAATTTGCCACAGCAGAGCAATTGTCACATATCTAAAGCTAAAGGTGAGTATTTCTCTGGCTCTGGCCCATCTGCTAGGAAGGAGCTTCACTACTGTCTCGAAAGTGCTCTCCAGAAAGTTCTGGAGTCCCCAGAAGACTCCCCAGTGTGGCCAGCAAGCTAATACTCTGCCATTTCCTTTCTCTTACTAGGCTTTGTGGAGGTGAGGAGAGCCCCCTTTTCTTCACAAACTGAGTGGTAATCTTGGCCATCCAGCAGCAGCTGAAAAGTAGTCAATACTGAGGTCAATGATCAGCTCACCCTCTTAAGGCGCTTAAGGTCTGGGTCCAGGGAGCTGAGGTCACCTGTGCCCCTCCAAAGATACAAGGCGCTGCACCTGCGTCTTTATCTTCATAGGTCCACTCAAGGGGCGTTTAAGCCCGCACTATGCTGGGCATTTTACACCTATTCTCGTATGTAATCCTCATTGCAACCTGAAGGAAGGAGATAATCACTATATCCCCCGTTGAACCGGTGAGAAAAACTGAAGCTCAGAAAGTTCAGTGATTGGGTCGAGGCTCCAAGGTTAGTAAGTGACAGAACGGGATTACAAGACGTGTTTAAGCACTGCCCACTAATTGGGTGGATGTGCACGCAGCCGGCATGGGGAAATTAAAGCGGGAGGGGGTCGAAGAAGGGACATTTGGGATTGCAGGAAGTGAGATGATCACTTCGGAAGCTGCTTAGGGGCGCAACTGGGCGCGGTCTCAGCGTCCTCCCAGAACCGCAGTGTGCCACGCGGCTATTCCTGCGGCCAAGGGATTTTCCGCGCGCAGGGAGTGCGGCTTGCCAGGTGGGGGCGGCTGCTGGGCGGGGCTTCCCTGGGCCCGCCCCTTGCCCAGGTGAGGCGCTGGAGCCTGAGGCGCAACCGGATGGTGCGCCCCCGCAGTGCTCGAGAGGTGTAGGGTGCCTGGCTGTCGGGTTGTCGGGCCAGGCCTGCTTGACGCCCCAGGACTGGCCGGGCCGGCCGGGCCTCTGGCGGGGGTGGAGGAGGGTGCCGCGCCCTGCCCGGCCCAGGTGTCGTCTCCGGGGGCGGAGTTTGGGAACCGGGCCGCGAGAGCTTCCCGGCCGCACGGGCCAGCGGGCGTCGAGAGACAGCGGCGGACGAGACCAGGCGCAGCCAGGCGGCTCTGGGAACGCACACTGTAGGTAAAGGCGTGAGGCAATCAGCATGTTCTCGCGAAACCACCGGAGCCGGGTCACCGTGGCCAGGGGCTCCGCCCTGGAGATGGAGTTCAAACGCGGCCGCTTCCGACTTAGCCTCTTCAGCGACCCGCCCGAGGTGAGACCCACGTCCCTGCCTTCCTTACCCTTCCCCTTCCCCGGGTCCCGTGGCCCTGCTTGCCCGGGCTCCTCGCCCCAGCCCGCGCCGAGGGGCGGAGATGCTGCGGTGCAGGTACAAACCCGTTGTTGTTGACTTCCCAAGAGAGGCGCGGACCGTCTGAAAGCTCATCGGACCCCTCTCAGAAAGCTTAGACGCTCTGACCAGTTGGGATGACTTGCCTCTGTCTGGAAAAACTCCGGGTTGGCTTCAGTGTAAGGGTCCGCAGACTCGATTCCCAAAATATGCCTGGACCCGGCCTCTCCCGGGCATCTCCCCGCCCCACCCCGCCCCGGCAAAGGGCGGTGGGCAGGTAGGCGGGCCCTAGACCCCTCGGACTCCGCTGCGGCGGCGCCCGCTTCTTCCCCGGCCTCCAGCCCCATCTCACAACCTGTCTCAGCCGCCTGGGATAGCCTTCATCATCAACTGGGCTCCTAGGCCACGTCTGACCACTTCGTTGAAGCCCTCCCCAGCTGCTTCTCTGTGCCCCTGAAGGGCTGCGGGGGGGCGGCGGAGAGAGAGAGAGAGTGAATGTGTGTGTGTGTGTGTGTGTGTAGGGGGGTATCCCTTTTAACGATTTGGGTTATTTACCACACCAAAACTTTGTAGTCCCGCCTCCAGTCTGACAGGTCCTCCCCTGGCCCACCGCTCTACCCCTCCACCGGGTCCGAGCCCTACCTGTTACTCCTGGTAGAGACTCGGGAGTTGCTGAAAGGTCTGGGACTAAGAGGGCCAGTAGCGACAGCAGAGAGGCTGTCCCTGAGGTCAGCTCTCCTACCCTGCTGGGCCTGGAAAGGGTTAAGTGAGGGGGCCTCCCTCCCGCCCCCTCTCCCCCGGGCCAGGATTCCAGGCCTGGCTTCTGCCCTTTCCCCCCTAGCCTGCCCAGAACAAAGGCCCTTTCACATCCATGTCCCGTGTCCCAGGCCTTTTCTGACTCAGAAGCTTGAGGACCTGGGGAGAGGGGCTCAGTCGGGACTCTTACCAGCAACCGGGTGCTGGGCCAGCGTGGGGGAGGGAGAGGCGAGGCCCAGGGACCAGGAGGAGGGGCCTGTGGGCTGGGGCCGCCCCCGGGACAAATCGGGCCTACGGGGCCAGTGCCGAGGAGCCGGGGCGGAGTCGCAGGGCCCGCCGGCCGCCGAGGGGACTCCGTGGGCCCGGGTTGGGGGGGTGGGGAGGTGGCAGAGCTGCAGCTGGCTGGGAATCGGGGCTGGTTTCCTGTCTGGAAGGGAAGGGGCCCGCAGAGGGGAGCGGGGGCAGCAGCAGACAGGCACACCCCAGCCTTTCTCCCTCCCACACCTCCCTTCTGCTGGAAAAGCGAGGTAATTGTGAGCCCAGGGTGGGGCGGGCTGGATCAAGGCCCCAAGTTGGAAGAGGTGGCTCTGGGGGTTGGGCCGCATTTACCCCTTTGTCCCGCTCCCTGGGATCACTCTCCCCACAAGTCCTCAGCTCCATCCTCTTCTTTCTGAGAGTGAGAACCCCACTCTGAAAGCTGCGACCTCCTGCCAAACCCCACAAGTCCATAAAACCTGCCTGAGGCGGCCCCGCCCTGCCCCCTTCCAGCTGTGCCTGCCCCTCACGCCCTCCCGGCACACAGATTCTCTGTCCACCCGGCCAGGGATGTGGGCGGGGGCTGGGGAGGGGCCAGAGTCGGAATGAAAGGGCCTTTTTCTTCCACAGCTGGGAGAACAGCTGCCACCAAAGCAAGACTGGACACTCTGTGCCTAGAGACCCCTCTGCAGCTGGTCTCCCTTCCTGGGACCCTGCTCATTCTCACCTCGCTTTCCTCCCCTCCCATGCCTGGCTCCCACCAGGGCCCTGGAACAGTGGTAGGCAAGGAAGGTTTGTCCCAGCAGCCCGAGGGGTGTGAAAGGAGCGCAGAGGGACAGGGGCAGCCTCTGCCCTCCGCCCACTCTTTCAAGACCAGGGGAGCAGCGGGAGGAGGAATTGTGGAGCAGCGTGGAAACTGCCCAGCACCCCCCCTCTGGAGGGGTCCACAGGGGAAGGGACACTGGGGGCACAGAGATGCAGGACAGATTGCACATCCTGGAGGACCTGAATATGCTCTACATTCGGCAGATGGCGCTCAGCTTGGAGGTAACGCCCCCGCCCCCAGGACTCCTCTGCGTGCAACCCAGCATGGGTTTGTGCCCTGCGGGTCCCTGCAGGGGCTGAGGAGGGAGGGGGGCACTGCTCCAAGTGGGGAGAGGGACAGGTGGTTCTGTGTGCCTTGCTTGTTAAGTGCCAACCAGCATTATGTTGGCAAAAGGGCCTTCACACCTATTTCTGAAAGCTCTGGGGGTGGGGGTGGATTGTGTTTTGGGCCCCAGGGGTCCTTTTAGGTGTGGGAAGAAGAGAAGACTTCAGGGTAAGAGAGGTTTGCAGGAAGGATGTGGCCTTGCTGGAGAAGGGAAGGCGACTCTGACAGGATATAAGGATCTGATGGCCTTAGAGGTGGCAGGGAGCTGTTTATTCATTTATTTATTCTTAAACACTTTTATTGAACACCGCCTATATGCCGAGCTCCTTGTTGACCATGGGATACCTCAGTGAACCATTCAACTGGGAGAATACAATAAACGTGTAAACACAGAAATCATCCCCCCAGTGACATGATGATAAAAACAGGGGTGTAACACCCATCAGGTGGGGAAGGCAGCATTCAGCGTGGAGGTCAGAGCAGGCCTCTGTGATGAGATCATGAGCTGAGACCAGAAAGATATGAAGATACGTGGAGACTAGAGGAAGAGCTTTCCAGCTGGAGGGCATAGCAAGGGCAGAGGCTCTTAGATGAGGTTGTGCTCCAGTTCCAGTGTGGCTGGAACACAGGAGTTGAGGCTGAGATCATGGACAGACACCAGATTAAGGCCTTACACAAGGCCTTTTACTCTAGGTGCGATGTTGGTCCACCCAAGGGTTTTAAGCAGGGGAACAACTCATCTAATGTTTTGTTTTGTTTTGTTTTGTTTTTAAAGATTTTTATTGATTTATTTGATAGAGATCACAAGTAGGCAGAGAGACAGGCAGAGAGAGAGGAAGGGAAGCAGGCTCCCGGCTGAGCAGAGAGCCTGATGTCCATCCCAGGATCCTGAGATCATGACCTGAGCTGAAGGCAGAGGCTTTAACCCACTGAGCCACCCAGGCGCCCCTCATCTAATGTTTTAAAATAAGGGCTTCTGTGGCGAATAGGCTAGGCAGGCATGGAGGGAGGGAGAGAGGAGAGTTGACAAGAGAGGTAGCAGAAGACCACCAGATAGGAAGTTGTTATGGCTTTAGGGGAGTGAACCTGGTGCTGTGGTTGGAAGTGCTCATGATAGAGACAGAGAAGGGGGTGGATTTCGATGACGGTGGTGGATCTGATGGGGCTTGTTGGTGGATGGGCCTTAAGAACTGAACATGGATTTGCCTCATGGCAAAGAAGGAGCTCTGGAATGATTCTCAGGTGTGCCCAAGCTGGGTGGTGTGGCCATTTACTGAGATAGGGGAGGTAAAGGAGGCTGTGGAAGTGACTGCCTGGACAAGGCAGGAGTTTGCTGCTGAGGAAGGTCAGAGGAGGGACTGTAAAGAGTCTAGATCAGGAGTGGAAATTTATTGCCAGTGCACCCCTCTGCCCTGGTGCCCACGCCCTGCACCATAGCAGACACTGCTGGTCAGTCACGGCACTCTTGACCAGCAAGCCCAGACGTGGACTCGCGATTTTTCTCAGCATGTCCCTGGCACAAAGTGTGCAGGTTGTTTCCCTTACAAGGGCACCAGCCAGAGGCAGGAGTCCCAGCCTGGTTTAGGGCTATATCAGGAGGGGACACCTTTATCTAACTTGTTTGCCTAGAGAGAGTTACCTTTTTTCTAATATGCAGAAAGGTGCTCAGTGAGCCCACTGGGACTCTGCTACTACCTATTGTCCTGTAGTAGCACATGGGGTGAAACCTATTCCTCTGCGCTGTCTGCATTACTAGTTACATGTGGCTACTTGAATGTATAATTTAGTTAATTAAAGTGAAATAAACAATTTCTTGGTTGCTCTAGCCATTTCAAGATGGCTGTGGAACATTTCCATCGCTGCCGGAGATGTAATTGAATAGAGCTGGTCTAGGTATTAAAATGTTTAAATTCAGCATCTTCTCTACTCCCCTGTGCACACCACTCCCCTTCCCCATGTAATTTTTCTTCATGGGAGGCCTGTCCGAGTTCTGGAACAGAGGATGGGGCTTAGATTTCATTTTGGCCACCTCTCCTACCTCCGCTAGGGTACAGGCTGAGGATGCTGTGTTCCTTCTCCATCAAACTCAGCAGTCCCCCCTCTGCCCAGTCCCCACTCAAGAAAGAGAGATCCACTGATACTTCAGAGATTGGCCAGAGAGGTAGATAGCCGTGGCAGAATAAATCCAAGAACTTTCTGGAGGAAGCGACTTAAACTGCAAGTAAAGTGAAGATGGGAGTGAGAGAAAGGTCGTTCTTAAATATGTGCTGGTCCAAAGTAGTGATTAGACTTTCTCACTTAATTCTCAAACAGTACTATGAAGGAGGTGGGGCACTCTCCAGTTTATAGTCTCCAGAGGCTAAGTTCTCACAGCTAGTCAAATTCCCAAGCCAGGATTTGGATTTAGCCCCAGTGGAGATTCTGAAGGGAACAGAGGTGATGAGAAGCAGAGCAGTAAGTCAGGGACTGAAAAGAACAGGAGGGGGGGTGGCAGGAAAAGACATCCATGAGGGCCTAATGTGTGCTGGGCTTCTGCCCATGACTCATCCTCCTTCAGCCCCTTGGGCCTTGACCCAAGTCCTGCTGACATCCAACTCTGGGCTCTTTCCCAGGAGAGTAGTGAAAACACTGCCTACATCTGGAGAAAGGGGTGTGTGAGTGGGGAGGGGGGACAAGAAGCTATCCCTGGACTGGCAAGATGGGGACAAAGCATAGGGATCTAGAAACAGTGCCAGGATTCCAGAGATGCTCTGCCCAAAGGGTGGGAGCCAGAATTTCTGGGACCCTATCCTCCCTGAAGCTGTGGGAGAGTGGGTCTGGGGCCAGAGTGGGGTGGGAGGTGGTAGCAGAGGTGTTGGGCTCATCCAGGCTGAGCCCAGAGACTTTTCCACTGCTCCAGTTTTTCCAATTTACACACTCCCCTCCCTCTCCTGTGCTCCTGGGCAAGGGGTCACCTTGGAGGGCAAACCACAAAGCAGGAGGAGCCTCTGGGCCTCCTGCAGCTCTAGCGGCACCAAGGCCAAAGCCCTATCCAGGGCGACGGGGGGAGCTCCGGGAGCAATGTTGCACACGACTGCGTCTCAGGGTTCTGCTGCCCGGAGCCTAGCCCCGCCAGGCGCAGGGAGGAACCGCCTGCGCCCGGGAGCCCCTCGACCTGCTCTCGCGGCAGTTGGGAGCTGATGTCACCAGCGCCCTGAGCGCCACGGCAGGCGGGCGGGGGCACTTGCAACTTGCAACTCCCCAGACCCAGCGCACTGCCAGCATTGGTGCCTCGAGCGCAATGGACAGGGCTAGGGAAGGATCCGTGAGTGCTGGGGCCCGGGTAAAGAGACTAGCCGGGAGAGGGCTTGAGCACGCTTCTCTGTCCCCTCCCTCCCCCCTTCTCTCATCGTTTCCTGGTGTTTGTGGGTGAAGCTGGAAGTAGAATGGGATGGGGGTTGGCAAGCAGGAAAGCTTAGCAGAGGTGGGGCCCTGGTGCAGACAGACAGAGGGGCGGGGGGAGTGGGGCGGCAGGAGCTGTGTAGTCTGGGAGGGCTTCCTGGTGGAGGGGGCATTGGGACCTGGTTGGCCTACTTCTGAAGGGTCAGGAAGAGGGGGTGATGAAAGTCAGGCCCAGTCCAGTGGTGGCCCAGGAAATAAATTGTGAAGGAGGAGTGTGCAGAGAGGCTGGACAAGGCTTTTGAAAGCAGTAATCTAGGGTGTTCAGATCTTGGAGACTTGAATGCTGGAGACACAGGGGACAGAATCAAGTGCACAGTGTGAGAGCTGATGTGAGGGTGAAGACAGGTTTTGGGTGATCACTTTCATTCACCCCCCTCTTCCTATCTGAAGCCTTCCCCATCACCTCAGCCAGAAGCAAACAGGGCTGTCTCCCATGAGTGTGTTTATGCCATGACATGGCACTTACGAGGCAGCCATTAGTGTCTGCATCTCTCACTGCCCATCTGGACTTTAAATGTGGGCCCTCGGACAGCATAGGGATGCTCCAGGGTTTGTTGGGTGAATGCTACTTCTGCCAAAGTAGCATTTAAAGAAACCATCCTCACCATTCATCCACACTATGCGCTGGGCACTGTGCTAAATGCTTTACATTCCTGGCTTACTGAATCCTCACAGTTCTAGCATGTGCGACTACTTCCAACCCATTTTATAGATGGAGAAACCAAGTCTTAGGGAGGTGGAGTAAATTTTAAGTAAGTTTCTTCTCAGCTTCTCAAGACTGGCAGGACTGACTCAGACCCAGATTTGTTTTATGTCAAACTGGTGCTCTCGCCCTTCGCTCTCTGCCAAAACCTCCAGGGCTCTTTCTGAGTAAATGTTCCTTAGAACCCTGGTGCCTGTCTCAGTGCCTAAACACTACCCCCCATCCTTATTCACAGCTGTGAATAACACCTGTTTTGCCCCTCACTCCTGATCTCCTGCCCCACCTGCCTCCCCATCCCCAGTCCTTGCCTCTCTCCTCAACTTCCCAAGCTGAGAGGGACAGCAGGTGGCAGAGCCCCTCATCTGGAGCGTGTACAGGGTTCTGTGAAGTATGGGTGAACGCTGTAGGGGGTATGCTCCTGCACAGATCCCTTGCCAACTAGATGTTCCCCATCACTTGAGTCTTCAGGGTAACCCAGGAGGGTCTTTACTATCTTGTCCATTTTCTTTAGTTGATGGTTCTTGGCCCTGGCTACACCTCAGAACCATTTGGGGAATTTCCAAAAAAACACACCCACTAAATTCTTAGAGATTCTTATTCTGCAAGTCTGAAGTAGAGCCTGGTAGTATGTGTGTGTGTGTGTGTGTGTGTGTGTGTGCGCGCGCGCGCGCGCGTGTGCATGCCTATGTTTAACTGAAAGGATTTAATTTTTTTTTAAAGGTAACACAAGGGGTGCCTGAAGGGCTGAATTGGTTAACTGTCCCGCTCTTGATTCTGGCTCAGGTCATGATCTCAGGGTAATGAGATCAAGCCCCACATCCGGCTCCCGACTGGGTGTGAGCCTGCTGAGATTCTCTCTCCATCTCTGGGGGAAAAAAAAAAAGGTAACACAATTTCCAGTAGCACAGAAGTAAAGAAATATATATTTTAAAGTAGTATAAATCTGTTTTCCATTCCTGGCACCCAGGCCTACAGTGTCTGTTTTATGCATATATATATATATATATGAAGTGAGAAGAGAGTATCACAGCATGCTACCACTTGTATAACTTACTTACTTACTTACTTACTTACTTACTTACTTACTTACTTACTTACTTACTTACTTACTTACTTATTTATTTATTTATTTATTTATTTATTTATTTATTTATTTATTTATTTATTTATTTATTTATTTATTTATTTATTTATTTATTTATTTATTTATTTATTTATTTATTTATTTATTTATTTATTTATTTATTTATTTATTTATTTATTTATTTATTTATTTATTTATTTATTTATTTATTTATTTATTTATTTATTTATTTATTTATTTATTTATTTATTTATGGAGCCGGGTGAGAGAGAAAGAGAACCTGTGCAACTGTGCAAGCATAAGCAGGAGGAATGATGGGGAGAATCCCAAAGCAGACTCCTTGCTGAGCACAGAGCCTGACCCAGGGTTCAATCTCAGAACATGAGATCATGACCTGAGCCAGAATCAAGAGTCAGATGCTTTTCACCGACTGAGCCCCCCTGCACCCCCTCACTTCATACATTTTGAAGAGTATTTTATATCTTTTATATCTGCATATATATGTCTACCTAAATCTTTGATGTCTGTAGTATTCCATATTCCACAGGAATGCTGTGACTTATTTAACCAATGTCTGAGTGAAGGACTTTTTTTTTTTTTTTTTTTTTTTTTTTGAGATTTATTTCTGAGAGAGAAACACATCGAGATAGGGAACACAAGCAGGGGCAGTGGGAGAGGGAGAAGCAGGCTTCCTGCTGAGCAAGGAGCCCGAAGTGGGGCTCGATCCTAGGACTCTGGGATCATGATCTGAACTGAAGGCAGAAGCTTCAGGGACTGAGCCAGTCAGGTGCCCATGAGTGAAGGACTTTTAATCTTGGTGTTTTAAAACAGTGTTGCAATGAGTGTGGCTTTGCTTACATGTGTAACTATATTTGTAGTTAAACTATTTGTAGATAAACTCCTACTAGATATTGAATAGCTGGATCAGAGGATATGTGAATTTCTAGTTTTCATAGATTTTTCCAAA
Organism: Neogale vison; assembly: GCF_020171115.1. Lineage (NCBI taxonomy): Eukaryota > Metazoa > Chordata > Mammalia > Carnivora > Mustelidae > Neogale > Neogale vison. The sequence goes on along the minus strand of NC_058098.1, from coordinate 94,884,174 downwards.
TTGTGCTCAAAACAAGCCAGTGGAATTTATGCTCCTACCATCAAATGCATAAGGACATCTGTATTTTTACAAAGCTTCTCTGGTTATTATTGGTCAGGTGAGGCTGAGTTGCCTGAAACATGTTTCTTAGTTTCTTCTGGTGCACATCCTGCTTTGGGTCTGGAGCATGCTTCAGCCTGTCCCCAACTGACATTTCTGTCTCATCCTTTCCCCCACTCTGTCTAGGACACAGAGTTGCAGAGAAAGCTGGACCATGAGATCCGGATGAGAGAAGGGGCCTGCAAGCTGCTGGCAGCCTGCTCCCAAAGAGAACAGGCTCTAGAGGCCACCAAGAGCCTGCTGGTGTGCAACAGCCGCATCCTGAGCTACATGGGCGAGCTGCAGCGGCGGAAGGAGGCGCAGGTGCTGAGGAAGACTGGCCGGCGGTGAGCACAGGGTAGTGGCCCAGGGTGTGTGTGTTTGGGCTGTGGGTCACCCTGAGGATGACGTCCCCACGAAGCCTTGTCAGAGCCTGGGAGACCCCTTGGTGTTTTCTCACCATAATGTGCTGCCCAAAGGTGCACTGTTGAGTAGCTCAGGCTGGGCTCAGGAAAGCAGTGTATCTGGTGAAAGGCTGGCGGGCTGAGAGCTGAGAATGTAAATGCGCTTCTTGCCTAAATGCTGCTGGTGGTCTGAGGGGGCGGGCTGGGTGGCTTCTGGAAAGCTAACTTCCCCGAAGTCAGTTCACTGGGTGGCCAGCTGACCACAGATTGACAAGAGTGTACCTGAGGTTCACCAGCACAAGCACTGCTTGAAAAAGGGAATAATAAAACAGTGTTTAAGGGAACGCTTCCCCGTTCACATAAATTAGATGTATTTTAAAAGGGGTCAGCTTCCAGATGTGAAACGCCAGCTGCACTGACAGTTCGCGCTGGCGGTCTGACAAAGCTGCAGCCGGATGGCTGAGGTGATGCTCGGCTACAACTAAATGTTGGAGAAAATACCTGGCAAGTTTATCATTCTGAGAACTGGCCACTTGGGTAAACTGATGATTTGGAAAACTGGCTGCTGGCAAAATAAGGCTGCTTGACCCCACAAGGCTGAGTGTGGAGAAAGTGCCAGCTGCTCACTGGCGTGACACCCATCCCAGCTCTGCTGTGAAGGCTGCCACAAGAAGGGGTCACCAGGAGCCCTCCAGAGCCCATCCATGAAGCCCCCAGGGGAAGGCAGATAACCAGCTCTGTGGCTTCTCCACAAAGCTAACGGGCAAGCAGATGGGGTCGGGGGGCAGTTCCTAATGTGAATTTGAGGTCTCCTGAGAGGCAGCCCTCAACAGGCTCTGCCCTGCCCAAGTCCCACCCAGCCTAGGCAGTGTGGGGTGAAGTACACCCCAGATCGCTGACAACTAAATACTTTGCCCTCACTCAGTGGCACACCGTTTAGCTTAAGGCCTTACTAAATCGCTAATGACATTAGTGACCTTCTGAATTGGGTGGCTGAACTGGCTTTCCACCTGAGGAGAGACACAAACTCAGAGAGTGCTGCTGATGGGTGGGGGGAGAAAGGCCAGGTGTCTGGGCCACTGCACTGGGGGCCGAGGAACTTGGGGTACTGGGAAGGCTAAGCCTACCTAGGGATGGTAGAGGAGAAATCAAAGCTGAGGAGGAGGGAAGAGAGAGGTTTGTGGCAAATGGAACACAGATGTTCTTCACTTGTGTTCTTGATTTTCCAACCACCCCAGTACTGTCCTATATCGAAGAAGTGATAAGATGGTAAAGCACAGCCTCCCCGATTGTTAAAAAGAAAGCCTGCAAATTCCTTCAGGTCTGGGGTTTAGTGGAGATGAGCCCTTGAAAAGGAGTCTCTCTGCAGGCACCTGTTCCCTCAAGCCTTACTTGTGCCTGGCAGGGGTCTGGGGGAGATGGTCAGAGAGGGTGCTTGGAGGGGGAGGAGCCTGGAGCTTGTACTGCCTATGAGCTAATGTGCCTCTGGTATCTCCAGGCCTGGTGAACCCCTGGGTTCAAGTGACAGCTCAAACAGTCCCTCAGTGCCCTGTCAGTCTGGCTGGGGACCTGGAGGCTAGGCCCTGGGCTGGAGGCATCTTAGAGCCCTTGAGAACCACAACGGGGTTGAGGGGAAAGTAATGTCTAGAGGCCAGCCCAGGATGCTGTGATTTGCCCACAGGCCTTCAGATAGTGGGCCACCTGCTGAGCGCTCCCCTTGCCGAGGCCGCGTCTGCATCTCTGGTAAGAAACACAGCTCTTCCCCATCACTGCCCACCCCACCCCGGCCCCCTAGCTGCTGGCGTTCCTTGCCCAACCACATGATCTCCTGCCCTGTCTCAACATCCCTTCCTGCTCCTCTGCTCCTCAGACCTCCGGATTCCACTCATGTGGAAGGACACAGAATATTTCAAGAACAAAGGCGGTGAGTTCCACACATGCTGGGACAAACTGAGGGAGTGACCTGAGGTTGGAGGCTCTCGTGGGGGCACCGTGCTTACTAGTTTGGGCCTCTGTCCCCAGACCTGCACCGCTGGGCTGTGTTCCTGCTGCTGCAGCTAGGGGAACACATTCAGGACACAGAGATGATCCTGGTGGACAGGACCCTCACAGACATCTCCTTTCAGAACAACGTGCTCTTGTGAGTGCCTTGTCCCTGGGGGCTCCCTCATTTCTCCAGTCTCCTCCAGTCCTTGGATGGAGTTGCAGGGGAGGAAGGAAGATGGGCCTCACCTGGACAGCTGTCCTGTACTCGAACCACGTCATCCTCCACCCCCCCCCCTCCTGCCTCCCTGAACTTCCCCAGGACCAGCCTTCTCTCTTCCGCCCACCCTCCTATAGCACCGAGGCAGGGCCAGATTTTGAACTACGACTGGAGCTGTACGGAGCCTGCTTGGAAGAGGAGGGGGCCCTGGCTGGAGCCCCCAAGAGGCTTGCCACCAAACTCAGCAGCTCCCTAGGCCGCTCCTCTGGGAGGCGTGTCCGGGCGTCACTGGAGAGTGCGTCGGGTTCGGGGAGCGGTCCCATTCTGCTCCCCACCCCAGCTGTGGGGTAAGGCCCTACATGCCCCCACTGCCCTCAGCTGCATATATCCTGGCCTCCGGTGGCCTCTGAGCTGTGTCGAGCATGCAAACCTATTCTGTGCCACTGCCACAGCATGCAGGCCTACATGAATGAGTGGCAGCCACTTGGCTGGGAGATACCCTAGCCTGTGCCCTGGAGCCAGGCCCAAGTCAACCAAGAGGACCAGTAGGAATGTGGGTAGAGCTGTTTGGGGGGCTTGAATTTTTTGCAGCAGTAAATGCATATTATGTGGATAGGACAGAGTGCCCTGGTTGGCACGAAGTAGCCTGGGTCCCGTGGGGTTGCCTGCTGGTGCCTGGAAGCACCCAGAGACACTGGGTCTCTGAGCAGCAGTTGGAGAAGCTCTAGGGCAGTGACTTTGCTACCTTTGGAGACAGACAGGAAGTCAAATTCCAGCTCTACCACCTACCAGCTGTGAATTATGGGCAAATTTCTTAACTTCTCTAAGCCTCAGGCTCTCTCATCTATTCGCGAAACAATGCCACCAACCTCCCAAGGCTGTCGTGGGAATACAGTGGGATAACATACGTAAAGCACAGGAAGCACAGGACGTGGCACTTAGCAGGAGCTCGGGAAATATCCTTACCCCTGTGGGGGAGGCCAGCTAGTTTTCCTGCAGTCTAGGAGGCCTGGTGCCAGGCTGAGGCCCACTTCTCTGTTGTGTAGTGGTCCTCGTTATCACCTCTTGGCTCACACCACGCTCACCTTGGCAGCAGTGCAGGATGGGTTCCGCACACACGACCTCACCCTCGCTAGCCATGGTGAGTCTGTTGTGGAGGGAGGGGATGCTGGACAGTGAGAAGAGGGGCTGTGGGATGGTCCCTTTCGTTCACCACCCTTACCCTAAACTTCCTATCCCCCAGAGGAGAACCCCGCCTGGCTTCCCCTCTATGGTAGCGTGTGTTGCCGCCTGGTGGCTCAGCCTCTCTGCATGACTCAGCCTACCGCCAGTGGTACCCTCAGGGTGCAGGTGAGGGGCCCTGAGGCGGAGAAGGGAACCTGGAGAAGGCAAAGGACAGCTGGATCATCTAGGCACCGAAGGACTACTGGAAAGTCAAGATCTGGGTGGAGGAAGGAGGGTTATAGCAAGAAGACAGGAGGATCAGACACGAGGGTGGGCAGAAAGGAACAGACTCCGTGGGGGAATGGGAAGAAGGGTGTTGGGGGTGTGATTCCCCCAGGAAACCTTGAGTCATTTGTGCAGCAAGCTGGGGAGCTGCAGGACTGGGCGCGAGTGCATGGAGTCCTGAAAGGCACAAGCCTCTTCTGTTACCGGCAACCCGAAGACGCAGACACTGGGGAAGAGCCGTTGTTTACTATTGCCATCAACAAGGTGATGGGTCCCTTGGTGGTAAAGCTACCAGGTGCCAGGGCCCAGGAGTGTCTCCTTCAGGTCCCAGGAGGGTGGGTGCAGAGAGATGAAGTCAGGCCTGCTGTTCCTAACAGTGCCACACCCAGCTTCAGGGCCAGGAGTGTTCTCACCGGGGTCACTGGAAAAGGCTCTTCTCACTAGCATTAGCCCGTCAAGTCCCAGAGGGTCCCACGGCCAGTTTAGGATTTTCATTCTCTTTCTGCCTTTTTTCTCAAATTCCATTCTGCATTTTCTTCCCCCTTTCCTGGCTTTGACTCTCAACCCAAGTCCAATGACCCCTCTTAATTTCCAAGTCCTTTTACTAGCTTTCCTGACGACTTTTATTAAAGTACTGAGGAATATTAGGCCTCAGCATTCCTGCTCGCCTCTGTGCCTCCCTCAATCCCGTCTCTGTCTGCTCCTCTTTCCTGACTGAGGACTCTCTATCTCATCCCCAGTCCTTTCCTGCTGTTCCTTCCTGCTCTGCTCAATAGGAGGCAGATGAGAGACCCAACCAGCTCTTCCTTCTAAGGCAGGGATGAGCAAGCCTGCCTGGTATCTGTGACCACTGACTTCTGTGACCAAGGTGAAGAAGACCCCTTCCTTCTCCTGCAGGAGACTCGAGTCCGGGCAGGGGAGCTGGACCAGGCTGCAGGCCGGCCCTTGACCCTGAGCATCAGTAACCGGTATGGGGAGGATGAGGTGACACACACCCTTCAGACAGAGAGCCGAGGAGCCCTGCATAGCTGGATGGAGGCTTTGTGGCAGCTTTTCTTTGACATGAGTAAGAGGAGGGGGCTGGTTTGAACCTTTGGGTGGGCTGGGGTTTATCAAAGGGCTCTATGTCCAGAAAGTGTGGAAGGGAATGTAGCGGGGGAGGGGACGGCCTGGCCCTCTCAGTCTTCCTCCTCCCACCCTAGTCATTGCTCTCCCTTCAGGCCAGTGGAAGCAGTGCTGTGATGAAATCATGAAGATTGAAACCCCTGCTCCCCGGAAACCACCCCAAGTACTGGCCAAGCAGGGGTCCTTGTACCATGAGATGGGTGAGTGAAAGTACACTCTGGGAACCTGACGGCAGGTGGGGTTGGGGGCTTCAAGGCAGCCCAGATAATGGGAACAGAGAAAGCAACAGGCTGAGGCAGAGCTCTGGGGACCCAAGGCCCTCTCGGTCCTGTTGTATGTTTCTCTTCTCCAGCTCTTCTTAGAGCCATCTCCACCAAAGTTACAAACCAACCCCCAAAGAGCCGGATTCATTTTATGGATTTCTTTCCTAATTTCTTCTTCTCTGTTTCCCTTTCTGCATGCGGATTCCTGTCTCTTCCTGTGACCCTTCACTTGCTTGGCACTGCTTTCATTTTCCTCCTCTTTTCTTGATTTTTTTTTCACCCACTTCTGCCCACCCTCTCATCTCCATCCCCCCTGCACCCTGTATCCCATAGTCTTATCAGAGCCCATGGCTCCAGGGGGCCCAGGTGAGGGGCTTCTCCTGCAGGATAACACAATCTCAGCTGAGATCCGGGCTTTGCTTTCCTCCTATTACAGTGACAGGTGATGGTCAGGGCTGGGTAGGCCTGGGGCCTAAGTTCTGACTGGCCCCCTTCCCTCAACCCCTTCCTGGTGTCACAGCTATTGAGCCGCTGGATGACATCGCAGCGGTGACAGACATCCTGGCCCAGCGGGAGGGCACAAGGCTGGAGACACCCCCACCCTGGCTAGCAATGTTTACAGAACAGCCTGCCCTGCCTAACCCCTGCTCACCTGCCTTAGTGGCCCCAGCCCCAGCTCGGACCCACCCCATGCCCTGGGGGCGACCCCGAACATTCTCCCTGGATGCCATCCCCCCAGACCACTCCCCTGGGGCTTCCCGCTCCGTTGCCCCTCTCCCCCAGCAGCGATCCCCAAGATCCAGAGGCCTCTTCAGCAAAGGCCCACCCCGCACTTGGCTCCAGTCACCAGTCTGAGAGAGAAAGGTGCTGGCCGCAGGATCTGGCCAGAGGAAGAGACAACCTACAAGCAGCTGGGCTCCGGGTGCGGCGCTGTCGGCAGCAGGTTGGCCAGTTTGGCCTCCCCTTCCTCTGCTGGACTGGGGGTAGGCTGGGGGGCGGGAGCAGAAGCTCCTCCTCAGCTGTGCTTGCCAAGGTGTTGAGGGGCTCCTTCCTGGGACTGCCTTGGACCCCCCAAACCCTTCCTGGGAGAAAACTGGAACCAATCCTGCCCTACCTCCCTGCACTAACCAGCTTTAAGGATGGCACTGAAGAGCCTTGGGAGGGAGCGCACCTCCCTGTGACTCTCATATCAACCATTAAAGTTATTTAACGGCAGCCCTCACCTGGTTCTTGAGGATAGGTTGCCTCTCCGCTTGTTCTGGAACTGCCCCCTCCCCTCATCCCTGGAGCTTAGATGACCGGTCTGTGATACTGAGTAATCAGACAAGGGCTGGGTGGAGGGTTACTTTATAAATACCACAAGGAGAAAGGAGGGCTGCTCTTCTCTCACACGCTGCTGAATCTCAGGATCTCAGCAAGGTCATAGCCAGTCACAGCAAAGGAGCTGCCTGAGGGGTCACAGAATCGGGCACCGCACACCTGGGTGTCAGGCACACACTCACCATGACAGTGTTCCACCTGGGGGAGAAGAGGGCTGCTCAGGGCCTGCTGCCTCATGTGTGGACCCCCCCTTTCCCCCCCCTTTCCACTCCTCCCACAACACATACCTCAGTGTGGCCACTCTCTGGGCTTCTGCTCAGCTTCCAGATGTGTACAAAGGTGTCCTCGGCTGCAGAGAGAAGCTATAAAACCAAAGGTGGGAGGATGAGGGGGCATTAGCAGGTGCTGAGGGGACGAGTATAGGCTGGAATGCCTGGCCCAGGCACCCAGGGAGAGGGCTCCACTGAGAAGCAGACAAGCCTGTGGAGTTCCTCTCAATGTCCCAGCACCAGGAGCATAGGTACGTAGGGATGGAGGAGGAGACTGACCTTGCCCACCTCGGGAGCCAGGTCCAGGGCACAGATGGCCCGGGCGTGGGCGCTGATCTGGACATGCAGAGTTCCTGTACTGGCCTCATATAGACGCACTTGTCCATCCCCATAGCCTGCTGCTACTGTCCCGTGCCACAGCTGCACAGAAGGGCATGGGACCCTGCAAGGGTGATAAACCACTTTAATTTCCTCTGATCCCTCAGGAAGGCATCCACCCCCTTCCGCCTCACCTACCCAAATCCTGGAATTTGGGTCACTAATTTGAATTTGGGCCCTGACCGCCAGACACACAGCAAGCCTGAGTTATCTGCCGTCACCACGTCAGCCACGCAGTCCTGAGAAGAAAAGCAGGATCAGTCCTTCCCTTCCTCTCCTGCTGGGTCCTATATACAGGGCAGGAGGGGAAGGGAGGCAGCATCTGCATCTTTGCCTCTCCAGGGAAAGGGCAATATGGGGAGCCCTTATCGGCTGGATGCGGGGTTCCCTCGGGATGCATAAAGTGCCTCCCTTGCATTCCTTAGAATCTCACTCCCCAGACCTGACAAATCACGAGTGAGGAGTGGGGTATATAACTGCCCTCACTGGATGGATGAGGAAGCTGAGGCCACAGTGTTGTGATCTGGAAGTCCTGCAGTAAGCCAGTCACAGTCATGAATAGAGTCCAGGGCCCTGGGAAGTCCCCAACCCCAGGCAACCAACATAGACCCTGGGCCCAGCCCTGGATCGGGTGCAATGGGGATATGATGAGAACATACATACCCTGTTCTCAAGAGGTCTGTAATCCAATTAGGGAGACAAGAGTTGTCTTTGAGGCTAGTACCAATTCAGGGCTCAGCCAAGGGAGATCAGTGGGAGCAGGAATAGGGGGATGGCTTCCTGGAGAGAGGAGCACTGGAATTGGGCAGGACTTGGCAAGTCCAGAAAAGGAAGCTGCACACGTCAGAGTTGGAAAGTATCTTAGATACTATCTGTCCCAACTCCTCAGTTCACACCAGTACTGAAAAGTGTTCGTGAGCTATTAAATGCCACATAAATGGAAAATCAGATTTTATCACTGGACTTGAGGTTGCTGAAGCCTGGGAAAGCAGCAATTTGCCCAAAGTGATCCAGCTGCTTAGCAGTGGAGTCGATTCTTAAACCCAGGTCTGCCGCCTGCCGAAGTGGGAAGGCTCCCAGGCTCACTGGAATAAGTAGGGGGAATCTACTCACCTGTCCCTGGGCAGGCTCCGTCGCAATGTCTGTGACTGATGTCTGGTGCCCAGCCAGCTCTTCACTTAGTACAATGTTGGGACCCTTGGCTGGGATATCAAACACCAATACCCGGCCCGACCACGTTCCTGCAGAACCAGTGCCCCACTGATGGCTTCCTGATCCCCCCGAGTCTTCAACCACCACACATAGCACTCCCTCCAGCCCAGAAACCTCTGTAGCAAACCCACCACTCACTGCTCCAATAGCTCCGCTCCTCCGTTGACTACCATTACTCTATCCTATCCTGCCCCTCTGAAGCCTGCCATGGTTTTCCACAGTCTCTATAAGAGCCCCCTTCACTCCCACACTTCCCTCTAACCTTCAAAAATTCCCTCAAACCTTCAGCATCATCCCGGCCAAAGCCCACACCCTTATGCCGTAGCATCCCCCAATGCCCTGACTTTGGCCCCCTCACCCACACAGATGAAGCGGCCACTGGAAGCAATTCCTCGGGCAAACACAGCCTGTACTGAGTATGAAAGGGGAAAACTATTAGAAATAGCACCTCTGCCGGCCCCACCAAACACTCCCTACCCCCACCCCACTCAGTCCTGCAGGTACCTGGAGATGCATCTCCAGAGTCCAGCGCGTGCCAATAGACCATGACAGAGCCATCTGACTCATACATCTGGAAAACAAGAGCAAGGATGGGGGCACATCCAGCTGACTTTTGCAGAGCTATGCTGAGTAGTTCACATACAGGTTAGTCTTACAGTCTCACTCCCCTGAGCTGACAAACCATGTGTGAGAAGCAGGTATATAAACCCTTGAAACAACTGTGGGAAGCAGGCACTACTTTTATTTCCATCTCAGGACACTGAGGCTCTGAGAAGTTAATTAAATTGCCTGAGGTCATGCACCTAGTAAAGGGGCAGGTATAGGAGATAGCACTTGGGAACTGGAAAAGATGAAAGGAATGAAGATGAGAAATATGAATGAGCTAAACATGTAAAAGGTTTGTAAGTGTTTAGAGGAAAGTGGGGAAGTATTTATGGGTCTGGGGGAAGAGTTGAAAAGACTGTAGTGGGGGAGGATAGGAAGCTCTTCTTACCTGTATTCCTCTATGTGAGGTGAGTACCAGCAACACTCGGAAGGGGAGGACACACCAATGGACCTATAGGAAAATGGCCCAGAGTAGGAAGAAGTGGTGAGACTGGAGGACAGGAGGTCTCCAAAGAGTGGAAAATCAAAGGGTTAGGGAAGGCCTATTCCTGAGGCTTGGAAAGAAAGGACAGAGATGAGGACTGGGTTCAGCAACACCACTCTCAATTCAATGCCTCACCTGGGTGATAAGTGGAGGGCTCACTCCGGCTCCCTCCTTAGCGTGGAGCTGGCGCTGAGCCAAGGGCACACCCTCAGGAGCAGCGCTGAGAAGCTGGGCGCTGGGTCCATGGACTACCCCAAAATGTGTGAGGTTGCGGGAGGGCACCTGCAGCACACTGAGGTTATTGCACAGGGGTGCAGCCGAACCTCGAAGGGGAATCGGGCGCTCCCGGCGGAACATCCTAGCGGAGACAGGCCCGAATCACAGGCGCGCAGGAAACACGACAGTGGTGATTCCTGCGGGAGGAATGGAGGGTGCTGTCGTGAGGCACTGAAGGAGACCACTGAGGTCAGAATGTGATGGGGAACCCGAGGACTGCAACAGGGGAGTCCGGCGTAGGGAGGTCTTGTGGAGCAGGAAAGGGGAGCCCCAGAGCTGAGTCAATGGAGCGATGGGGGAATCCCAGAGGAGGAACGGTGATGGCACAGGACCTGGTGGCCGCAAGCGCCCGACCGAAGGCAGATGAGGCAGGGTAGCCCCCAGGCCCTTCTTCTCTCAGCTGGCTCCCCGAACCCCCCAGCCCGGGCCAGAAGTCACACCCACAGTCCCAGGGTCGCTTGCCTGACTCGGGGAATCGATCGGTCCCTCCGAACCCGCCGCCACCATAGAGACGACGCAAGCGCGCACGGCCATTGGGCGGAGCCGAGCAACCCAAACGTGCGGAGCGCGGCGCGGTTGCCAGGGCAACCGTGGGCGGGGCGAGCCTCTTTCCTCTAGGTCTGGCGCTAGGTGCAGGGCGCGGTTGCTTGGGAGACAGTTAGACGGAGGTGGCAGCGTCAAGGAAGGGAAGCCGAAGCAGCGGGGCTGGAGCGACAGCCGCGGCAATGGCTCACGAAGGCTCGGTGAGCTTCAGCTCAGCTGGGGGTGGGCCAGAGTCCGGACTGGCATTTAAGGTCGGCGTGGGGAACCGTGGGTCCGCCCCACGCCAGCCGCCGCCAGCCCACCATGCGGGCGTACATGGCGACCAAGGAAGCCACGTCGGTTTGGGGCAGAAAATCTGTACCTGCACCACGCACACAAACACGCTTTGTCACACTCGGAACCTGAGGGGAAAAGTCAAATGTATGGTTCAGTGCCCAAGAACAGGAACTGACTTTGGAAGCAGCTAAGACATGTAATAAGTCTCTTACACTGAGGCACCCATTCAAATGGATAAGCCAGAATTGGTCGGGCACTGGGGAGAGGTATTTCTAAATAAACTCCCTTTCAAGGATTTTAGGAGGAAGGAATGGGTTAAACAACAGCTCTGAGGCTGCATTTGAAAGTCAAGTTGTTTAAAAGCCAAGACTTAAAAAAAAAAAAAAAAGATTTATTTTCATTTGAGAGCGAGAGAGCCCACGAGAGACAGGGAGTTGTGGAGGGGCAGAAGGAGAGGTAGAGAGAAAATCTCAAGCGGACGCCCCGCTGACTGGGAGCTCCATGCAGGGGCTTGATCTCACCACTGTGAGATCATGACCAGAGCCAAAATCAAGAGTGGAGGCTTAACCTACTGAGCCACCCAGGTACCCCCCAAACCAAGAAATTTTTAAATAAAACAGATTTGAGGAGACTTTGTGCAATAATATCTCTGGCCTCTAGAGGCCACATCTAGGTACAGTCACCGTCAGGAGTGGCAGATGAGAGGCTGGGAGGGTAAGTCTAAGGAACTGGCTTGCCTCTCCCAGCCCTACCTGCCTGGACTGGTCTGTGGGCTATTCCCTGGGCTTGCCACCAGGGCTGTTTTCATTAGCAGAGAAAGGAAATGAGGCTTAAGGACTTTGAGTTCAGTGTAATGTTTAGGAAACACCAGATATGGCAGAGAATGAATTTGAGGGGACGCCTCATAGGAGGCAATAAGGTTGGGGTGAGGAGGTCAAGATTGGGAAGATTACCTTTAGAGGTATATTTTGGAAGGAACCAAGTGAAGGGAGACATGTAGGAAAGGAGGAGGCTCCCAAGAATCTTCCTATAAGTTTCCTATGTCCCTAAAATGAATTTATGGAACTAGTCTTTTTCTTTTTATATGATTTTTTTTTTAATTACAAAGGACACAGACTCATTGTAGAGAACTTACAAGATAGAGCACAAGAAAGAAACATATCCACTGTGACACTTTTGATGTTTCCCTTTTCTTTAACATATACTGCTTTATACATCAGAGATGACACTTGGTATGTAATTTTGTATACTGTTTCTTTCATTTATCATTACCTATATAGCAAATTCTTCCTAAAATTATCTTTAATCATTGCATAATATTCCTTAGTATAGAGGGCACACAATTAGCCATATATTCTCTTTTTGTTAGATAGATATTTTCAATATTCTGCTATTATAAATGACAGCAGAGGGTCTATTGGAGGGTCTATTGGAGGATATAATTTTATTTTCATTTCAGGATATGCCTTTGGATGTGTTCATAAAATTGGAATTGATATTTTTGAAGGTTGGACATCTTTTCAAATGTTTATTAGTCATTTACAGTTCCATTTTTGTGTAATGTTTTGTCCTTTGCTTATTATCCTTGGGATCTTATGATTTTATTTTTTATGTGGGTTTTTAATATACTTGGGGATATTTATCCTTTTTCATATTTGTTGCAATTTTTTTTTTATTTTGGAAAGCAGGATAAAGTCAGGCTCTAGAGTCAGACAGACCTACATATGAATTATGACTTCACTACTTCCTTGCTGTGTGATCTGGACAAATTCTGTAAAATGGGGATAAAAATAGTATGTAGTCTAAAAATGTAGGACTTGAGTCAGTGTTTGTAACTGATATGCTTAGGTGCCAGTAAATGGTAACTACTGTCAACTTGTAATTAGGAGTGTCTTAAAAATAAGTACAGGAAGGGATGCCTGGGTGGCTCAGTCATTAAGCATCTGCCTGCTGTCTCTTTCTGTCAAATAGGTGAATAAAATAAAAATTTTTAAAAAGTACAGGATTTTGCCTATATGTATATAACTCTCTAGCTATTTCTTTTTTTTTTTTAAGATTTTATTTATTTATTTGACAGAGATCACAGGTAGGCAGGAGAGGCAGGCAGAGAGAAGAGGAAGCAGGCTCCCTGCCGGGGCAGAGAGCCCGATTTGGGGCTCAATCCCAGGACCCTGGGATTACGACCTGAGCGGAAGGCAGAGGCTTTAACCCACTGAGCCATTACGACCTGAGCCGAAGGCAGAGGCTTTAACCCACTGAGCCACCGAGGAGCCCCTCTCTAGCTATTTCTTTATTATTTCTTTTTTAAAAGATTTTATTTATTTGACACACAGAGAGAGATCACAAGGAGGCAGAGAGGCAGGCAGAGAGAGAGAGGGAAGCAGGCTTCCTGCTGAGCAGAGAGCCTGATGTGAGGCTCAGTCCCAGGACCCTGGGATCATGACCTGAGCTGAAGGCAGAGGCCTAACCCACTGAACCACCCGGCACCCTCTTTATTATTTCTTACATAATTTTAATGCTTTGGCAGTTTTTTCTCACCCAGAGATTATATGACAATTTAATCTATTTTTTCTTACATTTTATTTTTTGCTTATATTTTTGTTTCATTTGTGTGTGTGTGTATGTGTATCCTTTAATCCATTATTTAGAGGAGTGTTGTAAAATGAGCATCTAAGTTGATTTGGGGGAGAGAAGGAGACTAGTGTTCTTTAAACACTAACCATTTATTGACTTATCCTTAATTTTTCTGAACTCTCAAGAACTTTGAACCTTTTGAACCCGTGCCAATAGCAGAGACTGTGGTGTTAGAGCTCTACATAGCCAGGGTGTACTCTGTAATCTCAAGCAAGCGCTGGTTAACTTGTGCCCTTCCAGTTTCTTTGTAAAATGGGTTTAGTGGGCCGTCATGAAAATTAAATTAGAAGGGTTCCTGGGTGGCTCAGATGGTTAAGCATCTGCCTTTGGCTCAAGTCATGATCCCAGGGTCCTGGGATCAAGCCCGCATCCAGCTCCCTGCTTGGCGGGGAGCCTGCCTCTCCCTCTACTGCCCCCCCCCACCCGGTGCTCTCTCACTCAAATAAATAAATAACATTTTTAAAAAAATTTAAAAAATGAAAATTGAATTAGTTAGGCCAGGGGTGCCTGGCTAGATCAGTCAGTTAAGCCTCTTACTCTTGATTTGAGCTGAGGTCATAATCTCAGGGTCCAGAGATCAAGCCCCATGTCCAACTCCCCACTCAGCAGGGAGTCTCCTCCCACGAAGCAGGGATTTTCTCCTTCTGCCCCTCCCCCCCAATAAATAAATAAACTTGTTAATGATTTTATTTATTTATTTGACAGAGAGAGACACAGTGAAAAGGAAACATAAGCAGGGGGAGTGGGAGAGGGAGAAGCAGGCTTCCCACCAAGCAGAGAACCCGACACAGGGCCCAATCCCAGGAACCCAGGATCATGATCCAAGCCAAAGGCATGATCCAAGGCAGACACCCAATGACTGAGCCACACAGGCACCCCTAAATAGATAAATCTTAAAAAAGTAAATTAGCAAGGTCAAATGTCTAAAATAAATTTGACATATAGTAGGCTGTTAGTAAATTACTCCTTTCAAAAGGCTTTTCCTTCCTACTGGACGGCTTGAGAAAGCTTCCTCCCAGTCTATAGCTACTTCTCCATTCCACTTATCTGTTTCCTGCCCTGATTGCCCTGTTCTTTCCTCACAGAGGCAGGAGAGACAGATCCGGGACCGTGGGGTGACCCGATCCAAGGCAGAAAAGACGCGGCCCCCTACGGTGCAGGCGCCACAGGTGGACATCGTGCCTGGGCGGCTCACGGAGGCTGAATGGATGGCACTCATGGCTCTAGAGGAGGGAGAGGATATTGTGGGGGACATCTTGGCTGATCTGCTGGCGCGAGTCATGGACTCTGCCTTCAAAGTCTACTTGACCCAGCAGGTGGGCCTGGATCCAGGTTCTCCAGACCCCTCTCCACCTACACCCACCCATCTGTCCAGCCCACTCTGGGCTGAGATCCTTTCTCATCTCCACAGTGCATTCCATTCACCATTAGCCAGGCCCGGGAGGCCATGCTGCAGATCACCGAGTGGCGCTTCCTGGCCAGGGATGAGGGAGAATCAGCAGTGGCTGAGGACCCCACGTGGGGCGAGGATGAGGAACCGTTGGCATGCACGACAGATGCCTGGGCTCAGGGATCAGTGCCTGTGCTGCGTGCCCCCGCCTCCATGGGCCCAGAGGAGACCTTCCAAGATGAGGTAAGTCCAACCCCCAGCTCCCTCTGATCCTCACACCCCTACCCTAAGCCCCACCGAGCCTCTCTGGACTCCTCTACCCTTAGTTCCTGTCTCCTCTTTCCAAGGTCTCACTACACACCCTCTACCCCCTACTCCCAATGCATTTCCCTAGGACCAAGGGAGCGAGGATCAGATGTCTCTAGGAATACGGTGGATGGGGAGAGGCTCTCAGGAGCAGATGGAATCTTGGGAACATTCTCCAGAGCTGCCAGTCACTCAGGGCCCGCCACCTACCCCAGAGCTGTTTCAGGACATGGGGTCCCAGGGTCCTTTAGAGGACTTGGACGTCCAGGCCAGAGACCACCAGGCCACAGTGGGGCCCTTGAATTCGAGCCGCCAACCGTCAGTGGAGATGGCTCCCAATGGCTGTCCCCGGCCTTCTATGGAGCTGTCCCAGGTAGCCAGCACCCAGGCCTTGACCCAGGAAGCACAGCCCGGGGGCTCCCAGCTCTCGCTGGAGGACCTCTATTGTTGCACGTCCCAGCCGCACGTATCTGGGGACTGGCTGAAGCTCAAGGAGGAGGACGTTCCTCTCATCGAGGAGGATGTGCCCCTCATCGACTCCCGCATGTTGGGGATCGGCCTCTCTGCGGGCGGCCCCACCACGATCGTCCCCTCGGCCTCATTAGAGCCACAGCAGCCTAGGTTGGAGGACCCGCTGCGGAGCCGGCCTCGCTATAGGATGGGTCGCAAGACTGGGGCACGTCTGGACCCCAGGCGCCTGCCACGCCACTGGGTGCGCCCTCTGGCCGAGGTTCTGGTTCCGGACGCCGAGGCACACCCCCTGGAAGCCTACCGTGGGCGCCAGAGGGTCAGGAAGACCAAGACTCCTGAGGCTCCCGCCAGATCCCTAGCGCCCAGGCCTGGTGCCCATGTCTCCCCGACAGTTTTCTTCTCTCTCCCGCCTAGCGTTCATTTCCCTGCCTTGGGCCTGGGCCCCGGCCTCCAATCCCCAACTTTAAGCCTAGGCCTACCGTCACCAGGCTTTGGGTCAAAGTTGCCCTTTCCCAAACCTGGGCTTGGCTTTCTTGCCACTCATCTGGCTTTCCCTGATCTGGCCCGGAGCCCCAGCCCCAAACTGTGGCCTGGTGCCAAGTGGCCCAGTGGCTGGGAGGGGGAGGCTGAGTTGCTGGGTGAGATATGGGCTGGCCGCAGCCGCGTAAATCCACAGGGCCTGGATCCCAGCGACCGGGAGGGTCAGGATCCTCGCAGGGGGCCATATACGGCACCCCGAGTCCTTGAGGCCACGTCCCAGGTGATGTGGAAGCCCATGTTGCTGCCTGACGCAATGAAGCTGGCTCCTGGTGTGAGCATGTGGAACCCAACCACCCAGGTGCTGCTCAGGGCTGCAGTACCCCAGCAGGAGGACAGGGAAAGTGGCACCTCTCTTCCCATTGAGCAGCAGCCCATCCAGACAGGCGCCCCAAATCCTCAGGTGTCCGTGAGACAAATAATGAAGAACCCAAAGCCCAAAGTGTGGTCACTCCTCCCCGAGCACCTACCCTATTCTGGGCCCTGAAACTCAGGTGGTGCATTCCTTCTTTCTGCTTGCCCAATAAACACCTGAGTTGCCTAAAGAGTTGACCTGATGTCTTTGTCAGTTTCTTCCAAGGGCGCTCGCTCAGGAGCAGTTGCCCTACAGTCCTAGAAGGATATAGAACACTGGTTGCAGGGAATGACCCCGTTTCCACCCTTGGGAGACCCTGCACTGGGTCACTGTTGCTCCTCAGCAGAGGCATTCTGGAGAACCATCCCCCTCTCCCCAGAGGAGTAGACATAAGGGCTGTAAGAGGGCTCTGTCTCAGTTGGAATCAGTCTCCTTGCAGTAGGGGCTGCTTAAGCACACATTGATTAAAGACGGAGGATTTGCTATCTTGCTTCTCCAATACCTGCAACTCACCAATCCAGCTTAGAGTGCAAGTCCAGGTTTCACTTGGAGACAACCATCAGCCTATACACATTTCAAAGAAGCACTGGCTCTGGGCTAAAGAGAGCAGTGAGGCAATCAAATGTCCAAAACTTGCAGTTTAAGGTGGAATTTACTCCCCAGTCCAAACAGCATGTTTGAGCAAATCAGAGAGTGAGTAGCCTCTTTAAATTTTGTGTCCTAGGCACTACCCCAGCCTGATTGCTAATCTGCATTCAGACTAGTTCCTCCCCAGTTTACCTCCACCACAGCCCAGCTCCCCTGGTGGCAGACCACCAAGTCTTTGCTATGGCACTGTGGTCGCTACTCAGCACCCTGGTCTGGAGCCCTGGGTCTGTCCTGCTCATGCTGGTTCTCCTGCTTCGACTAAGTGTGTGGTTCTGGCATGAGTCTCGTCTTTGGGACCTCCAGCAGTGCTCCACAGACCTAACAGGGAAGACAGCAGTGGTGACCGGTGCCAACAGTGGTGAGTGCTCTTCTCATCCTGTGGCCTCACTAGGTGCCTCAGGCCCCAGTGGCGCCAGGAGGGAGGGTGAGTGGGGGCGAGGACCAGCCTCTCTAGTCACTCCTCAGGCTAGGCTACTCTGAAGCTGCTCTCTTCCAGGCATAGGGAAGGCTGTATCCCAGGAGCTGGCCCGCCGTGGGGCCCGTGTGATCCTTGCCTGCCGGAACCGGGAGCGTGGACAGCAAGCCCTGTCTGAGATCCAAGTAGTCTCAAAGGGTAACTGCCTCCTGCTCGGCCAGGTGGACTTGAGCTCAATGGCCTCCATCCGGAGCTTTGTCCGGTGGCTTCTGCAGGAGTCTCCTGAGATACACCTGCTGGTTAACAATGCTGCAATCTGTGGTATGTTTCCCCCAGACTCATCTCAGGAGCCTCCTTCCCTGTTCAGGGACCCTAAAACAGGCATCCACCAAACCTAACCTGTGCACCCTGCTGAAAAACCTGGAATTCATACACGACCCTAAAAACCTGAATTCATACATGCCATGTTCTGTGGCATTTCTATTAAATGCCAATTTGTCTCCCAGATCTTGTCTCCTTCCATTACCTCACCTGTGTTATCTCCTCCCAGGAATCCCCAAGACACTTACCCCAGAGGGCCTTGATTTCACTTTTGCTACCAACTATGTTGGGCCCTTCCTGCTTACAAATCTACTCCAAGGTAAGGGAGAATGGGGTGCCTCCCTTCTATGCCAGCCTTGATTCTCCATTCCCCTGGCATTTTCTTGGCTTACTGTCCCCATGGCCACTTCCTTCTGCTTGGCCCCAGCTGCTCACTGAGTGATGACCCGATATGCTTTCCCCCCTCACACAGCAGGGGAACCCAGCTGACACAAGTCAGGAGTAGGAGGCTGGTAATAAAATCAGTGAGCCCCAAATACAACCAGCGAGAGGGTTTAAGATTCCACCTCTCCTGGGCGCCTGGGTGGCTCAGTGGGTTAAGCCTCTGCCCTCGGCTCAGGTCATGATCCCAGGATCCCGGGATCAAGCCCCGCATCTCCGCTCGGCGGAGAGCCTGCTTCCTCTCTACCCACCTGCCTCTCTGCCTACTTGTGATCTCTATCTGTCAAATAAATAAATAAAATCTTTTAAAAAAAAAAAGATTCCACCTCTCCTTCCCCCAGATCTGCATTTTAGCTAGACCAGTAGAGTCAGTCATCTCAACAAAAGCTTCTTAAGGGGAGCACTAGACCACTAGGAACATAGACACCAAGAAGCCCAACTTCCTGCTCTCAAACAGCTCAAGAACCACCAGAAATCTAGACAGAATGCATCTCTCTCTTGGGCTTGAGTCCTTTGATTTTCTGATTTTTTAATACTTTCCGAGTAAGGAAGTAAGCCTCCTGGGGAGGCTGGGACAGAATGAGGGGCAGGTGCCTTCTTCCTAACATTTTCTCCTGGACTGTGTAATAGCCTCTTTAAAATAAAATCAATTGTTTGGGTTAGATAATATGTGTCCAAAACACAAAATTGAAAGTGTACAAAAGGGATAACATTTTTAAAAATTCTCCTCTCCTTGAAAATGAGCTACCATTCCCTTCTTGCGAGGCAATTCGTGTTGCCAGGATCTCATGGACTCCTTAGCGGCTGATTAAATGAGCCCCAAATGGAAAGAGAACAAAGAGCAAGGCAAAACTCTATGGGTTCTCAAGTAGTAACTTTCCCCCTTTTCCCCTTTGGACAAATTGTAACCCCCTGTCTACACCTTGCCTAGACCTATTTTCTCAAACTGACTTCTCTCCTCCCTTTCTCTCTCTCTTCTTTAAAGTGTCTTCTCTCCTCCTCCTCTTTCCCTTTATAAGTATTTTATTTATTTATTTGTCAGAAAGAGAGGGAAAGAGTGAGAGCCCAAGCAGGAGGAGTGGCAGACAGAGGGAAAAGCAGGCTCTCCACTGAGCAAGGAGTCTGATGGAGGAGTCAATCCCAGGGCGCCTGGGTGGCTCAGTGGGTTAAGCCGCTGCCTTCGGCTCAGGTCATGATCTCAGGGTCCTGGGATCGAGTCCTGCGTCGGGCTCTCTGTTCCAGCGGGGAGCCTGCTTCCCTTCCTCTCTCTCTCTCTGCCTGCCTCTCTGCCTACTTGTGATCTCTCTCTGTCAAATAAATAAATAAAAATATTTAATAATAAAAAAAAAAGAGTCAGGACCAGGACCGCCCTAGTCAAAATCAGACACTTAACTGGCTGAGCCACCCAGGCATCCCATCTCCTCTCCTTCTTCATTCTTTCTCCTGCTTGTAGGAAATCATTATTCACCACATCACTTGCTTAATATCCTTGGAAGGTAATTATCCTTTAGAGGAGAAACTCTAAGCCTGTTCTTTCCGTGCACAGACCCCCTGCAGACTAAGAGCCTCCCCTTCTCCCCTAACTTAATCCACGCTCTGCTCTCCAGCAGACAGTCTGTAGCTATGCTCTGTAGCTCTTGGACCTTATTTTTACCACCCCCCCCCGGCTCTGCTTTTGGCACATGTGCTTGTTTCTATGAGGAATATCCTTTCCTGCTCTTTCAGCTGACTTAACTTTCGTTCCTCTGCCAGGACTCAGCACAGATATCACCTGTGCTGTGGATCCTGCCAATGCCTCCCCCAGCAGCCCCCCCATTTGCAGGGCTCCCTCCACCCTTGTATACATTCCCGTTCCCGCATCAACACTGTTCCATGAGGATCTGTCTCCAACTAGGCTGTGAGCCCCTTTGGTCTTTATGTCACTATGCCTGCAAATCTCAGGTCTGTTTTCTTTAAGAATAATTTTCTCCCCAACAAATTTTGCCTAAATACCACCTGTTCGGTTTTTCATTTGTGATTCGTAATCTAAATGTACGGCTCAAAATAGTTTTGGCATTTTCAACACTGTAAACTCATATATGACAACTACTATTTTTCATATTTTATATGATCCAAATTTTATATAGATAGAGATATATAGTGAGGTACTTTTTAAAAAGATTTAACTTATACTATTGATTGTAATTTTATTTTTGTTACCCTGGAAGATAGCTGGGTTTTTAAAGATTTTATTTATTTATTTATTTGTCAGAGAAAGAAAGAAAGAGAGAAAGCACAAGCAGGGAGAGCTGCAGGCAGAGGGAGAAGAAGGCTCCCCACTGAGCAAGGAGCCTGATGTGGGACTCGATCTCAGAACCCTGGGATCATGAGCTGAGCTGAAAGTAGATACTTAACCAACTGAGCCACCCAGGCCTCCTGAGAGCGGGTTTAAAACACACACACACACACACACACACACACACTTTCCCAAGTATCTCTAAATACATTTCTTCCCCTTCAATCCAGCACCCTTATGTCCTTAGTATCTGTCTTGGTGTCTGCCATACACCAGACACCTAATGAATGTTTGTGTGACAAATACGCCAAAGATAGCTTTCACAGTGTCTCCAACCTTTACTTTTCTCTCTTAGCCACCAGTGAGGTAAAACATAAACAGGGATCAATGAAAGCAGCTCCAGGGACGCCTGGGTGGCTCAGTTGGTTGGACGACTGCCTTCGGCTCAGGGCGTGATCCTGGAGTCCTGGGATCGAGTCCCACATCAGGCTCCCAGCTCCATGGGGAGTCTGCTTCGCTCTCTGACCTTCTCCCCTCTCATGCTCTCTCTCACTGTCTCTCTCTCTCAAATAAATAAATAAAATCTTTAAAAAAAAAAACAAAACAAGAAAGCAGCTCCAGCAGACAAGTGGAAGAAAAGCAAGACAAAAATCCAAATAATACAATAAAAGAGGAGAAAAAAAATTAGGAAAGCAACTAATGAAAATGAAGTCTTTGTTCACATTAAGCTGTCCTGTGCTCAGCCTGGGGAACATGGGGTGTGGGGCTCAGTGACCCTATCTTGAAAGCCCTGGATGGTCTCTGCTCTCTTGGAGTCTCCTAGAGAGACAGGCTGGGGAGTGGGCATGGGAGTTCACTCCAGAACTTGGATTGAACGAGTGTGGTCCTCTTTTCACCCAGGGGCCCTACAACGGGCGGGGTCAGCCCGGGTAGTGAATGTGTCTTCCTCTCGGCATGCACATGGCTATGTTGATGAGAAACATCTGACAGGGGCTGGGAAGCCTTTGGCTTTTAACAAGAACTACGATTGCAGCAAACTGCTCTTGACCTCCTTCACTGGGGAGCTTGCCCGGAGACTTCAAGGGACAGGTAATTGCCTCTGACACACCCTATTCCTCCATCCCAGTGCTACCTCCAACACCTCACATCTCACCCAACATGTTCTGACCATAACCTACTCCCAATGGCCCCCAGGCCAGCTGTTAATCTCCCCCACTGGTCATCAGTGCAGCCTATAGTGCCCTGAACCCTGTCTTCAATCTCTTTTTTTGATCTTTCCAACTCTCTTATCACTTACAACAGGTCTCTCCTCTCAGTATTCTCCCAAACCAACACCATCCACTGTGTTCACCCAGGGCTTTCCGATACTCCTGTCTCCTCACTGGCTTGAATATATCACCATTTGTGTAAGTTCCAGAGGACTGATTTCCTTGGCACCACCCCCAAATCTCTGGTTACCTCTGCCGCACAGACCTGGTAGGATCCTCCAATCGTTGCCCACTGGAGAACCACACTTACCCCTTTCTTCCCAATATCCCCCTCTCCTTTCACTGTGCACTGTACCCATGGCTCCTCCTCTCAGGTGTGACTGTGAACTCTGTGGACCCAGGTGTAGTATACACAGAGATCATGAAGCGGTTCTCTTGGCCATACCGATGCTGCTTCTGGCTCTCCAGCATCTTCTGTAAGGTGGGTAGGGGAAGAGCCGGCTCAGCCTGAAGAGGGTGGGGCAGCGCTGCGCTTCTGTGTGTCCCCAGCAAGGGAAAGTCAGTTTGGCCTGACTCCCTCTCCTCCCCTCTACAGAACGTCAAACAAGGGGCAATCCCAGTCCTCTACCTGAGCTTGGCAAAGGAGCTGGATGGTGTTTCTGGAAAACATTTTAGCAGTTCCTGTATGATAACTCTTCCCGCTAAAACTGCTCGGGATCCTCAAGTGGCCCAAAGGCTCTGGGATGCCACAGTCCAGCTAACAAACCTAGAGAAGATGGACTGACCCTCTGCGACCCTGCCGAACCCTCTGCGAACTTACCGTCCTCACAGGCTCCCAGCCCTCCTCTGATCACGCCTTTTGTTTATTGGCTCCAGTTATCAATCATCTTGTCCGAGAAACAATCACTTCCTCTTCCTACTGGCTCAGGGCCATGAAAGCTCAGATTAGCCAGAGGATCGTTTCAGCTTCTAATTTCCTGCCAGTTCTCTGAAGGAAGTATTCATCCTATGGCCCCTAGAATCTGCAAACCTATGGAGTCCCACTTGGTGTTGAGACGAAGTAACAAGCCAAACAGCAAGATCAGTTAATGCAGGTGCTGGGAGCCCATTGTTTTTCTCCCAGTGTCTTTGTTCAGCCATATACATTTGGGAATCAGCTCTTCAAATTTCACACGCACACAAACCCTTCTGTGATTCCATTGTATCTACTATATGATCCTTTCCAATATCTTTACAAAATTTTAAATAATTTTATCCATAAAGATCTTACACTGGTTTTATTACATTTAACTCAGGTACTACATTTTGATGCTATTGTGAATGATGCCTTCACCTTTGTGTGCTGATTGTCTGTTGAATGACTATAATAAATTATCTAAGTTTCATGAATTATCTGTAGGTGCTTTGGTTTTTCTACACAGAAAATCACACTGTCTAGGAAAAATAACAGTTTCAGTTCTTCTCTTATTACTATTCTTTTATTTCTTTTTCTAGAAGACCTTTATAGATTTTCTAGTATTAAGCCAACCTTGCATTTCTGGTCACTGTGTTGGGTAGACATTGCTAAATGGAGCATACTCAGGTTTTTGTTTTGCACTTTGTACCGTGTTCATAAATGAGACTGGCCTGTACTTACTTACTTTTTTTTTTTATTTTTTAAATGTTATTTAATCCATCTCTACACCCTATGACCCCAAGATGAAGAGTCACACACTCTTCCAACTGAGCCAGCCAGGCACCCCTGGCCTGTACTTTTCTTTACTCGTATTGCCATTGACTTGTTTCACTGTCATGGATCTATTCACCTCATAAAATGAATCGGGGATTTGTGCTAGTCCGGGAATATCATCTGAGAAGCAGATGCTAAGTTGGGGCTGAATGTACAAGAAACTTTTTAGGGGAAATGGCTGTGAGAGAAATTGGGAAGGAATCTGGGAGAAGCTGAGGGGGCCACCAGACTGGGATCTGAGTCAGACCTTAAGTGAGGGAGGGGAAGAAGCCTGGCTGGGAGCCTCAGAGAGTAGTGGAAGGGTTTTTTCCATTTTTAAACTCCCTCTCTTATTTTGAAAGTATTAGATAATCTATTTCGGTTCTTTAGTGTTTAACCAAAAAATTTCAACCTGTACATTTGACTTAACAGTCTCCCTTTCTTAAGGATTTTATTTATTTTAGAAAGAGGGCTTGCAGCAAAGGGTGGAGGCGTAGAGACAGAATCTCAAGCTGACTCTTCAACTCCTCGCTGAGCGCAGAGCCCAGGAGAGGCTCAATGCTCAAGGCTCCATCTCACGACTCTGAGACAGTGACCTGAGTTGAAACGAAGAGCCCGCTGCTTAACCAACTGAGTCATTCAGGTGCTGCGGACTTAACATGTACGTTGTCTCTTTAGTAGGTATTTTTATACTTCTTTCAAACAATACATAGATGTTAGAATTCTTTAACATTAATTATTCTCTTTGAATTTGTATGCTTTTATAATCTGATATTTTGATGATGGTTAGTTTGTTAATTGCACAAATCAAATGTATTGTTATTATTTTAAATAGTTCATATTTGTGTAGACTTACCCACATGTTTAATATATTTTTTAAAGATTTTATTTATTTATTTGACAGATCACAAGTTGGCAGAGAGGCAGGCAGAGAGAGGAGGAAGCAGGATCCCTGCCTAGCAGAGAGCCCAATGTGGGGCTCAATCCCAGGACCCTGGGATCATGACCCGAGCCGAAGGCAGCAGCCTAACCCACTGAGCCACCCAGGTGCTCCAATTTTTTTAAGGTTTTAATTTTAAATAATCTCCACTCAATGTGGGGCTTGAACTCACAACTCTGAGCTCAAGAGTCGCATGCTCCATCAATGGAGCCAGCCAGGCACCCCAATAATTTTCAGATTCATTTGACATTTTCTATGTAGGTCATCATATCATCTGTGAGAAATTACAGTTTAATTTCCTCCTTCTAATCTTTATTTTCTAATATTTTTTCTTATTTTATAGTTATGTCCTAAAATACAATGTTAATTAGAACCAGATATATTAGACATCTCTGTAATTCCTGATTTTAGAGAATCTAATGAGATTTTGTGTACTTTGGTACTCTGATTTAACAAAGTATCTGTATCTATAGATACGGTTTTTCCCGTGAATTCTGCAGTAGGACTTGTGTGGTCCTAAGTTCCCACTGTAAGAGGAAACTTTTATGATTGTTCTGGCTTATCCCACATAGTGGGTTCTTAGTACATTGTCCTCAAGGTCCCCTGAGGGGCCACCCTCATACCGTCCCCACCCTTATCCCAGAAAGAAGTGGGGGAAAAGCAGGCCTGGCTCTTCCTGGGCCACCTTGTCTCCTCACACTCTATTAGAGTGTGGTAACAAAGCCAAGTAATGATGAGTTGAACCTTAGGTTCTTTTTTTGAAAAGCTAGAGCTCTCATAAAACCATAAAAAAGCAGGGGGAAGAAGGGTTGAAGTTCTGTCTCTAGACTGTCTGATACGAAAGCACTGGCCACATCTAGCTACTGAGTATGTGAAATGTGGCTAACTGACTAAGAAACAGAATTTTAAAATTTTAATTAAATTTAAGTTTAAAAATGTCTAGTCAACCTGGCATTCAAACACTTCTAAATATGTTTGAAACAAGTTGCATATGAATATGCTTCTTCCATTATAAATTATTTATTTATTTAAATTAATTTAACTAACATACAGTGCATTATTAGCTTCAGAGGTAGAATCTAGTGACTCATCAGTTGCATATAATACCCAGTACTCATTCCATCACCCAGTTATCCCATTCTTTCCACCACCCCTCCAGCAACCCTCAGTTTGTTTCCTATAGTTAAGAGTATCTTATAGTGTGTCTCCCTCTCTGGTTTCTTTTCTTTTTTTTTAAGACTTTATTTTTTTTTAAATCTTTAAATCTTTTTTTTTAAGATTTTATTTTTTTATTTGACAGAGATCACAAGTAGGCAGAGAGGCAGGCAGAGAGAGAGGAGGAAGCAGGCTCCCTGCGGAGCAGAAAGCCCGATGCAGGGCTCGATCCCAGGACCCTGGGATCATGACCTGAGCCAAAGGCAGAGGCTTTAACCCACTGAGCCAACCAGGCACCCCTCCCTCTCCGTTTTCATCTATTTTTCCCCTCCTTTCCCCTATGATCCTCTGTTTTGTTTTTAAAATTCCACATATGAGTGAAATCATATATTTTTCTTTCTGTCATATTTCGCTTAGTATAATACGCTTTAGTTCTATCCACATTGTTGCAAGTGACAAGATTTCATTTTTTGATGGCCAAGTAGTATTCCATTGTGTGTGTGTGTGTGTGTGTGTGCGTGTGTGTGTATATACACCCCACATCATCTTTATCCACTCATCTGTTGATGGGCATCTGGGCTCTATTCATATATTTTGGCTATTGTGGACATTGGTGCTATAAATAATGGGGTGCAGGTGCCCCTTCAAATCATTATGTTTGTGTCTTTGACGTAAATACCTAGTAGTGCCATTGCTGGGTCGTAGGGTAGCTCTACTTTCAACTTGTTGAGGAACCTCCATACTGTTTTGCAGAATGGCTGCACCAGCTTGCATTCCCACCAACAGTGTAGGAGGGTTCCCCTTTCTCCACATCCTCACCAACACCTGTTGTTTCCTGATTTGTTAATTTTAGCCATTCTGACTGGTGTGAGGTGATATCTCACTGTGGTTTTGATTTGTATTTTCCTGAAGCCAAGTGACATGGAACACTTTTTCTTGTGTCTGTTGGCCTTTTGTATGTCTTTGGAGGAATGTCTGTTCATGCCTTCTGCCCATTTCTTTTTTTTTTTTTTAAGATTTTATTTATTTATTTGACACAGAGAGAAAGATCACAAGTAGGCAGAGAGGCAGGCAGAGAGACAGGGGGAAGCAGGCTCCCCGCCAAACAGAGAGCCCGATGTGGGGCTCGATCCCGGGACCCTGAGATAAGGACCTAAGCTGAAGGCAGAGTTTTAACCCACTGAGCCACCCAGGCGCCCCACCTTCTGCCCATTTCTTGATTGGATTATTTGTTCTTTGGGTGTTGAGTTTGATAAGTTCTTTGTAGATTTTTAGATACTAGCCCTTTATCTGATATGTCATTTGCAAATATCTTCTCTCATTCTATTGGTTGTCTTCTGGTTTTGTTGACTGTTTCCTTTGCTGTGCAAAAGCTTTTCATCTTGATGAAGTCCCAAATGGCAAGATTTCGTTTCTTTTGATGGCTGCATAGTATTCCATTGTGTATATATACCACATCTTCTTGATCCATTCATCTGTTGATGGACATCTAGGTTCTTTCCATAGTTTGGCTTGATGAAGTCCCAATAGTTCATTTCTGCCTTCATTTTCCTTGCCTTTGGAGATGTGTCTAATAAGAAGTTGCTGCGGCCAAGGTAAAAGAGGTGGTTGCCTGTGTTCTCCTCTAGGATTTTGATGGATTCCTGTCTCACATTTAGGTCTTTCATGCATTTTTGAGTCTATTTTTGTGTATGGTGTAAGAAAATGGTCCAATTTCATTCTTCTGCATGTGGCTTGTTCTCTGCCTTTATCCAATCACCTCCCCAAGTCTCTCAACCTGAAAACCATCTCCTCCCCCTAGGAACCAATATTCTTTTCCTCAAGAGGGGAGGTTTTCCCTCTTGGTCCCTTCCCATGTTCTGTAAAGCACAGGATTCTACCCAATGAGCACAGATATTCTCTGTTCAGCATCACAGTTTGGGAGGATGGATTCCAGTCATGCAGATTGGAATTCCTAATCAGAGGGATGCTCAGGCTGGCACCAATGAAAAAAAGACATAGAACAAAGACACTATTAATTTTCCTTGAAGACCATGCAGCCTAATCCAATGTAAAAGAAACAATATTTTTCCTATTAGCACATCCCATCCTTTAGACTCAGGGGGCACCCCCTTTTATGGTGCTGACAAGCAGTTGGGTCTTTCCTGTATCCCTACTCCCGTTCCAGTCAAGCAAACTGAAGCATGTATGTCATCTTGAACTAAGGGGAGGGTGGTAGAAGTCTGGAAAGTTTTTTCCTACAAAGGGAAGGAAAGCAAGTCACAGGCACATGAAAAGAGTAAATTTTGGTGAATAAACAGTTGCTGGGCCATCCAGAAACAAGGAACACAGAAGGAATTTTGATCAAACAAGCCTTGTTATGTTCCTCCCTTTCTACCATTCCTAGTTCATATTGTAATGTAGTTATCTATAGTGAGTGCTCCTGAAGCAGGTCCTCTATCTAAATTCTTTAAGACAGTTAGGTGGGAGGTCAAAATTTCTTCCTCCTAGATTGTTTTGAGTTTGAAATAATTTACATGTCAAAGTGGCACATTTGGGGGCAGACTGCCCTTGGTTCCTAGAGTTGCACAATAATGTAGGTGTTTTTAGTTCCACTGAACCATATGCTTAAAAATGGTTAAAATGGGAAGTTTTATGCATGTGTTACAAAATAAAAAGTATGTGCATGTAGTATCTTTTAGATTAATTTTTACATGCTGTTTCTCTTTGACTGAAGGGGATGGAAGCCATTTCTACTACAATTACAGATGCATTTATTATTTGATCCAGATGTATCCTACCTGTACATACCTGATCACATATGGAGTGCCATATGTACAGGGTGATTCATTGTAGCCTTGCTTGCAGCAGCAAAAGCCTGGAAACAAAGTATCCCACTAGAAGAGGCTGGCTCATAAATTATGTATATCCAGACAATAGAGTACTATGTAGCTGAAAAAAATAAGAGGGCCACATGGGTGGCTCAGTTGGTTAAGCAACCAACTCCTGATTTTGGCTCAGGTGATGATCTCGGGGTCATGGGATTGAGCCCCATATCAGGCTGGTGTGGGGCCTGCTTGAGATTCTTTCTCCCTCTGCCTCCTCCACCTACCCCACTTCCCCCTTCCTGTGCTTTCTTTCTAAAAAAAAAAAAAAACAAAACTAAAAACTAAAAAGGAAGATCTCTATTTACTGATTCAGAAAGATCCAGGATATATTAAGTGAAGAAACCAAGACACAAGTGTATATAGCATGCTATCTTTTGCATAAGAAATGGGAGGACAAATACTATATATTCATATTTGCCTGAATTTGCATAGAACATTGAGAAGATAAACAAATTAAAAACAAAGGTTACCTGTAGTGGGCAAAAGGAAAGAATGGATGGAAACAAAGTCTGAAGGGTGGATTACTTTCTATATTGTTTTGATTTTTGAATTATCCAAATACATTATCCATTCTATATATTAGAAATATTTAAAAGGTGAAATGGGAAAAAAACAGGGCCATCCAGAAGACGTTGCCCAATTCATCCTTTCTACCATTTATACCTCCAGCCCCACCTCCACCTCACTATCAATTTTATGGACTTTTCAGGTTGTTTTCAATGTTAGATTAGCTGAGATAAGTATGACATCACAATGATTATTATTCAGTTTCTTTATATGGGTTCATTTTATTTTCCTAACAACTTAGTAATGTGGACAATATCATTAACATTCCCATTTTACAGATGTGGCAACAGGGGAACATGGACAGGTTAAGGAACCCACCGAAGACCTCACACAGCCTATAAATCAAAGTTAGAATTCAAACCCCTCATATATCAAATCCTGGCTCTCCCAACATCTTTGTACAAAGTATCTCTGAACACTTGCCCTACTATTTCACTTAACTACGCTATTATAAGTGGCTACATTGGGTCAAGGGGTTTGTCCTTTTAATGTTTTGTTTTTTTCTTTGTAGATTAGACAAGCCAAAATGCCATGAGGTGCATTTGTGTTAATTTACATTCCCATTGTAAAGGCGTGAGATAACTGTATCCCCATTTGGATGACGTCGAGTAGCCGCAAAATTTAAAATTTCTCCTCAAGCTAACTGACGAAATGCGGTTATCACTAATGTTTTAATTAGCAAATTTAGCTCTCAAAAGCTTAGGGACCCTTGGAGATACATTTGCCCAGAGCAAGGAGTCCTCCAATTCCTAAACCCTGTCTCCAGACGGCCGGCAGAGGGCGCAGGCCTAGAGGCGCCTCTCTCTCGTGGTCCTAACTGGCTTCCCAGGCACAGTGCGCACGCGCACATCTCTCTCCAGGTGTCCAGCTTTGTGCCTGACGGAGGTCTCCTCGGCTGCGCTCAGCGCGCAGATTTCAACCCCCGCTGGTCTTCGGGGAAGAGTAGCGTGTTCCCTGGAGCTGGAGCGTCCCTGGGCCTCTGGGGCGAGAGGGTGTGGGGCGGGCCTCAAGGGGTCGGGCGGCGCGTCGGGCAGCCCACGCGGGCGGGGCGGGCGGGGCGCGACCGGCAAGGACTTGGGCGTCGGTCGCCGGTGGTGGGGCCGGAGCCGGGCGCGGAGCCCCTGACAGGACAGGTACGGAGGCGGCCACCCTGCCAACCGTCTCCTCCGCCGCCCCCATGCGTGTTCGCTAGGTTCCCGGCGGCGGACGGGGGGCCCGGTGTTGGGCTGGGCTGGGCTGGGGCGCGGCATGGAGCCCGGTGTGCGGAGCGGGGACGGTAGGGGTGGGCCGCGGCGGGGTGGGCGCCTGCCTGATTCTGGGCCTGTCCGACCCACCTGAGCTCTTCCACCTGGCCGTGTGCTCCCGGGGTCGGAGTGGTTGCGCCCCTGAATTTCTCCGCAGCGGCGAGGGTCTCCCTCCTTTCCTGGGAGCGTCTGAGGCACCCCTGAACCCATTCTGAGCCACAGGTTTCAGTGGGCACATGGTTAAGAAGTTTGTGTCAAGCGAAAAACAAAACAAGACAAAAAACCCAAATCCCATAGAGGACTCAAGCATGGGGACCTGGATATGGGTCTGGTATGTCTGTATCTCCCACTCCCGGGGACCGCCTAACTGGCAGGATGACCCTTGAGAAGTCATCTTGCACATTCCTCTTGTCTTGAAGGCAGAACCACAGGTAAATCACACAGATGAGGAACTCCGGTGTTTTTAAAGAGACTATGATTTGGAAGCTTCCCCTCATGTATTGCAGTGATGAGAACAGCAAGCCCACGTTGACCGCTTACTAAGCCAGTATGCTTAAGGTACCGAGAGTCCGAGAACTGTGAGGTGGAGACTGACATTCTTTACCTGGTGTCCAGCCAGAGCATGAGTCACGGGGATGTTAAAGGAGATTGCCGTAGTTTTCTTTTTTTCTTTCCTTAAGGCATTTCGTGCTCAAATATGTTAAGAAACTTCATGGTTAAAGTTTTCTCTTCTGTGGAATATTTCAGAGCCTTTACTATGCTCAAGATAGTTACCATGAATCTCACACGGGAAGTATGGTATGGAGAGTTTCACAGATTTGAGTGGGGAATGCTGTTTTTCTTGGGTGCTGATTCTGTTTAAAAGTTGAAGTAGTTTGGGAAATGCAATTCCAGATTGGGAAGATCAAGGTTTGGAAGGGACAGTGTAGGTCAGTGCTTTTCAAACCTTAATGGTGCATACACCTGCCTGTCTTGTTAAAGAACAGATTGCGGTTGGGTCTGCATTTCTAACAAGTATCCAGGCCCTGCTGCTGCTGCGACTGCTACTGCTGAGATCACACTTTGAATAGCAAGGGTGTAAGTCACTGGATTGAAATTTAGAGACTGTGTTCTCCTTCCTGCTCTCTGACACAAACTTTGCTGCCTTGAGCCATCCCCTTGACCTGTCCAGGCTTATAAAATAGGAGGCCGGACTAGAAGAGCACTAAGGTTCCTTTCAGATCTAAAATGCTGTGATTCGAGTTAAGTTACCCTTTTGATAGTTGAAGTCCATCTAAAATATCCTTCCCAAATGGCCAGTTTGGGCTTGAACACTTCTAATAACGGGAAATTTACTGCATTTCATCTTGAGATAGCTTAGTAAGGAAGTTTTTCAATTTTTTGCTGAAATGCGTCTCTGCAACTTCTATCCTATTGGTCCCAGGTTCTCTTTGACAACTGAACAGGAAAATAAGTACAGTCCCCCTTCCAAAGATGACTCTTAAAGTATTAAATGATAGCTGTTCCCACCAAGTTTCCTCCAACTGAATTACCCTTAATTCTTCCATGACGTTGTTTTAGATGCCTCTCTTAAATTCTGTCTTTCTGCAGGGAGTGTAGTGGGGCTTTGGCTGGCCTCTGAAGGATAGGTGGGGCTGGCAAGACCAGGGAAAGCATCCTAAGCAGCTGACAGTGGTGCAGAGATGACACTGCATATGTCACAGGGAGGCCTGTTTGTTTAAAGTAAGAAATGGTGTGTCAGTGAAAGATTTGGGGCCAGGGGCTATCTGGGCAAAACAGTATTTTAGAGTGTGTCATATTCTTACTCTGGGATATAATGTGTGGCTGGAAATGGGGGGGTGGGGGGAGCCAGATGTGCTTCACGAATCAGTAGTAGAGGACCCAGGTTGGTGATAATAAGCATGCCTTCCATTTATGTATAAGGTTTTACAGAGTACAGAACCTTCCACCGGCACGATCTCATTTTATTTAATAATCCTGTGAGGTAGGTAGAGCAGCTGTTAACCCTGTTTCATAGATGAGGCTCCACAGAGGGAAAATAGTTTGCCTCAATTCTCAAAGCTATTAAATGGCCAACCAAAGACATGACAGTGGTAATGGAGAAGAAAAAAGCGATGTGGGAGGTGGTACTAAGAATTGGTGAGTTGGGCCTGACGTGAGGATACAAAGGAAAAGAACTTGTTAGGGAAGATTCAGAAGATGTGGGAGCATTGTGATACTGTTGACAACTTCCACTCTAGGTTTTACTTTGTCATCTCTGTCATTGCTAGTGGCTGCCTGGAGTTATGGGTTGGGAGGGATTGTAGTAGAGGATTCCCAGGCTCCTTGGCTTGTGTATAGCTATTAGTGGTACTGTCTTAGGGTCCTTTCCATTTTGGAGACTCTGGATTTGGCTTTCTATCATTTTTCTTTTTTTTTTTTTTTAAAGATTTTATTTATTTATTTGACAGAGCGAGATCACAAGCAGGCAGAGAGGCAGGCAGAGAGAGAGGAGGAAGCAGGCTCCCTGCTGAGCAGAGAGCCCGATGTGGGCCTCGATCCCAGGACCCTGAGATCATGACCTGAGCCGAAGGCAGCGGCTTAACCACTGAGCCACCCAGGCGCCCCATTTTTCTTTTTTTTTTTTTAAATATTTATTTAATTAACAGAGAGAGAGAAAGAGAGAGAGAGCGCGCGCACATGCACAAGTAGGTGGAGTGGCAGGCAGAGGGAGAGGGAGAAGCGGGCTCCCCACTGAGGAAGGAGCCTGATGGGAGCTCGATCCCAGGACCCCAGGATCATAACCTGAGCCGAAGGTAGCCCCTTAACCCAGGTGCCCCTCATTTTTCTTTTCAAGTACAGGCTAGTACCAGTAGCACTTGGCTGATGGACAAATTGAGTGTCCCCACGCTCCTACACATCCCCTGAGGGCTTCCCTTAAGCAAAGACTAGACCTTTGTCACCTCCAAAACCTCACTCAAGCTGTTTTCCCAGATCGGCATTTGCGGTATAGCCTAGAAGCCTCTCTCTGAGTCCTTTCACCATGGAAATATGTGAGCGTGAGAACCAGTGTCATTACCAAATTCCGTACCCTCCATTTTTAGTTTCTTAGGCTCCTGTCTGGAGAAGAAAGATCTACATCTGCTGGGGTTCCTGTGTACATGTCTGTTAATTTCCTCTACGGTGGGGGTTGGGTGTCTTTGAGGGTGGAGTTACTCTGGAAAATTTGTCAGAGCCAGCTTATATTCCCAGAGCCTGGTATTGGTACAGGCTTGTATTTAGCATGGAATGTCTTCTGTGTGCAGTGCTTAGGACACTGAAATAAACTTCCCTGGAGGCGTTCGTGATGGGATAAGGGGGACAATATTTTAATAAAAATGTGATGCTATAATAGAGATATGTCCAGAGTGCTGTGTGAGAACACAGGAAGGAATGACTAGCTCTGCATGGAGACATTGGGAATCTTCAGGACAAAGGTGGTAATTGAACTGAGCCTTGCTTATTAGGAAAAGGAATGGCCTTGGTGATTTTTGCAACAGTTATAGAGGCATAACAGGGAAGGTAAGTATATCCATGTAGCTGGAATGTTAGAACTTTGAGTTCAGAGGAGAGGTGATCCATGAGACTAGATATTCATAATGAGGCTAGGTTTTTAATGACCTGAAGTGCTGTGCTAAGGAGATTCAGTTTTGTGGACAGAGAGGTGATATTGATTGTATTTTGGGAAGGTATAACTGTGAAAGTAGACTAAGGGGAGAATTTAGATCAGGGACATCAGGAGACTCTTGTAATATAACATAGGCATGGTATAATGCTGAACTAAGGATTAGGTCAGTGGGGATGGAAAGGAGATGAATCTGAGACAGTAGAGACAGTCAACCTGATTAATGGGTTGTTGAGAACAAGAGAGGGAATTGTTAGGGATGACTCTGTTTTCTGTTTTGGGTGGGTGGTGGTACCAGTAGAAAAGAGGGAATATAGAAGAGGAACATTTTTTGAGGGGAAGATACCAAGTGTCCTTTGAGTTATGTTGAACCAGGGGGGTGTCTGTGGTACTTAGCAGACAGGTGGAAGTGTGGGTCTGAGATTCAGAAGAGAGTCTGTGCCTGGGGCAGTAAGTGTAAGTGGGGGTTGATGCCATGGGAATGGCTGAGCCCAGCTCTGCTTCTAGGAGGCTGAAGATATCAGAGGAGTCAAGAAGGATTGGTGTGCAAGGTACGAGAGAATGTTGCCTGGGGACCTAGGAGAGGAAAAAGTTCCAGAAGAGGAGCAGCAGCTTCAGCTGCTACAGGGAAGTCAAGAAGGATGAGCTTGGAAAATGCACCTTGAGACTGGACAGTTGGGAGATTGTGGTCACCATGGCTCTTACGTTTTTAGTGTGAGCAGCTACTGAGAAGTGGTAGGGACAGGAGTGAGATTAAGCCGGATCGAGGAGTGGCTGGGAAAGGAGGAGAGAGAGGGTGTACTCACTTCGAATAGCCTGGCAGGGAAGGAAGGAAGAGAGGTTTGGCATCTTGCGGAGGAGGCAGCAGAAACTAGAGACAGTTTTTCCTAGAATAGAAGTCTCGAGCATAGGTTACCAGATAATGTATTAGAGCGAGTAGAGAGGATGCGTGCAGATGAAGGGACAAGGGAAAAGATGATTGCTAAGTCAGAGCCTCAGAGGAGGGCAGAAGGGTTGACCTGGAAAAGAAAGGGACATCATTTTCTTTGAAAGAGGAATGACAGAAGAAAGGAAAGAATGTAGGAAGAAAGAGGCAGTGGTGGTGGCAGATACATCTAAATTTGCAAAGGAATTCTGCTCTAATAGGTTCAGGTTTTTTTCTTAGGAACTTTATCTGCTGAGGGGAGGTGTGGTGTGGGCTCAGATAGGAATTACAGTAGTAAGGGAGGCTTGAAATAACTGTCCAGAGGAAAGGGACAGAGATCAGACCTGAGATTCTCTCCAGGAGTGTTAAGTACCCTCAGAATTTAAGCCTCACACTGTAGGCCCCTCCTTCCTCTTTCTCCTAATAATAATGGCTGATGTTTATTGAGTGCTTCGTACCAGGCACTCTTCTGAGCGCTTTTCAGGCATTCTCACAACAGCTCTTTTAAAGGAATTGTTACAGTGTCGATTTTACACAAGAGGAAATGGAGGCATGGAGGATTACTTAGGGTTAGTAGTGCTTTGATGAGTCTCTTACCTCTGCAGAAGTGGCATTCCTTCCTCTGAGGCATCGGAGGAGGCAGAAATTGAATCCCAACTCCAGGTTTCTGGACCTTGAGGGGCTGGGGTCCAGGGCTGCTACAGAGGGGGTCTTACCTGGCTGGTGTGTGGGCATGCTGGTGGCATGGGTGGGCAGGGTAGTGGGGTCAGTGTGGCTGCTGGCCTTTTATAGCCACGTCGGGAACTCTGAAGTCTGTGAATGACACTAGCGTCTCGACCAGAAAGACCAGTGACTGAGAATGCTTTGTCAAGTATTGCGGGCTGACACTGTGTCACCGGAGACAGTGAATACTTAAAAGGGAATTGACCCCATCCAACCAGAAAAAGAGAATTTTTTTTCTGCCTGATACGGGAGTAGACAGACTTATAACCTTACATAATAGCATAGATTATTAACACTCACTTTTTACGTTTTCCCCTTTGATATGATAGAATTTGCAGGTAAGGTACGCTTGAGTGAAGGGGGAAAATGGTGGGATGGCATGGACGGTAGAGAAACAGGCTTACCTTTTGCTGCTGCAGCTACTGGAGCATCATTTCCGTGTCCTTCCTCTTGTGGTTGCTATGGATACGCCTTTGCGTGGTGACTTGAGGAGATTGATTTCCATTACGATCAAATGATGACGTGGATTTAAAAAGAGAAAGGACAGAATGCTCTGCTTTGGGGGAGTGGCCGGTGAGCTGCCCAGAAGGCAGAGCCCAAGCACAGCCAAGGTGGCTGTGGCTTTGTTGGCTGCCTTGGCTTTTGCTGAAGTTGTGAAATGGTGCATCTCTCTCTTTAGAGCGCAGGCTCAGGGTTCCCTGTCTGCAGGGTCCTAGTGCCAGAGAATTGCTGGTTGATTCATGGGGAGGAACCAGCAGCAACTTCAGACAGGCTGTCAAGTAGGACTTCTGCAAGCATAGGGAAAGTTGCAGTTCTTGAATATGGGGCTGGGGGCTTCTCTGTACCTGGTGCTGTCCTGCAGAACTTCCTTTATTGTAGATAAGTGGGGAATATTGTGTAGATTTCCTTCCTGGCTCTTGGAGGTCTGGGCCTTTGGAGGTGGGCCTGGCAGTCATTGGGTATTCTTGGGGGAAGGGGATACTTTGGGAGGAGATTGAGTTGCATTCAGAATGAGAGTGGGCTGCAGACATTTCTGGGGAAAACCAGGAGCTGGAAAGGTAAAGAAAGTCCTTCTAGGATTTAGGCCCTATCTGTATGAGATCTGTAAGGCAAATACTGGAGTAGGACTTTGGAGCAATGGGTAGTGTACCTGTCTTCTTTCTGGGTTCCTGTGTGTCTGAAACCCAACCTTCCATACTTCTAGGCCCATAGCTTCTGTTCCCCACTCAGTGAGCAAATAGCTCTTTTTTTCCTGATTCCTGAGGGACTTACATCCACACTTATCCCTTCCTTACCAGTGCTTTCAGAGATGTACAGTTTTTCCTAGTCTGAGGAAAATCTGAATCTTGCTAGTTACTATTGTGTTTCTTTTATCTTTGTAACCAAACTACTCTATACCCAGTGCCTGATATAGTTCAGTTCAAGTGTGTGGACCCTGCTATGAGACTGCCTGGGATTGAAACCAGCTCCTCTATGAGAGGGACGAGGGAAATCACACAGCTGGGTTAGCTCAGGATTAAGGTTGGGTGAGATCGAGACAAGAGGAGGTCAAAGGCTCAAAGGATGCTGGGGTGCTAGTAAAAGCAAGGTAGGAATAGTTCAGGCTCAGTGCCAAAGAGGCTTCTTTTTACTTGTTCCTTCTTAATTCTTAACAAGATACTTGCTTTCCTGTCATTTTCTGAAATAATCTCCAAGACCATTGATTACCTATTTATCAGACACCTGTTTTCGTAGATATTTCAACAGTATTTAATATCACTGGGGAAGAAAATGAATTAGAAGTCTAGGGCGTATCAAGCTTGTCTCTGGCTGAGGGAACATGTAACTCAGAATTGTCCTGTGTGACATGGCATGGGGCCCAATGGTGCTGTGGTATAATCACCTGCCTGTACAGCTAGTCACATGTGCCCCCCCCTGCCATTTTCTGGCCATGGGACTCAGGAGAGTCATTTGACTTCTGAGACTCAGTTCCATCACCTATAGAACAGAGATGATGCAATCTGTTTTGTCTGCATCACAGGTGCATTTTGGAAGGAGACAGTGAACTATGCATGGTAGTGTACACAGTTAAATTTGCTCTGGAGAAGGTCCTATGAACAGGACCTTACCTTCTCTCTCCTAACATGTTCAGTTTGCCTTCCCATTTCCTCCCAATTTTTTAAAATGTTTTCAGTCATCTTTCTTCTATTACTCACGCTTGAAAGCTCCTGAGTTTGTTCGTTCATTTTTTTGTTCATGCATTCCTTCATCCATCCATTTATTCCTGCATCTTTCAAGTTCCTGCTGTATGTAAGTCATCATTGATGTAGCTTCCCAATAATGATGGAGATGATATCTACATTTTGTTCAGCATATATTCTGTGCCAGGCATTGTGTTAAGTGCTTGCTTTCTTAAGTGTTTACTTAATCCTCACAACATCCCTGTGAGGTAGGTATTATTTCCCCGCTTTTTTCAGATGAGGTAGTTAGGCTCAGAAAGTTAACTGTCTTGACTAGAGTCATACAGGTGAGGAGGGAACCAAAGCTGTGTCTAGGTCTGTTCGTCTCTGGAGCCCATGCAGGCACTCTGCCTCTTTTCCCATGTGTGATCTTAGGGCCTTCTCGGGGCATTTTTGTACACTCTCTGAATTAGCTCCTATCCTCTCCTGCTTCTTTCTCTCTCTCTCCCTCTCTCCTTCCCTCCCTTCTCTGCCTCAGACCCTCCCCACCCGTGGTGAATTATGCAGCAGTCTCCTTGCTATTTTCCTATCTTTACTGGGTTGCTCCTGCCTCCACTCCAGCCTGCTCTGCCACCCATTTGATCCTTCTAAAATAACTTGTCATGCCAGTCTCCTGCTCAGGAAGAGATCCACTTGTTGTTACTGGATCATGTAGATGGACTTGTCTCTCTCCTTCTGAATGTTAAACTCCCTAACTATCCATACTTACCTTCTAGTGCATCTCAATATTGATGTCCTTGTTTACTCAATAAATATTTGACTCTATGAGCTAAGGGTGATGGGATCACAAAGAGGGAAGTTGTGGGCTGTGCTTTAAAAGGCTTATAGTTCGGTAGAACTCATCTAGAATTCTTTACTGAAGCCAATCTAGTCTTCTTTAATACTCCCTAGTCAAGCAAAAGTATGCTGTCTCTACTCAGTGTGTTCACAACTTACAGTGTTTGTAGGCCTTTTCATATATCCAGAAAACAGCCCATAATTCAAGACATAGTCAGGGACCCCTTGTTCTTAATTATTTTTTAACCCCTTTTTAGTTCATCTTTCTTTTGTCTGTAGTTCCTTAGAACATTTGTTGTCTAGATATTTATTTTTAGACTTATATATCACCTGTTATGTCAGCTAAATTTTTGCACTTTGTATTTTTGCAAAGCACTTTTACATGCTTTATCTTATTCGGGCCTAGTAACATTAGCATAGAGATGACAGGTGATATTCCCATTTTATAGAAGAAACAGCCTCCAAGAAGTTAGGTGATCATGTCAACCTATATGGCTGGTGAGTTGTGAGGTTGTTCTTAGATGAGTTCTTCTGAATATCTGGAGGCAGTGTGGTGTAGAGGGGGAGCACAGCCTAGGAAGAAGCCTAGAGAGATGTGTGGTCAACACAGAGGTGAGCGGAAAGTGCAGAGGGTCCTGGGGCAGCCTCTAGTTCCAGTTTTGGTTCCACGCCTCACCTTCTATATAGCTTCAGGGAAGTTACTCAGTTCTCTAAGCCTCAGTTTCCTTGTCAGCACCATTCCTGGCCTGCCTCTCTGCGGGGTTATTGTGATGTCCAAGGATAACAGCATGGATATTAGCTGACTTGTTGAGTACCTACTAATACCAGGCAATGTCCTAAATGTTTTACATGCATTATCTTGGCTAATCCTCAGAACCACTCTCTGAGATATGTTCTTTGTTCCCAAATGACCAATAAGGAAATCAAAGCACAGAGATGTTAAATATCTGGCCCAAGTTCATGTAGTTCCCAGGTGGGGAAGCCAGGAGTTGACCATAAGCAGTCCGAGTCTTGAAACAGTACTCTTAACCATAGTACTATAGAGTTATATTTTTCAGGGTGCTCTCTAGACTGTAAGTGCTCTGAGCTTGGAAGTCCAGGCTGCAAGGGGCTGCATGGCCCTGCCTATCTGGGTAAATGTGAAGGGAAGGGAGGGGTCAAACATGGAGAGTTTTACTAGAGAAAGGGTTTCCTAGCGGGTCTGGCCAGGATTGAAGATGGGGAAAGGTGTTTTGGGGCCATATATCTGGCTATTGGTTGTCATTCTAGTGGCGGACTGTGTGGTCTGCCTTAGAAAGAGAGTAGAGTGGAGAAAGATTCTATTTGGCCAGTGAAGTCCAGTGCAGACAAGACAGGTATCCCTAGATCCACACTGCACCAACCTTGTTTGGTGCTCAGGGGCAGGGAGCCTGGTGTGCTGGCTGGTAGCCCATGTTAGATGGGTGAATGAACACAGAGGCATCGTGACATAGCCCTCTGGAGACCTCTCACTAGAATGCTTAATCTTATTAAATATTTATAATTATAAAAGTAATATGTGGCTATTACAGAAATTTGGTGATATATAGAAAAGAAACCATCTTGTTTTTTCTGTTAAGGAGGTGGCTGGGAAACCAAGAGTAAGTAAGGGGCAGGTGGTTGAGGTGGACTGGGCCTTGTGCTACAAGGGACATGTGGAGCTGTCTGCTCTTATTCATGCAGTTGAACCTGACAGTCTCGGGGTTTGAGCTTGGCCCTTTATAACAGCCAGAAGGGAGAAAGAGTCTGGCAACCTTTGCCAGTGTGGAGGAGAAGGTAGGTACTGGACTTGCTTTGCTGTATGAAGTTACCTCCATTACTGCCCTTCCTTTGCTGTGTGGTGTGCTGGGTCTGGCTGCTTCGGTCAAGTGTGTGAAATTGAAATCCAGACTAATTACATGGGTTTGGACCCTGAGTCTAGAGTTTAGAAGAAGGAGGGGGAAAGACGAGCCCTAGAAAGGGGTGTATGAGACCCTTACTTTGGCTGCATGGAGGCGGGTAGGGAGCTGATCTTGAAGTGTCCCTTGTTGCTTGTGGTCCTGCTGAGGCACATTGTGGGGGGAGGTGTTGGGGGTGGCAGCAGTGATGCTGAGGGGTGCAGACTAGGACAGTCAGGGCTGTGCTCCCAGCCCTGAACACTTAGGGTTTACTCTAGAGGTGATTGCTGAGGGTCTGTGGTGTGGGCGGAGCCCCAGCAAGTGCCAGCCTTGCTTGTCTGGCCCAGGTGAAGCAGGGGGGCACTAGGACCCAGAGGCTAACACGGTTCCTGACAAGTCTAGAGCAGCACTAGCGCAGAGTGAGACTCATCAGCTGGCAAGCAGGATTCGGTGTCTCTGGGTTCAGGAATCATCAGGCACCAGAGAGGACTTGCTCCTCAGCCCCCATCTCTGCCCCCATCCCTACCCCGGTAGGCCACCGAGTGAGGTCCATGGACTGGGGAGGGCCGTGCCTGACGGCTTCTGTGTCTGTCCATGAGGGCCTGGAGCCCTGACCCTCCTGCCTAGGTTTCTGCCTTTTCTCTCTGTCTTTGGCCCGCTGGGGGAGGGGGTAGAGGCCGGGTGAGCAACATGGCCCAGAGCAAGAGGCATATGTACAGCCGGGTAAGTGGTCCTTATCTGGGATGGCCCTGGGAGGGCTGCTGGAGAAGGCCTGGGTGCCTGTGGACACTGCTGTGGGGGCTGGGGAGACAGGCTGGGGCCACTCGCAGCAGGGACTGATGGTGTGAGGCTGGACGGGCCTCCTCTCCCAGTGTTGGGCCTTCAGTGGGGACTGGCAAAGCCTGACCTTTGACTCTAACTGGACCTCTGGCTAGAGGTTCCTGAGGGGATTGGACTATGCTGGGGACTCTCGGTGGGGTTGGTGGGTTAGAATGGCCTTACAGTGACGCCTTTCTTCAGAGCTGCTCTGTTGTTTGTCACTTGCTTTCTCTCTCTTCTGGTTGAGATTGAATCTGTACCCACTATTGTGTCCACCTGGTTTTGAGAGGCTTATTAGGGTTGGGAGGTTGAGGGAGTCTCTTTAGTTTGGGGCTAGTCCTGATGTCACTGTCAGTTTTTTTTAATTGTGAGATCCGTGAGAGCAACCGTACTGTCCCAGGTGTGATCTGGGGTCCTGAAGCCCCTGGGAGCTATAGCCTTATCTTCCTGGATGAGCTCTTAGGGGAAGGGATTTGGGGAGTGACAGGCTCTAGCAGGGCTCCCTTCTGAAGCCAAGTGGGAGCATCGGAGGGAGCCCTGTGGAATCTTCAGAACCAGGGAGTTACTTTCTCATGCCTCATTCATCTCTTTGCTATAAGGCCCCTGGTTCATGGAGCTGCTATTGCTAAAAATGGCTTAGGTGTGATTTTCTTCTAAACCATGGCCCTCTTTGGAAACCTAATTTCAGGTTGTGTCCTGTCATCACGGGTGTGTCAGAAGCTGAGAACTTCCAAAGGACAGTGTTTAGTCTATTCCTTTGCTTTGTCGATCCATGGGATGATAGCCACCCATTTGGACCACTGGGCAGAGTCTAGGGGACAGTGTAGGTCAGATCTGAGGTACCAGATTTACCTGGCCTTTGTTTTTCTTTTTATAGCAACACAATGTGGGGGAAGGATCTCTAGAGTTTGGGGTAGAGTTGCTAGGACAGGGCGCAGGCCAGGAGGAAGGGAACTCCTCCTGGTTGAATGGGCTTCAGTGAGGCATCTAGGAATGTCATGGTGGGTATGTGGATGGGGTGGGGGGAGTCGGGTCTGGAAGGAGTGATGGTGACTTAAGGGCTGGAAGGAGGCACAGTTGTGTACCTTTGAAAGAGAGAGGCCTAAGAGAGCTGGTTGACCACAGGGAAGACAGACAGCAGTGGGAGTAGAATAGGATCCTGTGGGGTCACCTGTGAGTCACCTGTCTTCTCAGCTTAAGCACCTGAGTCAGGGCACTGGGTTTTGGAGAGCCTGGTCTCAATTGAGTTATTCACTTGAGCTTCATTTCCCTCCTTGGGGGCAGTGCTCCTGAGACACTGACATTCACAGTTCTGTCATTGAATTCTGATTTGTTATAAAATTTAAATATAAACTCTTAAAAAAATGTAGCAGATTCCAAAGGAGTTTGGAGAAGTCTTAGAACATCACCAGTACTTTTCAGAAGGGAATTTGGGACCCACTTCACCCTGAAAGTGGGGTTCAGGGAAGTGACTTCTTGTCCTTTTTCAATCCAGGATCCTGACTAAGGCCTTTCTGGTGCATTAGGCTGCTACCCTTGACCTGAGGCCTTTAACTGCATATGCTTGCACGTGTCTTTCTTTCAGACACCCAGTGGCAGCAGAATGAGTGCAGAGGCAAGTGCCCGGCCTCTGCGAGTGGGCTCCCGGGTGGAGGTGATTGGAAAAGGCCACCGAGGCACTGTGGCCTATGTCGGAGCCACACTCTTTGCCACTGGCAAATGGGTCGGCGTGATCCTGGATGAAGCAAAGGGCAAGAATGATGGAACTGTCCAAGGCAGGAAGTACTTCACTTGTGATGAAGGGCACGGCATCTTTGTGCGTCAGTCCCAGGTACCTCTACCCTGTTTCGAGTGTGTGTGTGTGCACATGCTCTGTCGCTTGTGCAGCTTTTGTGTGAGGCTCCCTTTTCCTGGGCATGAGTGTACATCTCTGGTTGAGAGAGTGGGAGGTAGCGGGGGAGGGAAGATTGGGCACCCATCCTTATGTCCATCCTTATGGAAGCTGCCCTGTACCCCAGGCTTGCTTGGGGTGTGGGGTGGGGGCAGATCACAGCCATCCTTGATCTGACTATATTGAGTCTGTTCTCTGGCTTCAGATCCAGGTATTTGAAGATGGAGCAGATACTACTTCCCCAGAGACACCGGATTCTTCTGCCTCAAAGGTCCTCAAAAGAGGTAACAGCCACTCAGTTAAGTTGCCTTCCCACATCCAGAAGTCCACAGGACTTCTGCCCAGAATACAGGGCCACAGTGGTTCATGAGATTTTTCCGTCACTACCATATTCCCTTGTTACATCTCTTCTACCCCACCAGGATGGTCTCTGCCCCCACCCCTCTATACAAACACACAATTTATTTCTGCTTACTTTCTACAGAGGGAACGGACTCAACTGCAAAGACCAGCAAACTGGTGAGTGGTTGGGGATGGGAGTGGAGAGTAAGAGAGAGAAAGAGGGGAAGGAGAAAGAGGAGGGAGACCACTCTTAGGCAGGTAGAAATAGTAGGTGAGTAAATGGAGTTAAGCCTTCCTGTCTCCAACGTCCTTGAGAAGGAAGTTTTCTGGGTGTGAGTTG
Organism: Neogale vison; assembly: GCF_020171115.1. Taxonomy (NCBI): domain Eukaryota; kingdom Metazoa; phylum Chordata; class Mammalia; order Carnivora; family Mustelidae; genus Neogale; species Neogale vison. The sequence continues at coordinate 94,840,232 of NC_058098.1, read as the reverse complement.
CTGCTTTAGGGGTAGAATAAAGGTGGTAGCAGGGAAGAACTGTTAGGGCCCAGAAGTTTAGGGTCAAATGGGGCCAAGGCCAGGGGTGACAGGAAAGACAGGTCTGACCCTAGTAGTGCTATTGCCAGCTTCCTACCTTTTGGTACCCAAGACTGCCAGGCTGTTAAAGGTCAGAGGGTAGGGGTAAGGTGAAAACTAGAAGAAGTTTTGTGAGCACTTGTCCTGCTCACAAGTGAATGATAAGGAGCCAGCCCCACTGCTGCCTGTTTTAGGCTGTATGCAGAGGCCCTGTTCTAATTCTCCGCTGCTCTGCACAGGGTATGTGTGGTGGGGATTCAGACCCTCCAGCTTCTCTGGATCAGGGTGTGGACATCCTGGAAGCTGATCCTTCAGGGATCTCACTTACCCAGGAGTTGGTAGTGACCTGACTCTCCCCTTTACTTACGTGTACCTGAGTTGGTCTCAACACCTCCCCCAGGATGTCTGGCCAGCTTGCACACTGTGATGTCTGTTCTCTAACTCTCCCCTTTCCTACTCCTCATGCAGCGGGGACTGAAGCCTAAGAAGGTGGTGTGTTTACTATTTGTGCCTGGGTGGGTGAGGGCCATGAGCCCCCTCCCCAGCTGTCCTGCATGACCTTGGGCTGCTGCATGCATGTTTGTGTGACCTTGGGGCTGGGATGGCCAGAGGAAATGGCGGCCTTGGCTTTCAGGGTTCTTTTGAGGGATGCAAGGATATCAGGCTTAGTGTCCAGGGTCAGGTGGTGCTCATTGGAGATGACCGCTGCACCTACTTGTCCCCCTCCCCACTGCCTTAGGACTTCTAGTCAGAGACTCCAGACATTCAACTGTAAATGTAAAGCAGTAACATGGAGTAGGGCATTTACTGGGTTACACTCAGTTTCAGTCTGAGTTTGGGGGCAGTGGGAGGAAACACAGAGGTTGGGAGTGGAGAAAGTACCAAACGAGATGATTGGGCAAGGAGCAGGAGGCCAGGGAGCAGAGCACAGGAAGAACAGTCCTGAGTTAGAAGGCCTGAGTGTCCGTGTGTCTGTTTCTGGGCGGGCGCTAGCTGTGGATGCCCACCCTCACCCTGCTCTATCAGTCTTTCCCTACCTCTTCATGCCTCTGGTGCTGCACTTGCGGCCGCCTCCCACCCCTTGCGGCCTTCCATCAACCATCATTGTGTGGGGCTCAACTCTGCCACCCCCAGACTCTTTTTAAACTTTGAAGTCACTGCCGTGACCACTTCCTCACACCAGCCCGTGTCTTGGGCCTGTGCCCAAGCTATCTCTGAGTTGCATGTGCCTGTCTGACCTGTATGTCCTGTGCCATATGTGTGGTTCTGTGACTTCCTTGTTGCCAGCTGTCTCAGGCCCTTCTGACCTGCATGAAGAGTTACTGGATTGGGCCAGTGGGTGGGGAGAGGAAAACCTCTTTTCCACTCCTGGTTGTTGATGGGTCCTCACTCTGGAGTCTTGTCATGGAAAAGACCACATTCTGGTGCTTGCCTTGAGGTCCTGGCTTGGGTGGGAGTGGGGATATGAGAAGGAAAATAATGCTGTAAAAGGGTGCTGAGCCCATTACAAGGTTATAGAAACTTGGGCTTTTCCCAGGGTTATTGACTTCTGGTTGGGGCTCCCAGTCTTGCCTCAGGCCCCTGCATAGAGAAGAGCATGGACCTGCAGTCTGATATCCATGGAGGACTTCTCACCACAGGGGGACCTGACCCTGGGCAGGGCCTGAGCTGTGTCCGAAAGTGGGGGTTTTGGCGTCTGCCTGGGGAAATGTGGCAAAGCCCAGCCTAGGCTGCCTTCCTTGCTCCTGTACAAAGTGCCAGTCAAATAGTCAAGTCCCCAGCCAGGTCGTCATCTCCAGTGGTTCTTGCACAGCAGAACACCTAGTCCAGGGCCCTGCTCTCACCCCCCGGGGGGAACAGGGGGCTAGCACCAGAACAACAACAACAACAAAAGGAACTTTGAGGGGGAGGGCAGAAGAGAATCCAGATGTCTCTGCAAGGTGCCCAGTCCCTTCTGGAAGGTCTTTAGAGACAGGCTTTAACCTGCCTGTAACCAGGGGAGGTTTGGGAGAGGAGCGAAACAGTCATTATTAGAGCTGCTGCTGAGTGTTTCCTGGGGTTTCTTATTGTCAATGTATGCCCCTCAGAGCGGATGCTGTCACAGAAGGGGTATTCTGGGTGCCTGTGCCTCATGAGAGACCAACCCTAAGGGTGTTGTCCTTGTGTATAAGAGACAAGTGGAGTTAATGGGGCTGTGGACAGAGGGGAGTGTCTGAGAGGGGCTGGTGGAGCAGTGAGGCTCTGTTCCCCTGCCCAGTCATGCCTCAGCCCCAGAGAGTACCATTTCTGCGATGGTCCCTAGCCCAGTTTTTTGGAACAGACTCTTGGGGATGGGGGTGGGAGGAGGGAAGGGGAGGGAGGAGTCAGAACCTGTTCCACGGAGGCAGAAGCAGGGCGGGTTCTGCGCCGGACTTTGTCCAGTCCTGTGGAGGAGGAGGAGCCAGCAGAGCCCGGCAGTTGCTAGGAGACCAAGGAGCAGTGGCTCCACCCCCACAGATCAGAGGAGGGTGGGTGCATGACGTCAGGTGGAGCTGGTGCTGCGGCCACTGAGGCTGCCATCAGCCTTAGCTGGTGAACTGGGCCGGGCTCCTCTCCGGTGCCTGCTGCCTGCCGGAGCCTGGCTGTCCCACTGCGCACCTGCGGGGGCTTCTGCGACTGAGCCACAGCCATTTTGCGGGCCGGGAAGCCGGCCTGCCGGGAAGCTGAGGCTGCATTGTTGGGATTTGATGCACTAATCTCCTGTCTCCGCCGCCTTTCCCTCTGTTCGGTCTCTTTCCCTCCCTCCCTTCGTCTGTCCTTCCTCTGTGTGTTTGTCCATCCTCCTCTGTCCCTCCTTCTCTTTCCTCTCCTGGCTTTCTTTGGTTTTCTGCAATGATGAGACAGGCACCGACAGCCCGAAAGGTACTCTTGCTTGCTCTGGTCCTGCTGCCGGGTTGCCAGGGCGATGGTGGCAGCAGGCTGCTGGGGTGGGGGTGGGGGCTGATTGACTTCATCTGTCTACCTGGTTGGGGGAGGAGGGTAGGGATGTGGAGGGGGAGGGAGAGGTGTGTGTCACTGCCATGGCCCACATACTGGGCATTTGTTCTCTGCTTTGGGCTCTGACTGTGTGTTCTGGGCCTTGTACCCAGTGGCCTCACAGCCTTGGGCTTTAGGCAGGTTTTGCAGCAAACTGGCTCTGGGAGTTTCCTGTGAGAGGTTATGGGGAAGCAGGTCCCGGTGTCTCCATGCCTCTAGCAGGCCGACCTCACCCTTATCCTTTGCTAGGATGCCTCTTGGTTGTACTCTCAGCATCCCTTCTCCACCAGGGTTTGTATTAAAGGGCTTTTCCAGGGTGGGATGGGGACCCTAGAGTAGTTTTTGACCCACAACTATGGAGGCTCAGCTCAGGGTAGGAGGGGTGGGGTTTGCTCTCCTTAGACTCAGTGTCTTCTAGAGGTAGGGTCCAATCCAAATCTGTTTTTGCTGTTTTGCTGTAAGATACTGGGTAGCAGGAATACAATTTGGAATTTGGGATTAATCATCTATTTTTGTTTAGGGCACTAGTTTCTCTATGCTGCTGCCTACCCCCACGTCCTTTCTTGCAGCTGGGTGGGGTTACTTTGCTGAGCTCTGGGTTCTGGTTAATGCAGTATTCATGGTCCTGACACCTGAGCCCTTCGCCCTAGGGATGGGGACTGCTGCAGGATCTGGTCCTGGGTGAGGGGAAGACAGCAGCGCTGTTTTGCCCAAGGGGCCTGAGCACCCCCCTGCTGGGGTCATATCACTCACTTCTGGGCTTCTAGCATCACTCTGGTCACATGGTATTACTAGGGGGTCTTCTGTGCAGTCTGGCAGTTGAAGGAAGGGGCTGACCTGGGAAAGTCCTTGGGAGTGGTGGGTGGGCGGGGCCTCTGGCTCTGGGCTGGAGTGCAAGAAGGACGGTCTCTGGGGACCTCCACCAGCTGCTGCCTTTGGTCTCCTGTGGCTCAGCCTAGGAGATGGGGATTTCTGGGATCTTCAGGGTACTTGAAGGGGTGAGGTCTGCAGGGGTTGGGCATAAATGGGGCAAGGAGCCAATGGAGAATAGGATTCTGAGGTCCTGGAGTAGAACGAAGGTGATTCACTGGAGGGAGAAGGGGATGGGGTGGGGATGGGAGTGGGGAGGCAGCTAACTGTAATCCCATTCCTGGTACTTCTTCTGCTCTCATTGCTGTCCTTTCTGCTGTCTGTCTTTCTGCCATTATCCTTTCTTTCCTGACTCCTCCTCCTCCTCTGGCTCCTGTTGCCTGTCCAGACCACAACTCGGCGGCCCAAGGTGAGAAAAAACAAAGGCCTCTGTACATGCCACTGCTGAGTGTAGACTCACATTTCAGGCATGTGCTTGTGTGTGGACATGTGTGTGAACAAGTTAAAGGTGGTCGCAGTGCATCCTGGGTTCTCTTTTTCGGGGGAGTAAGGGGACTTCAGGTGGTGACAGGTCTCTCCTGGGAAAATGACTTCTGACTCTTAGGAGGTTATCTGAGCCAGTAGCCTGAATGCAGACAGGAAATGAGAGTGGTTGTGGTCAGTCAGGGCCGGCTTTCTTGAAGAAGGGCATTTTGACTAGTTTTTTGGTGCGTGAGTAGGGGTAGAAGTTAGAAGAAAGGTGAAGAAGAACTTGTCTGTGTCAGGGGATAAGGACCTGGGGTTATCTGTGGGTAGCATATGAATTCTGATTGTCAGCCCATCAGGAGAACTTCAGGGCTCAGTACTGCAAGAGAGAGCACTGGGCAGGCCTGTCTGCTACTGGGCCTGGGGCTCCAGGGAGCTCTGCCCCAGCCCCACGGGGCCCTGGGTAAATGTTGCCTGGTTAGAGCCCCTTTGTCTTGTGGGAGGGAGATGACAGAAGGTTGGCACTACTGACTATGTTTCAGAGGGGAGCCTAGGAGTACAACTTTCACTCTGGCCCTTTTACCTGAAGGGTCCCCTAAAGTAGATCAAGGGAGGGAGAATCATCTCAACTCCCAAAGAGTGGCATATAGAGCTTGGTACCCCCACTTTTAGCCCAGCCTTCTCTGGGAATATGAAAGTTAGAGAACAAACTCCAATTTGTTCTTTTGCTCTGGGAATGACATTGAGGCACTTTTTCTTCCTGGGGGAGGAGGGTACAGGCCCAGAACAACAGTAGAACTGGGAGTATTAAGAAATTGCTATAATGATCACAACTGGGTCACAGAGGGGAGGACTGGGGAGTAAGGGATTCTGCTCTAAGGGGGTAGTGCCAGAACTGGGAGGAATGTGGGGTCAGTGCCAAGTGAGAAGCATTATAATCTTATGTCTTCTATCACTTCCTCCCTCTCTCCTCTGCCCGCCTCCTGCCTCCCCCGTCCTTTGTCACTGTCTCTGACTCTGTGTCATTTTTCCTTTCCCCTTCACTCTGCTTCTCTGTTCTCACTGTGCTTTGATACTCTCTCACTGCCTCTTTCCTTCTCTACCTCCTTCCCTTGGCGGATTCTCATATCTTCTCACAATCCTCCACCCCCGTTCTTTTCCTGGCTTGCCCCTGCCCTTTCTGAATAGCCCACCCGCCCGGCCAGTACTGGGGTGGCTGGGGCCAGTAGCTCCCTGGGCCCCTCTGGCTCAGCATCAGCAGGTGAGCTGAGCAGCAGTGAGCCCAGCACCCCGGCTCAGACGCCGCTGGCGGCACCCATCATCCCCACGCCGGCTCTCACCTCTCCTGGAGCAGCACCTCCACTGCCTTCCCCCTCCAAGGTAAGGACTGGGGTTGGAATGAAGAACTAAGACATGGAGGGCCTTTGACCCCAGGCAGGATCTTAGAAGTTTTCCAGAGGTCGGGAGAGACCCAGAATTTGGGTCTGAAGGGTGGGGACGCAGCATATGGTTCTGCCCTTGACTCAGCTACCTTTTCTTTTCTGCCCTTTTCCACACTTTTCCCTTCTGGACCCTCCTTTCTCAGATGTTTGTAGGCCACTTTTGCTTTTGACCTGGGGCTGGAAAGATGTTTGCGTACATTCCTGTGCTTTTGCTCCAGCTCAGCCTTGGTGGGGAGAAGGGGGAAGCTGTGTACCTACTGAGGGGTCTCTCCTTTGCAGGAGGAGGAGGGGCTGAGAGCCCAGGTACGAGACCTGGAGGAGAAACTGGAGACCCTGCGGTTGAAACGGGCAGAAGACAAGGCGAAACTAAAAGAGCTGGAGAAACATAAGATCCAGCTGGAGCAGGTGCAAGAATGGAAGAGCAAGATGCAGGAGCAGCAGGCAGACCTGCAGCGACGCCTCAAGGAGGCGCGGAAGGTGGGACTTCGGGGGAAGAGGTGGCTGGGGAGCTTGGGACCCAAGCTGGTGCACCGGACAGTAGGCTGAAGCCTGGAGTATCCCGTGAGAAAGGGTACATGAAGTGTCCCTCGCTGGTACTCCCTCCAAACTCCACCCCTCCTCAGGAAGCCAAGGAGGCCCTGGAGGCAAAGGAACGCTACATGGAGGAGATGGCTGATACTGCCGATGCTATTGAAATGGCCACTCTGGACAAGGAGATGGCCGAAGAGCGGGCCGAGTCCCTGCAGCAGGAGGTGGAGGCATTGAAGGAACGTGTGGATGAGCTCACCACTGACTTAGAGATCCTCAAAGCTGAGATAGAAGAGAAGGGTAAGGGGCCAGGAGCTGATGGGGGCCAGATGGTGGGGTTGGAACCATGTCTGAGAGTGTTAATGGTCTTCCCCAGGCTCAGATGGGGCAGCGTCCAGTTATCAGCTAAAGCAGCTCGAGGAGCAGAACGCCCGCCTGAAGGACGCCCTGGTGAGGTAGGGTCCCCGCCCTGCTTGGCTCCAGGCTCACTCTCCTTTCTCTAGATGCACGAGAGAGTGCCCATGGCCAGTGACTCGGACACAGCACTTCCTCCCTTCTCCCTCCCTGCTTCTCCACAGGATGCGGGATCTTTCTTCCTCTGAGAAGCAAGAGCATGTGAAACTCCAGAAGCTCATGGAGAAGAAGAACCAAGAGCTGGAAATTGTGAGGCAACAGCGGGAGCGTCTGCAGGAGGAGCTGAGCCAGGCAGAGAGCACCATCGATGAGCTCAAGGAGCAGGTCTGGGGAGCCCAGGCCCTCACCCAGGGGACCCCTCTCTTCAAAGGCCAGTGCCTCCTCTTTCTTGGTGACTTTCAGCAGCTCTTCCCCCCATTCCCTCCTTGTAACACAGGTGGATGCTGCTCTGGGTGCCGAGGAGATGGTGGAGATGCTAACAGACCGGAACCTGAATCTAGAAGAGAAAGTACGAGAGTTGAGAGAGACCGTGGGAGACTTGGTAAGAAAATAGACCCCTGACTTCCCGCCCTGTTAAAGGGTATTTGGAAGGCACTTGCTGAAAGAGGGACTGATATGACCTCTGACCTTTGAGCAGGCTGTGTGGTGAGTGGCCCACCCTGACCTGCTACCCTGACTCTGCCTTTCCTTTGCGCCTACTGCCTTGTGGCCTCCCAGGAAGCGATGAATGAGATGAACGATGAGCTGCAGGAGAATGCACGCGAGACAGAGCTGGAGCTGCGAGAGCAGCTGGACATGGCGGGCGCGCGGGTCCGGGAGGCCCAGAAGCGTGTGGAGGCAGCCCAGGAGACAGTCGCAGACTACCAGCAAACCATAAAGAAGTACCGCCAGCTGACCGCCCACCTTCAGGTGCCTGTGTACCCCCTGTTGTTCATCCACAATCACCCCGGGCTCCCTCGTGACCCAGCTGTGCCACATTGTCTCTCTCTCTCCTAGGATGTGAATCGGGAACTGACAAACCAGCAAGAAGCATCTGTGGAGAGGCAGCAGCAGCCACCCCCAGAGACTTTTGACTTCAAAATCAAGTTTGCTGAGACTAAGGCTCATGCCAAGGTCAGGGGAGTGGATAGGCCAGAGAGTGGGGCGTGTTGGGGCATCCAGACTGGCTGTGGCTATAGGCTGATCTGGCGTGGGGTTCTGGACTTCATGTGGCTGGGGGGTGGGGGGATGCTTTGCATGGTGGTCTGGAAGACTCCTCGCTAGGGCTTGTCCCAGAAGCAGGGGGCCTGGTGGAATGAGGCATGATAGTTCCGAGGCTCTCTCCAGCCTGGCTGAGAGCCCACCTTCCTGTCCACCTCACAGGCAATTGAGATGGAATTGAGGCAGATGGAGGTGGCCCAGGCCAACCGGCACATGTCCCTGCTGACGGCCTTCATGCCTGACAGCTTCCTTCGGCCGGGTGGCGACCATGACTGCGTCCTGGTGCTGCTGCTCATGCCTCGTCTCATTTGCAAGGTATGGCTGGTCCGTCTAATCACTTTCTGTGTAGCAGGCCCAGAGGATGCTGAGTGAAGATAGCAGTCAGTGTCCCTGCTCACAGAGTTTATCTTGTGGTGGAGGAATGCAGTGGGCCAAGTCGCAGATGCATGCACATTACAGATGCTGGGCTGTGAAGGGCAGGGGGCTTTTCTGAGACAGCGCTGCTGGGGCTCGGATTCAGGTGGGAGGGTGGCACCAAAGGAAGAACATTGGAACTGAGACCCAGAAGGTGACTAGGAGCTAGTGTGGGGGACGACCGTCAGGATAGGATTCAGGTGAAAGGGTAGTGGGCGCAGTAGCTTTAAGGCAGGAAAGAGCTTAGCCCCACTGGTTCACTACCCTTTCATCTCCACATCCCAAATCCTCACAACCTCTGGTAATCACATCATTATCCTTTCCCTCGGTGAGACTCCCTTGCCCACCTAAGAGCTGTTTCTGCTTTCCTCCTCCACATGTGTCCATGCGTTATCCCCCCACCCACCCTCCCGCCTAGTTGCTCAGTTTTGTGTCCTGTGTTCCTGAGTCTGTTCTCCATCCTCTGCTCTGAGCCCCAGGTCCCTGGTGCTTCTTCCCACAGGCAGAGCTGATCCGGAAGCAGGCCCAGGAGAAGTTTGAACTAAGCGAAAACTGTTCAGAGCGGCCCGGGCTCCGAGGAGCTGCAGGGGAGCAGCTGAGCTTTGCTGCTGGGCTGGTGTACTCGCTGAGTCTGTTGCAGGCCACCCTCCACCGCTACGAGCAGTAAGTGACCCCCGGCCCCTGCCCCGGGACCACTCGGCCAAGATTGGATGGAACTGAGAGTTCCTGGCAGGTCTTGGCCTCAGAGGACCCTTTTCTGGTCTCTAGCGCCCTCTCTCAGTGCAGCGTGGACGTGTATAAGAAGGTTGGCAGCCTCTACCCTGAGATGAGTGCCCATGAGCGCTCCTTGGATTTCCTCATTGAGCTATTACACAAGGATCAACTGGACGAGACTGTCAACGTAGAGCCTCTCACCAAGGCCATCAAGTACTACCAGGTCTGGGGCAAGAATTCAGGCTTGGCACAGCAGGGAGGGAAGGTTTCTTCTGCTGAGGCTGTTGCCAGTGTGGCCAAGGCTGTATTTCCTAGGCTGGCTGCTTAAGGTTTGGTTTGTTTCTAAACAGACTTGCCCAAGGATGCAGCTCCTTGGGGTCTCAGATTCTCTTATACCTCTGGAGTCCTGTGGTGACTGGGGCAGTTTGGGGAGAATTCTCCATCCTTCCAAGGTCTGAAAGCGGTCTGTTTGTCATTTCTCCTCAGCATCTGTATAGTATCCATCTTGCTGAACAGCCCGAGGACAGTACCATGCAGCTGGCTGACCACATTAAGGTGAGGTGTCTGGGCCAGTGCTTGAGCCCCTGTAAAGGTCAGCAGTGGGGGACATCAGGTCAAGAGACCTGGCCCTTGGGTGTCAGGTGTCCCATAAGACTGGACCAGTCATATCAGGGAAGCCAGAGAACCGACACCTTTGTTGGTGGAGAGGAGGGACTTGTTAGAAATAGCGATGGAGCAGAAGGGCTCCTGTTGGGGGCTGACAACCACACGCGTCTGTCCTTACAGTTCACCCAGAGTGCCCTGGACTGCATGAGCGTGGAGGTGGGACGGCTGCGTGCCTTCTTGCAGGTGAGAGCACAGCCAGGTCTTTTTCACTTCCTTTTCTTCATTAGTTTTCTTCACCTGCTCACCTCCAGCCCTAATGCTGTCTTGGTTCCCTATTTCTTGTTCCCTGAGTAGGGTGGCCAGGAGGCTTCAGATATTGCCCTTCTGCTCCGGGACCTGGAGACATCGTGCAGTGACATCCGCCAGTTCTGCAAGAAGATTCGAAGGCGAATGCCAGGGACAGATGCTCCTGGGATTCCAGCTGCACTGGCCTTTGGAGCACAGGTTTAGGGCAGCGAAGGGGGAAGGAAAGGAAGCTGAGTAGAAGCAGGAGGGGCCTAGAGTGTTGAGGTCTGCATCTGGTCAGGGAAAAAGAATGGTCTAGAGGTAGCTGGGAGCTCTGGCGCGGGACCTGGGGTGGGCTCCTGACTCTGAACTGTCGCACAGGTGTCGGACACGCTCCTAGACTGCAGGAAACACTTGACGTGGGTGGTGGCCGTGCTGCAGGAGGTGGCAGCTGCTGCTGCCCAGCTTATTGCCCCACTCGCAGAGAATGAGGGACTGCCTGTGGCTGCGCTGGAGGAGCTGGCTTTCAAAGCGAGCGAGCAGGTGGGCCGGGGTGGCTGGACAGAGGTAGTGGCAAAGTCCTGGGGCCAGTATGGGATTTTCACTGCTGCCCTTGCACCTGCAGATCTACGGGACCCCTTCTAGCAGCCCCTATGAGTGTCTGCGGCAGTCGAGCAACATCCTCATCAGTACCATGAACAAACTGGCCACAGCCATGCAGGAGGGCGAGTATGATGCAGAGCGGCCCCCCAGCAAGGTGGGTAGGGAGCTCTTTGGAGGTGCTCGAAGACCCCAGAGGAGCCAGACTTACAGAGTTGCTGCTGGTGGGGGAGGGCTGGGAGAAGGGAGAAGGTGGGAGAAGGGAATCTGGAGAGCACCACCCTGCTTGGAAGGCAAGGCTTTCCCTATGCCCATCTCTCTCTGGGAGGAGCACATTGGTGACTTCCTCTCCCCATTTCTGCCTTCTGCTCCCACCTGACCCTTAGCCTCCCCCAGTTGAGCTGAGGGCTGCAGCCCTTCGTGCAGAAATCACCGATGCTGAAGGCCTGGGCTTAAAGCTTGAAGATCGAGAGACAGTTATCAAGGAGTTGAAGAAGTCATTGAAAATCAAGGTGAGGGTGGAGGGTAGGCTCAGGATCTGCGGGGCCGGGAAATACTGCTGAGGTACAGGACAGCTTTGAGTGTTAGGGATCTCCTGGGACTGAAACTGGTTGGGGGTTGAGGGGAGAAGTGGCACCTGTGGTCAGTGGGGAGAGCACCTGGGGGCCCTTTGGAGCTTTCTGGTTCGTGGTCTGTCCCAGGTCCCTGGGGCCCATGAGAGGATGTAAGGGAACTAGACACTCTCTGTCCTTGTCCAGGGGGAGGAGCTGAGTGAGGCCAATGTGCGGCTAAGTCTCCTGGAGAAGAAGCTGGACAGTGCTGCCAAGGATGCAGATGAGCGCATCGAGAAAGTCCAGACTCGGCTGGAGGAGACGCAGGCACTGCTGCGGAAGAAGGAGAAGTCAGGCACTTTCCCTGCGTCCCTGCTTGTTCCACTCCTTCCTGCCGGCCGCTCTCCTAACCCCCCCCATTCCCCAGGCCCTCTCCGAGTGAGACTCTCCTCAGGGGAGATTCCATTTTCCCTCCCCCCTGCCAAGCCCATTGTGTCATCCCAGTTGGAGCATGTGCTGCTCCTGGCTCCTCATCAGCAGGGCTACTCTGAGGCCCTGTCAGGACTGAGAAGTAGGGCTGGCGCTCTGGGGAAGGGACCCTGCCCAAGCCCAGATTGTCTTCCACAGGGAGTTTGAGGAAACGATGGATGCACTCCAGGCTGACATTGACCAGCTAGAGGCAGAGAAGGCAGAACTAAAGCAGCGGCTGAACAACCAGTCGAAGCGCACGATCGAGGGGCTCCGGGGGCCCCCTCCCTCGGGTATTGCTACCCTGGTCTCTGGCATTGCTGGTGGTGAGTGCAGTGGGAGAGGCAGCGTTAGCCCAGAGGAGATTGAATGGCTTCCCTCCTGTCCTTGGCCTCAGTTTGATTTCTCACCCCCCCTTCCTGGATGTTTAGCCAGGAATGTGTTTGCCCGGTTTTGTTCTGTGAAAGCTTTTTACCAAGTTTTTACTTCTCCTGAAGATAATGCGCAGAGTCCCCCTGATCAAGGTGGGGCATTACTAGCTTGTCAGCGGAGCCCAGAATGACGACGACAATTAGACTCTAACAGATGTCCCTTTGGGTCTGGCCTTTCTGTGCCAGCCCAATATCCCAGACAGGCATCAGCCTGCAGCAGATTAGGCTAACTTTGCTGCTGTATCCAGCCATGCCTGATGCCTGATCTTGATTGCTCTTCTGCTTGCACTTTGTATTTCTCTCTACTGAGTTCTCGTGCCTTTATCCTGTGGAATGGCTGTCTTTTCCATTGCTGATTTCTCCCAGTTCCACTTGGGACTTGTGTTCTGACCTCTCTTTGGTCTCTAGTATGGTCAGGGCCCTTTACCTGGAGTTTTTCTGGTTCTGAAGCCCAGTCTCCCTAGTTTTCCAGGACCAAGGGGGTGTCCACTGCTGTGCTGGTTCTCATCTGCCCTGTAGTTTTTCAGTTTCTTTCTTACTTCCAAAAGACAGGCTCCTTGACCTGAAGCCCTCAGGATCTCTAGAGCTACCCTGCGATGCCTTTCTTGGGAGGTGACCGAGGACTTGTTGGCCTTGGACTTGTGTGGTATAGTTGGCTCCTGTTCCTTGGGCAAGGGGTCTTCAGAGTGACCACATTGTGTTGTAGCACAGGCTCTCTAAACCAATACTGGTTCTGATTCACAAAATTTCCCACTAAAAAAAGAGCATCTTTTGCCCCAGAATAATGGGGAACCCAAGGAGCAGGGAATGCAGCTGCACCTTCAACTTCAGCTTTGCTGCTGTGGAACAGTACGGGTGCAGACATCTTGGGGTCTCGGGAGCAATCCCTCTGCCCTTCTTAGAGATGGAATGTGAGGCAGGGAGCAGGAACACCTCCTGCCCCAAGTGCTCCCTCCAATGTGCACCCCCACTGCGGCTCTTCCTCATGCTTCGCTCCTCTTTCACACATACTTGCTCTTCCTAAAGGTGCAGAGAGCAGGGGCAGGTTCTTGTCGGAGGGGGAGTGAGGGTTCGGAACAGGTGTTGCTTTAGATTGTGTCCAGGATTCCTCTGGTGTGGCCCCTTAATCCCAAGTCCTAACTCATCTCTCCTCTCTTCCTGCTCCCCCATGGGCTATCCTGAGCACAGAAGAACAGCAGCGAGGTAGAGAGCCTCCCTGGTGGGGGTTTGCCAGGGCTGTGGGAAGTGGGTCTGGGGAAGCAGGGTAAGACTTCCCCCTTGGGAGCAACCAGGACTGGAGGTGGGAGTGGATAATGAAAGGGGATGAGCAAGGATGGGGCCCATCTTCCACCCTCTCCGCTTGGGGCTGATGACATTGGTCTTGGTACACACAGGAGGTGCCCCTGGGCAGGCTCCAGGATCTGTGCCAGGCCCTGGGCTGGTGAAGGACTCACCACTGCTGCTTCAGCAGATCTCTGCCATGAGGCTGCACATCTCCCAGCTCCAGCATGAGAATAGCATCCTGAAGGTGAGGGGGTCACAGGAATGACTGGGGTGCAGATGGAGTCCACCTGCCCCATTGATGATAGATGGCAGGGCCTTCTGTTGCTTCTCACCACCATTCCTCTTCTTCCCCCCACAGGGAGCCCAGATGAAGGCATCTTTAGCAGCCCTGCCCCCTCTGCATGTGGCAAAGCTCTCCCCCTCACCTCACGAGGGCCCTGACAGTGAACTAGCAGCTGGTGTGCTGTATCGTAAGACCAGCCAGCTGTTGGAGACGTTGAATCAACTGAGCACACACACCCACGTAGTAGATATCACTCGTTCCAGCCCTGGTATGGACCCATCAACCCATGAAATGAGTAACATACCGCCCTCCCTTTGCCCCAGGCTGTAACCCCTACCCAGGCATGTGCCATATGGTAGAGCCTCTTCCTAGCATTGCATTCTGGCTTTGGTGCTTGGTTGGCTTGATTCATCCATTCTCTTACGGACCTGCTCCGTGAGAGGGTCTACTGGGCCTTGATGGGCCTCACTAGCCTGCCTTTCCCACAGCTGCCAAGAGCCCGTCGGCCCAGCTCCTGGAGCAGGTGGCTCAGCTCAAGTCCTTAAGTGACACCATCGAGAAACTCAAGGTTAGCTCAGACCCTACTCTTCCTTGGTCTGCAGAGTTTGCTTCATAACATTCCCTGCTGGAGCCCTTAGTACATTTGTTTCCTTGGGCACTCTCAGAGTTTCTCTGGGCCCAGCCCTGTGCTAGACAGCACATTGGGGAGGAGGTGGAGGGCAAGGCAGGGTTCCTGTCTTAGAAGCTCACTGTCTTGGTGCAAATAGAAGATAGATTCTCATCAACAAATTGGGTTGAGCTAGGATCATCTTTAGGGCGTGGGGTTCGGGTGCAGATTCTTTAGTGCTGAGATCACTGGGGGGTAGAATGGTTGGGGGTGGCTTCCCAGAGGCTGAGAGTCTGAGTCAGGCTTTAAAGGATAAATGTCTGTAAAGTAAGGATGTTGGATAGGGATGGGGTTGGAGGTGAGAGCAAAAGTACGGTGACAGGACCAGGTCCCTGCTCCTCCTGATCCTGGCGTCCCTGTGAAACCAGGGAGATTCTGGGCTAGCCTGGGCAGGGGGTGTTGTTGCTTTAATGAATCCTTGTTCTCCTCCTTGCCAGGATGAGGTCCTTAAGGAGACCGTATCTCAGCGCCCTGGAGCCACAGTCCCCACTGACTTTGCCATCTTCCCTTCATCAGCCTTCCTTAGGGTAAGAGGGAGAATGAGGAGAATTGAGGCCTCAGGTGGGTCCTTCCCTCTTCTCCAGAATATGAAGCAGCCTTTGGGGGCTCAGGTCAAAACAACTGCACATCCTGAGTTAACTGACCAAGTCTTACTCGTAAGCAATTCAGATGTGCTTGCAGTGCTTCCAGAAATCCCAGTATTTTAGCAGTTGAACATCTTCTATGACTTTTGACACCCGGAGAGGCTCAGAACTCTCTTGATAGACTCTGTACCCCAATTCTGATTTGGAATATGTGGTCACCATAGTCTAGGAGCTCCAAAGTCTGTCTCATGGGGGCTGCCTTTGTCCCAGTGCTCAGGGTCCCTGTCAGTGGCACACAGCTCAGGTGAACCTCTGACCTGGGGACCTCTTCCCCTTGCCAACTCCCAGGCCAAGGAGGAGCAGCAAGACGACACGGTCTACATGGGCAAAGTGACCTTCTCGTGCGCAGCTGGCCTTGGACAGCGACACCGGCTGGTGCTGACCCAGGAGCAGCTGCACCAGCTTCATGGTCGCCTCATCTCCTAAGTGCTCCTTCCACCCCATGCACTTCTACCCTCCGCCCTCCTGGTGCCACTCCGCCTGACGCACAGCCGCCTCAGCTAGTCCCCATTGTAGAACTGTGTGCATAGCTGTTGCTGCCCTGTTCAGCTTTATTTCCACCTGTCAGTGCCCTGCCCCTGCCCCTTGACTTGGGTTCCCCTATTTCCATTCCTTGGCCTCTGCCAGGATTTGCTGTTCAGCTGCTCCCTCCTTCCTGAGGGGCCTCAGGGCATGTGGGGGGTAGGCTGAGACCCCACCACCAAAGGTTCAGTGAGGTCCCCCTGATAGAGGACTTCACCCCTTGATTAAAGCAACTTCTGCTTCAGTGCTTTCTGTGTGGTGTTGGCTGTGGGACTTGGGCCTTTTGGTTCAGAGCAGGAGTGGAGGAGAAGGGATGCTGAGGAGGCTTTGGCTGTGCCAGATTTGAAGGTCCCTCTCTGTAGAGACCAGTGGAACGTCATGCCCCTAACACTCATGTGCATGGAGTTACTGTGAACAAGGGATAAAGGGCTAGACCAGGTGCTTGGCACCCAAGTTCTTTATGGAGTTAGGGGAGCAAGGACTTAGGGTCAGCCACCCTACTCCATGCATCTGTCAGCCAGTTCCCACTCAGAGCAGAGGGACCTTTCCAGAATGCAAACTGGGCCATGTTATTCCCTGCTTTAAATCCTGAAATGGTTCTTCCAACTAAAATTTCTAATTTAAATAAAATCCTGAAGTCTTTTTTCTCTAAGTATCTAGAGATACCTTAAATTCACTAGAAGTGCACACAAGGCCATCTGTGTACTGGGTCTTGCCCACCTCTCCAGCCTCTCACGGGGTTACTTGTCCACCTGTGCCTTGTGGTTTTCCCTTAGTGAATCCCTGCAGTTGCTTTGGCGCCCTGTGCTCTCTCAGGCTCCTTTCCGCTGTCCAGAATGCCAGCCACCTCCTGCCCTCTGCTCCCCCTGCGTGCCCCACCCCTACTCAGCTGACATCCTGTTCATTTATTAAGACAGCCCTGGCATTGCCGCCTTAGGAAATATCCAATTCTGTAGCCTCTTGGGTGCTTCCGTACTGGAGGGAGTAGAGAATGTGAACGTTTTTTCCAGGTGTGCTTGGATTTAGTGGCTTTGTTCTTTGACAGGGTTTCTAACCTTTGGTTTGCTTTCTCAATGGCAGAATGGGAAGAATGATGCCTCCCAGGGTTTCTGTGAAGGCTAAAAGAAAGAACGCGTGCTGTCTTCCAGCACCGTGGCCTGTGCCCGGCAGGCCTGCTCCCCTTCCCAGTGCCTGCACCCGCAACACTGCTTCATACTGGGAAGCATCTCTAGTCATTGCAGTCATCAGTTAACACTTCGGTTACCCACTGTAGACAGAGTGAGAGTTCCTAGAGGTTGTCTTTTATCTCGGCGTCCCCCAAACACAAACACAGGGAGAAGAGCACATGTTTGGGAAGGAGAGCTGCGAATTTCATTTTGGAAATGGATATGAGGTGCTTGGAAGAATGTATGAGTGCAGATGGCCCTGGGTAGTTGGAGCTGAGGTTTGAAGCTTAGCAGGGAAGTCTGGATTGGAGATACAGTTTTAGGGATGAGTTGTGTCAGTGGTGGTTGGTTTGGATGAGGTGTAGGATGAGGATGAGGTTTAGTCCAGGTCACTTAGAGAACTGAACCAGAGGCAAAGCCAAAGTGTAGTGCTTTATAGTAACTGCAGTCCCAAAGCACTGTGACTGAGGAAGAAGGCCGGAAACTAGGCAGGGAAGGAAAAGAAACAAGGTTTGTTTTAATGAGTCGCCCACTGCTTCGCCAAAGCACAGCTAGCCACCTACCCACATGGGCTGTCTCTGGAGAGACCGTTCACAAGCACGGTACCTGGCTGCAACATTACACTGGGGTTGATGGAGGGGTGGAGAGCAGATTCGCCTGTTCTCCCTCCTGTCTTCTGTCTTCTGTGGTCCGAGTTTGCCCTGTGAAGTGTTGCTCTCCCTCACTTGCTGGGATTATATGACTTGGCCACGGGAAAAGCCAGATCCCATGCCCTGTAGTCCCCCAGGTCCTGAAGGAGTACGGTGAACAGAAGACCACTGGCCTGTAGGACTTGGTCAGGGCAGAGCAAGTGACTGATGGCTTGGAAATCAGGTGAGGCCACAAGTCACCTGAGGAGAGTGTCTAGGCAGAGGGAGGGCAGAGCCCCGGGCAGTTCTGAGTATTGAAGAGCCATTCTGAGTATTGAATGGAGCCCAGGGCAGCATTCATTGGAGCAGAGGCCCCCAGAGGAAATGTCAGGGCCAAGGAAGAGAGATTCAGGAGAGGTAGTCAACAGCCTCTAATATAGCTCGGAGGCAATGTGGCTGCATTCTAGAAAGTTGCATCTGATTCTCAGATGCCTGGTGAGCTGAGCAGTCTCAGTGGGTTAGAGGGAGCAGGAACTGGGTCATGGTGGCAAGAGTGGGGAGAGAGCAGCATGTGTGTATTGTGTCCCAATGTTCAGTCAGTGTTCAATTGTGGAAGCTGGCTAGTGGATGGCAGACCGCTGACACAGTATCATTGCCTGTGAATAGTGATGGGAGCTGCTTATGGGGCCCACGAGGGTTCGGGAAACTGGGATGTGATGATGAGGGGAGAGAGGCCTAGTGAGACACTTGGTACAAGGATGGGGGAGAGCATGGGAATGGTCTCCTTTGGTTCATCCACTTGGCTGACAGCTGTGACATGAGAACCAAGCAGACTGGCTGGCCATTGGCAGGGGCAGGGTATTAGCAGCCTCAATCTTGGTAACTAGGAATCCCTCTCTTTTTGGGGTTCTTGGGCAGATTCTTGGCACTTTCCCCAATATGGTGGCAGCTTTGTGAAGTAAGAATAAGGCTCATATTCCAGCTCTTCCACTTATAAGCCATGGGAATTTGGGCAAGTTCCTAATCTTGTCCTCAATTTCTGTGTCTGTACTGGGGTAATAGCACTTTTCTCAGGTGTATCCCTTCCAGAAGTAATCTGCAGGGCAAGAGCAAATGAAATAGCATGCTTCACCCAGGTACTCAATAAAAAAGGATGCTTGGGAGAGGCTGATACTGAACAAATGGAATGACATACAAGCAGTCATGTTCCGAAGACATAGATTTATGAGGCAAATAATCAATTTTGGGTCCCAAAGGAGAGGCAGTCCTTGGTGCCCAGCTTTGTGCCCAGCTTTCGGCTTGTTTTGGGGCAGTTACCATCTTACTCGCTACCGTCTAGGCACTATTTCCTCATCTTCTTAGTGTGCCAAGCCTGAGGGAGAGTCAAAGTCACCCCAGTTGAATTTGCTTGCTTAGTTCCCTTTTTTTTTTTTTGCTACCTAATGGTGGGGAACAGGAGTGGAGGCAGTATGGAGACTTGAATCTCTGCTGGCTCACCCTGGGAAATGTGTCAGGCCCCAGTGCCAGGCCCCAGAGCCCATTGTGCCCTACTCAGCCCTGGGGCTAAAAGCAAACAAAGCTTCCGAGGATGAAATACCTTGACCCCTGGCAGGGAGGCCTAGGGGCACCTAGAGAACATGGGCTCTGAGGGTGAGGGCTCCTCCTGCTTCCCTGTGGGTGTACGCTCCATGTAGCTCTCTCCTTGAGGTATATTGAGAAACCTGTCACTCATCCAGGCTGCTTTCATCTGTACCACATATGCCAGCTGGAACGGGCACTGCTGCTCCCGGGGACACAGGGCGGCTACTGCTGACGTACGCAAAGGGCCAGCCTGGCATGTTTGACCTCCATTCCTCTCTGGAAGTCTGGGGAGTTGGGGAGTGAGACCTGGACTCATCTTGCTCAAATAATGTGTCAGAGTAAATATATGTCTGTCACCCTGTGTTTTGTTCTGTTACTTTTTATCATGGGAAATTTCAACATTCAAATGAGGAGAGTAGGGTGTAAAGAATCTCCATTTGCCTAAATCTACCATTTCATGACTGATCGTGTTTCCCCACACCCCTTTGCTCTGGGAGAGCAAATTATTTTGAAGCAGATCCCAGCCATCGTCTTCTCATTTCATTTCAAAGTATTTTAGGATCCCTAAAAGATAGTGCTCTTATAGAAAACTATAATACCATTATCCCACCTAAAAAATTTAATCCATCAAAGATCCAGTGTTCAAATTTCCCTGGTTGTTTCATAAATGTTTTGTTTTATAGTATGTGTATTTGGGTAAGTTTCAAGGGAAAGACAATACACCACAAATAGTTGTCTCTTGAGTCCCGTTTTCTATACCACTATTGCACCAATACAACATATGCTTTATATCCATATGTCTTAAACTTCATTTTTTTAATAAAAGATTTTATTTATTTATTTGACAGATCACAAGTAGGCAGAGCAGCAGGCAGAGAGGGAGGGAAGCAGGCTCCCTGCTGAGCAGAGAGCTCGACACGGGGGCTTGATCCCAGGACCATGAGATCATGACCTGAGCCAAAGGCAGAGGTTTAACCCACTGAGCCACCCAGGTGCCCCCTTAAACTGACACATTTTTAATGTGTCAGTCAATATGTACATATATATTACATATATGTACACACATACATACAAGATTATCTTGAGAATACAATAAATACAATGTGGAGGAAGATTGAGAACATAGGCTCCCAGTTAGTCACCAATGGTTGTAGTGATTTTCCTTTCAGTGTTTTGCATTTAAAACTTTAATTTAAAGATGTCCTGCCATGGTTCTGTGACCATAGACCTGTTGGAGGGGGAGTACAATGAAAAAAAAAAAAAAAAAAGAACCCAAAGTTAGGAAGAGATAAAGGAGGGAAATCAAGAGAGAATATATTTTGAAACTAAATGTAAGAATTTCCTTCATTCAGATGGCAAGCATCAGTCTTTGCTTGGGTTGTGATAGCAAGATACCATAAACTGGGTGGCTTATCAACAACAAAAATTGATTTCTTACAGTTCTGGAAGCTGGAAGTCTGAGATCAGGGTGCCAGCATGGTCGTATTCTGGAGAGGGTGCTCTTCTGGTCGCAGGCAGATGACTTCTTGGATCCTCACATGGCAGAAAGAGAGTAAGCAAGCTCTCGGGCCTCTTGGAAGTGGACTAGTCCCATTCATGATGCTCCACACTCATGACCTAATCACCCCCACAGGCCCTACCTCCAGATACCATCACATTAAGGATTAGATTGCAACATGAATTTTAAGGTACACATAATTTCAGTCCATAACAGTATCCACGTAAGTGCTAAGAAATTATATGCTTATATGCTTGCTCTTCTGCCTCAAAGTTGCCCATTAATTAAACAAATTGATAGAGCCCCTTCACCTGTGAAGGAACAATCTCCTCATAGCACTGTACATGGAAAGGGGCTAGGGAGAAGGGAAAGTGGTGGGAAAGCAAACTGTTTTTGAGGTTCTCTAGGTGCTGGGTACTAGAGCCTTCACTTTAGGAAGACTCAGCTAGAGCTATGACCCTTCAACTTAATAAATGAAGATATAACACATTTCTACTGAAGAACTTGAAGACTGACAGAAAAGGGCCAGATACCTTGGCGGCATGGCAACATGGATGTTCATCATGAGCTAAGTGGTTTCAATCTCTCTGCTCCACAGATCAGGTTAGAAGTTCTAAACCTGCCGATGATTAAACACTGGGGCAAATACCAAGTAAAACTTTGCTTCATGTGGAGCAACAGGATGGAGCTACAAGGAAACTAATACTGCCCTAGAATATAACTGAGAGCAGCCCCTTGAACTTCCTTCATCCAAGCCATACCTACAGGCCAAAGGTGTGCTTCTCAGCCAACAGAAAAGAATAGTGGAGATGCCACTTTCCCACGTGAACACAGGAGAGGGGATGGAGCTGCAGTCAGCATGGATGCAGGGAAGTGAGGCATAGAGCAGTGCCCAGGGAAGACAACTTTCTCCATCCCTATCCCTGCCCAGATTCTGAATTATAAACACCAAGGCCAGTCCATCCACTTTCAAAGAATTAGCTCGGGGAGAAGGAAGTACAAAGATTTCTTGTCCCCTGAAATTGCTAAACAAGGCTTCACAAATTGGTGCTCAAGGATCATGAGATGACTGAAATAAACTGAATTTAAAAGATGGAGAGGAATTTTACAGACGTTAGAGGTCATTTCTCCCTGGACTGCTGAACCCTTCAAAATAAGCCACAGGTACAGTAAGCCCCACTACTCCCACCTTGTAAATGAGCAAGAGACGGCAGATACACAGCAAGTAACATTGAAGAGAACGACATAAACCAGCTTGCGTGCCCTGGGAAAGTTAAGGAAAAGACTGTCCAGTAGTTTTAGTTCTGGGACAGAGAAGGGGTTTCCAACTTAAAGATTTGTATCCTCAGGGTCATGGGTCATTTGGTTTTAATTTTTCATATTTTATTCCTGGTATTAGTAGCTTGAGAAAGAAGAGTTTTCACAATTACTGATTATAAGGTTTATAAATAGCCCACAAAACGCTCCATTTCACAAATAGTAACATTCCCTGATCTCTTTAAATGCAATTTAAATCCTTATTTTATAATAAGTGCAATAATAATTTAATAAAGTATAGCTAAATATACACAAAATACGTATATCCTGAACTACAGGAAGGTGAGGAAGTGGTTTCCATAGCCATATTTGATTTTAAGTATGTGTTTCCACAATGAACAAGAACTAACAAATATGTTAACAAAACACTACCCCAAATGCTTATTCTGCCATCAGCTCTTTAAGCAATTCCATTCCAAGTACTACTAAAAGCATGTATTTTAGATGCCTTAATCTGATTTAGGAGAATGGGTTCTCCTACGACTTGACATCTAGTATATATAAGCCCCAAAGTTTTTAAGTCAAAAATCTTTCAACACAAGCATTCATGTGAAATTTAGTTTCTCCAAAAAAAAATCACTCATTATCTAAAGAAAAGAATAGAGCAAATTATCTTTTAAAAATTATTTATTTATTTTTAAAATTTCTTTTCCATGTTCCAGAATTCATTGTTTATGCACCACACCCAGTGCTCCATGCAATACGTGCCCTCCATAATACCCACCACCAGGGTCACCCAACCCCCCACCCCCCTCCCCTCTAAAACCCTCAGTTTGCTTCTCAGAGTCCACAGTCTCTTATGGTTCATCTCCCCCTCCGATTTCCCCCAACTCTCTTCTCTCCATCTCCCCATGTCCTCCATGCAAATTATCTCCTAAGACATAAACATTCTTACAAAAGACTACATTCCAATATCAACTTCTACTTAACAAAAACACAAACCAGTTCACTATCTTTATTTTCCAGTTTTTATTTAAATTCCAGTTAACATACAGTGTGATATTAGTTTCAGGTATACAGTATAATGATTGAACAGTTCATTATCTTTAATAATCTGCTAGATTACTGTTGTCTAGAAACTTCAAAATACATGAAACACATGTTTCAGGTATCACAGTGTCAAAAGTGACATTTAGGTTTCACATTTTAAACAACTGTAGTAGAAGCTTACAATGGCACAAAGACACCTAATACAAGTACTTCTTCATCATTTAGAGTCAAAAGTCAGAAGGAACTGTGTTTTGCAAAATAATTTAACTTTTGTGTGGTCATTGAAACCCAATAAGTAATTCAAGTATGGTAATATCAAAGCAGGCAGTTAAGATCTCAAATCTCACACTAAAATTGAAGACATGAAAATTTTGTTCTTCGTCTTTCAATTACATGAAACTTACTGCAGAAAATATCAGTTACTATCAATGGTTGCCAACCAAGATAATGAAGCTTCAGAAATTAGAAAAAGTGTCAAGATCCACAGTAGACTTCATCAAATTCTTTTCCAGACTGCTTCACAGTAATCACGAGTAACCTTAGCAAACTTCCCTGGATCCTTTCAAATCAAGAAGATGAAATCTTCAGCTTATACTTGACCTTGTCTTTCTTTTCTCTTTTTAAAAAGATTTTATTTATTTATTTGACACAGAGAGAGAGATCACAAGTAGGCAGAGAGGCAGGCAAGGAGAGGGGGGAAGCAGGCTCCCCACTGGGCAGAGAGCCCGATGCGGGGCTCTATCCCAGGACCCTGAGATCATGACCTGAGCCAAAGGTAGAGGCTTAACCAATTGAGCCACCCCAGGTGCCTCTTGACTTTGTCTTTCAATTGACACTGCCTTGTGCATCATTTCAGGGATGAACTCTATGACAAAGTCTTCAAGAATATCCCCTGGCTCTGTGTGAGTATTCTGATCATCCCCCAAACAAATATATTATATATTGAAAGTGTTTAGAAAAAGTCTTTTCTGCACCTTGTCCATTTTCTTCATCAAAGACGGGGTTTTCTTCCCCATCTTCTCAAGTTCATTTTTATTCTTCGAGTCCATTCTTGATGTTCTGCTGAGGCTATTCAGTCCTGGACTGAATATTCAGTTGGATGGCTGTGGTGCCAGGTTTGAAACAGAGCTGGATGCAGGGCCAAAGTCTCCCCAAGTCATTGCTCAGAGACCAGAGCTTCTGTCATGAGAGGAGTAGGAGAAGCCCATCCTAAAAGGTTATCTGTGTCATTGCTTCCTTGGTTAGATTTGGAATAGGTGGTGGGGGCAACATGACTGCTCATGACATCCTCTGAGGATAGAGGGGGAATAGTGACTTTGCCTCCAAGTGGGTCTGGGAGTAAATTTAGGCCCCCAGTCCCCTGTAGTCCTGGGCTTAGAAACCCATCATCTCTTGGTTGCAATGTTAATGTTACTCAACTTGATGATCTGTCCTTCTTTGAGGCCCAGATCCAACTTGGGATGAATGTCCAGTTCTTGAGATTCATTGGAAAACTTAGATACTTGCTTTACCCACTTCAAGTAATTTTGTGGGAGGTTATTAAAGTCAAAGACATCACCTGATCTATGAAGTAAATATCAATGAAAGCACTATGCCCAGTGTCATCCTGGGACCAGATTACACAGTAGAAGCTAGAATCTGTCACTGTCTCCTCAGCAATGATAGGATATTGTTCCTACTGGTGCTCAAAACAAAGAGCTCCCGTGATATTTTATACTCGAGTTGATAGGCAAGCTTCCCTTTTGAAGTGATTTGGAGGTGACTAGTCTAAGTAGGCTGGCCTGTAGCTGTTGTTGGAGGCACTGGGCAGAATGTGGTAGATGTTGATATCCAGCTTCATACAGAGATCAAGGCTTGTATTTCGCCTATGCTCTCTTGGCCCTACTTTCCATGCCTACTAAGTCTCTTTTAATCTCTAGGTTCTTTCTTGCTTTCTTTTTCCTTATGATTTATTTGTTGAAGGAACTATTTCTCAGTGTTTGGATTTAAAATATATCCTTATAGTGTTAATAGGTTCCTCTGCCTTCCACATTTCCTATAAATTTTTAGATTTATAGCTGTGATTCTCAAAGTGTGGTCTGCTCACCATCAGTATCCGCACCACCTGGAAATTTATAAGATATGTTCATTCTTACACCACAAGAGGGGCTGGCCACCTCAGAGGGGCTGGCCATCAAAGTCACCATCTTCGTGAGGCTTAGCATCCCATTTTTGAATTCATCCATTGAAGAATAAAGGTCAATACAACTGGGATAGGGAGGGATATAATATTGGGTGAGGTAGTAGTTGGTCTCTTGATGGGATGGCATGGAAGTATTTCTAGGTTTTAATCAATGAATAATTAAAATTTTTTGCATCATTTCAGAACAAACAGAATGGTGGACTTATGGTTAAAAAGTTAACTTAGTTGATTTCATGTACTTTGGAAACTATACGCCTACGAAGAGTCCAAGTTCCCCTGCCTTTCTTGGAGAAGTGTAGGGACAAGTGTTCACTCTCCCTCAATGCTTAGGCTATCAAATCTTGACACTTTCTAGATGACAAAGTAGCTCAGAAATGGCAAGCCCTCTCCTGCCATTTAGTTTTAGGCCACTTCTGGACTTGGCAGCCGAGGGCACCTGGTTTAGACACTCCTTGGTCGGATCCTTCACCTGCAGCAATGGCTTGTCAAGTGTCTGTAGAGAGTTGAAAGCAAGGTTTGTTTTCCCTTCTGATCTTGGTGGAAAGGGTCAGCCCATGACTGGCCATTCTAAAAGACAATCAGAACCTATGCAAACAATTGAGCAAGGACCACTGGGTGAAACTGAACTTTTGTGAACTCATGGAGAAAACACAACTTGCCTACTGAATTGTGAAATCAAGCTTTGTTTTCCAAAGTATTATATCTCAGTGGACGAACTCTAAGATAAATTAAGTGAGACCCATGTTGATACTCCTTTGTTAAAAAAAAAAAAAAGGCAAAAGATAGGCTGTATGCATTTGTCAACACCCTTAGAACTGAACGCAAAAAGGAAATGGATTTTACTGTAAATAAACTTCTAAAAGTGGATTGAAAAAGAGTAGATTAGATTAAAAAGATTTTGAAAAATGATAAAACAAGTAGTTGACCACAACTTGTTAGAGTTTTCTTACATATTTACATGATACAGGAAATTGATTTTTCAGTGGGGGAAAAATTCTAACTATTTTATAAAGTAGGTAGTCAGGCTCCTGTTTTAAATGAAGATAGATGGTCTGAAAAAGAAATATCCCCACTGATGCTAGGTCAGTGGGGGTCAGAGTGGGGAAGGGTACAGAGGCTGGAACTTACCCATTCTGCTCTTTTTTTTTTTTTTTAAAGATTTTATTTATTTATTTGACAGAGATAGATCACAAGTAGGCAGAGAGACAGGCAAAGAGAGAGAGGAGGAAGCAGGCTCCCTGCCGAGCAGAGAGCCTGATGCGGTACTTGATCCCGGGAACTCGAGATCATGACCTGAGCCGAAGGCAGCGGCTTAACCCACTGAGCCACCCAGGTGCCCCTCTTTTTTTTTTTTTTTTAAGATTTTATTTATTTATTTGACAGAGATCACAAGTAGGCAGAGAGTCAGGTGGAGGGGGGTGCGGGGAGGGAAGCAGGCTCCCCACTGAACAGAGAGCCTGTTGTGGGGCTCGATCCCAGGACCCTGAGATCCTGACCTGAGCTGAAGGCAGAAGCTTAACCCACTGAGCCACCCAGGTGCTCCTCCATTCTGCTCTTGATGGACATTCGGATTGTTTCCAAGTTTAAGTACCTACAAACCACGCTGCACAAATATCCTTGTTCGTTTGGTTCTGGTACATATATGCAAAAGTGGAATTGCTTTGTTGTTTGGTATGTGTATTTTCAACCTTATCAAGTATTACCACATGTTTTTGCAGAGTGGCTATACTGGTTTATCCCCCAGCACCAGGATGGGTCCCCTTGCTTGGATTCAAGTGCCCTCCCATAGAGAGTGGGGGGAAATAAGTCATGGAAAGAATGAGGAAGCTGGGCAGGGGAAGGCCTTGGGTTCCAATCCAAGGAGCTCGGACTTTATTTGACTGCCCTGCAAGGCCTCTGGTGATTTGGGGTCAAGGAACAGTATGCAAAAACAAGCTTTTAGGAGAGTGAGCCTTTAATGCTCTCAGTTGGTTTGTGTTGTGGGGACAGTAGGGATGGTCATGGGGTTGACTTAAGCCAGAAACAGGATTCAGGTTCACAAGAGAGAGATTTGTGGGGAGAAGGTGCAAAGGGGGAGCTGAGCATATGCTGTGGGGCAGAGATCTGGAGCATCCCAACTCTACCAACGCTTGTCCTTAAATAATCCCGTTAGAGTGTTTCATACTGCGTGTGGGGGTGTGTAGTACTATCGTCCTTCTAGAGCACATTGTGGCAGTATTCAACAAAGATGAAGATGCACATGCCTAAAGATCTAGATGTCTCAAAATATACCAAAACAAAACAACAGGCAAACAAAACCACCCCAAAATAGGGGATTTCAAGAAGGAAACAACTGTCAACAATGTACCAGAGAGGTCTATCAAGAAAATATACCAGGGGGGTGCCTGGGTGGCTCAGTGGGTTAACCCTCTGCCTTCAGCTCAGGTCATGATCCCAGGGTCCTGGGATAGAGCCCCACATCAGGCTCTCTGCTCAGCAGGGAGCCTGCTGCCTCTTCTCTCTCTGCCTACTTGTGATCTCTTTCTGTCAAATAAATAAATAAAATCTTAAAAAAATTAAAAACTCTAGTTCAAGAAGAACTGAATTCTTACATTTAATTCTCTTTCATCCCTAAGTTCAACTGAAACTACATTTTTTTAAGGAAAGAAAAGGAAAATTCCAAAATAGTGCTGGAAAACAAGTATGGTAGCTCTCCCTTATCTAGATATGTTCCTAGACCCCCCAGTAAGTGCCTGGAACCACAGATATACTGAACTCCCTATATACTATGTTTTTTCCTGTACATACATACCTATGTTAATTTATAAATTAGGCACAGTGTAATTAACA
Organism: Neogale vison; assembly: GCF_020171115.1. Taxonomy (NCBI): domain Eukaryota; kingdom Metazoa; phylum Chordata; class Mammalia; order Carnivora; family Mustelidae; genus Neogale; species Neogale vison. Next base: position 94,812,559 of record NC_058098.1, on the reverse strand, counting down.
ACAACTAATAATAAAATAGAACGACTATAATGATATACTGTAATAAAAGTCATGTGAATGTGCTCTCTCTCTTTCTCTCAGAATAGCTTATTGTATGGTACTCACCCTTCTGGTGATGCTGTGAGATGATAAAATGCCCACAGGATGAGATGCAGTGAAGGGAATAATGTAGGTGGTGTGACCTACGTAGCCTTAGGCTCCTGCTGACCTGCTAATGAAGAAGGAGCACCTGCTTCTGGACCACAGTGGACTGCAGGTAACTGAAACCACAGAAGGTGAACCTGCGGGGAAGAGGGGGACTGCTGTATGATAGATTCTTTGGGATCAGACACTGAACTCTTGTCCATTTGGCAGGAAAGTCCTCCAGCCTCACTCAGGTGGTTCAGGTTGGACAGCCACGTTCCTGCAGAGCCTGTGAGGGGAAGGGATGCCTCTCAACCACCCCTCCCGCCCTCACCTTGGGTTCTAGTTTATGGAACAGACACATCATTGTCGATTGGAAGACCAAATATAGCTTTACCATTGGTCAAGACTTAGAAACCTTATGATACATTCTTGGATAGGCTCTCTTAAGCTCCATTTCACCCTCCTAGCGGGAGAGATGGGAAAGCCCCAAACCTTACTTCTCAGTGTCCCTTCCTGCTAGACTTCTGGATGTAAACTGAACTTGCATCACACTTGCTGAGGAACCTGCCTCCTCATACGGAGAGAAGAGGGGTCACCTGAGAATTAGGTAGAGTGGGAAAGCCCTGCGGCCCCAAAACAGCAGGCATTGTGGCGGTTGGTGGCTGTGGGGGCATGTCAGGCCATCTGTCCCAAGCCTCCACCCTGCCTGGCCCTTTGCTCACACATAGCAAATGAATGACTTCTACAGCAAGACAGAAAGGCTCTGAAAGTAAATAAGAACTCTTGGAACTATGTTTTTGTTTTAAGCTAAAAAAAAAAGGAATTAAGAATGTGCATTGGTTGACAGCAAAGGTGTCATTAGAGCTGGAGAGAGGAACAAACAAGCTTTCAGTGAACTCCCAGTGGACACTGGAAAGCACTTTGCTGCCAGAGCAGTCCTCTCCCTACTTCTTTATCAGGAAGGATCCTCAGCCTGCAAACCTGTTCCTTTTGTGCATCCTGTCCCTCATCCTCTGATTCTTACACGAAGTAAAAAACAAAAACAAGAATCAAAAGCTAAAATATCTGAACTAAATATCCAAATAATTTAAACAAAACCCGGGTGAGTAGAAGCCAAAGGGTCTCCCTGGAATGCTTGGCAGTGACGACCCAGTGTGTCTTCCCACCTGTGCCAACCTGTCCCACCTTGAAGCCAATCCTTCCATTCTTGTACAAAGTCCCATTCCACATTCCTTGGGGGCTCAGACACATTTGCTGATAATTATGTATCTCCCTAGAATGACCCAGTCCTTTTCCTCCCCAAACCCACACTATACTAGGGAAACTGCTCCCTAGTTCCTGGGGTACACTGCATTATTCCGTCACTTATGTCTTTGTTTTTATGGTTCCTTCCCTCCTGTCTGCTATTCCATATCTCACCATTATACCCTTCTCCTTTACATCCTACTGAAGGCCATTTTCTCTATGAAGTGTTTCTTTTTCTTTCTCTCTTTTACTTTTCCTTCCTTCCTTCTTTCCTTCCTCTCTTTCTTTTCCTTCCTTCCTTCTTCCCTTCCTTCCTTCCTTCCAAGAGCATGAGGACGTGCACGTGCGACAGGGGCAGTGTAGAGGGAGAGGGGGAGCATCTTAAGCAGGCTCCATGCCCAGTGCGGAGCCTGACATGGAGCTTCATGAGGGACCCATGCAGGGCCTCCGCAGGCTGAGTCTCACGACCCTGAGATCATGACTGGAGCAGCAATCACGAGTTGAACGTTCAACTGATTGCGCCACCCAGCTGCCCCTCTATGAAGTGGGTTACAAGTGTAACACATAGGGCCTAAGCTATGGCTTGGGACTTCCAAGGTAAGCCATGACCATGAGTAAGAAAGCCGTGAAATGAGTTAAGTCCTCTAAACACATATGGTTTTTCTTTTACTAAACCTCTCCCTCCCTTTGTGCTGTTTTATGAGGCCTTGCACTCTTCTGCTTGTGTATTCATCTAATCACTGATTTGGTGGAAATGCCCTGAGGCTGGAGACCACGTCTTCTGGGCCAGCCTATCCCGATCTGCCCCAGACAAGGTGTTTCGCAGGCTGAAGTGCTTTCAGAGCTAAAAGTGGGAAAGTGTCAGGCAAACCAGGGTGAGTCGGTCATCCTAGTCTTGCTAGTCTTTGGGTCCATGGATTATGGAAAGAAAGTAGGATGTAAGGTTAAAGTTATGGTTCAGCCATGATGTCCAAAACACACCTTCCTACAAGTCTGCTGTATGTGTGGCTTTTCCACTGGGGGAAGCCCTTGAGAGCGAGGAACACAGTGAGGACTTTATACAGAACATCAGTTTCTTATCTGAAAGAAAAGGTAAACCCTGAAATATGGGTCTGAAGACACTCAGTAGATCTACAATAGGGCCTGTGTAAGAAAAGAGGTGGAGTTCATTTTTTTCAAGGAGCCCCTGTTCTTCCTACCTCTATGTGTCCATGGGCTAGTATTATACTCTCTTGAGTCTCAGTTTCCATATATAAAATCCTTGCCTGGCAGGACTGTTGAGAGTTAAATAAGAGAAGCTGTGTTTATCACTGAGCCCAGTACTTGGTGTCCAGAGGCCACCAGAGATTTCAACATGCTCCCTTTTCTCATCCTACCTACTCTGTGTGCCCACAACCCAAACCATGTGCCCATCCCCCAACACTGTGCTCACATCGCAACTCTGCGTACCCATATCCCAACCCTGTGTGTTCACACCCAACCCTGTGTGCTCACACACCCCAACACCATGCGCACACACCCAGCGCTGGGTGCTCACACCCCAACCATGTTTGCCCACACCCAACACTGTGTATCTGCCCCCCAATATTATGTGCCTGCACCCCAACAGTGTGTGTCCCTCCCCCACTAGCACTTCTTTTCCCCTCACTTCCACTCACTGTCTCTGCCTTCTCCCTGAGCTCTTCCCACTGATCGGTGTATCTTTCCTACTTACAAAGCAGTTAAAATGAGGTTAAAATTCAGCACAAGACTTAGAACAATCATAAAGTAAACAATCACAAAGTACGCAAGGCTTTTCTTGCAGGGTTTGATTTGTTCAAATGCCTTCTTCATTTCTCTTGGCCATTTCCTTCTCCGGAAGAGTCAGGAATTGGGGGTTGCAGAGCTGGAAGGGCTGTGGGATGTGGAATGTGCTCCATAATCTCAGGCCTCTGAGATGAGGCAAAGAGGACATCTTTCCTGAGGATTGTTTCTTAAAGAAGCTGATTCTTTCTGGGGAAACGGCTCAGTTGGCCCCATTGTGCTTGGGCAAGCTAAACCCACAAGTAATAACCCTCCCTAGGACATGCTGATTAGATAAAACAATAAGAATTGAGGAAGACAAAGACATTAGATTTAAAAACTTAAATCAAATGTTACTTTTACGATGTCTGTGAATAGACAAAGACTTTTTGGTTCTAAAATAGTTGGTTGGTGAGGTAATAGAGGAGGGGCTATGTTAATAGCAGAGGTAGAAAAAAAGGAGAGGTGGGTGGGTTCCAAAGGCAAGGCCCACCCGAAAGGATTGGATTCAACGGTGGCAGTGGCAGCGGAGCAACCAGTTACTGCACTACTGCACGCGGGTGAGTAGAGTGGATTTTAAATATATGGAGTTAACAGCTTGGTTGTAGATTCAGGTTTGGGGATGTGAATGAATGAACCCCATGGTATAGGCAGGTGTCTCCAGCCCACAGAGGGTCAGGTGAGAATTTTGTTGCTCTTTGCTAAGGGCGGGTGCAGGATTTAGAGAGCAAAGATAAGGGACAGCCTCTTGTTTAATTTTTACCTATTTCAACATAGTGAAGGACAAGATAATGACCAGTTGTCCTGTGGTGGTGTTGCTATTCTGCGTTCCCCTACCCCCACCTTTGGAGAGGGGAGCGTCTAGGGGCACGTGCATCTGTGCAATGTCAGATATGCACTGAGGGGCTGAGATCTAAATCTAGTTGTATTCTCTGCACGTTGGTCTAACTGCCCTTCTTAATCCAGGTTCTTCAGCCATGGTAGTCATGAGGCTTGGTCCTGTGCTTCTTTTGAGCTTCTTTCAATTCAATAAGGGTTATGCCCAGCATCTTCTTGGAGGCTTCTATGACTCAGGGAAACATGAGACTTCTATAAAAACCCCCTACTTTACCTAAGCTTTCCCACCTGAAGGAGGTGACCTTTACCAAGGATCTGCTTCTTGGGCTCTGGGAATGGGAGGCAGGTTATGCATGAGAAGCAGGGGAGCTAGTCCTCATCTCTCTTTCTAGATGTAATAGACTGTAGTTCTTGCAAATCAGGACTTCTGGGGATCAGTTGTCTGTCCAAGAAAGGGTCACCCAGCCCTTGATGAAATTCTAACTTAGAAATCCAGAGCCCTTAGCTCTGTGAGCTTCTGTCCCCAAGAAAGAGTTTTTTACTTTGCTGCAATTTGGGACTGAGCTGTGAGCTCACAAGCTGAAGCATGTTCTCAGGAGTATCCTAAAACCCCACCAACTATGCTCTTCTCCCCTTCGCCCAGCTTATTTTGGGTTGCCCAGTCTGAGGAGAGCCGTCTTTCCCCACCCATTGAAGGTGCTCAGTGAGTGGCTTGTCGCTTGACTGAATGCCTGCCCACTCTCCCTTTGGTTAAGTTCATCTTATCAGAGAGGCAGTAATCAATACTCAGAGTTATTGATGGAGATGCTCAAATAGCTTCTCTTTTACCTCCCTGCTCAGTGACTGTTGATGGAGGCCTGGCCAACAAAGGAGATACTTCAGCAGGAGTGATGCTGTCACATAAAATAGAAGGCAGTGTGTGTTCTCTGATGTTACCATCCGCAAACCGGAACCAACCGGTCTTGGGTTTCCCTTTCATAACCTTCTTCTGGAGAAAACTTTGCTACTCAGCTACTCAAGATCTACTTCCCTGTCTGAAGAGTTGGGCTCTGGACTTCTTCAGCTAATTTATTCTCTCAGAAATACATAATTTGCATTATTTTATATAATTTTGAAGGCAGGAGCCCTGTAAGATTCCTTACGCAAAAATGAATTTGGCTTGGTTTGAAGCCTAATGGGGCACTGCAGCATTCATGCCTGCTCTCATAGGGCATGAGCTGGGTCTGACTGCACCCTCCTCTTGTGTCTTAGCCTGCTTCCCCTTAATTCAGAACAGGAGTGGCTCTAACAGAGAAACAGAACATGATCATCCACACCTACTTCATTTCTATACCTTTTACCCCAAACCTGGGCACACAGGTCATTTTATATCAGAATTCCTTGAACACAGGCTCTTTTTAATTTTTTTAAGATTTATTTGAGAGAGAGAGAGAGAGAGCTCACGAACAGAGGGTGGAGCAGAGGGAGAGGGGAAGCAGACTCACCAGACTCACCACCGAGTGGGGAGCCCAACACAGGGCCTGATCCTAGGACCCTGAGATCATGAACTGAGCCAAAACTAAGAGTCAGATGCTTAACCAACCAAACCTCTTAGCCCCTTTATAAAGTGTATTTCATGAACTCAGTGATCTAGCTAAGGAGTTTTCTGGGATGAGTTTCCAAAGTACTGTCTTGTTGCTTCTAGCTGACTAGCCAATTTTTACCATGGTGCACTAGTCATGTCGCCAGCGACCCTGTCCCCATGCACTGAATCATATAACCCTGTGGCTTACTGTGTACATGCAAGGCACTTTGCTGGGCTGTGGTGGCAATATGCAGATCAATATCCCATGGGCCCTGCCCTCAGAAAGCTTACAGTCTAGCGGGAGGTGTAAGATACATGCATGTTGAGTAACAGTTGAAGGTAGTATAAGTGTTCCATTAAACAGCATGACTCATGGGGAAAAATCAGAAAGCAGCCTGAGTTTTACCTCTGATTGCTCTTTTAGATTTATTTGGTGTGGTTGAATCTTGCTTTGCCCCTGGATAAAATTTAGACAAGTCATATGATTGTTCTGGTCTCCCTTGGTCTCAGGCTCATTTCAGAAATTATAATGTTGATCCCATTGATAATCCAAACCTCAATCTCAATTTAAAATTGGGGCCTCTTCCCATCCCAGTCTGGTGTTGCTGAAGAAGAGAGGCCCATGGTGGTTGGCGGTATGGATGGAAAGTCCTGGTTTCTACTCCTCCTCACTTATTCGGCTCCCAGGGTTCTGCAAAGGCTTTAGGGTTGTTGCCTGGGGAGGGAGAAGAGGTGGGAGGCGTAGGAAAATTCTCTCTGCAAGTGTCTGATCTCCAGCCTGACCAGGGTCCTCAGTGGGGACATGGCAATTCTTTTACACATCCCTGGTCTGACCCCTTGAAGGTCAACATTTCCACTACCCTCAAAATCCACCCCAAAGGCACACACTCCCAATTCTCACCACTTCTCATGGAGAAAGTCTATGTGGTCAGGTGGGAATTTCCTCTGCTTCTGCCCCTACCTACCATCTCTTCCCTTCCTTTTCTTCCCTATCTTAGATTAAATTGCTTGCCCTCCTTCCTGGTTCAGCCTTTCACGTCTGCTCTGTATCAGGAATCCCCCAGAAGCCAGTCAGCATAGTAGGTTCACCTGGCATGGAGAACACCAGGGTTCAGAGACTAAGGGTCCTTTTTTTAGGGCTTATTCCTTGTTGTGTCTCATACATTATAGCTCCTTGTAATCAGACTCTACCTCTAACATAACTCCAGTCAAAGAAAAAAAAAAACACCAAAAAACCAAAACAACAACAAAACAACCCACTATTTTAAAGAAGTGTTTAAAATTATATATTATCTCATTTAATATTAAATCAAAATTATTTACTTTTTTGTGGTAAAATATACATAACAGAATTTACCATTTTAACTATTTTTGAGGATACAAATTTAATAGCATTAAGTACATTCACATTACTGTACAACCATTACCACCATCTATATCCAGAACTTTTTCATCTTCCCCAACTGAAACTCTGTACCTATTAAACAATGACTCCCCATCGCCCCCTTCCCCAGCCTCAGATCTACTATTATGCCTCTGTCTCTATGAATTTGGCTATTCTAGGTACTTTGTATACGTGGAATCATACAGCATTTGTCTTTTGGGGTCAGGCTTATTTCATTTAGCACAATGTCCTCAAGGTTCATGCATGTTGTAGCTTGTGTTAGAATTTCCTTCCTTTCATTTAGAAACATTTTTTAAGACTTTATTTTTATGTGATCTCTCCACCCAGTGTGGGGCTCAAGCTTACAACCCCAAGCTAAAGAGGCATGCGCTCTACCAGCTGAGCCGGCCAGGCACCCCTCTTCCCTTCTAAAGGCTGAGTAATATTGAATTGCATGGATATGCCACATTTTGTTTGGCCTTTCATCTATAGATAAACATTTAGATTGTTTCCACCTTTTGCCTATTGTGAGTAACGAACATTGGTGTACAGTATGCGTACCTTTTGGAACCCCTGCTTTTTAACCCTTTGGGATATATATATATCCAGAAGTAGAATTTGTTTTTGAATAGCAAGTGCATCCCTATGTGGACAATATAAAAGGGACAAGAGGTTATACCAGTGGCCTATGGGCACCTGCCTCCTGGTTCTGCTCCCAGGAATCTTCAGTGAAACTGAGTTCTTGTGACTTCTTCCCTGGAGAGACTATGCCCCCATAGGTGTACCTGCTGCTCCCCGCACCAACAAATGGTGGTAAACCATAAGCACTGTTCTACACTTTGCTTTTTCTCCCCAACTTAATATTTCTAAAGATCATTTCATAGCATTGTTTAAAGTAAAGAGTATTCACTCTATTTAAAAGCTGTACATTGGTTTTCCAATGTACAGATAAAACTTTTTTTTAATCAGTCCCTGATAGATGTTCATTCAGGTTGTTTCCGGTGCTTTGCTGCCACAAACAATGCTGTAATGATAACAGCCAAAATTTACTGGGCATTTATTATGTGTCATCTTCAAATCCTTTACAGTTCTTTCCATGTATTGTATCATTTAATTTCCATGATAATTTTCTGGCATAAAACTGCAGAGAGGTGGGTAACTGCCCCAAACCACACATACGTCTTTACCCACAGGTGGGAGTATATGCCCAAGATAAATTTCTAGACAAAAAGTCACTGCCACCCTAAGGTATGTGCATTATAAAGTTTTATAAATATTGCCAAAGTGGCCCCATCAACCCTGCATTTGCATATGCCCAATACAGGGTCAACAGCCATTGTGTAGAAGAGGGCCCACTTCCTTCCCCTGTTACTGTTATGAAACCTTTTGATATTTGGTGATTTGAAAGTTGAAAAGTGGGGGCACCTGGGTGGCTCAGTGGGTTAGGCCTCTGCCTTTGGCTCAGGTCATGATCTCAGGTTCCTGGGATTGAGTCCCACATCGGGCTCTGTGCTCAGCAGGGAGCCTGCTTCCTCCTCTTTCTCTGCCTGCCTCTCTGTCTACTTGTGATCTTTGTCTGTCAAATAAATAAATAAAATCTTTAAAAAAAAAAAAGAAAGTTAAAAAGTGGCATTTCACTGTGGCTCTAATTTGCTGCTGCTGCTGCTTCTTTTTTTTAAGATTTCATTTACTTATTTGAGTGAGAGAGAGAGAGGGAGAGAGACAGTACGCAGGCATGAGTCAGAGGAGGGGCAGGGGACAAGCATACTCCCACTGAGCAGGGAGCATGACTCTCGGATTCTAGGATCCCTGAGATCAGGACATGAGCCAAAGGCAGATGCTTAACCGCTTAACTGATTGAGCCAGCCAGGCCTCCAACCCTGTTTTTTAAAAACGAGGTTGAACATCTTTTCAAATGTTTAAAGGCCACTTGTTTTCCTGATGGCATTTTAGAAACCTGACCAAATGGTTCCACAGTTTATCTAGAGATTATGGGCAAGGTAGACTCCATTCCTTAAAATTTCCATTTTGCATCTGTATTTTTCTGAATAGGTAATATAGGCACAAGATTCAAAATGTAATAGAAGTAAAAGGGTATAGAGTAGATATCCCCAAACACAATTTGGGTTCTATTTCTTGCCTGCTCCTATGAGCATAACCTAGGCCATGCTGATATTGAAACACTCTGAGCTGTTTCATGTGTGAAAGATTAAGTTCAAACCTCCCTCTCTAACCCCACCAGTGTCCTCTTAACTCCACACAGCACCTGATCTTCAACCTTACCCAGACTCCTCTCATGAGACAGTGCCTGACTCTTTCTTTCCTGTCCAGGTAAGATTCTCAGCCCCTCCGGAGGCTTTACTTCATTGCTCCACTGACCTCCAGCGGCCCCTGCCTGGAGAGTATGAAACTTTCTGGTTCATGGCATCTAGCTAAGAGTTGCTTGCCCACAGGATTACTTGAATTTTAAAATCTTAACAGAGTAACCACATAACTTATTGCCCAAACTGGAAAGCTTTTGAGAATGAAAGGGGGCAGTACTAACAATGAAGCCAAGACAAGTGGGCAGATGGTGACTGTCCAAGGCAAATTGAGATGCAAGTTCAACCCCAGTCTTAAGGACAATCACATTTAATTTCAGGGCAGAGATGAATGTGCTGAATCCAGTAAATAAATACATTGCTGCCTTTGTCCACTGCCCAAGCTTCTCCTCTAAATGGAAAATTTTTTAATAGCACATTTCTCCAACGCTATTTTCTTTAAAAATCTATCCTTTGGAATCCAGTTTCAGCCTCTAAACTGAAGTGTATAAGAAGCATTCGTTTATTTTCTAACAATCTCCATCTGTATTTTGAGCCCCCATTTTAAAAAGGTGCTGTCTTTTTATTTTTTTTTATTTTTATTTTTTAAAATTTGTTTATTCATTTGACACAGAGAGAGAGATCACAAGTAGGCAGAGAGGCAGGCAGAGAGAGAGGGAGAAGCAGGCTCTCTGCTGAGCAGAGAGCCCGATGTGGGGCTTGATCCCAGGACCCTGGGATCATGACCTGAGCTGAAGGCAGAGGCTTTAACCCACTGAGCCACCCAGGTGCCCCAAAAGGTGCTGTCTTTTTAAATCCCTGTCAGTTCCAGTTTCCATTTGGGGGGTCAGAGTGGGGTGGGGTGCTAGACTATTAGGGACTTACAAAGGCCCCTACCCTTGACATCATCTATCCTGTCTCATCTGTTCTTGTTTGTTGGTATCTATAGGTCCCGGTGGAGCACCAAGTCTCCCTCCATGTCTTTGTGTACCTCGGGTGAGGGGGAGGGGACAGCCTTGATCATCATAACCATCTTCTCCCATACTTCAGTCTAGGTTTGCTCAGGAGTCTTTTCTTTTCTTTCTTTCTTTTTTTTTTTTTTTTTTAAGATTTCATTCATTTATTTGACAGACAGAGATCACAAGCAGGCAGAGAGAGAGGAAAAAGCAGGCTTTCCGAGGAGGAGAGAGCCGGATGTGGGGCTCGATCCCAGAACCCTGGGATCATGACCTGAGCTGAAGGCAGAGGCTTTAATCCATTGAGCCACCCAGGTACCCGCAGGAGTCTTTTCAGTTGTGCTGAGGGAAGAGGCTCCTTTTATTTATTTTTTCTGCTTTCATGTGCCTTCCCTGAGGCAAAGCATGGAATGGTCTGGCTGTTTAAATGGGAGGCAGGAAAGGAAGTAAAGAAAATACCAGGCTGTTATTCATTCATTCATTCATTCATTTATTCATCAGTACAGACACTGGCTAATCATTCAGAATATTATTTTGCAAGGCGTATATGAATGCCTCATATAATATGTGCTTTGTTTTAACTATTACGATATAATTTTCTGTATCTTTTAAGAAAGCCTCCCTAACCCCATCCCCCAGGCTAGTTCAGACATTTACCAGCTGTGGGTGAACTTGGGCAAGTTATCTTATCCTCTCACAGCTTTAATTTCCTTATCTATAAATGCAGATAACAGTAGTTCATATTAATTAAGTGCTTGGGACTTACCAGGCACTATTCCAAATTATCTCATTTAATCCTAAGCAGAAACTCGTGAGACACATACTATTATTCCCATTTCAGAGATAAGGAAACCAAGTCTCAGGGTTTTAAGTATCCTGCCCAGAGTCATGTGACCTCCTGCTCTTAACCACTGCTTTTATAAAGCTCTTTGCCCAGATCCTAACACATAGTAAAAGCTCTGTAAATTCTAAGCTAATACTTAACCATGACTATTTGTCATATTTAAAATGTATATATATTTATAAATATTTAACATATATCTCTATTCAATTTTCCCATTCAGGAATATGTTACCTTATTTTATGCTTCTTAGCAAAATTTTTTCTTACATTCTCATATAAAATATGCATTTCTAGGCAAGTTTGATTTGAGGCAAGTTTATTTCTAGATGTTTTAGGAATTTTGTCACTATTGAAAATGAAGTATTTCTCCCTATTATATCTTTTCATCAGACAGTGTATATTATATAGTCTCCAGATTCTTGTTAATGAATCATTCACCATCCAGAAGCCCCCAGAGGAGTGGCTTTCCCTCTCATTTTAGGCTGACAGCATGAAGATCACTTGACCCACATGGTGAAACACATTCCAATAGGAAATGAGGGACAGGGTGAGGAATGGCTTTCCAGGGTGGCTTAGGTTGATTGATGGATCACTGTCCCCAGGCTCAGTAAGTACAGCCTGGGGGAAGGGAGAAGGGTTTGCTCCAAGACCCTCCTGGAGCCCAAGGGATGGATTCCCAAGCACCCACAGTTCCTCTGTGGCCTCAGTGATTCGTAATTGAACTTGTCAAATGATGACTCCAGTGGCAGCTCTGTCAAGGGCCAAGCTTGCCACATTGGGAGTGTGGCTTGCTTAAAAAAAGGGATGGCTCATTTTTAAGGATGGAGTCCTTAATATTCTCTTTTGCCAACCTCCACCCAGGGCCTTGAGAGGGCAGCAGAGAGCAGATGCGGAGGAGAGAAAAGGTCCTGTTCCAGGCCTGCAGAGGGATTTTGTCTCCCCGCCTCCACAGAACAGGCATGATGTGAACTTCTTGGGAGTATGCTAATGATAATATTACTAGCTGCTACTAATTATTTTGTGTGCCAGACATTGACATAAGATTTTATATGGATTCAGTCAGTTCTCGTTATTACTAGTTATTACTACTGAGGTAGGTATGATTTCCATTTTTTAGCTGAGGAAATTGAAGAAAAAAATAGATAGGTGACTTGCTCAACATCCCAAAGTTTGTGGAGTGAGGATTCGAACCAACCGTTCATAAGCCTCTATTATAGGTGTCAGGGATACCTCAGGTAACAAGACTAAGTCTCTGCCAGATCAGAGGAAGAGAAAGTAATGAATGAACAAACAAATACATAATGTGGTTTTGGATAGAAATGCCATATAGCCCAATAAGGCAGAGTTAAAGACTAGAGAGGGGCATTTTGGATAGGCTGGTCAGGGAGGACTTCCTTAGGTATTTGGCATCAGAAGGCTGGTACATGAGAGACCTGAAGGTGGGGGAGGCAGTAAGTGCAAAGGTGCCAAGGTGGGGATGAGCTTGGGATGTTGGAAGAACAGCAGGACGTGCAGTGTGGTTTTGCAGAGTGAGCCGAGGTCTGTGCTGTTGCAGGCCACAGGCCACAGCAGTGCCTGGGGGGTAGATGGAGCTGGCAGAAGGAGAGAACCCACCCACCACATAACCTGAGCCTGGCCTCCTCAGGGTTCTCAGCTTCCCTTTAAGATATCTCTCAGCTTTTCTTGCCTTCTCATACAGTCTTGACATGCCACAGTATGTTCCCTCCTCAACCCTGGATACAGTTCAAAAGCAGCTAAAGTGGAAAAGAATCTGGGGCAGCCAGTCTTGTACCACCCGCCAAAGCTTGGCACAAACAATCTGAGAGACAAAAATCACGCATACTGGCATGAGGCTTGCCAGCTTGTGGAAAACCTCTTGTGGGCAAAAGTTCTAGGGAATCCTGCTGGGCACCCAAATAATCCTTATTCTCAGCAACGCAGGGGTAAGAAGTTCATTTTTCTTTCATGGGACTTCACTCCCAATGTCAGACCTGCCTAAGACCTGCCATCTTTTAAACCCAGGTGGGGTTCAGGTGGCACTAAACCAGAAGATGGAAGGGAACCTGTCCCTGTGAAGTAACCGTCTCTGTGTGCCAGGTCTCCAAAGGAAACAGAGGCCCAGAGGTCCAAAGATGCAAATTACAAAGAATCTTTGCCCTTCCTTCCTCCTTGTAGCATCCTGGTGATTGGGGTGGGCCCATATGGAGTACTCTTTTGGCCTGGATTTTGGTTTCTAGAACCAGAGGGGTCTGAGCTGTCGAATCCAGGATTCTTGACCTTGGCACTTTTGATAGTCTGTGGGGATTCTTGTACATTGTAGGATGTTAGCAGCATCTCTGGCCTCTACCCACTAGAGGCCAGTAGGACTCTCATCCCAGTGTTAAGAAACAGAAATATGTCCAGTCATTGCCAAATGTCCCCTTGGGGAGGAAATACTTCTGACTAAGAACCCTTTGGGTCCAGTCTTCTCCCTTGCTCCTAAGTCAATGCATGAGTCTCAGCCATTACCACTCTGGTGGTGAGGAAGGACTGAAAGCCCTCAAGTGTTTGTCCCCATGCTTAATGCCGGCTGGGCAAACCAGTCCCCTTAGCAGTAAGCTAAGTGAGCTTAGTGAGCGAGGCCATAGGTAAGGGAGAGGAGAGAAATGGGACGGCCAGATATTCCTTCAACATTTTTTACTCACAAAACTCAACCATGGGGAAGGCCAGCGGTAGAGCTGGCCATAGGTACCACCACTGGGACTAGGTCTGTCTCTCTCCATTCTGTCTCTTAGTCACACACACACACACTTCTACCACTCTCGGTCTTGGCTCTTTTCTCTCCCCCTGAATACAGGCTTTCTCCAGAGACAAAAGAGAGCTCAGTACAGGAGGAGAAGGGTAGCAGTGGGGCTGATTTAGACCAAAAGATTGGCAGGGCAGGAACAAGACATTGTGCGTATCAATGAAGGGAGAGTGAAGTAACTCTTCATGGGGTCCAGACCAGAATAGGGGTAAATGAAGCCATGTAGGGCTGGTGGAGGGGGGGAAGAGGAAAATGTCTGGAGAGTAGAGGTCTTCATCGGGTTGAAAAGCAGGAAAGAAGAGAGGCAGAAATCAGGAAGTTGTCCACTAAAAGTCTCAACCTTCTGCCCAGCTTCACAAATATTTGTTCTACTCCAGAGACATAGACTTGTAGAATCACAGGATGTTAAAACTTGAAGGAAATTTAGAGATCGTTTCGTCCAACCAACACTATGCAGGCTCTTTCATTAATTCATCAGCACTGGGATTTGAGGAAGGTACTTGTTTACAATCTTTCCCTCTGTGCTTGGAATCAAATGAAAAATAATAAGACACAGAAGTCCCATAGGTAGAAGTCAAAATAACTTTGTAACAGGTAAAGCTGATTGGAGAATTTGTCTCAGAATGTACGCCCACAATCAGGCTTCCTAATTTTTTCCACCAGAATTAAGCTTGTTTACCCAACACTGGAGGACTCCCTACCTGCAGGGTGAGAAACTGCCCCAAAAGTTTGCTGTGAAGAGAGGAGAGGAGCCCAAGTCGGATTTTCTCTGAAGCAGGCAGTTCTCAGACGGATCTGAGCCATGGTACATGCCCACTGTATTCTCCCAAACGTTCCAATTGCCTGAGTCACTCTTCCTCCACTGGGTGAAATTGAGTGAGGAGGTAGAGAGGTAAGTGAGTACTCCTTTTGAGGCTTTAGAAAGACAGAAGCTACTACGTTATAGGGAATGGTAAAGGGTTTAGAGGGAGAGGGATGAGTTTCCCCTAACAAGACCATTTAAGTGCCAACTCTACTTCAAGGAAACTGGAATCCAGAGAGGTGAAGTGATTACCTTAAGACTGTACAGCTCTGGGGATAGAATGAGGTTCTTCAGACTTCTAATGCCATGGCTTTACCATTTCATACCTGTCAACCCAGGGGGTCAGCTTCATCTAGGGTCATCAGCCTGAGTCAGTACCAAGAATCTCCTACTCTCATTCAGGGCGCCTTCTTGCCCCTCCCCCATCACCACCTCCATCTGCCCCTCATCACCTCCATCCTCACCTCCACCACCTCCACTGATGCCTCTACAATGTCCCTCTATGCCCAACTACTGGAACACCACTGCTACTGTTCCCCCTACCACTTCTCCCTACCATTTCCACCGTCATTACTACTATCCCCCTTTTGGTTGCAGGCAGCCAGCACAGACCATTTGGGTACAGAAGTAGATGTGAACTAGAAGGCTGCTCAGATGGCTCTGGTCTTGAGAAGTCTTCAGGGTCTTTGAGGTCAACTATCTCTCCAGCTCCTGGTGTCCCCTAATCTCTCCAGAAAGATCATCTCAGAGTGTTTTAAGGAGACTGTGATAGAGATACAGAAACATGAGTGCACATCTTTATATAAACGCCTCTTTTTTTTTTTTAACAGATTCATTTATTTACTTTAGAGAAAGAGTATGCATGAGTGAGAAGGGGGGTAGGGCACAGGGGGAGGGAGAGGGACAAGCAGACTCCATGCTGAGCACAGAGACCCACTTGGGACTCAATCCCAGGACCCTGAGATCACACCCTGAGCCGAAAGCAGGAGTTGGATGCTGGGCTGAGCTACCCAGGAGCCCCCATATAAACTCTTTGACTACAAGTACAATTTCTAAGTCATGGCCTAATCTGACAGCTGCAGATTTAGGCACCTGCAATGTGATAAGATTCATTACTGACATCTCAGCAGTTCTCAAGGCTCTAATGATTTAAGGGTTAAAGTTATTCAAGTGAGCTGTAATTTGGGGTGCCAGCCAGCTGGGGTCCCCCAGTACACCATACCAAACCCAGGCCTCTGCAAGCTCCTGGAAGTGCTGCCACTGATCTGTAAAATGGGTGACCTTGGGGTGGGGGGTGGTGCTGGATCATCCCTAAGGTCTCTTCCCTCTCTAACATCCCTCCAAGACAGAATCCAAAAAGGACTTAGGATAGAAATCATGTAGGGAGATAAACAAGCATCTAAAAACCAAGGCTAAGTTAAAATCCAAGAAGAAATTTAGAGCTAAGTTTTCCGCCTACAATTATGGCCGGCTCTGCTCAGACTCTGCTCTACCCTGGTCTGTCAGGCGAGCAGGCATTGGTCCCTTGCCCTGTAGGAGTGTCCCTTCCCCCACCCTGGTCACATGGCTGGCTGCCACTGAGCCCCACAAGTCAATCTCCAGTGCCCCAAATACAGTTCAGTCTGGAAATCACAGAGCGTCCTTCTTGCCACCTAACAGCACCAGAGCAAGTGACACCAGCCTTCCTGAGATTTGGATCCTGGTTTCCCGTGCTAAGAGTGTGAAGGTAAGTTTGCAGCTTGGAGTTTCAGAGATAGTAGACAAAACTATACAGATAAAGAAAAATGTGCTTGACAATGTGAACAGAGTATTTGAGAGTGAGCTTCACACACACACGGAGAAGGAGAATACCACGAAAGTTGAATAAATCCTCCAAACGAGCATTGGATATTTGCCTTTTCTTTAAAAAAAAAAAAAATTATCCTGTGTCAGTGACCCTGTTGTCTTGAGTTCACTGGTTTGGGGCATAGGCCTTCACACCAGATTAACTGAAATGATATGAAATGCACTCTTTCTGACGCCTTGGCAAGTTAGTTCATTTTTCTTATCATCTGATGCAACTGAGAATCTTTTTCCTCTAGGCAAAAAAGGCACATTTCTGTTGCCTTTGTGAAATTTACGAGACTGGCTGAAAATTTGATGGGAAGTAAGCAAGAGCACTGAGATTTGCTTCTTCCCCCAGAAAACTATGGGAAAACAGATTACATCGGTTGATATAACATCTCAGGATAGAAACTAAATAATGGCTAGCCTCCTTTCATTACACATTTCTGTTGTTAGATTTGGATACTGCACCTGTTTTTGCTACTGGTGGTTTGCTAGGGGATATTTTGTTTGCTTGTTTTCTCTTCCTCTTCTGGGGCACGCATGGGTGAGGTCTGCAGGACCCAGAGGCAATGAATAAACTATCCTTGGGAAGGTGGCCTTTCTCTAATTTCTAAGCTTAGTCTTTAAGGCCCTTATGACCCCACATCATTTTTGTCAATTCAGCTCACAAAATCATCCCAGGTGAGCTCTCCAGGAGGTCCTTTTTTGAAATGCTTTGAGCTGTCTACGGAGTTCACTGGATACTACATTAGGCTGGTCCTGTTTTTAAGTATAATGTCAAATGGCTTAAAAGATGGGATGGGAGGGAAAGCTCCTAAAAGGCTGACTGATCCTTGTGGCACAATCTTTTTTGTACTTAGTTTCCCTCCCAGACATATGGATGTCTAATCGTAAGGATTTATTACCATATTTTGCCCTTCTTCCCTAATAATCTATTTTGTTCTGTTTGTTTCCAGTGTCTAGAGCAAATATCTGGAACAGATATTTCTAGAGAAATATCTGGATTCGTTGGACTGAACTGATGTGCCTCTGTGGCCAGGGGCTTGGGGAGGGAGCAGTGTTACATGGCCCATGATTCAATCACCAGGGTTTTGATAGTCAAAATGCATTGTATGCCCATCAGGTTGGCTGTGTCACCACCTCCTTGCTGCAGCAGACATGAAGGCTGCTTGGGCAGGGACCCTGTGTCTCTGTTCCCTGGTGTGGCACTCTAGTGCTTAGCCTCATGGTGTTAGGGCATTGATTTTGTCAGTAGGGTTTGCACTCTCAGGGATCCACAGTGGGAGTCCAGGCTGGTGGCAGGGGCAATAAAGTGGAATGGGTCCCTGGTGATTCAGGACAGAAAAGAATTTGGTCTGATCCCTCACTGTAAAGCCATACTCACCCCCAGGGTCTAAAGATGGATGGGAGAATAATGAGGAGTGAGTGAAGCAGTGGAAGGGCTGGTGTAGGAAAAACTGCTGTTACAAGTTCATTCCTTTGCTATATGCCAAAGGCTGGTTTGTTGCTAATAAATTTCTCTGGCAATATACTGTAGTGGATGGTTGTACTGGTTAATATTCTTGGGAATCACCTGAAGCTAGCCGAAGAGAAAAGATGAGTTTATTATAATGCCATCGAAAGGTCTTGGAGATGGGAATTCAGCTAGACCTCAGGAAGGGTCTAGAACTCAGAAGTCTATGGCTTCTTCCAGACCTCACTGTCTCTTATGTCTTCACGTCTTTCTTTCCTCTTCCAACCCCCTACCTCCCTTCGTTTTCTCCCTTTCTCTTTCTCTGCCTGTGTTTCTTCCTGGGGTTGGGGAATCAGAGAGAATCCCATTTCAATCTTAGCTCTGCCTGTGACACAGGGTAACTTTCTTAATTCTTTGAATCTCCATTTCCTTATCTGTAAAATGGGGGTGAAAATTATGCACCTCACTGAATTTTAATCAGGAGTAAATGAGAGTATGAAAGCAAGATATCTGACATTCAATTAATATACATTATACAAAATGGTAGAGATAGAAATTCTGTTTCAAGAGGTAGGTCACTTTTTGTAAATTTTTGCAATGAGCCATGTAGCTGCTGATTAGAATAGTTCATCCAAACACTTTGCAAATGGTTAGCACTCTGCTTGAGTTGTTTCAAATGAATGATTTCCATTGAAGATGTTCTGGGGAAGCCTGGGTTCTTCTCGTACTTCTGCATCCTCCTTGAAGGGACCTTCTCTCAAGTTGTGAGGAGTAGGACCTGCAGAGGAGGTGAGGAAGGAATGGTCTGAACTAGTGCAGAACTGGGAGGTATGCATCTACCCAAAAATGAATTACATTACATCTCCGTGCTTCTATAGTTCCATGAAGTTTTCATCTGTTTGTCATTTTTGCATTTACTTTTGTTTGATTTCCAATCTGAAAATCCATAGTACTTCAGATATGAAAGAATACGTTTTTAAAACATGCTGGAAAATCCCATTTCATTTCTATTAGTCAGGTCAGTTCAGAATTAACTGACTCAGGGAGTTACAGTGTTACCAGTACTCTGCTTTTTTACTTTTCTTGAATATTTCCCTCCCTGTGTCAAGCAACATTGTAGCACCCAAGCTTACTGGCTTCCCGTGGAACCAATCTCTGTGATGGGGGAATGGGGAGTGTTTGATTGGCTAGGCTGGACCACATGGCCTTTCCTGTTGTGGTTGGGGAGATATGGGGTGAGCCCCATCTAAAAGATTTGGAGGTGGTTCCATATGGGAAAAGACATTACTCTGCTTGTCTCTACTCAAGCTTGAGGAGGGAGGGTTGAGGAAGATACCGACTCTCAGAAAATCACCAATCAATTGGAGCTACCAGTGTGTCATCGCTAAGCTTACCAGTTCACAGTGCCCAGTTTGAAAGCAAAGATGTGATCTTGTTATGCATGTGAAGCTCGTGTAAACTAAGATCCATGCATGGTGATTCAGTTTAATAGAAAATATAAATAGGAGTTATTTCCTTAAAGCAGCGGTTCTCAATGTGTGGTCCCTGGATCAGCAGCTTCAGCATCAAGTGGAACTTGTAGAGAACACAAACTTTCAGCCTACAGCTCAGATCCACAGAATCAGTAACTCTTGAGTGGAGCTCAGAAATCCAGGTTTTAACGCACCCCCCAGAAGACTGTGACACATGCATACCTTTGAGTACTCTTGCAAACCACTTCTTGAAGGTACTTTTTTTGTAGTTCTCCTGAATATTTAAACATGATACACTTTGAACAAATGGATTTAATTCTGGATTATCAGGGGGATAAAATTACCCATTAAGTGGGAGTATATGTGTCATATTAAATTATTTGCCTTAAAATGTTTTAAAAAAATGTAACCATAATTAAAAATAAAGTAGCACATGTAAGAGCTTATAACAAAACAACAACAACAAAAAAACAACAACAAAACTCCATTCTAGCTTTCTAAATACTCCACTGTTCCATCTTCCAAAGATGGTCCTCCAAAGGACCACCTGGAATTCTTTCAGCTTTTTCTGTTGGCTACCTACACCCCTCTAATAATATATACATATTATTTATATAGATATATATGTATCTCCTGCTATTTATCAGAGTTGGATATTAGCCACCTACAGGTAAATAATTATCTTATACCACACCCATCTCTTCTCCCTTCTCCCAGTGTAGATATATATTGTTTTTTGTTAATTCAAAAATCAATGTTTATACTCTTATGACTGTGTACCATAACCACATTTTATTTCTTGGAATACTAATTTTTTTCCTGGTATTTCTAGTTGCCTTCCTTTGCATTTTCTATCTTTGTCTCTGTCTTAAATTGTTCCAAATTCTCAAGAAGTGTATCAGACCTCTCGCATTTCATCTTTTCCTTGGGTGGCTCCTTCTGAAATGTCATTTTTAACTCTTCTGAGGAGAGACTAGGGCTGTGGCACAGCAGCCATCTAGGGACCTCCCTTCATTTTTCTTCAGCTTGGAGCCCTCTCTTGGATCCCATTGTCTTCCCCTTCTTGATTCATTGTGGTAACATATTTAAGTAACTTCATAAGAAGTTACAAGAGAGAAGTAAAATGATTTCTTGCATATGTGAAGATGACTTCTACCCTCTCTTGCCTGGTAGTTTGCCTGAGTAGAGAATGCTAGATTAGAAATCATTCTCCCTCAGAATTTTGGATGCATTGCTCTGTCGTCTTCTGTTATCCAAGTTGCTGATGAGAAATCAGATAGTCTTTTATTCATTTGTAGGTGAGCTGTTTCTGTCTATTTCATTCTATAAGTTTTAAGAATTTCCTTTTTTCTTGACATTTATTTAGTGTTCTAAAATTTCACAATGACATATCAAAGTGTGAGGATTTTTCCCACCAGTCATTCTTTGTGCAGGGTACTCACTTGGCCGTTTTGAGACTGTTATATCATAGTGGTGGGGAGTTCTCTTATTTCTTTAAAAAAAAAAACTCATTTAAAAATTTTTAATAATAAAATACTTCAAACTTGTATATCACTGTCCTGAATTAACAGATGTTAACATTTTATCATTTTTGCTTCATTTCCATCTATATCTATCCAAAATATCAAAGATACAGCTAACACATCAAGATTAAACCTTACCTTTCCTCAGAAGTAACCTGGAGTTAGTGTGTCTCATTCCTCTGGGCAATTTTCTGCTATTGCTTATAATGTAGCAATAAACCATAAAATTAAAGACAATGTTTTGAAGTTTTATATAAATAATGCCACTTTGTTTCTATATCTTTATAACTTTATAACTTTATGCTTTTTTCACTTCTTTTTAAAAAGATTTTATGTATTTATTTGACAGAGAGACAGCGAGAGAGGGAACACAAGCAGAGGGGTGGGAGGAGGAGAAGCAGGCCCTCCTGCTGAGAGGGAAGCCTGACTCGGGGCTCGATTCCAGGACCCTGGGATCCTGACCTGAGCCAAAGGCAGATGCTTAACTGACTAAGCTACCCAGGCGCCCCTGTTTTTTTCTATTTCTTATGTTTTTGAGATTTATACATGTTAATATGCAGAAATCTAGTTAATTCATTTCAGCTCCCCATAGTATTTATTATGTATCAGTTAGGAAGGCCTTTATTTTTATATAATCTTTATTTTATTTATAGGTCTTTATTTCTTCTTCTTCTTCTTCTTATTTTTTAAGTAGGCTTCACACCCTGTATGGAGCCTAACACAGGGCCTGAATTCAGAACCCCAAGATCAAGATCTGAGGTGAGATCAAGAGTTGGATTCTTAACTGATTGAGCCACCCAGGCATCCCTGGAAAGGTCTTTAGCTAAAAGCAACATAAAACTTGGCTAGCAATTTAAATATACAAAGTAGATTTCTTTTCATGTAATAGGAAGCCCAGAGATAAGCAGTCTGGAGCTGCTTATCCTGACATTATCAGGAACGAAGATTTTTTCTAGGCTTCTGCTTTGACCTCAACCTGAGCCTTAGCTCTTCATACTTGTCACCTTATTGTTGCAAGAGGACTGCTTCATGTAGAAGTCTCACGTCCAAGGTCTGTGCAGGAAAGTAGGGAGGGTAATTGGCCAAACGTGCATTCCAGAAGGGTCTGTCACTTTTTATTAGGGAAATTAAAGCTTTCCTGGAAGTCCTACTGAATGGACTTCCACTTAAATCTCACTGGCTTGATGGGGTACATGACTACTTCTAAGATCAGTTACTGGTCAAAGGCCATATGATTACCATGGATAATTTAGACAGATCTAATTCATGCCTGGAGTTGGGGAGGGTGTCTACAGCATGAAGGGCCATGTGTTTCTACTTGAACAGAAGAGGCTAGACAAGGAGGGAATTGGTGTTGGAAAGTGTAGCAAACACTGTTACATGACCACTCAGTGCCCTTTCCCCCTGTTTTCCTTACTAACAGAACACAATCTTTTTTTTCTAATGTGTTGTTTTTTTTGGAGGGGGGCAGTTTAGTACTTTATTTATTTGCGCGCACATGTGCGTGCAAGATAGAGAGAGTATGCAAGTGGGGGAGGGGATTCTCTTCCCCTGAGCAGGGAGTCTGTTTTGTACCAGACTCCCTGCTCAGCCCCAACACAGGGCTCGGTCCCTGAGATCGTGACCTGAGCTGAAGGCAGATGCTTAACTGACTGAGCCACCCAGGCACCCCCAGAACCCAATCTTATTTGCCCAGTAAATACAGTCGCAGAGTCTTTTGTCCTATGACACAGGTGTGGTTTTGAGTAACAGAAAAGTTAACTATAGTATTTAAACAAATAGTGTTTTAACTGTTCTCCTTAACAAGAAACCTAAGTGTGGGCTGTCCAGTACTGTAGAATGACTCAGTGAAGACATTAAAGATCCAGGATTCTTCCTCCCCTTGTATTCACAGTCAGCATGTAGCCTCCATTTCCATGATGACAAGAGGGCTGCTGCACTTCCAGGCATCGAGTCTATGCTCATCTCGACAGAGGTGAGATAGTTAGCCAGTTTTGGTATAAGTATATTCCAAATATTGCATGGGACTTATACTAAAAACCATTAATTGTATATATAAAACTCAGATTTAACTGGGAAAACTCTATTTTTATTTGCTAAATCTGGCAACTTTATCCAGGAAGGCAGAGGAAGGAAAAATGGAGATGCTTTCTTCTGCAGAGGCTTCATCCAGGAAGGGAAACTTCTCCTAGGTTCTTTCTCTTTAGAGATTGCTCTGTCTCTTTAGAGATATCTCTTCAGAGATTGCTGAGGGGCATTTGGAGGAAGTGATTATTTTTAGTCAGCCACATTGCTGTCCTGAATAAAATCAGAGCAGAAAGGGGGGGATGGACATCTAGCAGTTTCCTCTGCAGGTGTCTTACAACCCCCATCTCCCTGACAAATCCTCATCTCTCCAAATAGTTACATCCAATGTAGAAATTCAAAGTATTTGATTTCCCATATGGCATTGACACTGAGCAGTGGGAATGAATACCTGAACACCAGCCACAAACAGCAACATATGCATAATAATGCACAGTGGTGGGATACCAAGCCTGCTTATATCCCAGTTTTGGGTTATATATTCATTTTTATTTATTATGACTGCATAAATGTCGCTGCATATGTTGCTCACATTTGAGTTACATAGTGTTCAATGGTCACTCTTCCTTTCCATGACTCTTTATTCTTGGAAGAATCTTAGTATCTTCTCAAAACAGTGAAACACATCCAGATAATTGATCAGTTTCAGGTTTTTCTCTGAGAACCCGTGCAGAGCCTGATCTAAGATGAACCCACTGCTCTCTGGATTGCTATACAGCTTCTTCCCAGGGCCTCCTGTGCTAGTCTTTTGTGGTGAATCCCATTTTCTAGATGCTGTATTCCTTCCTTAGATGCTCTTCCATCTTGCTGGAGTTCTTCCTTCAACCACTTCCTGAAAAAAGTGCATAAGCAGTAAAATTTTAAGACTTGTCTAAAAATACTTTTTCTACCCTCACATTTGATATTTTAGTTAGGACTAGAAATCAAGGTTGGAAATAATTTTTTCTCACTTTTGGAGGCATAACTCCACTGTCTTACAGTGTCTGGATGCCAGTTCTCACATCTGATTCTTTGTAGGTGACTTATTTCCTTCTTCTGGAAGGGTTTGTTTGTTTATTTTTTTAAATAGAGTTTATTTATTTATTTGACAGATCACAAGTAGGCAGAGAGTCAGGCAGAGAGAGAGGAGGAAGCAGGCTCCCTGCTGAGCAGAGAGCCTGATGTGGGGTTCTATCCCAGGACCCTGGGATCATGACCTGAGCTGAAGGCAGAGGGTTAACCCACTGAGCCACCCAGGCTTCCCTTCTGGAAGGTTTTTAAGGTCTTCTCTTTATATGTAATATTCTAACACTTTGTAATGTCACTTGGAGTGGATTTTGTTTTAAATTCATTTACTGGGCTCTCAGTAAGTTCTTTCCACCAGGAAATTCAAATCCATCAGTTTTGAGAAATATTCTTAAGTCCTTGATAATTTCCCCTCCATTATTTTTTTCTGGCTTCTCTTTGGCTTCTATTGCTTTGATGTTAGACCACTGGATTGGTCCTCTGATTTCCTTGCCTTTTCCCGACTGTTTAAAAAATTACTCATATCTGTGCTCTATTTTCTCACATATTTTTTCCTACTTCATATTCTAATTCTTTTACTGAAAATTTTCTTCTAACATATCTTTAATTTTCAAGAGTTCTTTCTTTTTTTTTTAAGATTTTATTTATTTATTTGACAGAGAGAGACACAGTGAGAGAAGGAATACAAGCAGGGGAAATGGGAGAGGGAGAAGCAGGCTTCCCCCCTGCCAAGCAGGGAGCCCGATATGGGGCTCGATCCATGGACGCTGGGATCATGTTCTGAGCTGAAGGCAGAGGCTTAACCCACTGAGCCACCCAGGCGCCCCCAAGAGTTATTTCTTATTCTTTAAAAGTCCCAGGTTTGTAGATTCTACTTTTCTTTTTGTCATGGATACAAGGTCTTTTCTAGTCTACTCAGATATGTGAATTATATGCTTTTTAAATGGTTCTTTGGCTGCCGACATTGCTCCTGTTTCCTTGGACTTCCTCTCCTCCTGCTTGTTTTGGTCTCTGTCATTCTGGCGATTCTTGGCTGGCCATGACTTTGGAGTGGAGCTGCCCAATAACAGTTTGATAGGCTGGACTTATTGAATGATAGACTCATGGTGGGCAGTTGGGTGGAGCCTTGACCATTTGTTAGAGGTCCCCAAAATGTCAGGATCTGTAAATCCTCCAGTCTCCCACGTGGAGTGTGTAAACCTCATTAGTGTTCAAGGAGTCAAGTAGGCAGAGGGCTGAGTGGCTAACTGCCCTTGCTTAATTCCTCTCCCCACCCCTCAATGAAATGACTCCTTCTTGTCCTTAGTTATCCAGAGGTCTTTGGGTTTAACCCCCTTCTAGAAGGAGGCGCATTCTAAGAGACTGGAGCCTAGGAAAGAGGATCTGAGGGTTAAATGGACTCTTTAGGAAGATTTTCAACAAACTCTTCTGCTTTTAGTCCTACCCTGTATTCTGGTCTTTAGATATATCTACTGCCTCCAATTTCCTTTTTTTCTACTTTTGAAAACCATTTTGTATCAGTTAGAGACTATCTAATCCTTGAAGATTCAGATAAAACATTTTTTTTAAAAACTGTCTTCTCCTGGTGTTTATCTTTCCTTTCACGATAGGAAAAAAAAATTCAGACACAAAAAAATAGAAAAAAATGATAATCATTTTGTACCTATAATCCAGCTTCAGAAATTATCCATGGGACATGGGAAAGGCTGCTTGAAATTACTTACCCATAAATTTTTCAGTTAATGGTTATTGGTTAGTTGAGGTTTTCTAATTCTTTTTTTTCCCCTTTTTAATATTTATTTATTTATTTATTTTTATTATGTTATGTTAATAACCATAAAATACATAATCAGTTTCTGATGTAGTGTTCCAGGATTCATTGTTTATGTACAACTTCCAGTGCTCCATATAATACAAGCCCTCCTTAATACCCACCACAAGGCTCACCCATCCCCCCACCCTCTCCCCTCTAAAACCCTCAGTTTGTTTCTCAGAGTCCACAGTCTCTTGTGCTTTGCCCCAATTCACTTTTCCTTTCCTTCTCCTAATGTCCTCCATGTTATCTCCTATGTTCTAATTCTTTTAAAGTCAATTTTGGTCACTTCTATTATTTTCCTAATAAAATATCCATTTATCAGCCTCATGGCTAAGAACTTAAATTCCAGAAACAGATTGTCTGGGTCTGAACCTCTGTTCCTCCATTTGGGCAGTCAGTTAAGCTCTTGTGCCTCAGTTTACTCACCTGTAAAATGAGTTACGGGCACCTGGGTGGCTCAGTTACTAAGTGTCTGCTTTCAGCTCTGGTCATGATCCCAGGGTCCTAGGATCAAGCCCCGGTTTGGGCTCCCTTCTCCCCAGGAAGCCTGCTTCTCCTCTCCCACTCCCCCTGCTGTGTTCCCTCTCTTGCTGTGTCTCTCTCTGTCAAATAAATAAATAAAATCTTAAAAAAAAAGTCACACATGCAGAGCATTTAAAATAGTTTCTGGCACATAGAAATGGTAATTATTATTATTACCCAAACTAAAATGTATTGGCATGAAGTTTTTCATGGCATTCACTTTTAATTTTTAAATTCTCTACTATATTTTTAGTTATGTTGCTTTTTTACTCCCAATATTGTTTACTTATGAACATTCTTTTCTGCTTGATTAGCTTTGCACAATTTGCCTATTTTAAGAATCTTTTCAAATAATTGCCTTTGGGTTTGTTAACCATCTATTCTCATTTCTATTTCTTTTTTTTTTTTATAGTTACATTTTCTACTTTCTTTAGCTTTTCTCTTGTTTCACCGCCCCCCCTCGCCAGGTTCTTTAGTTGAATGCTTATCACATTTATTTTCCTTCTTTCCTCCCTCCCTCCACTCCTTCCTTCTCTGTTTCCTCAAAATATATTGCAACCCATAAGTTTCAATATTTTGTAGTTGTAATTGTTGAGTTCTAAATATTTAATAATTTCTATGTGGTTTCCTGTTAAACCCATGAGTAGAAATTACTTTTAGTTTCTAAAGTTATATGTGTATATACATATATTTATATACATTTATTATATATATATATATGAATATCTTACATCTTACATACCCACACACATATATATGTATATATACACTCTTACTGTGGGAGTATGATACAGTTTCTTTGAAATTTACTAAGTCTTACCTGTGATCTAGATATGTGCTTTCTATAAGTGTTCAATTTATAATTGAAAAAGAGATCTGTTCTCTATTTTTAGAGATAGTATTTGAGCTTCTTCAATTTGTTTACAATTTGTTCTTTTGCCTTAATTTTTTCATCTGCTTTAGGGTCTCCTATTATGGGTGTGGATTTGGCCATTTCTCCTCAAAATCCTACCTTTCCGTGTTGTATATATTTTGAGACTGTGTTCATCTTTTATAGTTATGAAGGTGGAAGAAGAGAAGACTGGGGTAGGGAAGCTGGACCGTGCTAACTACAGGAGGAGATGTCAGGATCAGGAAGGTAAGGTCATCTTGAGAACTTGATGCAAATCCTAGGATGGTCTGCCAGTTTCTTAAATATCCTTATAACACCCCTCCAGTGGGAAGATCTAGAGAGCTGGCCCCTTTCCCTGGCCCACCCATGGTGTCTTCTCTGGACCCAATGGCACCAGGCTACATATTAAAGAGACCACATCATGGGGCCAAAGACAGGAAACTGGCACTTTGTTTCTGTGAATTAGGGCATAGCATCCCCAACACAAAATTAAACTTACCTAATTTTACAATATCTACAAACTATACAAGATGCCACCATTACACAGATTCTAAAAATAGCAGCTCAAACTACTGCAAGAAGATATTGAATGGGGTTATCTATTGCTCAAAAATTGCTGATGCAGAGGTATTAAGTTCCTACACTCTACAGAGAAGCAACCACAGGACTTATGAAGAGGCAACCAGACAGGCCACCGCCCTGCCACTGCCCCAGCCCCACTTGGAGGGAAACAACAATCTCTCTGCCCAGCTGGATGCTTGCTGAGCTGTAGAATGTGTAGACCCATTCTGGAGCTATCAATGGAGAAGAATGCAGCTGAGGAGTTCCTAGGAGAACTTAGCACTGTCCTGAGCCAAACTGCAAGATGTCCACAGTGAGTGGAGAGGTCCTGCAGAGTGAAGGAGGAAGCTTGGGAGAGGGCTAGCCATTCTCCACAGTTCACCAGCTACACAGCGACACTCTGATGATTATGATGGAAGCCAGGGGAAAAAAAGGGACAAGTTAGATCCAGGGAAAAAAGTATAATACTTTCCTGATAGCTATCTTCCCTGATTTCTCCAATAAGTATATTCTTCATATGTGTATCCCTTACAATTTTCTAATCAAGTTCCCATATACCATCTCATTCTGTCTTCTCAAAAACCTTGCCCAGATAGTAGAGAAGGGATTTCATTTCCACCTTACAGGTAAGGACACTGAGTTCTTGAGAGGCAGATGTCCATGGCCGTGAAGCAAGTGATGAACAAGCCAGGGAGCATCCAAGGCAGGTGACTCTTGACAGAGGCCTTTCTGATATACCAGCTGTTTCTCATTTCTGTTCCTGACCTCAACAGTGGAAACTAGGAATTCATCTGCTAAGCCCTTAGTTTAAAACTACTTACCTCTTACTGGTGTCCATGGATTACTCAAATTACAGCTTGCTTAAGAAATGGTAGAATTGAGCAAGGGAAGTCATGCCATACTGGAGGGAGATGGGGGAAGGAAGGAGGAGCACCAATCATTCTGATATTGGTCCACTAGAAAGTAAGGCTGTACTTCATAAAAATCTCCACCTCACATTCTTGGTTACAGCCAAGAAAGACTGGAGCTTCAGAAGAGTGAGCAGTGAGGTATGCTGGGGTGAGCTGGGCTCTAAAAAGATTTGGACACTGACATCCTGGTAAACTCACTTTCCCGTACCTATGAATGATTCAGAGTCTTTTCACCAGAGTAGACACTCAACCTATCTTGAAAGGGCTTAGTTAGATATGCTTCTCCAAGGTTCAGCTTGATGTGGTTTCTGTGTGACATCTGTAGTCAATGGATGCCCAGACATTAGCATCTACATTTCAGGAGTTTGAGCCAAGAGGCAGACCTCCCCTCCAAAGAAAATAAAATCAAGTTAAGGTAGATCTTGATGTAAGAACACAGAGTTTAATTTCCTGTTCTACAGCAGCTTTCAAATCTCAGTTGCCATCCATGGGCTTCAAAAATACAGTAGTCCCCCACTTATCTGTGATTTCACTCTCTTCAGTTTTAGTAACCCATATTCAATCAAGGTCTGGAAGCAGATTCTTTTTCTGACACATCATCTGAAGGTCAGTAGTAGCCCAACACTATGTCACAGTGCCTATGTCATTTATCTTACCTCATCTCATCACATAGACATTTTATCATCTTGTATCATTACAAGTAAAAAGGTGAATACAGTACAATAGGATATCTTGAGACAGAGAGAGAGAGCTCATTCACATAACTTTTATTATACAATATTATAATTATTCTATTTTATTATTACTTATTATTGTTAATCTCTTACTGTGCCTAATTTATAAATTAAATTTGATCATAGGTACGTATGTGCAGGAAAAAGCATGGTATATGTAGGGTTCAGTGCTATGTGCACTTTCAGGCATCCTCTAGGGAACCTGAAACATATCCTCTGTGGAAAGGAGGAACTACAATAATATTTTTTGGCCATCCTGCTCTTTGGAAAATCATCACCATGGAATTCCAGACTCCAAGTTATCCTAAGAGTGGTTCCCAAACATTTTTGCTGCAGTTCACATAAGCAGAGAAAAAAAATCTTCCCACTCATATACCCCACCCATTCTCATTTCACCTCAAAAAGAAGAAAAAAAGGAAAGAGAACAAAGTGTAAAGGCCAAAAGAGGAAAGTAACTTGAGTATTCAGGAAGAGGATGGATGAGTAGGTAAAGCACAGGGAATTTTTAGGCTGGTGAAACTATTCTGTATGATACTGTAATGGTAGATGCAGGCATTTTTCAAAACCCATAGAACTATACAACACTAAAAGTGAAACTTCATGTAAACAATAGACTAGAGTTAATCATAATACATCAGTATTGGTTTATTAATTGTAACAAATGTTCCACCCTAATGCAAGTTGTTAATAATAGGGTAATCTATTCATAGCAATAAATGCCTACATTAAGAAAAAAGAAAGAGCACAAGTAAACAACCTAACTTTATACCTCAAGGAACTAGAAAAAGAACAAACTAAGCCCAGAGTTAGTAGAGGGAGGAAACAACAAAGATCTGAGAAGAAATAAGTAAAATAGAGACTAAAAAGACAATAGAAAAGATCAATGAAACTAAGAACTGGTTTTTGAAAAGACAAACAAAATAGACAAATCTTGAGCTAGATTTATCAGGGGAAAAAAGAGGATACTCAAATAAAATTAGAAATGAAAGAAAAGACATTAAAATTGAAAGCACAGAAATATAAAAGATCAAAAGAGACTACTGTGAACAATTATATATGAATGATTTGGACAACTTAGAATAAATGAATGAATTCCTAAAGGTACAACTTACCAAAACTAAATAATGAAGAAAAAGAAAAAAAGAACAGACCAATTACTTGTAAGGAGATTGAATCAGTAATGAAAAACCTCCCAACAAACAAAAGTTCAGGAACAGATGGCTTAACTGGTAAATTCTAACAAACATTTAAGTAAGAATTAATACCAATCCTTCTCAAACTCTTCCAAAAAATAGAAGAGAACACTTCCAATTTCATTTTATGACACTAGTATTACCTGGATATTAAAAACAGACTAGGACACTACAAGAAAAAAAAATTACATGCCAATGTCTCTGATGACCAAAGGTGTAAAAATACTCAACAAAATATTATGAAACTAAATTCAACAATACATTAAAAGGGTCTTGCCCCATGATCAAGTAGGATTTATTTCAGGAGTGCAGGGATGGTTTGACACCTGTAAATCAATCAATGTGATATTAATAAAATGAAGGATAAAGATAATATGATCATCTCAATAGATGCAGAATGTATATTTGACAAAATTCAATATCTAATCCTTATCAAAAATCTCAACAAACTGAGTCTAGAGGGACTGTACCTCAACATAACAAAGGCTATATATGACAAACCCACAGCTAACATCTTACTCAACAATGAAAAGCTGAAAGTTTTTCCTCTAAGATCAGGAAAAAGATCAGGATGCCCACACTCACCACTTTTATTCAACATTGTTGAATAAACATTGTACTGGAAGTCCTATCCAGAGCAATTAGTCAAGAAAAAGAAATAAAAGACATTCAAATCAGAAAGGAAGAAGTAAAACTTTCTATTCACAGATGATGTAATATTATATATGGCAAACCCTAAAGAGTCCACCAAAAAACGTTCCACCAAATAGAAGTAAAACTTTCTATTCACAGATGATGTGATATTATATATGGCAAACCCTAAAGAGTCCACCAAAAAAGTTCTATTAGTTAGAACTAATAAATTCAGTAAAGTTATAAGATACAAAATCAATATACAAAAATTAATACAAAAGGGTACATTTCTATATACTAATAATGAACTGTCAGAAGGAGAAATTAAGAAAAAAATTCTATTTATAATTGCCACAAAAAGAATAAAATAAGCAGGAATAAATAAACTTAACAAGGGAGGTGAAAGACTTGTGCACTGAAAATTTTAAGACACTGATGAAAGAAATTGAAGAAGACACAAAGGAATGGAAAGGTATTCCATGCTCATGGATTGGATGAATTAATATTTTTAAAATGTCCAGGCTACCCTAAGCAATCTACAGATTCAATCTAATCCCTATAAAAATTTCAATGATGTTTTTCACAACAATAGAATAAATAATTCTAAAATTTTTATGGAACCATGAAGGACCTCCAGTAGCCAGAGTGATCTTGCAAAAGAACAAAGCTGGAGGCATCATGCTTCCTGATTCAAAAGATATTACAAAGCTATATTAATCAAGACAGTATAGTGTTGGTATAAAAGCAGACACATAGATCAATGGAGAAGAAGAGAGAGCCCAGAAATATACCCACATTTTTAAGTTCAGGTAATTTATGATGAAGGAATCAAGAATATACAGTGGGGAAAGGATGATCTCTCTTATGAGAAAACTGGACAGCCACATGCATAAGAATAAAACTGGACCATTATCTTACACCACACACACACACACACACACACACACACACAATTCAAAATGGATGACAGTCTGATATACGACCTGATACAACAAAATTTCAAGAAGAAAACACAAAGGGTTCGCTCCTTGACAGTCTTGGCAATGACAGAGAAGACAAATACTGTATGATTCTATTTATATGTGGAATCTAAAGAACCAAATTCAAAGAAACAGAACAGATTAGTGGTTGCCAGAGGCAGGGGTTTGGAGGTGGGCAAAAGGGTGAAAGAAGTAAAAAAACCAAACTTCCAGTTATAAGATAAATAAATTCTGGGGATGGAATGTACGGCAAGGTAAGTATAGTTAGCAATCTGTATTGTATATTTGAAAGTTGCCAAGAGAGTAGATTCTAAAAGTTCTCAACACAAGAAAAAAAGTACAGCTATGTGGGGTGATGGATATTAACTAGACTTCTTATGGCAATCATCTTGCAATATATACATCTATCAAATTAGTATGTTGTACACCTTGAACTAATACAATGTTATACCTCAGTAATATATATTATATTGTATAATTGAGGTATAATTATACCTCAATAAAAATAATAGGAGATCTGTTCGTGGAGCTGGGGTCTGGTGGCAGTAGGATGGAAGTCTAATTTCCTGTGTACTATCTGCTCAATTATTCTGTATACATAAAACTAAATCTATTGATTATTTTAAAAACTGTTGACCAGTTGAAGCCAACACTGATGAAACACTGATAGCAGAATGTCCATCCTGAGACCTGAGAGAATTACAGCTACTTTTTGTGTGCAAAGACCCAGTGGGGCTTTACAGACCAACCAGGCTTCTTAGTGGAATTCGAAATTAAGGTTCTTCATGAGTCTAGTTCTTGAAAATTCTAGTATACAAAACCAGCTTTGAGAAGTCCAAGTAACTCCCTTTTCTGTTAAGTAGTTTACATAGTCTTTCATTATGAGTAAAAGTGGCCCTTGATGGAAATGCATAACAGCCCTCCCAAAGAGGGGGGTTGGCGTTTTGGACTAAATCTGTGAGTCACTGAGGGACTCTCTCAGGCCATGTGTCATAAGCCTTATGCAGTTATTGCCATTCTGGACAAGCAAGAACAGCGTGATGGGAGTTCTGCTCATTCTAATTGAGTTCTAACTACAGCACGAAGGGTATCATTTCCAGCAATGGCTGAGGTGTTCAGAAATGGAGTTCTGGGGGCGCCTGGGTGGCTCAGTGGTTTAAGCCTTTGCCTTCAGCTCAGGTCATGATCTCAGGGTCCTGGGATTGAGCCCCACATAGGGCTGTCTGCTTAGCAGGGAGTCTGCTTCCCCCTCTCTCTCTGCCTGCCTCTCTGCCTACTTGTGATCTCTCTCTGTCTATCAAATAAATAAATAAAAATCTTTATTAAAAAGAAAGAAAAGAAATGGAGTTCTATCAAACCCAAGACTTGGGGCAGTGGCCCTGGCCAGGAACTCCATGTCTTCCATTCTGCTTTGGTGGCCCTAGCTCTTTGTAACTGGAGGATAGTAAGGAGAAATGCCCATTTTCAGTAATCCTTGCTTCCCCCCTCTTTTGTGCTCTGCCCACAGACTGCCGCTCCATCCACATTGGGCTTTCAGTCCCCAGTTACCCTCAAAGGAAAAGAGACCCACAGGGACGTCTTCCAGGCCTACAGAAGGTCTGCTGGGGCCTGCGGCCAGACAAGCCACAACAGGAACTGACTGGCGTGGGCAGCAGGGGAAGCAGCCGGAACAGCAACGTGCATCATGTCAGCAGGACTCGTGAGTTCTTGAAGGGCACATTTCAGGGGAGCCATCTGCTGGGGAGCCCAGACAGGGTGATAGATTGGGGAGATTCTCTGGAGACACAGTGATGTCCCACTGGGGTCAGGGCTCTTACCACCCGTGCTATGCCACCCCTGCAGACCAACCTCCCTGCCCAGGGATACATTTAGCCAGGCTGAGCCCTGTCTCTCTCTGGTGACTTGGAGACCTCTGCTCTGAGCTACCCCAAGCTGTTTTCATGGCTTAATTATTTTCCTCATTTCCAAATTCTTAGGGGCCGTACAGCTCTTGCCCTAACCACAAACATGACTTGGCAGGAGCCACTGTGCTCCATAAACTGAATTCCACATCACGTTACCTCCACCCTCTTTCCTTGCCTAAGCTTGAAGGAACAGTACAGAATAGTCTAGGCACTGGCATGATGGCTTGCAGACCCCTGGAAAGCTCTCTCCCAGCCCAGCAAATCCCCTGAGGCCTTCTGCTGCTGCTGCAGATATCAGTTTTGGGCTAATTAAAAATCAGTCTTTTGTTCCTTCCTGTGGAAAGAAAAGTATCAATCTTAAGAGAAGTGAAAAGACTCGAGTCCTGAGAGCCCAACTATGACATTTTATTCTTTTGAGAATTTGCTGTTTCTAGGGACATGATTTCACCTCAGCAGATCCTAAATCTGCCCAATAAATTGTATTTGATTGGTCTCTATTATATATTTCTCTTGTCTTAAGCAAGGCAAAATTAGTTATTTTACTGTCTAAACCTTCAAAGGAATGTCAGAGGCAGTGACAGTGTCTCAGCGTCCCTGTAGGAAGACATCTGACTCACACGCTCCCAAAGGCCACCTTAGTCACCCACAATCTTGCAGCTGCCCTGAACAACTGCTCTCCTTGGCATCAAGTCTACCAAGTCCCGTGGCTTTTCTAGAGTAAATGTGTCTAAGTGGGAGATGGGTTGATGGAAATCTTTTGGCGCTATCTAGCATAAGAGATTGAGTGCTGATGAAACCATGCATGTGCACACGGACCAGCTCAGGGCTGGGAACATCAGAGACCCAAAGGAGAGCCAGCCTTTTGGGAAGAGTTCCTGCTCCCCATGTTAGATCTGAATGCCTCATCCTCCCCTTCTGAGGCATTCTCCTATAACCCTACCACCTCCCCCACATTTAGGGATAAGGTCCCCTTGTAAAATTGAGTATGCTGGGTCCCTCCTGAGGCAGAGAAGAAACAAATAACATGGTAGGTGTGTGGTAGATACTTAATAGATGTTGGCTTAACTAATACACATTAACCCAATATGAGAGTGAGGATCCCAGATCTTTTTCCTCTGCAAGAGGATATTGGTTCGGTTTGGCTATGTTCATTGGCATCAAGGGCTTATGAGATCCTTCTGGTGGGAGGGGTGTGAAAAACCATTGAGATCTTCTACTTGCCTGGTCACTACTAAACTCTGGGGTCACTAAAAGACCAAAACTGCCTCAAGATGAGCAGTAAAGGAGAGAAAGGCTGTTTTCCAGCCAGGCATTTAAGCCTCATATTGAGCCTCATTCCAAGGCCTTAGGATCAAGGATATATTTCCTGTGGCCTTCCATTCTCATTTCTGATGAGGAAGGAGAAAGGGTTGGGACAGAACACATATTTGTCTCTAAAGCATCTCCTCCATGAAGGGTTCCTGAAACAGGCAATTTCCAGCATAGGTGCAAGGACAGTTGGGGATCTTTTAGACTTTGAAGCTTTGAAACGGGGTAGCTTCCTTGCCTTTGTGTACCTATAAATTTGTGTCTTGGAAGGATACAACTTGGAGAGAGAAGCGGGAAAGGAAGACAGAAAAGGAGAAAGAATGAGGATCATTCTAGACCTTATATGCCCCCTTTGGGGTGAGGGGCAGGCAGGAAAGCAAATTAAAATGTATTTCCCAAAAGAACCATGTATTTTCTCTCTCTTCTTGTCCTTTGACACTTTAAAACCTGGATCTCCTGGAATGATCAACATATACAACATTCCCTCGCCAGCCATGAGGGCTATTCTAAAAACAAACAAAAAAATCCCATTAGAAGAGAATCCTGAGTTAGTGACCTTAAGACATTGAGGGGTAATTGGGGTTGAGGGTCCAAGTTTGCAAGTGAACCAGTGAAAGTCCTAATAAATGGAAAGTTTTCATAAACCATGCACCAGCCAAGTTTACCTCATTGCTGGAGAATTAGCTAAAGTGGATTCCAGTCTCTCTGGCCTCATCCTAGGGGACGTCCATGTCTTTGCTGAAATTGCTGTGCATTCCCAGGAGCTGCTAATCTCGGCCTCACCCTGGCTCCAAGTCTTTTCCCTTTGTCATATATATAGATATATATATTTTTTTAAAGATTTAATTTGTTTGACACAGAGAGAGCACAAGCAGGGGTGAGAGGCAGAGGGAGGGGGAGAAGCACACTTCCTGCTCAGCAGGGAGACCGATGCAGGGCTCAATCCCAGGACCCTGGGATCATGACTGAGGTGAAGGCAGAGGCTTATCTGACTGAGCCATCCAGGGCCCCCATCTCCCTGTGTTTCAAGCTTGAATCAGATGTTCAATGAACTCTTCGTGGTCAGATTACCTGTAGCCAAGGGGCAGGGGTCATACATTACACCAATACACACAGCTGCCAGAGGTTCATCCTTTTGGGTAGGGCTATGGGCTGGGCTGACATCCCTAAAATTACCCACGACAGGAGGAATTCCTGTAAACACAAATGGGGGCAGATTCTCTTGCTCTTCTCTCAGCACGTTTGGAATTTGGGGACAGCTTCCTAGAAAAAGAACTCTCGTCCATGAAATTGGGACTTGGAGCCTTCACATCGCCTCTCGAGACCCACCTCACACAATGGCCTCAGAACTCTAAGTCAGTCTCCAACTCCCCAGTATTCAATGGCCTTGAGCTACCCAAAGTCCCCACCCAGCTCCACCCCCCCCAGCAGCATTTCCTTGTCCTGGGCTCCTTTCTTGCCAAGGCTAATCCCAGCTGATACGCTCATGAGTGTTAATCACTGAAATTCACTCACCCAGCAAATATTTATTGAGTGCCCATGCTGTGTGAACTCCGTGCTGGGGGCCAGCAGCATGATTTGAGCAAGGCAGATGCCACCCTCGCAAAACTGGCTATCTAGAGATGCATGTGGAGTCCAAGAGAGAGAGGGCAGGAACCTGTGACAGGGCTTGTCCAGAGGGCAGGGCCCCAGGACCAACCTCCTAACTGTCCTAAATGCCTTCCAGGTCTTTCCTAGGGGGTGAAGTCTTGCTGGTTTGTAGTCCACTAGATCATTTTGTGCTTTGCTCATCCAATGACTAGCCAGTTCCCACTCAGTAAAAGCACAATTCTGCTTGTTTCTTTTATTGTGTTTCCTGAAGCTGGCTCCTGCACTGTTAGGTTTCTCCCAGCAACTGCTGGTGGAGTCCAGTCCTCCAGCCGTCACTATGTGACTCTCAGCTGTGTGCTATCAACCACAGGGGCTATTACCTGTGGCATTTCTCATTACGGGGATTAACTTCTGATGTGCTGCCTGAACTAGGGCCCACAAGGCATTAGTCACCCTGATCTGGGAGCCCAGCATGTGGTGCACTAAACCTGTGGGGGGGGGGCAGAGAGAGTGGAAGGGCCGTGGGCTGGAGGGTAGGGAGGTAGCATGGGAGCAGCATGGGCATTTAGAGGCTGAAAAGGACTGAGCCCTTGCAATGTTTAAAAGGGCCAGGCTTATGACTGGTAACAAGGGAGAAAGGCATCGGACCCGTTGGCAACAACAGCAGTAGCCAGAGCATTTATTGGGTGACTGGTGTATACCAAGCACTGTGCCATCCAAATCACATATATTATCTCACTTAATGCCCATCGGAGTCTAGCGTGGTGTGATTAGCCCCACTTTATAGAGGGGGGAAATTAAGACTCCGAGAGATTCATGCTTTGCCAACATCCTACTGCTAATAATTAGCAGAGTCAGGTTTTAAACCCAGGTCTGGGCTCTTAAAGCACCACAGGAATAAAGAGAATTCTCTGGCCTCCTTGGTGATCTCTTTGGGTGTTTCTGTGGTGTTTCGGGGTCACCGCCAGCCCCTGACCTGGTGTGGTGTACAGTAGCTATCTAACGGCACTCAGGAGGAGACAGGCCGACTTCAGCCACACTGTAGTGTGACCTGTAGAGCCTGAGCCCCTGGGGAAGTGCCTGTCTCCTCCATGTCCTGTCCTGCTGGAGAGTCCACCATGGCAGAAACTCCTGGATGGTATTGTTTGCTGGGAGCCCAGCACCTAAATATACACCCCTGACCTTCTGCTGCTGTTTCCTCAACCTGAAAGCCGGCATCCTTGATTCTTGAGCCTCAGGTATGAAGATGTGATGAGTGGGGCCAGCCACGGTGGGCAGTGTGGCGTGGAGGACGTCGGCTGCCTCTGCTCTCCTCTGGGCTCTCCTAACTTGGGGCCTGGTGGGGCCTTCTGTGGTGTTAACTGGGTTTCCAGTTTCTTATCTGTGAAGTAAAGGGCTTGGATTTGACAGTGGCTAAGCTCCCTCCTGGCCCTGAGACTTAGAGAATTCAGGGTTCAGCGCCCCTTGGAGCAGCAGCCGCCCAGTGACCTCTAATCAACCTTGGCACATTCTAAGTACTCAGTAAGCACTTGTTGAACCAAACCCAGGAGATTAGGAGTTTCTCAGCAGAGCAAAATAATTCTGCAGTGGGGTTCGCCACACACCCTCGAGTGACCAGCTCCCACCGTCCGCGGGCGGGCACCCGGGAACCACCCCCTCCCAGTGATGGCATTTGGCACTCCGACTGGAAGTGGCTGAAGAGGTGGAGGACAGGGAATCTGGGTTTGGAGTTGGGGCAAAGAGAAACCAGGTGCATGGAACTTTATTGACCAAGTGTGGTTGCTTTGAAACTCGAGACCCCACAGCAACCCTCCAGGGGGCTGCGTGGCAGGTGAGAGAACAGCCGCCTTGGCAGCCTCTCTCGGGCCAGCTCCCCTGCGGCCAAGGCTCTTAAGGAGGCCCCGGGGAGTCTCCCGGCAAACCCCTACCCTGCCTTTATAAAGGGGCCTGAGGAGAAGCGCCTGGGCTCTCCTGGAGCCCTCACGGGGGAGGGGGCCCGGGGCAGTTCTGAGCACACTCTCACAGGCCGGCCGCTGCCACCGCCACCGCCCCTGCCGCTGGGGAGCTCCCGCCGCCTGCACAGCCGCTGCGGCGCCGCTGAACCCTCCTCTCTCCTGAACACTTGAGGACCCCGGCCCCTCACACTGCTCCCTCTCACATTCTCTCTCTCACACCCGCCATAGCTTGAATTTGCCCTCGGTACAGTCTTTCTCTCTTACATACGATCTCTGTCACATTGCAGCTCTTTCCTCTCCCGGATACACCTCCCCAGTCTTTCCCCCTTCCTTCCCTGTCTCTCTCTCTCTCTCTCTCTCACTCTCTCTCTCTCCTCTTTCTTTCTCTCTCTCTCCCTCTCCCTCTTCTCTCTGGACGCCTCCCCTGGTGCTTAACTGGAAACAAAACTGAGTTTGTTGTGAGCGGCTGGGGAAGAGGACGTTTGGAGGCAGTGGCCAGGGTGCCAGCAGCAGAAGCAGGCTGGGGCCAGAGGCAGTGCCAACAGCCGGAGACCCCAGCGCTCAGCTGTCCCAGGGAGCAGGTAATGCCCACTCAGGGCTGCTTCAGGCATCCTGCTCTCTGCCCGGTCTCAACTCCCCATGACTGTTGCATCTGTTTGTCTTCTTACCTGGCCTTGAAGGGGAAGGGGAATTCCAGACCTAGGGAGAAGCAGGCATGAGGAGTGAGGTGCCCTCCTCTCCAGAGAGCTGTCTGTGGTCTGATGTGGCTGGGGTCCAGGCTATCTGGGATTGGGGGTGGCTGGGGTCTGGGGTGTCTGGGGTCACGGATGGCTGGGCCAAGGATATCTGGGGTTAAGGGTGACTGGGCTCTAGGACATCTGGCTGAGGAACATGGTAGAACCTAAAAAGGCAGGGAAGAGCCAGATCACAAGGGATGTTTTCAGCCATGTCCTAGACCCTAGGCTCTAGGTAATACAGAACCTCTTAAGGGTTTTTAACCTAGAGAGTAACATAATCAAGTCTGCATTTTAAGAGGGTAGTTTTTGAATTCTGATTCTATGGAGAATTGGTGTGTCCTATCAAAATCAGAGTCTTCGTCTTTTCCCAATCTAAAGAAAAAATAAGGTTATTTGTTCAATTGCTAGTTTTTCTTCTATTAAATTTCCTTAACTCTTGAGGTTTGCTAGCAAGCACCAGCAGTCAATAACCCAATGAAAAGACTGTGTTTAAAGTAATAGAAAAATTCAGAAATAAAATTCCTTTAAGTAAATGAGGTAGATTTAGCCATATACAGACAAAGTAATAGTATTTTCTGATAGTAAATTATTTCTAACCCATATATGCAAAATGTTTTATGGTGCTGCCCAAGTAGCACCATGACTCCCAGGAGTGTGTCATGTGAACATGTCTGAAATGTTTTAAAAGCAAACTTTGCTGCCACATAGGGAGTAGGGGTGGATTATGCAACCAAAGGCAGAAGCAGAAGGAGGCTCTCATGGTGATAGGAACAGGAAACAATGAGAACCTGAACTAAGATGGTGGCAGTGCGTAAGAAAAGAAGGAGAGAGCTGAAAAGTATTTAGGAAGCAAGGGAAAGAAGTTAGTGTCTGGACACGAATGGTGAGAGAGCAAAAGGCTTCAGGAATGAGTCCAATATTTCTTACCTAGATGACTGGATAGCTAGCATGGCTATCATTCAAAACAGAGAAGGGCAGGGTTGGGGTGTTGGAACAAGGAAAGTGGTTTGAGTATATTGAGGTTGACTTGTGAAGGCTGCAGAACTCCCAGATGGAGTAATCCAGTTGACTGCTGGAAATGCTCAATACAAGCAGAGTCTGGAGACATGGGGGACTTCATCTATAGGGTGACACCATAAAGAACACAAGATGGTATAGAGTTTAGAAAGAGAAAAGAGAAGAAGGCCAAGGAGAGATCTTGGGAAAGATGAAGATTTAAGTAAGACAGGCAAGAGGGGCCAGGGGAAAAATACTGAGGAGTCCTCAAAGAGATAGGACAAAAATATCAAGAAAGTACTTTGTTATGAGAACCAATAGTGTAGCATGTCTGTCCAGAGAGAGCAGTCACCACCACTGATGACCCAAAGAGATAAATCAGACCTGTTGGTTTGCTTGGTTTTATTAACTAATTGGCTTGAGAATAAGATAGCAAGAGTGATCCCAGGACATGGTTGTAAACTCAGGTGTGTAACATAAATGGGATTAGCAGGGTAGAGAAGGGAGCATTTTAGCAAATTAAAATGCATTTGCCCATGACACTTTGTGTCAACTGTATTCAAATAAAAGGACTTTTAAAAAATGCAGCTGTCACTCAGCCTTAGTTGATTGGTGCCAAGCAAGTCCTCAGAGCATCTGAATTTTCAAGAGAAGTCAGGAATCTGGATTCTTTTTTTTATTATTTTTTTAAAAGATTTTATTTTATTTATTTGACAGAGAGAGATTACAAGTAGGCAGAGAGGCAGGCACAGAGAGAGGAGGAAGCAGGCTCCCTGCCGAGCAGAGAGCCCGATGAGGGACTCGATCCCAGAACCCTGAGATCATGACCTGAGCCGAAGGCAGCGGCTTAACCCACCGAGCCACCCAGGCGCCCAGGAATCTGGATTCTTACATGAAATCTCACAATTCTATAAGTTAGCAACTATTTCAAAAACTTTTATACTCTGTGAGGGCTAAATTAAACATATCTTTGAGCGGCCAGTTTGAAATCTGTCAGAGAGGTGGTGCTGAACCAGTTGCAGCAGGTTGGAAAGTGATTGGGTAAGGAGGAAG
The DNA here is from genome assembly GCF_020171115.1 of Neogale vison. Taxonomy (NCBI): domain Eukaryota; kingdom Metazoa; phylum Chordata; class Mammalia; order Carnivora; family Mustelidae; genus Neogale; species Neogale vison. The sequence goes on along the minus strand of NC_058098.1, from coordinate 94,770,785 downwards.
TGGAGACCTCTCCTTTAAGAAGTTGGAGAGAAAGGAGAGCAGGAGAGCATGGAAGGCAGGTAGAGTCAGGGGAGAGTGTTCTAGGGTAAGAAGAACTGTTTATAGGCTGGGAGGAAAAGAGTGGAGAAACGAAGTTGAAAACCAAGGTGAAGAAAGGATAGTTGATAAAATAACGGTCCGGCAGAAAAGAATAAATGTGGCCAGAGGTTAAGCTGGAGGAAGGACTCCTTTGTTCAAAAATGGACTACAAAGTGGTAAGGGTACAGATGAACTAGAAGGGAGATTGCAATGGATTTCACATCCTGAGACCTTTAGTTCCTTGGCGAGTTGGGTAAGAGATGGATCAAGAGGCTTGAAGAGAGGAGCAAGGGTATGAATGGCATCAAGGGACATGGGACACGCCTCTGACAAGGATGAGTAGGAGGTGGCTGCACTTCTGAGACCTGCTGAGGGTGGAAACCCTGCATTTGCACAGCTGGATGGTTTTCTCCAGCAGGGCACATGAGCCTGGATGCTGGAGTTAGTGGTGAAGGGGGATTAGCACCTGTTACACTGCAGGACCTTGTCATGTGTCTTATTCTCCTTAACTGACCTATCTCCTTGCTTCTCTCAACAACCCTGCTCATTCAGACTGAACACCTATAAGCAAGTGGCAGCTCTTGGATTCATACCCATGTCTAGCTGGATTGCAAACCCCTTGTGTGCCTTGTCTCCACCATACCACAGTATCACCCTGCCTCTCCCTGTGTTCCAGGATGTTCCTGTGGAGGTGAAGACTGGGCCAATGAATTCTTGTTTGGGCATTGGCTGCCGTGTTTTACTGGGAAGTCAAGAGTTGGGAGTAGGATGACAAAGTAGTTGAAAACTGACCACGGGGAATCCATGGAGAAATAAGTGAGGGCCAGCGGGGATGATGAATTGAGGGGACAGAGGGGCTTGGGGGAAGGGGAAGAGTTGATGAAGCCCAGGAGACAATCAATGAGAGACTGAACTGGGGCAGAAGCAAAGGGATTGGTGAAGAGGGAAATATTCTTAAAAACTTTCAATAAGGGGGTGGAGGTGAGAAAAAGTGGTTGAGATGAAGATGACTCCAGGGTATCTAGCCTGTACTGTTGGGTGAACAGCCATGCCTTTAACTGAGGCTTTCCACATCAAGTACTGCCTCTCTTGTCTTGCTCCAGACACAAGGGCCAGCACATTCTCACTTGAAAGTCTTTGAAACACTCAGAGCACTCTTTTTACAGAGATGCAGAAGTGGTACATTCTCTTCTTCCAAGTCACAATGTAAACATACTCCTCAGAGGGATCTTTCTTAGCCAATCTTTCTAATGTAGTTCTCTGTTGCTTTATTCTCTCTCTCTCTTTTTTTTCAGGACACTTATCAGTACCCGAAATGATTATTTATGCTTTTACCTGTTTTTGTCTGTTTCTACCACTAGAACAGACATTCAAGAGGGATATATGGGATATATGGGCCTTTATCCGAGCTTTGTTTTCCAACACCTGGAACAATGCCTGGCACATGGTTAACTTTCATGAAATATTGAGTAAGAGAAAGGAAAGAAAAGGGATGCCCGGGTTGCTCAGTTGGTTAGGCATCAGCCTTCAGCTCAGGTCATGACCCCAGGGTCCTGGAATTGAGGCCCTCATCTGACTCCCTGCTCAGCAGGGAGCCTACTTCTCCCTCTGTGTGCTGCTCTTCCTGCTTGTGCTCTCTCTCTGTTAAATAAATAAATAAAATCTTTTTTTTTTTTTTTTTAAAGGGAAGAGGGAGGAAAGAAGGAAGGGAGGCAGGATGGGGAGAATATTTGGGGAAGGGTACATGTTCAGTGTTGGAAGGTGCCTGAGAGACAGCCAGGAGGTGACATGCAGTGGGGAATTGGGAAGCAGAGTGGGAGATCAGGAATAGGTTGTTACTGTGTCCAAGAAGGAGGTGGTCTCCTGCTACACACAGGTACAAGTACGTCCTGTCAGAGGCTGACGGGCCCTTTAAGGCCAACACTGGGAGTTGACTGGTTTGGGATCCAGTGGGAAGAGGGGTACTTCTGGGTTTTTTATGCTGAAGTTGGGTCAGAGTTTTTCTCACTTCTCACTTTTCTATTTTCTACCCTTGCTGCTGCCCAGCTTTGGCCATTTTCTATCCTTCTTTCTTGTCATCTGACTCCCAGACCCTGGAGTCTGAATGTAGATTAAATTCGGTCATCCCCTTTATCTCAAAGAATCTCACCCACATCCAACCCACAGAGGTGTGAGGACTTAGTTTTACTAAATTAAGAAATACTTCTCCCTTGAGCCTGGCTCCTGCTCCATTTCAGTTGGCCTTGTGGCCCTTAGCCTCCTCTGGGCCCTTCAGAAGACCCTGCTGTCTTCTTTTTGCAGGGTCTCCAGCTGCTGAGCAGCTCCAGGACATCCTGGGGGAGGAAGATGAGGCTCCCAACCCCACCCTCTTCACAGAGATGGACACCCTGCAGCATGACGGAGACCAGATGGAGTGGAAGGAGTCAGCCAGGTGAGGCAGAGCCCCAGGGGAAGGGAGAAGGCGGCTTCCCACCACAGTCTGCCTGGGGCCCAGGCTGAGCTGAACTTCCTGGTGGGAAGGACCACTGACCACTGGCGTCTTGCACCTTGTATCCTGCTGGGGCACTCCCTGAGCCCTAAAGACCTCCGTGCTGGCCTTCCTTGGTGTCCAGAACTGGGCTGGACACTAATAAGCAAACAGATACTTATCACGTTGTCTTTATTCTCAAATTAAAACCCAAGTGGGAAAGTATACCAATGAGGCCATGAGAGAATAATAAAAGGATATATGTACTTTCTTGTCAAATGGTTCAAACTAAATGCTATAGTTTGAGGGAAAGGAGAAAGGAAAGCACCAAGTGGGCTAGTGTAGGCAGGTAGAACTTCCTAGAGGAAGAAAAATGTTTGTCATGGAAAATCCAGGTGGGGAGGTATGGTGGACCTCTGAAGAAAAGAGACTCAGCAGAGTTTGGGGTGGGACAAGCAGAGTGGAGGTCTGGAGGCTCCACTCTGTGGAGGGGTTGGGACAGGGGAACTGACGGTGTATACAGGGATAGTAGAAGGAGAAGAGGCAGAAGGCTGTTGGGGAGCAACGTGGTGAAGACATGGAGCCAGGGTAGGATTGGAGTAAGGAGTAGTTCTGGCCATACCCAGTGCCTGGGATAGGGTTGCTTTTTAACTGGACTGACCAGCAACACCAAATGCTGCCAAGAGTCTAAGGAAAAGGGAGGCTATGGTAGGAGGCAGCAAGAAGGGCTGCTCCTGGGTAGGAGCTTGAGAAAGGCCAAAAAGTGGGCCATACCAATGTTTCTTTCTTTTTTTATTTATTAGTGTGCCCCTCACCCCCAAGATATTTTTAATTTAAATTTAACTTTATTAAATTAGTATTTATTTCTCAGAGGAATTAAATACGAAGGAACATGTTTTAAGTCAGGTTGGCTTGAACTTTGGAATGCCATAAACCATGGTAATACTTAAAACTTTTCATTCCCCAAGACCCCTTCGGGGCTGTTATTGCCCCATTTGAGAATGCCTGTGTCCAGGACTGGCTGGGCCTGGGGGCCACCAGGATGCCCAGATCCTGGCAGCTGCTCCACCCATGGCCTGGGCTCTTCCATCACCCACCAACCTCACTCACCTGGTCAGTTGCTCTGTAGAGTAAGGAAGAGCAGGTTTGGACATCCCCAAGCTGCCTCCTTCAAATCTCTCCTAGAAGAAAGGCCACTGGGTGGACTACCAGATCCCTGCAGGCCTCTGGGAGGTAATGGAGTCTAGCCTCATGGGGTGCCCCAATCCTTGTCTGGAAGCCCTGGAGCCTCTATTTATGAGCCATTCAGCAAGCCCTTACTATATGCTCAAGAGTTTACAGGCTCATCTTATGCAAGCTGCACAATGACTGTGAGGAAGTGGGAGCTAGATTATCCCCATTTTGTAGATGAGGATACTGAGGTTTAGAGGGGGAAATAGCTTGCAGAAATAGCTAGCTCAGAGTGTGCGGGCTGCTGAGTCTGAGTTCTAGACCGGGTCTGTCTGACCCCAGTTTCAGGACTTATGCACTTTGCCATGTTTCCCCATTTTCTCAGCTAATTTCTCCCCTTTCCCCAACTTTCAAGGGCTCTGTTTGGGTTTCCATGGGAATACATGAGTCTAGAGGCAATTTCACTGGGATGGGAGATAAATGGAGATAGCTACAGAGACCAGGGCATCTATTCAGGGCTGAGAAGAGAGGGGAGAACATTTTACATGACCAGAGCCCAGTCTGGGCTATGGCGGCTTAATGCATCTAAGGAGCTAGTGCTGCTCCTCCCTTTCTTGTCCAAGGTGGGCCGATAGAAGGAACATTGAGAGGGGCCTTCTCAGAGACCCCATAAGAAGAGCATTTTCTCTCCACTGGGCAAGATCTGCATCCAGGACCAGACCTTCCATGAGGGCCTATCATGCAGACCCACAGAACCCTTGCTAAGAATGCCTCTGGGCCCCCAGAGACCCGATTGTCTGTCACCATAGACAAAATACTGTTTCTGGTCTGAGTATAGATCCATAGTGCCTTCTGCACTGTAGACCCTGTAATGAAACTGGTAAACTGTAGGAGATGTTGTTTGTAGAAGCAAGCTCCTCCTGAAAAAGAAAGGTGTCTGATCCGTAACCATCTACAAGCTGTTGGGTTTCCCTGTGAGGTAGGCTTTCTGAGGACAGCATCTGTGGTGATCCTGGAAGGGTCCTCAGAGGACCTCAAACCAACAGTGAGAGGAAAGTGATGACTAGGGGTGCCTGGGGGGCTCAGTCAGTTAAGCGTTTGCCTTCAGCTCAGGTCAGGAATTGAATCCTGCATCACTGAACTCCTTGCTCAGTGGGGAACCTGCTTCTCCCACTGCCTGCTGCTCCCCCTGCTTGGGTTCTCTCTCTCTCTCTGACAAGTAAATAATTAAAATCTTAAAAAAAAAAAAAAAGTGATGACTAGAAGAAGTTAAAATGGCTGAACCCAATTCCAGGTAGATGTGAGGGGGAAGCAGCTTGGAGGCCAACTTGGGGGCTGGAAACAGTGGGAGGAGAGGAGCTCAGACCTCCCTACCTGGAGCCCCCTTTCTCTACCTAGCCTTCTTTAATCTTTTGTCCAGCCAACTACACCAGGTTTTCACCTCACTGTTGGAGGTTCGATTAACAAGGCTGTAGAGAGGTCAGAGGAAGGGCTTGACCATTGACCAACAAGTCCACCTTGGCCTGGACACTTGTGCTGGAGACTCCTCTGAGCCAACTGCAACAGTGGAGGTGCTTGGGGCCAGGCCACACCCCCACAAAAGAATGGGAAGCATTTCCCTCAGCTGACAGGCTATGAGATCTACTCCAGGAAGCCAGAGGTCTTAGAAGTTTCCAGAATCCAAGAATCTGCCAATCCTAGGGGGTTCTGGCCTCCTTGGGGTAATGGGAGAAAATGATGGTGGTGTGGGGGCTGGATAACCCCTCACACAGACACTCAAGCCCTAGGAGGGTTGTAGGTCTATACCCACATCAAAGGGAACGGAGGAGGGGACCCTTTAATAAAAGCATTTAATTTGCTGCAGGAGTGTTTGCTTTATTGAGTTAGGAGATTAACACAGAGTGAAAATCTCAAATCCGCAAGGAATTTTCCCTGGTGGTGCTTTGTTGGGGGTTATTAGTTTGGGGGATGTTTTGAGCCCTTGGAGAAGGAGTCACCCCTGGACGGATTTAAATGGCTTTTTGAGCTCCACTGAATCCTTACCCCTGTGCGCATAATGGGGACTGTGTGGGCAGGCATCACTTCTGATGTGATCAATGCTGGTAGGTCAGGCTGTTAATAAGATAGATTTTTACTAACTCTGTCTCTTCAGTTTCCCGGGAGGAAAATGAAGCTGGCTGTTGGCTGATCCTGACCTTGCCTGAAGGGAGGGCTGGGTCAGGTGGGTGGGGGCACAGAGCCCCTCACTTCCAGCAAACAACTTACCCAGAATGCTGTCCTCTCTCAGGCCCAAGTTGGCCTGGCTGCAAGGACAGCAAGAGAAGAGTGACCTGGGCTATATCCCACCCAAGGGTGGAGGGCCCTTTGGGGGTTACTCAGAGATAGCCAGAGTTTAAAGCCTTCTAGGGGTGCCTGGGTGGCTCAGTGGGTTAAGCCTCTGCCTTTGGCTCAGGTCATGATCCCTCGACCCCCGGATCGAGCCCCCTGTTGGGCTCTCTGCCCAGCAGGGAGCCTGCTTCCCCCCCACTTTCTCTCTGCCTGGCTCTCTGCCTACTTGTGATCTCTGACTGTCAAATAAATAAAATAAAATAAAGCCTTCTAAGAGTTCTGAGAGAAAATTCCAAATCCAAGCTGTCTCTGATCTCAACTCAGAGCAGACCAAAAAGTGAACTTTGCAGAGGTTATTTAAATTTAATTTTTTTTCAGTATTCCAAAATTCATTGTTTATGCACCACACCCAGTGCTCCATGCAATACGTGGCCTCCATAATACCTACCACCAGGCTCACCCAACCCCCCACCTCCCTCCCCTCCAAAACCCTCAATTTGTTTCTCAGAGTCCACAGTCTCTGAGGACTTCTGGTTTGTCTCCCTCTCCAATTTCCCCCAACTCACTTCTCTCCATCTCCCCATGTCCTCCGTGTTTTCCTTATGTTCCACAAATAAGCGAAACCATATGATACTTACTCTCTCTGCTTGACGTATTTCACTCATCATAATCTCCTCCAGTCCTGTCCACATTGATACAAAAGTTAGGTATTCATCCTTTCTGATGGAAGCACAATATTCCATTGTATATATGGACCATATCTTCTTTATCCATTCGTCCACTGAAGGGCATCTTGGTTCTTTCCACAGTTTGGTGACTGTGGCCATTTTGCAGAGGTTCTTTCTTTTTTTTTTTTTTTTTAAGATTTTATTTATTTATTTGACAGACAGTGATCACAAGTAAGCAGAGAGGCAGGCAGAGAGAGAGAAAGGGAAACAGGCTCCCCACTGAGCAGAGAGCCCGATTCGGGGCTCAATCCCAGGACCCTGGGATCATGACCTGAGCTGAAGGCAGAGGCTTTAACCCACTGAGCGACCCAGGTGCCCCCATTTTGCAGAGGTTCTTATGAGACACCTGTGCTTTAAGGACATTCCTGTGATGACCAGGAAAGGGTGGAAGGAAGGGGCAGGAAAAGTGGATCAGCTTAGTTGGGTCAAACCAAATCAGCATATTTTCAAAAGCATCTTCTGTGCATGGATGCTTGTACACTCCGTGTGTGATAGAAGGGAGAGTCTGAACTTTATCTCAGCTTTAAACTGCTCCCACTTACAATTCTGTAGAATGCCTTCCTAGTATCATCCCCCTGCTTAGTCTGGGGCAGAATCCACCCTCAGCCTCTGGCCTCACTACTCCCCCAGCACCACTCTACGGATTAAAAGCAGAGTAGGAAGCTGAGAGCTCTTAGCACAGAAGTCCGCAAACCTCATTCATTGTTTAAGTATGATTTACAAAGTGTTGACTGTCTGTAAATCTGAGCCAGCTTCTGGAGATCCAAAAATGAGCACAGCAGATGCTATCCTGACTCACTTGGGCTTTCCGTCGAATGGGGCACGAAAGTGGATAAACAGGCATTTGAAGATGGGGTGCTGTGAAAGCACAGTGTGGGGGCACCCAGCCCAGACAGCAGGGCTCAAGGAAGACAAACAGGAGCAAGAGGTGTTCACCCTAAGACCTGAAAGATATGTCAGAGTGAGCCAGGAGAGGGTATACAGGGGGATAGGAGAAGCCTGGAAACCAGGAGAACAGACCCACAGATGAAGGGGCAGAAATGCCCATGGCTAGGCTGCACCGTGTGGGGTCAGTCATGGAGGGCTGTTGCAGGCCGTGTTGTGCAGTTTGAACTTGAACTCAGTGGGAGCTCACACTGAGGGGAAGCAGAGCAGGATGGTCTGGGAGAGGCCACTCTGGCTCCGTATAAAAGGAGGCAAGACTGGGCTTGTCAGGAGGCTGGTCCCCGGTGAAAGATGGGACCCCGAACCTAGATGTTGGCAGTGGGAACAGAGAGCAGGGGTGGATTTGAGACCGATTTTTTTTTTTTAGCAGATAATTTAATATATTTTGAGCATGTAATTTAATATATATATTATATATGTGTGTGTTTGTATGTATATTCCTTTTAAATATACTTTATTTTTTAGAGCAGTTTTAGATTCATAAGAAATGTGGGTGGAAGGCGCAGAGTTCCCATTTTCCCCCAGTCCCTGAATGGGCAGAGCCTTCCCTGTGACGAACACACTCCATGAGCGTGGTCTATTTCTCACTGTTGGTGAGTCTGCATTGCCACACCATTACCCAGAGCCCAGAGACATGAAGATTAACTCTTGGTGTTGCACCTACTGTGGGTTTGGACAAATATGTAAGAATGTGTATCCATCATTATTGTATCCTACACAGTGGTTTCACTGCCCTAAACATCTTCTGTGCTCTGCTTATTCATATCACTCTCTTCCTAATCCCTGATTGCCACTACTCTTTTTACAGGATTTGAGACCTGTCTTAACAGGGGGGATTTACAGCACTTAGTATCAGGTGGCATACAGGGGACCAGGATAGCCAGGGAGATGCCCAGCTTTCCTGCTTGAGCAAGTGGGTAACTTGTGGTAGCAATATAGGAAACCCAGGAGGAAAAGCAAATTCTCATTGCGTTGGGCATTTTGTTTTGTGTTGGTGGACGCTGATGATGAGTGCCCCCTGGCTCATGTTGTGTTTGGGGAAGCTGCAGGTAGAGGTGTCCAACAGGTCACCAGGTAGCTACAGAGGTCTGGAGCTGAGTGGAGAAGCCTAGATTTGTGCGTGCTCAACATCTAGATGGGACCTAAACCCCTAGAAAACTGTAAGGTTGGCCCTGAGATCGTGAAGTGAGAGAGTTCCCAGGGCAGAACCCCCAGGTCACTAACGTTTGCGGGGTGGGCAGAGGGAGTAGAACCCACCGCGGAGACTGAGAAGGAGCCACTAGAGAGGTAGGAGGGGAACAAGAGGAGTGCTATGCCCTGGAAACCAGGGGCAGGGAGACATTCGAGATGGAAGGAGCAGCCACCAGTGGAAGAGGAACAGAAGTGTATCCATAGGATGGAGAGACGAGAGCAGTCCTCAGGAGTGACATGGAGAGAGGGTGGAGGAGAGAGTCAGGATGACGGGGGTGGGTTCAGTGAGATGGTTCTTCCAAGATGCTTGTCTGTGAAAGGTAGCAGTGAGCTTGGTCTCCCAAGGGAAGCTTTTGTTCTTTGTGAACATGAGCGATCTGAGCATACCGAAGGCTGATGGAAAGGGGCCAGATGAAGGAGAGTGGTGTAAAGATGCCTGAGCGGGAGAGGAGCTGCTGGGTGGAGGGGACAGGGCCCGAGCCCCCAGCTGGAAGGCCCCACCCCTTCTGTGTGACAGGCCAGAAGGAAGGAGCAGAGGGCAGGGCAGCTGCAGTGAGGCCTGGGGACTCCTACCAGGGAATTAGAGAGGGCTGGTGATTGCCAGAGCCATCTCTTGTTGGACAAGGCAAAGCGGAAGAACAGACTGCGGGAGCTGCTGGTGGCCAGGTGGTCTGAGGAAGGAGAGCAGCTGCAGGTCTGGGCCCTCCTTTGGCTGCCGTTGAGTCATGCATGGAGATTTGGGATCCCATGAAAGTTTTCAAGGTTATTTGACCTTGACTGGTTGCTGGTCTGAATAGTCTCAGTCTTTATCAAGCCGCTTTCACATCTAGTAGCTGACATGGTGCTTTCCTCTCCCTCCACTAGTCAAACACTGATACCTGACACTTATGCCGGGTAAGTGGGAAAAAGTGATTTTGTAGGAATCAGAACTTGGATGGTAGCCCAGGTAGAAGTAGGCAATGTTTCCCCGCAAGGCCTCCGAGGCCCTGGTTGCCTCCAGTGCTCTCATCTGTGAGCGGTGTAAACACAGACCGGGGGCCTGAGCCAGGGTGTGTGTCCCCCAGGGATTTCCTGATCACGTCTAGTCAGCACAGCTCAGGGCTGGGGCTCCCTGAGGCCTAACACCCCAGCAGGGGCCAGCTTCAGAGTGCTTGCCGACAGGTTGGGGAAGCACCAGCCTGCCCTTGGGGAGGGTCAGGCAGTGACACAACGCCATCACCTGGTAGACTCAGGACAGTAACCTAGGGTTAGTTGGCCAGAGGAGGGAGGGCAGGAGGCTTCCTGGAGGTACCTTGACTGGCTGGCAATTCCACACAGCCCCAAGAGGCTGGTCAGCAGGAAGGATCACCTCTCCACAACCAAGGACATCCTTGGGTGACTCCCTCAGTTGTAGTCAAGAGAGGAGAAGGGAGCCTGGGTGGCTCAGTCAGTTAAGTGTCTTGCCTTGGGCTCAGGTCATTATCCCAGAGTCCTGGGTTCAATTGGAATATTCTTTTTTTTTTTTTTAAGATTTTATTAATAAAGTAGGCAGAGAGGCAGGCAGAGAGAGAGAGGAGGAAGCAGGCTCCTTGCTGAGCAGAGAGCACAATGCAGGACTCGATCCCAGGACACTGAGATCATGACCTGAGCCGAAGGCAGCAGCTTAACCCACTGAGCCACCCAGGTGCCCCAGGTCATTATCCCAGAGTCCTGGGTTCAAGTCCTGTGTCTGGCTTCTTGCTCAGCAGGGAGCCTGCTTCTCCCTCTGCCTGCCCTTCCCCCTGATTGTGCTGTCTCTCTCTGACAAATGAATAGATAAAATCTTAAAAAAAAAAAAAAAAAAGTAGTGGGGAGAAAGCCTACCATCAGACCACCTTGCCTGCCAAGACACTAGTTGATTCATTCACATATACATATAAATGTAAACATGTATTTGTCTAAATCCAAATGTATATATTTTTAACTTTTAAATTTCTAAATAGCTGTCTGTCTATAATTTTTTATTATGGAAGGTTTCAAACACAAAAAGTAGAGAGAACAGTATAATTAGCCCTCACCTATTACCCAATATTAATATTGGATCTATCTTCACCACTTTTTTTAGTTTGCTTTTAGGAATTTTGTTTTGTTGTTTCTCTTTTGCTGCAAAGTTTTAAAGAAGATCCTGCATGTTGTAAACATTTTAGTACACAACCTGATGAAATTAGACTTCTTCTGTAAAGACGACGACGATGCCATTATATCTCCTAACAAAACTGAGAGCCATTCCTTAATACTATATTTAGTCTACCATCAAATGTCCCTAATTTTCTCAAAAACATTACTGTTGGTTTTTGCAACTTCAAATCAAAACAAGGTCCGCAAACTGATTTTGGTGGTTATGTCTCCTGTCTTGTTAGGGTCAGATCTGTCCGATTCCAGAGATGCTGAAGGAATAGACCACCCTGAAAAGCCTTTGTCAGGTGTTTGTGCAAAAGGCAGGAGCCTCCCCATGATACACCCAGCCTCACGAGCACAGCCTAAGCTCAAGGGAGCTGGCAGACCCTCTGTAGGATGGCCAAGGGACAGAGAAATGTCCCTGTAAATTTAGGGGCATTGTAGGCTGCAAGTAACAGAAGCACACTCAAGCTAACTTACGCAAAAAGAGGGAGCATCAGCCGATTATGGGGTGGCCTCATGGTACCTGGGAATGGTTGGTCAGGTATGTCCAGGCCTGGGCCCATGAAGCCAGGCTGTTCTCTTTCTCTGCTTCTGGTCTCTGCCTGTCTCTGAGCAGTGTCTTCCCTCTTCTGCCACTGTCCCTGTCCCTTCCTTTTGTCCCTGTCCTTGGCTATCTCTTAGCTTCTAAGTTTACATCTATTCTACTCAAGGGACCATCCCACAAGGTGCATCTATTTCTTAGTCTTAATTCCTAATTCTTCAAAGAGCATCTGATTTTCCCAGCTTTGGTTGTCCCAACACTGTGACCCAAATCAGAGTTATGGGGAGCTAGGGAGGGAGGGCTGGGCATGGCCTAGGGAACCTATCCCCATGAATGGCAGCAAAGCAGACACCCCAAATATGTCTTTTGCACATCTGTAGTAGCAAAGATGTGCACTTTATGTAACCTATTCTGTGGCGGCAGTTGTGTTTCTAATGCCAAGCAGAACTTCCAGAAGTCTCCAGACCACCATGAGAATATAGGTGGGAGTTTTGCCAATCTGCCCCCTCTTGGACAAGCACTTCACTGGTCACATCTGGTCTCCATACGTGGATAACTACTGTCACCACTCCCCTGGATCAGTTCCTATTGATCCTGCCAAATCCAGGGTAGTGGAAAAGTGGAAAGTTTGGAACTTTGGAAATTTTATCTTATCCATACCTCTCTCCTTTCATTCTAAAAGTATTTTAGGGGATGTTGTGTCAGGTTCTACAGGAGAATTGAAATGAGACATGTATGAATCTGAACTCGAGATGCTTATGATCTAGTGCAGGTGTCAACAAAATTCTTGTAAGGGACGGATAGTATTTTAGACTTTCTGTTTCTTCTAGTTTTCTTCCTCCTTTCTTACTACCCTTTAAAAATTTAAACACCAGGGGCGCCTGGGAGGCTCAGTCGTTAAGCGTCTGCCTTCCACTCAGGTCATGATCCCAGGGTCCTGGGATCGAGCCCCACATTGGGCTCCCTGCTCAACACTAACCTGGACAATGAGAATAGTAGCAGACCTTCCTCAAGGCGCTGATTTGAGGATTAAGTGAGATAATACATGTGAAGTTCTTAGTATAATACCTGGTGCATAGTATGTGCCCAGTAAGCTTTAGCCACTGTTGTTATAAGTGCTATGTGATAAATGGCATGGGATGGTAGTGAGAGGAAGGAGTAGTCTCTTCAAGCTGGGTCCCTGGGGAAGCTTTGCGCGGATGAAGTGACCTTTGGACAAGGGCCTGAATAGCAGAGGTAGGAGAGAGAGTACCCAGGGAGAGAAGGGTGACTTTCCTGAGAGGTGGGGAGGAGGAGACCCTGAGGGGAATTGACAAGCTGGTAAATGACAGTCCTTTGGAGATCATTACAAAAACCTCTGGGACACACAGACAAGTAGTCTTCAGAGAGATTTGGCTCCAGAAGCCTTTCCCTGAAGGAACCAGGTAGGAATTTGCCAGTTGCTGTGCCTGATGGCATTCACTTAGCTGTGGGCTCCACCTTACTGCTGAATGAAGACACGATATGCAGCGGGACGGACCCCGCACCAAATGCATGACCACAGGAGCCAAGTGCCCACTCCCGTTCCATGCCCACAGCTCCTGGAATGACACACCTTTGCCTCGTTGCCCCAGCTAACCCCTGAGTGCACTTTCTGAGAACTGATTCTCCAGTAATCCCAAACTGCACTGCATAACCAAAGGCCCTTAGAAGAGACTTCTATGTAGCAAAATGAGAGACTTTCAATCACAGGGGGTTAGCTGTGAAAGCATGCGGGGTTCACTCCAGAACAGCCTACAGCAGAAGTGCCCACTTGTCTGCTCCCAGTCCCAGACAAATCTCATTTGCAGAGACGGAAGATTCCATTTATCCTGTTAAACATTTGAGTTACTTAGCCTCTGTTCTGATTCTGTATCTCTCTGATGAAAATTCGGCTTTCACCGTGTATCTGCCTAGAAGGAGAGAAAGCAAGGGTTGCAAGATGATGGTAACTAACTCTGTAACTGTTGGAAAGCTCATTGTAAATTTGGGTTTATTCATCGATCCTTGTGAACTTGGTTACCATTAGTCAGTATCCTTGGAACTAATCATCTCTGGGACAATAAAAAGACAGATTTCTGAGTCTGCTCTGGGGTGGATAACCCAAGAGATCTCTGAGGCTTTTCTCCTCCTGGTACCTTCTAAACCTCTGCATTACCATGTTGACTCTTGACCCATACCTGTCCGCTCAGTCTTCCATGCTTTAGTCTTTCAAATTCACTGTCAAGTTTGGTTTGTGAACATACATACCTTATGTGCAATTTTAATCAGTCATAGAAGTAACTTTTTTGTGTTAAGTTACATATATTTTTTAATATATGTGCTTATCATTATGTAGTAAGAATTTGCCAAATAAATTGTAGGAATGGGCAAAAATTTGCTTAGGAGTTCCCCTTTTGAAAAACTTCTCTTCCAAATGCCATCTCTTGGTGCTTCTTTCAAAGACTGAAACTAGGGAATATCTAAAGATATCTCAGACATTTCCAGGAAAATTCTTGATTGGCCCCTCAGAGAATTAACACTGGCCTTTGGTTTCTGCTGGAAAATTGAGGGTGTTGATACGACTCAAAGCAAAGTTAAATAGCTTTGCCAGATGCTGCGGGAAAACTCATATTCGTGTTACTTTTAAGAATCTATTACTCTTAAGAACAAATCTGTTAAGGTCACAAAATCTATTACCAGCTGGCCCCAAGCAGCAAGCAAAAACACCATGCCTTGATGCTTTGTAACTGAGACATGGAAGTCAAATCTTTGGACAGTGGGTGATGGGGCAGGGATGAGAGAGGTGTAGAATAAAGTCAGTGAGGCCATGGAAGTGGAGAATTACCACAGTGTAGTGTGTACTTCTCAACTTTTAGGTGAGTATACATAACTTCATCTAAGCAATAAATTCACACAAATTTAAGTTTTACAACAGATGTTTAGAGGCAACATTAACATTAAAGCCTGCTTTCTATAGGAGATTATTTTTTTAAATCTTTACTCTTTATTGAAGTTTTTGGTTTTAGTGGCTCTACACTCCACATGGGGCTCAAACTCACGACCCTGAGATCAAGAGTCACAGGCTTTTCTGACTGAGCCAGCCAGGCACCCCTACATTTTTTAATCCTTAAATTTAGGATATTCTTAGAGGAATTTTTGCAAACAAATTAACCAGGACATAATCTAATAATAATGATTTGCAAAATAAGTGCAGAAAATAAGTGCAGATTGGACCTCCACTCCAATCAAAATGTTTGTCTATATTTTCCAGACTTTTTTCTTTGCTAACTACACCCTATGGCCTACTCCTTATCCTCTTAAAGACCTGTGTCTTCCTTTTTAAAAGTACTGATGTCCAGTTCTCAGGCCCCTAAGATTCTGATATCATTAGTCTGGGGTTCAGCCTTAGGTGTTGGAATTTGTCACAAGCTCCCAAATGACACCAATGCTGCTGAGGTGAAGAGTGACTGATACACTAGCCAGGGCAGGGTGAGTGGGGTTATCTTTTAAGTCTCCGTCCGAGGAGAGAGCTAGAATTCAGGTCTTCTGGTTTCCAGCTCTTTCCAGGAGAACCCCATCTTCTTCTAACAACCTGGTTTAAGTGTTGGAAAGCCTTGGCTGTACCTGGTAGCTTGCCCCCATGACATTTTCTGCCACTCTAGGTATTAACCAAACAGCGGCTTCTCTAATCGTAACTGTGGCCGAGTTCTGAGTCACAGAAAAGGCCTCTGTTCCAGACCTTCTCTGCGTGACAGGGAACTGCTTTCTGGGACATGTGACTCTTCATGGTTCTGTTCAGCTCCTCCCCAGCTACAAGAGGGGCACCTGGTGCCCCCACTCCCACCTAGACAAAATCCCTGTGAGTTCCTTTCCAGCCCAGAGATTTTCTTTCCACTTGACCTGCTTCTCCAACTCTAATTCCCCATTTTTTGAAGCCAACCATGGTATAAAGGTCACTTTGCAATGAGTTGCTTGGGATTACACATTAGCCATTTTATTAGGCGTCCAAGAGTTTTTAAGCCAGGCTCTGATTAGACGCCTTTTAAAGAGCCCATTCCTTTATTCCTTCTGACAAGTGGTTACACATTTTATTATGGAAAATTTAAATTTGAAAGTACTATGTAGTAGAATGAGCCCCCACACATCCATTAGCCAGGTTCAATGGTTACCAGCTAAGTCATGGCCAATCTTATGTCTCTATTCCTTGCTTGCCACTCCCCCCACCCGAACACACACACACTGGATCACAGTGACACGAATCCCAGACACACACCATTCCCTGTGCAAATGTTTCAGTGTGTGCTTCTAAAAGATAAGGTCTCTTTTCTTCTTTTTTTCCCATTTTTTTTTATTATGGTAAAATATACTTAACATAATGCTTACCATCTTAGCTATTTTTTAAGCATCTAGTGCAGTGATTTTATTTTTTTAAAAGATTTTATTTATTTATTTGACAGATAGAGATCACAAGCAGGCAGAGAGAGAGAGAGAGAGAGAGGAGGAAGCAGGCTCCCCGCTGAGCAGAGAGCCTGATGCAGGGCTCGATCCCAGGACCCCGGGATCATGATCTGAGCTGAAATCAAGAGTTGGACATTTAACCAACTGAGCTCCCCAGATACTCCTAATTCTTTATTTTCATGGAATTATCTAGGCATTATCTATATTTCTCAGATCATCTCCTATTTTTTTAAAAAATATAGTTGGTCCAGGGGTGCCTGGGAAGCTCACATAGCTTATATATATATAAAGTTGATTCACAGACTGCATTTGGGAGATAGGTCTCTGAAGTCATTTTTACTCTCTCCAGGTTCTTCCTCCTCTGTTTTTCCCTCACAGTTGTTATTGCTAAAGAAATGGCATCATTTGTCCTATAGGTTTTGCGCCTTCTGGATTGCATATATCTCTGTGATGGGGTTTAACATCTGTATTTATTTTAAAGTGATGGTTGGGGTCCAGGCTTGTCTAACTCTAGTCTGCCTTTTTCAGAAGACTGTTTCACAGGTGTCTGCTTCCATCAGGAGGCCGCTCCCACCCACTGATCTTTATGTGTATCTGTGATGGTCCTAGACTCTGATGGTTATCACTTCAGTTGTTCCCAGTATTAAGCCTCACCACTGTCTCTTTCTCCAGTCGTTTCCTCCTCCTAGACTTCACCCAACATGATCGGTCAGGACTCACTACCCTCAAGCAGGAGGGAGTGAGCATTTAATGACAGTAAGGGGACACTGGTGAGAAAGCAGTGGTCTCTGTCCTCAAGAAGCTTGATGTCTATTTGGGGAAGCAGGTGTATATCCAAATAACCAGGAAACATGATTGACTACAATTAATTGTTTATTTTAGCATCTGAGCCCCAGAAGTCAGGAACTTTACCCATAACAGTCTATAGCAGAGTTGCCTAGTTCCCACTCAGTATTCTGAATATCTTATTTATTTATTTATTTGACAGAGAGATAGAGAGCAGAAGAAGGGAGAGTGGCAGGCAGAAGGAGAGGGATAAATAAGCTCCCTGCTTAGCAGGGACCCTGATGCAGGCTTGATCCCAGAACCCTGGGATCTTGACCTGAGCCCCTGAGATCTTGACCTGAGCTGAAGGCAGACACTTAACCGACTGAGCCACCCAGATGCCCCACCCACCCACTCAGGTATTCTGGTGTAAATTGGTCTAGGATAGACCTAGACATCAAGATTTTAAAATCTGAGATATTTTTCTGTGCAACTCAGTTTAAGAATCATTATCTTAGGATAGGGGTTCTTAAAGTGTGGTCCCTAGATCATAGCATCAGCATGGAACTTGTTAGAAATGTCCATGTTCTTGGTGCTCCTTCTCCTCTGTGAGACCTATGAAATCAGAAACTCTGGGGTGAGACCCGGTAATCTGTATTTTCCCAAACCTTCCAGTGATACTGATGTGTACTTCAGTTTGAGAACCCTGTCCTCAGTATACTATTGGAGAAATAAACAGGGTGACTGGGAAAGATTTGAGAGGAAGTGCCTTCTTGCTGGGCAGTAGAAAATGAAGGAGTCAGGACACCTGGGCTCAGTGGGTTGAGCCTCTGCTTTCAACTCAGGTCATGATCTCAGGGTCCTGGGATCAAGTCCCATGTCGGGCTCTCTGCTCAGAGAACCTGCTTCCCCCTCTCTCTCTGCCTCCCTCTCTGCCTACTTGTGATCTCTCTGTCAAATAAATAATAAACAAAATCTTAAAAAAAAAAGAAAGAAAGAAAATGAAGGGGTCCAATCTGGAAAACAGAGAGGAAAGAGGACATCTCACTATATAGATCCATGACTCTCAAAAGCTAGGAGCTTGTTAGAAATGCAGAGTCTGGGACCCCACCCCAGACCTGGTGAATCAGAATCTGTATTTTAACAATATCTCTATGTGATTTTTTTTGTACAATAAAGTCTGAGGGAGGCATACTGGTATAGTGTGTATACTCCAATCATATAAATCAAAGATACAGGGGAAAAAATGGCCATGCTAGGAAGGAGACTCTGAAGATATGGTCTGCTCTTTCAGCTGGTGTTCTCAAAGCCATGTTTCCTCTTACACAGGAGAGTGAGACCCAAGCACACAGAGCTGCTTGTCTGCATTGGGACCCCAGACAAGTCCAGCCATCCCTGAGTGACACAGATCTGTATGATTCAAGAGCAAGGGCTCCTCAACCCTCGGGGCACAGTCACATTAACTGGGAGCTTTCAGGGTCAGGGCACCCTCTAGAAGGGGTAACCATCCAGGCATCTGTATTTTACAAGATCTCCCCAGGCAATTCTAATTAGCAGCCAAAGTTGAAAACCATTGCTACACATCTTGGGTCCTCCGTGTTTCCATGTTCCACTCAAGGTAAAAGTGAGCTCAATGTCTAGTAGTCTCTATTAAAAACACAAAGTTAAGTTTCAGGGCACTGGCTCACTGTCACAACATCTGGATTCCCAAAATAGTTGCAAAAAGGACCTGGAGAGCTGTTCCTAGCAAAGTTGTTGAGTGTCCTGGGATTCTTCAAAATCAAGTTCTCCAGGGATGCTGGTAGTAGGAGACTAGATCTGATATTGCCCTGAACTTGGAAATAGATAACTTTGCTTTTCTACAAACTGTGCTCCCACTTTGTTGTGGGGACCCAATACAGTACAAATATTTGAAGTTCTGGGGGGAAGAGAGAACTGATTGTCCTTGCTGTCTGGAGATAATAGAGGATATTTCAAAGAGAAGGTATGCTCTCACCCACTCTTTCTGGGTGGAGTTGGATTTGTATAGGCAGAAAACTGAAGTACGGATGTCATGGCAGAGAGCTGCCAGAGAAAGTTCACCGAGAAAGTTTGTGAGACAGGGTAGAGAGCCGTCAATGCAAGCGGCCCAGTGTACTGGGATACATCACACCTTTTGGTGGATAGGGCAAGGCTATAGAGTCGCAAAGGGTCTTCAGTGACAAGGTGACAGTATAATTTATCTTGCATATTTTAGAGAAAAAACAGGGCAATGTGATTGCTTGCATGGGAGAAAGACTCTCAGGGAGAGGGCAAGCATCTTCTCAATCAAAACATTTGAATGTGTCCTTTGAATGTGTCTAACTCTTATATTAATACCACTTTCAGAAAAACTTTGTATTGACATCACACAGTCTTGGATCTACCATAATTTAGCTGATGTTTCCCCAAACAGATTTTTCCCATTTAAAAAAGTCAGCTACGCTTTGGTAAATCTTTTTTTTTTTTTTTAAACATATGTTTTAATCACCATGGCTTTTTTTTTTTTTTAAAGATCTTATTTATTTATTTGACAGAGAGAGATCACGAGTAGGCAGAGAGGCAGGCAGAGAGAGAGAGGAGGAAGCAGGCTCCCTGCTGAGCAGAGAACCTGATGCGGGACTTGATCCCAGGACCCTGGGATCCTGACCCGAGCCGAAGGCAGTGGCTTAACCCACTGAGCCACCCAGGCGCCCCCACTTTGGTAAATCTTGAGACAAGTGTATGCATGGTCTCTGCTCCAGCCCCCATGTTATAGGTCTTCACCTCCCAAGCCTCTTTTAATCCAACCTCCCATCCTGTGTCCATTCAAGCCCCTAAGGCCCTGCCAGGCCCCTGGTTAACTGGTCACAAATAAATGTAAGTTAGGCATTCACAAGGCAGAGCACTCACACAGTTGTGTAAAGAGGAATTCTGACAAAGGAAAAAAATGTCCAACCTCACTAGTAATCAGAAGAATGCAAACGTGATGTAAATTTTCAATTACCGAATGAACAAAAGTGAAAAAAATGACAATACCAGTGTTTGAGAGACTTCAGGGTAATGTGAGGTTGTGCATTGGTGAAAGTGTAAATTCATAGAAGCTTTCTGGAGAACAGTTTGGCAATGTATATCCTTCACTTAAAAGTGTACAGACACAGCAATCCACCCCTGAGAGCTTATCCTAAGGAAATTATTGAACAGGGCCAGGGATATTCAAGCCAGCCTTATTTATAATAAAGAATAATTAGGGGGCATCTGGGTGGCTCAGTCAATTAAGCATCTGCCTTCTGCTGAGGTCATGATCTCAGGATCATGGGATTGAGCCCTGCACTGGGCTCCCTCTCAGCAGGGAATCTGCTTCTCCCTCTTTTCTGCCCCTCCCCCTGTTCAGACTTGCCCCCTCTCTCTCTCTCTCTCTTTCTCTTTCAAATGAATAAATCAAATCTATAAGAAAAAATTATAAATAACCTAAATGTCCACCAAGTGAGGGTTATTCATATCAATTGTGGTCCATTTATGCAACAAGATAAACGCTAAAGAGCCTTTAAAATGATATAAATATTTATAGACACTTGTAGACATGAAAGAATGTCCAATAGGTATTATATCCTTATGGCGTCATTAATGGAAAAGTGTGTGTGTGCCTATGTACACATGTGCATTGATGCCCACAGACCTATAATGATAGTTGCGGAGGGGCACCTGTGTGGCTCAGTCAGTGAAATGTCAGGCTCTCGATTTTGGGTCAGGTCCATGATCTCAGGGTCCTGGGATGGGGCCCCATTTCAGCCTCCACACTGGGCATAAAGCCTGCTTAAGGGTCTCTGTCCCTGTCCCCTTCCCCCTCTATCCCTCCTCACCTCACATGCACTCTCTCTCTCTCTCAAAAAATAAATGTAATAATAATGATAGTCCTCGAAATACCAACCATGGTGTCCTCTGGTTGCAAGATCTTTGAAAGCCTCTGCTTTCTTATATTTCATTGTTTCTAAAGTTATAAAAGCGATGTTCTTTATTTTTACCTTAATAACTAACACTAACAGAATGTGCCTTTTGTCCTGGACTCTGCTCTGTTGCATACTATTATTATTCCTGAAGAAAACAAAATGATAAAGCCCACAGCTAATAAATGATGGAGCTGGGACTCACACAACCTGGTTGTCAGGCTGCCCTGTTGCTACCATAATGAAACCCAAGCAGTGTGAGAGTCTCTTAACCCCTCTCCCACCAGCAAACCCACTCCTTTCCCCAGACTCATTGTTGACCATTTGACAGTTAGCCTTCCAAAGCTTCTGCCAGGCACTTTTAGACACATGTGACCAAACACAAGGATGTGTGTGTTTCTTTTTTTATAAAATGGGATGGTAGTGTCTGTCCTGTGAGTATGCATCGTTCACTCTCATACTCTTTACCTCTGAGGGATGTTGTGCAGCAGGCATGTGGGGAATCACCGTGACCATGCTTCTAGTTCTTCACCTTTATGAACAAAGCTGCAGTGAATATCCTTGTACACATTTTACTATATGCAGGTGTGTCACGATATTTCTGTGATAATTTCTTAGAAATAGAATCACTGCAACAAAAGACATGCCCACTAAATATTGACAGCGGCTGCCCAGTTCCCCACACCAGGAGTGTGCCGTTCCGCTGTACACATGCTCACAGCACATGCATACACGCGTACACTGTGGGCGTACACCCACTGATCTCACGCCCACATCCCCCGTGTTTTCACTGACAGTGGAAGTGACCAGGCTTTTTCATTTTTGCCAATATGGGGAATGAAGAATGTCATCCCATTTGCAATAACTTAAATGTCCTCGATTCCTAGTAGAGCTGAAGGTCTTTTGGCCATCTTCATTTCTTTCCAGAATCATTCACTTCTCAGCTGGGTACTTTGAGTTTTTCTTACTGATGTGAGGGAGTCGTGTGATATTATAAATCTCAAATTTTTTATGTCCTGTGTATTGTAAATATTTTCCCACGGTGTTGCATTTCTTGGAACTTTGTCTTATTTTGTCATACAGAAGTTTTAGTTTATTTTCTTGTAACAAAAGCTGCCCATTTTTTCTCCCTCGTGGTTTTACATCTTGTTTAGGAATTCTTTCTATAGAACCAAGAATATGAGAAGACTCTCCGAATCCTCTTCTAGTATATTTTCATTGTTGTTTATACAGTTTAAATTATTTATTGTAATTGTGGGAAAAATATATAAAATGGATTTTATCATTTCAACCACTGTTAAGTGTATGGTTCAGTGACCTTAGATACATTCACCCAAGTTTTTCACTTTGCAAAACGGAAACTCTCTATCCATCAGACAGTAAGCCCCACTCCCCATTCCCCACAGCCCCTAGAAGCCACCATTCTACTTCCTGTCTCTGTGAATTTGGTTACTCGGGTTCTCCATGTAAGTGGACTCATGCAGTGTTTGTCTTCTGTGCCTGGCTTCCATGTAGTATGAAGTCTTCAAGATTCATCCATGTTGTAGCATATGCCAGATTTTCTTCTCTTTTTAAAGGTTTTTTTTTTTGTTGTTGTTAGAGAGAGAGAGATACAGAGCGCAAGCACAGGCAGACAGAGTGGCAGGCTAGAGGCAGAGGGAGAAGCAGACTCCCTGCTGAGCAAGGAGCCCGATGCGGGACTCGATCCCAGGACACCGGGATCATGACCTGAGCCGAAGGCAGTCGCCCAACCAACTGAGCCACCCTAAGAGTCGGGAATCGTCCATCATAGATTTAACTTTATGTTCAGACTTTAACCCATAAGAGAATTTAATATTGAGTTTGGTTGGAAGTAGGTGACAGGTAAGTTTTTTTATTTTTTTATTTTTAAGTTGGTCATCTTTTAAACAATTCCTCTATCAAAACCCAAATTCCCATGAGAACCCAGGTCTGCCTTTAGGCTGTTGTTCATAGATCCCTTTGTCTATATCTAGACAGGAATCACACTCCAGCTTTTAGGCGAGTTTCTCTGTCTCCTAACAGCATGGCCATGCCCATTCTTTTTTTTTAAGACTTTCCCCAACCATTTTCAGGCATGTACTTTTTCAGAAGAACTTCAGAATTAGTCACATGGCCCAAAAATACTCTTTTGGGGTTTTAATTGAAATAACTTGAAGCTACCCACTAACTTGGGGTTGGTGTCTAGCAAAGGAGCCTGCTGGCCGTGAGCTCCTGGCACCTCTCCAGGCTGTCTGCTGCTGTCCTCTGCCGGGCTGTCCCAGGCCTCCACTCAGCAACCCTACCCAGCCTCTGATTCTGTCCTCTAGGAAGAACAAATTCCTGTGCATCCTTGGTTTAATTTCTTTTCTTCCCCAGATGATCTATAGATTTTAATAAGAACTTTGAGAACCAAAACCCAGAGTGGGTGTGTAGAATTTCCAGGCCCTGCAGTAGAAGCTGTGGGGAAAAACGTTTTTGTCAGGAATGCTTTCTCTGCTCCCTGCCAACCACACCCCATAAGGCAGATGCTGAACACATGTGTCACCCACCCTGGGTAGCCAGGTTCCCGTTGATACTTTTTCAAAAAATACAGCTTTATTATTATAGATTATCATCAACTTCTTCATTTTAAATGTACAATTAAATGATTTTTAGTGAATGTACAGATTTGTGCAACCATTACCAAATCCAGTTTGGGAATATTTCTGCCACCCGCAAAAAGACCCCTCATGCCCATTTATGGTCCTGCTCTGGAATGTCACTTTACCCTGAGCACGACAGCATCAGGAGAAGTGGCGGAGGTGGGGTGGGGGGGTGGGAGTGAGAAGGTTCCCAAGTTGCTCTGCCTGGGAGTCCAGCAGCAGTGTCCCAACAACAGGTAGGACAGGCATGTGACTTGCCAATCCACACCCTTTTCCCGGGGAGGCCTGCTGGGGGTTGCTCCTGAGGACAGTGGCCATGCTGAGCCCCATCCTAACCCCTTCCAGGTGGATAAAGTTTGAAGAAAAGGTAGAGGAAGGAGGCGAACGCTGGAGCAAGCCGCACGTGTCTACACTGTCACTGCACAGCCTCTTCGAGCTGCGGACCTGCTTGCAGACGGGGACGGTCCTGCTGGATCTGGACAGCGGCTCCTTACCACAGATCATAGGTGAGGCAGGGACAGCTGGGGCCCCAGAAAGCCACGGCAGCCTCGTGCCTGTGATGGGTCTGTGTGATGCCTGCCCGATTTTGCAGAGACCGGGCTCTGGTCTGACACTCCCAGCACAGTGGCTCCAGGTCTGGGGCCCATGTAGAGCTCCAGCAGGGAAAATGCCATCCTCTGAGACGCCATCCTGCAAGGGAGCAAAAGAGAGAGGGGTTTCCTAGCGTTGTCAGAGATACCTATGGCCATGGCAACCTGTCTCTTGTCAGAGTAAATGGATCTTCATTCATTTGCAGGGAATTAGCTCTCATTTAGCAGAGCAGTGAAGGGAGACAATAAGGCTGGCCTTATAGTCCCTAAAATGTTTTGCGAATTTTGTTCCACCCAAATTCGCCACAAGTGTTTTCCCCAAAATGCTTTCCTAAAAGGACTTCATGTTAGCACTAAACCATTGAACACAAAACTTCTGTGCTTCTTAGGGTACTTCATTGACTTTTCACCATAGCATTGATAGAGCGTAGAATTGTACTCACACACACACACACAGATGCACACACACGCAGGTACCCAAAGGCCATGTACCCAAACCTGCCCGCGTTTCCATGGTTTGTGGCAAAGCTGGGACTAGTTCCACAGCTCCAGTCTCCTTTAGTTACTTTTAACCCACTGATAACTGACGAAACTTAAGACCCCCCACACACCTGGTCCTTCTGTCCTACATGGACAAGATGTGTCTGTTCCCCACTTAGATGACGTCATTGAGAAGCAAATCGAGGATGGCCTCCTGCGGCCCGAGCTCCGGGAGAGGGTCAGCTATGTCCTCCTGAGGAAACACCGTCACCAAACCAAGAAGCCCATCCACCGCTCCTTGGTCGACATTGGAAAGTCCGTCTCCTCCACCACCAGTGAGTCGAGCCATATGCTTGTGGGCGATGGGCATGTAGCGGCTGGTGTCAAGTCCCAGGGGCCGAGTGAGCCCACCTTGGTGGCTGGAGAGTCTTGGCAATGTGGAGGCTTTTGGACTTCATGATCCTGAAGAAATTCCGTGGTTCTAGGGATCCCTCAGTCTCCTTCTCTGGCAGGCCTGTACCTACCGCCTACCCCATCCCTACCCCAATGTTGTCCCCACCAGCAGAACAGAACTAGTCCTAAGAAGAGAGCTGGTTCTCAGCCTGGGCAGCCCACGGCAATCACCTGGGGGTATGAAACCTGTCCCGGTGCCTCAGCCTCACCCTGAGAGCTGGATTCGGGTGGTCTGGGGTATGGCCTGGGAATAGGGAGTTCACAGAGCTCCCCAGGAGATTCTCTTGTATGGTTGGGATTGCAAAATGCTGGAAGAGATGGCCTGTGTGTAGAAAGAGCTTGAAAGCCTCCCACTGAACCCCCAGGAAGAGCCAAGAGCCTTGGCAGAAAATGAAGCAGTAGAATTTTCTGGGATCATCTCAAGTGGGCCAGGGCTTGTAAATCTGGCAGCGGCGTCACCGTGATTGGCCGAGCTGGGGGCCGTTAGGGCAAGTGGCTTGTTCCAAGCACATGCCTCCAGCCTGCAACCCTCCACTCTTGTTACTATACTCAAAATGCCTTGCTGAACCTGCCAGAACAAAGTTGATGAGGTTGCTGAAGAAGGCACCTTGAGGAATCTCTTTAGATGAATGGTTTTAAAACAGGAAGTGTTTAGCCTATGCTAATAACAGCAGGTGTGGAGTCAGCATTTAGCGTGTCCCAGGCACAGTTCTGAGTGTTCCACTTGTGTTAACTCATGTCTTCTCCACAGTAACCCAATGGCTAGATACTGTTCCTATTATCCCCATTTTACGGAGGAGGAGCCTGAGACACTGAGAGGTTAAGTTATTTACCTAAGGTCACACAGCTAGTAAGTGGTGAAGTTGGGGCTAAACCCAACAGTCTACAACACCTGCTGCCTATTTAACAATTGTGCCTCAATCTCACTCTCAAGAGTATGAGTATTTTCTCTATAATCTTGTTCGGACTATTAACTTCAAAAGAGAAACATAAAACAACCAACATAGGCCTTCTTCCTGAAAGGGGAAGAGATGTGTCTCAAGGCCCAGCTTTGCTTAGGTGGAACGACTGGAAATGTCAGCCATGCTGACAGCCAGGCTGCTGACGCCAGACCCCTCCTGTGCCTCCTCTCAGGTCGCAGCCCAGCCCGGAGCCCAGCAGCTGGCCCAAGCCTCCACCGCTCCACCGAGGACCTGAGGATACGGCAAAGTGCCAGTTACGGCCGGCTGTGTGAGTGTGTGCTCGGCTCCCGTGCGAGCAGAGCCAGCTTCCATAGGCTTTCGGGGGGGGGGGGGACCTGTCCAGAATTCTCAGGACAGGCATCTGGAAGAAATCTAACCTTCACCCCCAAACCTGGGCTGTCCTTGGGGACCTAACTTGCTACCCTAAGTTTCTAGGTGATTGCTCTGACAGATACAGCTCTAAATCATGTGCTGCCACGATCAGCACCTAGTCCTATGGTTCTAGGCGCTTTTGTCTTAGTCTGTAACTTTGTTCCCACCATCAGCCCTGTTTTTGGTAAGGAAAGGTCCTTGACATGGAATTAGAAACAGCCCAGGGACTTCTCCCTGCCCCCACTGGATGACAGCCTTCTGCACCGTGACCATGGGCCGCAGGCAGTCATGGGCCCCCGTAGCCCAACTGAGTAAGGATGCTTGTGAGCTGTGCACTCACAGGGCCCTTCAGGCACCTCATCAGGGGGCACACAGCTGAGCTGTGAAGCAAAGAAAAGAGAACCTGCAAAAAAGAAAGAAAAAGGAGTGAGAAGAGTATGTTCCTTTAAGTACTTTTATTAAAAGGCCACGATATGAACAAGTTATGTCAGCTGTGCCATGACCAGGCCCAAGGAGTGATTTGGAGGGCAGTGTGAGCGCTGGCCAAGGGCTCAGCTATAGTCTTTTCTCTCTGCTCCTGGTGACCCCGGGTCCCCATCCTTCTGACCTTGGTTATTACACGGAGGGACGCCAGGAGGCAGCCAGCAGTGAATGGCTTTGGGCGAGTCTTCCTCCCAGTTGTTCCCTGTGTCTGAGGTCCCCCTTGTGCCCAACACTGTGGTAAAGGAGGCCTGGAGGGAGGCTCTGTGTGCACACCATCCCTCCCTGGGTTGGCCCCTGGAAGGCTCAAAGAGGAGACATGCCTGAGTACTGGAGAATTAATGGGGTTTTCCAGGAGCATGTGATGTGGTGGGGGGGAGAGGGGAGAAGGTTGTTCCAAACAAAGGAAACAAACAGCAGAAGGAAGGAGCTGTGTAGGAGGCGGTTCACTTCATGAGGAGGGCAGGGCCTGAGGGCAAGAAGGTCAAACCGAAGAGGGACCACATGCCCTACAAAAGGATCCTACAAAAGGAGCCTCTCTTATGAAGGTAATGGGGACCTCTGAGAAGCTTTAAGTAGAGGCACACCCCATGACCAGATTCTTTTTTTTTTTTTTTAAGATTTTATTTATTTATGTGACAGGCAGAGAGCACAAGTAGGCGGAGAGACAGGCAGAGAGAGGGGAGGAAGCAGGCTCCCTGCTGAGCAGAGAGCCTGATGTGGGTCTCCATCCCAGGACCCTGGGATCATGACCTGAGCCGAAGGCAGAGGCTTAACCCACTGAGTCACCCAGGCACCCCCTAAGACCAGATTTTTATTTGAGAAAGAATAGACTAGAAAGGGACCAGATTGGAAGTGAGAGACTGTCAGAGGAAGAGTGGAGAGGGGAGGCTCAAGGTGGGATGCGAGGACCAGAAGAAGCAGGAGGTGAGGAAGTCAGGGAGGCAAGGCAGGCCCCCAGGCTGGTGGATGGGAGGGAGGGAGGGACACTGAACAGGAGAAGGTGTGGAATGGGAGTCATCTGGTGGAAGTCTGTGAGTTCTGTTTCCCAGGGTGTTGAGCTTAAGGGCCAGCTGGGGCTGCCCGGGGGATTGTGGGGCTCAGGAGAGAGGTGTGGGAGGGAGACCCAGCCTGGGCATCCTCAGCCCAGGGTGGGCGTGAAGCAATGAGGGTGGACACGATTGAACAAGGATGCAGGGGTGAAGCCTCTGCAGGGAGTGAAGGCAAAGCAAGGCCCCAAGCCTGGCAGGAGAGTATCCTGGATACAATTAAGAAGAAGGGAGCCAAGAGCGGACAGAGTTCTGGAAACCAGGGGATGCCACAGGCCACAAAAAGCCAAGAAATAACCGGCCTGAGAGTGCCCCTTGGATATGGCTGCTGCTGGGAGAGGAGAGCTGACTCTCCTGCCTGGACGGGGGAAGGAACCACTGGGCAGTTCAGATAATTTGCCATCACTGTTCTTCCTACAGAGAGCCCCACCCTCCTTCCCCCTGCCAGCCAAATCCCCGATCAGCTCTCGACACTCACATGGGTCATGGAGGACAGAGGTGAAAGTGGTCTTCTCTCCAGCAAGTCTAAGCTCGGTGGCACCTGGAGTTTCACCTGATAGTGTGTCTGTGTCCCCTCCCCTCCTTCGGGGCCTGGCACAGAGCAGACATCTCCATCTCTGCTCCAAGAGAGGGGGCGGAGAGGCAGGGAACAGAGCGCAGAAGACTGAGGATTGAGGAGGGAAAAGGAGAATGTGCAGTAGAAGGGAAGAAAGAGAAGAAAAGGGAACAGAGGCTAGCTTCAGGGGACTGAGGGGTGAGGGGAGAGGGGGCCTTGCTTTGGTTGTGAAGCTGGGGGAAGCATGTATAGGGACCAAGAGAAAAGGACCTGCAAGAGCCTGACTCCCCCCTTTTCCTTCTCTCCTAGGTCACACCCAGAGCAGAAGCATGAATGATATTTCTCATACCCCAAACACAGACCAGGTAGTAAAGACCCTGCTCTTGGTTGCCATGAAGGTGCTGGGCAGGGAAGCCCAATGGGCAGAACTCCACTCCCATGAAGGAGTAGGAGTCCCCAGGAAGCACCTAGGTGGGGGCTCTGGGCTGCCTTGGTGACTGGCCAGCCCATCAGTCGGGTCCCAACCAAACCCTATATGCCAGGCACTAGGGGGAGTGGGGAACAAAGAAGCATGATCAGGTGAGGGCCCAGCCATCCCTGAGCTGGGGATTTGTTGGACAGAGGCCAGCACACAGAGTCTTACCTCCTTCAAGCCCCTGAGCGCCTTTAAGGATGGAGTAGAAATTTGGGCTGGCAGAGAAAAGCAGTGAGGCCTCCCTGTGGAGACAACAGGGCCAGGGCCCACTGGTGGGTCTTCTCCTAGGCTGGGGGAGGATAACGTCCATTCTTGTCTCCCACCAGCTTGCCTAAAACCCTCATGAGCAGATCAGAATCCTACAAACATGTTGAGTCCAAGTTCTAAGCCCCACAGCCCAGGTACCCTGTGACTATGCCCCTGGGGAAGCCTGGTGGGAGCCCTTTTCCACTGCAACCCCCACACATCTTGAAGGCAGCAGGATCATGGTCCCCTTGCCTGTGCCCCCAGGAAGAGGAAGAAAGATGTTGAAGGAAACATGAAATTTGGTGAGAACTGCTTAGGAGCTTGAGTGACCTGCAGACCTTCAAGGCATCCCAAGTTTGGTGGAAGGCAAAACAAAGTCCTTTGTGTCAGAGTCCCCAGGGCCCTTTGGCTAAAGTAATAGGAAGAACTGCATCAGTTAACATTTAAGGTCCACACACTGCACGCACTAGCCCTTGCCGAGCTGTTGTATGCGTTGTGAAGCTGCTCTTACCATCTCCACTCTACTGGCGAGGCTTAAAGCAGTTAAATAATGTGCCCAAGTCCATGCCCTGAAAGGTTAACAGAACCGTGATTTGACCCAGGCAGTCTGATTCTAGAACCCTTACTTTGGGAGCGACTTAGGAAGGAATATTCTGGAATGTTATTTAGAGGGGAAAACTACCTTACCACAGTCATGCACGCAGGTGGTGAAGCCGTGATGAGAAAACATTGTCTGGTGAAAGTGTTTCAGAGACAACTTAAAGACTGTCCTTGGGGCATTTTCATTGTACATGGGACTCAGGAGGAGTCCATGTTTTAACCCTAGGAATGAAGCCAGGCACATGGAGAGTGGAAATGAGTTTGGGACGAGGACCTGTCTCCAGTACCTCTTATATTGGACCCCACTCCTTCAGCCTATTTGACCTTCTTCCCCTGAACAGACACTAGCCCCTAGCATGTCAATGGTCTTAGTTGGAAAGTGTCAGAAGCTATGAGTTTTCTTGGGAGTTCCCCTGGGGGTGTCTTGGGGCCATGGAAGTCTCCCTCAGACTTGGAGGTGGGGTCCAGGGGCTCCTGTTGGCCAGGAAGCTGATGGCAAATCATGTCTGCCCTGTTCGTCAGAATGGGCCTCATCCTTCCCACGGCCACCCAAGATGAAGGCAGACAGGGAGGGCTGTGTGCCCAGCATGGAAGAGCCAGCTGCCATCTACTTGGGCCTCAGAGGGCTTGGGGATGAAGCCTGATGTCCAGCAACCCTAGGTCTCTTGTCTGACCCCTCAGCTCACACTTTAGTTCAGCAAAGTTCCCACCCATCAAGGAATGTCTTAGGGGTCAAGTCATTGCCTGTTCCTTCCTACCTCCTAAGGCTTGTTTGGTCCTGGGGTTAACCAATTTTGAGTCTCCTCATTTGCAGAATAGGGCAAAATATTTGGTTATTTCACTCTCCTGAGAAATGCTTGGAGAATTTGTTAAAGTCAGACCTTCACAGCAATCTGCAGGGGGTTGAGGGACGGAGAGCTGAAACCACTGATGAGAGTATCCATGGACATCTTGTTTCCCCCTCCCTGACCAGCGGAAAAACAAATTCATGAAGAAGATCCCCAAGGACTCAGAAGCCTCCAACGTGCTTGTGGGTGAGGTGGACTTCCTGGACCAGCCGTTCATCGCCTTCGTGCGCCTTATCCAGTCAGCCATGTTGGGAGGAGTGACCGAGGTGCCTGTCCCCACCAGGTGAGGGTCACTGAAATCTGACCCCCCCCATCCACCAGAGGGAAGCCAGCTGTCCATGCAGTTGGCACAAAGTACTGTTGGAGGCACCCCTAAAACACAGAAGGAAAATCAGGCAATTGCTGCGGAGGGAAATCTTCTGACTAGGAAAGAGTTTTAGACTTTATTTAAAATAATCATAAAAAGAAGGAGCTGAGACAGACACCGTTGGCTGGGGTTGGGCAGCAAGACCATGGGGAGGATATGCAAGGGGGTGCTGGCGGAAGTGAAGAAAAGATGTCTTTGCCGAGCAAATATGGGATTTAAAGGAGGGAAGGGACAAGTGTGTGGTCAGTTCATGAGCTGGGAATGAATAATATCCAGAGCCAGAGAATCCCTCTCTTCACCTGCTTCTATTTTTCCTTCTCACTTTCTTCCACCTCCTCCCCCTTCATCTTTGCAGATTTCTGTTCATACTGCTTGGACCATCTGGGAGAGCAAAATCCTACAATGAAATTGGCCGCGCCATTGCAACCCTTATGGTAGACGATGTAAGTGGTAATGAGAAACGCTTACTGCTGACTGTCACGGCTCCTGTGTCAGGCACCGGGCCTCTGTTCACTTGCTTACCCCACAGGCACATTGGAGCACTCCTGTGTGCCAGGTTGTGTGGTGCACTGAGGGCTATGACAGTCAGGGGGCAGTCACTGCCCCTTAGGAGCACCAGTCAAGTGGGAGAGACAGACCTGTAATTCTGAAGGGAACCACATGCTAACTGTCTCAGTAGCCAGGTGAGGCTTCCTGCAGGAGAGGGCTTTATGCAAAGGATGAGCAGGAGTTAGGTCAACCCTGCACAAGCCTAGGGGGCAGGCATTCCAGATAAAGGGAACAGGAGCCAAAGCTTGAAAATGGAGAAGCTGGATAAAAGTGGTTCAACTTAGGCTCAGTGTAAGGTTTTCAAGAGCAGGAGATGAGCCGGAGATGACATGGAGCCTGGAGGCACAGCTTAGAGCTCTCTGTCCTAGTAGTGATGGGGAACCTAGAAGACATTCAACGCAGAGGCAAGCTCTACATCAGAAAGAACACTCTGGAGACCGCCTGGAAAGATGCAGCCTGACCCTCCAAGGATGAGGGGCTAGGAAGTTAAAATCAGATCTAAAATAGCTGAGCTTCTGGGACTGGGCTCTAACAGGCTTTTGAATGAGCTTGTTCCATGCAAAACCAAAAGCAGAAAGGTTAAGTCATTCAGCCAAAGCCCTACAGCTAGGCCACGGAGACCTGGCCTTCAGGCCTTCCCTCAAGGCCCGCTGCTCCCTATTGTGCAGAATTTCACCTGCAGGACTCTGTCCTTCCCTAAAGACGGAGAGTGACCTGGAGGGAACAAACGTTCAGAGGGGTTTTTTCCAATGCTGTACGTTATGTGCTCCCAGGAGGTGGCTAAGAGGCAGCCCTCAGCAAGATGGCCCCTTCCTCTTCCCTTGTCAGCTCTTCAGTGACGTGGCTTATAAAGCCCGGAATCGGGACGATCTGATAGCAGGGATTGATGAGTTTCTGGATGAGGTCATCGTCCTTCCCCCTGGAGAATGGGACCCAAATATCCGAATTGAGCCCCCCAAGAAGGTGCCCTCTGCTGATAAGAGGTGTGTATGTGGATGGAGGGGTGGTGAGGGAGGTTGGGCTTCAAAGGGAGTTCGGAGTCTGTCCATGGCTTTTGTGGTCAGCATAGACAGGTTTATGCTATTTCTTCTCCTGGTGTCATTTTATTTCTTAAAAAAAAAACAAAAAAACAAGCACTATGTTGCATGTGAACATCTATAACTTCTGGGTGACCCGTGTGTGGGTACTGTGAGATCATTTTCTGCATTTGTCTCTGTCTTTTAAGATAGTTCATGATTTTTGTTGGAGAGGTAAGACGTGTTCTCAGAACAGCTCTAGAGGGCCTAAACTCGTGCCAGGATTGGGAGCCCCACCGTTCCATAACCCCCTTGCTCCTTACAGGAAATCTGTGTTCTCGCTTATGGAGCTAGGCCAGATGAACGGCTCTGCAGGGGGAGGCGGCGGGGCGGCTGCGGGAGGCAGCGGCGGAGGCGGTGGCAGCGGCGGCGGGGCCGGCGGAGGGAGCAACGGGGACGACGGAGAGATGCCAGCCGTGCACGAAATCGGAGAAGAGCTTATCTGGACGGGAAGGTGCCCACCCCAGGCCTGACAGTGACACCAGCCAACCTCTAGGCTTGCCTCCTCACCCCGCTGCGGGAACCTTCCCCACCGCTGCGTGCAGCGCCCCCTCCCGGCCACGGGATTTGGCCGCTGCACTCTTTTCCTCCCCACGCCCTCAAAACCCCTCCGGATCTGGCGACAGGGTTTCGGCAGGAGAAGGGAAGTGGGGCCCAGCTCAGGAGTGGAGGCACCCGAACGTTTCTCTTGACTCTGTTGCTGTATGAGTCTTCTAGGGCTGTCCTAACAGAGTGTCACATTCTAGGTGGCTTAAGCAACAGAAGCTTCCGGTCTCGGTTCTGCAGGGTAGAAGTTCCAAATTGAGGCAGGGGCAAGGCCGGCTCCCTCTGAGACTCTGCGAGACAACTTTCCTTCCCTCTTCCCAGCTTCTGGTGGTGGCCGCGATCCTCAGTGTCCTTGACTTGTGGCGGTGTGGTTCCCATCTCTGCATCTGTCCTCACTTGGTCTTCTCCCTGTTCTTCCTGGGGCATTTTCCTCTTCTTTTGAGGACAGCAGTCATAATGGATTAGGGCCCACTGCCATGACCTCATCTTAACCTGATTACATCAGCAAAGACCCAATTTCCCTAGAAGGTCACATCCACAGGTACTGGGGTTAGGATTTCAATGTGTCTTTGTGGGAGGGGGTGACACAATTTAATCCATAACAGTACCATTTGAATTTTTCTCTTTTTTCTTTCTTTAAAAAAGAAAGAGAGAGGAATTGGGCTGGGTTTCCTTGCTGACTCTTAGAATAATTCAGGTTGCTCTGAATTTAGGGAAGGACATGGTCCTGCAAAGCAATGCGTGAATTATGACTTTGAGAATGGAGTCATGTTTTATATGCCTTTGGCTCTATCCCAGCCAGTGGTTCCAAATTGGAGGTAACTTTGCCTATACCCTCATCCTCCCCCAGGAGACATTTGGCAATGTCTAGAGACATTTTTGTTTTCCACAACGAGAAGGGGGATGCTGCTGGCATCTAGTGGACGGAGGCCAGAGATGCTGCTTAGCCTGCTATGAGGCACAGGACAGCCCCACGACCAAGGATTACCCAGACGGACATGCCAATAGTACCAAGGCTGAGAAACCTGCCTCCATGCCAAGCATTGCATTAGGAGCTGTGGGGGAATAGTAGGCCCAATAAACACTGTTGTTAAACTCAAATTCCCCACTCAGTTGTTCTGGAGAATGCAGAAACCAGTTTTAAATTCAAGAACTTGCCCTTGATGAATCTGGGATGTTGTTTTCTCCTAAAGTCGGACACACCTATGTTTACCAAGCACAGT
Organism: Neogale vison; assembly: GCF_020171115.1. Classification (NCBI taxonomy): domain Eukaryota; kingdom Metazoa; phylum Chordata; class Mammalia; order Carnivora; family Mustelidae; genus Neogale; species Neogale vison. The sequence continues at coordinate 94,736,517 of NC_058098.1, read as the reverse complement.
CAGGGGCCCTGAAGATGAGCAGGGACATCCCTGAGGAGGACAGCCAGGACTTCTGTGGACCCCACGATTTCCATTCCCCATGGAATGTTAGGTCTACTCCAGAACATGTCCCCAGCAGGCCTCCCCTCTCTCCCATCCAGGCTGTCCATGACCACCTTTCCAGTGGGGATGATGCTGACCACAATCTTTTCTGTCCTGCAAAAATCCTTCCCTGCCATTTAATGTTCTGGTAGGAAGGTCTCTGTCCCCATCCACCTCTAGTCAAGTTCCCTTCCTTGCTCCAGACTCTGCAGGCTCCTGTAAATAGCCCTGCCCCTGCCTGGTGTTTTGGGGAGAAAGCAGCCCCTGGGCCTGTCTTGAGCAGGTTCTTCGGTGGTCTGTGTCTGGATATCAAGAGGAAGCTGCCCTGGTTCCCAAGTGACTTCTACGACGGCTTCCACATCCAGTCCATCTCTGCCATCCTATTCATCTACCTCGGCTGCATCACCAATGCAATCACCTTTGGTGGGCTCCTGGGGGATGCCACTGACAATTATCAGGTGTGTGTGAGCCTGGGACCCTAGTGCAAACCTTCATAAAACTGCTGCCACCAGGTGGCGGTAAGGAGCCACCTGGTGGCTCCATAATCCCAAAACTAAGGCTTGGGTTTCAGCCACCCTGGGGTTGGACCATCATTTTTAGTAATTCTTTACCCTTAAAAAAATAAAAAAGCCAGTAGTATTAAAAGACCTAAAGCTAAATCATGTTACTAAAGTCCAAATGTAAGGATGACATAAGCAGATCAAACTTTTTTAATGTTTATTACCTGTTAAGTAGTGTTAATTGCACTCTATTCTTTTTAAATTTTTATTGTTGAAGTATAGTTGACATGCAATGTTATATTAGTTTTCAAGTATACCACATAGTGAATTTTGGGAGGAAAGGGCAAAATGAAAGATGAGCACTGTGGCCTGAGCCCTTGGCTGGGTTCTAGGCTATGCTTAGAGGTCCCTTCTCCTGCCTCCGTTGAGCCTCATACTCCTCATGCCCCCAGGGAGTGATGGAGAGCTTTCTGGGCACTGCCATGGCCGGCTCCTTGTTCTGCCTCTTCTCGGGACAGCCTCTCATCATCCTCAGCAGCACAGGGCCCATCCTCATCTTTGAGAAGCTCCTCTTCGACTTCAGCAAGTAGGTGCCCTTGGTAGCCCCCGGCGCCTGCTATCACACCTGGGGCACTATACCAAAGCCAGGAGAGGGGAATAGGCCCAAAAGGGAGGCAAAGGTGAGGAGGTACCAAAGCTGCCTTTATCACCCTGTGGGAGGGACTGCCAGGTGGTCCCCCCTGACTCCCTCCAGCTACCTGCCTTTAGCCGTCCTAGTGCATTTTAGCATAGTTGATAGGGAGACATCAAGGCAAGACAAGAGGAGACCATTCTCACTGTTTGTAAACAATTATAACTGGTCTTGAGCTGGAGGTCCAAAGGCTATGCCCTGAACCAGGCAGCTCCTGTCACCACTCTGGGCTCAGATGCTTCATATACAACATGAGGCTATTCAGAGGCCTCCCCCGATTCTGTCATTCTGATATTCTCTGTTTTTCTTTCATCCTGGGTGTTTGTTACCAAATGTGTAAGAATTGAGATGTCTTAGCACCCTCCTGCAACCCCCATGAGATTCTTTCCCAGAATTTGCAAAGACCCTACCCAGGAATTGTCCCTGTCCCAAGTCCTCTCACAGTTCCCAGGAGGGCATCTGTGCCACAGGAGGGACAGATGAGCCACTAAGAGTGAGTCTGGGGAACCAAGCACGTCCAAGAGCCCCGGGCTTGAGGCCTCTTCCTTCCCTCTCTCTTCCAGAGGCAATGGTCTGGACTACATGGAGTTCCGCCTCTGGATTGGCCTCCACTCAGCCATCCAGTGCCTTATCCTGGTGGCCACAGACGCCAGCTTTATCATCAAGTATATCACCCGCTTCACTGAAGAGGGCTTCTCCACCCTCATCAGCTTCATCTTCATCTATGATGCCATCAAGAAAATGATTGGTGCCTTCAAGTACTACCCCATCAATATGGACTTTAAGCCTGACTCCATCACCACCTACAAATGCGAGTGTGTCGCCCCTGACACAGGTGACCGGTAATCCCAGATGTGCCCTGAGCCCCCACCCACTCACTCTCTCCCCACCACAGCTCTCTACTCAAATGTAGGAGATACCACCCTGAGAGATATCAGCCCCTTTGGGTGGTAGCAAGTGACCTGAACACTACCTGGATGTCCATCTGCCAAGGGTGATGCAAAAAGAATTTCTGGGGTGCCCGGGTGGCTTAGTGAGTTAAGCGCTGACTCTTGATTTTGGGTGAGGTCGTATCTCAGAGTCATAAGATCAAGCTGCAGGTCAGGCTCTATGCTGAGCATGGAACCTGCTTAAGATTCTCTCTCCCCCTCTCCCTTTGCTCCCCCAGCATCCCCACTTGCTTGCTCTCTCAAAAAAAAAAAAAAAAATTCTGCACTGGGTGGGAGGTTGAATCAACCAGCTCCTGGTGACAGGAGCTGCCTGGTTCAGGGCATAGCCTTTGGACCTCCAAAGTTAACCTGGTTGACCAGGTTAACAGGTCAGCCTGTTAATACTCAGTGCCATTCCTGTGGAATTCCTTACTGACCAAAGAAGCCCCATTTAGTTAGGGCTTCCTATAGTCTCAACCACTGGCTTCCCTTCACAGTCCCAGTCATGCCCTCAGAACCTTCAGTGGACTGTGCCTGGGGTAGCCAGGATGCTGCAGAGCCAGGACACACGTAGATACATAGATCTAAAGAGAGAGAGAGAGAGAGCTATATATCTCTGAGCACCACCAAGCTGAACTCACAGAGAGCAAACTGAGGTCCAGAGACTACCTAAGGTCACATTGAACCTCAGTTTCCCTAGCTATGAAGGAGGGATAACAATGCTGGCCCTGCCGGTCTCATGAACTCTTGTGAGGCTTTCGAATCTATGCCCAGATCAGAATGGAGTTTCACACAAGTAGACTTCATGTTGTTTAGCACTCTAATGCATGTTATTGATAAAAGATTGATCATAAGTCAATCAAAAATATTTACTGTGCCATCACTGTGCACCCAGCTTTAGACTAGGCCTCATGGGGAGGAAGATATTCTGACCTCAGAGAGTATAGTTTTAATTATATCCTCTCTCCCTCTTTCACTGCACTAGTTTTATAAAGAAATCTAGACTTAAATTTTTTTCTATCATTAATTTAGAGTTACTTCGTTAAAATCTAAAAATACGTGAAGCTAACGTTTGTCTCAAGCCAGAACATGTTGCTTGCCCAGGGGTGGAGGAGATCCTACCTGCAGGCCCTTTTCATTCTGTCCTGGAGTGAATCTCTCCTCTGTGGCTTGGGCCTCATAAGGGCACTCCCATTTGCTGCTTGTGCCCATTGGATGGTGGCTTCGTTGCACTGACTGAACACAAATGTTCCCACAAACATGGCTTTTGGAAGTACATGGCCTTGATCTCTTTTAGAAACAGTCCTAATTCTGGGGTCATATGTAGCACTTTGGTCATTCTGAGAATCATCTGTCCACAGGAGAAACCAAACATAGACATGTCCTAAGAACAGGGGACGTAGGAGCATATAAGGTTGGAATTGATGGCCATAAGAAAATCTACTTGCCTCCAAATAGCGCCTCCTCTGGCCTTGCCCAGTTGCCTGATGTCACCTCATGATTCTGGGTCAGTCTATTGCCATGGCTTTCAAAGTGTGGTCGCCAGAAGCAGCCTTAACACTTCTGGGAACTTGTTAGAAATACAAATTCTTGGGCCTCACCCCGAACCTGCTAATCAGAAACTCTGGGGTAGGGCCAGCTGTATAGTAAGAAACCTTCCAGGTGATTCTGATGCATGCCTAAGATTGAGAACCATTGCTCCATTGAACTATTAATTAGTGACACATAGCCATTATTAGCCACTAACCCTGGTAAGATTAGATTTTCAGTTTCTTCACCATGAGTAAAGGAACTGAAATCAGGACAATTTAGTTTTGATTAGAATATGAAAGGAAAGTTCTCAACAACAGGAGTTGGGCAAGGGGGGAACTAAGTGCGGAGTGTTTCTTTCCCAGTCTGTGGGCCGCTTGCTTACAAAATGTTCCACGTTCCTAGGTTTACTGCAAAGCCCCATCTGGGCAAGGCACCCTCTCAGTCTTCCCCACTCTTCATCCTAAGAGCTCATTGTGCGGGGGTGCTCTTTTTAAAATTAATCTTGTTTCCATTGTAACTGGTTTGTATTCTATTTATGGATGCTGCACACACTGACTTGGCTGCTTTCAATCCCAAGTGAGTACCTCTTTGTAAACACTAGCGTTTAAAAATATTTGATACTTGGACCCTTTCTGGAATTTTCCATGTTCTATTTTATCCTTCTTCATCTCGAAGTGACTTTCAGATAAACCCTACCCAATATAAGAAATGGCTAAGCCGAAGCACAAGACATTAAAGGAGTGTCTGGTCTGACAAGCTTGGACAATGGAAAGGTGTCTGGACGCTCAGACATTAGCCCCGAGTCCTCCTCTAGTGTTTGTGTGGCCCTGAGTTAGCCTTCTCGCCCACTTTCTCTGCCCTTTTGTTAACTGCGCATGTTGTTCTCTTGGTCAGCATTGTAAGGGAAGACAGCGGGTGTACTGATTTCTGTTAGTGAAGCTGTCTTCAGAATAATCATAACAAACCTCTAGTTTGTAGAACTTTCAGGGATATTCTGCCCTGGGTCAAGACAGAATTCCTTAGTGGCTCCCAGCCCCAACCGCCCCAGAAGTGGGCAACACAGAGGGGCCCTGTGATCACCTCCATTCCGTGACAGCTTGTTGGAAGTTGAAGGAAGCTTCAGGAATATCCTCTGCTTCGCTCTGGGTTCCTAACCAACCATGGGCGGCCAGCAGGAGCCACATGGCTTGCACTGCATTTCATATTTACTGCCGGCCAACTGGCTAGGGGGCCTCCTCCCTCCCACCCCAAACCTGCTGCATTGGAATTACTTAATGAGCCTTCACTTGGAGGAGAAAGGCAAGGAGGACCTGGCCCTACTCCACCCATGCAGTGTAGGAGCAAGAGAAAAGGCATATGGCAGCCTCCAAGGCCTGCCTTTTTAATGAATGGCTACATGCTGCAGGAAGGGAATTAACAGCTCTCAATTCTTCCAGTGGCCTATGATGGGAACCCTTACATGCTCCACTTACAGTTCAGGACACAAGGCTGTGTAGGGGAGTACCCAGACAAGGGATGTGTCAACAGCTCAGCGCAACACCTCTGGGTTCTGATTCTCCTTCAGGTCCCAGACTTCAGTTTAATGTTCCACAGCATGCATTCAGGGGGCAGGTTAGAAAATTTAATAGCAAAGCCAAGGCATTCTTGCAGTTGACCTACAAAAAGCACATGTGGACAGGAATGGGGAGAGAAGGGCAGCATGTATGAAGGGACGCTTGCTGTGTAGAGGTTGGAGACATCCAGGCTGGACCAGCTCCCTGGGATGGATCAGGACTCCTGCAAGCCACAGCTGTTTGACTGTGGGCAGTGGGCAGGTGACTTAACCTCTTTGGGCTTCTGTGACCTCATCCTTAAAAAGGGAGAGTTAACTTGGGAATTTAGGAACTTGGCCAGATGACGTGTGTACATTTTGGCATAGCATGTGATGTAGAGTAAGTCCTTTGAAAATGTCTGAGGGCACAGACATGGATTGAGGTGCTGGTAGGTATTCACAAGGCCCATTATCCACCAGCTTATGTCCGCACTATGTCGTGGCAGCAGATTCCTTACTTTGGTTTTTAAAGCCAACCCTTCCAGGTCAGGCAGGAGCTGTCCCAGACTGGCCCAGTGGGTCTGTGCAAGCACCCCTGTTCTCACTGGGTCAGGGCACAATGAGCTGCCCTCACAAGGGAAGCCACTCCTGGGCTCTGAGCAAGGGTAGGAGAGGGAAGAGGTGGGGGCCTGGTGTTGGCCGTGGGCTCCCAACCCTGCAGCTGCTGACCAGTCCCGTGTCCTGTGCTCATCCACAGTGAATACAACCGTGTTCAATGCTTCAGCCCTGCCGACACCAAACACCAACACTTCTCTGGTAAGTCCTCTCCTCTGACTCACAGGTTCGAGGGCTTTTGCTTGTGGGGAGAGTGGGAGAGGTTGGGAAACAGAGGCCCTTTTATGGCCAGCCAGACTTTGCCACCCCAGCTGCACATCGGGGTCACCTGTGAGCTGTGTAAATGCAGACTTTTATTGTAAATGTATACAGTCAAAACCTCCCCTTTACAACATGCCTCATCCTATTAAATCCATGTGCATAAATACCACACACATGAAAGGAAGGTAGAGGGGAGGAATGGTAAATAGGGCCACACAACCGTATAAACAGTTTCCCAGCCAGCTTTCTACCTCTTCCTTACCTTTCCACCTAGCATCTCCAACTCCCACCTAATAGCGCCACTCCCCAGGCCCAGAAAGGTTATGAATTCTACCCCCCCAACCCACTTCGCTGGATCTGCTGTGTCCTGTGTGCACACGAGTCCCTGTACGGTCTGGTCTGCCTCTCCCCACAATGACGGGCAGTGGCCCTCAGGAGAGGGGCCCGGCCTGAGTGGCTCCAAGGGTCAAACAGCGGGAGAAGAGCAGCTCCTGGTCGGCTTTGGGGGAGATCTTGGGACTTTCTCTGTCGCTGAGCTTGCTCCCTCGTCACTCCTGCAGCAGTGGCCGACCGCTCGGTTGGCAACTTTACCTAAGGTCTTTCAAATATCTGATTTTGAGGGAGGAAGAATGGATTCAGCCAGGGCCTGAGCCTGGATACTTGCTATGTGTGAGGTGCTGTGTGCACTCTGAGGGCCAAAAAGACAAAAAAAACAGATGTGGCTCCTGCCTGCCCTCCAACTTGTTTGTGATGTACGTGTGGGGATGAACATGAAGGCTAATGGGACAGCAGAAACAGACATGCCACTTGTCAAATATAGGCCAAACGTGTCCTTCCAGCCATGGAGACAGGAGGCACCCTGCAAACTGGGAGGAAAGCCTCAGAAGGTGGAATGTGATCTGGTCTGGAAGGTCGGGAAAGTTGGTTCCCTAGAGAAAGCCACATTCCAGGCCAGGGACCAGCCCAGACAGAAGGGCAGACGAGGAAAACACAAAAGCTGTCCTGAGGACAGTGAGTGGGCCTGCCTGGCCAAGACAGCAGGCGTGTGGCAGCGCCCAGGGCAAGCACAAGAGATGAGCTGGGAGAAAAATGTGGGGCCGGCCCAGTGGGGCAGTAGAAGCGCGCTGCCTGGCCAGGGGCAGCTTGGATAGCTTCAGTGACAGAGAGAGGTCTTGGCATTCAGAAGATGTCTTGCAAATCTGGACTTCTCTCTTCATGTGGTATTTTCTGATCCTGGGCTTTCCCACTCTATGGTGGTCTCACACTGCCAAGAGGGTAAGAGCAGATCCGGCAAGGCCCCTTAAGGCCTCAGCTCCAGAACCTGCTCAAAGCCACTTCCTCCCCATTCCGTTGGTCTGAGCGGACCCAGGGCCAGGCCAGATTCAAAAGGGTGGAGAGATAGACTTCACTTTTTGATGGGAGAACTGTTGGTGTCACATGGCAAAGGAGTGTGGACACAGGGAGGCCTGATTCATTGGAAACCACGATTATTTCAAAGTCCCACATTCCTCTTAATGCAAAGATTCATTACAGGTGGTTGCAGATACCTGTTTGCTTCATTTTGTAGGTTGCTGAATATTTACACGGTAATTTTTTCTAAGATTTTATTTATTTGACAGGCAGAGATCACAAGTAGGCAGAGAGGCAGGCAGAGAAAAAGAGTGGGAGAAGCAGGTTCCCCACTGAGCAGAGAGCCTGATGCGGGGCTCAATCCCAGGACCTTGAGATCATGACCTGAGCCAAAGGCAGAGGTTTTAACCCACTTAGCCACCCAGGTGCCCCTACACAGTAATTTTTTTTAATATATATTAAATTTTATTATAAATTACCTGCTTTTATTATACTTAGAAATATATGTAAATGAACAGGTATGTGTGTATACACATGTATGTCTACCAATGCATTCATATATATGTATGTGTATATGTGTGTGTTTCTGTATATGTAATTGTTCTGTGTACCCTGGGTTTTAGGCATCTAGACATGAAAAGGGGAAGTGACTGACCTAAGAGAGATCTGACAAGGGTGAAATACGTGAAAAGGTCTGCACAGGGGAAGGAAAAGGAAGAATAAATGTGAGCTGCTCCAGGGAAGAGATCCATAGCTGACTGAGCTGGTGGCCAAACCTGCTGCCGGAGAGGGTGTCCCAACCTCTGAGCTACTTCTTGCTAACTCAACAGCGCATCCTAGAACACACTGAAGAAACACATGTCAGCTTCTAATCTTCCCAGGGGCCCTGCAGTTTGTTGTTCCTTGACAGAGCCTTTCTCCGGGAACATAATTCTGTTGCTGGGCCCCAGGGAGGATGGGAAGGGTATGTGGGCTGCCTGAGGGACTCTAGGGGCAAAGATACAGCTGACTTCCCAGGAAGGCCCTGACCCTTTCTCTCCTGTGCTTTGTCTCCAAGTACAACCCCCTTAACCTCACAGCACTGGACTGGTCTCTGCTGAGCAAGAAGGAATGTCTGAACTATGGTGGGCAGCTGCTTGGGAATTCCTGCCAGTTTATCCCAGACCTGGCACTCATGTCCTTCATCCTTTTCTTCGGGACGTACTCCATGACCCTGACCCTGAAGAAGTTCAAATTCAGCCGCTATTTCCCTACCAAGGTAAGCTCACTGTGCAGTGAGGAAGGGGCCTACAGTTAGGTAGTTCACAAGGAAGCCCCATTGAGTCTCCCTGTGAGGGTTCTGGCCCCGACAGGATGGACACCAGCACATTAGCACTAGCCCACATACTGGGCTCTTTCAAGTTAAGAGCAGATTCGGAATCCCAGAGAAGTGAGTTCCCTTGTTGTCAAGCCCTCTTGGCAACACTTGGCACTTGGTATTGTAAGATTTTTATCTTTGATCTTTCTGTGTAGTAGTATCTCATTGTGTTGTTAAAATTTTCATTTCCCCAATGACTAAAGACCTTGAAAGTCTTGTGTGTTTATTGGCCACATAGCCATTTGAATTTCTTAATGGAAGTTCCTATTCAAATCTCTCACACATTTTCTATTGGACAATCTGTCTTTCTTTCTGATTTGTAAGAGTTCTATACATATTCTGGGTAGAAACCTTTTTGTGATCAGAAGTGTCAAAAATATCTTACATGACTGAACTTTTTATTTCTTTATGGTAGCTTTTGACTAAGAAATTCTTAGCTTTATTATAATTAAATATATCAGAATTTTCTTCAAGGAAAATATTGGACAGAAAATATTCTCCTGTTATCTTCTAAAAGCATCATTTTTCTCCTTTCGTGTTCTATCAAAATCAATTTTGACATATAGGGTGAGATAGTGTTTCTTTTTATATGTATATAAATAGCAATTTTTGAAAAAGACCATCTTTTCCACTGCTCTGCAATACTTCCTTTGCCAGATGTCAAATATTCACATATGATGGGGTGTGTTTCTAGGTTCTATATTCTGCTTCACTGGTTTATTTGTCTGCCAGTGTCACAGTCTTCATTTGTATGACTCTTAAGTCTATATGTCTTACGGACCAAACTCTCACTCTTTATCCTTCTTTCCCAAGAATCATCTTAAATTTTATTAAATAAGAATTTGTTGGAATTTTGATAGGATTATTTGACCCTAAATGTCAGTTTGGAGAGGATTGCCACCTTTTACATTTGGAGTCCTCTGATCCATGAATACTGCATGCTTCACAACTTATTTGGGTCTTTTTTTTCTCTCCATAATTTTTTTCAGGTTTTGGCCTTAAGCTCTTGCACACATTTTATTAGACATATTCTTAAGTACTTTATTCTTTTATGCTATTAAAATGCTAAATACTAATATGAATTGCATTTTCTTTTCTGTGGTGAGAATAAAACATTAATTAATCAAAACAGCACTTGCATATGTGAGCAATAACTGTGCCGTAGAGTGGGGTGTTCAGAAGAATTTTAGCAACACTCTCGCACCATAAATCCTATGAGCTCTCTCCTAAAGTCATCTTTTTAAAGTTTATTTACTTTTAGTGATCTCTACACCCAATGTGGGCTCAAAGTCATGACCCCAAGGCTGAGAGTTTCATGCTCTACTGAGTCAGCCAGGCACCCCTCTCCTAAAGCCACCTTAAAAAAATATTACTGCTCCTGCTACTACTACTACTACACCTGTTAATGATGATATAATTAATAATAACTGAATTTTTCTCAATATTTCATAAAGACTAAATAAAATACTCTTCAGGAAGTTTTGCAGTGTGTGAGCTGTGGAAAAAATCCTGTGCTTGCCACAGCAATGCATCATCAAGACAAATTCCCTCCCTTCCTCGCTACTTCCAACCAGATCGTATCCAAGTCACCTCTTACGTAAAAGATCTAGAGCATTGATTGCATCTGAGAATGTCTATTTCCTGGAGGATGAAATATAATTCACATAGCAGGAAATTCTTTTATCACCAACATTTTCCCCCTTAAATTCTTACAAATTGCTCTGTTGCCTCCTGAAATTTAGTGTTTTAGAGAAGAATGAGACAATACCATTTCACACCCATCTGATAAAGATATGAAGGTCTTGGGACACCAAGTGTAGGAGGTGAAAAGCGAGTTTACAGTGTAAATAGGCACGAGCAATGCAGAGAGCCGCTGGCACTGTCTGGTAGAGCTAAAGATGGTTGTGATTTTCCAGTGGGCATTTCCTCTCCCAGAAATACACCCCAGAGAAATCCGCATGTATGTAAGAATATTCAAAGAAGCATTGATTCTAAGGGGAAAACAGAAAATAATCTAGTTGATCTATCAACAGAAGAATGAAGAAATAAATGGGAAATAATCATAAATTTTTAAAAAGATTATTATTTATTTATTTGACAGAGCAAGATCACAAAAAGGCACAGAGGCAGGCAGAAAGAGAGGGAGAAGCAGACTCCCTGCTGAGCAGAGAGCCCAATGTGGGGCTTGATCCCAGGACCCTGAGATCGTACCTGAGCCGCAGGCAGAGGCTTAACTCACTGAGCCACCCAGGCACCCAAGATAATCATACATTAAGCTACAGCACATACGCATGTAGACTACAGCTGTATTGATCCACAAGGAAACATAGCACCAACATAATGTTGAGCAAATAAAGCAAATTGCAGAAGATTACAAGTAATATGAAACCATTTATGTGAAATTTTTAAAACATGCAAAAAATGCCATATTTTGTTTATGGCTATGTACATATTTACCAAAAGTTTTAAGACATTCGTTGAAATAATGAAGTCCAAATTCAGAGCAGTGGATCTCTCTAGAGAGCAGAGACAGGGATGCCATAATTGGATCACAGAGAGGCATCAACTAAATAGGTATATATTCATTTCTTATGGTTTGGGGAGTACACAGCTGTTTATCATATCCGTCTTTATGCTAGGTTGGACCATGCGAAATGGAGTGTAGTAGACTGTTTTGCCCTACAAAAAATGGCAAATTCATATGGTTTAACTTAACAAGTTTTGATCTGAGTGCTGGGGATATTGTAGGAAAACCGCTGGAAACCTGCACGCTGCTTGGCTTACATGATCACAGTAATATAAAGCTGTTACTGATTTTCAACTTTTAGAATCACCTCATAGATAAACCACAAAAGACATGTGGTCATGGAACAGAATGTGAGTGTTCTCAGCTTTGACAATGTAAAGATTCACAGGGAAGGGTCACAGAGGGAACAGGATGGGGAGGGTTGATGGTGGGAAAGGAGGCAGCTAGCCACGCCACAGAGCATGCGAGTGGATGGCAAAGTCAGCAGAAAGAGAGGCTTCACTACATAGTGAAAGTACAAAGGAAAAACCCGTAGAAAGGATTTGAAAATAACTCTCAAAGATTGGGACTGAGGAAGGGGCAGGAGGGCCAGTGCAAGTAAGCCAAATCTTTATTAGTAGATCATGCTTTAAATTAGTAAATCAAAATATAAAAGTATAGTGTATTAGATAATGACATGGAAGAAATCACCAGAACAATTAAAATCAAGCAGACATACGGGTACATCTGGAGTGAGGAAAGGTGAGGTGGGGGACTTGGCTTTCTACACCATGTGGGTTTTTCATTAATTATATATGTTCTTTTAATAACAATTTTAAAGGGGAGTAGGGGGGTACAGGGAATGCATTCAGTGTGCCTTCACCTGCCCCTGCCCTTCCTAAGTTCTTTCCCTGCTGTTCTCTGGAAACTACTCTCTTTGAAGAGATCATAGAAAAGGCAATAGTGTGGACATTGGTCAGAGGGCGGGGGGGTGAGGTCACGAACCTGGCCTAGGATGGGCATCCTGAGACACAGGGGCAAGAGGTGAAGGACTTCTAGTGAACAGAAGGTCCGAGAGCAAACAGGGGACCCCAGCAGAATCGAGGACCTCCCTCCTAGCCCAGGTGGCAGTACAGCCCTCTGCCATACATATTCAGGAGATAGGACTTCCTTTAGATCTAAGTTCAGCCTTGCCATCACCACCCTTTATGGGGGACTGAGTTCAGTCTGTCACACCAGAAAATGTTTTCGGCAGTGGCGCCATGCCACGTGACTAATAACCGTTCCCACATTTGCTCACCTATGCCAAGCCCTCTGAGTGTGTTATAGTTGTTCACTTATGTCTATGGGAAGAGGTGCTATCATTATGTCCATTTCACAGACAAGAAACTGAGGCACCAAGAGATATAGTGCTTCCCCAATGTCACACAGCTGGCAAGGGCAGAGCGAGGATTCGAGCCTCAGTCTGCTGACGCCGAAGCCCAAGTTCTTACCCGTGCTCCTCATACTGGCAGGGAAGGACTGAGCCCTTGGGGAGGAGGGCAGGGGCTTCCCTTACCTACACATCTCCCTCCTGCAGGTCCGGGCCCTGGTAGCCGACTTTTCCATTATCTTCTCCATCCTGCTGTTCTGTGGAATCGATGCCTGCTTCGGCCTGGCGACCCCCAAGCTGCATGTGCCCAGCGTCATCAAGGTTTGCCCCTGGCCCCTGCTCTGGGCGTTAGCCCGGCCTGCCCACCAGCTGTAGTTCCTTTCCCCTCTAGACTGGTCAAACTTCCATAGACTCTCAGCCAAGCAACCTGGGAGTTTCTCTGGGTATGCTCCGCCCTTCCTCCACAAAGCCTCCCAGCGGGAGGTCCCTTGCCAGGGGAGGTTGGGGGCATATTCACTGTGAAATCCTGCTGTGGAGTCATGGCATGGGGAGGTGCTGAAACCCCTGCTCCAGCCCAGCAGCAGCCCCCTGATTTCCACTTCCGGGGCTCTGATTCCCAGGCTCCAGCTGTCTTTAAGTGGGGTCACCGGGGGTCTGTTGAAAATGATCCCTTAGAACACTTATTCTCAAAATGTGGTCCCCAGACTAACATCACACCATCACCTGAGAACTTGCTAGGAAAGCCATCTGCTCAGCCCAGAACTGTGGAATCAGAAGGTCCGGGGATGGAGCCCCAGAGTTCTGCATTTTAATAGGCTCCACACCCCTCCTGGAAAGGGCCCACCAAGTTGGAGAATCACCCCGTTGGTGCTGGTGCTGTTTGCTCAAAGGGAAGCTCAGGCTCGGCTCCCTCCCTAGGAGCACCAGCCACCTACCCTGGGTGTAGAGGTGCAGGTTCTAGAATTTACTCTCCCTGCCTTTGAGGGCTTGACCCCCTCATGACTCCTTCAGGGTTCTCCTAAGGAGCTTAAACACAAAAAGTACCTCTTGCTCTTAAATGAAACCAAAGATAGATTTCAGCCCAGCTCCTGCACAGATAATCTTTTGTCCTAATGTGCAAGTCTGAATTAATGTTCTACAGAGTATCCTATAAAGCTCCCCAGACAGGTGACTCAGAGGAGAGGAAGAAGGGTCTGGCACTGCACCCATCAAATTCCTGATTCTTGCCTGTTGGGCCTCATTCCTGTTTCTTGTTACCTCACAGTTAGTGACTGCACACTCCCTCCCTGCAGCCCGGGCTCTCACCTCCCCATTCCCCACCAGCCCAGGGAGCTGCCCCCAATGCTCCTAGTGCAGCAAACGCCATCCCTTCCCAAGTCTGTCTGCGTCTGTGGTCCGTTTACAGTTGCAGGTACCCAACATCTTGAAGGGAAAAGATTGTACTCAAGAAGCATTCCACGTGGGGGAGTGGGGCCCCAGGCAGCAAGTGCACTGGGACAAGGGAGAGAGGAAAGGGCTGTTTCCATTTGCTCCGCTCAGCCCACGCGGCCTGACCGAGGCTGGTTCGTGGCCCCCTTTGGGAAGAACCCATGGTGGGTGTACCTGGCGAGCGTCCTGCCCGCCCTGCTGGTGACCATCCTGATCTTCATGGACCAGCAGATCACCGCCGTCATAGTCAACCGGAAGGAGAATAAGCTGAGGGTAAGGCGGCTGCTGGGAGGAGGAGCACAACCTCTTTCTTCCTGCAAAGTCAGAAGGAACAAAGAAGGGAGATGGTGCTTCTGTCAAAATGTGGGCCATTTATAAAGCGAGATGTGAGGTCAGAAGTCTGGGGTTCTGGTGTGTGTGTGGGCGGGGGAAGGGGGATGTGACCTCCAGATGCAGAGAAGGCTGCCAGGACCAGAGTAATTATCCAAGGACCAGGACGAAACCTAGGATGGGCCCCCAGGCACAGGCTCCTTGCTTCTTCCAAAATGATCTTCCAGCTCTGTGCCTCCTGACCAGGCACTTGGGAGTCCAAGTAGACTGGGATTTTGACCCAGAACCATGAGGCTGAGGAAAGTCCTTAGCCCTTCTGGTCCCTTCCTCTGGGTTTGAGGAGATTTGGACTACCCTGTCCCCATCCCAATGTAGACTACTCTGAGCTTGGTCTAGAGCCTGCCCGGCCAAGACCCCTTGTTCAAGAATTGCAGAGAGATTGTGGCCACTGGTAGGAGCCCTGCTTCCCAAGGACTCAAGCCCAGGGCCTCTACAAGCCTAAACAACCCTCTCCTCTCTTTCCTGTGTCCCTTCCCTAGCTCAGCAGATCATGGGGTTGGTGATGCCTGAGCACCTCAGGCTAGTGACAGCCTAAGAGTCCCTAATGAAGGCCAAGGGGAGCCTTTGAACCTGGTTCCACAAAATGGCTGCTCTGGGGGAGATTTGGATCTCCCTCCCCCTCAGACCAACAGGTGGTCTGGTGCAGACTCTCTGGATAGCTTCTCTTCTCCCCCTACCCCATGCAGAAGGCTGCCGGCTACCATCTGGACCTGTTCTGGGTGGGCGTCCTCATGGCCCTGTGCTCCTTCATGGGGCTCCCCTGGTATGTGGCAGCCACTGTCATCTCCATCGCCCACATCGACAGCCTCAAGATGGAGACAGAGACCAGTGCTCCTGGGGAGCAGCCCCAGTTCCTGGGAGTCAGGTAGGTGGGGAGCCGTGACTGGGGACCACCTGAGCCAGGGTGTTTAGGTTAGGAGAAGGGAAGCAGGTTTTTCTTACCATCAAGTTATCTGGGCAAAAAGGTCCCCTGTTCTGCAGCCCGGGAACAGTGAGGATAGGAGTGATATTCCTAAGGGAGAGGGAGGGAGACAAAAATTCCGTTCTAAGTGGTGCCTTTTCAGTGATGGAATGCAAGCAGTGCACCACCACGGCCTGCGTGCACATGACCTCTCACCTGCAAGGGCTACTCAGTGTCCCCACAGCCCTCTGACCCATCCTTTTGTCTCCTTTTCCTCAAGACCCCCCCACAACGTCCCCCAACCCCTCCTGTGGGTGCAGGTCCTCCCCAATCTCCATGCTTCCAGACAGTCTTCCCAAGACACCCCCACTCCCTAGACGGTGGCCCGTGACCCATCACCTCCAGGCCCTCCTCAGTCTCCTCTCATGCCCGTTCCACTCCCTTGCCTGTTCCCAGTGGCCACGCATATCTTCCATCTCTTAGGGCCTCCGGGGTGAGCCCACACCAGTCTCTGGCTGTCCAGAGAGCTTCTCCTCACTGCCTCAGGATACCTGGGCTACCCAGTCTGCCCTGGGGGTGCCTTCTCTGGCCAAGACAGGTTCCCCTCCTGGACTCCTGAGCCCAGAGGACTGGGCCTGAGCAGTCTGTCCCCAAGCCCCCAGTTCCCACCTGGATTGTTGCCTGGGCCTGGGCACTCCCGCCCCTCACGTCTGCTCTGCCAGCAGCCGGGCCCCCTCCCTCCGAGTCCTGTTAGTCATGCCCCACAGACAAGGATCTTCCTGCCTCGAAGGGCAGGGCTCATAAGCAGTGCACATTCCCATTTCAGCCTCACAATTCCCTAGGCAGCTACCACTCACTCTCTTGCTTCTACCAAGGCTGAAGATATTTAGGGCCTCGCCTGATGCCACGCAACCGAGCTTGAAGTCAGTCTGGCTCCAGCACCTCTGCTGTTAGTCACTGCCCTGGACACCCTCCCAAATGCCCCTCTAGCTGCCTCAGTCAGGATTCCTTCTCCTCCCCTGTGCCGGTCAGCTGGGCCTCAGGCAGCGGATATACTCCCTGGAATGGGGAACAGGGCAGTGGACACAGCCATTAGGTGCACACACAGGGCCAGAGGCTAGAATGGGCAGGAAGCCTCTCCTAGTACCCCCTGACCATGTGCCTTTGTCTGCCAGGGAGCAAAGAGTGACGGGCACCATCGTCTTCATCCTGACGGGCATCTCTGTCTTCCTGGCTCCCATCCTGAAGGTGAGGCTCTGCACCCTCCACCAGGGCCCTGTCCCCCTAAGAAACACTGGCCGATGCCTCAGAGGTGGGGAGAGGGTCTCCACATGTACCTTCAAGAGGCAGGACCCAAAGAGATGTTTCATCACCATCCTTGTTTTCTGGAACATT
Source organism: Neogale vison (assembly GCF_020171115.1). Classification (NCBI taxonomy): domain Eukaryota; kingdom Metazoa; phylum Chordata; class Mammalia; order Carnivora; family Mustelidae; genus Neogale; species Neogale vison. Next base: position 94,719,677 of record NC_058098.1, on the reverse strand, counting down.
ACATCACTTATCAGCACTAGACAGTCCTCACTGCTCTTTTCCACTCCTCCCAGGGTCTATCCTCCCTTTTCTGGAGATGCTACTCCTTCAGAAAGTTTGGCCGAGTCCCATCCTGGTTTGGTTTGGTTTTGTTTGGTTTTAAGATTTTATTTATTCATTTGTCAGAGAGAGAGAGAGAAAGTACGTGCACACACAAGCAGGGAGAGCTGCCGGCAGAGGGAGAAGCAAGGAGCCCCATGCAGGACTCGATCCCACAACTCTGGGATCATGACCTGAGCAGAAGGCAGATGCTTAACTGACTGAGCCCCCCAAGGTGTCCTTGGCCAAGTTCTATCCTTGCTTAGATTAGGAATCTCCTGCCCTGGTTGTGCACATTGGGTTTTATGGCTCACTAGACCCCTCCTTGCTCACCCTTTTTCTGAAGTGTCAGACTTACAAGGGGAAGGCTTCTGTAGATTTTCCTGTGCTCTGTTCTCTGCTGCTCTGTCCTGCATGTCCTGGACACATAACTGATTCCCCACACCCACCCCCCACAGTTTGAAACTCCTTTTGGTCACATCCTCCCAGTCCAACTGGAAGAGATGAAGTCAGACGAGAGTACACCCAGTGTGGGCATCCGCGAACACTCTGCTTAGGTTTCTCCGTCTCTCCAGTTCAGCCACTCACCTGCTGTGTTCATTTGCTGCCATAACACAATACCGCAGACCAGGGTGCCTACACAACACTTATTTTCTTACAGTTCTGGAGGCTAGAGGTTTCTGATCAAAGAGTCACTAGCTTTGGTCTCTTCTGAAGCCAGATATGGGGAAATGTTAATTATTACTCTGGCCATCATGGAAAACTTTACGTGAGTCTGCATGGCTTCAGGGACTCTGATATTGTCTTTGCATTCAATGACAAAATGATTTGAAAAATCCTATCCCCCCTCAAAAAAATTCTACCCATGTTCTTTTGTAATAAGAGTAGAAAAAATATAATATCATTTTACTCACCACCAATTAATCTATTTGATAAATTTTATAACAGAGAAGACCTATCTAGATTTTTGTTGATTTAGGATTTCTCATTTGATTGTATTAAGGTATATAGGATATATGTTTTCATTTTTTTGTTTATTTATATATATTTTTAAAGATTTTATTTATTTATTTGACAGAGATCATAAATAGGCAGAGCAGCTGGCAGAGAGAGAGGAGGAAGCAGGCTCCCCACTGAGCAGGGAGCCCAATGCGGGACTTGATCCCAGGACCCTGAGACCATGACCCGAACTGAAGGCAGAGGCTTAACCCACTGAACCACTCAGGCATCCCTGTTTATTTATATTTTTATATCTTCCTATAAAGATAGGCTTTCAGAGGAAGTCAGCAACTTTGCACCCACTTCTTCAGAGACTGATTCCACCCAAAACTGCTTCTGGGAATGAGATCTCAAGTGTCCTTGAGGCAGACCTTTCCCATCACAACCTGACAACTATCCAAATGTCTTCCATCTTAACCAAGCAAAATAAAACCATTTCTAAAAACAGCAACAGAAAAAAGATTGGGTTTCAAAATTGTTAAGTGATTAAGACATTATCACTAGCTGACGCTAGTACTAATTTTGACACTTGTACTAATTTGGTGAGATAACCAAAGATCTGCACATTGGTGATGACAGGGCTGAAGATTGTCACCGGTCTCGTAGCAGTAAAAATCAGTGTGTCTAAGTCAGGACAACCATCCATTGAGAGAGAAATTTCATCCCGTACTGTTCAAAGTAGTAAGGCTAACTTTAGGCTAAAGGAAAGATATTTTGTATAGCCAGTTCAAGAAAAATATAACTTAACCCAGATCTGAGGTCCTAGATTTAATCCCAGCATTTATTGCCAATAAGAAAAATCCTCCAGGGTGCCTGGGTGGTTCAGTTGGTTAAGCACCTACCTCTGGCTCAGGTCATGATCCCAGGATTCTTGGATCAAAGCCCCTCCCCTGCTCAGTGGGAATCTGCTTCTCCTTCTCTCTTTGCCTCCCCCATCACTTGTTCTCTCTCTCAAATAAATTAAAAAATCTTTTTTTTTTAAGATTTTATTTATTTACTTGACAGACAGAGATCACAAGTAGGCAGAGAGGCAGAGAGAGAGAGGAGGAAGCAGGCTCCCTGCTGAGCAGAGAGCCTGATGTGAGGCTCAATCCCAGGACCCTGGGATCATGACCTGAGCTGAAAGCAGAGGCTTAACCCACTGAGCCACCCAGGTGCCCCTAAATAAAAAAATCTTTTAAAAAAATTATCCATAAAGCTTATTTACCTTTTTGCAACTGTATCATTTGCCCATGTCTGTCAAATTAGGCATAGCTGAGTACATACCAGATTCAGAGAACATACATTGGAGAGCTGTCTACCTAAGACATTAATTGAAGAACTTTAATTTTTTTAAGCTTTATTTATTTATTTATTTGAGAGAGAGAGAGAGAGAGCAGGGTGGGGGAGAGACAGAGGGAGAGAATCCTAAAGTAGACTCCCTGCTGAGCATGAAGCCCATCGTGGGGCTCAATCCCAGGACCTTAACATCATGACCTGAGCCGAATCAAGAATTGGGCACTTAACCAACTGAGCCACTCAGTCACCCTTGGACCTTTAATTCTTGTTTATATAGCCAACAAGGGAGAGGGCTCTTTGGTGCCACAAATTTTAGAGGGTACAAATTGGATCCTAGTTATTAGTGTTTCTGTTTTTATCAAGGTTTCTAAATCAGTTCTTAACTATACCCTTGTACCAGTTCCTCCAGTCGAATTCTGCTCTAGCACTTCTCAAATTTTAATGTGTATAAAAATCACCTTGGAGGGACGCCTGGTTGGTTCAATCGGTTAAGTATCTGACTCTTGATCTCAGCTCGGGTCTTGATCTCAGGGTCACAAGTTCAAGCCCAACATTGGGCGGTCAAAAAAAAAAGATATACATATATATACATATGTATTTCATATATATATGAAAAAATATGTGAAAAATTTATTTATCTGCATATATGTGAATATGTGTGTGTGTGTGTGTGTGTGCACGTGCATGTGTGTATATGAAAAAAATTACCTGGGAATCTTGTTAAATAAAGATACTAATATAACACTGTATATTAAATATTCTGAAATTAGAATTAAAACTTAAAAAAAGATACTGATTCAGTAAGTATGGGTAGAACCAAAATTCTGCATTTTTTAAAAGATTTTATTTATTTATTTGACAGAGAGAGATCACAAGCGGTAGAGAGGCAGGCAGAGAGAGAGGAGGAAGCAGGCTCCCTGCTGAGCAGAAAGCCCCATGCGGGGCTCGATTCCAGGACCCTGAGATCATGACCTGAGCTGAAGGCAGCGGCTTAACCCACTGAGCCAGCCAGGTGCCCCCAAATTCTGCATTTTTAACAAGCTCATGTCAATGCCAATGATGCCAGCCCAAAGGCCACACTTGGGGCAGTAAGGGATGAAGTCTCTCTCAGTGGATGGTTGTCCTGATTTAGACACTGCGATTTTTATTGCTAGAGGATCAGTGATAATCTTCAGCCCTGTCATCACCAATTTGCAAATCTTTGGTTATCTCGCCAAGTGAGGACGTTGGAGGATGAGGTGGTCGAGTATCCGATGGGCAGCATGAACATCTTATCCACTCAGTTCTGCAAACCCCTGGTCCTTCTCAAGCCCTGAAGGGTTGTCCTGTTTTGCTTCATGTTTTGCTCCCACCTTGCCACTGTTCTTCAGGACTGTGGATTTCTGCACTCTGCCTCCAGGGAACCCCCGGCCATATGAAAAGCCCCCTCTTTGATCCCCATCAGTTGTTCTCATGGTCTCAGCTTCAAGTCATATGGGAAGTGTCCTTACATTTGTGGAACTGTGATCGTTGTCAACTCCTCCAACAGAGAGTAGAAATCTAACATTCAAGGCACCTTTTTTCTATTTTCTCTTTCATTACTGTTTGAAAAGGGCTTTCTGGGGGATCCAGGGAAGATTTGTATGGATTAATCTCCAATTCTAGATCACAGCCCCATCACTTGTCAGTGTGATATCATGGACCTTTGGGGTTTGCTGAGAACACTGCTTAAACCTGCAAATGACAAGACTGGAGATAATTTCCTAGGGTTAATGCATGACTTTTTGATCAGGTACTGGTAACTGCAAATTCTCTATGACTTAGTGCAGTTCTCCTCATCAGGTCCAAAGGGAAGTTTGTTTTTTTTTTTAATAATTTTTAAAAATTTTTAATAAACATTTTATGTATTATTAGCCCCAGGGGTACAGGTCTGTGAATCACCAGGTTTACACACTTCACATCACTCCATAGCACATACCCTCCCCAATGTCCATAACCCCATCACCCTCTCCCTACCCCCCTCCCCACAGCCACCCTCAGTTTGTTTTGTGACATTAAGAGTTTCTTATGGTTTGTCTCCCTCCCCATCCCATCTTGTTTCATTTATTCTTCTCCTATACCCCCAAACCCCACGTTGCATCTCCACTTCCTCATATCAGGGAGATCATATGATTGACTTATTTCGCTAAGCATAATACCCTCTAGTTCCATCCACATCATCGCAAATGGCAAGATTTCATTTCTTTTGATGGCTGCATAGTATTCCATTCTTTATCCATTCATCTGTTGATGGACATCTAGGTTCTTTTCATAGGTTGGCTATTTGTGGACATTGCTGCTATAAACACTCGGGCGCACATGCCCCTTCAGATCACTACGTCTGTATCTTTAGGGTAAATACCCAATAGTGCAATTGCTGCATTGTAGGGTAGCTCTATTTTCAACTTTTTGAGGACCCTCCATGCTGTTTTTCAGAGTGCTTGCACCAGCTTGCATTCCCACACAAAAGGAAGTTTTAAGCCATCTGAAATTTGTAAGATTTTATTTCTCTCTCAATTGCTCCCACACTTTGAGAATGATTAGGACAGTGTTGCTCATGGTAATTTTTACTTTGTTTCATAATTAGTCAAAAAATCTCGTAAGCCATGTACAAATGGAATGATGCAGTGGCCATATTTTCCTTCTTTAAGATCAGATGTCTTGGATTGAGGTTTATAGCTTATGGGTCCAAATCATGGTTTCTGTTAAAAAAAATGAGGCCAGTCTAACTTATGATAAAAGAGGTTACTTATTTGGTAGGATTTATGGACATCCTAAGTGGCATCTAAAATTGAGCACAGGGATACCTGGGTGGCTCAGTCGTTAAGCATCTGCCTTCAGCTCAGGTCACGATCCCAGGGTCCTGGGATGGAGCCCCACATTGGTCTCTCTGCTCAGTGGAGAGCCTGGTTCTCTCTCTCCCACTCCTCCAGCTTGACTTCCTTATCTCTCTATGTCTCTCTCTATCAAATAATAAATAAAATATTAAAAACAAATAAATAAATAAAAGTTGAGCACAAGACTGTATTTGCCTACATGTTCCAATATGACCACCCTGAAATCAAAGCAGACCCTTGTTCACGGTGGCACATGTCAAAGAGGCAGAAAAAGGGAAGGACGAGGAGGTGCTGGATCAGTTGGCTGAGCGCCCAATTCTTGATTTCAGCACAGGTCATGATCTCAGGGTTGTGAGATCAAGCCCCACATTAGGCTCCATGCTGGGCATAGTATGGAGTCTGCTTAAGATTCTCTCTCTCCCTCTCCCTCTGCCCTCCCCGCCCCTCCCCCTGCAGCTTTCTTACACACACACACTCTCCAAAAAAAGAAAAAAAAAAAAAAGTTGGGGGGAGGTGGTTGAATAGATTAGAAAGGGTTAGAGAGACAGTGGAGAAATGCCTCAAAAGGCTCCTAAAGAGTCACAGTGATGATCGTAGAACAGTATGAGTGATATGGTTCTATTTTTTAAAAAGCTAACAAATTACCTGTGAGCATGATCAGAAAAGAAGGATGCTCACCAAGCCATTAGCAGTTAGTTGGCAATTAGTGGTGGTTGTTTACCTATACACATCTGTTTTGCTTTCTAATCCGATTATGTAGGGTGTATAATTTTTGTTAATCTGCTCGTACTCTCTGCTGATGGAGGTCAGGTCAATAAAGGTCCCCAGAGCAGTCCTGCTTTGTGGGGGGTCCTCAGCTGGGGCTGGAAGGGGAGAGAAGCTGACAAGAATCAGCAGAGGGCTTTCTGTGGAGCTTTCCTGTGTTCCAGAAGGTGTGTCTTCAGTCAAGCCCCAGGGCCTCGGCAGGGACAGGAGAAGGGCAACAGGGTGGTCGGGCTGGGGGAGCCGCTGCACAGGGAAAAGGGGGCAGGGCAGCCCTCCCCACCCACACTGGGTCCAGATCTGCTGTCAGAGGCTCAGTTCCCCTAAACACTAGCTCCTACCTGGCTTGGGGAAAGCCAAGGCAGGCCAGGGCCCCTCTGTGACCTGGCAGATGCCGTCATACAGAACAGGGCGGCCAACAGCCTGGCCAGGAGCAGAGGCCCAATCCAAAGCTCTGCTTCCCTCCCGTTTCAGTACATTCCCTTGCCAGTGCTGTACGGAGTCTTCCTCTACATGGGCGTGGCCTCCCTCAACGGCATCCAGGTAAGGTTCTCACCACCCCACCCAGCCCCAGGCTACTCTGACCCCAGTCAGCTCTCCATGTCAGCTGCCATATTCCCGAAACCCCAAGTGCTCGCTTTCCCACTTCAGTGGAGAAATAACGGTGATAAAGATACTACCATGTACTTTGTGCCAAGTCAACTCACTACAGCAGGCCCTTCATAGGTGTTCTGTAATAAACTCTGTGTAAATAGGTGCTGTGAAACCTATTTACAGACGAGGAAACGGGCTCAGGATTCCCACCCTGATGGGGCGGAGTCCAATGAGCATTTCACTACAACTCTCTTCTTCTCTAAGCAGAAGAAAACGTTTTGTTGTTCTTTACTTAGCAGGGTGTACCAGATGTCTTGGATATCTTCGCGTTGCAGTTAGGTGCATTTTGGGGGCGGGGGCAGGGTTCACGTGTGGCTGTGTGGCCAGCTGCAGGGCTGTACTCACAGGCAGGGCCCAGACCTACTCCCCGAAGGGCTCCCAAAGTGTCCTCCTAGACCTGCAGCCCGCATCCTGGGCATTCTTAGTCCAGACAAGGGGCTACCTCCTATGAGACCCTACCACCTCCCGCCTTCCCTGGTCCCAACCCCCAGCAGGGCCACCTCCCACCCAGGGTCCCCACTGCTGGCTGAGCCTAGCGCTCTCCGCTAGTTCTGGGAACGCTGCAAGCTCTTCCTCATGCCGGCCAAGCACCAGCCAGACCACGCCTTCCTGCGGCACGTGCCCCTGCGCCGGATCCACCTCTTCACGCTGGTGCAGATCCTCTGCCTGGCAGTGCTCTGGATCCTCAAGTCCACGGTGGCCGCCATCATCTTCCCGGTCATGGTAAGGTGGCACGGGCTCCCCAGCCCACTGCGATGACTGGGCCTGGGCAGGCGTCCCCAGTGGGGCCATCTGCTGGTGCAGATGGCTTGACGCTCTCTGGGTCACAGAGGCAAGCGCAGAACAAGAGATTTGGGTCATGAGTCCAGGCCAGATAGAGAGGGGGGCATAGGGGGACGGTGTGGGAGCCTGGGGGCTAATGTGTGGAGAAAGCCTGCAGGGCTGGACTGGCAGCCAGAGTGAGAACACCGAGGTGGGATCTGAAATGTGCCCACATGGGATTCTCAACCCTGGGTGACCATCAGACTCACTTGGCAGCTTTTTAAAACTGTGTGCCCAGGACTCACCCCAGATCAGTTAAATTGGTATCTCTTGGGGAAACCCAAGCATTGGTGTCTGTAGTTAACTCTGCAGGTGAGCATAAATGTGCAGTCAAGGTTGAGAACGACCACTCCAGGGCATGGGAAATGGATCCTCCCCAGTAAGGCCCTCATGGGATTTAGCAGTAACAAGGGAAAAGGAAAGGAAATTATAGTCAGAATTAGCATGTGTGGAGCCTTGTTTCATTTAGTCCACAGCAGCCTTAAAATACTACTCCTAACCCCGTTTTACAGGCTGAGGCTCTAGGGCACCTGCAGGTTCAATCAGTTAAGCCACTGCCTTTGGCTCGGGTCATGATCCCAGGGTCCTGGAATCGAGCCCCACATCGGGGTCCCTGCTCAGCAGAGAGCCTGCTTCTCCCTCTCCCTCTACCCCTGCTTGTGCTTTCTCTGTGTCAAATATATAAATAAAATCTTAAAAAAAAACCAAAAAACGAAAACTGAGGCTCAGAGAACATGTGTGTGTGACCCAAATTCACTCTGTGGTTCTGAGCTTTGACAAATGTACAGATTAGTGGTTCCACAACCACAGTCATGATACAGAACAGTTCCATCATACCTAAAATTCCTTCATGCCATTTTTTTTTTTTTTGAGAGAGAGAGAGAAAGAGCGCATGTGTGACCGCAGGAGCAAGTGGGAGAGGGGCAGAGAGAGAATCTTAAGCAGGCTCCATGCCTGGCATGGAGCCTGACCAGGGGCTCAATCTCACGACCTGGGCTGAAATCAAGAGTTAGACACTTAACCCACAGAGCCACCCAGGCACGCCTGCCAGGCCATTTCTATGCAGACCGTGCCTCTTCCTACCCCTGCCCCTCCCTAGCAACCACTAATTTGTTTTCAGAGCCAGGATTTTTAAGACTCAGGTCTGTCCAGCTCTCGAGCTCTGCTGGCTCCCAAGAAGCAGGTCAGTGAGGAACCAGAGTTAAATCCAGCTGGCTCGTTTTATTCCTGACTTCATTTAGTGGCCTGTTCTTGGTAGTGAAGGGACAATATTTATAACTAGTTACCCTGGGCCCATGGAATTAATTATTAAAAGGCCAATATTTAATCCTTCCCTAAAGCACACATTTTTCCCCTTTTTGTGTATGCTGAGCAGAACCAAACTTTCTAGACTTTACTGTAAAAATTCCCAATATTCCAGAACATGTTATTCAGTGTACTTTATACTTGTTTTTTGGGTTTTTTTTTTTAAGATTTTATTTATTTGACAGACAGAGATCACAGAGAAGCAGGCAGAGAGGAGGAAGTAGGCTCCCTGCCAAGCAGAGAGCCCAATGCGGGGCTCGATCCCAGGACCCTGTGATCATGACCTGAGCTGAAGGCAGAGGCCCTAACCCACTGAGCCACCCAGGCACCCCATACTTTATACTTGTTAACAGAGATTGGCAGCCCTCAGAAATAGGGACAGAGGGACAGTGGGCCTCAAAGCATGATCTCTGACCCAGAAGTACCAACATCTCCTTGGATACTTGTTAGAGATACAGATTCTCAGGCCCCAGACCCGCTGACTCAGGACCTCTGGGTGGGGGGGTCCCCCAGCAGTGTATGGATTAACAAGCCCTTCGGGTGTTTTGATGGAAGCTCAAGTTTGAGGATCACTGATTTAAAGAATAATTGTAGTAGTTCTGTAGCCCTCGGTCTCGGCCTGGCTCCCCCCTTCAGCTGTCACAGACTCTATGCCCTAGCTCAATGGTAGGCTTTGCCACTCAACTGAGGAAAAGGCCAGTTGAGAGGAACCAAGATGGGCAGGTGGTAAATGATGGTTTGTCGGAGCTCTGAGATGGCTCCAAAGATACCAGGGCAAGTCCCTAAACATAGCTGACTGAGGGAGAGAAAACAATGTCTGAGTTTGGGGCCTTGATCTCAGAGTTTTCTCTTAACTCTCACCACAGATCCTGGGCCTAATCATCGTTCGAAGACTTCTGGACCTCATCTTCTCCCAGCATGATCTGGCCTGGATTGACAACATCCTTCCAGAAAAGGAGAAGAAGGAGACAGATAAAAAGAAGAGAAGGAAAGGGGCCCATGAGGACAGTGACGAGGAGGTGGGGAGGATGTGAGCCCAGGGCTGAGGGAAGCGATGAAGAGACCCTCCCTCCATTTTTGCCCAGGCCAGGAAGAGGGTGGGCTCTCAGGTGGCCAGCTGTGATCACCTGGTCCTAGTCGGGATGAGCTGAGTCTTCTGCCTGTGTTGGTGTGGGGTGCTGAGAGCTTGTCTGCTTGTGGGAATAGCCTCAGAATGAACCCCTCCCCCAACCCAGGGAAAGGCTGGTTGTCACATCCATTCACTCCCAATTCTGTGAGCTCCCAGGGCTGTTACCAACAGCAGTTCAGGTTCTTGATGGGACAGGGCAGAAGACCTGGCTCCATCATGGGGGAGGTTATGAGGACTAACCTCCAAAGAATGGAACGGTCTCAGGGGAAGAGTCTGATGGACACCAGTTAGTAGATTGGACTCCTAGACAGGTGGAAGGACTAGGAACAAGGTTTATTTGGCCTGCCCCTGGGGTATTAGGGAAGAAGGTAGGGAAAGAGGCAAATGTCCTCACTGAAAGGAGAATGGCTACATTCCCCAGATTCTGGGGACCACCTGGTTGCCCCATCTTCTCCTCTCATGCTTCCTCCCCATCCCACCCCTAAAGCACTCGGAGTCAACAGACAGGAAGCCAGTCCAGAACTAAGAGTAAGTCACAAAATGTGAAGCAGAAAGATCACCTAGTTCAAGTGCTCATTAGAGACGATGAAACAATCCTCCAAAATGGAAGTGGTTCACCTGAGATGGACATGTGGCTAAATGTCTAAAAGGGAATTAAGAAGATAGTTCCTGACTTAAAAAAAAAAAATTATTATTTAAAAAAAATTTTTTTGGGCGCCTGGGTGGCTCAGTGGGTTAAAGCCTCTGCCTTCGGCTTAGGTCATGATCCCGGGGTCCTGGGATCGAGGCCCGCATCGGGCTCTCTGCTCAGCAGGGAGCCTGCTTTGCCCTCTCTCTCTCTCTCTCTCTGCCTACTCTGTCAAATAAATAAACAAAATCTTAAAAAAAAAATTTTTTTTCACTTGAGAAAGAGAGCAAGAGCAGGGAGAGGGGCAGAATTAGAGGGAGAAGCAGACTCCCCACTGAGCAGGGAGCCCCATGTGGGGCTTGATCCCAGGACCCGGAGATCATGACCTGAGCTGAAGGCAGATGCTTAACCAAGTGAGCCCCCTAGGCGCCCTTTGTCCTGACTTTGATCACTTCCAACATGCTAAGCTGCCCATGTCATCTAGCAACACACCTGGCTCCCGTTCTTCTGGGTCTGACTGGAACCCACATCCCTGCATCCACCTGGAACTCTTCTAGTGAATTTTGCTTTTTGTAGATCCAAGTTCATAGGCAAATTCTTGCTGACTGGTGGCAGTCAGACCATCTTCTGATGGTAGTGATAGACCCAAACTCCCCTGGTCCTTAACTGCTTTCCTCTTCCAGGTAGGAAGAGGCCCATCATTCATTCATGTTTTTCATTGATGATTTAGATGGTTTTCAAGGACAGGCATTGAGAACAAAGAAACTGAGAGTCTAAGTACCTTTTAAAGACAAATACTTACTCTTTCATTGATTCATTCAATAAATATTTGAGTGGCTACCACATGCCAGGAACTAATCCAGGGTTGGGGAGAAGCGTGATACATTCAATGGAAAAATGGGACTCAATTTGCACAAATTCATTTTACACGCCTTTACAGCAACACCAGCTATTGTGTGAGATGCACTCCTGAGAGACCGCTTACTATGATAGTTGACACTCTTCTGGTCAATGTTCCTGGAACAGTTCTGTCCTGTTTAGGACAAAAGGCTATGATCACCCCCTCAGTGAGCCCCAGAGTGTTTGCAGCACCCCGTTTAGACTGGATGTAGAGAGGATGGTGGTTGGCACATTGTGGATGCGTGTATTTTCCATCTTGGCAAGAAAGTGAAAGCTGTTGTATTAGTGGTGTTTATCAGCTTTTCCCACTATTTCTCTCCAGCCCCAGTTCCCTTCTCCCTCAGTTATAAAGATTCCCATGGAAAGTGTCCAATCAGATCCCCAAAATGGTATCCACTGCATTGCCAGTAAGTAAACACATGGTGTCTCTCCCTTCCTACTTACTACTAATTCTTCACCTCTTCCTCCAAGGAATTTCCATCTTTCACTTAGGGGGACCTAATGGTCTTAGATGCTAGAGGACTCCTGTGGTAGGCAGAGTTCAGTGAGAACTGGGCCCCAAGGATTCGGACTTCAACCAATGGAATCCCCAAGTCAAACCCTGCAGGTGCCTGAGATCAAGCTTCACTTCCATTTAGGCAAAGCCTCTCATTCCTTCCTTTCCCCTGGTCCCTCCAGAGGCCTGTGGCGCCACCAGGCCCTCCCTTGAATTGTTTCAGACCACATCAATCCACACGACCCATTTAGCCTCCCATGTTTTCCAGTGGTTGTTGAAAATGATTGAGGGTTCAAATCCAAGCTGAGTTGTTCCCTTTAGAGAAACAGGTAGCATCGCATCTGGATCATAAATTAGCAGGGAAGATCGTAGTGGTTGGGCTGTGATTCAGTATGAACAACGAGCACCTTCCTCCTGCTGAAAGGGAGGCTGCCTGTAAGCATTGCTTACAAAGATCCTGTGGGGTTCTGTAGCTGCCTTTACGCCCTCACAGCTTTGGTTCCCTACCAGAGGACAGTCCTGTTATCAAGACCATAGCCTATCCCCGGAGTAATCAGGAAGCTCCCACTTGAGTCCCAACCTTGGTGTTCCTAGCATAGGGCTTGCCACTTTCCTAAAAGGCCCAGATTAAGATTCTACCAGGGGATTCCTTGAGGGGCTTCCCATCACTCTCTCCATCATTGGTACCTCTTCTTTTTTTTTTTTTTAACCTCTTCTTTTTTAATTGCTAACTCTCCTTCCCATTTGTATACTTTCATCACCCTTTCTCACTCTGCCCTCTCTCTGCCCCACACCCACCTATCCTGGCTGAGAGCCCTCTGGGGAAGGAGTAACTGAGCCAGAAGCCACCCATGAGGCCCCGATTTCCTCTTGCATAGCGTTGGCTGTGGGGATTGGAGAAGAGGAAGACAAGAGGGAAGCACTGGAGAAAGGTCTTCTCCAGTATCATTCTCAAACAGGCTCCACAACTGATGTTTTAATTTTCCTGCCAGGAAAAAGATCTTCCAGTTGGAGTTACTCATTCTGATTCGTCCTTCAGTGACTCAGAACTCGACCGAAGGTAATGGCCATGAAGTAGGCTCCTTGGGTATTAGAGAAGATACTAAGCAGTGGCCAGGAAGGCGGAGGGGCTAATTTCCCAGGTTAGCCAGTGTCTCCGGAAAAGGCCTTTGCTTGTCCACCTTGGGAGACAGAGGGGGTTGGACCTGATTATTGGCGCCAAGTAACAAATCTGTCCTCTTACTGACATAACATGATTACAGTACACAAAGGTGTTCTACTTTAGAAAAGGAATCACAGAATACTATGTACAATTAAAAAAACTGGGGAAAAAACAACAGAGAAAAACTACACATGACTTAAGCATGTATTACTGAATGCCAGGATAAATGAGCCCAAAGATCACACCACCAGGTTCTCCAGGACTATGTGGAATAAAGTAACAGCATGGTTAATTAGCAAAGGTCAGAAGCCTAATTAAATATCAAAGATTAAGTGGAGTGTGTGACTCCTGATCTCAGAGCTGTGAGTTCAACCCCCAGGTTGGGTATAGAGATTCCTTAAAAAAAAAAAAAAAAAAAAAATCCCGGCCGTTTCCAGGGCTCCCTGTGCCAACTGTGATACCTTAGTGCTCTTAATGAGAAGCCAGGAAGAGTGGACAACTTGATGACTGAAAACAAGGAAGGCTCAAAAACGGAAGAGAAATCCAGGGGCAAGAAAGTCAGCCTCAGCTGTTACTGGGGAAGACAGTAGGGTGCTCCTACGTGGTGACTAACCTGGATGGGCATCACTGTACTACATCACACATGAGCAAGGCATAGTCTATCCCAAGCCTATAGGGAGATAAACCTCCAGATTTAGATGTACTCATCCAAGAGATTTTAGAAAACATGCATGAGATCATCTGAGTTAGAAGTCAAAGCTGTTACCACATTGCCAAGATGAGAAGAGAAACCCCGTAATGAACCCCACTAAGTAGCGAACCCAAGGCCACTCTAGCCCAGGAGTGTCACAGGGCTAAGTTACATCCCTGCCTGCCTTCTCATCCCATCTCCCCAGTCAGGGTCCCTACACCATTACATGAATGCCACTGAGTTTTAGATATAAAGGTGTTGGGAGAAAAGCAGTCTGTCCCAATTTCTTAGTTTTAAGTAGCCTACACCAAATTGAACCTCTAACTGCCCCAATTTCAGTCCATGGAAAGAAAACGTGGACCAGGGTGGGGCATTTCCAGTACAAACTTGGTACAGCTACACTGGTGTTTTACCAGCTCTGTATAAGTAGGTGGGACCAGAGAGCACTGAACAGGATTCCATTTCAGGAAGGAAAAGGCTCAGCAACATGATCTAGTTGAAAGAAGATTAAGCATCTGAGGTCTACCAGGCATGATGCTTAATCCCTGGGAGCCTAGAGACAGGCCTACGAACAAAGACATACAGCTCCATGTGCCGAGAACAAGGGAGTACACGTAAGAGAAAGCAGCGTCTAAGGGAGGGATCTGCCTTATCTGGAAAGACCAAGAACGATAAATAGCAGACTGCCAGGTACACAGAATAAAGAAGAAAAGTGACAAAAGAAGGGCATTTCAGGCAGTGGGCACATGCCTGAAATACCTTTTGAAAATAGACACATGGCGAGGACTGCTGGGCTGGACGGGCAGTCAGACTAGAAGTAACCAGGAGGGCAAACATAAAAGGCCCCGACTGGCCAAACTAAGGAGCTGGAATTCTCTCTCTTACACGGTTAATCCCAAAAGTTCACCTTGGTGGTCATGTGAAGACCGGGCAGAGACTCCTGGCGAGACTACCTCAGCAAAGCACAGTGAAGGCCAAGCAGAGGCTGCGGCTCGTTGCCATGACATTAAGAGCTCATCAGCAAGGACAAAACGACTTGCTTTAGAGCCCGGCTCTGGAGGATAGCATGGAAAACACTGAGTGCTGTTTCAATCACTCTCCCTTCCCTCTTTTTCTCATTCAGTATCACGTTGCACTTCAGAATTTCCTGTCCAGCTTCGCCTGCTTTCAACTATTCACAGAGCCCAGTGTTCATGGTGCCACAGGTGAAGATAGAGATGGAGTCCGACTGTGACCTCACAGACGTGGACAAATACGGAAGAGAGACTGACGGCGAGACCACCCTCTAGGATGCAGCTGCCCCTGGACAGGGCTTCATCTTCACTGTGGGAGGACACGGTTGCATCTTCCCTGTGAGGCCTGGGTTAGGCCCCTGAACTTCTCTGAGCCGGTTTCCCTATTTGCTGAGCAGACGGAGTCATTCCACTTGCTAGGAAACGGATATATGGGTGAAAACTACTACTTACGTGCAAAGCTGTCTCCTTCTTTCTGTAGTCATAAAAAAAAAACCAACCAATATAAACATAATACCTTATTTTAAAATGCAGTCCAGGATAGAAATTATAACATTTCTTGAAATGAAAACGATTCTTGCCTCCCAAAATATAGCTAAGATAAAGGGAGCAATAGTAAATTTTTATTGAAACAAATACCAGTTAGATTTTTTTTTAAGCTTAGATTTTTAAAGTATTTAGAAGGTCTTGGAAAAAACCATTAAAATGCTCATACTTCAACAGACCAAAGTTGGAAAATTTGTTCTGCAACTTGACATATAAGAAATACATAAAATGCCCTATCTCATCTTCCCATCTCATGCAGCTTTTTAAAGCTCCTCTGGCAAGTCTGCGCCACCTGCATGCGCTCTAGGCCTAGGGCCAGGACGGAAGTGTGACTGGAGCTTCCCCAGACTGAAAAGCCAGTGCCCAAAGTCTACTAATGGAAAACCAATGCATGAGAGCGGGCAAATGTTTTCAAAATAAAATTGTTCTTGTTAAAATGAAACTCCCAACCACATTATGTCCACAAAATGATCCTTTAAATTATCACTGGTTTTATCCTTTAAAGTATCACTGGTTTTTCACAACCAGAATAAGACTTCTTTCTACTCTCGGGTTTGTCCTTCCTCCAAGTTTCCAATGACCTTGCTCCCAAAGTCAAACTCCCATCCACAGGACCCCTGCATGTTAGGCAGTGCTAATGTAAAATATTAGATTATAACTTTGCAGTATTAGATTAGTACTTTAAGGGCACCTGGGTGGCTCAGTGGGTTAAAGCCTCTGCCTTCAGCTCAGGTCATGATCCCAGGGTCCTGGGATCGAGCCCCGCATTGGGCTCTCTGCTCCGCGGAGAGCCTGCTTCCTCCTCTCTCTCTGCCTGCCTCTCTGCCTACTTGTAATCTCTGTCTGTCAAATAAATAAATAAAATCTTAAAAAAAAAAAAAAGATTAGTACTTTAAAGGAATGATTGGAAGTTGGATAGATTAATAAGTCTTTAATAAGGAAGCGAACCTTGTCCTCACAAAACTTATCGGTCTATCTTTAATCCCCACTTAACACCAACCTTGTTTATTTAACACCCACTATGTGCCTGACAGCCACAGTGCAGCTGACATTTACTTTCTCCAAAACTACTATGGATTTCAATCTTGAGGATATCACTTTGGTTAGTTACTACATTTACTCACGGTGACCAAAGCAGGTGCTTTTCTTCTTCACTCTTTTGTTTTTTAAAGACAAACGATACTAGATGATTAACACTTTGGGTATGAGGACAGCCAATTACGCCTGCAATCCTCAGAGCTTCATACAGTGCCTGGTCCCTAGAAAACTGTGTTAAGTTAAATCTCAGAGCTCCCTTCTAAGGGATACTGTCAAGAGATAAAGCCCTACACCTCTCCTGCTTGTACTGACCGCAGCAAAATAACTTAGCTGCTCTCTAACCCAGAACCATCACTTGAATTTAAGGATAAATTCTGTATCTTCAGCTGCACCAATCCTGGAAGATCTAACAATTGACCCTTAACATTACAGTTTTAAAAGATGGTAGATTTCCAATAGTACTTTGTCCAAATTAAACTGTAGAAATGTTATGGATTAAGAATAAATGTGCTTGATTAATCAAACAAGTTGGAAACTACAATGTTAATTTTGTTGTTGTTGTAAATTGATCACTGTAATTTTCACCTTATATGTCATTTATATTTTGTATATACATGAACATTTTAATTTTGACAGTTCTTAACAGGTTGACATATTGTTACTTCTCCATGTTGTAGGTCAGAACTTCTTTCCACTTGTAATTATAATTCAATAAAACTTAATCTTGTCTGCTCATCTTGCTCCATGTTTAATAATTTAGTCAGAAAACATGGGATATGGACATGAGCTGAATCTCGCTTACAAAAACATCTCCAGCAAACTATCCTCTTTCATACCCGGGAAACTATCAAAAGAGTAAATCAGCTGGCAGAAGAACAAGGAAGAAGTCAGCTCCCCATTGTTCTTTTCTTTACACCTCAAGCTGCCTGGAGTAGGAGGATCTGTCTACCCAAATTACATCCCTGCCTTCTCATCCCACCTCCCCAAAATACTCAACCCTGGTAGAGAAGAGAGAATACACAGGGACCTATCCCAGCCTCAAACTGTGCCCGGCAAATACCTTCCAATCTGTCAAATCAAACACACATTGAAAAAGAAAAAATAATTGTATAGAAAGCAGGGAGCAGGCACGTCAAGAAGTCCTCTGTAAATCCAACAATGTGTAAATTCAACTTCATGGTTTAGAAAACACCCGGAATAAGCCTAACCACTTAAATGAATCTTGCAGATTAAGCTCCCAGCTTGTCACAACCTGGTGGGACATCAGACTGAAAGGACTAGACTGGTTTCTCCACAGCATTTTGTTTAAGGCATAGGATTAGGGGTTACCAAATATAGGAATACTGACATCTGTTATATCCAACCAGAAAGATTAACTATGATTAGGTCAAAACTAGAACAGAGGCGGGAAGATACAGTATTTTGCAGAACTCATTCCACACCAGTCAGAAGTGTTTTATTTAAAAAAAAAAAAAAAAAAAAAAGCAAAACAAACAAAAACCCCTTTTAATCAGAAAGTCTGATTAAATTCAATATGAACTCAAGTTCTCAAAAACCCATTGGGGAAAGCCAACAGGTACATCAGAGAAAAAGCAGGCAGCTGCTAAAAAGTCTTTGGTGGAAAAGTAAGTTGCATACTTAAACAGGCTGCCCTAATCCTAATGATTATCAAGCCCAAGTTTTGTTTTTCAAAAATAGGTTTCAAGATATCCCGAGGAAACCAATACAGACATCCCCAAGAGTACAAAGATGTAACAGTGAATTTTAAGGATAGAGGAAAAGCCAAATACGACAATACACAAATAATCTATAAAATAAGTCTTTAAACCTTAGAGGAACATGGGAAAGCCTCATGAATAAACACACATAGGATGAGGACTGACAGCACATGGAACTACCCCTAAATATTTTCCCAATGACTAAGCCACGGAATGACAACTCAGGACACCATTCACATGTAGTTTTACATACTATAGGTATGTAAATTACAGTAATTTTTTTTCTATTCAATTATCATTTCTTCCTTTTAACTTTTTCCCTAATTTTCTCTAGCAACATTTTTCCTTTGGTTTGACTAGTTGAACTCAAAAGGTTTGGAACCTAAAGTGAGTATCAACTTTTATTGGAATAGCACTTGGGAAATGCAATCCTAGAAAAGGCAAATTTTAACTGAAGTGGCCTGACAAAGTTAAGCACCCAATCTTAATGGGGCGATGTCCTCCCCGTTTGTCACCAGGTGAAGTGCTTCTCTTGGCCGGCTCTGACGACCTAGCCGGAGGCCGGCTTGCTCTGTGGTGAGGTACGGCAGAGCCACACACACAGACGCCCACCCAGTTCAGCTTTCAATAAATACAAAGCATCATTTTAAACCATTTCAGTAAAATAAATAAAAAATATTGCATTTCTATTGGCCTGTTTTGCCTCTTGGACTGGCTTGGAGTGATGTTTGTGACAGAAGATGCAACAGTTAACTAGTTGCTACTCCACGCTCCTTGGGCTTCAATACTTCCTGATCTTCAAGCCTCAGCACCTTCTTTGCAGCAATAATGGTATTCTTCATCAGCATTGCCACAGTCATGGGACCAACACCCCCCGGGACTGGAGTGATGTAACCAGCTTTCTTTCTGACTCCTACATAGAAACAAGATGGGTATGCTCTGCCTTAATTCTGGTAAAGGAAATGTATGCATCTTAACGTACCATGGAAGAAGCATCCAAAGAAAAACCAAGAATATACATAAGCACCTTCGTAAGCCTCAAACTCATTAAAAAATAAGTCATATCTATATCACTTAGGAGAAAAGGCTTTCGAATATACTAAAAAAAGAACATTCATGTAATAAGAGTTGTTCAATGAATATTTATACATCTAAATGACCTATAATTTACCATCCAAACTTTTCCTTCATATTAAATCAGTTTAGGGGGCGTCTGGGTGGCTCAGTGGGTTAAAGCCTCTGCCTTCGGCTCAGGTCATGATCTCAGGGTCCTGGGACGGAGCCCCGCATCGGGCTCTCTGCTCAGCAGGGAGCCTTCTTCCCTCTCACTCTCTCTGCCTGCCTCTCTGCCTACTTGTGATCTCTGCCAAATAAATTAAATCAGTTTAGAAAGAAAAACCTCAAGGAGTTAACTATATGTGAGATATAACTATAATTATTATATTATTAATATTAACATATTACCAATTAATACCTACCTACATCATTTTCTTACTTTTACTCTCTTATTTGCTATTATTTGACTATATTTATTTAACTGTACTGTTTGCCCAAGCACCAAAGCAAAGTAATTTTCTGGAAAGTGAGAAGTAAGATCTTTTCTAACCTAATCTGAAAGGAAAAATACTTAGATACTTAGGCTTGTGTCTGGTTGCTTTATTAGAAATAGAAAACTAGAAATAGGTTTACCCACCTAAAATTGAGATAAACATGATAGCTTAAGAACTGAAAGGAGAAACCTACTAGTATATTTCAAAATCCAGGAACCTGGCTCTTTCCTGGATCATTTTTAACATGCCAGGTCTGTGATCTCTCCCCTCAATGTGAAAACGATAAATCTGTAACATCTTCTAGGAGACTCAGTGGTTTCAGAAAGTCAATTCATTAAATTTTCAGACTTGTTGAAAGTGATGAAGTCACTTGAATTATGAAGTAACCTTAAGGAAAGAGCAAACACCTCCCTTAAAAGTTTATACCTGGTCCCCATAATTTAATGATTTAAACAACTAAAGTGGTCCTAGTGATTGTAAATTAAGTTTCTCTTAATTCACGTGGGTTACATTTTGAATTACCACAGTAATTGTTTTTTTTTTTTCTCTTTTAAGTAATTTCTATCCCCAATATGGGGCTCAAACTCACAGCCCTGGGATCAAGAGACACATGCTCCACCAACTGAGCCACCCAGGTGCCCCAAGAGTAATGTAAGTTAAAAGTAAATGATTTGTCCTAAATGTCCATTAAAGGTACTATTTACTGATGTTATATTTTAAGAAAATTATATCATTTACCTTCAAAATCCACATCTCCAACTAACTTGGGTTTAGCAGTGATGGGATCTTGAACTCTATTTATTCCCACATCGATGACTGCAGCTCCCTCCTTGATCATATCTGCTGTGATCAGATTTGGAATGCCTGCAAACCAGAGAGGAATGAAAGGAATGAGAGGAATGATCACTAGTCCTGAAAGGAAGATTCTACTTATCAGAGGCTTATCTGATTTCAGTTTTAAAAGACCTGGAAGAACTAATTAGCTTGTTTGATGAAAACCTGTAAAAACCATTAGCCAAGGAACCATTGAAACTTCATACAGTAAACAGACATATTCAGAGGCTTCTGAAGTAACATTCGCCCATCAAATCAAGATTGGAAAGCCAGAAACCAACGCCACACACACGGTTCTCGCCTCATCTTTATGGGCCGTGTAGAGTACCACGGCTAGAAGAATGGTGAATGGGGTGGCAGGAAGGCAGGCAAATTCCAAGCAGTCACTCTTTACCCGTCTGAGGTGAGGCCTCCCCCGCCTCCCTGGGGTTCTTACCTGCAGCAGAAATCACGATGTCGGCAAGAACTGTATGTTTCTTCAGTTGCTCTTTGGGAGTGTGTCGATGAGATATTGTAACAGTGGCATCACCTAGGGATTAAAAAATACATGTCTTGATTTCTGAATCAAAACTGAAACTGGATTAGAACCAGGCAACCCATTTTAGAAATTCACCATCCCTTAACATAGAGTGTATTATTAGTTTCAGAAGTAGAGTTCAGTGATTTATCACTTACATATTACACCCAGTGCTCATTACAAGTGGCCATCATCCAATTACCCCCCCATCCCCCCCCCGCCCTCCGCCCACCTCCTTTCCAACAACCTTCCGTTTGTTCTCTATAGTCAAGAAGTCTTTCATGGTTTGTGTGCCTCTCTGATTTCATCTTATTTTATTTTTCCTCCCATCCCCTAGGATCCTGTTTCGTCTCTTAAATTCCACATGACTGAAATCTTATGATAAATGTCTTTCTCTGACTTATTTCACTTAGCATAATACCTTCTAGTTCCATCCACATGGTTACAAACAGTAAGATCTCTTTTTTTTTTTGATGGCTGAATAATAGTTCATTATATATATGTCACCTCTTCTTTACCCATTCATCTGTCAATGGACATCTGGGCTCTTTCCATAGTTTGGCTATTGTGGACATTGGGGTGCAAGTGCCCCTTCAGATCACTATGTTTGTAACCTTTGGGTAAATACCCAATTTCTTATAACTTTTATCCCTTCATCCTAACTCCACCCTTTGGGATCATTTAAAATTAAATTTATTTATTCCTTATCCTATTCAACAGTCTTTCATAAATTTTATCTTTCCTAAGCAAAATAGCACTAGAATTGAAGGTTTAAAAAAATAAGTGTACTGAAAAGTATCTAAAAATACATAGTTTTGCCATTATTTCTGAAATAATCATGTAAGGTCATGATAATCACATGTGATAACTGATTTCTGAGCTTTTTTCTCAGACAAATCATCAGAACCTGAGATAATAACATTTTATAGTCTTATCAAGTCAATCCTTTGTAATGGTCTAAGATACTTTTCTATCAAATGATACAGGATGGGCTACTATGAACTGTTTCTTAGTTCCAACTATCAAAGCCATAACTGAAAATGTCTAATTGCCTACAACCCTGCTTACATTCAAAACTCAAATATATTTGAGGCATGTCCATTTCCGTACTAGTTCCTAATAAATAAATACAAATAAAGTTTCAGGTGACAGGAGTTCAGCTTCTCCTACAAAGATTACTCCCCAAATATCTGCTAATAAAATTACAGCAAATACAAAGCTTAACAACCACAGGACACCTTCTGAAGGTTCCCATATAAGCGAGCAGGGAACACTCTTCTGAAGGCCATTTCCTTACCTCCAGGGCGTTCGTGTGCCCCATCTGTGTGCAGCAGCATTGCAATGGGCATTCCAACATTTTTTGACCTCCCAGCCACAACCACATTCTTCCCTAGGGTTGGAATGCCTATGAAGAAATATATATATATATATATATTTTTTTTGAAGAAATATATATATTTACATGAAGAGTGCTAGACTATGTTAGAAGGAGCACCAAAGAAGGCAGACAGAGGGCCTAGGACATAAATCTGACCATGATAAGCAAGGGAGTTACTAAGCCTCATCAGTCAAGGAGGTCCCATCACTTGCCACACATCCTAAAAGCTAAAAGAACATGAGGAAAAGGACCCTGGAAGCTACAAAATATTACATGAGTGTGCACTATCAACGCAAAGAAAACCTTATGTTTTCTTTACAGAGGCTTCTGGATTAAATAGCAACAAAGTCAACACAGGAAAACAGTCAAAACAGGCAACTGCAGGGAGAGGCGGGCTTCAGGGGCAGGACTGGAGGACGGGTGGCCCAAGTGTCCACTCTGCGACTGTAGGCACCGCTACCGGTGGCGAGTACTGGTTTCATGATACTAACACAGACATACAACTATGGGATATACCTACCAGTTCGCTTAATTATTTCCCAGACACCCCATGGCGTAGCTGGTAACATGGAGTACTGGTCCAGACACATTCTCCCTACGTTAATTACGTGAAAGCCATCCACATCCTTGTCTGGGGAAACAGCGTTGCAGATTTTCCGCTCGTCGATGTGCTCTGAAACAGAGAGCAGCCTGAAGTCACCCTCACATAGTTTAAGTTTACACCAGCTTAGCTGGTTTATCACGCAAACCTGTTCCTCTTCCATGACTTGCCTCCATGATTGACTTCTTCATCTGCACAGAAGGAATACATACCCAGCAAAGCCAAATGCCAATATCAAAGGCAGTATCCTCTTCTACAGCTGCTTCCCTCTGCTGCCATTTTGTATCAAGATCTCAACCCCGTGTCAAGAAGGAATTGGTATTCTGTGTAGGTCTGTGCATACCTAATAATATTCACTCTCCTGAGTTTACCTCCCCTTTAAGACAAACCCATAAGAGGCCGGGTGTATAAAGTAGCTAAGTATCCTCTACTCCTCAGAAATCATTCTAAGTGATAGAGTTCAAAACTCACCTGGAAGAGGCAGCTGAACAAGGAGGCCATCTACATCATCATCGTTATTTAGTTTATTGATTAAATTCAACAGTTCTTCCTCTGAAACTGAAGCTGGTTTCACAATTGTCTCACTGTTGATTCCTATGAGAAAATTCCAAGGTTAAAAAAGAAATCTCGGGGCGCCTGGGTGGCTAAGTGGGTTAAGCCTCTGCCTTCGGCTCAGGTCATGATCCCAGGGTCTTGGGATCAAGCCCCGCATCGGGTTCTCTGCTCAGCAGGGAGCCTGCTTACCACCCCCGAGCTCTCTCTGCCTACTTGTGATCTCTGTCTGTCAAATAAATAAATAATAAAAATCTAAAAAGAAAAGAAAAGAAATCTGAGCATTTAATGAGCAATGCTATGCTGCCTGCCATGGTACTGTAACACAGAGGTTATCACACCCAACGCTGGTAGCTAAAGAGCCTGGATCAGTTCTCAAAGCACCTAGAAAAGTAACTTCACAAATATACACACTAGAGAACGTTGGCTTGACAATTAGCTACATTATTCTACACTATCCTCATGAACCTCAATTTAGACAAGGAGACTGAGGCTCAGCAAAATTGAAACACAAGCCACATAGTGATGAAGGCGGTCCTTCCAGTTCTGGAGTCCATGTTCTTTCCACTGCACTGTGCTTCCTCCCAGTGCCTTAAAAAGCCACAGCTTGCCATTTTCAAAGGTTCTAAAGCTTTTTCAAAGGGCAGGAGGCCTCAATCCTCAGTGATACCAAGGACTCATGGTCTGGTCAATGGCCCAGTCACCCCAGTGGTTTCACAGCCTTTCTGAAGGGAAGGGCATCTAAGACTCATACCACCAACCCACAGAGGAGCAGGAAGAGGCAGAGCCAAGCCCACCTACCCCAGGTCTACCATCATAGAGTCTGTGGTGTAGCAAGACCTCGAACACGAACCTTCCATCACCTAGAACCTCAGTTTCTGCATTCCAAACTCTAACCACTGCATGATTTTTTTTAAGATGTATTTTTATTTATTTTAAAGACAGAGCATGCAAGCAGGGGGAGGGGCAGAGGGGGAGAGAGAGAAAGAGAGAGAGAGAGAAAATCCTCAAGTCAACTCCCTGCTGAGTGTAGAGCCTGATGTGGGGCTCAATCCCAGGACCCTAAGACCATGCCCTGAGCTGAAATCAAGAGTCAGCCGCTTAACCAACTGAGCCACTTAGTTGCCCACCTCTGCACGATTTAATTGGCTTTGGACCCCGTTGGTAAAGAAGCCGAAAGCTATTTCCTAGAAGTCAGAGTCATTTCCTTCAAACCTAGGTGTTCTAGGCCATATCACTGAGGTCTCTTCACCAAATCTCAAACATCTCAGCCAGACTCTCATTACTACTCAAGGAAAGCAAATGTAAACCATGTTCAAGGTGACTTATCCAATGTTAAGACTAAAGACAGAATTTAGCTTATATTCCAGAAGACACCACGTGTACCAACCACTCCCATTCTAGACTATAAGCCTCCCCAGGAGTTAGGCCTGATTTCTTTTTTTTTTTTTAAGATTTTATTTATTTATTTGGCAGACAAAGATCACAAGTAGGCAGAGAGGCAGGCAGAGAGAGAGGAGGAAAGCAGGCTCCCTGCTGAGCAGAGAACCCGATATGGGGCTCAATTCCAGGACCCCGAGATCATGACCCAAGCCAAAGGCAGATACTTAACCCACTGAGCCACCCAGGTGCCCCAGGCCTGATTTCTTTATGACCACATTCTGCATACAGTTCAATGCCATTAGCCTCCTGTGCTTGAGCCTTCTGATTAGAAGAAAAGAATCACGACTGCCAATGGAGTTTGTCTCAGATAAGCTGCAATCTGACAGCAGTCGGGTCTGCGAGTGACACATACCCACTTCTGCAGCTGCCCGGGTCTTGTTGAGGACGTAGGAATGACTTGCAGGATTCTCGCCCACCAGCACCACGCTCAGGTGCGGCCGCTTGTTGCCCGACGCCACCCATTCTTCCACCTCCTGCCGCACTTCCTGCTTGATCTGCTGGGCAAGTTTCCTTCCAGAGATGACGACAGCTTCATTTCTGCAAAAGGCAACCACAGTCACAACACCAAAAAGCTTACATTTTTGTGAAAAGTAAAGATTGAACTACCAAAAAAAAAAAAAAAAAGTTATTAAATACCCCAAACTTAAAGAGTAGATTAAAATGCATGGTGCCTAAACTGACTGTCAATGGAAATCTGAAGGGCAGTTTCAAAGTGGTTAATCTGTGTCCAGCTGCATGTTTAGGAAGATAAAGTTGACTGAAACAGAGGGTGAGTGCCAGCTAGTACTTGGCAAAGCAGGCTCTCCCATCCAGCTGTCTGACTGCAGAATCCAGGCTCTCACCACTATACCATCCTGCCCCCTGATCACTGACACATTGATAGGACCCCCCAAAAAAGGTTTTCCATTGTTTTAATTTGCATTGTTTTATTTGACTTGTCACCACCATGAGGTTAGTGTTTCCTATGTGCTTATATACAATTTTGTAGTTTGCATTTTGCCTGTGTTATTAGCATCCAGCCATATATTTTGAACCATTTCCCAGTTATATCAATTGGCTTTTAATTTCTGTGATGCTTCTAAATATATAAATTATGTTGTGCAATTAAACCAACAGACTATGTTCTGGACAGGTCAGACCTCAAAATTACCATTGCTCCCCATAGCCCTCCTGGAGAAGACATTCCCAGTAAGAAGAAGGAGGTTCTATCCCCCTGCTCTACCCCAGGACCCCAGTGACCCACCCACATCTGACAGACCAGGAGTGAGTATCTGCCACTAGGACAATTTCTAGGCTGGCCAGCGGTCCAGCTGATGTATAAGTTCAGTGCCACAGGGGCAGTGGTAGCTAACCAGACTGGGAAGAGCTTCGCCCTGAAACATATTCACACACTAGAACCATAGAGGACCTGCTGGTGGGAGGAGCGGAAGAAAGACTCAGATAAGAGTCTTTCTCAGAAAAAAGTAGAGACAGAGCAGTGACACCCAAAGTAGGACAGAGCAAGAGATGAGGAAACTGCTACTGATGGGGCAACGAGAAAACTCAGGGTCTAGAAGAACCTCCAGTTCCCAAAACCATGTTCTGATCTCTGAAAGACCTCTTCTTCTCCATAAGGATTGTTTATGCAGCTCTTCCTGGGTTCTAATGTAGAACATTCCTGGTTTTCTTATTTCCATATGGTATGTCCTTATAATAAAGTTCCCAGTACTTAATGTAGGATGAGCATCTGTTCCTTAAGCATAAAAGTCTCAGTGGAAATGTCTTTCCCTTTCGTTTTCTTTCTGTCCCCCTCTTTCTTGAGGTTGAAGAATGCTTCAACCTCAAGACCAAGGAGACACAAAATTATATGAAATATTGAAAAAATTTCCCTTATAGAACATATTTAATTCTTAGGGATAACACCAAGATACTGGTTATCTTGTACGGTCAGATATGATTCATTCTTTTTTTTTTTTTTTTTTAAGATTTTATTTTCAAGTAATCTCTACGCTCAACATGGGGCTTGAACTTACAACCCCGTGATCAGCAGCTGTATGCTCCTCCTACTGAGCCGGCCAGGTGCCCCAGGTATGATTCATTCTTAAGACCACTGTTAATTAAAATGGAATTTTAAAGCTTCAGCAGCATTTAAACCTTCCATGCTTCCTCTCCATTAAGATTAAATACCTACTTTGAACCAGATTGAAATGTCTTGGATATAAAGCAGTAATTTTATATCTAAACTTTATATTAATTTGTATTTGTTTCTTGGGGATATTAAAAAGATAAAATTTTATAGCAAACAGTACATTTACCCAAATTTTGTGTAATGAAAGCAGCATAGCATAAAATATATACTAGCATTTCACATATACCCATGGTATATTAAGGAACTGAAAACATGTTAACATTCGCAAATCTATTTTAGAACTAGAGTTGAAGACTTCATTCAAAGGGCTTTGGACACACACACCTCTGGCAACACTCCTGGGGAATAGTCCCAGTCCAGAAACATATTCCCAACCTGGAATGCTGCCAAATGAAAGATTACTTTAAAAGAGCTTACGACAGTGATTTATATTCAATAAAATAACATATATAAAGTGCAAGACATATATATTCAATAAAAATTAATTTCTTACTCTCTTCCTTTGGCTAGGTTTACACACACAACACATATTCTTAATATATAATATATATATTTACTTACTCATAAGGATATGTGCATAAACATATACACATATATAAATATTCAATAAAGTCTTAAATTGCATTTCCTTAAAAAGTTCCTTTCGAAGGGGCACCTGGGTGCCTCAGTCAGTTAAGCATCAGCCTTCAGCTCAGGTCGTGATCTCAGGATTGTGTGCTAGGGCCCTGTCAGGCTCCACCCTTGTCTCTCTCCCTCTGCTCCTCCCCCACTTCTCCCTCCTTCTCTCAAATAATTTTTTTTTTTTTTTAACTGAAAGCAATGAACTTAGACAAAATGGTAGAAGCACATTTGGGTTCAGAATGATCTACTACAGTTAAGAACACAGGGCTCTGGAAGAACCCAGTGTTCCAAGTCCCAAAGGCAGGTTCTGGATGTTATGCCAATTAGGTTTAAAAAAAAAAGTCAAAGAGCAACAAGAACCAAAAATAAAGCAACAACACAATGAGTATCTTCTGTAATATCAGCTGTTTTAGCCCTCCTCTGCACATACAACTCTGCAAAATCTGAAACACAGTCCTGCCAGAGAGTCATTACCTAATTTCCCATCATCTCTTCTGCCAAAGGGCAGATAAAGTAACTGCTACCCCAAAAGAAACAGAAGCTCAGCTCAGTCCCACAGGGAATCCAAAATGTATTAACTATATTAGCTAACACTTATGTAGGAATTAGATGCTTTTCACATCTAATAATTTCACATCTTAATAATTCATTAAGATGACAAATGAGAATAAAATGAGTGAACAGACCAGAAAAAAGTCACAAGGACTGTTCAAGTAAAAATCAGAATTAAAATCCAACTCAGTAGCATTTTTGCCTTCCTAATTCAATAGCTTAGAGCACTGTAATTTTCCATAAAAACAATTATCAGGTCCATTTTACAATTCATGATCAAGTTTTCTGGAAAAGAGTTCGGTTATCTACTAATTAATTACACACAAAAAAGGATGGAACTAACATCTATTAAACATTAGGTATTTTGCTAAGAGTTTTACATGCATTACTCTCATTTACCTTGGGATTATTATAATAATTCATATACAGAGGAGAAAGTGAGGACAGTAGAAACAAGATTCAAACACAAACCTCTGCCTCCAGCCTCCAAAGTCCATTTTTCCCTATACCCTAGTCTACTATAGTACTCTCTCCAACCATGAGTTTATGTTCCTGAAACCCTCCTCCCTCAAAAGGAATACATGCATACTCATAAAAGATATTACTGTTTTACAATTACTAGGCAGCAGTGATCAAAGCAATAAAAGGGAACCATAAATACTACAGTATTGCCTTCAGAGATGTGGAAGCCTACTCGTTCATTCAGAAACGTTAGTGAAAGGAGGGCATCTATTACTGGAGAGTGAGCGAACTGGTCCAGTTTTCTAGATGATGAGTTAGAAGATCTTTACACATGTCTTCAATCATGAAAGCCACAGGCACACGAGGCCAGAACTCAGGAAGGGAGCAAGGGGGAGAACAGACAGTAGTAATGAGGGATGGGACTGAAAGGCAGGTCAGGGTCAGAACAAGGAAAGCCCTGAAGGTCCCGAGTCTTCAAGAACGCATTAATCCGCATTCTGTGCTATGACAGCACCTTGGCAATGTTTCTAACTTTTTTTTTACAATGAGTAGAAAGTACACACGGGTTCTGCCCCTTGACAGGTGAGTTCCACTAGGAAAGAAGACTTACGATCATTTCTGAATTCACACAGCCTAGGGCAGTGCCTGGATGAAAGAAGGGGCTGCTGTTACAAGGCTTAGCTCGTTGGCAATGCAAAAACTCTAAAGATGGGCGAGAGAGCGCGCAGATTTAGGGAGACAAATCACGGGCCCCCAGAAGACTCTTCAACCTAGGTTTAAGAATTGAAGTTTGAGGTCTAAAAAGATCAAGAAAAACCTATCACCTCCCTAAGAAAATGCAAGCAGAGAGCTCTTTCTCTCCTCCTCTCCGGAATTTTCCCTTACTCAGCCTGGCAATGAGTAGTTCCGGGTGGACCGCATCAAAGCCCTGGTGACCGCAGCACATTTATTATCCTGGGAGGGTAAGGGGCAGCTTGAAGAACTGCAGGAGCCACATCCACCTCCCAAAGGAGGAGGGAAGAGCGGGTACCCGGCGAGCAAGCCGGCTCTGGGATTTCATCAGACTGCACCAACCCCGTCCGCCGCTAGGATCCCGATGCGCACGGAACGCTGCTCATTCAGAGCCCTTCACCACGCGCCCCAAAGCGTATCCTCTGCTTGGCCAAGCGGCTCGGCAACACCGCCAAGGACGGCCCGCAGGTTCTGGCCGGTAACCTCCGCACTGTCCCACGTAGTAAATCCGGGAGCGCCAGAGCCCGCCTGCGCCTTTGCACCGCACTGTGGGCCCCGTCCCGCCCACGGACTGGCCCCGAGAGAGGGCGACGCCCCGGGGCTGCGGAGACCGGCTCCCTCCGAAAGGCGGGCTCCGGGCATCAGCTCGCTCCATGGAGCGAGCGCTCAGGTCGCAGACTGCGGCCACGCTTGGCTGCCACGTCGCCCCGTCACCGCCCGGGACAGAGATGCTCAGCAGAACGTCCCTCGGCGCCCCTCCGAAGCCCGGGCGGCACCCCACCCTCTCTTCCCCTCGGCTTTCAGCGCTGACCCAGCTCCCGGACCCCCTTACCGAACTACCGAGAGGTGGAAGGGGCGATGATGGAGACGGCAGCTCTGCGCGGGCCGGAGCAGCCGGGTGGCCAACGTGGACACGACGGAAACAGCAGCCATGACCCGCGCCGAGTCCCGCGCCAGGAGAGAATCGCGCGCGCGGGTCGCGCAGTTATACTGCGGCCGCGTGGCAGGCCCCGCCTCCCGCCCGCACCCATTGGCCCCTTCCTAGGAAAGCCCTGCTTGTGATTGGAGCAAGAAGAGCCAGCGGCAGGCCCCGGAAGGCTCGGAAGCCGCTGTAGCCTGTAGAGATTGGCGGAAGAAGGCAAGCCCCTCCGGGACGCCACGCTGTCACCGAAGCCTGGCGGGCCCGAGTGAGAGTTGGTTCATTCATTGCTTGAACGCGCCTACTGTGTGCCAGGCAGCGTAAAAAGTGGATAAAAAGACAAGCAGATAGAAGAATGATGGAGTTAGAGAGAAACCATTTGGCAAAATCATAGGAAAAACGGATCACCGTGGATGTCAAAACAACTGGATGAGGAACAGGGTATGTGTACTTGCGGGTTGCCAGATCTTGCAAGTAAAAATACAAGACACTCAATTAAATTTGAATTTTAGAGAAATAATTTAGGAGGAGGCGTCATACTTGTATGGGTAGTATTCGATGGTCATCTGTGATTAAAATTAAACTGTATTTTATCTGGCTACTCTTTTTGCCTAGTGTCAAAGTATCTCTCCCACAAAATACTTATTAATAGTAAAGGGAGGGAAATTGTAAATTTACAATAGGGAAGCCTGAAAGTCATGACCTTAAATGAGTGATCAAAGTTAACACCACCAGTAATGGAAAAAACACGCATTATCATGAAGAGGACACATCACTTCATAACTCTTCACAAGTCTGAAAATTGAAAAAGGTAATTTTTTCCTAAACCATTAAGTTCCCTAAAAACTATTAAATATTTTTCACTTACACACTGAGAAGAGAGAACACAGACCTGGAATATTAAAACGGCCTAGGAAAAAACTATAGTCCTGAAATATTGGAAGATACTAGTGGATCTTAATCTAATCACAAGGAAATATCAGACAAGCCTAAACAGAATTATTTTACAAGAAAAGCAGCCTGTACTCTTTGAAAAATGTCAAAGTCATGAAAAACAAAGCATGAGGAACTGTTCTAGATTTAGAGAAGTCTCAACATGACAAATGTAATGCGTGATTTGGAACCAAAAATATTTATCTTTCTTTCTCTTTATTTCATTTTTCTTTTTCCTTTCTCTTTGCTGTAAAGGATATTACAGGGCAATTGGCAAAATATTAGTAAAGTCTTTAGATCAGCTAATAGCATGGTATCAGTGTTAATTTCTTGCTTTACCTAGCCATATTGTGGTTACATAAAAGAATGTACTTGCCTTTAGAAATAAAGAGACATCATGTATTCAAATGGTTCAGAAAAAAAATCCATATATATTAAAGCATAGCATAATATAATACAGTTGACCTTTGAATAACAGGGGGGTTAGGAGTGCACACCTCCACATAGTAAAAAATCCTCATATCGCTTTTGACTCCCCAGAAACTTCACTAATAATACCCTACTGTTGACCAAAAGCCTTACTGATAATATAAACACTCAATTAACATATATTTTATGCTGTATGTATTATATCCATATAGTTTTTTTTACAATAAAGTAAGCTACAGAGGGATGCCTGGGTGGCTCAGTCAGGTAAGCATCTGACTTCGGCTCAGGTCAGGATCCCAGGGTCCTGGGATGGAGCCTAAACTGGGCTCCCTGCTCAGCAGAAAGTCAGCTCCTCCCTCTGCTCCTCAACCCACTCATGTGCTCTCTCTCAAATAAGTGGATAAAATCTTTAAAAAGAAAAAGGAAGAGGAGGAGGAGGAGGAGAAAGAAAAAGAGAAAGAAAGAAAGAGAGAGAGAAAGAAAAGAAAAGAAAGTAAGGGACACCTGGATGACTCAGTTGGTTAGCATCTGCCTTTGGCTCAGGTCATGTTCCCAGGGTCCTGGGATTGAGCCCCACATCAGGCTCCTTGCTCATGGGGAGCCTGCTTCTCCCTCTGCCTCTGCCTGCCACTCTGCCTGCTTATGCTCTTTCTCTCTCTCTCTCTCTCTCTCTAACAAATAAATGAATAAAATCTTTTAAAAAAAAAAAGGTAAGCTTGAGAAAAGAAAATGTTATCAAGAAAATCAAGGAAGAGAAAAATACATTTCTAGTACTGTACTGTGTTTTTATTGAAAAAATTCTACATGGTATACCCAAGCAATTCAAATCCATGTGGATCAAGGGTAACCTGTATAAATATCAGTTTGTTAACATATAACATAACAGAATATCACAGCCGGGGTAGCTTAAACAACAGAAACTTATTTTGTCCCAGTTCTAGAAGCGGTAAGTCCATGATCAAAGTGTTGTCAGGGCTTTTCCTCTTTTGAGGCCTCTCTCCTTGCCTTGCATTGCCTGCCTTCTCACTGGCCT
Organism: Neogale vison; assembly: GCF_020171115.1. NCBI lineage: Eukaryota > Metazoa > Chordata > Mammalia > Carnivora > Mustelidae > Neogale > Neogale vison. The sequence continues at coordinate 94,686,919 of NC_058098.1, read as the reverse complement.
CACATGGCCTTTTCGCTATGGCAGTACACCTCTGTTGTCTCTCTCTGGATAACTTAATTGCCTCTTCTTATGAGGACACCAGTCAGACTGGATATGGAGCTGCCCTAACCACCTCATTTTAACTTCATTATGTTTTTAAAGGCTCTATTTCCAAATACAGTCACATTCTAAGGTATTGGGATTCAAAAAATTAATTTGGGGAAAGGCACAATGCAGTCCATAACAATGGATTTACATAAAGAGAAACTGATAGACCATATGCAAATATAACATATCAACAACTAGGAACTGGGTAAAGAGCATTCCAACTTTCTGTGAATTTATCCTGTAGCCTTCCTATGGGTCTGAAATTATTTCAAAATTTAAAAAGAAAAAGACCAGTGAGGCACCTGGGTGGCTTAGTCAGTGAAGCAGCCGACTCAGTTTTGGCTCAGGTCATGATCTCAGGGTCTGACTCTGTGCTCAGTGGGGAGTTGGCTTCAGGATTCTCCCTCTGCCCCTCCTCGCACTTGCTCACACTCCTCCCCTCCCAATAAATAAATAAATCTTAAAAAAAAAAAAAAACAAGTGAGAAAAGAAAAAGACCAATAAGAGTTCTACCCTCATGGTGCTTGGGGATTAGGTGGCATACGGTGAACAAGAAAGTAAGAAAAAAAAATGTGGTACTGAGAACCTTCAAGATATCAGATGTGAATAAATGGTATCGTGGAAGGATATAAAAACATCAAGTAAAATGCAAACTCCGACTGACAGGATTTCTAGCCCAGTGGGATGGAAGACAAATCTTGTTAGTTGAATGGATAAGTGATAGAGGTATGCTGAGAGGGCCCCGGGAGCTTAGCGGAGGGCCCTAACTCATGGCAAATTCCTACCAGAATTGCCTCTATGGCTGCAGTGAAAGTGTGGGTGGGGAGAAAGAAGCCGAGGAATATGTCCAGCCTTCCTGGCAGGGCCTTCAACAGGGAAAAGGAGCCCTGGAGGTTCACGGGCAGTACATTCTTGCTCATAGAAAGCTGGGAAGGGGGCACCTGGGTGGCTCAGTCGGTTAAGCATCTGACTCGGTTTCAGCTCAGGTTGTGATCTCATGAGTAGTGGGATCAAGCCCAGAGTGGGGCTCGACACTCAGCAGAGAGTCTGTGTGAGAGGCTCTCTCCCTCTGCCCCTCCCCCTACTCATGCTTGCTCTCTCTCTCTTTCTCAAAAATAAATAAATAAAAAAATTTTTAAAAGGGCGCCTGGGTGGCTCAGTGGGTTGGGCCTCTGCCTTTGGCTTGGGTCATGGTCCCAGGGTCCTGGGATCGAGCCACACATCGGGCTCTGTGCTTGGTGGGGAGACTGCTTCCCCTTCTCTCTCTTCCTGCCTCTGCCTACTTGTGATCTCTGTCTGTAAAATAAATAAAAGCTTTTAAAAAATAATTAATAAATACAAATTTTTAAAATTTAAAAAAAAGAATCTTGTGTTTGGAGAATACTAGCCTCAGAATTTCCAAGATTTTCCAGAATTTCCAAGGTTCTTTCTTTTCTTTTGAACTGAGGGTCCTTCAGTGTAAGGGGTTCCTCTCTATCTGGGGGAGTCAGTGTGGTACCCAGAAGTGATGCAATTCAGTTTTATTCTAATTTCCTTATTTTTTCGAAGATTTTATTTATTCATTTGAGAGAGAGCATGAGCTGAGGGGAGAGGCAAAGGGAGAGGGCTCCAAGCCCAGGAACCAGAGACCATGGGTGACCTGAGCCAAAGGCAGATGTTTAACCATCTGAGTCACGTAGGCACCCCTAGAATTTTAAGAAGTAAGTAAACCTGATGTATTTGGCAGGAAAGGAAAGGGGACAGGAAGTGAGAGGTTGGGGAAGAAGGGTACTATGTTCATAGACTATTAGTCACATGCCAGTAACTGTGCTAGATCCTTCCCCTACATATGCTCACATAAATCATTCCTGTGACATAATTCTGTTATTCTCTTACAGAACAGACAAATTCACAAATTTAAAGTAATTTGCCCAGGATCACCAGCTTGTAATGGCAGTGCCAGGATTAAACATAGGTATATCTTCATCTAGGACCAATGCTCTTCTAATGTCTATCGCTGTTGTGTTAAGTCAGACGGAAGACAGGGCATCTGGCAGACTGTAGTGGCCAGAATGTAGAACAAGGAATCCTGACAAGGCAACAGAACATTTAAGGACATGATTCTCCCAGAAGCTTATACTCTAACAATCCTTCGTTTGTTTCCCTTTCTTCTTTGTCTTCTTCTTTTTTTTTTCTTTTTTCTTTTCTTCCTCTTCTTCTTCTTTTTTTTTTTTTTTTTTTTTTTTTGGTTTGGCCATCTAAAAAGAACTGATTAAACTTTTACCATTTGCAAAAATGTTGTATGATTTTTTTTTTGTTTTTAAATAGAGATGATAGGATCTCCTGGGTAACAGTGGGTTGAGCGTCTGCCTTTGGCTCAGGTCATGATTGAGCCCCACTTCGGGGTCCCTGCTCAGCAATGAATATGTTTCTCCCTCTGCCCCCTGCCTGCTTGTGCACTTGCTCTCTCTCTCCCAAATAAATAAGTAAAATATTTTTAAAAAATAGAGATATGGGGCACCTTGGAGGCTCAGTCAGTTAAGTAGCTGTCTTCAGTTCAGGTCATGATCCCAGGGTCCTGGGATTGAGTCCCACATCGGGCGCCCAGCTCAGTAGAGAGCCTGCTTCTCCCTCTCCCTCTGCTTGCTGCTTTGTCTCCTTGTGTTCTTTCTGCATCTCTCTGTCAAATAAAATCTTTTTTAAAAAAAATAGAGAGAGATAGAGATGATGCTTTATCGGAGTGGTTAAAAATACATAGTTCTGAGGGATACCTGGGTGGCTCAGTTGGTTAGGCAGCTGCCTCCGGCTCAGGTCATGATCCCGGCGTCCTGGGATTGAGTCCCACGTTGGGCTCCTTGCTTGGCAGGGAGCCGGCTTCTCCCTCTGCCTCTGCCTGCCATTCTGTCTGCCTGTGCTCGCTCTCTCTCTCTCTCTCTCTCTGACAAATAAATAAAATCTTAAAAAAAAAAATACATAGTTCTGAGAGCAGCACCAGGAATTGTTATGGAAAATACTGCTTGTCCCCCATACATCAGTACTTGGATGCCAACCTGGGATGTTCTTACTTATTATCTCCTTATAATTAATTATAAATCAATTACAACATGTGTTTGATCATGAAAATAATCCTACACACTTTCTATTTGTCCTGACTTTATTCCATTTAAGATTAAAGGTGGTAATAATATTGAGGGGAATGGTTTGCTGCAGAGAACAACATAAGTAACAAGTAGCACTTACTATGTGCCAGGCTTTATGTTCTAAATGCTTTATGCTTAGTAACTCATTTAGTCTTCACAATAACCCTATAAAGTAGTATACTACAATATTCCTAGTTTATAGATCAAGAAACCAAGGCACAGAGAGGTTAGTAACTTCCCCCAAAATCACATGGTTAATAAATAGCAGATCCAATTTTCAAATTCATTTCCTTTCCTTTTTTTTAAAGATTTATGTATTTAATTATTAGAGAAAGCTGGGCCAGAAGGAGAGAGAGAATTCCCAAGCAGACCTCCCACTGAGCAGAGAGCACACTGTGGGGGGCTTGATCTCAGGACCCTGAGATGATGACCTGGGCCGAAACCAAGAGTAGGATGCTCAACCAACTGAGTCACCCAGGCAACCCCCCACTTTCCTTTTTCAAGACACAAGAAAATTTGCTTTTGAACATTAAGAGAAAAGAAAAGAAGTCATCGCCCCAAACTCTGTTTTTGAGACTAATAATGACCAACATATAGGAAGCAGAGTTTTAAGTGTTTTCCATGTATTATCTAATCTTCATACCTGTTGTGGTATTATCCTTATTTTACCGATGGGGAAAGGAAGACACAAAGAGGTGAAATAACTTGCCCACGGTGCCCAGCTGGTAAGTGGCAAAGTTAATAGAGCAAAGTAAAATGGTGGAAAAATATGAGAGAAGAGGCATTTACAACTTTGGGGTCACTAGGGTGTCCATGGCAGAAGGCAACTTGACCCGAATTTTCTTCACCATTTCTCACTCAAGAAAGAGCAGCTCTCAGAGAAAGCTACTCTTGAGTGAGTAGAGCAGCCATGCCTGGGTGACAGAGGTTTTCATCAGCACATCTGGTTCCTGCCCAGGTCCCTCCCCCACAGGGATGGTGGTTACAAGGCTTCTGTCCTGAATCACTGAGGTGGAGCCTGCAGATGAGAAAGCTGTCAGATTTCGCACAGTCACTGCTTTCACAGACTTTCCTTTAGTCCTCATCTTACCGAAACTTCGAGATCATTCAGCAGGGTTGACGCTCTCTCTAATCCTTCAAGACTCTTCTCTTGCTTTCATTAAGATTCCCTCCTACTTTCTTTTCTACTTCTCTGGCTGCTTCTCTCAAATTCTCCTCTATGTGGCCTTTAAATACCAGCTTCTATCCTGGTGCTCTCTGCCCTCCGCTTGGCTATTTTAGCCCGCCATCGCTGTAAATATCTATGTGCTGCTAACTCCCAAGTTTTTTTGTTTTGTTTTGGAAGGTTTTATTTATTTGAGAGAGAGAGAGAGAGCAAGCAATTGAGGGCACCAGCAGGGGGAGGGGAAGAGAGAGAGAGAGGGAGAAGCAGGCTCCCCAATGAGCAGGGAGCTAGACGCGGGGCTCAATCCCAGGACCCTGAGATCATGACCTGAGCCAAAGGCAGACGCTTAACCCACTGAGCCAGCCAGATGTGGCTGCTAACTCCCCAGTTCAGCTCTAACCTGGTCTCTCTCCCTAGCTCCACCTCTGAGTGTATCTGTATTGTCGACATTTCAGAGTTAGTTCATTCAGAACAGAACTCCTGATCTATGCCCAAAGCTGCTTTTCCTTGCATTTTTAAAAAGATTTTATTTCTTTGAGAGAGAGAGAGAGTAGAGAGAGAGAGAGTGCGTGAGCATAAGCAGGCAGAGAGGCAGGCAGACGGAGAGGAAGAAGCAGGCTCCCTGCTGAGCAAGAAGCCTGATGTGGGGCTCGATCCCAGGACTCTGAGATCATGAGCTGAGCGGAAGGCAGACGCTTTACTGACTGAGCCACCCACGTGCCTCCTCCAGTCTTTTCTATCTTAGTAACTGGGACAAACCAGCTACCAGTTAGTTGTTTGTGCCACAAACATGGGCCCAGCCTTGACCCCATCCAGCTCTGCACTGAGACAGGCGTATTCTTTCTCCAGAATAGCTTTCAGCTCCATCTACCCATCTCCACTGCTCCAGTCCAGGTCAACTCCACCTCTCGCCAGGACAACAGCAATAGCGCCTTAACTGCCTCCGTGCTTTACAGTGTAGCTGGCATCGTCCTTCTCCGGAAACCCCTCGCTGACTGGCCACCTTGACTTACATCAGATCCAAGATTCTTACTGACTGCCTTCAGCTCTCTTCACTTTTTCCCTTGCCTGCCACATTCGAGGACTTCTTTTGGTGCCTGGATCAAGGCAACACTTACCTGCTTCAAAGCCTCTATGAATGCTATTGACTCTGAGTGGACCCTCTCCCCCTCTCTTTTCACTTGGCTCACTCATCTTCCGGGGGCTTGGCTTCCGTGGCATCTCCTAAGACTCCCTGCTCTCTCTTATGTCTCTCATGATGCTCTCGGAATGCTCTTCACGCATTCTGTGCTCTTCCTCCTAAGAGAAGCTGTGTGATTATTTGATTAATATCTAGCTTCTCCAACTGAATATAAGCTCCAGGAGGGCAAGGACTATGTGTTGTCCAGGTGACTGGCAGAGGGCTGACCTTAGACTCAAGATATTTTCTTTTTCAAAATTTTATTTATTTATTTATTTGGGTGGGGCGCAAGCAGGGTGAGCGGCAGGCAGAGAGGGAGAAGCAGACTCCTTGCCCAGTAAGGAGACCCATGTGGGGCTGGATCCCAGGACCCTGGGGATTATGACCTGAGCCGAAGGCAGACACTTAACCAATTGAACCATCCTGGCACCCCAGACTTCAGATATGTTCAGAGCGGCAACTTTCATTGGGCTTCTTGGCTTTTTTTTTTTTTTTTCGGTGTCTGATACATTGGGATTTCTCTTTCACAATCTAACACCTGAGCCCTACGAGAATGGGCAGGGACGGCTTAGCAACTTTACTGCTTGTCTTTTTTCACTCACTTGTGGCAGGAGCTGAAACAGAAGCTGCTGCTGAGAGACCTTGCTAGCCCGGGTGAGGCGGCATCTTGCCATGAGCCACGTGGGAAGAGGCCCTGCCTGTGGGTGAGGTTGGTGTGGCAAAGCGGGAGTTCGGCGAATGATGTCAGTGTCCTGTCTAGGACTCTGACACAGAATGAAAATGCAAGGTTGCAAATTCTGTCTGAGAGAGCTGGAAAGGGGAACTGTGTGATGACTGGGGGTGGCGGTTGGGGGGCTGGGAGAAGTTCAGAAAAGGCAGTACTGGCTACTTTATAATTTACCGCTTAGCTTCTGCTTTCAGCATCTGCTGTGAACAGATGGTGGGTAATGATCTCTTTAGACAACTGAGCCAAGGAGGGAGTACACCTCCCCAGTCTTTGTAAACTATAGGCTGTGTGCTGGCCCAGGAAGGGAGCGATTGCCCTGCAGCAATTGGCAATTAGCTCGGGATCTCCCTCTCCCAACTCAGAAATCTAATCTTTGATTCCTAAGTGAAATATGTTGATATCCTGATCAAATATTGACCTAGGTTTTTCCCCAAATCCCTGTGATTCCTCACTTCCCCCACTCCCAAATCTAGCTATCCTGAAAGGTTTTTTTAGATAACTGAGTGGCCTTTCATACCCTCAGGGGAGATGCCCAACTTGAACAGTCCTATTAAAAGAGGGAAGAATTTTCATGCATTCCTTTCTCCCCATGCTGTTGGGAAACATTTTCCTGGTAATTACATTGTTTAAATAATATAAGTTATTATAAAACTATAAATCCATATGTGTTTTTGTGTTTATAGCTTTTTACAGCTATCAGAAAACAATGTTATAAATTAAACACCAACAAAACTACTGAAGTTAGTAAAATCAAATTACCAGCATCACTTAATGTGACGGGTTATACTTGGGTGAAATGAAGTCACCTGCGACATGAATACGGTAGTGACAGGTACGGGGCAAGTTCTGCGCCGAGCATTCTGCACCACCATCTACTAAGCCATGACTCTGTTCTCCCATCATTTTCCTTTTCCTTGGTTTCTTCATCCCAACATGGCATCATGTAGCTGTCACTTCGGGCTAATGCATTGTTTTCGTATCATTTGCTTCTGTTAATGTTTCATTCGATCATGACAACTTGGCACTTTGGTGCTGAATAGAGCAAGCACAAATGGACCCACGGTACTGAAGTTGTATCATCAGAGGGTCATACAGTTGGTCTAGAACTATACTGTCCCATATGGCAGCCGCTAGCCATATGTGGCTACGGAGCCCTTGAAATATGGATAGTCTGAATTAAGTTGCGTGTATGTAAAACACACTCATATCATATTTTGATGACTTAGAATGAATAAAAGCAGTGTGGCTCATTCAATATTTTAAAAATCAATTTCATGTTAAAATCACATTATTTGGAGTATACTGGGTTAAATAAAATTAATTCCACCTGGGTTTTTGGCTTGTGTTTATTTTTGCTTTTTAAAATATATATCCTAGAGGAGCACCTGGGTAGCTCAGTATGTTAAGCGTCTGCCTTCGGCTCAGGTCATGATCCCAGGGTCATGGGATCATCGAGCCCCGGCATCACAGGGGCAGTGAGGAGTGTGCTTCTCCCTCTCCCTTTGTCCATGGCCCCAGCTCATGCTCTTTCTCTCTCTTTCAGATAAATAAAACCTTAAAAAATTATATATATTCCTAGAAGTTTTCAAATTATACAAGGGGCTCACATTGTAATTCTATGAGACTACATGGTCTAGAATAATTGTGTGTGTGTGAGAGAGAGAATATGTGTACAACAAGCTGAAAATACAAAAAATTCTCATGGAAAACACGTGGGTATCCAAAACACATAGAGTTAGTTTCCAGTTTACCACTGCTCTAGCATTTACTGGCTGTGTTCTTTCTCAGAAGCCAAGGGTACAGAACCAGCCTAGGACTTCCCTTGACTTTCCCTCCAGTATCCTAGTGATATAGTTCTGTGGTTTCCCCACATGACTTCCTTGTAAAAGTGTCTGGGGAAGGCACTTCCATCCCTCCCAGAACATATGTACTGTCATATATGGTCATTTTACAGCCATTTGATCAAAAATTGTTCCCCATTAGGGAAACCCATGGTAGATAAAAAAACAAAACAAAACAAACAAACAAAAAAAGGTGATCATGTACTTTCTGGGCAAACAGATATAACCATTTCCCAGGCTACACAAAACTGCTGAAATTCAGGGGCCACATCAGTTAAGGAACTAGTCTAAAATTATATATAGTGGTGCCTGGGTGGCTCAGTTGGTTGGGTATCTGGCTCGATATTGGTTCAGGTCATGGTCTCCGGGTCGTGGGATTGGGCTCCAAGTCCAGTTCTGTGCTTAGCACGGAATCCGCTTGAGAGTCTCTTTCCCTCTTCCTCTGCCCTTCCTCCCTGCCTCAACTCTCTAAAATAAATAGATAAATCTTTTAAAAATAATAAATAAAGATAATATATAGCCAGCTATCCAATTGCACTCACGTAGCATGTATTTTCTGAGTATCTACACTGACACAAGGCCCCACAGTAGACATGGGTAAAACACAAAGGTAAATAAATCAGGGATTTGCTGTCAGGAAGCTGGCGATCCAATAGAGGGGATAATGACGTGGGTAGGCCTGGTCCAAGGACCCAGAGGGGTTCCTGCAGGACTAATGAAGAGGGTCCTGGGCTTCATGCAGGATAGAAATCAAACCTGAGCCAGCAGTAGGTGAGACCAGAGTTTATTGAAGATATATATGCAGAGAGAGTGTGGAGTGCGAGAGATAAAGGCAGAGAGCATCCAAGAGATTTGGAAGGGAGAGGAGTATAAGTCTTATCTTTACTTGGGGCCTGGGGTTTTATTAGCGACTGTGGTCTGGTATAGAGAACGTGTCCTCTCAGGCATCCAGGAACTGATCAGAACAAGGACAGGATACAGGTGTCCATAAGTCCCTCATTCCCTGAAGCCAGGGGTGTAGGCATCAAGGTATTTGGAGTCAGTGGTGTTAGAGAACCTTTACAAGGACCTCATGCAGTCACTCCTTAGATGTTATCTATGGTACTGGAAGACTCCAGAGACATCATTATCTTTTTGTCCCTTACAAGGTGGACATATGCTATCGCATTACAAGGTGTATATAGACTGAGGTAGGGGTGCAGGTCCTAGCAAGGCAGAAACCAGAAGAGAAGCAAAGAGGGGGAAAAAAAAAACCCCAAACCAGCTTTTCCCCCCACCACGGGGTCCCTTCAGTTTCTCTGTCTCAATAAGACGTGTCAAAATTTCTTCTGTTTTAAATAGCAAAAGTTAATCCAGTATATGTTCCAAGAATAGTCTAAAATGAGTTCTGTACCTGAACACATATAGCTGAACACAACCCTATGAGGTTGTTCCCCATTTTACAGATGAAAAAACCGAGGCAAAGGTTTATAAAATACTTAAAATGTTATATTATTAAGCAGCACTGGCACGTTTCAAACACAAATAGTCATATGAGCTTTTTAGTCACTCTTTTCTATTTTGCTTTACTTTATTATTTTTAAAAAGATTTTCTTTTTAAACAATCTCACAGTCTAGTGGGAAAGAAAATATAAGACAGCTCAGATGGAAGCACAAACAGTGTGGATTTCTGTCACTTGCTACCAAAAAAGTGTGACTAAAATAAACTGTTTCAACATTCTGGCCATGGTCTTCACCCTTCTGTGCCCCCACTCTTGCCTTATAGAAACCAGATCACAGGGAATAAGAGAGAGGTTTTTTGTTTTTTAAGAAAGAGGCTTTTTGTTTGTTTGTTTTTAATTAATTAATTAATTTGATAGAGATCACAAGTAGGCAGAAGGCAGGCAGAGAGAGAGGGGGAAGCAGGCTCCCCGCTGAGCAGAGAGCCTGATGCGGGGCTCAATCCCAGGACCCTGAGATCATGACCTGAGCCGAAGGCAGAGGCCTAAACCACTGAGCCACCCAGGTGCCCCAGAAAGAGGTTTTTGAAAAATGAAATCACTGTGATCAAATGAGAAGTCTGGTAGGATGGGTCAGATAGAACCAAGTGGCAAGTAAGATAAGGACTGAAAAATACCCATGGAATTTAGAAGCTAAGACACTGGAGAGCTTGATGAGACAAATTTTTTCAGGAGGTCAAGTGGAGTGCAGACTCTGGACTAATGAGGGTTGAGGAACAAAGAGATGGTGATGTCATGGAGACAGTGAACTATGTTATTGAACTGGAACCCCTTTTAGGTTGTTGTATCATCCTTTGAGGGTTTGAGATAACTTTAAAGGAAGATAAAAATAAATTCCTTTCACATGGTCAGTAAGCAGATGAAAAGACCCTCAACAGCTGCCAACAGGGACATTCAAATCAAAGTCACAATGAGATTATCACTTCACATCCACTAAGATAGCTACAATAAAAAAAGACAACAGTCAGGCAGCTGGGTGGCAGTTGAGTGGGGACTCTTGATTTCAGCTCAGGTCATGATTTTGGGGTCATGGGATCAAACCCCACACCAAGCCCCATCTAGAGCCCCTCCTTGGGCTGCATCCTCCATGGGGAGTCTGCTTGAGATTTTTCTCTGTCTCCCCCTCCAACTGCTTGCATACTCACTCTCTCTGTGTGTAAAATAAATAAATGAATCTTAAAAAAAAAAAAGGTAAATGCACCTGAAAACACTTAAAAAAAAAGATAGAAAATGTCATCAAGAATATGGAAATATTAGAAGCTCCAGACATGTGCCAGTGTGAATGTAAAGTGGTGCTGCCAATTCAGAAAACAGTTTGGGAGTTCCTCAAAAAGTTGAATGTATAGTTACCACATGACCCAGACAGTGCTAGGTATAATACCTGAGAGAAATGAACACATTTGTCCATAGAAAAACTACTACAGGAATGTTTGTAGCAGCACTAATTATAATAGCCAAAAAGTAGAAACAACTCAATGCCCATCAACCTGATGAATGGACAGACAAAATAGGTATACTAATACAATGGAATATTCTTCAGCCATAAAAAAGAATGAAGTACTGTTACATGCTACAATGTTATTGAAACTTGAAAACATTATATACTAAGTGAAAGAAGCCAGTCAAAAGACCATATATTGTGTAATACCATTTATGTGAAATGTCCAGGTGAGGCAAGTGCATATAAACTAGTTGTTGCCAGGGTTTGCCAGGAGGGAGGAAGGGGAATGACTGCTAAGGGGTTTCTTTTCCGGGTGATGAAAATGTTCTAGAATTAGAGGTGATTGTTGCATAACTCTGAATAAAGGAAAAATACCACTGGAGTGCAAATTTTTAAAGGGTAAATTTCATGCCATGTGAATTATATCTCAACTTAAAAATCAAAATAAATTCTTCAAAATTGCAGCGCTCTTGGAGGCCCCTTGCCTTATAAAGAGGATGCCGGCAAACCCAGCAACACCCCAGACCAAGCACAAGGTGAGCCACTCCCCCAGGCCAGGGACCATGAACTGACCACGCCTCCAGGAGGAGGAAGTCCCGGCTTAGAGGCCGCTGACTGGCTGAGCTTTAGGAGGGGGAGGGGCTAAGAGGGGTGCGTCTAGTCTCTCTCGCAGGAGCGGGGCGGGCCGAAGCCTTCGCTCGCGAGATTTTGGTGGTTCCGCATTTCGGGTCGGCAAGGTGGGGGAGGCGAGCGCAGCAACTGGCACCGGCTCGATCCTCTGTTCAAAGCAGCGGCGCCGGGTGCTTTCGCTGGCCGCGAGCTGAGGATTGTCCGCTTCCTCGTGGTTCCCGCGCGGGCTCCGAATCCAGGGCGCGGCGGGGGCCAGTGGCCCCTCCCCTCCGAGGATAGAAGATGAGCTTCCTCTTGTGAGTGTGGCGGGGCGGAGGGCCCGGAGGGCTGAAGGCCGAGGGCGAGGGCGGGGAAGGGGGCGAGCAGGCTTCTGAGGCCAGAACGGGGCCCCGGGGTCGGGGTCGGAATGGCCGACGTTTGCTTTGCTCGTCTCCCGCCCCCTTCTCCCGAGGGCCATGGGAGAGGCCCGGAGGTGGGCCCGGGCAGACGGAGATGAAAGTCGAGGCAAAGGAAGCAGAGAGAGAGAGAGAGAGAGAGAGAGAGTGAGAGAGGTGGGCCCGGGCAGACGGAGATGAAAGTCGAGGCAAAGGAAGCAGAGAGAGAGAGAGAGTTGCGGAGTGAAGAGGCCCGAAGCCGGCAGTGCCTGCAAACTTTTCCGCCTCAGCGCCCCTGAGGGTGGAGGGACGACCCGGGGGCGGAGCCCCGAGCCCGGCCGCTGGGGCTCCCGAGTCCTCGCAAGTCTGGAGCCTTCTAGTACCGATCCGTGCTGACTTAGCTTTTTACTCCATCGTATGCCAAGTTTTATTATCTTCTGTATTAAAACTACCCCCGAGGAAAAAGGCTACCCCAGGAAGACGTGGTTTGAGAAGCTCGAAGTTAAGCTGCGGCCTTGCATGCAGACTTCTCTCCAGTTCGGATTCAGCTCGCTTTGTGACTTTGTGTAGATTTTAGTTAGTTTGTACCCTCTACACCCATCATGGGGCTCAAACTTACAACCCCGAGATCAGGACTAGCAGGCTGTACTGACTGAGCCTAGCCGGGCACCACTGTGACTTTGTGTAATTAACTTTTCCTGGGTAGAATCCTGTTTTAGAGATAAGGCCTGGGGCCCAAATGAGGCTTAAGTGGAAACTTTTGTAAATTCTCTGATGATTCTTAAGCGCGTTAAGGTTTGGGAAGCGTTGCTCCAGCACCTTATTATTTTCAGGTGGCTCTCTCTACCTGGTACATCACTTAAATTTTTGTGTTGTGTGATTGAGGACATCACCCACATATTTGACATTTTCATTAAATTTTGTTCAAGTTCGTAGTGTTCCTTAACCAGAATTTATCCATTTCCTTATTGTGAGAATGTTTTGCTTTGGGAGGCACATGATGCTCAGAGACTGGGTTTGTCTTTGCTGGCAATGTATTTAACACAGGTTTGCTGTGGGAATTTCATACGCCAGTAGCGTAGCAGCTAGTGTTTCTTATTAAACTAATAAAATACTTCAAGCCAGTGATGGATTAAATACACTATTGTTCCAGACAAGGAAAGATGAAAGAAAGAAGGCCTAGATTTAGTTGAGATGTACCTTTATAGGTCTTGGTGCTGAGGAGAGGTGTTGGGCTTAGCCAACCCAGAGCTGAGGTCCAGCAAGTGAAGGTCCTTGTTGCCAGGGAGCGATGGTGCTGGTGTTGACCTGCAAGTGAATTTCCCTTCTGGGCTGGGCATTTGACTGGAAGGGCCAGTTGCCCCAAGGTTTTCAGAGAGCTGTTTCTTAGTTTTTTTTTTTTTAAGATTTTTAGTTATTTATTTGACAGACAGAGATCACAAGTAGGCAGAGAGGCAGGCAGAAAGGGGGAGAGGGGAGCAGGTTCCCCGCTGAGCAGAGAGCCGGATGCTGGACTCCATCCCAGGACCCTGAGATCATGACCCGAGCTGAAGGCAGAGGCTTTAACTCACTGAGCCACCCAGGCGCTCCTACAGAGAGCTGTTCAGATAGCAGTGTCATCTTGCCCAGACCGAACACTCTAAAGTATTCCGCACAAATTCTTGGTATTTATAGTCAAAAATGTCTCCTTGCCGTAGTTGCTTCTTCATAAGTTTTCACTGATAAGCCCCAGGGGGGCCCCTCAGCAGCTGAACTACTGAGTTCTTACAGGTGCGAACAGATGAGATGATGACATCCTGACACAGTTTTCTTCATTCTTACATGAAAACAACTTTTCTTTTTGTCTTTGTCATAAACAAGTGGGTTAAAACAAATTTCACTTGTCTTAAACAAGTGGATTTGAAATCTTACCAAACCCATACACAGCAGAGAAATTTGGATTCTGTGTAGTATTTTGCTGTTATAGCACTACTGAGAATATCCTTGTTCAAGTCGTTTTTTCCCACCTTTCAGTTGTTTTTTAATTTTTTTTTTAAAATTTTTTTTTTTTAAGATTTTATTTATTTATTTGACAGAGAGAAATCACAAGTAGGCAGAGAGGCAGGCAGAGAGAGAGAGAGGGAAGCAGGCTCCCTGCTGAGCAGAGAGCCCGATGCGGGACTCTATCCCAGGACCCTGAGATCACGACCTGAGCCGAAGGCAGCGGCTTAACCCACTGAGCCACCCAGGCGCCCTCAGTTGTTTTTTAGAAGTATGGGCTACACAGAATGATTACCATGTCCGAAAGTTTTTCTGATTTAGATTGTAATTGTAAATCTCTGTATTACTGGAACAATCTTTCCCTCCACTCCCAAAGTCTTTTTCCTATGAGTTAATGTTTAGTTAGTGGTTTGTTTGTGGATGCCCAGTTGCTTAGTTACTTTTTGGATCGAAATGTGAGGCTGTTTTTTGTTCTAGTTGACAGGCATTTGCGTTTTCACTTCTTGGCTGTTACGAATGATGCGGCTGTGAACTTTTGTGTTCAGATTTTTGTATTGGATGCATAGGTTCATTTCTTTTGGGTAAATACCAAGAAGTGGAATTGCTGAGTTATATGCTAACTATGTTTAATCTTTTGAGGAACTGCCAAACTTTTTCAAAGTATGACAGCATTTTGCATTCCCACCAGCACTCTTTGAGAGTTTCAATCTACCCACACCATAGGTAGCACTTGTTAATTGTCTTTTTGATTATAGACATCCTGAATGGATATGAAGTGTTATTGTGATTTTACTTACCATTTTCCTAATGACTAACAATGGTCAGCATCTTTTTGTATGCTGTTGGCCATTTGTATATCTTCTCTGGAGTAATGCCTGTTCAGATCCTGTGATCATCTTTAAATTGGGTAGTTTTTTTTTTTTTTTTTTGAGTTGTAAGAATTCAAAAATATATAGATTTTTAAAGATTTTATTTATCTGAGAGAGAGAGAGAATGAGAGAGAAAGCACATGTTGGGGAGAGAGGAAGAGGGAGAAACAGGCTTGTTTGGGGGAAACTCCTGCTAAGCCTGGAGCCAGACTTGATCCCAGGATCTTGAGATCCTGACTGAGCCTAAGGCAGATGTTTGACCAACTGAGCCATCCAGGCACCCTGGAAGTATTACTATAGGTGAAGATCATATTGACTCTTGAGACGTTATTTCATGTTAGTTTCTTTCTCTTTCTTTTAAGGTTTTATTTTTAAGTAATTTGTACTCCCATTGTGGGGCTTGAACTCAACCCCAAGATGAAGAGTTGCGTGTTCTACTGACTGAGCCAGCCAGGTGCCCCCTTTCTGAAACTTTTTCTGCATTTAGAAGATGGGCTTCTGCTGGACATTTGGTTCTTCATTATGTTTATGACTTGATATCTTGGCATGTGAATACATGTAGCTCTAACTTGTTCTTCTTAACTATGTACTATTCCACATTATGGATATATCAAATTTATTTATTCCTCTTCTAATAAGTTTTGGGATTGTTTCCAGGTTCCTCTTTGTTCTTTTTGGAAATTTAATTTTTATGGTTAGAAATCCCTCCATTTTTTTCTAGGTTTCATATCCTGTTAGCTTCCTTAGAGAAAAATCATTTTTCTCAGTAACCAGTTGTCTCATTTATTTTCCCTGCTAATAACTTCAGAATGTTAATGTCACTTCTACTGTGGTTTGCTTTGATGGCATCACAAATCTTTTGATTAAAAAAATGGATTTTTTTTTTTTAGCTCTTCAAAACTTAGGGCTGTCTCTCTTCCCCACCATTGTCTGTAGGTAGAAATTGAAGCCAAAAGGAAGTTTGTTTTCTCAGACAGTCACAGAATTAGTGGCAGATCAAGGACTAGAATCCTGGTGCACCATACTACTTCATGAGGCATAGTAAAATTGCGTTCTGTATGAAATTGTGTTGCTAATCCTGAATCTCTGTGAGGAAAAACATTTAAAGCATTCTTTATTTGTGATTGTCACCCTCTCCCTGGCACTTTTCGGGGAGTATTTTTTAATTTTCAGAACAATTTGTATGCCTAAAATTATGCCATTCTGCTTTCATTCGTAAAATAAAGATTGCTATACTTTTACTTTCAACCTAATAGCAGCAGCCGCTCTTCTAAAACATTCAAACCAAAGAAGAATATTCCCGAGGGCTCTCATCAGTATGAACTCTTAAAACATGCAGAAGCAACTCTAGGAAGCGGGAATCTGAGACAAGCTGTTATGTTGCCAGAGGGAGAAGACCTCAATGAATGGATTGCTGTCAACAGTAAGTTTTTAAGAACATTCAGCTTTGTTGATTTATAGGAACGTTTTGCTAAAATCTTTTTGTTAATCAAATTTCTTTTTCAGGTATAACCGTTGTAGTATGAGTTACCTATAAAGAAACTCATAGGGACGCCTGGGTGGCTCAGTCGGTTAAGCGGGCTACCTTCGGCTCAGGTCATGATCCCAGCGTCCTGGGATCGAGTCCCACATCGGGCTCCTTGCTCCACAGGGAGGCTGCTTCTCCCTCTGCCTCTACCTGCCATTCTGCCTGCCTGTACTCTCTCTCTCTTTCTGACAAATAAATAAAATCTTTAAAAAAAAAAAAGAAAGAAAGAAGCTTATAGGTGCAAATATATCCAGAACTGTTTTGTTCTCTTCAGAGTACTTGGTTATGTAGCTTATGTGGCTGGGTAGAGACACCTGAGGGGAAATGTTGAGTGCTTTGGGGTGATTTCTGAGAATAGAATGGTAGGAATTATTGGGTAAGGTCAGATAAAACACTGGAATACAAAATTCTACCGATGGTGGACCATGACTTTGTAGGGAGCCTGCCTCCCCAGTCACACCTCCAACTCCCAGCAGCTCTCACCTGCCTGCGTATACACAGACATCAGTTGCAGTGCATATGGGCAGTCACGTGATTGTTATGACTTTGGAGTAATCGGAGGAAATAGATTGGGAGAAAATGCGAGGGACCCATGAGCTGAATGCCGCTCGAGTTCAAGAAAATGAGGGCATGACGTGGAAAGTTAAACATACTGAGGCTAGAGATTTGAATTCTTGAGCCTGTCATTTCTGAGGTGAGATCAGTACCAGCTGACAAGATTTAAATCTGTTAGGGACTTCAGATGTTCCAGGAATTTTTAAACTTCTTAATGAAAAATTTCAAACGTAGAAAAATAGAGAAACTAATACAGTGAATTCCCAGGCATCCATTGTCCAGTTTTAACAGTCATGGCCAATTCATGCTTCTATATCTCGCTCTGATTAATTTTTTTTTCCTTTCGTGTTTTGATTTTTCCCTCCCCTCTCCACCTCTTCCCCACTCTTCCTATCTCTCCCCTAGTTTCTTCCATGCTGGCAGTGAGACATGGCCAGCCCACCTCACCCTGATTGTTTTGAGGTGAATCCCAAATACATTCTTTCTTTCTTTTTTTTTTTTAAGATTTTATTTATTTGAGAGAGAGAGGGCACAAGAAGCAGGATGGACAGAGAGAGGGGGAGCAGCTGACTCCCCACTGAGCAGGGAGCCCGATGTGGGACTCAATCCTGGGACCCCAGGACCACCATCTGAGCTGAAGGCAAATGCTCAAACGACTGAGCCACCCAGGTGCCCCAAACATATTATTTCATCTATAAATATTCCATATCTCTAAAAGACAGGCACTCCCCCTCCCTTTTTTTTTTTTTTTTTTTAAAGATTTTATTTGTTTATTTGACAGACAGAGATCACAAGTAGGCAGAGAGGCAGGCAGAGAGAGAGAGGAAGGGAAGCAGGCTCTCGGCTGAGCAGAGAGCCCGATGCGGGGCTCGATCCCAGGATGCTGGGATCATGACGGGAGCCAAAGGCAGAGGCCTTAACCCACTGAACTCTGGCACTGGCACCCTGGCACTCCCCTTTAAAGGTAATGACAATACTGCCATTACTTTATGTTAGCAATATCCCTGATTGTCTTCTAAATGTTGTTCTTGTTTAAAAGATTTTATTTATTTATTTGATAGAGACACAGAGAGGGAACACAAGCAGGGGGAGTGGGAGAAGTAGGCTTCCCGCGGAGCAGGGAGCCCAATGGGGGGCTCGATCCCAGGACCCTGGGATCATGACCCAAGCCGAAGGCAGATGCTTAGCAACTGAGCCACCCAAGCACCCCTAATTGTTTCTTTTTTAAAAAAAAAATTATATTTGGTTTAAATCAGATTAATAAGGCTTCTGTGTAATGTTTCTTGAATCTCTTAATGCGCAGGCTCCTCGTTGCAGTCTTTGTTCCTTGCTATTTTTGTTGTTGAAGAAACCAGTTCATTTATTTCCCACAGTGTGAATCATGTTGATTGTATCCCCAAAGCTTGCATTACCACGTTCTGTTCTTCCTTTACTTCCTGTGAATGTTAGTTCACAGTGTTAGACAGCACTGGCCAGTAGAACTTCCTGCCATGGTGCAAATGTTCTGTATCTGTACTGTGGCCATTTAGCTTTTGAAATGTGGCTTGTGTGGCTGGAACTGAATTTTAAATTTATTTTTAACTAAGTAGCCATTTGTGGCTAGTGGCTCCCACGTTAGCACAGATTTGGAACTTTGCTCAAATTCGGGTTTAATTTTGTTTGTTTGGAAAGCTGCTTTATATGTGGTGACATATACTTCCAAAAGTGTCCAGAATGTCCTCCATACTATCCAGCTGTCTTTTTATGTGGTATTATTCAGTTGTTGATAATCATTCTTTGATCAGCACTGTCCGATAGAAATATAATGTGACATAGCTACAAATGTTATTTAAAAATTTCTAGTAGCCATAATAAGAAAAATTTTGGGGTTTTTTTCAGCATGTTAAAAAGTCATTATTTGTATTACTAAGAGAAACAAGGTGCATAACTACGGGATATGTTAAAATCTTTTGTGTAAGATAGGATACAGGTGCTTGGGGGCAGGAGACCAAAAAAATAATGTAGTGGTTATCCATAGGGGGAAGCTGGGGTGGTTGGGATTAAGATTTATCACTGTATGTTTTTATAGATCTTTGTGAACCATGTGAAGCATTATATTTTCAGAAAAGACCTTCCCCTGTTTTTTTTTTAACCTTAACTCAAATTATCATCTGTTATTCTGAAAGCATCTGTTGGCCTTCCTGAGCCATCAGTTTTCCTTTGAGACTTTCTGTCTTAGACTGTTCTCCCAACTTTTTAGCTTCAGGATCCCTGTATTCTCTAAAAAATTATCAAGAAACCCAAAGAGCTGTCAATTATGTAGGTGTTATCTAGTGATACTTACTGTGTTAGAAATTAAAACTGAGAAATTTTAAATACTTTTAAATCTTTAAATAAGGACCTAATGATTACTTTATCTTATAGCACAATTACCAATATGTCTGTCATCTGTTATTCCGAAGGCATCTGTTGGCCTTCTTCAGCCTTCAATTTTTCTTGGAGACTTTTTGCTTTGGATAGGCTGTTCTCCAACGTGACTCACTAAGAAGGTTTATAAGTGAGGGAGTTTTATGTAAAATTCCTTTTGATGAGATGGAGCTTTTTTAAAATCTATTTGTTTTTTAAGAAAGGCGGAAAAGCCCCAGGTGGTTTTTAGGGACTCCTTTAGATAGGGAACTAAAACAGTTTTTAAAACTTTCCAAGGCTTATGTGGATGTCTCTGCAGAGGAACATTTGACTCTGATAGATTCACTACTTACTCCCTTCCTCTTCCATTTCTTCCATATTTAGCAGAAGCTCCTCTTGGAAGTGCTCACTGACTAGCTCAGCCCCTCGAGACGCTGCCTTTTCTCTTAACTCTTATATTCCTCTCAATTTTTTCCCTTTGGATAGCTGGAGTCTCCAGGACAAGGGACATTATCCCACCATGTCCTTTCTGTGTCCTCAGTATGCATTAGGCCTCATGTTTTTTATTATTTTTATGATAAGATGTTTTAAATGCCTGTTGATACAGCTGATAGACCTTGCCCCTTACAGGATGTTCTCCGCTTCATTTTGCTTTTTCCCAACACAAATGGTATTGTCTGGTCCAGATTGATAGGAAGCAATGGATTTTTTCATTCCCTTGGATATAATCAAATTATATATTCTACTGATATAATAATCACCATTAAGTTAGAAGTATTGCTAAGATTTTATTTTCTTGCTGTTCTGTGCTGGCTAAAAACTTACTATATTAAAGCAAATATAGGGACGCCTGGGTGGCTCAGTTGGTTAAGCGGCTGCCTTCAGCTCAGGTCATGATCCTGGCGTCCTGGGATCGAGTCCCACATCGGGCTCCTTGCTTGGCAGGGAGCCTGCTTCTCCCTCTGCCTCTGCCTACCTCTCTGTCTGCCTGTGCTCACTCTCGTTTCTCTCTCTGTGACAAATAAATAAAATCTTTTAAAAAAAAATAAAGCAAATATAGATTAAAAGTTAATTTAGGTGTGACAGCTTAATAAGAGAAGGGAATTTGCAGTATACCTGGATCATTGAATCTCTTACAGATTTATTCAAGAACTTGAAGGCATTGTCCATTTTTCCTTCAGCTGAGAGGTCTGCATTTTATTGTGTTTGCACAAACATTTTAACATAATTTTGCTATTATGTTTCCAGCTGTGGATTTCTTCAACCAGATCAACATGCTGTATGGAACTATTACAGAATTCTGCACTGAAGCAAGCTGTCCAGTCATGTCTGCAGGCCCCAGGTACATATACTGACTATTAGATAGGTATTCGAAGTACTAAAGAAAGCTGATCATCACTCCTTGATAGAAATGAAACAATAAGGCCTTTTTGTTTTTATCTGTTTACATAAGAGCAGTTCAATCTTACCAGTTCTTGAATGCTTCCTTATAAGCTTTTAGTTATTTTTAAATACTTTGGTCTGGGGTACTTAGTATTTAATTGTATTATACTGAATAATGAATGTTCATTTTTTTTTCTTGTGCTTAGTGTTATGTCCAAATTGTGCCGCTTTAATTTTCTGGCTTAAAGATGTTAAGACTAAAAAAATTTGACTATAGGGGCACCTGGGTGGCTCAGCTGGTTTGGCCGACTCTTGATTTCTGCTCAGGTCTTGAACTCCGGTGTCATGGGATTGAGCCCCAAATCAGGCGCTGCAGTCGGCAGGGAGTCTGCCTGAGATTCTCTCTCCTTCTATCCATCCCCCTGCTTGCACATGCACATTTGCCCTCTATTTCTCTCAAATTAATAAGAAATTTTGAGTATAAAAAATATTAAGAAATACTAAGAACCATGGAACTCTTTTATCACCTGTAATGTTAAGTCAAGATGTGATGGGATTAATGTTTTAGTGTTTCTTTCCAGTCTTTTTTTCTAATAATAAGTGACTAATTTTATGTGACTATAATGGTATCAAAATGTTTATGCCTTGGGAAAAAATTGTCTTTCCTGGATTTGCTATAGGTATAAAGGAAAAAAAAACATCTCCAATGAGTTTGTAGTTCTATTTTTAATCACAGTATTTTGGAGGGATGTTTTTATTTTGTGTTTTATTCCTCAAACTTCTTTAAAATAAGTAAGAAAACTTATCTGTGACTTAAATGCTTCAAACAGTGAAGTTTTGTAGAAGTCTTAATATACATTCTAGCTCAGCAAAGGGAGGGAGAAGAAAGGCATGCCTAAAGGTATTTCTTTAGTACTCTCTGCAGGAAATAGTCTCTCTTCCTCTCTCTCTCTCTCTCTCTTTTTTTTTCTTTGTTAAGATTTTGTATTTTTTTTTCCAGTTGAATTTATTTTTTTATTATTTACTTTTTAAAGATTTCATTTATTTGAGAGAGAGAGTGTGTGAGCACACAAGCAGAAGGAGGTGGAGGGACAGAGGGAGAGGGAGAAGCAGGCACCCCACTGAGCAGGGAGCCTGAGGCACAGAGCCCAGTGCAGGGCTGGATCCTGGACCCTGGGATCATGACCTGAGCCGAAGACAGGTGCTTAACCGACTGAGCCAACCCGGTGTGCCCAGGAAAGAGTCTTATTATGTAGACTCTGTTGTTGGTACCTTGATGGTCAGCTGTTGAAGGATGTGGGGGATCCATTTGTCTCTGACCCAGTCCTTAGCTCCCTCTACCATGAAGATACAGTTCCCTTATCTTTAAACATCCGTTCTGGCACTGTCAGCTGCCGCATTATCCTCCTTTTCTCTTCCAATTATAACTATCCTATTTCAGGATAATGCTATAGGGAACTCTGAGTAACCTCCAGTAGAACTTGAAGTCATTTACTAAATTATACTTAACTTCTATTGATAAAATGTAGACCTACTTTGATTACAAATTGTACATTTGTTACGGCTTCAGTAAAACCTTTTTCTCTCTAGATACGAATATCACTGGGCAGATGGCACTAATATTAAAAAGCCCATCAAATGTTCTGCACCAAAATACATTGACTATTTGATGACTTGGGTTCAGGATCAGCTTGATGATGAAACTCTTTTTCCATCTAAGATTGGTGAGTTAATGTTGAATATTTTCCTTTTTAACTGATAAATATGTTGTATTATTTTTAATACTTTGTTACTTAAAAAAAAAGTAATGATGGCTGACAAATTCCTCTCCAAAAAGATTGTAAATGCATACTCCCTCCAGCCATGTTTGTGTCTGTCTGTATTTCTTCACTGGTAATACTGGTTGGCTACTTATTTTTTAATCTTTTCAATTTGGGTAAATAAGTTTGTTTGAATGTACATTACAAAAATGCTGATGGCATTGAGATTTTTTTGGTTTATTGATCATTGTGTGTTTTCTGTTCCTATCCTTTGTCTATTTCTTTGGTAAGGATACTAGCTCTTTGACATATATGTCATATGTATCTTTCCCTAACTTGCCTCTTGTCTTATTTTGTTCATGAGGTATTCTTGCCATATGTAACTTTCTATTAATTTTTTCCTTTGTTGTGTGGATTTTAATATAATGATTAGAAAGGTTTTCCCTACTTCAAGATAATAGAAATATTTGCCCTTTTTTTCATTTAGTACTTTTGTGGGTTTTGTTTTTACATTTAAATCTTTGTTCTTGCCAGAAATTGTTTTCTTAAGGCTCCCTTCATTTTTTTTCTAGTTATAAATGTGAATCAGTTTTGTACAGTACCACTTATCGAATGCACATGTCTCTTCTCCCTGGGTTATTGTATGTGTACACCAGATTGCCATGTAATTTGGAGTCTTTCAGTCTCTTTATCTGTTCCTGTAGGAATTCCACACTGTTTTAATTACCATGGCCATATATCTTTGAGCATCTTGTAGGGCTAGTCTCTCTTTCTTGCTCTTCTTTTTCAGAATATTCATAGCTCTTCTGGGATATTTATTCTTCCAGAGAACTTAGAATCATTTTGGCAAGGTAAAATAAAAGTATTTGTGAGATTTTGAGATTATTTCATTCAAGTTGTAGATTAACATAGACAGTCTCCTTCTCTTGACAATACTGGGTCTGCCCAAGAATTAGGTACATTTTTTTCATTTCTTCATCTTTTCTTTCTCATTTCCTCTTGTAAAATTCTGTAGTGCACTTTATGTTAATCCTTCAAGTTTAAGTTTATTCCTAGACATTTTATGGTGTTTTTAAATTGATGTCTGGCTGGGACGCCTGGGTGGCTCAGTTGGTTGGACGACTGCCTCCGGCTCAGGGCGTGATCCTGGAGTCCCGGGATCGAGTCCCACATCAGGCTCCCAGCTCCATGGGGAGTCTGCTTCGCTCTCTGACCTTCTCCTCGCTCATTCTCTCTCACTGTCTCTCTCACTCAAATAAATAAAATAAAATCTTTAAAAAAATAAAATAAAATAAAAAATAAAAAATAAAAAATGAATTGATGTCTGGCTTACAAATGGTTATTGTTTAATACATAGGAAAGCTGTTGATTTTTATATAAAATTTTGTATAAGTTGACCGTCAGATTCTGATTGTTTCAGTTGTTCTGGATTGGTTTCCTTGAATTTTTCAGGTACAGAATCACATCATATTCAGATAATATTAATTTTTCCTCTTCCTTTCTGATACAGATGCTTCTTGTGTAACTCTTATCTCATTGCCCCAGAGTAGTGCTGAGTAATGGTGATGATGTGGCAGACCTCTTTTCTTGTTGCCTTACTTTTATGCAAGTGCTTCTAGTACCTCAGCATTAAGCAGGAATCTTGCTTTTGGGAAGTGTGTAAATTTTTAAAAATCAGGTATGATTGTTGAGTTTTACAATATTTTCCCAGTGTCTGTTGTTACCACAAGGTTTTCTCCAGTATCTTTTTTATTTAGTGTTTTCCTGGAAGAGTATTTTTTATTTGCTAATATTTTGATCAAGATTTTGGCATCGGTATTTATAGATGAGATGAGATCAGTCTTTTCATTTTCAGTTTAAGAGTGTCTTAGGAACATCATGTTGGATTCTGTCTTATCTGTTCGGGCTGCTAATTACAAAACTACCAGAGATTGGATGGTTTATGACAACAGAAATTTATTTCTCAGCTTTTAGGACTGGAAGTCCAAGATCAAGGGGCCAGCATAGTTGGGTCCCTGTAAGAGCCCACTTTTGGGTTGCAGACTTCTGACTTCTCAGTCTTCACATGGTGGAAGGAGCCCGCAGAAGTTCTCTGGGGCCTCTTTTTTAAGGGCATTGATCCCATGCAGGAGGGCTCTGTCCTTGTGACTGAATCACCTCCCAGAGCCCCACGTCCCCACGTTAGGTTTTCAACATAGGAATTTTGAGGGGTAACAAATAATTCAGACCATAGCAGGTTCCTTTTTGTGGTCTAATCAGTGGCTCTTTTGGGAGAAAAGCTTGTATCATGCTAACACCCTATTTGCTATTGGTCAGGTTTTTTATTATTAAACCGTTTCCTTTCTCACAGATTCTTTATTGTGTATTGACTGTGCTTGGATGTTTCTGTTCAGCTCAGCTTGGAAAGTGCTTGGTTTAAGACAAATTACTTCTATTTCTTTAATGATTAAAGTCTTCCAATTATGGAAAATAAAGAATACTTAAAACTTTGTTCCCTTTTCTCAGCTTTTCATTCATTAGTAATCCATCCTAATGTTTCAGAAGCCTTTTCCCCCTCAATTAGGCTATTATTTACATCTTCTGCCAGTTATTTATTCTTACTAGATAGAATTGTTAACTCACTTTTATTAGCTGGAGGCATATATTTATAAATTCTAAGAGAAGGAGTTTGACTTAAAAATCCAGCTTTTCAGTATATGAGTACAAGAGACCAGTCCAGAAAAACATGCCCACAAGCTCCAGAATAAAGTTAGAAAATGCAGGTTGTTAGGGACACCTGGCTGACTCATTCAGTAGGGCATGCAACTCTTGATCTCTGGAGGTCTTGCGTTCAAGCCGCACGTTGGGTGTAGAATTTAACTTAAATAAAGTTTAAAAAAAAAAACAAACACATGCCAGTTGTTAGCCAAGATGGGATGGGGGGATCAGAAAAAATTTGCTTGCAAGAGCAAAATAGACTAAATTTTAGGCTTTTAAGGGCTGGTTAAGAAATAAATTAAAATGCAGGCAAGGAGAAAGTGTTTTAACCATTTTTTTTTCCTGAAAGATTGAAGAAAAGGAAATGTTTCTTGAGTAGTGTTGTGGAATAGCCTTTAAGGCTGTCTAATCTAGGTTATTTTGGAAGCTGATGCCTTCTTAATGTGTTTATATACTGTACTCAGTGCCACTTAAATTGTCTTGCTCCTGTCTCTATTTCCTAAGACTTTGATCTTGTCAACCGGAATTCTCAGGAACGTGACCAGAGGTTACCAAAACCTCTCCCCATTCTTTTCTAAGGAAGTGTTTATTTTCTTTGCAAAATAGGTGCTCTGCCTCCCTTTTCCAGGAAGTTTGTCCCTATCTTGTATTATAGGAAAATGAAAATAGCACTTTAGAGAAAAGATAAAAAGTTGGGGACTCCTAAAACCAGAAAACTGGTTTTTCAGAGTAATGCAGATAAAATACATTTTATTTATAGACAGTAGATTATAATGCCTTTTTGTCTTGCTTAGTTTTCATTCGTGGTTGAGTGCGTGTTTGTAAGAAAATTTTTTAGAGTTAGAATTACAGAAATAGAAATTGTTTTATTTATATCAAAATACTTGTTGCATTTAATCTTAGGAAGAAACTCTCCAGAACAGCTGAAATCATATTCATGTTAGCTCCTTATAAACTTGGTGCCTGTGCCTTTTCTTCTAAGGCAGTCAGAAAAAGTGCTGTGTGAGGATACCCCGTATATTTATGTTTGGGGTTTTTTTTTCTTTGTCTTTTTTTTAAAAAAGTATGTATGTGGAAAACAGGCTTATATTTGTGAATGTGTGTGTTTGTGTGTTGGAGTTGCTTATGGCAGCTTCTAAACTTTCCTCTGTTCAGTTGGATAAAAGACAATTGATATATATGTATATTTGATTACAGGTGTCCCATTTCCCAAAAACTTTATGTCTGTGGCAAAGACCATTCTGAAGCGTCTGTTCCGGGTTTATGCCCACATTTATCACCAGCACTTTGACTCTGTGATGCAGCTGCAGGAAGAGGCCCACCTCAACACCTCCTTTAAGCACTTTATCTTCTTTGTTCAGGTAAGTTGAACCACGTTGACTTCTTTGTCCTTTGACTTGGACTCGTTTGTTAATTTTAATAAAGAGTAATTGAGAGAGCTATTTTACAGACAGAGAGTGAAGTATAAGCCGATTCCTCTCTTTTCTCTTTTCCTTGCTGTTTATTTTGTTGGTTAGCATAGTGGCAATATAGAAAGCATCACCCCTGTTTTGGGCCTTCTGCCTTTGGCTGCCGCAGCTGGGTCTCTGGTTAGGAAAGGACAGGGAGCACTGAAACTCCAAGACAGCTTGTCCACACCCTCCTGTTTCATCACCACTGCTGAGTAGAAGGGATGCTCTGGAAAAACATCTGCAGTTGGATTGTTCATGAGATGTCTGTGCCTAGGAGAGAAACTTTGAGAAAAACTTATTAGGGGCGCCTGGGTGGCTCAGTGGGTTAAGCCGCTGCCTTCGACTCAGATCATGATCCCAGGGTCCTGGGATCAAGTCCCGCATCAGGCTCTCTGCTCAGCAGGGAGCCTGCTTCCCTCTCTCTCTCTCTGCCTGCCTTTCTGTCTACTTGTGATCTCTGTCTTTTAAATAAACAAATAAAATCTTAAAAAAAAAAATTAAAAAAAAACCTTATTAGTTGTTCTCTTGGTTTAAGCTCCCAGAAGTCCCATTTCAGGCCAAATCTTATGAAGACAGCAGCTAGAAACTTCAAAAAGGACCGCCCCCTTCAAAGATGTAGCCTATTATCTAATGGGCCCTAACTTGGAACTGGAACTTTTTTCTTTTCTTTTTAAAGATTCTATTTATTTATTTATTTATTTATGTATTTAACAGTGCGCGCGCGAGCAATCACAAGTAGGCAGAGAGGTAGGCAGAGGGGGAGGGAGAAGCAGGCTTCGCTGAGCAGAGAACCCGATGCAGGGCTCAATCCCAGGACCCTGAGACCATGACCCGAGCCAAAGGCAGAGGCTTAACCCACTGAGCCACCCAGGCACCCTGGAACTGGAACTTTTTAAAAATCAAAATAATTCACATTGTGAAAAAGATATTAAAGAATTGGGACTCTTTTGGCAACGTTAGAGATAGATAATTCTCTATGCAAAATGTACATAGGTCTGTCTAGATAACTGTTTTTTGGTAGAAAAGCCAGCAGTCTTAGAGTATATATTGTGTATTTCAGTTAAATGTGCTGCACAAAGGAGAATGTACTGTGCTCCTCTCTGTCTTCCTTCTGAGATTGTTGGCGTGGCATGGATCTCGATAGAGTGTAGGTTCTGAAACAGGTGTATAGATACAGATACGGGGTACATACAGATATAGTATAGAGAGGTAGTGTAGCTATAGTATAGACACAGACATATGTAGATGGAAGGTTAGTATAGATCTATGAAAGACAAAGGGCCACTGCCCAGTAGGTGGCCATGATCATTGTATAGCTTTAAGATCATTTCCATGGAAAGGCAAACATAGACAGTTTTGATTTTAATGTTTTACACAGTGAGGATCATGCTAATACCTACAGTTGCTTCTTCGGTAAGTCCCTTATATTTTAAAAAAATGAGTAAAATAATCCCATTTTAAAATGTTCACAGAGAACATTTCATTATTTTTTTGTATTTCAGAAAACCAGGCCTGGGAATGATATTTATGGAGTTTTAATTTTAGGCTTATTTTTTAATTTTACTTTTCTTCTCTTTTTAGGAGTTTAATCTGATTGATAGGCGTGAATTGGCACCTCTTCAGGAATTAATTGAGAAGCTTGGATCGAAAGACAGATAAAATGTTTCTTCTAGAACACAGTTACCTTCTTGCTTCATTTGCTAGAGCTATCTCATTGCTATCTGTTATAGACTAGTGATACAGACTTTTAAGAAAACAGGATAAAAAGACACCTGTGTTCGTGTCTACTGACAAAATTGTCCCACAGGTAGATTGGCCCAGTCCTTCAGTGAGAAATTCAAGAGGCAGCCGACTCTGAGGCACTGTTTGACCACTCCTGTTACTGTCAGAGTTGGACTTACTTGTAATATGTGATGATAAAATGTAGTTTGTTCATTTTCTTTTCTTTTACTGAAGAAAATGAGTGCTTCGGGTTATAGCATAATAGCGATTGGGAATTTCCACCAGTACTTTATTAACAAGTTTCCAGAACAAATTACCTAATAATGCAATCAGATCCATTTTATCCTGTTTTTATTTACAAATAGAAGAGGTATTTTTAAGTTTCCTTAAGATTTAGAACATTTGTGTGTTACTTTGGGTAACCTTTTAGTTTGAAGTCAGTATGCTGGTGTTTTTATAGGTAAGACTCTATATTATATGTTTATTTTTTCAGAATCCCTGATTGCAGTTTAAATTCTCATATGACTTATGTAGTATGGGAGTAACCAGAGTTATTTCTAAAATGATGTTATTTTTTAATCTTTATTTGGTATTTTATTCACATAAACCTATCTAAAGTTTTAGGAGTTTGTATATCAGAAATAATTTTCTTAAGGCATGTAAGGATAGTCTTGTACATTTTTATTTTGAAATGCTTCATTCAGGTTAATTTTAATAGGTAGCTTTTGGCTAAGAAAGAAAACTCCAAAAAATTATGACCAATTCAGGTCTCAGAACCACTATTTTCATTCATGTTGTTTTTTTTCAGAGCCCCTGAGATCCTGGAGAGGAGAATGGAAGTACTCAGAGTACTTGGTTATTTTCTTTTGAGTGTCCTTTAAAACAAAAACAAGAATTACTGCTATGTGTTTTTATTGTGACTTGAGACTTCATTAAGAGTAGTGTAGAAATGTTCAGCCTTTCTCCCAACGAGGATAAAATTTAAGGAAGCCCATAATAAAAAACCTTGGTGGTGTACACATTTTATAACACAGCTTAAAGTTTTGGTGTGCTGCCTGGTGTGTGTGTGTGTGTGTGTGTGTGTGTGTGTGTAAACAAAATGGGAGGAATAAGTAAAAGATCTTTACTTCATTCTGTTAGTAGTCAAAGGATGGCTTGAGCCCTAATAGGGGTTTAATCCTGTTTTAATTGTTTTTGAATCAAAACTTGAAATTCGTCTATTTCTATTGGGATGAAAAAAATCTTCCCTTTTAGTGAAATAAAGGTCTAATTTTCATTAGGTTTCTAGGATTTAGTAAACTCCATCCACCTGTCAAGAATGTACTGGGCACAAGTCTATTGAGGACTTGCCCACCTGGCATTGCTTGAAGTTGGTCAGCATTCGGTGTGAGTTCAGAGCTGGGATTTTTGCAGAGTGCTCACTAACTCCCTTGATGGCTTTGATAAAAGGTTAGTTTGGTTAGGGTTTTTTTTGTTATTTATTTTTATTATTCCACTGAAGTAAGGAAAAAAATAGCTTAGGAACTCCATTTTTATCATAACTGAATTTTATATCCAAATATACAGAATTTTAAAGGAAACAAAACCTTTCGCTTTTTTTATTTAGGCTGAAACCATACATCGCTTCAGGAATTAAAAAGTGGGATAATCCCTTATTTTTAAAAAAAAAAAAAGAGAGAGAGAGAGAAGCCCTCTGAAACATTCCACAATCCATGTTTTAAGCTTATCCAAAGGTCCCTGTGTGGAGTTCTGTGTGTTTGTGTTGATCATTTATAAACAAGAAAGCAGGTTTCTAGATGCCACCCAGAATGTTAATTGCCTCTCGACTTTGGCTTTAATTACATTTTCATGGAATGAAATTCTGTTTCTCAACTAGGATTGTAGTTTCCATCATTTCTCATATTTCACATGATTCCTAAAGCAGTTCTCACTTTTCTCCATTTATTTTCAGTGATAGAAATCCTCTCTCTCTTCATGACTCCATCCCAAAATAAACCAAAGATGGTCACATGCTAGACATAAATAAAAAATTTGTTGGTAATTGGAGACTCAGAATGTCCTTTCTTAAAATGATAAACATATTACCAGGTTCCCAGGTTAACCGGGCTTTACCAATAGTGCACCTACCCATTAAGTTAGCACTACTTGTTCACATCTAAAGCCGGGGTAGAGAGCAGGAGAACTGGAGGAAGCAGGGAGGGTGAGGCCCTCCTGACTGGGCTAGAGGGCCAGCCTTTGAGAAAAGTCAGAACAAATCAGTCTGTCTTGGACTCTTCTCCCTTGTGAATTACCTTCCTGGGCCCAGGGTCCGATTGCTGCTCCTCACCCTGAGTACAGTCATGGGGTAGAGAGTGCTTGCTAAATTATGTAGGTAGTCCTATGGTGCTTAATTTCCAGGCCTTTAAAAAATACTTTTAGACAATGATGTGCGGGTTTTTTGTTGTGATAGCCAAATGTCTCCATTATTCTCCAGACTGTGAATAAAGCGATTTGTCGAGGGCTACCCGCTAGCCAGTTTCCTCTCTTCTTGGACTTGTAGGGCCCTGGCTTCTGTAAGCTGCTGCCTGCTTGCGAAATGCAAACCTGCAGTCATCGTGACTTTGATAACAAAAGGCAGGCTTCCCTAGTAGCGCAGAGCCAAGAGGAGCCAACCACTGGTGATTTTAACTTCTCCAAACATTTTTGGAAGTTTTCTGATCATACTGTTGGCTTTCTCTCGGAGAAGTGAGGTTATACTGGAAGTGGAGCTTCTAGACATAACATCATTACGTCACCAGCAATAAACAGATCAGCCCCAGAGGGTCCCACTCTTAGAAATGTGTTTCTGAGCAGCAGCAGTTCCGGTGCTGGTGGTGCCCGCCTGGTACGGGAGGCTGCCTCCTGTCTGAGAACTCTGGCCTGACAGATGCTGGCCGAGACCCCAGACACAGCCCCTTCGACAGGGACGGACTTCTTCCTGAGGTCAGTTCAGTAAGTGGATTTGATTTTTACTATTGTAGAATTCTGGCAAAGAGGGAAAGTAGTGGTCCCTCTGTCTTCCTGTGTGTTCCGCATTAGATTTTGATATTTCCGACTATACAAGGCTCGGGGGGATGACACTGCATGTGATAGCGGTGACTTTACTGAAGCAACTGCGTTGAAATTCACTTGGGTTTCTCTTATTCTGAAATTCTGTTCCAGACAAGTATTCTGTAAATCCAAATGGATTACCAGTGTGCTATAGGTTTTTAAATAGAACATTCTATGTTTGATCTACATCAACAGTAGTTTGCATAAGTTAGTCTTGGTTACCATCTAAAATATTTTTAAATGTTCTTTACATGAAAATTTATGTTGTATTTTTAAACCTTTAGGGGCTTTATCTATTTTTCTAAGTCAGTTAATTGTACTTTTAAAGAAAGTATTTTGTATCTACTTTTGTAACTTCATCAGAATAAAATATATTAAAAGAAATGACTGGTTAAAGTATGTGCCTCAACACTTTCTTTTAAAGATTTTATTTGAGAGAGAGGGAAGAGTGTACATGCATATTCCCCTGAGCGAGGGGGGACAGACAGCGGGGGCGGGAGGGAGGCAAGTGGACTCCACACTGGCTGAATCTCATGACCCTGAGCCCAAATCAAATCACACACAAAACCGGCTGAGGCACCCAGGCGCCCCTCACACTTACTTCTATTTAAATGTAAAACTTAAAGTTTTTGCTTCTATAGAAGGTTGTCTTTGGTCATCATTTAGTAGCTAAAATGTTTCCTTAACTTTGAGAGGAAAGGGAAGTCCTGAAATAAATATTCCAGGGCCCCACCCCCAAGAAAGAAACTAGGCCTATGATTATAGTGGCTAAAACCCATCCCAGACAAAATAAGTAGTCTCTACATTAACCAACCTGATCTCTTTCTGCATATTCCTGGTTGTGTACTGAGAAAAGGGAAGAGGAGAGAATGGACTCCTGATTTTCTGACCTTGAACTGAGTGCTCATCATTTCTATAAAACACCGTCCACCCCAAATGGCCAGTTTTTGTTCCTGTAGGAGAAAGAGTTATTTTTGGAGGTCTGAATTACAGGTATCTTATTTTAATGCAAAATAACAATGATAGAATTGTTTTGAGCTTTTTTTTTTTTTTTTTTAAAGATTTTATTTATTTGACAGAGACACAGCGAGAGAGGGAACTCAGGCAGGGGGAAAGGGAGAGGGAGAAGCAGGCCCCCCACAGCAGGGGGCCTGATGCGGGGCTTGATCCCAGGACCCCAGGATCATGACCTGAGCTGAAGGCAGACGCTTAACGACTGAGCCACCAAGGCGCCCCTAGAAGTTAATATAGCTAAATAATATGAGTTAATACTCCTATTTTGTATAAGATATAAATACACTCTTAGTTTTGGATTTCTTTTTGTTACATTTCAATAATAGGATTAAAATTGCTCACAAAAATATAAGGATGTCTAATGTCTAAGTTTGAAAGCTCTTTTAAACTTTGTAAATGAGTAGTAGAATAACCCAAATAATCTTTGGGAGGGCCAGAGTCAGGCTTCAAATCTACACAGCCAGAACAGTCTGAACCCTGTCTCTGGCCCTCTAGCCAATAACTCATTGCTGAAGGGCTTGGAATGGACACTATGGCCTGCACCATTATTGTTTGGCCACTAGATGTCAGTTTTTTGGGTCAGCACCTCCCAAAAGCCAGCTGCTTCAGCCCTGACCAGAATAAAGAATTTTACCTAAAACTCTTCCTTTCCTGTGTCTTCCTCAGGGAGCCTGCTTCCCTCTCTCTCTCTCTCTGCCTGCCTCTCCATCTACTTGTGATTTCTCTCTGTCAAATAAATAAAATCTTTAAAAAAAAATGTACATGGGTGACAAAAATAAAGAAAAATAAAACAAAAACATGGGCACCTCAGATTTGGTAGATCCTAGGTCACATACCCCTGTCCTGGCTGCTACAGAGGCTGGGCAACTTGCTGGATTTTACATGGAGGTTTAGGATTCACAGCAAAATTCATGCTGGATATTCGAAAAACTTGGACTGGCTCCTTCCTTGCACTTTTGGTTCTCGCTCTGCAAAAAGATAAGGGAGTTGGCACTAGAATGTAAGTTTCTGGGCACACTGTTCAACTGACATTTTTTTGTAGTGTATTTGCTAAGTGAAAAGTCAGTTATTGATTCCGATTCTGGTCAGGTTCCTTGAATACGCAGGTTCTTTGATGTGTGCTTTGAATACCACTTCTTTAGGGGACCTGCCTGTTCAGGGGAGTCCTTCAGCGGGTTGTCTTATTTAATCCTTGCAGCCACCTGTGAAGGGGGCAGTAACAGAGGTATGTTAAGAATTTTCCAATGTTTCTCAGAAGGTGGCACAGATGCTCTGACTTCAGATAGCTAGTTCATAGACCAGTGTTTTTCTCTGGGATGCATCTGGAAAATTCTG
This sequence comes from Neogale vison, assembly GCF_020171115.1. NCBI lineage: Eukaryota > Metazoa > Chordata > Mammalia > Carnivora > Mustelidae > Neogale > Neogale vison. The sequence goes on along the minus strand of NC_058098.1, from coordinate 94,653,108 downwards.
TGTGCTGACGAGTGCCAGGAGGCTCTATAAAACAAAATGACTGCAATTTATACCTATGGGGTAAAAAAACGTATCCAAAGAGATCATCCTGAAGGAGTTTTTTTGCAATTAGCTCAGATGTAAATGAGTGACCATGGACCAATATAAGCGAAGATAAGAGAATCTCAATTTCAGAGCAAAAAAAGGTAAAATGCAGAAGGGATAGACCCATTTCCTGGGACTAAAGCTACTATACTTTTCAATCATAACAAAACTGGCCTTTTATTTGCTTCTATCATAAAAAGCTACACTTGAAATGTTAAGTTGAAGCTAATTTGGAAGCCCAGAATTGCTGAGATTGTTCTGTAAATCCTTTCCTAAAAAGGTTCAAATTCACACTCTGGAACTAGAATGGCTAAATCACTTTTCAGCTCTGTGCAGTAATCCTAGTATGTGCACTTTTTGTTCTATTCCAGGCTGGACAGCTGGCAACTAAATCTAGAGCCTGGGATGGAGGTCAGGGATCTCTGGGAAAAACACACCCACATAAATCGGTAGAGTTCTCCGATTGCCATATGTGCAATCAAAGTTCTGCACAAGTTGTGGGCCCCTAAGTATATTGTGGGGCAATCAGACGTGGCTGCCTGGAGAAGACAAGGCTTGAGTTGGCTTAGAAGATGGGTAACCATATAAGCAAGCTTGTAACATAGATGGCACAAGGAGGCACCAGCCGTCCAATATTACTGAAGGATGGATGTCAGCTGGACAGGTAGGTAGGGGTTAAATCATATGAAAGAACTTGGGTTTTTGCCAGTAGGTGATGAAGGGTTAGAAGGATTTTCGATAAGCAAATAATGGACAGGTTTTCACTTCAGATGGCTCTGACAGCAGTGTGGAGATGGGAAGGGGAGGATACTAGGGCAGACTGTCGGTCCAAAATAACAATAATAATGTAAACCATCGTGAAATTAGGAAGAAGAGAAAGGTTGAAGATAAGCAAAAGTACCGATTTTCACCAAAAGAGGAATTCGTCCAATACAAATCAGTGAGTTTAATGCGGGTGTCTTACAAGTAACGAACCCACTAACCAACTAAAATGACTTCAGTGCTTATTTCTGGCACCCTACAGTGTCCAGCATCTGTCTCCCAACAACTTCTGGATCTACTTCATTTCTAAACGGGTGCTGCGCACATGATTACAAAGATGGCAGCCGGTGGCAAAGGGCCATTTCTCTTCCTTAATGCCAGACGAGTCTCTAGAGCAACTTTCACTGGGCCATCTCAGATCATTGACCAACCCAAACCAATCGGTGCCTGCTGGGCCATGACTTGGGTCATGTGACCACTCTCAGGGGAGGAGAGGTCAACCTCCTCTGAACCTTGGTGGTATGAGGAGCCAAAGGTGGTTCACTACTACACAATGGGTAAAATATTTTTGGTAGTTTTAATTACTCCTGAGAAGAAAAATGGAAAGTTAGCAAATTATCCCTAATCCCACTGGCCATGATGTTTTAAGGAACGAAGCAAAAAAATGTGAGAGAGGTTACTAGAGTAATCCAAAGGAGAAATTATGAGACCCAAAAAGAAGTCACTCAGTACTGGAACGAATAAGCATATATCTAGGTGATCACTATAAGGGCAACTGTAGGCCTGTCCCACGTGTGGACGAACATACTGAACATGGTGACTGCACAGGCCGGAATGCAATAGCAAGAACTGGGGAAGTCTGTAGGGTTTACCAGACTGCCAAAATATACAGCCTGAGAGAGAAAGGGCATGAGGCCTTGAGGTGTGTGTGAATCAGTCCAGAGGTGGGGCAGGCTTGCTGGATAATGGTACCTGTCCTCGAGCCCGCAGCTTCCACTACATTCTCAGGACTCCACGGTCTGAGGCTCTGCTTCTCTGCAGGCACCTTAAACTCAGGCAAAACCCAAACCGAGTTTGTTGGCCCCTTTCACGACAAACCTCACCCTCCTCCACCCATCGCACTGTCCACACCAGACACCTTTCTCAGCCTCGCCGCCCAGTCCAGTCATTCCGTTCCCTTCCCCTCCCAAGTATCCAGAGCCACTCCTCCATCCCTGCTGTTCCAGCTGTCGCTGAGACCTCACATCTCACCCGGACCATCGCGGCAGCGCCAGAACTTCTGTCCTCATCTCCAGTGTCAGGCCCCCTACAGTCCCTCCTCTTCGCACGATCTTTCTAAAACGCAAATCTGAAAACGACACCCCTGCTTTAAGTCCCTCCACGGCCCCCCTGTTCTGGAGGGAGAAACCCACACTCCCCAGTTTGGAAGCCAGGTTGCCGGCGGTGGGGATGGGAAGGGAGATGTCCTTCCCAGGGCGAGAGGGGCATTGGCGTCTGGGCAACTCAGATCGGAGGGCCGAGAACCCCGGGCGTCCCCCGGCTGAGCAAGAAGAGCCCGCCGGTGGAACGACCCCTGGAGGCTGGCGGAGCTCGGCGCGGAGCGGGCCGGGCAGACGCGCGAGCTGGCGGAGCAGCAAGTTCCGAGAAGGCGCCCCCCGGGGCGAGGACCGGGCGGGAGCTGGAGCCGGGTGGCTCGCGACCTCCGGGCGGCAGGGGGCGGTCTCGCCCGCGGCGGCGACGGCTTCCGGCCCCCGGCTCCGAGCCTCTCAGGGGACGCGGCGACCTCGGGAGCCGGGCCGCGTCGGCCGGGCATGGCGGCGTGGAGCCCGGCCGTGGTGGCGCCGCTGCTCCGCGGGATACGCGGGGTGAGCGCGGGCGGGGCCGGGCTGTGGTTCCCGGGCGGGAGCTGCGGAGGGGCCGCGGGGCCGGTCGAGGCTGGAGGACGGGCTCGCGGAGAGCGCGGCGCCGGGCCTGGCGCCCTCCCCTTCCCTTCTCTCATTCATTCCTCGAGGGTTGGGTCCTTCCGTGGGCCCGGGCGGCGGGGCTCCGAGAAGTGTCAGGCCCCGGCGCGCGCTGGCGGAGCTCCCTGAGCCGGTGGAGGTGGGGGGCGAGGGGAACAGACACGGAAACCGTTGTGATCCGGCGGGCGCGGAGAGAGCGGTGTGGACGCACCGAGCCGGAGACCCGGCAGCCCCAGCTCGCAGTCCTGGCGTGCCTGCCGGAGAGTGCGAGGGTCTGGGCTTTGGGCAAGTCCTCCCAGCCTTGGGACCTTAACCCTCTCCAAGCCCCACACGCCCTGACTAAAAGCCCAGCAGAGGGCACTCGCCACGCGCTCTCCGAACTTTCTCTCCTCCCTGCCTCCGCGAAGTATGAAGAGGGGGTGACTCTCCGCGCGGACAGTCGGGGTTCTAGGGATTTTGTCAGTAGATTGCTCGTGTAAAGGCCGCTGCCTGCAGATCAGCTAAAACGGAGGAAAGACCTCCCAAGGAATCAGTAATGTCAAGTACCCTCAGCCCTTAGCGATTATTGCTTCTGCCTGCCACCTGGTTACCCTCTGCCCTTGCTCCTCCAAGGCTCTGTCCTCAGAAGAGGCTCCATCTTACCCCCTCCTCCAGCCCAGTCTTAGGCCCACAACATCAAGTTTCTGTCCCACCGTCTCACTCAAGACCATTTTTCTGACCTGCCTTTCAGCTGCCTGCTGGAACGGCGACTTCTTTGCAGGTGCGAGCAGTCATGCCCTGCGTGCTGTGCTCGTTCTGCTTGTTCATTTGTTCATTCGTTCAGCCATCCATCACCCAAGTCTCCCGGAGGGCCTCTCCCGACCCAGCTTTGGAAGGCTGCAGTAACACGGTAGAGTCAGTCTTGGCCTTTGAAACCAGCTGGTGAAAGAGCCAGTGCACAGATCATTTTATAGAAGGTGCTTCAGGTGGCTTGGTCAGGTGTCCAACTCTTTGTATCAGCTCATTTCTTGAACTCAGGGTGGTGAGTTCAAGCCCTGCGTTGGGCTCCACACTGGGTGTGGAGCCTACTTAAAAAAGAAGAAGGTGCTTTGACAGTCTCTACCACAGGACCCTGCTCTAGGCCTTCAGGAACCGCCTGAGGACAGGTGGGACTAAAGGCTGAAGGGATGGTACGTTCAGCACCAGCACAGATGAACAGCACTCCTGCGTCCCACCTGCCATCCCCCTCCAGTCCCCGTCCCAGTCTACTCCGTTTATAATAATACCTCTCATCTGGGCAAGCTTCAAAAGGCACTGTTTTGTGCAGGTGACTTTGGCACCAAGAGGCCTAGTAAACTCCAAAATCTTTAGCTGGACATTCAAGGCCTGCCAAGCTCTCTTGTCAGTCTCCCTTTTCAGCATGTGCTTAGCCCAGTCAAAGGGCTGCAGATCTGGTTTTTTGTTCCTCATTCCATAAGGTTGGAGACATCCCCCTCAGAAGCACTGGCTCCCTATGGTCTCCACTGGGGGCAGGGGGAGTGTTGTTACCAATGGTAAATAATCTAAAAATATGTCTCCTTCAGGTAATTTAGTAGAATTCTGCTACTTCTCCCCAGTAAGAATTGGTACATGTCACAGAGTGTAGCTGGCTTACTGAGCAGTAGGTCACAAGGCCACATCCCGCTGGAGGGTGTGGAATGTGAATCAGACCTAAAGCACAGGTGGTGTCTGGTTTCAGCAGTGTGTTGTCGGTGACACGATGGCCTGGGAGGCACATCTGAGGCGGGTTGCCCAGGCTCTGGCTCCCCATCTCACCAGTGAACCTAACCTTAGCCCTTGCTTTAGTCCCCCCATTTCTTCTCCTCCAAAACTGACATCATGATGGTGTCTCTCTCACAGTGTCATGAGGGTTGAGTTGCCTTGTGTCTGGAGTCAAAGTATAATTTACAGTTCCACTCCCTACCTCCACAAACTCCCCAAAAAGCTTATTCTGGGTCTTAGGGAGCATCAGTGGGCATGCGATGCCACACAGTGCCTGGGATGGAGCCCATAGCCAAGCTGCTGGGGGGCCTGGGCCCTGGCTGGCAGGGCAGTGGCGGGTAGGCCTGCACCCTGGCCTGGCCTGGGGGGTGCCATCGTCTTGCTGGGCGATGACTCTTCTCTGTTCTCTCGCAGCTTCCTCTTCACTGTGCCCGGCGGATGTTTGCCTCGCAAACTGAGGGGGAGCTCAAAGTGACCCAAATACTCAAAGAAAAGTTTCCTGGAGCTACAGCTATCAAAGTCACTGACATTTCAGGTAAGGTTTTTCTGTCATTTTTCCACAGGGATTTTGCCCTCGGCAAGGGGAAGGGGGCTGGGCAGAGCACACTCACCATCAGCGGCTTCTCAATACGTGTGACTTTTGGACAGATGGAATTCAGCCTCTACCAGCTGATGGCGTGGAGGTGGGGACGTGAAAGCGTCAGAGGGAAACTGTGTGTGGGGATAAGGCCTGGCTGGGAGGACTTGTGGCTGTTAGCCTGGCCTGGGTCGGATGAGGTCCCTCTCAGTCACCCTGGGGCTCAGGTCCACAGTCTTTAATTTGATTTAAAGATGAACATTACTTTACTTTCTCCACATTTTTCTGGAAGGTGAGGTGGAGCAGACCTCAGAAGGATTTTATCCTTTTGAAAATAACTTCCTTACTTTCCTCATGAGGAGCCGATCCCAGAAAGGCCAGAGAACCTGCCCAGGCCCTCCCAGGGAGGAGGTGGCAGAACTGGAACCAGCACCAGGACACAGGGGGACACAGGCAGACTCTGTCCTCAGTCCCTGTGCTGGGGAGGTGAGTTCTGCACCCACAGGCCAGGAGGACAGGACCTTTGTCCAGTCACACGTGTGGAACAGCTCAGCGGGGACAGTTAGGTGGGCATGCAGGTACACGCCCACATGTATCTTTGGCATCCTGCATTGCCATGAGGGCTCACTGCTTCTCTGAGAACCTAACATCTGCAAGCATTGGGAGAAAGTTTAGAAAGTAGTTTTTATGGGAAACTACAGACAAATTCATCAATCCAAGACCCGTTGTTAGGGGAGGTCAGGAGAGCCCCCTCTATGATGTCTCAGCTCTGAGGCCTTGACCTTCCTAGTCCTATACCTGCCCCAGGCCTGGGTCAGACAGAGCTGGAACTTGACCTTTGGTCTGGGTCTGCCTCACCCTGGATGGAGTGTGGAAAGGGAATCAAGGCCAGGAAGCTTGGTTAAGCAAAGCTCATATTCCTGGTATGCATAAGGCCTGATGAGTAACTTGCACTTCTCACAAACTGGCTGGGTGCTCCGAGCACAGGGGACGCGTTGTCTCTTGCCCACATTGGTTCATGCTAGAACAGCACACTTCATCGGTCATTGTCATGAGCTCCCCAGCCATGTGGGTGCAGGTGGATGTGTCCACCACAGGGTCTGCCTTGACAGCTCTACCAGAAAGCTATTCCTGCCCCATGGAAGCCCAAGATAAGACCCTTGAGGCTGCTTACAGACCAGGAGGGCCTAAAGAGAGCCCCGTGCAGGGGTGCCTGGGTGGTGCAGTTGGTGAAGCATCTGCCTTTGGCTCAGGTCCTGACCTTAGGATCCTGGGACTGAGCCCCATGTCGGGCTCCCAGCTCAGCAGGGAGCCTGCTTCTTCCTCTCCCTCTGCTGCTTCCCCTGCTTGTGCTCTCTCTCTTTCTGTCAAATAAGTAAATCTTTAAAAAGAGAGCGAGAGTCCCATGCAGCGCCATGGCCACCATGTCTGTGACCTCCACTGTCCTGCTGTGTCCCTTTCTCCTGCTTCCATTCCTGTCTTTTCTTTGCGTTAGTATTATACAGGTTTTTTTTTTTTCCAAAATAAATGTTAGTGTGTTTTTGCATTTTTAAAAAGACTGATTGCCAGGGCGCCTAGGTCACTCAGTGGGCTAAAGCCTCTGCCTTTGGCTTGGGTCATGATCCCGGTGGTCCTGGGATCGAGCTCTGAATCGGGCTCTCTGCTCGGCAGGGAGCCTGCTTCCTCCTCCTCTCTGCCTGCCTCTCTGCCTGCCTCTCTGCCTACTTGTGATCTCTGTCAAATAAATAAACTTAAAAATCTTAAAAAAAAAAAAAAAAAAAAAAGACTGATTGCCGCTCCTTTGGAAGGCTGAACAAGGAAATTCGGCCTCTCCCATCCCTCTTCCATGGGGTTTCTTGGCCTGTCAACAAAAACACAAGGCAAACTGACATTTCCTAGGCCTTCCATGCTCTGTGCTGTCTCTTCCGTGCCCCGCAGGCATAATCCTGGGTGAGTGCATCTGGCTTGCAAAAGGAAGAGCACATTTTGGACCAAGGCGGCCTGGCGGGGAGCATGTGGTCCAGTCGACAGCCGTGAGGTTTTTCTCACCGTGTTAGCAACTTTGTGCTGAATAAGAATATTCAGACCTTCTTTGGATCATACCGTACTTTGAGGACATATGGGACGGTGGCTGCCGTAAGCTAATAATTGAAACACTTTGAGTCATGTTTATTTCAGGAGGCTGTGGGGCGATGTATGAAATCCGGATCGAGTCAGAAGAATTTAAGGAGAAGAGAACTGTCCAGCAGCACCAGATGGTAAATCAGGTCAGTAGAAGCAACACAGCTCTGTTGCCATTGGTACCCTGTGTCCTGAAAGAGCCTGACGAGCAGGGATGATATTTAACTGTCAGCCCGAGGAAAGAATAAGGCTCATGCAGGCAACATTCAAGACCTGAGAAAAATACAATGTGGAACTTATCTGGAATCAGACTGTGGGCAAATAGGAATTTTATTCAGAATTGAAAACAAGCCACCCAATAGTTATTTTACATTTCCTTCTTTATTTCTTTGTATAATGCTACCAATGTCTACCGTATATATTTGTAAACATACAGGTACTAAAAAAGAGATGTTTTTGTAGATTTAAAGTTTTTTTTTGTTTTTTTTTTTTTTTTAGCGTCCCTTTGGACTCCTTTATAGATGTGTAAATTGAGGCACGGCATGATTGAGAGTTGCTCCACCTGCCCCAGACCCAGGGACAGGATATTGGGGGTCTGGAACATCAGATTTAACCAGACTAAGGTCCAGTTTATTCAATGATCTGTGCTTATTTTACTTGGAATTTATACCAGGCTGGGCCCCTGGCCTGTATCTGCAAAGTCACCCCCCACAGCAGGTGTGTCTGACATTATTCTGGAAGGTCTTGCACATTGGGAGCTAGCTAGTTTCATTTTTGTCCAGCACAGTTCTGGTCATGAGAATCCCTCCGTGGCCCCTTGGGTCTCTAGTTCAGATGTCCCAGACTGCTGTTCCAGGCCTTTCCCCACCCTTCTCCGAACAAAGCCTCCCTTGGCCCCTGCCCGTTGTTCTGTCTGTGGCTCTGGACCTTTGCCCAGATCAGCCCTCCTGCCTGGGTGCCTTCCTCTCCAGCACCCAGCTCAAAATGCTGCCCCCGTCACCTGCCTGGCAGGGAATGGATGTCCCCACCCTCCTCCAGCATTCTCTGCCTCTCATCCTAGATACTTATGTCCCTGCTAACTGTCCCTTGGCCCCATCATCCCTCTGTGGGCTGTTCCCTTTTGGATCCATCTTTTTTTTTTTTCTTTTCTTTTTTTTTTTTTTTTAAGATTTTATTTATTTAGTTGACACAGAGAGGGAGAGATCACGAGCAGGCAGAGAGGCAGACAGAGAGAAAGGAGGAAGCAGGCTCCCCGCTGAGCAGAAAGCCTGATGTAGGGCTGATCCCAGGACGCTGAGACCATGACCTGAACCGAAGGCAGAGGCTTAACCCACTGAGCCACCCAGGCGCCCCTTGGATCCATCTTTGACTTCCTCACAGAGCCCAGACTTTCACGTGCACGTGGGCACCTACGGCCATATGGTGTGCTGCGGACCAGCTGGGGCGTCTGGGGTAGGAGGGCTACTCTGCTCCCTGCAAGTGCTTCTAGTCCCGTGTGATCTCAGGGGCGGGAGCGGAGGCAAGACAGGGAGGCCCTGACGGGCCCAAATCATCCCCAACCAGGAGGACTTTGGGTTTTGTCCTCAGAACTCCCCTGGCTGCCTGGTGTGCCTGGGCCGCTAGGGGCGCTGTGAATTTGAGCCCATCCCCTGGGCTGGGGCTGCCGTTGCAGGAGGTTACAGATGCAGGTTCTGGAGTCTGTCTGCCTGCACTACACATTTGGGCTGTGCTGCTTTTTAGCTTTGGGACCTTGAGCTTACTAAACCACCCTGTGCCTTAGTTTCCTAATCTGTCACCATGGAGAGAAATAGTACTTGCCTCAAAAGGCTGTTTTGCCGATTAGTGGTAGAGCACACATGTGTCACTGCAAACACTGACAGCTCGTAGCCCTTCGTAAAAGTCAGCGGCCGTCACCATTGTCATCCTTGTCCACAGCGTTGTGCAGAGTCTGCGCCATGTCAGGGGGAAGGCAGCCATTCTCGGGGTTGGGGGCAATGTCCCCTCATCGTTGTGGGCTCAGGGCTTCCTCTGGACCCCTGCAGCACTCGGACTTCCCCGGCACCCTCGGAGCGGAAGAGCCCTGCATGCTGACTGGCGGGGCCCTAGGAAGCCGAGCTCACGTGGGCCAGCCCTAGGTCTGTTCTGTCCACTCTGTGTCCCCACACCTGGCCGCTGGCCTCTAAAGAAGCTCAACTGGTCTTTGTGGAGCGTTTGCAGACAGTAAGGAGAGCTGGCCTGGTGTGGTTATTGGCTTATAGACAACAGAAATGTTTGGTGGCTGCACACGCTCCCATTTCAGAGAACGCCCCTGCTGGCCCTAGTGCGCTTGTCACCCGGAGCACCCCAGCAGCCACGCTTGGCACCCCCAAGTGCTGCCGGTCGCCATTGTGAGCCCCACGGGCAGGCCATGTGGATCCACAGCCAGGTGCCCGCTGAGCCGGAGCCTGACCCTGGGTGGGGGCCCTCATTAGCCACAGCAAGCTGCTAGGGCTCCGGTACACATGCCTCAAGGGACTTGTGCACTCCTGGGCCTTTTCCAAGGGTTGCATTTGCAGGTGTTGGCCATGGGGGAGTCCGTGGGAACAACAGAAGGCAAAATCTTTAAGAGCAAGTCATTTGGCCTGCAGCGGGGCTGAGCTGGACCCAGAGTTTGCTGCCCGCCTGTTTGAGGTGTTGGGAATCACGGTTCCCAGGGGCTGTCATGGAGGAGGAGGCCGGCCTAGCAATGGAGTGAAGGAGAGGGGAGCATACTCCACAGCCCAGCTTCTGCTCCGTGGGTGCCGAGTCAGCAGCTTTGGGAGGATGATGGTTGGTCGCTCTGGATGCCCAGGCTGTTGGGCGGGGTCCTGGTGGCCCTGGGCTGGGGTGAAGCTTTCCTCATTGATCTTGCTTAGTCACCCTAATAGAACGAGACTTTCAGGCCCCAAAGGCCCTGAAAAGGCCACCTGGTCCATCTGTTACTGGAATCCACTACTGTCAGACAGTTGCTGCCTGATTCCCCAGGGACAGGGCATCCCCGCTGTCACGACTCACACCTGCTCCACCCTCAGCAGGAACGTGCCGCTCCTCAGGGACCCTGCGGACACGTAGCCTGGCCTCTTTCAGCTCCCGGGGTTCATCAGCCTTCTCTTTTGGAATAGTCACTGGTTTTGACTTTGGGCCAGGCCCCAGGGTTGCCATCCATCCTATTCCCACGCTGGGGAACAGCCACAGGGAGGGAAGTGAGCACTGAGTTCCCTTTTGTGTTGGAGGAAGCTGGCTCCTTCCTGGCTGTCTGCTTCACAGCAGGACTGAAGCCTCAGTGTGCAAAGATCGCAGGAGGTGTTGGCCACACGTTCCCAGCCTCGTGATGTATATGGAAGGCATTCAGGCAGTACCAGTCCTCTTCCCTGCTCTGGCCTCTTTGCTGTCTGTTGCCTCTTCGCCTGCTACTGGAGGGTGCCTCCGCCAGTGCCTCCCGCCCACCCCAGTGTCCTGCAGTGGTGCCCTGATGGCCCAGGGAGTCCAGACCCACTCTCCTCTCCTCCTGCCTCCGTCTCTCACTGCCTGCTCCTGACTCACAGCCAGGCCTCCTCCCCATGAATTGTGACAGGTTCCCAGCCTTCCCACCCGGGCTTGGTGCTTGGCCTCTCTGCCCATCCCACTCCCAGCTGCCCCGCTCCACGAACAGCCAAGGCAGGCTGACCCCCTCCCATGAACACCCACAGCAGCGCTCGTGGCCTCAGGGTCCAGCAGCACCTGTCACTGTCCACCATGTCCATTTTCTGTGCCTTTGTATTATTTCCCTTTATCTGTTTAATCCTTTTCCCATGCCTTTTGCACCTGTGACCCCAGCACAATAGCAGGCGCTGAGAAATGTTTACCCAAATGGCATCTTATAAATTGTGGGCCTGTGGCTAAGTCACTTCCCTACCAGGACCTCAACTGTGAAGTGACCCACGTGACCTTTAAGGCCCTCTGTAGCTGGGAGATACTGTGACCTGGGTGACCTTGGAAGCCTGCAGGAGAACTGGAAGAAGGCACTGGGAGGGCTAAGTATACAGGGCATGAGGGGATCAAGGCCTTCCTTGTAAAGGCTAGCTGGGCCCACGCCTAGCAAAGGAGGCTTTAAGGATTGTGGCCCTGGCAACAGCCCAAACACAGGCATGGGGACAGCCTTTAGGGGACATTCTGTGCCTGCAGAAAGCAGAGAGCTTGTGGCCCGGGGAGCTGTGTTCCTTTCCCCGTCCCCCCACCCCCACGACATGAGGCTTCTTTCCCAGGGCATTTCTGTTGTCTGCAGAGTTGAGGGGGTTGCAGGTGAATAGGGAGAGGGTCGGGCAGTTCTCTGGTGCCCAGCACACGGTAGCTCCTGGGGGGTAGATTCTGTTTCTTTTTTTTTTTTTTTTTTAATCAAAGAAAGGGATAGGACTGGAGTGTCTGTCTCTAAGGATCCTTCGCCCTATAAACCTATCTGCATATGTTAGGAATTTTTGTTTTTGTTGTAAGGTAGCAAAAGCAAACAAAGGGAATTAGCTGGCCCATGTAATTAAATTAGCTAGTTTTGTGGCATATCTAGATTCAGGGTCTTAAGCAAGTTCTTTTGCTTGTTCTTTTTCATGTTCTCTCTCCCCCCACTCTGAGCTTTTGGCTTCTGAGTGTTGGCCTTATTTTCTCCTACTGGAGATGGGCTTTCTCTGTTTGCTGGAGAACACGGCCCCCAGCATTGTTCAAGGATAGTGACCCAACAGACAAGGCTCCACACGGAAAAAATCCCAGCAGAGGTTCTGATTGGCCCAGTTTGGGTCATGTGTCACCCCTGGACCAATCAGGTTGGGCCAGAGACAAATGGCTACCCATATCCCTGGCAAATTGGTAGGCCCACCAGCAGTACACAGTTAAGATCTCCGGTGGCTAGTGGAGAAGGGGAAGTATAGACCAACGTGTCTGACATGCTGCCATGTGTGTTATTAAAAAGTAGTGGGGTGGATATGTATTCATATTAGCTTAAACATGCATTTTGTAATCATTGCAAAGACAAGAAACGGACACCACTTCTCTCATTTGGGGACAGAGGTGGGAATGGAGGGTGGTGGAGGGCAGGTGTCGGGGGAAACCTCACTGCATGCCTTTCTATAACTTTAGATTTTTGAGCCTCCTTAGACATTAATTTAAAAAAATAAACTGTTTTCTAAAAAAAAAAAAAATGGCAAAACTGCCTAGACAAAGCACAGGCAGGGCCTCCCATGGAGACAGCTGTATACAGATACTCATAGAGACTGCTCAGTGTCAAGTGCAAAACAGTGATGCTCTCCTCCTTGCTTAGGCGCTGAAAGAAGAAATCAAAGGGATGCACGGATTGCGGATATTTACCTCCGTCCCCAAACACTGACCATGCCCTGGCCTCATAGATGCTGCTGCTCAATGCCTTGGATGAACTTGGCTGACACCATCCTTTCCTAGGCATTTGCCAAAAAGTTATCTATTTTGTTCATAGACATTTCCGTTTTATAATCATAGAAGAATATGTTCTCTATTTAGAGTTTAATTAAAGGCAACAGACAACTGAAACCTTTGAAGAGTCATTGGTGATGCATCTTGCTTGTCTGTTTCAGAGGCATTGTCCTTTGTCCGGAGGTCTCTCGTCCTCGGAGAGTCGTGTCCTGCTACCGTACCTGTGGACAGGAGTGCTAGCTCCTTTTGTCATGTCAAGGCATTTTCTTGGTTCTTCTCTAGGAAACTGCTATTAGGCCCCTTAATCTTGCCCAAAAGAAAAGAAAAAAAGAAGAGAAAAAAAAAATATCCTTGGGTTTGGCTGTTCCCTTGGTTGAAAGCCTGTCTTTTCCTCCCCCTCCAGACTTCTTAAAGAATGATCTTAGACCTTCAATTTCCACTCCCTGAAGTGGGCCCTGAGGAGTCTGGGATGTCAGGATCAAGGTCTTTCTCCTGTGTGAAGATCCCCCACCCTCCGCATCTCGGAGGGAGGTGCAGCCTATCTCCCACAGCAGAAGCAAGAAAGGTCTGCTTTCCCAGCTCCCTTGCCTATGGGCGCAGGTCGGTGGTCTAGACTCGCCCATCAGACGGATATGGACTTTGAATGTGGATCAAGCAAGCCACAAGGGAGCCTCCATGGCTTGCAGGTCCAGCGTTCTGGCTACTGACAATGACGGAGTCAGTGTCACAGGCTGCTGTCTCTGCAGTCCGTGGTGGTGGTCGCAGTGTGTGGGTCTGTGGCATGATCTGGGGGCTCTGGTGACAGAGCCTTCCTGTTCCTGCCCAATTTCAGAAGCTGGTTCACCAATCTTCCCAGAAATTATGTGATTGTTCCATGTGCTTTCACTAAATTCTTTATTGTTCACGTCAGTCTGGTCAGTGTCTGTTGCTTGCAACTGAGGAGCCCTGAGGGGTTCACCTGCCCCTCACAGTGGGGCTCTTGCCCCCCAACATCTACTTCCCTCTTGGACTGCTTTCTGAGGCCGTGTCCACAGCCACTCTCAGTCCTCAGTACCCCAGTCACCGTGGTGATGACAGGTTGACCATCTGCTCCTTCCTCAGATGTCTTCTTTGTCTTTTGTGGAGCTGCTCTCCAGCTGCTCTCCTCCCTAAGTCATGAAAGTATGTGGTCAAAACAACTTTGGGCCTGGGTTTCAGAGCAGCACAAATTTTAAATGTGCTGTTCATACACCATGCCCCCATTTTGGGGTTTAAAAATACTCTCCATCTCCATAGCATGGGGGTGGGATTGGTGGCCTGCCAAGGCGGAGCTGCATTTCACATGGAACAGATTCACCAAGTTGTGTAAGAGCAGAGAAGCCAGGATAAAACAGAACAGAGGATCAGAGACACCACCGAGAGAGCGCCCCAGAGGACAGCTTTTAGGTGGTGTAGTGAGGAAACACTGAAGAATGGAGTCCCAGGGGCCAAAAGAAGGTAGCAGTCAGCAAGGACAGAGAGATCACAGAATTAGACACATGTTGGTTATTCTTGTAGAGCCTACTTGTCCCGAGAGTGGGCTGGACATATTCATCTGCTTCTAAAGAACAGAATCCAGTAGAAAGGACAAAGGGCCGCTTCAGAGACCACGTCATAAAAGGCACTGAGGCCTCTTCCTTGCTCTGTCTCGGGTTGCTCACTCTGGGGGGATGGTAGCTGCCATGTTGTGAGGGCACTCAAGCAGCCCGTGGAGAGGTCCATGTGGGGAACCGAGGCCTCATACCAACAGCCAACAGCACGGGCCTGCCAATAGTCAGCAGGGAACCAAACCTGCCCAAACAAGAGCAATTTGGGTACGCCATCTTGGAAGTGGGTCCTCCCAAGTCACAGTCACTGTGAAGCCTTCAGACAACTGTCGCCCCAGCTGACATCCTGACTGCAGCTTGCCAGAACCAGTCTGCTAAGCTACTCCTAATTCTTGCCCAACAGAGACGGGGAGAAAAGAAATATTTGTTGTTTGAAGTCACTGAGTTTCAGGGTATGTTCCAGAGAAGTAGATAGCTGTGTACAGTGGTCCACATGTGTAGTAAGGGCAGGACACTGGGGCATCTCACATACTGAAGGGGAGGTGGAAGGGCCAAACTGCAGAAAAGATGGGGGACGGCTAACCGTCAGGAGCCCACAACACCCTTGGGTTTCTGCAGCTCCTGTCTGCTTCTCTTTGCAGATCAGCTTTATTATAGATCTATTTGTCCTGGATTGGCCTTCACCGTCTACTCCCAGGGTAGGACTCAATGTCCTGCCCAGAGCTTTCTATTTTTATACTTAATGTCCAAGCCACAAGAAGGGCAGACTTTCCTTCCAAGTTTCAGTCCATAGAATGCCAAGGAAGATCTCCGACGGGCCCACCTGGAATCAGGAGCCACCCAGGAGTCACGTGACCCAGCAGCCTCTCTCCCAACTCCACGTCAGAGAGGAGGGAAGAGCAACTGCCTCAAAAAGTGGGGGGTTCTGTTCCACAGAGGCTGGGGACAAACAACAGGTATTCTTGACCGGAGGGAAAAGTGATGAGGCCTTGCAGACCTGCTAGGGGTCCAGGGACACCAGGGACACTCTGACTCCTCCTTGGCTTGACCCCAACTCCCCACCCCAGGCGACTCTTCAGGCAGAGAGAAATGTGTGTCAGCCCTACCACTGCCACATATCTGTTCCCAAATCTGGCAACAAGAACTTTTTCAAGGGACTCCCCTCCCCGCTCTGCAGCTGATCTCCCTCCAAGATTAAAAGGAAAGTTGGAGGAATCAGTTTCTTTTCAGTTGATTAAATAAGAAGAAATTTGTTTAATTTGTGTGGCCAGAGTATAACACTGCATCTGACACAGCCAACTCTTAGCTTTCTGATTAAGTGCTACTTGTGGAAACTGCGGAGTGGAGATGGTGCAACTTCTGAGTCAAGTGTCTTTTTGAAAACAGTTTTCCAGTGGAAAATCCAAAGCACCTTGAGGTAAGTGCTTACTGCCGAGAGAAATCAATCTAAGGGACACTGGCCTGTGCATCCCCCCAGGACCGTTTGGTAGTGACCCTCTCTCCCCTGAGTAGGCCACCCAACCAGCAGCCAGGGAGCCAGCCTGCAAGGGGACCTGAAGCCACAAAACCCCACGGCCACGAAGCCCCATGCATATCCTGGCAGTGGCAAAGAACGAAAAAAAAATTCTCCTTGGGAATTCAAACTGTAAAGAGTGAATGACCCAAGGACCAAGGACAGCGCATGGCTTGTGGAAAGCTGGAGGCAAACAAGGGCACTCAAATCGGGAAATACTCAGAGATTCCATCCAGGAGAAATCGAAGTTAGAAAGATGGCCTGGGAGAGGCCAGGCGGGGCACTGGCAAATCTGAGCTGAGCGGAAGCCCACTCTGGGGAATAAAGGCAGTGGTTCTCAATCCTGCTGCAAATGAGAACCACCTGGGGCGTCTGAAAATACACCTGGGGCGTTCCGAGGTCCACGAGGCAGAGACCAGGCAGTTAAAGGCAGACGCGAACCGCCCGGCACGCCGAGTCAGGACGGACCCCTACCTCTGGCCCCGCTTTGCTCCCAGGAAGCTGCTGCGCCTGCGTCAGTTCGCCAGCTCCCCTCCACCCCTACTCACCTGGCGGGGGCGGGGGGAAGGCCCCCACCCCTAACTCCACGGGGTTAACAGTGGGAGAGCACCCATACCACCTGAGCTGGGGTCGGGCCCTGGGCCCCCACCTGCCCCGGGCGGAATCCGGCCGGTGGAGTTAAAAGGAGCGGCTGCCAGCTGGGAATTTCCTGAGTTTCCCGGAGCAGCCCCGCGCGCGGGCGTCGCTACCCTGCGCTCCCTCCAGGCCACAAGGTAGGACGTCCCCACAGGCGCCCCCGTGCGTGTCAGAAACCCTAGGCTTGAGTCCGCAGAGTTGTTTCTTACTTGCCACCTAGAGAGCCTTGGGTCGCGCCCTCGGCGTCTTACAGTTCTCCCCTGGGCGAGCGAGCCCGACTCCTGACCTCTCTCCTCGCGTTTGCTGCGCTAGCGCCCGGGACGCGGGAGGCCGTCGTTAGACGCCGCCTCTCCGGCAACTGCTCCTTGCTTAGGTCGTGGTTAAGTTACCTTGACACTGTGAATGTCAAAGAACACTTGAATTTTGTTTTGTTTGAGAAAAATACAATGCTGATTAAGGAGGCAGATAAAAGATGCCGTCACGTTGACCTTCATTCAAACACGCTGGTTCAGAGCCCCGGGGTCGGTGCCGGCCCCCGGTCGCGGCCGCGGCCAGCAGCCGCCTCCCCGGCGGTCGTGGAAACACAGAGGTCCTCAGAGAGCAGAACAGCCGGCTGAACAATTGGATGAAAGAATAAAAAGTGAGATCAACTCAAGTTCAAGTAATAATGTTAGCTTTTTTTTTTTTTTTTAAGTAAACGGTTTTTAGGACAGTTACATAACCGCGTTTAGAACTATTTTAGATTTACAGAAAAATGGGGAAGACAGTACAGAGAGCTTGTGCATCCCGTAGCGTTTTTCTTCTCTTAACAGCCCAGATCAGTATGGCACATTCGTTACCATTAATGAACCGATACTGATACAGTATTCCAAATTAAGGCCCATAGTTTATTCGGATTTCCGTAGCTTTCCCTTAATATCTTGGACCCGGTGTCCCCTCCGCAACTCCACATTACATGTCCTTGTCGCATCGCCTTTGTCTCTTCTTGGCCCCCAACAGTTTCTCAGAATTTCCTCGCATTCAACTACCTTTAAGTTTTTAAATAGCAGTGCATACCAATATATTCTGTGGGAGAAACAATGGGCGTGTTTGAACAGGAAGCAATTTATTATTATTTTTATTTTTTTGTCATTAAAGACAAGCTCCTGCTTGGGGAACCTAGCTGGTTCAGTTGGAGGAACATATGACTCTTGATCCCTGGGTCGTGAGTTCAAGCCCCATGTTGGGTGTAGAGTTACTTAAATTTTTAAAAAGTCTGAGCTTATTTTATATTCAAGAACTGTGACTTAGGGGCACTTGGGTGGCTGAGTGGGTTAAGCTTCTGCCTTTGGCTCAGGTCATGATCTTGGGGTCCTGGGATCGAGCCCTCCATTGGGCTCTCTGCTCAGCAGGGGGCCTGCACCCCCTTTCTCTCTGCCTGCCTCTCTGACTGCTTGTGATCTCTCTCTCTCTCTGTCAAATAAATAAATAAAATCTTAAAAAAAAAAAAAAAGAACTGTGCCTTAGATGCCAACAACATATTCCTCAACCACATAAGGTCACAGGAAACATTTTCTTTGAGGGCACCCTGGAACTACAGCCATATTAGTAAACACCTCAGTGTTTAGGGATTTCAGATTTACAGTGTGTTTCCTCTTCTAGGGAAAATGTTTGGAGTTGAGCCTAAATAATTGCTTAGTTTTTTAAGCTTAAAGCACTTTTTGCATAATATTCTCACATCCCTGATTTCATTTGATCATTAAAAAAAAAAAATTCCAGTATAAATAATTTAGCGTTATATTGGTTCAGGTGCATAATGTAGTGATTCAATTATTCTCTACATTACTCAGTGCTCATCTTAAGTGTACTCTTTAATACCTGTCACCCATTTTGTGATCCTCCCTCCCCATCCCACCCCTTGTAACCATTAGTTCTCTATAGTTAACGGTCTGTTTTTTGATTTGTCTTTTTCTCACTCTGTTCATGAGTCTTATTTCTTAAATTTCACATAGGAATGAAATAATATAGTATTTGTCTTTCTCTAACTTATTTCACTTAGGAATATATTCCCTAGAGTCAGCAACATTGTTGCAAATGGCAAGATTTCATTCGTTTTCATGGTTGAGTAATATTCCTCTGTGAGAGTGTGTGTGTGTGTGTGTGTGTGTGTGTGTATGTATGCACTTGTGCATGTATACACACCTTCTTTAGCCATTCATCTATCCGTGAACACCTGGATTGCTTACATAATTTGGCTACTGTAAATAATGTTGCAATAAACATAGGGGTGCTTATATATTTTCAAATTAGTATTTACCTCTTCTTTGGGTAAATACCCAGTAAGTGGAATTATTGCATCATATGGTAATTCTGTTTTTTAATTTAATGTGTCTTGTTTTTGTGCCAGTACCGTATTGTTTTGATCTTTATACCTTTGTAGCATATCTTAAAATCTGGATTGTGAGTCCTCCAGTTGTGCTCTTTTTCAGAATTGCTTTGGCTACTTGGGGTCTTTTGTGCTTCCATACAAATTCTAGTTCTGTGGAAGATGCTGTTGGTATTTTGATAGGGATTGCATTAAATCTATAGATTGCTTTGGCTAGTATTTTCATTCTAACAATATTTATTCTCCCAATTGATGAACATAGAATGTCTTTCCATTTCTTTGCATCCTCTTTAATTTCTTTCATTAATGTTTTACAGTTTTCAAAGTATAGGTCTTTTTCCTCCTTGGTTGAGTTTATTCCTAGGTATTTTACTATATTTGGTTTGTAAATGGGATTTTTTTAAAAAAATTTCTCTTTCTCCTACTTCATTGTACTGTTTGGAGATGCATCAGATTTCTATAAATTTATTTTGTATCCTGCAACCTTACCGAATTCATTTTTCAGTTGTAGTGGCTTTTTGGTGAAGTCTTTCAGGTTATCTGTATTTGGAATCATGTCATCTACAAATAGTGAAAGTTTGACTTCTTCCTTGCCAAAACTGGGTGTTTTTATTCCTTTTTCTTGTCTGATTGCTGTGGCTCGGACTTCCAGTACTATGTTGAATAAAAGTGGTGGGAGGGGACATCCTTGTCTTATTCCTGGTCTTAGGAGAAAAGCTCTCAGTTTTTCATCATTGAGTATGATATTAGCTGTGAGTTTTCATATATGGCTTTTATTATGTTGAGGTCTGTTCCCTCTAAACCTACTCTGCAGAGGGTGTGTGGTTTTTTTTTTTTGATATTGTATTTATTTGAGAGAGAGCAAGCAAGAGAGCAAGAGATCAAGAAAGAGCACAAGCAGGGGGAGTGGCAGAGGGAGAGGGAGAAGCAGGCATGCTCAACATGGAACTCTGTACCAGGATCCTGGGATCATGACCTGAGCTGAAGGCACTTAACTGACTGAGCCACCCAGGTGCCCCTGTAGAGGTTTTTTTTTTTTTTTCCTTTGGTCATGAATGGGTGTTGTACACTGTCAAATGCTTTTTCTTCATCAATTGAAATGATCATATGGCTTTTATCCTTTCTCTTGTTGATGTGATGTATCATGTTGATTTTTTTTCAAAGATTTTATTTATTTTTCTGACAGAGAGATTACAAGTAGGCAGAGAGGCAGGCACAGAGAGGGGGAAGCAGGCTACCTGCTGAGCAGAGAGCCCGATGTGGGCCTTGATCCCAGGACCCTGAGACCATGACCTGAGCTGAAGGCAGAGGCTTAACCCACTGAGCCACCCAGGCGCCCCTTATGTTGATTGATTTGTATATATTGATCCACCTTTGCATCCCAAGAGTAAATCCCATTGATTGTGGTAGACAATTTTTTAAAAATGTATTGTTAGATTCAGTTTGCTAATATTTTGTCGAGGATTTTGTGTGTCTGTTCACCAGAGATATTGGCCTGTCAATCTTTCTTTTGTAGTGTCTTCTCTGGTTTTGGTATCAAGGTAATGCTGGCCTCAGAGTATGAATCTGGAAGCTTTCTTTCCCTTTATGTTTTTTTGAAATAGTTTGAGAAGTATAGGTATTAACTCTTCTTTAAATGTTCAGTAGAGGAGGTGCCTGGCTGACTCAGTTGGTGGAGTGCAACTCTTGATCTCATAGGTGTAAGTTTGAGCCCCACATTAGGTGTAGAGATTACTTAAAAATAAAAGTCTTTTAAAAATGTTTGGTAGAGGGGTGCCTGGGTGGCTCAGTGGGTTAAAGCCTCTGCCTTTCGGCTCAGGTCATGATCTCAGGGTCCTGGAATCGAGCCCCGCATCGGGCTCTCTGCTCAGCAAGGAGCCTGCTTCTTCCTCCCTCTCTCTCTGCCTGCCTCTCTGCCTATTTGTGATCTCTATCTGTCAAATAAAATAAATAAAATCTTTTAAAAAATGTTTGGTAGAATTTACCAGATGGCCAAGCCATCTGGTCCTTGACTTTTATTTTTTGGTGGTTCTTTGATTACCAATCCAATTTTGTATGAGTAATTGATCTGTTAAGTTTTTCTATTTCTTCCGGGTTCAGTTTGGAAGATTTATGTTTCTAGGAATTTATCCATTTCTTTTAGATTGTCTAGTTTGTTGTCATATAATTTTTCATGATATTCTTTATAATTCTTTATATTTCTATTGTATTGATTATTTCTCCTCTTTCCCTCTGATTTTGTTTGAGTTCTCTCTCTCTCTCTCTTTCTCTTTCCCTCTCTCTTTCTCTCTCTTAACAAGACTGGTTAAAGGTTTATCAATTTTGTTGATCTTTTCAAAGAACCAGTTCCTGGTTTCATTGATCTGTTCTATTGTTTTTTAGTTTCTATTTTGTTTATTTCTGTCCCAATCTTCATTATTTCCTTCCTTCTACTGGTTTTGGGTTTTGTTTATTCTTCTTTTTCTAGCTCCTGTAGGTATAAGTTTAGGTTGTTTATTTGAGCTTTTACTTGCTTCTTGAGGTAGGCATGTATTGCTATTAATTTTCCTCTTAGAACAGCTTTTGCTGCATTCCAAGGTTTTTGGACCATTGTGTTTTCATCTTCACCTCCATGTATTCTTTTTAAAATTTTTTAATTTATTTTTTATTTTTAAAAGATTTTATTTATTTATTTGATACACAGAGAGACATCACAAGTAGGCAGAGAGGCAGGCAGAGAGAGGAGGGGAAGCAGGCTCCCTGCTGAGCAGAAAGCCTAACACAGGACTCGATCCCAGAACCCTGAGATCATGACCTGAGCCAAAGGCAGAAGCTTAACCCACTGAGCCACCCAGGCACCCCTCCATGTATTCTTTTTAATTTCATCTTTGATCTCTTGGTTAACCCTTTCATTATTTAGTGGTACGTTATTTAACCTTTGTGTATTTGTGCTCTTTACATATTTTTTCTTGTGGTTGACTTCAGTTTCATAGCATTGTGGTCAGAAAAGATAGTATAACTTCAGTCTTTTTGAATTTGTTGAGATTTTTTTTGTGTCCTAACATGTGATCTGTTCTGGAGAATGTTCTATGTGCACTTGAAAAGAATGTGTAATCTACTGTTTTAGGATAGAATGTTTTGAATATCTATTAGAGCCATCTGGTCCAGTGTGTCATTCAAAGACAATATTTCCTGTTGGTTTTCTGTTTGGACAAATCTGTCCATTGATGTAGTGGGGTGTTAAAATCCCCTACTATTAAATTATTAATAAAGTATTAATATCAATACTTCTTTTATATTTGTTTTTAACTGCTTTATTTATTGAGTGATCCCATGTTGGGTACATAAATATTTATGATTGCTCTATCTTCTTGTTGGGTTAGGATTATGTAATGTCCTTCATTGTTCCTTGTTACAGTCTTTGTTGTACTGTTTGTTTTGTCCAAATAAGTATTTCTATCCAGGTTTTCTTTTCATTTCCATTTGCATGATAAATGCTTTTCCATCACTTCACTTTGAGTTTACAGGTGTCTTCAGGTCTGAAATAAGTCTCTGGTAGGCAGCCTACAGATGGGTCTTGCTTTTTTATAGATTCTGTCACTTTTTGTCTTTTGATTGGAGTGTTTATTCCATTTACATTCAGAGTAATTATTGATAGGGATGTATTGCCATTTTGTTGCTTGCTTTATGGTTGTTTTTGTAGTTCTTCTGTGTTCCTTTCTTCTCTTGCTCTCTTACAGTTTGCTGGCTTTCTTTAGTGATACTTGGATTCCTTTCTCTTAATTGTTTGCATATCTATTACCAGTTTTTGCTACAGAAAGCACTGTTTATAACAAAGACAAAACTACAAAAGAAGTCACCATTCAGTTGGCCAATCGAAAGTTACTCTATCCTAGACATTTCAGTGAACACAAAATAGTTACATCATAGACACCACACCAAAAAAAGTGCACTGGCATTATTAAAAATAAAATGAGTCCCCTGAGTTAGAGGCATCCGAAAGTAGCAGCTTCACCCAGGCAGGTCGGGTTTAAAGGGGGACATTGTCTTGGGTGAGTTTTTGCTGGATCTGTAAACAAGGTTAGGTAGGACAGGCTTCTCCACACACATCATTAACCTGTAAGCATGTAATTAGTAACCTGTGAGACAAAGGAAGAAAACTTTCTAAACAAGCTGAGATTGTCCTTCTTTTATTTAACAGAGAACTGTTGGAAGAAAAAGAATACTTTGTGTGGACGTAGAAAGTTCTGATGCCTTAGAAATTGTACTTTTTCTAATACCTCAGGCATCGACTAGCGGAACTGAAAGTACAAAAGACCTTAAACTGCTCCAGCCCTGCCCCACATCTTCCTCTGTCCTGGGAGCTGAGGCTTGCAGCGTCAACTAACACTCACACATTTATGCACACAGTCGCCTGCCCCGCCCTGTTCAAACCAACGGAGCTATTTTCTGAATCAAATTTGCACAATTTTAAAGAAAAAAAAGTTCAAAGAACAGGATGTTTTTCAAAAAGGCAGGCTTTTTAGAGGCTTGTGTTGACTTGCCCTGTTTTAGGCTTTTTCAGTGTTTATTTTGCCTTCTCGGGTAGCTCACAGTTTGGAAATGAGTTCATCTGGTATGGGAAGGTCCGATTTTTTACGTCTTCGTTCTCCCCTTTGTTTGGCTAAATGTCTGAAGCTAGGAATCTACTCGGGCTGCAGTGAGAAGCATTTCCAGCTCATTAAACCAAATCCTCATGGTTTGAAGATCAGCTGGTTTTTCTTGCTACAATGCCAGAGACCTGGCCCCCCCTGAGGAGGTCTGGGTCAAGATGAGCGGTGTTAATCAATATCATGTCAGTAAAGGCATAATGCAACAGAGCTGTTAATTACAAAATTTAGAAAACCGTATAGTTGTAAGTCAGGCTGCCATTAAGTTAAGGCCACAACATTTCACTTTGGCGGCCCTTATAAAATGTAAGCTAACTCACTGCTGGGACCTTGAAACAGGAGCCAGTCAGAGCAGCAAGCATAGCTCCCTTCCTGCCACTTTCTGATCCTCTGATTTGAGCTTATGAAATGAGCCCATAATATAGAAACAAGAAGCTAGTTTTCCTGTGTAAAAGGAGGAAGGACATGAATAAATATTTCTCAAAGAAATAAAAAGAAGAACATCTCAACCTGACACCTTTCTTCTGACCCATTTAACGTAATAGCTGGTTCTCTGTGATCTCTGGGTAGATCTCATTACTGAGCATGATGAAACCCTGGGCTTAGTAGCTGTCTCTGCATGTGACTAGTTTCACTCTCCATCCTCCTGCTTCAGTGCCAATTTAAGAATGCAAATCCTACGTGGGCAGGTTTTTAAAGTTCGTGAGATATTTTTATTTTATTCTGGCTAAAAGTAATCATATTATTTTCTAAAGTGAGCCTTTATATTTATTGCTTTTTAAAAATCCCGGTCAAGGGGCACCTGGGTGGGTCAGTTAGTTAAGCATCTGCCTTCAGCTCAGGTCATAATCCCGGGGTCCTGGGATCAAGTCCTGCATTGGGCTCCCTGCTCAGTGGGAAGTCTGCATCTCCTTCTCCCTCTGCCTGCCTCTCCCCTCACTAGTGCAATCTCTCTCTCTGTGTCAAATAAATAAATAAAGTTTTTTTTTTTTTTTTAAATCCCAGGGACGCCTAGGGGGCTCAGTGGGTTAAAGCCTCTGCTTTCGGCTCAGGTCATGATCTCAGGGTCCTAGGATTAAGCCCCATATCAGGCTTTCTGCTCAGCAGGGAGCCCAATTCCCTCTCACTCTGCCTGCCTCTCTGCTTACTTGTGATCTCTGTCAAATAAATAAATAAAATCTAAAAAAAGAAAAATCCCAGTCAACTTGAAAGTGAAGTTTGAAGGATACCAATGATTTTAAAAATCTGCCCTTTGAGAAACACTAAGCTGAGAGTCCCTGTGTGACAATAGTGACTGCCACACCGTATTCTAGTTTTAGGTCAGTCTCGGGAAGCATGAGCCAGATACAGTTCCTCTTGCCACAAAACTTGCTGAAACAGAACCGAGGGGGGTGAGAAGTAGATAAGCACTGTTGACCTATAAACATGTCTATAGGGCATGAGAACATCTGATCTAATGTGTTCTGTGGAGAGAGGTCAACTGATGTCATGTGTAAAAATCAACAGGTTAGCTGTCCAAAGTTTTCTGGACTTCAACTGGTTGTGTATTAGCATAGAGACATGCTAGCATAGTCACGATGAGCCAAGGAAAAATACAAAGGTTTATTACCAGTGTAAGTATTTTCTCATTTACTTCTTGATTCTAAAAGGGGGAGAATTTATCTTGTTCATGACTTCCCCTAAGTAAATGATGGGGAAATTTTAACACACTAGCTTAGGTCAATTTATTGAGTTACAAAATGTAACATTCTCATGTCGTCTAATTTACGGCAGGCACTGTATATAAATAAGAGAGCTGAAGTCTTCTGCTCCCCCATGATGCTCTCCTTTGTGGTTACAAAATGACGGTTAGAAGGTAGAATCCAACTTTTTTGTTGTATATGGATGCTGGCGAAAGAAAAAAGGATTTATCAGATTTTGGATAGCACCAATGGCAGCTTTCAGTGTAAAGCTTCCTCTTAGCCGGAGAGACTGGATTAGAGTCCCGAGTAGCTGGGCTCTTTCCCGCTGGGGGAGCGCTGCAGTCAGGGCTCGTGCGCACGCTGCCAGGAAATCGGTGTGATCTGGAGAGGTTCCCACGGTGCTGCACAAGTTCCTTTTGTGACCGGCAGTATGATCCCTGAGAATTCTTAAGGCCAAAGGACTTGCTCCTGGTGCCCCTAAGGATCTCTTACCATGTGACTAAGAAAGCTGTTGCTCTATGCAAGCATGTTGAGAGGAACGGAAAGGATAAGGATGCTGAATTCGGACTGTACTCTGATCAAGAGCCATCATCACTGGATGACCCAATATTGAGACGGAACAAGTTCCCCCTCCTACTCCCTGCCCCACCTCCCCCCAAATTCAAGTCATCCACAGCCTCTGTCCAGGTGGCATCAATGTGTCTATGTATTCCAGCAATAAAATCATTGTCTAGCTAGGCGAAAAAAGTGCCTGAGGTAAACTCGGATATGATGCCTAAAAGCCTACGTGGGAGTCTGTAAAAACATACACTGTTGGGCTATCCGTCCATCCATCCTGTGTTTTGGAGAACTGCCTATGACAATCACAGGGGTGGGGAGAAACATTCCCAGTCCCCCCCCCTTTTTTTTTTCCTTAAGTTTTAAAAGAGAGATGAAATCCACATCTGGGCACCTTTGGCCTTTTTGTCCAAAAAGACTCTGACAAAGAAAGCAGGACCATAGTAACCCTGCTCACTTCATTTCTCCCAGGCAGACTCCCCTCCCATTTTCTCTGTGCCATTGGTGGTTCTGTTCCAGCGGCCACGATGCCTCCTTCCTTCTGCCCTTCACAGGTGCACAGAGCTTTACATGTTCCTATGGTGGGAAGGGGTTCCTGGTCATCAAACTCACTGTTAAAATCTCTACCCAGAGCCCACACCTCACTCTCCCAACTAGGCTCCTCTGTGCCCTCCCTCCTCCCCCCCCCACCCTGCAGCTTGAGCACCATTATTTGGGCCTTGGGGGTTTTGTACATTTTCCTCTGTTGTTAGGTCTACATGCTTGATGCTGGGAGCCTGCTTTCCACCTCAGCCAGCCAGACTTCGTCACAATTTTTCTATATTTTGGGGTAACATATTATCCTGGGACCCAAACTGGCTGGGTCTCCTATTTGAGAATTCTCTGGAGAACCCTCCTTCATCTTTATGATGCCATCTCTTTGATCCCTCTCCATCTGGATTTCCTTATTTGATTCATTAACTATCTTTTATGGTTTCTTCCTTCTTTGTTGAGGTGGAAGATTACTAAAATCCTCTAGCATCATAGCCCTTGCACTTTAGGCTTCTGAAGCAGGGAATTTGGGGTTTGAAGATCGTGAATTCACTAGAGCAGTGAGTTCCTTTTTCTGTTCGGGAGACTTATTCTTATGAACAGCCATAACTGCTTTCTGGGTTTGCTCATGGATTTCACCTCTGGTTTGCCTTCTCCGGAATTAGAAAAACTGTTCTCAGACCCAATACACCTCTTTGGCTGAGTGTCCTCCTTGGACATCTCTTTGAGGCTCCAACTCTGACCTGACACTTTGTGACCAGCTGTGGCATTTTCCCCATCACCGATCCAGCTGCCTTTCCTGTTCTCTTTGAGAACTTCTCATTGATTGCTATCTCCTGGTGATTAATGTCTGCACATCTTCATTGACTCTCTTGTTCTCACTCTCCTCCTGGCCTCCACCCTTTGTATTTTCTGCAAGATGTTGGAACAATGAGGGTAATATTCGCACAGCTCATGGTAGCATTTCTTGGGGGAATTGATTCTGTTTGCTGTCCTCTGTCCCTGGCAACGCTTTCGAGCTTGGTGGTGTGCCTTTTCACCATCCACTTTTTAAAACATTCCTGTCAGCATCATTTTCTCAAAACACTGCTGAGCTCTGCCAGTCTTTTTGCAATCTTGCCCAAATCATCTTTGACTTGATTTAAGTTGCTTCCGGTAAGCATCTGTCGTCCGTGCGTCATGAAAGTGTGATTTCCACTCCTGCGCAGGAGGAGGCCATAGCCCGTGTGCTCTACAGTCACTGTGACGTCAGGTACTCGTGGGTCAGTGCAGGCTGCTTCAGCTCACAGGCTGGAAGGAAAAGCTTTCCAGAATGTGTGTCTGTACTCTTCCTCCTTTGACTTCTGTTTAGGTTGGTATTTCTTCAAAAGGTCCCGAGTGGCTCTGCGTAACTGAGTCCATGTATTTCTCAAGAATAGAAATTCCCCACTGTGTGTGGTTTTCTGAGTCAAACTGGTCCCTCCGTGCCCCAGGCCAGGTGCAGGGATGCAAAGGGGTGCTTCCCGGGGGGCATAGTTCCTTTAAGGGTCCCTCCCTGGCCACCCACCATCCCATCCCCTTGTCACATGTCATGCAGCCGCTGCCTCCTGGGTCTCCTCCAACCTCCAACCCCCCATCCCTCCTCACCTACACACCTGCCCTGCACTCTGTGTACATTCTTTTGTAAGTAACCAGGAAGTAGACTTGGACAAGTGGAAAATGCGACCTTGTTCTTTTTTTATTTTTTTAAGATTTTATTTATTTATTTGACACAGAGAGAGAGAGAGAGATCACAAGTAGGCAGAGAGGCAGACAGAGAGAGGGAAGCAGGCTCCCCGCAGAGCAGAGAGCCCAATGTGAGGCTTGATCCCAGGACCCTGGGACCATGACCTGAGCCGAAGGCAGAGGCTTTAACCCACTGAGCACCAAGGCACCACAACCTTGTTCTTATATAGAAGGACCCAACCACATAAAAAGTCAGTTCTAAGTAACTTATAAATTTAATGTGAGTCAAATAATATATTTATAATAATATTATTATGTGTGTGTGTGTGTGTGTGTGTATATATATATATATATATGTCAAAAAGTTTTTTTTTTCCTGGCAGTAGGCAGGTTCATTCCAAAGTTCAGACAGAAAGATAAACATGGAAGGACAGCTGGGAAACTCCTGAAACAGAAGAGCAGCGAGGGTACAACACTAGCTGTCAACTAGTGGTAACTAGATGTTAAAAATGCAGTACACATTCATATTAAAATACATATGTAACTGCATGGTTGTTGGGCCTGGCCCCATGTGCCGAGCACCCAGCCCAGCAGCTGCTAAGGGCAGGGGGCTCCATGCCAGCTATGGAGTGAGGGGGTCTGGC
Source organism: Neogale vison (assembly GCF_020171115.1). Classification (NCBI taxonomy): domain Eukaryota; kingdom Metazoa; phylum Chordata; class Mammalia; order Carnivora; family Mustelidae; genus Neogale; species Neogale vison. Next base: position 94,624,604 of record NC_058098.1, on the reverse strand, counting down.
ACGTGGGGCAGCAGTTTTGCCCCAGGTTCCCAATGCAAACATGCTGAAGAGTCAAAATGTCTTTGCAGAAATGCGTCATCAGGTGATCAGGAGGAAGCTAATTTCCAGGACTCTCACCTGTCCGTGACATGAGCCGCAGCCTGTGGGGCCTTGGTGGTGCCCGTTCCCATCTGACCTCACTCAGAGTATTGCTGTTCCCACTGACCTTGGATTACTAATTCAGACCATTTATCTTGCTTCCTTTATGGGGACTCTCCATATTCTCAGGAAGCCCTTCAGCAACTCTGTTCTCGTGGTCTTTTTTTTTTTTTTAATGGAGACTTTTTGAAAAAAGAGTTTATTTATTTATTTGACAGAGATCACAAATAGGCAGAGAGGCAGGCAGAGAGAGAGAGGGGGAAGCAGGCTCCCCGCCAAGCAGAGAGCCTGATGTGGGGCTCCATCTCAGGACCCTGAGATCATGATCTGAGCCGAAGGCAGAGGCTTTAACCCACTGCACCACCCAGGCACCCCTGTTCTCCTGGTCTCTTATGGCCTCGGGGCTCGTCCTGTATATTCCTTCTCATTCAGTAGCTGTTTGCTCGTCTGCTTTGCTTATTCTGTTCTCTGAGCCTCGGTTATGGTTTCAGCTCAGACACTTGTTGGTTGGTCCGTTCTCTAGTAATGTTAATTTTGTTGAGTAGGTAAGACATTCCTTTTACTTAATCTTTTTGAAAATAGATTACAGTCGCTGTCTAACCTTGTGTCTTGCTTGCAAGCTACTCTGTGTTGTCATTGAATTCCTAATGTTTGTTCTTTGTGCAGTAAAAGGTTTTTTTGTTTTTTGTTTATTTTTGTTTTTTTGGTTTCACATAACTTGTCTTCCTATTGATTCAGACTTCTCTGAGTAAAATCTTGTTGATCTTTTCATATTGACAAATTATTTGGAGTAGTTTTATAGTTGATATAAATGTTATTTTTTTTAAAGATTTATTTATTTATTTGACAGAGATCACAAGTAGGCAGAGAGGGAGGCAGAGAGAGAGGGGAAGGCAAGCTCCCTGTGGAGCAGAGAGCCTGATGTGGGGCTCGATCCTAGCACCCTGGGATCATGACCTGAGCAGAAGGCAGAGGCTCAACCCACTGAGCCACTCAGGCGCTCTGATATTTTATTTTTAAAATTTTTTTTCATTTTATTTTATTTCTTTTCAGCATTCCACAATTCATTGTTTATGCAACACACCCAGTGCTCCATGCAATACATACCCACCACCAAGCTCACCCAAACCCTCACTCCCCTCCCCTCCAAAACCCTCAGTTTGTAAATATTTTAAATAGATTCTAAATTAGGGAATGAATTCTGGGTGGTATTACTTGCAGTGCCATTAACCTGAAAGCCCCTTGGTATTTGAGAAGCCACCAGGAAGGGGAGGCTCCGAGGCGATAATCCGATGACAAGAAGACCCCGCCTGGCCGGCGGTGGTACTGCAGAAGCAAGCTTGGCGGGGTCCTGCAGGGCTCCATGACAAAGCCAGGAACCTGGTGCACCTCATGCTGAGAGCTATACCAAATGCTGAGCAGTGAAGATGTTACAGGGAAATCATGTCATCAGATTTGCTTTTTATGAGTATTATCTGGGGAATATTGATTTTGGTGGGTTGGGCAGAGAGATCAAATAGAGGCTGGACAGCAGGCTTTCAACTACTGACACTTGTTGAAAAAGTGCCAGAGCATGTCTTCCTGCAGAACCCCCTTGTTGCAGCCTGTGCCTCTTGTGTTCCCAGACCCCTGGGCTGCCCGCCGTGCCTTAAGCTCTGCTTAGGAGTAGGTTCCTGCCAGTGAGAGCAATGGGTATCCTTTCAGTACACAACTCCCAAGGTGCAGAAGAAGCAGGGGGTATATAGTTGGACAGGCACAGGCTTTTGTGTCAGACACACCTGGGTTTGAGTCTGGGTTCCTAGCTGGATGGTCTTACATGAGTCAATCATCTGAAAGTTCTCAGTTTTAGACCAAGTTATGAGAGAGGCCGCTACTGTGGGCCACCAGCTTTAGAAGTGCCTGCTGTGGTCCTCTTCCAGCAGCCCCTTGCCCATGGTGGGAGGACTCTGTGCCAATGATCAAGGCCCACATGGCAGTCCATATGAAGGGTGCTTATTCCCCACCCTGCCCAGACTTGTGCCGTACCCACCCTGTGCAACTGCAAGGTGTGAGCTCCTAATAATATTGGCAAGGAGGAGCAGGATTGAGGATACTGAAGGGGTAAAATCCAGACTTGGTAAGGGTCAGGATATGACCAGCAGAACAATGGGGCCATCAAAAGCCAAAGGAAAATATGGTAGGGAGTTGAGAGGTCAGTTTTTGGTGTGTTAAGGCTTTGACCCTGCAAAACAGCTATTCAGTAGCCTGAACTCATGAGGGAGGTCAGACCTAGACATGATTTTGGAAATCATCATATTGGGGTAATAGCTGAGGCCAGGAGGCTATATGAGGCCTTGGAAGGAAAGCCTATAGGCCATAGGGAAGACTAAGACTGCCACTCTTGGGAACATCTGTATTTATCTCATTTTTAGTTTATTTTGCTTTATTTTATTTTTTAAGGACTTGTTTATTTTTATTTTTTAAAAAATATATTATTTATTTGAGAGGGAGAGAGAGTAGTGAGATCACGAGGTGGGGGAGAGGCAGAGGGACACACAGACCCCCTGCTGAGCAGGGAGCTCCATGCGGGGCTTGATCCCAGGACCCAGAGATCATGACCTGAGCCAAAGGCAGATGCTTAACCGACAGAGCCGCCCAGGGTGGCTGGGTTTATTTTTAGAGCACATTAGTAGGGGGAAAGGGCAGAGGAAGAGAATCTCAGGCAGGCATCCCCCTGCACACAGATCCCGAGGCAGGGCTCAATCTCATGACTGAGATCATACACTGAGCCAAAACCAAGAGTAGGACATGCAACCAACTGAGCCATCGAGATGCCCCTGGCTTTTTAAATTCCAATGAACATATATAGTGTTAAATGAGTTTCAAGTGTACAGTGTAGTGATGCAGCAATTTTATGCATCACTCAGGGCTCATCAAGGTAAGTGTACTCTTAATCCCCTTCACCTATTTTAGCCATTCCTCCCCATCCTGCTCCCCCCTACCCCTGTAAACATCTCTTTGTTCTCTGTGGTTAAGAGTCTTTTTTTGGGAGGGGTGTCTCTTTTTTATTCCTTTGTTTGTTTCTTAAATTCCACATATGAATGAAATTATAAATTATATTTGTCTTTTTCTGACTTTCATTCTTTTTTATGGCTGAATAATATTCTGTGCGTGTATGTGTGTGTGTGTGTGTGTGTAAAGATCTGAGATCTACATCAGATATATTGTATATCAGATATAAAGCTCACATCTTTATGCATTCTTACACTGATAGACACTTAGTCTACTTCTGTAATGTGGCTATTGTAAAAAATGCTGCAGTCAACGTTGGCGTGCATGTATCCTTTCAGATTAGTGTTCTCCTCTTCTTTGGGTAAATACCCAGTCATATGATTACTGGATTATAAGGTAATTCCATTTTTAAGTTTTTGAGGAACCTCTGTACTGTTTTCTACAGTGGCTGTACCTGTTTGCATCCCCACCAACAGTGCTGCACAAGGGTTCCTTTTTCTCCACATTTTTGTTAACAATTGTTGTTTCTTGTGTTTATTTTATCCATTCTGACAGCTGTGAGGTGATAGCTCACTGTGGTTTTGATTTGCATTTCCCTGATGACGAGCGACGTTGAGCATCCTTTCATGTGTCTGTTGGCCAGCTGGATGTCTTCTTTGGAGAAATGTCTGTTCATGATTTCTGCCCACTCTTAATTGGAGTATTTGTTTTCTTGGTGTTGTGTCAGTTCTTTATATATTTTGGATACTGACCGTTACTTCATGGGATATGTTGTTTGCGAATACATTCTCCTATTCAGTAGTTTGTCTTTTTGTGTTGTTGATTGTTTCTTTTGTTGTCCAGAAGCTCTTTATTTTGAAGTAGTTTCAGTAGTCTATTTTTGCTTTTATTTCCCTTGTCTCAGGAAACCTATCTAGAAAAACGTTGCTATGCTCAATGTCCTAGGAATTAGCACCCGTGCTTCCTAGGAATTTTTTGTTTGTTTTTGTTTCAGGTCTTGCATTTAGGTCCTTAATCCAGTTTATTTTTGAATATGGTGTAAGAAAGTGGTCCAGTTTCATTCTTTTGCATGTAGCTGTCCAGTTTTCACAACACCGTTTGTTGAAGAGAGTTCTTCTCATGCCATATTCATTTCTCCTTTGTCAAAGATCAATTAAACAATAATTGTGGGTTTATTTCTGGGTTTTCTATCCTGTCACATTGATCCATATGTGCCACTACCGTACTGCTTTGATTACTGCTACTTTGTAATGTAGTGTAACTTGAAATCTGGGATTGTGATTCCTCCTGCTCCATTTTTCAAGACTGGCCATTCAGTGTTTTTTGTGGTTCCATACAAATTTTAGGATCCTTTGTTCTAGATCTGTTAAAAATGCTGTTGGTATTTTGACAGGGATTGCATTAAATATGAAAATTGATTTGGATAATATAGACATTTAAACATTACTTGTTCTCCCAATTCATGAGCATGGAATATCTACTTTTTGCATTGTCTTGTATTTCTTTCATCAGAGTTTTATAGTTTTCAGAGTACAAATCTTTTATCTCTTTGGTTAAGTTTATTCCTGGGTATTCTATTGGTTTTGGTGTAATTAAAAGTGGGATTGTTTTTCTTAATTTCTCTTTGCTGCTTCATTATTAGTATATAGGAATGTAACAGATTTCTGTACACGGATTCTGTATCCTGTGACTTTACTGAATTCATTTATGAGTTCTATAGCTTTTTGGTGGCGTCTTTAGGGTTTGCTATATAGAGCATCATGTCATCTGTAAACAGTGAAAGTTTTACTTCTTTCTTACCAGTCTGGGATGTCTTTTATTTCTTTATGTTGTCTGTTTTATTTATGTGCATTGCTTGGGGCTAGGACTTCCAGTACCATACTGAATAAAAATGGTGAGAGTGGACATCCTTGTCTTGTTTGTGACCTTAGGGGGAGAAGCGCTCAGTTTTTCACCATTGAGTATGATGTTTGTTTGTTTGTTTGTTTTAAATATTTTATTTATTTGACAGACAGAGATCACAAGTAGGCAGAGAGGCAGGCACAGAGAGAGGAAGGGAAGCAGGCTCCCCACTGAGCAGAGGGCCTGATGTGGGGCTCGATTCCAGGACCCTGGGATCATGACCTGAGCCGAAGGCAGAGGCTTTAACCCACTAAGCCACCCAGGCACCCCGAGTATGATGTTTGCTGTGGGTTTTCATATATCGCCTTTATTATGTTGAGGCATTTTTCCTCTAGACCTACTTTGCAGAGGGTTTTTATCATGAATGGATGTTGTACTTTGTTAAATGCTTTTTCAGGATCAACTGAACTGATTATATGGTTTTTATCCTTTTTTAAAGATATTTTATTTGTTTGAGAGAGAGCACAAAGGGAGAGTGGGAGGGAGAAGCAGACTCCCTGCTGAGCAGAGAGCCCAATGCGGGACTCAATCCCAGGACCCTGAGATCATGACCTGAGCCGAAGGCAGAGGCTTAACCCACTGAGCCACCCAGGCACTTTGTCCTTTCTTTAAATGGTGTGATGTATCCTGTTGATTGTTTTGTAAATACTGAACAAACCTTGTATTCTGGGGGTAAATCCCACCTGATTGTGGTGTATGATTTTTCAAATGTATTGTTGGATTTGATTGCCTAATACTTGGTGATGGTTTTTACATCTGTATTCATGAAATACTGGCTTGTATGCTTTTTGTTTCATTTTTTTGTTTATTTTTTTTGTTTTTTGGTAATATCTTTATCTGGTGTTGGTATCAGGGTAATGCCGGCCTCATGGAATGAATTTGGAAGTTTTCTTTTGTCTTTTGTTTTTTTTAGAATAGTTTGAGGAAGAATAGGTATTAACTCTTCTTTAAATGTTTGGTAGAATTCTATGAAGCTATCGGGTCGTGGACTTTGGTTTGTTGGGAGTTTTTTGACTACTGATTCAGTTTCATTTTTGGTAATTGCTCTGTTCAAATCTTCTATTTCTCCTTTAGTTTTGGTTGGTTATATGTTTCTAGGAATTTACCCATTTCTTCTACGTTGTCCAAATTGTTGGCATGTAAGTTTTCATAATATTCCGTTACAATTGTACTTGGGTGATGGCCCTTCCTACTAGACCCGGTGTTCAGGTCATCAGAATGAAGCTGGAATCAGCTGTTTTTTAGCAAATATTACATCAGAAGTGAACAATCTTAACTGGGGGGAGAGGGAGGGAGTCTCCAACTAGAATGAAAAAAGGGGATGAAAAGATAAAAGGAAAAAAAAAAAAAACCCAAAACAGAAACATAGATGAGAAAAAAGCCATCTCTGTTTTGTTCCCACATATGCCTCATTTACATCAAAAGCTGATGGCCTTTGAACTTTATGCAGGTGGCAGGAGGAGACCAGGCCAGGCTCTACTGTTGCTGTTAGTGAGGGCTTCAGGGGTGCACTTACAACACACGGTGGGAGGGCAGGGTTAGAGTGAGCCTTAAATACCAGTCTGGGCCTGGCTCAAGGGAGTGGGGATGGACAGGGGGGAAAAAAGGACCCACTCTGAATTTGAGTGCAAAAAATAAATATAAAATTTATTAAAACACCCACAATATTTTAAAGATACCAGGAGTAATACAGTTCACAAACCCAGTTGTTTGTGTAAATTATAATAAAATACAAATCAAAAAAGGATACATACTTGCAATTTCTAGGCACCCTAAATTAAATTTACTGAAACACTGGGGGAGAAGGGAGGGTAAGGAGGGGTAGCTCAGGAGGCAAACCAATAAAGTGGGAGGAAAAAATATTAACAAAAAGGTAAAAATTATACAAAATAAAATTATCAGCATAAATTTACTGTACTAAGAATATCTACAGTTTAATAATACACATCCTATTGCCTTGAGACATTGCAAAAATCTACCATTCATCCATCAACCCCAGATAAACTTCATTTCAAGTAGCCACAGTTACAAAGTCAAGACGGAATATTCAAGTATGGTTGTTAAGTTCACCTCCATTGGAAGCCAAGTAACCAAACAGGAATTCAAAGAGAGAAGAAATAAAACACATCAAAAAGCTATAGGGGTTCTAGATTAAGTCTAATGCATTAATATGCCACAATATGACCTGCCCTTATTTCTTTTTATAATTAGAATATGCGAAAAAGAAATGACATCACTCCTGTTTTTCTCCTCCTTTTTCCCCTCAAAAGAAAAAATAAAATAAAATGAAACAAATAAAAAAAGGTACTGGAATCAAGAAAATTTTGGATGTTCAAATGAGCCAAATAGTATTTTTCAATCCCCATGTGAATAGTGATGAATTTTCCCTGAATGACGACGGGTAGTCAAAATGAGAAGAGCGCAAATGACACCACTACAAAAAGCATCCCTGATATCAGAAGAGAAGCAAACGAGGAAGTCGGCCAAATCACGCACTGATCCTTAGGCCCAAAGCAACTTTAGACCTTGCATTTCTGTGCTGCAGCCTCTGCTCAGGGGAGAAGCCTATTGCTCTGCTCTGTGGGAGGAAGGGCCGGGAGCGCCAAGACAGGGTCGCACGCGGAAACTCTCTACGCACACATGGGGTGGGGCCGTAGATAACCTATGCTGGGGATACGCACCTCAAAAAATTTTGGTCCAGGGTGTGTCCAAGTTGGCCGCGTACTCCAGCAGATGCAGCTGGCTGATCAAGTAGGTTTTGAGGAAGTCATGTCAAATGACAGCAACAATGCCTGCCAAAGCTCAGTGAAATGGGCACGGGAGATTCACATTGTATCCGAAAGCAAAACTGACCAAGAAAATGAAAGAAAGTCAACCACACTCCTTCCTTTCGATGTTCTGCCATGATTAACTGCCGAAGAGTGAAAAATAAAACGACCCCAGATGTTTCAAGGTCAAGTCAGTCAGCGGATGGACAACCTGCAGGTGTCAGACCCTCACGGAATCTACTTTACTGAAGTTGTCACAATGTCCTGTTTTTGAGGTATTTAAAAAAATTACTGTGACAGTGGATGACACAAAATGAAGCTTCCTGTTATGTTTCTCCAACATCAACTTTTGTGGACCCAAGAGAAAATGGAGAGTAGCACCAACTAAAAAGCAGCCTCAGTGGCATCAAGTGAGCAAAGAAAGCTCCTTCCTTTAGTTGGACACGAGGAGGGACAGGCAGGAGCAGCGCTGGGGCCAGGGTTGGGGGGAGCAGAGGAACGAGCCTGCTGCGCACCGGGGCCCTGGCCAGTGCCAGGGGAGGAAGGAGGTCCCTGTGGAACGCCTTGGTAGGTGAGGGCCTTTGAGACCCTCAGCGGTGCCTTCTTGGCACCCTGGGCTGCAGGGGAAAGTGTGTGTCCCTGGCTATGAGAATGCCTGCCATGGTAGAAGGGGCAGGAGTACCAGACTCCCCTTCCTCAAAAGAAGCCCTTCACCCTTCCTTTCTCCTCAGGCGTGAGGGGACACACGTGTCACCAGAGCCCCTGCCAAGCCAGGCAAGCCCACTCCCGTCACTGTTAGGGAGCCGACTGCCTTCAGAACTTGCCTTTCTGTGTTCGGCCACCAAGGGAAGAAGAATAAAACGAAACAGAAAAACTGCTCAGAGCAGGTTTTAGCACGGTAAACAGAGGTCTAGGAGACAGCACCAAAAGGGGGAGGGGGGGAAGCCAAGAGAGACTGGAGCCCACCTTGTTTTTGGTTGGTTATGGTTTCAGAACCTTGATAGCACCTCAGCAGGACAGGATCAGGGACAGTCACATTAAAACACCATAGCACCATTTTATTTAGACTATTTCAATTCATAAAAATGCTTCCTAGTCCATAAAACACACTTCCGTAACAAAAGGAAAGAGATTGGTTGAGGCACGTCAGGGATATTACTTAAATTTTCCACCAGCATCGCCTTGGTTTTGAGATCTGGCGGTGGGTCAGCTTCACAAAGTCTAGCTGGATTTCTCTCCATGAAATCAGGTTACCATCTACTCATCAACCGTCTTCACACATCTAGGGCTGTTTGGGACAAAGCCCTTGAGCTCTGCTCCTTTCCTGGCTTTAGCACTTAAAAATCCCTTGCTCTATAAACTACCATTTCCACAAGAGGCTGGTGGAAGGACCAAGAGGGGCAGGGTATGATCTCTTTCCATGCACACCACGGTCACCCCGGCGAGAGGGCAAGCAGTACCCACGAAGCCAGCATGTGGGAAACTTAGGCCCTAGCAAAACAACAACAACAAAAAACAAAACACCTCCAAAACAAAAACAAAACCCCCCAAAAACAACAAAACAAAAACCCAAACGACGACAAAAGAAACAATGAAACCTCAAAATCCACGCAACAACTTTAGTCAAGATTTCTGATAATGGGTTCTTGAGCTAGCACCAGTTATTTTGTGAGAACCTGCCGCAAAGCGATTTATTATTTTAAAAATCTCTTAGCACAGAACTTTGCAAGCACTTCCCTTGCATGCAGAAGGCAGGGGAAACCAAACACAGGGGGACCCAGATATCTGCACTGCATGTGGCTGGCGTCTGTGGACAGGGCACACTGGGGAGAGGACTCTAGGACTCCATCGCTTCTCATTGCTATAATATTACTCTACAACTTGGTCATGCTGTTAGGTTCTTTAGTTGCAATGGCTTTATTTTTCTTCTCATGATAAAAATGTCTGTTAATCATCTTTAGGACTTAAAAAATGATAGTGCCAGTAAAAAATAAAAATTTGATTTTTCTCTTTAAGAAACCTTCAGCAGCAAGGGGGGGGAATAAGGAGCTGTGCATAGTTACTTTTTAAATATACGTCTAAAGCATGCTAATTTTAATGACTGAGATTTGAGGTAGGTTATACATGTAGTGTGTAAAAATCAGCATGGACTCGAGCATGGCAACAGCACCACCTAATCTGTGAAACACCATTGTCAGGGGAACGGGAACATCCAATGGAGACCGCCTCTTGACTCAGCTCTCAGCAGCCTTGGTGCTAGTCTAGAAAGTTACGGACCAAAGGCTGTTGGGGCTGCGGGGACAGACATCACATGCTTTGAGCCTGTATCGGTTTCTCCTTTCATCTAATGGCTTTGCTACCAAAGGGTGACGAGGGGAAGAGAATATTTAACAGACATCAGGAAGATTCACACATGCCAAGTATCCGAATCACCTGGGTTACACTCGGGACCTTCCAAACCAACAGCCAACCTGGGGTTTTCCCGGGTCATACAGACGGTCACATTCTCCAAATGGTTCGTAAAATATTGTATTTCTTGCTTAAGATCATTTAAAATGAAGTTTTCAAGGCACCCCCGCATCTACCTAAGCACGGAGTCAAATGAGACCTGCATAAAAGTACTGATGCGATAAGCAAAATAGCATTTAAAGGACCCAACTTTTCCTCAAAACTAGAAAATTAGCATGCTTATTAAAGACTCTGCTTCCTTTAGCTTGTCAAACTGAAGGTCAGAGGTTTTCCTATAAATCTGAGTTCTGAATAATTCTAAATCCTGATAAGCTCTTGGGTATTTATTTCAAAAGCAATAATATTTCATTTTTGTCCTGTAAAATAAATGCAACTTTACAGAATATGGTAAAAGTGAAGGATAGACAAAGCACGTTAAATATTCAGCTACTATTTACAATTTCTCCCACAATTACATGTTAAAACATACTTTTTTTTTTTCAAGTTGCTGTTTAAATCTAGGCAAAAGTGCTTAAAAAAATCTTTCACTATGTACAGTTAAAACCAGACCACATAAATGCTCAGGACATCTGACAGCGACTCCCCGCCCGTGCATCTGACCAGTTACAGCAAACACCCAGCGGGTCGGTTCTCAGCTCTTACACAAGGCACCTGGAAGCTCAGGAACTTGCCTTCAGCATCGTCATCTGATTGTTAAACTCGTTTTACGAAGACCCACGTCTGAATAAAACTGCTCAATAAATATCGGACCTATATCTCAGGGCTTGGTTGTCCTTCACCGTGTGGCCACGGTCCCCTCCGTGTGTCCTGCTGAAGCCTCCCACTCACCACGCACATCCACACGGGCAGCCAGATGGAAACGTCGCTCACACCACAGGAAAAACACACACGCCAGGGAGTCTGACTTGCTGTCCACGGAAGTTCCACCAGCCACGCCCAACCTCTCTGACAACGTTGCAAAAATGAAGCACCACATTCTCATTTCAAAGAACCAAACGAATGCACCAGAATTTTAGAAGGGGCCAGTTGAGGAGGGGGGTGGGGAAGGAAGGAAAGGAGAAGATGATCAAATCGAGAAATGGCACCAATTAGGGAGGAAAATCATAGCTACCTGCTGAAAACATTGGACTCCTGCATTTTAAAATTGCTGAGGGTAAGCCCAGCCCCGCCCGGGAGAGCGTGGAGAGGGTGGGCCTGGGTGGGGAGGCCTGCACCATTGTCTGATGTGGAGATCCAGGAACAGAGATGCGCTAACTGCTGTCACGCGGCGGGGCCCGGGCTCCCGCAGGACGCCACCCGCCCGGAGTCCCAGCTCGGTAATACAGCACCAGGCTCTGCACAGCGCCGCGCCATGGGCCAACGCTGGCTTTTCACAGCTTGGGTTCAGCTTCTTGTTTAGAGATACAGTAGCCCTTTTTCAAGATCAGCATAGGCTTTGGGGCAATTTTTTTTTTTTTTTAAACAAACAAAAAAAAACCTGCCACTACGACAAATTCCTTCAGCCCAGCATTCATTGGCTTGTCAACCCGGTGGAAAGGGCTCCAAAGAGCCTCTCAACTCCAGCTCCTGCAAGGAGGTGCTGCCTGGGGAACCGTGACATCATGGGGCTTGATCGACAATGGACAGAGGATTCAGTGTGGAGACTAGCAAGCTCGAAGCTGTCTACTTCCAACCTGGTTTCCGGGGGAAATCGACGCCAGCAACTCCGGTGCCTGGCCTGGGGGTGCGCCTGCCTCCCGGTCCCCGACTCCAAGCCGGTGACTGGAAAAGGGACCCCGGATATTTCTTTACAGATTCTCCCATCCTGCTGGAGAGGACGGAAGCTGTCCTGAGGGCTCCCTCCCCTGAAGGGAAGGCGTAGCGGTCAGGAGGGATGGACCGGGCGGCTACAGTCTGCACTTGGCGCGTGAGGGGCAGATGGCTGAGAGAACCTTGCCAGCTCCCAAGAGGGCCAGGCTCGCAGGGCCCAGCAAGACTGGGCAGGAATGCGCGCTCTTGGCCTTTCCCGCCGCTCCTTTACCATTACTATTGTCGCTTTTTAAAAAATCCAATAAATACACATTTTAAATGGAATTTAAAACTACTCCTTTGTGAAAGGACACTATAAACTTTCTTTCCATTATTGTGATATACAAGGATAGAGTTTTAAAAACAAGAGGAAATAAAAGCCCCCCCAACAAGGTGGGGGGAGGGGAGAAAAAAACCAACATGGAGATATAAATAGTAAGATCACGAAAAAAATCACCCGACAGCCGTAGTTTCTTCTTCAAAGTGCTGGGGAAGTTGGGGAAGGGAGGGGCGGGTCAGTTCTGAGGTTTGGACCATAAATACATATATATGCATATCTATATATGTATATATAGATAAAAAGACTTCTGCACCCCCAACCCGCCCCCAGGTGTGAGGGCAAAAGCACCACAGAGGCAGCTCGGGCCGGGCCCGACGCTGAGGTACACTGGCTCCCTGGCACCGGGCACCTAGATCCAGCGGCTGTAGGGGCCAGTGACCTTCGTGTAGGCGTAGGAGGACACGGTGACTGCTGAGTCTGTGGGCACGGCCAGCGCCTGCCGTGTGGGGACAAGCCCCTTTTTCTCCTTATGCTGGGGCTCGGCCACCATGGCGCCCCCCCATTTGCGCTTCTTTCCGTAGAGCTTGGCCTCCTGCTGGCCCAGACCCAGCCGGGCGGCCTCCTCCTGTCGCGCCCGGGCCCTCTCCGCCAGCTGCTTCATCTTGGCCTCCCAGAGGGCCAGCCCGTGGTTGGGCTGGTTGAGGTTCTTGTGCTGGTAGAAGACCAGCGAGATGCGGGTAGGGTGGCAGCGGTTGGGTTTCTTGAGGGGCGTGGTGGCGTGCAGCTCCCGCCGGGCACACTCGATAAGGATCGAGCCGTGAGCAGGGGCCACGGCCACACCGCCGATGTTCTCGTCTAGGAAATTGTGTTCACTGTCGGACCAGAGCTCTTCCTCCTCCTCCACGCCCCCACTCTTCTCCTCCTTCACCGCCCCCTTGTTGGGGGGGTCCTCGGCTGTCCCCTCCTCCAGGCTGAAGGGATCCCACAGCTTTTCCTCTGACTTCAGGGCCCCGAACAGTTTCTCACTGGAGCCCAGGGGCACGCCGAAGGACGGCCAGGCTTTGTCCAGCTGGCTTGCCCCCGGGGTTGGAATCCTTCCCTCCTCTCCTTTCAGGGGGCTCCACAACTTGTCTTGGAACCCAGGACCGCTTTTCAGGGCAGAGCTGAAATCCCCGGCCCCAACTCCCCAAGGCTTCTCAGTCAGGCTGGGACCGGCCAAGGCCGAGGTGTTGTTCCCAAACTTGCAGGGGCTCCACGGTTTGCCTCGAAGCCGTCCTCCGGGTTGGGGTGCTGGCTGCTGCCCCTCCCCAGAGAACAGCCCCCACTGGCCATCCGGGAAGTGAGAAGGGGTCAGGCAGCCGGTCCCATAAGAACTGAGCTTGTCGGGGATGATGGCAGGGCTCTCGCCAGGATGGAACACACCCCAGCTGCCGCCCACACTGTTAGTCCTCTTGGGGGACATGCTTGCGCCTCCTGAGTACTGTCCCCAGAGGTGATTGGGCCCCCCATTCTGAGAAGCCTCGGGCAAAGGTGTTTTGCCCATCTTACCAGGGTCTCTGGGTATAGACTCAGCCTGGACCAGGGGGTCCACTGGCTCTTGCTTGATGGATCTGTTGTAGCAGTTGGAGCTCTGTGCAAAGGGAGAGGGGTCCCTGGATGCTGGGTGGATCTGGGGAGCCTTGGGAAGCAGATACTCCTTGGGGCCTGGGTAAGCAGGCTGCTGGTGGTGAGGAGTGGGGTGGTGGGTGTCCGTGGGAACAGCCTGGCCAGGCAGCTCGGCAAACTCAGCACCACCGTAGGCCGGGCTCAGGCTGTTGTGCAGAGCGTGGAGGTCTGGCTTCTTCTCAAAGCTGCTGCTGCTGCCACCGTGTCCCCAGGTGCCAGGACCCAGGAACTGTGAGGGGAAGACGGGGTTGCTGGATGGGAAGCCATAGTAGCTGAACGACGGAAGAGCGTACTTGGAGTGAAAGCCGTTGACGGAGGTCAGGCCGGGCTGTGCATAGTAGGAGTGGTAGGAGTACACGCTGTTCACGCTGTAGGGGTCGGAGGGCCGGCAGCTGCCCAGCACCGAGTAGCTCTCCACCACCGCATTACCGCTGTACTTGAAGGAGCTGAAGTGGTTCTGGGGCTCCACTTTGAGGGAGGGCTTCAGGCCTTGCTGGGGAAGTCCACCCTTCAGGGCCAGGCCTGGGGAAGACAGGAGGCAAGACAAAGAAGGAGCAGAGAGAACCACAGCCCACAATGGGCCCACGGCCTGAGGACTGGGGATGGAAGCTCCCTCTTCCCGAGGGGCTCCCAGCCCCACAAAAGCCCCAGGGAAAAGCGGCTGCCAGAGCCCACAGGCCGCCTGCAGCACTCCTGGTGAACCCTGCAGGTCTGCACAGAAGCTCCAGCCACCGCGTGCTGGCCTCTGGCCGGACCAGGATCCGCGGATGAGAGAGCAGCCCCATACCCCACTGCGGCCCATGCGCCTGGGGCCCCAGCACACTCTGCAGACACTACGGCAAGCTGGAGGAGCCCAGCTCCTCTGTGGGAAGATGGGACCCCCCACCCCACTCCGGTGTCCTGGGGCTGCCACGGATACTGTGCTGACTTAAAGTTAAGATACCACGGGGTTCAGATGGCCCAGAGAGGCCCAGGGACTCCGGTCTGGAGTTCCCTCGCCCGGCAGGAAGAGGGGCAGGGAGGGAGCTGTCCAGGGCCACCCCCCCATCCATCTACCCCCGCCCCGACGGTGCCACCTCTGGTGGGCACCCTCTCCTCACACACCTGGGTCAGTGGTGACGCCGGCCAGCTCGAGGGCCTCCTGTTTGATCTTCTCAGGAGTACTCAGCTTCTCCTTCTGCATCTTCTTCTTCTCGGCCGCCGCCTTCCTGGCTTCCAGCTGCCGCTGGCGGCACGACTTGGCAGGCTCAGGCAGGCGCCGGACCTCGCGGGGGAAGGCGGTGAGCACCTGGATGGCCCCGCTGCCCACCTTGGCGTTCTGGTTCTCCTCACTGCCGAACTCATCCGTGTTGGCCATCTTGTACAGCGGGAGCACGTGCAGCTGCTCGTCCTCGGGGATCTTGCCCACGCAGCGATTGTCTTCCTTGGTCAGAGTGCAGACCTGGCCAAGCAGAGAGAGGAAGGGAGAGTGTGTGGGGTCGGGGTTGCCGAGCACATGCAAGGAGGAAGGGGCTGAGCGTTGGCATGCAAGAGCTCCCCCTGCCCCGCCCCGTCCCGACACTGGCCATCCACTCTAGAGAGAGTGTCTAAAAGCGCGTTCTGCTGGTTCTCAGAGTAACACTATCACCAGCATTAGAATCTGCCATGCAGCTTTCAAAGTGCATCCAATCACTTTGTCTCCTGTGACCCTCGGGCGAGGGAGAGGGGAAGAGATGACTGGCCCAAGGTCCCGCGGCTGGGAAGGGGCCGGTCAGGATGGGCAGCCGTGCTCTGCCTCCAGTGAGACACTTGTCCTGACACCTCGTCACCTCGCTGAGCCTCAGACCTCACCCCGTTCTCCTCTGTGTCCTGAACACGCAGCGTCCTTTGGCTCTTTAAAATGCTTCGTAATAAAAACTACCTGTATTGCTTGTAGAAAATTTAGGCCAGCAAAAAGGAAATAATTATCTCAATAATCCCACCATCCAGAAATAATCACTATAAACATGTTGATCATATTTGCATACACACAAACCCACACTCACTCTTTGGTAATGACACTGAATCGCATTATGCATACAGCCTTATAGTAACTTCTTTTTAAACCCAGTATGAAGATTTCCTTATGAAATAAGGAAAATTATTCTTCCCCAATGTGATTTCAGAACTTGCATCATATTTTTCTGTTATCAATGTGTTCATGTGAACCTTCATCACTATTAAAACTTGTTTCCATCTCTTCCCTACCATAAACAATACTTTTACACTTTCAGCTAAATCTCCTAAAATATATAATTCCTTGAAATAAACTCTGTGAAGTCAAGGGCCACATGTTGCCAAACTGCCCTGTGCAACGGGTCTCCTCAGTGCTCCCCTCATCCTGGGATGAGGGGAGCTTCTGTCTTCCTACACTTTTGCTTATAATTTTGCCATTCACTTCTGAAAAACATTTTGTTCATTACAGAAATGTGTCTCATTGTTGGTCTGCATTTCTCTGATTACTAACGAGGTTTGATTTTTTTTTTCCTCTCAAGTTTACTCTTTACTGTTGTGTTGACTATATTTTATTTTCTGTGTTCTTGATGTTTTGCCATTTGGGGCCTTGACCCTGGAAGGGCTTTCCTACCCCCAAGACTAGCTAATGCCTAGAGATAGCAAATCACCTCCTTTGGGTGCATGCTGATACACAAACCAACCAATCCAGAGCCTACAGCCAGCTCTCTCTCTTTATCAAACTCTCGCACCCTGAGCCAATATTCCCGCTGCCCTACATCACCCAGGGCCAGGGAAGGCAATGGGGGGCCACCCCTATGGCCCAGAGTGCCAAGAAACTCCAAACTCTCCAATCCCCACTTACTCAGCCTTCTACTCTGCCTTGCCCACTCCTTCCCATAAAATCTCCAATAAAGTCTCGGGCCACGCTCTCCCCTCTCACCCCCTGCCCCTGCCCATCCTGCAGCTTCCGCATGGCCCGGCAGGTGCCTCTGAATGCTGAGGATGAACTTCTGCCCTCCTGATGCTCACATCTGTGTCTTCAGGTCATACTCGAGTCAAACAAACCTTGGGTGTATTTTAATACCACTGTCTTCTTTTTCTCGTGAGTTTTATGCCTTTTGCCCATTTTTATATTAGACTATTCATTTTAATCATTTATGTAATCTTTGCATATGAAGATTATCCTGCTCTTTGTCACTGTTATGCTGTATTCCAGTTTGGATTGGCCTTTCAGTTTTGCTCGTAGGGTTTTATTATTGAACAGAAACAGTTGATTTTTGCGAAATTAGCTGTAGTTCTGCCTCCCATCTACAACTTCTCCTCTGCTGTCATACTCTACCATGTAGGTTTCTTCCCCACATACATGGGGCCTGTGTGACTTAATCTGCTCTGACCAGGCCCCGCGTACCTTCTGGGTTGGACTGACCACCGCCCTGCTTCCAATCATTCCCTGAAACCTAGTTTAATAAAATAGCAAAAGTAAAGGCAAAGGAGGAGTGATGACAGAAGCAGTCACCACATACATACACACCTTATCTCCCTAACAGACACACTTTATCCATGTCAACAGCTAAGGCTATCCTTTTTTTTTTTTTAAAGGTTAGTCACAAAGATAAAATTTAAATGGGTGAGAAATATAAAAGATACTCAACCTCTCTAGTCCTAAAACAAACACAAAGTACCATGAGATACATTTGCCACTCAGGCAGGCAAAAACTCAAGAAACTGAGAAAGGTCTGTGTTGCCAGTAAGCACCCCTCTGAGCCTAGAAATGTCCTGGCCCCAGGACCTCGAGGTTATCCCAGCACTGCACCAAGATTCGGTAAGCCTGGAGCCCCCCTCTGCTTTCTGGAGGGGGCATGTGGAAGCACTCACTGTCCATCCAGAGGGGGGCGGTCAAATAAACGATGGCAAAGCCATCCATCCAGCCTGAGCACAGGCTGAAGTGGATCTACACCCAGCGATACAGAAGTTGTCCATCGTGTACTCCTGAGTTGAGAAGAGCAGGTCATGGAGCAGCACATACGTATCATGTGATCACATCTGTATAAAACGTGTAGAGCTGTCCGCACGCGCGTGCACACACGTTCAGGTGCCTGAAAGGATGGTCACCCTAATGCTCACGCTGGTCATGTCCAGGAGATTTCAGGCAATTTTTACTTTATACCTTCTTAAACAATGAATAGGTTTCTTAATCAGAAAAAATACTGCTCATTTTGAAAAAAGTTTGCTTTTTTTTTTTTTTTCACTCCAAACTCTACAAGCTCTGGGACTGAAGTAACCTCACCGTGCTCCAACCTCCCAGTGTCTCCTCCTCCTCCCCTGACCCTCTCCGAAATCCTGCAGGTCCCTCCCTTTCTCTGTCTCCGCTGGAAACCCTCCCTGTACAGTGTAGACAGATGCCTGCCCCACCTTGCTTTGAGCCTTGGACATAAGGAAGGAGGACAAGGCAGAGAAATACGATCTCAGGGCTATGCCATCAATCCTGGTGTCAGACCCAAGTCACACTCAAACTCTGGGAGCCCCCTTTCAGATGACCTGCCAGGGCCTCTGCTACAGTTCCCCAGGGAGCCCTGCCTGCCAGGACCCAGGACAAAGCAAAGCAGACAGCTGGCATCATCCCTTCAAGGAGGTCCACTCAAGCCCAAACCTCCCCTCTTCTCCAACTGTACTCATTCTGCTGGTGACCGCACCTGGCCTTATGGCTGTTTAAGTGTGAGCTACGTGCTCTCCAGACGCCCCCTCCCCTGCATACTCGGCACGTCTATGTGGGCAGACAGCAGGCCTCTCAGGAGAATTTCCCTCCAAACTGGCTTCTCCTGCTAGTCTCCAGCTCAGTGTGTCACCCCAACACATGTCCTGGTGCTCAAGCAAAAAGTCTTGGGTGGTTCTCTTGCATCTTCCCTCTCCTATCCTGCATCAACACTCCCTTGACTGGACCTTCAAAATCACCCAGAGTCATCCCATTACCCTCCTCCTCACCCTCCCTCCTGCCCCAGCCCTCTCACCTCTAGCCTAAACATTGTCCCAGCCTTCTAATTGGCCTCCTCCTCTGCCCCCGCCATCCACCACCTCCACATACTTCTATTTGCCAGTTGCAGGAGGAAGCTTCTAACTTCATAAATGAGATCCTACCGTTCTTGGCTGAAGAGCCCTCCAGGGCTTCCCATCACACTTTGAGCATAGCTCGCAGCTCTGTCTGCCTTCCGGCTCCCTGTGTCTTGATCCCACCCTGCCTCCGAACCTTTGCCTGTGCTGGTCCTCCTGCCTGGAGCACTCCACCCCCAGACGCTCAATCCCTCACTCTCTCGTTTCATTCACGTCTCAGCTCAGCCATCCCTTCTCAGAAAGTCCTCTCTGCCCACAGCATCTCAAACAGCATCTGCTCTTTCCCCTTCCTCTACTCCATCTTCATCGGTACCAGACATGAACTGTATCACATCCTTGGGCAGGGCCTAGTCCATTTTATTCCCCAGCATCTAGACCAGCTCAATAAACATTTGCTCAATGGGTGCCTCAAGAGATTGTTTGGATTTAAATCCAAGTGTTCAGGGAGACCTGGGGCCATCTGTAGATAACGGAGGGCCTACAGGTATCCAAGAGCCTGCGCTCTGCAGCACCCGCATGAGACACAGAGCCAAGGCCAGCCTGGTCCAAGCATTCCGGTCCACGTGTTTCTCAGAGAAGTGAGCAGGAGCAGTCAGGCAGGGCACGCCTCCTGCAGATCTGAGACTCTTGTCTCCAGGTTCCTCCCTACTCTGAGCTCACAGGTCTGCACAAACCAGTCCCCGTCCCAGAATCATCCCGCAGGGGGCTCAGGGTTCCTTACCACAGTGCACCCATTGTAGAGGTTATGCTGGTCCTTGTGGGCGTGGGCACAGAAGTCCATGCAGGCCGTGACCCCCGAGAAGGGCCGCCCTTCCTTCAGCCCCAGACGGCAGTCAATCGCTATTTCCTCATTGGTCACCTGTGTGGACAGCCAAGGAGAACTGCTTGTGTGACCTGAGGTCAGTGGCCTGGATTCTGCACCGGGGAGGCTAGGTCTTGGGGGGGGTGGGGGAGGTTAAGGACTGCGGCTGCCTTGCACATGGGCTGCAGAAGGTAGGCTTTCTGGCTGAAGACCCTGTAGAAATGATTTCCTTCTGAGTTACCTCAAGTACCCCCCCCCACATCATCCGGGAGATGCAGGGGCAAGAGGACAGAGAAGCTGGAGCCTCCCCGGGAGAAGCCAGACCAGAGGAGGTGAGAGAGGAATAGGCGAAGAGGCATGAAAGCAAGGGATAGAGGAGAGATGGTCTGGGATGCCGTTAGCTCAGTGTAAAGAAAGGATCTTATTCAAGACCTCCACTGTCGCTGTCTCGCTAGCCGAGCTTTCCCGTATGGAACACCATGGGAGGAGGACAGAGATGTGGATGACCCGTGGGCAGAGAAAGGCCCAAGACCCCATACCTGGTTCTGATAGGCCTGGGGGGCCAGCCTCTTGTACAGGGGAGCGACTTCAGTGGCCAGGTCCTGGAAGCTCTTCCGGAGTACTTCCTCCTGTGGGAAGAAGAGCCGTCACACACACTCTGACAAGCTCTTGTCAGCCCCCCCGACAAGCTCTGTACGCTGGAAATTGACCTCCATTCTGGACCACCAACCACTAGGCTGCTGGGAAGGTAGAAGTTAGGTGCCATCAGGGGTCTTGACAGAGTTCCCTCAGGAAGGGGCACAGTGCCATGTCCGTTTTAAAGCTGGAGACATGGAAACTCAGGAAGTCTCGGCCTGAAGGTCCAGCCCCTGGACTGCCCAGCTACTGCTCTTCCAGGCTGTCGCTCAGGGCAGCTCACAACCCATAAAACAGGCTGTTGGTTTTGAGTTCGGAGCATCCCGGGCCAGAGGTGTGGTGTGGCAGGCACGTAAAAGCAGGAGCAACAAATGTGGCTTTCTCTTTCGGTGTTACAGGCAGGGAGGTGAAGGCGAGCGGGGTGCTCAAGGTCTGTGCGGGGGAGTCCCCCAGCCAGCCAGGCCCAGAGCCCATCACCAGCCGGCGGCACAGCCTTCAGAGCCGTGCCCTGCAGACCTGCGCCATCGTGTGCCTTCGTCACCAGCCAGGCGCGGCTACCGAAATAAATGTGAATTTTAATTAAAGTGAAGAATCCAGTCCCCCTGTTTTACTAGTCAGCGGTTCCACGCAGCTCCCATGCTGTTTTTACAGAGAACGTTTCCCTCCTCAGGGGTGTTCCGCTGGCCAGTGCCGCCCCACACAGGGCAGCAGCATCCCCGCTGCGTTTGGTCAGGCTTCAGGTGTCCCCCCCCGGCCCTCCAAGGGGGCCGGCCAGAGGCCTCCTAGAAGGCCTTGAGCACAGGCATGCAGAGTTTACTCAGAGGAAAGAGGAAGACGACGGAAGAGAGAAAGAACCAAGTTTAGAGAAGTGGAAATGTGAGCGCGGGACCGATGGCAAAGCATCTGTCCAGCCGGGCGGCCCGAGCAGCCAGCCACCGCCGTCCTCTGGCTGCGGTCCAGACGCTGCCACCAGCACAGCGGGGCCAGGGCCAGCACAGTGCAGGGGTGAGGCTCAGGAGCTACGGGGAAATCCATGCCCAACTTCACCATTACTGCCACAGGGCCTTGGGCAAGCCATGTGCTTCCTCTACAAAGTGAGGAGCAGTAGCGCCCAGACCCTCGGGTGCCATGAGCCTGGCTGAGACGCACACCTGGGAGGCGCCAGCCCGAGCGCAGCAAGACGGAAGTGCACGGGAATGCTAGCTGACAGAACAGGGCGAGGGAGAGAAAAATGAAGGCAGTGCATTTTCTCTCCTGATAATTCTTACTTCCCATGGCCCCCGGACTCCTCTTGTCATTGAAACAATTGCATTCGCTGCTTCCAGGAGAGGGCGGACGCCGCCAGAAATAAAAGTCTAGTGTCAAACCAGACTGGTAGACTAGCTTGTGCAACAGTCTAAAAGCCAGGCTTCGGGGGCGCCGGGGTGGCTCAGTCGGATGGGCGTCCAACTCCTGGGTCATGATCTGGGGGTTGTGGGATTGAGCCTGGTGGCATTGGGCTCCGAGCTCAGTGGGGAGTCAGCTTCTCCCTCTGTTCCTCCCCCTGTTCTCGTTCTTTCTTACACTCCCACTCTCTCTCAAATGAATAAATAAATAAAATCTTAAAAAAAAAAAAAAAAAGCCAGGCTTTGAGGGAAAAAAGTTCTGCTTTGAAAATGCTTCCTTTTATTTCTGAAAAGCAGGGCTGAGAACTCTGAGCATTGTTTATTACATGTATAGTAGAAAAACACACGCCTGGGGCACCTGGGTGACTCAGTTGGTTAAGCGCCTGCCTTCGGCTCAGGTCACGATCCCAGGGTTCTGGGGTCAAGTCCCACATTAGGTTCCTTGCTCAACAGGAAGCCTGCTTCTCTTTCTGCCTGCCACTCTCTCTGCTTGTGCTCGCTCTCTCCCTGACAAACAAAATCCTAAAAAAAACAATACACACACACCCAAGGGGAGTCCCCATACCCATGGAAAAGGGGGAAACCCTCTGGTACAAGGAGCTTAGGGATATATGGAAGGTAGAACCAGGGATCAAGATGTTGCCTTGACCCCCACTAAAGGGTCCAGTACCCTACCTCACAGGTGTTCAGGCAGGAGGGTGGGGAGGCTGAAAGGGAAAGGACAGGGAGCCCAGACAGGTCTGCACCTTCTCTGCACTTGGAACTCAGAGGGGAGCCCAACTCTTGGAATGGCCTTCACAAGCAGGGCAACAGAGAGGAAGGGGCAGGGCGGCGGGCAGCCTGACCTGATGAGGCAGCTACTGAGAGGCCGTACTGTATGGACACCAGGCCAGTACCTAAGGGCCAGGCCAGGCTCCCAGAAAAGAGACAGCAAGGGCCCGAACAGGTGAACAGCCGCAGAGAGGTCACTGGCCGCCAAGCAGGATGAAGGTCACTCTGGGAAATCCAACACTGGCCCCAGAAAATGGCCCATGGCCTTGAGGCTCCCCTTCCTACTAATCATCCTACCCTCTGAAAGACATCTTGGCAAGAACGAAGAGATGAAATGACCCAGGAAGCGGGTCCCATTCAGATGTAGAATTTGAACATCTGCCATAAAGAGATGGTTTTAAAGCTGGAAGAGTCTGGGGTACCCAGTTGTCGTTAAGTCTAATCTCTCACTCCCCCTGCCCTCACGCCACACCCCACACGCCTTACCTCTTGGCAAGATAAGGTCAGTTCAAAAAAAACAAAGCAAGTTGCATTCTGCCCCCGTCTGAGTCCCACCTGCTGACCCGCCCTCCCCCCGGGGCATGAAGGCCAGCAGGTAGAGGGGGGCTGGCAGGAGGGTTCCCCCCACCCCACCGCTCACCTCCTTGGGGTTGTCCCCTGCGAGACGGAACTTGCGCGGCGTCTTGCTGCGAGCATATTTGCAGCCGTTGAAGTACATGCTCCAGGAACAGCCGAAGGAGAAGGAGGCGCCACAGGTGCTGGGGTCTTTGCCTTGGCAAGCGCAGGTCCGGCTGCAACAGACGTCCCACGTTAGGCACGCGGACACAGGCTTTGTTCGGAAACCTTCCTCCCTGCCCAGGGGGGAGGTCCTGCGGAGGCTTAGCGCCCGTGGCCTCCCAGTGACTGGGACCACATCCTGCCCCACCTCCGACTCCTCTCCTAAGTGTCCTGGGGTGGACGGTCCGCTCTGAGCAGCCCATGCTTCTCCTACCCCTGCAGGTGCCCCCGCCAGCAGTGGCATACTACTCAGCAGTAAAAAGGCACGAGCAGACACAAGCACAGATGAAGCTCGGGGCAAGAAGCCACACCCAAAAGGCTATGCTCGGTCTGGTTCCATTTATAGAACATTCTTGCAAAGGCAAACCTATGGGGACAAGAAGCATGATAGGCCATTGGTTGCCAAGGGCAGAAGAAAGGACTTTCTTGTAAAGGGGCGCAGGGGAATTGGGGGGAATGACAGAGCTGTTCCATTATCTGGATGGTGGCAGTGTTGGCTACGGCACTGTAAACATTAGTCCCTATTACATTGTGGGTTAATTAACTGCAATTTAAATAAAAATTTCAAAAAAAAAAAACCCTCTTCAAAGTATATACCTAAAAGGATGAATTTTTACTCTACTTTTTTAAAGCAAAAATACCTTAATTTTAAAACTGGGAAGAGACTCTAGGAGGGCAGGTTTCGTGATGACTACTGATGCCTTACACTTGGCGGGGGTCGCTCACACACTTTTTCACAGTTGTTCCAGCATTTGAGTCCCAAAGTCCGCGTGAGTTCAGCAGCAAAGCTGAGCCCAGGGAAGAGACCCTTTGCCGCCGGCACCAGAAGACCCAGGCCGGGATCATGGGGGAGCTGCTTTCATCACAGCCCTGACTGCAGGACAGGCAGGGCCTGGGGCGGGAGGAGAGAGTCCCCTGCATCTGCTGTCCAGCACCCTGCCAATGGCCACCTGGCCCAGCTGCCCCCACCCCTGCATGTGGGGACCCCCCCTTCCTGCCCTGCTCCCCACGTACTCATCATTGAGGCCACATCTCCGGCTGGTGGGGTTCCCATACTTCCGGAGGGTGTCGGTGAGCTCCTGGTAGAGGGTGTCTCCGAGGCTGCGGGGGATGCCCTCCCAGGCCAGGATGAGGATGACAATCACAGCGTTCTGGCAGTGGTGACCTGCCCGGTGCCGCACCAGGCATAGCAACTTCTCCTCCAGCGTGTGCCTACGGATCACCTGCAGGGATGTGGGCAGGGGCACACTGTTCACTGTCGGAAACTGGCCCCCTCGCTCCTCTGCCTGGGACATGATACCCCCTCACCTCTGCCCACCAGACCAGGGCGGGGGGTCTTTAGGGCAGTGTCGACAGTAACCACGCAGGCTGAGAGACCGCTATCATTAGGGAATAATAAACACAAACATTTTCTTAAGAGCAAAATAAAGAATAATTACTATAATAAGTTATTGATGAATTGCATAGGCTTAGAACTAAAAATATAGAGATAAAATTGTCAGTCAAGATATATTCAGAGATTTCTTTTTATGTCGTCCTAAAATATTTGCAGAGAAAATGTTGCTTATCTGTATGATTTTAGTTACAAAACAAGGGCTTTGGCACTATGGGAAAGTTTTGGGCAGTTTCTCAAAATGCATAACATGTCATTACCACATGACCAGGCAGGGGCCACTCCTAGGAATTTACCCAAGAGGACCGAGAGCGGGGACTGGAACAAGCATTTCCATGCTCCTGTTCAGAGCAGCACCAGTCACAGCAGCCCGACAGCAGATGCAACCCAGATGTCCATCAACAGACACGGATAAACAAAATGTGGCCTCTCCATACGTGAAATAGTCGTCAGCAAGGAAGGAACATCAGACACACACGATGACAGGGATGGGCCTGAAGAGCACTATGTAAAGTAAAATAAGCCAGATGCTGAAGAACAAATACTGTACAGGATTCCACTTACAAAGGGTACCTGGAACAGTCAGATTCACAGGGACAGCAAGTAGAATGGCGGCTGTCGGGGGCTCGGGGAGCAGAGAATGGGGACTTAGTTAACGGGTACAGGGTTTCTGTATTCTAAGTTTTGGAAATCCAGAGTGTGGTGATGGTTGCATAAGAATGTGAATGTAGGGGCGCCTGGGTGGCTCCGTGGGTTAAGCCGCTGCCTTCGGCTCAGGTCATGATCTCAGGGTCTTGGGATCGAGCCCCACAACGGGCTCTCTGAGAGCCCGCTTCCCTCCCCCCGTCTTTCTCTCTCTGCCTGCCTCTCTGCCTACTTGTGATCTGTCTGTCAAATAAAAAAAATCCTTAAAAAAAAAAAGTGAATGTAGCTGGTACCACTGTACACTTAAAAATGGTTAAAAGCGTCCATTTTACATTATGTATAATTTAACTTAATTTTTAAAGATTAGTAATGTCCCCCAAACCAATGACCTGTACACTCTGAGTGGACGAATTGTAGGGTATGTGTACTGTGTCTCAATAAGGCTCTTAACATGACGAGCAAGGGCCTGGGGCTCTGTACCCCATGGCTCCTCAGCCAGGCCCCCCCCCCAACTGCCAGAACTCCCACCTGGCTCCCACGGCAAAGGGCCCGGGAGCTGAGGCATGAGGTGGCTGACCTCTCCTAAGAACCCCAGCTAATTCCAGGAGCCAATGAGGGCCTATGAGGAGGGTAGACTGGGAAGGACTTCCAGGGAACAAGGACTCGAGGTGGCATTCCACGGAGAATCAACACGGGGGGCTCTCCTGAGGAGCTTCCTGCTCTAGAAGGGGAGCAGGTGGTAGGGGCGGAGGAGAGGGACAGGGAGGCCACGAACAGGCCTAACACAAGCCGAAGTGGATCACGAGCTGAAGCAGGGCCATGGCGGATGACATGGGAAAAGGAACGCATTCAGACACACGGAGGAGAGAGGAGACTTTGGGGCCCTCTGACTCCAGGGGCTGACGGACAGGAGAAAGTTTTAAATGCATTTTCACTTTTGTGGCAGGGGACAGTGGGTGGGTTGTGGGCTGCTTCTTGGCGAGTTAACTGGGAATGTGACCGGGGTGAGAGCAGTCAGTCCTCACAGGCCCCAGGAGATGGGTCTGGGGTCAGGAGATGCCTGTGCTGGACACACACTTGGTCATGAGTGTGTCAGTGCAGGAGACATCTGAAGAGGCAGCCAGAAAGGATAAATAAGGAGAGTGAGTCAGACGGGCAACGCGGGAGCAGTGCGGACAGACCACGGCCACTTGAAAAAGCAGCACTTGCCCTTCAAAAGGAATAAGCCCGGCCTTCTCTCCATCGACCAGTGCCTGAGGAGAATCTCAGCCTAGGTCACCCACCTCTTCCAACAGAGATCCAGACTTTTACACGAGATCTCTGCTTTAAAAATGTGAGCATTTTGGGGCGCCTGGGTGGCTCAGTGGGTTAAAGCCTTCGGCTCGGGTTATGATCCCAGAGTCCTGGGATCCAGCCCTGCATTGGGCTCTCTGCTCAGCAGGGAGCCTGCTTCTCCCTCTCCCTCTGCCTGCCTCTCTGCCTACTTGTGATCTCTCTCTCTCTGTCAAATAAACAAATAAAATCTTTAAAAATAAATAAATAAATAAATAACAATGTGAGCATTTACTCCAATGTTTTAAATCGTGGTAAGACACCGAGGACATAAAACTGACCACTTCCATGTGTGGTTTGGTAGCATCTGTTCGCTGCCATTGATGGGCACCTGCCGCCAGAACTCTCTCGCCCCAAACAGAAACTCTGTAGCCTCGTAACACTCTCTCCCCTCGCCTCCTTCCCCAGCCCGTGGCAACAAGCACTCGATCTGCTGACCCTCTGAGGAGGGCGACTGTGTGCAGAAACTCATACCCGTGCAGTCGTCCAGGACTTGTCCTCTGGTGACTGGCTTAATCCACTCCATGTAACAGCCTCAAGGCTCATGCCGGCTGCAGCAGGGATCAGAATTTCCTTTCAAATTTTAAGGGGCACTTTGCAGGCTAAACAAAACACATCCCTGGCCCACAAGTTCCTGCTTTGAGCCATCCCAGGGGAGCATACGTTACATGATTATTTTTTAAACTGTTTTTCTGGGAAAAGGAACTTATGAACGTGCAACGAAGCCTGCCATGAGAGGACTCGCTGTGTGACTGTCCGGGCGTGTTGTGAGCAGCTGCGCACATCCCAGGGACTGATAAGACAGCAGTCCCTGGGCCGCCAGGGTGGCTCAGTCGGGTAAGCGTCTGCCTTGGCTTGGGTCATGATCCTGGGGTCCTGGGATCAAGTCCTGCACCAGGCTCCCTGCTCAAAGGACAGCCTGCCTCTCCTTCTGCCTGCCATTCTCCCTGCTTGTGTGTGTGTGCACACGCATACTCTCTCTCTGACAAATAAATAAAAATCTTTTTTAAAAATTGCATAAAAAAAAAAAAAGACAGCAGTCCTATCACCAGGGTTCCTGAGGCACCACCGTCCACCTCTTGCTCAGTGCACGGGGCAGGGCACTGGCTCACAGCACCCGTGTGTGACCGTGTGTTCCGAGCACACAGGGAACCACCTTACCTGTCTGAGCTGAGATTGAGGCCATATCCTTTTGGTTTCCCAAGTGGCAAACACATAAACATGACTAGCACGAGCAGACAGCTCTCTGTGGCCATACCCTCACAGGCCTATGGCTACCCTCAAAAAAACCATTAGAAAACTGAGTAAAGTGGAGCTCCCTATGCACACTAGGAAAAGCCAGCAGGACTGAATGCACAAAGCGCACAACTGAAAGGCCCACGGAAGGGCAGGAGGACACCAACCAACACCTGAGCTCGGCAACACCAATGGCTCATAAGCCACCACAGAACCACAGACAGCCCACTCAGCTTCTGCGCAGGATTTCCCTGAGCACTGCACGCAACAGAAGCCCAAATCTGTCTTCCCACAGCTCCCACTCCTGGTACTCAGTTTCAACCCACGGGTTTCCCCAGGATACCCATTCCACCGTGCCCTCTACGGGCCTTCAAATACTGGCCTTCTGTCCCCAGTCATCGGTATGGACTGGCCCATGCAGCATCTCCACATTCTTCTACCGAAGGCCCACTTCTGCTGTCAGTGGCATGCCTCCGTTTATACTGAACCCTAGGAATGCGACCTGGGTCACTCCCCTACTCCCACGCTTGGCAACTTCCATATTCTGTATGGGCCACCTTACAACTGGCGGTTACCAGTGGGCTCCCTGGGCCATCCCACTGCTTTCTTAGATCCTTCCCCCAACACACATTTAGTGGGTACCCATGACGAGCCTCAGCTCTGTCCCTGAGATCCTGGCCAGTCAAGTCCTGAATTTGTCAGGCATACTACTTTTAGATGAACGTACGGGCTGGGGGCTCGGGCGGTGAACGAAGACATGCAGCTGGTTGGAAAGGGAAGCCTTTCCTCACTCCAAGGGAGCTGTGTGTTCATGCGGCCTTTTGCCTTTGCTCCCATGACTCTCCTCGCCAGAAATGCTTCTGCTCTCCCCTCGGGCCATTTATATGGCCCTGCGCTCACGGCCCCACAGTCGTGGCCCCATGCACACCCCCTCCTCCAAGAAACTGAGCCTCATGCTCCCCCCACCATGCACGTCCCTGGACTCTGGACTTCACAGCACTGTCTCAAAGTCAGACCTTGATGTTTCGGGTCTCTGATTTTATTTCCCGTGTCTCTACATCAGAAGCCGCTTGGGCACAGGCCCAGCTCTCTAGTTCCGGGCGCATCCCTCCACCGAGCACCCGGCACAGAGCCAAGCTCACGGCTACCTGACGACCCCATGGCTGCTCTGGAGCACAGACTCTGCAGGGACACAAAGGGCTCCTGCAGGACTGGAAGGACGAGGTCAGAAAACTGTGTGGGTGGGGGGGTCTCAGTCACCACTGTTGCCCCTGCTGGGACACTTAGACTGCCTCGAAGGCAAGAGTGGCTCAGAAGTCACGCAGATGCACGCGCCGCACACACACCCCCCGCCCCTGGAGGCCGAGCTCTTCTGCCACACGTGGGGCCCGGAGGTCCCGTGGTCCACAGGGACCTTGAGGGAGGCGCCGTCTCTGTGCCTCCCTTCCACCACGTCTCCAAACCATGGGGAGAGTCTGAACTGAACGTAATGACTAGAGCATTTCTTTTTTTTTTTTTTAAATTTTTTTTTTTTTAAAGATTTTATTTATTTATTTGACAGAGAGAGATTACAAGTAGGCAGAGAGGCAGGCAGAGAGAGAAGGGGAAGCGGCTCCCTGCTGAGCAGAGAGCCCTATGCGGGACTCGATCCCAGGACCTTGAGATCATGACCTGAGCTGAAGGCAGCGGCTTAACCCACTGAGCCACCCAGGCGCCCCTGACTAGAGCATTTCTGAGGCCAGGCCAGGATGCCAGGGGCTGGCGTTGGAACAAGAGCAGACAGCGCAGCCTGGGGGAAACGCAGCACAGATGCCGACTCTGACTCTGCTGGACAGGAAGCGTCTATAGGCTCTACACACCCCTGGCCTGGCCTGTGGGAGGGAAATGAGGCACAGCCCTGGCTGGGGGCGGGGGAGGGGGGTCTTGACACTCACCCACTTGGCGATGGGGCAGCCACGTGAGCTCTTCCCCTCCTTCCCAGTGTAGATGACCTTCTCGATCCGGATGGCTTTCCCCTTCTCTCCGTACCTGGAGACGGAGACAGAAGCCGCCATCAGCACAGTGGAGCCCCAGAGGAGAGTAGCTTATGGTAAGAAGGCAAGCCTCAGTGTGCTTCAGCGTGGGTTTCGTTACCATGGGGTCAACAGAGAAGGAGAAGAGTTTAAGTGTTTGTTCTGTGCCAAGAGCCTCTGGAGACATAGGCTTCCAGGGCCTCTGGTCCATCTCACCCAGGGTTGAGGGGATCGTCAAGCACAACATCCCTGATTATTACCTCCAAGCCTTGGGGAAGGGTGCTCAAGCCAGTGGCTAAACATGGCCCTTTGTATCCAGCCTTGGTAGCTGAGTCACCCTGAGAGTTTATGTATAAATTCAACAGGCAGAATGAGGTAAATGGGGAAAGCCTTCTTGTTTTCCTTCCGCAATCCCCAGCTGACACCTGAGCATGAGGAAGACCAACAGCTGAGACCAGGGGAAGGGACCCTACCAAGCATTAACTGTCCATGTCCCACCACGGACAGCACACACGATCCGCACACGCACTTGCCCTGGCCTGCACACGCACATGCACGTGCAAGGGGGCCCGAGGCCATCTCACACAGAGGGGAGGAAACCATGGCCACAGAGCTGACTGTCCTGCCCAAGGCCACACGACCACAGTGGTGTGGGCAACGGAAGCTGCAGTGCCAGGCCTGCCACTTTCCGCCTACAGGACTGCAGCCACGTGACTGAATTTCTCGAGGCCTCAGTCTCCTAACCTGCAAAATGGACATAAAAAGGGCTCCCACTTCTTAGACGTGGAAAGGGAATAAAGGAGATTGTCGCCAGGGGCTACATGGTTTCAAGTGCTTTGAAGTTCCTGGCACGAGGTAGGAGCTCACGAACTATTCTTAACAACGCAAGGAGCCACCTGACTGAACTGTCTTATTTTAAATAGCTTTTTAGTTTCTGGAACCAAGTCGTAGCATCTGCAAGCAGGGTCAGCGGTCCCTTCCTCCTGTCCACTCCTCACGCCCCATTTCAGGCTTCCGTCTTTCTGCCCCAGTCAGGGCTCCCCAGATGCTAGCGAGCACCTTTGCTTATTCCCTCCCTCGACTAAAATGCTGCCAACTCCATCCCTGAGCGTGAAGCCAGTGGACCCAGGGAAGAGACAGAGACTGCCTTACTTGGCAGCCACTTACTAGGGGTCTCCTGTTCGAAGGATTTTTGATCAAGAATTATTACTTTTATCAAAAGCACTTTTCGCATCAAAGGACATTGATGCCTGAATGGTTCTTTTTTTCCTTTAGTCAATTAACGCGGTATGCTACTTTAATGGACTGTCTAAATCAAACTATCCTTGTATTTTTGTAATGAATCCGAGTCGGCCACTGCCTATTATCTTTAACACACAGTTCAATAGAGAGAAATGATGACATGTCACACCTGACCCCGTTTACCTATGCTCTCATACGCACTCCCTCACTTCTCAAAGTGTTATACCACGGTGTTCTTACAAAACACCGACCTCAGCCCCTGTTTTTTGGTAACTGAAACTAATCCAAAGAGAATTTCTGCTTTTGTGAACAAAGGCAGAAAGCGAACATCGTGTTCAGCGTCTATTTCGCAATGAGCCACTGTGGAGGCAGTGCGCACCCGGAATAACGGGGCAAGAGTGGCCCCACTAAGCATCTTCCCCAGGAATTCCACTCAGCATCTCCACATCCAGCTGCCAGAGCTCTGAACTGTGTCCGTGAGCATCTGGGCTTTTTATTGATTTATTTTGTGCATCCGTTAGCCAGATGTATCTTAAGGTATGTGAGAAGCCTAATAGAGATAACTGGAGGTGGGGAGGGTCCAGGAATGCTCAAACGTTTCTCCCTGTAAGTTAAATGTAACTGCTGCTTCACTTTACTGCCATTTTTGGTTTAGGAGAATTTTCAAAGGGACGTTCCACTTCTGGATAGTGCGGGAGACCTGCATTCTTTCCCGTGTCTGCTCTGCTTCCAGGAATCTCCAGGCCTCTGAGCTCACTGCACAGACACACCAAGACTTAGGAACAAGATATTCATTGTTGCATCGACAACTGAGAAATTAGAAACAACTTAAATATCCAGCATAGGACTGGCTAAATACAATATAATCAATATAATAAATATCCACATAATGGAAAACCATGCAGCCATCAAAAAGGATTCAACATAATTGTATGCACTAACATGGAGGAAATTAACAAGGGGGGAGGCAGCTGCAAACAGCGGGTATGTTATGATTGATCCCCTTTAGTGTAAAATTTATCTATATATGTGTAGCTATAAACGCTTAGAAAAAACTGAAAGGTAAGCATGAAACTTTCTTTTTAAAGTTTCTTCTGGATAATTGCTGGAGAGCTTTATTCATTCTTAGCTTTTTTAAAGCAAGACTTTTACAGACAGGTTTTATTTTTGTAATTGGGAAAGAAAACAAATTATTTTTTTAAAAAACTGATGTATAGTTTCTTTGAGTTCCCAGAGATCTTGAGGGAAACAGAGAATACTGAAGAGGTGAAAAGCATTTCTGAGAATTAGCACATGAAAATTCTATGGCTATGTGAGTCCCTTATAGAATGTGTTTGGGGAAAGGACCCTGGGGAGTTGACATGGTGTGGCCTGGTTCCAGAGGAAAAGACCAGATAGTGCCACTTTTGTTCAGTTCCTGGAAAACTTTCAAACATTTATGAGGAAGTGGTCCCCCAAGTGCAAAGCTGGATACTTGATGTGTCCTGGGGTCCCTGTGGAAAGAACAGCCCAAGGTGTCCACGCTGCTCTCACCAAAACAGACAGGATATCATGTTCCCCACAGGAGGGTGTGCTGAGGACACTGACGTGAGCTTTCTGACCAGTACCTTCCCTGCCATCCCACCGTGTGAGAAACACGTCCTGCACTGACCTGCAAATAAAAGGGCCAAGCACTGTCTGATCAGCTAGACGTTCTCTCTCTGTGCTTAAACACAACCAATCAACTCTGGATTTGGGTCTTTTCTTTTTTTTCTTTTTTTCTTTTTTTCCTTAAATGTCTCACTCGCTGGCCTATCATTAAGATCATATTCTAGAACATCTAGATGATGTTCATCCCCATAGAAAGACAAACTCCTAGACCCTAAGCAAAGTCTGAAAGGACAGGCTGAAACCTTACTCTGAGTAATAACTCGATCATCTTAGCAAGTGGATTCTCAAAGGGTGGTGGCGGGACCAGCACCACCTGGGAACTCGGAGGAATGCAGACTCGCGGGTTCCATCCCAGACCTGCGGGGTCAGGAACTCTGGGGTGGGGCCAGGGATCTGTGCTTTCACAAGTCCTCTGGGAAACTCTGAAGCCTGCTCAAGTTTGAGATCCACTGACCGAAAGTTGGACTTCTTTGAGGTTCCCTTTATCACACAGTAACGAGACCAGTTCCCCCTAAACTCAGAGGCTTTTCGGTGCTGGTTCTCTGTTTTTCGAATAAACACTGAATGAACTCCTAGGCTGCACAGAATCCCCTGGGTTTGAACAACTGACTACAATTACCTATGTCAGTGGAGACCTGGGTTCCCACAGGTGGAACCCATAAATAAGTTGGGAGAATATTTTAGGATTTTCTTTTGACCTCCCCCTCCTTTTTCCAAATCTTTACCAGAGAAGCTAAAAGCACCAACGTCTCCTTGATTTCAGTTCGCTTCCCCTTCCTGACTTTGGCCAACTTCTGGCGGTAGAGTCCTGCAGAGAGAGGGTTGGGGAGGAGAGGTCTAGGGAAAGAGACAGCCTGGACCATTCACAGACTAGACCCCCAACCTGGTGATGTTCACTGATCATTCATTCCTCTCCTTCTTCCACAAGAAAACTTTTTTTAAAAAAAAGGTCTATAAGATAAAAATAACAGGTGATGAAATCAGAGTAAAGGGGGAAAAGACGGATGTAATGTTGGTGTGCAAAAATGCAAGCAGTAGGGTCTTGTGTGTATTTCTGAGAGATGGGCCTAGAAAATTTCATTGTATGAGAAATCCAGCAAACTCATGAAGACTCCTTTGGGTCATGTCAAAAGGACTCAGGAGTGAACCTGACTAGGTTCCCATGGGCCAAAGATGAGAAATTACATTCCTCCTAATAGGGGTAACACAAATCTGGCTCTAAGCTTACCAGCAGCTAACGAAGATGGAAACGCAATCTGTTACATAATTTACAAGGTCCTTAAGATAAAAATAAACCAGCTGCTGAGGAAAAACACAAGTATTCCTGGTCTTGACAGGAATTCCTCCCTTGGATCAGTTTCTGAAGAATCTACAGTTGGCTGTTATTTTTAAAGCAATGAGGGGGGGAAAAAAAAAGGACAAATCTCAACTTTATCACTATCTCCTAATCCTTGTTTCAAAACATACTCTTCCATAACTAAAAGTTATTTAGCAAGCTGTCTAGAAATGTTGTAAAATTGTTACCAAGAAACAAACACAAACAAAAACTATCCCAGATCAATATGCACATTGGAATCCCCTGTAGCCCTCAATCTACAAACCACAGTATCAAGATTTCCTTGAAAAAAAAAAAAATCATCACGGGCCAACTTGCTGGCTGCCCCAGCCCTGGCGCTGTGACGTGTACGCGTGTCGGCACAGGTGGGCGTGCATGTATAACGCACACCCTGTCTTAAATGTTCCGTTCTCATGGACTCAGAGGTACCCTTGCAATCAGGCTCGAATGTGCAGATTGGGTCTTTGATCAAATGCTTTTCTGATGGGCTACTTTGAATCTAAATGTTTGCAGATGGTGCAGGACAATTAGGAGTCATTACAAGAGATCACAGTCCTCCATCCATCTTACCACTTACTTACTCAGGGATGCCAGTAGAGCTTTCCAAGTCAAAATCATGTTCCCTGCTACATTAATGACTGGATTCATCCGGCTCCCCGATCAGATGAAATATGGTTCCCAAATCTGTGGGAATGCTGAGCCACTCAGCCTTCCACACATCTGTCTATATATGTACACACAAACATGTTTGTCTACATAATCTTTGCCTTTACTATTAAAATGCTAATGCTTGTTATAAAATTTCTACCAGTACATATATGTATGAGACAGAACCTCTGTGTGTGGTCATACCCTATAAGCACGAAGTGCTCTCCAGACATGAATTCAGCTTCTCTTTGTAACTCTCCTACAGTGTATGTGGACTTCTATCAGCTCCATTTTGCAGACACGAAAACTGAGTCACAGAGTGGAACAACTTACGCAAGGACTCAGCAGGAAGGGCAGGGCCAGGATTAGATCGTGAGGTCTAGCTCCAGTATCCACATGTTCTCAATCATCAAGCTATTTTACCCTTCTGTACACTGGAACTCATGGCATTTCAAATCTGCTTTGGACACGTACATAGATTTTAAAGTCTCTATATATACAAACTGCTTAAAAAAACAAAACCGTGTTGTTAAAGAAAAATCCTATAGTCCTGAGTTTGCATTCTAAATGTTAATGTAAACTGCGATGTATCTGATCAGTAATCAATAACCAAAAATAAAAACCCGACACCTCTCTCTTAACTCTTTCTACTGAAATGGCCTAGAAGCAATGGGCACATCTAGTACCAGAGTTTGTTTTCTAAGTACTTTTCCCCCAGTAAAAGGGACTGGGGCTTCTTGGATAAGTGTGGAATGTGAGCCCCGAGCATAATACCACATGAGGAATGGAGAAAGCTATCAGACTCCTGGCACAGCATCACAACGACTCAGGGTATAACCTGAATAGATACCCACTGGCCAACGAGGAAACATTCTATTCCTCCTAGTGGAGGCACAAAAAACCACATATGAAGTTGTTTTGAAAAAAAGAAAGAAAAAATGATCTGATTCCCATGACGTCTTTAGCTCCAGCTGCGAATTTATAGGCCATAGCGAGGGCAGAAGGACAAAGTAATTGATACTTCAAAAAAGCCAGCAGCAAAATTCAGACCTTGAGAAACACTACGGGACAGGGTCATTTCACCAAATTTCTTCAATAAAAAGTAGTTCAAGAGAGAGAGAGAAGAGCCGGGGCGGGGACGAGAGAGGGCAGACCTACGGAGAGAGCCCCGTAGTCAACCTTCCAGTCTGGGTATCACGACCTCCTTCCTGTTTGTCGTCCGGTATGAGGCAATGACACTGAGAGGCGCTTCAATGCCACGCTCTCTTAACTGCCCACCTCTGCTTGGACACCTGGGCGTCACTCACCGCTCCTCCATGAGCTCCCGGATAGAGGCTACCGTGGGGCCAGATCCCAGGTGAGTATAATACGGACCTTCATCTTTCTCCACTATTTGTTCTGCAGAGACACAGAGTAAACATTATTTGGAGGCATCGGTTCATAACATCAATTCAGAAAGGCAAACCACCAATAGGAACGTTAATGGGCACATTACAAAACAAGAAATTCAAATGGCTTATAAACATGTGAAAATGTGTTCAACTCCTTTAGGAATCAGGATACGCACATTAAGATCACAGTGAAACACCACGGCACACCAGACAGACTGGCAAAAGCGGAAGAATCTGGTAAAATCAAGTCAAGATTGTCAAGACTGTGGTAGAACCACTTCAGAATTCAGTCTGTCGCGCTGTCCGCGTTCTAGACCAGGGTTGGCAAACCACTCTACTCCTAGGGCTATACACACGGGAATAAAAAATAACGACTCACTCGGATACTTGTAGGCTAATTTATGAGAGCCAAAGGGTGAAAACGACACAAATGTCCATCCACAGAAGGACAGGGGTCACCGCCCAGTGGAGCGTCATCCAAACCTACAAAGGAACGAGCTTCTGAACCCTGCTACAACATGGATAAGCCTGGAAAACTTGATGCTGGGTGAGGGAAGCCAGACGCAAGAAGACGGCTACTGTGGGACTCCGCTTAAAGATGCCCAGAACAGGCAAATTCCTAGAGAAAGAGATTAGACTAGAAGGTACCAGGCCCAGCAGGGGCAGCAAAAGGGGACTTACTGAGCACTGCCTTTCTGCGTGGGGGGATGAAAAGGATGGTATTGTGAGTGTAGTTAATGCCACTAAACCGTACATTTGAAAATG